>NW_027040738.1:0-1217500 GCF_037179485.1 Ochlerotatus camptorhynchus
TAAAAAGCAATGGTTGTCCGCAAAATAATTAAAAAAAAAGATTGAAGTGGGCCCAGGACCACATTTCATGGACCAGTGATGACTGGAATAAGGTGATCTGGTCAGACGAGATGAAAATAATGTTATTTGGGTCACCATTGATACCATCAGACTATACCATCAGATACCATAAAATTTTGGTCCATGAAATGTGGTCCTGGGCCCACTTCAATCTTTTTTTGATATATATTGCGGACAACCATGGCTTCTTAAGAGCTACTCTGCCCTTAAGACTTTTCTTATGAAGACGATTTCGTACGGATTGTGATGTCAGTTGAATGAAAAACTCGCTTTCAATCTGTTTCGCAATTTTCGGAGCTGATAGTCCCCGGTCCAGCTCCGCCTTCTTCACGATAGCTCTGTCAATTCGGTCAGTTGTCTTTGAAGGACACCCCGATCGCTTAGCTGGTGAGATAGAACCACGCTTTTTGTACATCTGCACAATTCTTGCGACCGTATCTTTGTGAAGCTGGACAATTTCGGCAATATCACGGTAGCTTTTGCCAGTTTTGTGATGTTCAATAGACAAATTTCGGATACTGATCGAAATTTGGTCTTTTTTGGGCATTTTGAAACAAATAACTTCCAATTTTGAACACAAAACTGAAATTTTGAGCACGAAAACTTCAAGAGCACTAAATGACAGATAGACACAATGTTTACATTCGATAAAGTTGCAGAATACACTCTAAAACTCTGTAAAACACACTTAAATCATAGTATCCGTTTGGGGGTGGATAAACTTTTTTTGCGTCATTTTTTACAATTTTAAATAATTTATCACATGAAACCTCAAGAAAAGATATAAATGCCGTATTTTCAATGGCAATGTGATAAATAAACATAAATTGATAAATCATGGAAGAACACTCATTAAATTAAACTGATTTTCACCAGAAAAACAAAAAAAAAATGTTAATTGGTAGGGGGTGGATAAACTTTTTTTGCATACTGTAAATAAAAGTATACATTGCTAAATCAATAACAGTCAAAGGCATAACTTCAGAATGAATGAACAATCGAAGTAAGTTTACATACATAAAATACGTTCACCAAATACAATAATTGAGTACTTATTGCTGTTTTATAGCAAAATTCCAATATTTTGGTTATATCTCCGGAAGCAAACGTTTGATCGAGATGAAACTCAATAGGGTTCTATGGGAAATAATACATTTAAGCAAAATGGAATCGGTTGCACTCAATTTGGTTGAGCCACCGTTGAGAAGAATTAGTAAGTTGAAAAAGAAAAAGACACAAAGGTTGTACAGACTGAACACATAAGGTGATACACTAAGGAAGGCTTAGCGTGAAACTTTAAAACCACAAATGTCAGCTACCACAAAACATACAAATAACTACTCCGTGTTTGCTGCGCTACTACAAACAGAGATTACTAATTTCATTATTGTATGTTTTGTGGAAGCTGGCATATGTGCTTTTGAAGCTTCACGCTAAGGCTTTCTGAGAGCATCACCGTAACACTAGACAACGGTCAACACATAACACCCAGTAGACCAGTAAGGATATTTAATTTTCATGCAAATTTCCACCGGCTGGAACTTCAATCGAACTCTCTTTTTCGCGACATTCACAATACACCAGAACGACGGATGATGCTACTAGCCGCATGCCCACGAAGCCTGTGCTGTTATGTGTGCCGGCATAAAACAAAAGAAGATGAAAAAGCTTTCCTCCACCTACAACAAATACGTAGACCAACAGTTATAGAACGAGAAACGGTATTAGCGTTACTATGAGAGGGGGGGGGGTGCTTCAGCCCCCTAGAATTAATGTAGAATTAATTCAGCTACTACTTATTTCCTAACACATCAAAATTGTTTTCCAATTACATAATTGAGAAGCTCGAACAATAAATTTAGCCTCCCCTTGGATTTTTCCGTAGTTACGTTGTAATCATACCTTTGAAAATTGACACGAATCCAGGCCCAAAACGTCGGGAACGTAGGCAAACATCGTTTCAATCAATAGTCTAAGAAAGCCACCCTAAAAATAACTCCAATAATCCAGCTGAATCCACCATTAGTAAACAGTTATCATAAAACCATAACACCCGACAATTTTAAAGTCAACAATGAGTCTTGTTCTACGGAACAGATGCGTGCGCGTAATAAAAATATTTAAAAAAAATCACTCTGTTAAATCGCATTACTTTTAAAACCTAAGAAAAAAAATATAAATTTGAATATCTTCGTGGAAACAGATATGGTAGTATTTGCAATCAGTGACATTCTGAAATCTAAGATGGCAGACCTATAATTAAGATGGTGGGTTTCAATCCTAGATGATGACCAAATTCTACGGATCGGGCACGACATTATAGAAGCTGAAAATCAAGGTCCACCGCCATTTTGTGATTCAAGATGGCGGCCAGCTTTGTTCGGACAAATTTCCTGTTGGGTCTCAAAAATCGGAAAGAGGAATTAAAATCAGAAGAAACCAAATTGCTTCAATCTTTAAGTAAACTGGTGTTGAGCTTTATGAAGGGTTGACTTTCAACCCATTTTTTTAAATTCTATGCTGTTGTCGTTCGAACTGGAACTAATACCTACTCACCTGACTTACCAATACCTTAAAGTAACTGCTATTCAAAGGTTAAAAGCGTCCGCACCATCAGTTACACACTTCCAGAAGGCGCGAAAATGGCAATTGCACTGTCGATTCCGATTGCAGTCCAAGGTTTAATTCCCATTCGCACCGACAGCAGCCATGGGATTGCCGATAATCCTTTCTGGGCAGGATGCGTGCTGGCAATATTCGTGCAGTAAGTACGACAGACCCGCCATCACGATACACAAACACACGATGTCATTATTTGAAAATTATCTTTTAATTAAACATCATTGGAAACAGATTTGCAACAATGTTGCCGTTGTCGATTTTGGCTCTCATTGCCGCACGGACTCGTGTATACCGGTTGTTTTGCCTCGAGGCGTCAAAAGTTCGAAATTTCAATCACTATCGCCATCGTCGCATCATTTTTTCTGATATGCACAGGTTTTCAACAAGATGCAACATTTTAACCACACGGATACGGATGGACCCAATCTCATTAGGATCAATTTAAAAGTGATCAACATTCACTTTTGGGAGCTGATGCTGTTGCTCCGTTCGGTCCTGGCTTAGTAGTTGGGATCTGGTTATGGTGCAGATGAGGCGATCCTTTGCCAGTTTTGATTCATGCTGCAGCTTTATGCAACTCTCACTGCCTGAGGCGAAGAATGTACGGACATAAAAACGACTTCGGGAGGAAGTGTCGCACGTTTGGCTTGGATTTTCCAATGGCACATTCGAAAGGGCACCTACTTAATTATCATATATATTGAAGATGCAAATTTGGGTAAATGTGAAAAATTTGCTTGTAACATGTATTCAGGTTAGGCTTTTGAATGGTAAAAACGTGTTCGGGTGAATAAATTATTACTTTAAGCTGACAAGTTTTAGATTATTTTTCTTCGAAAAATTCGGATACGGCCGTCGGCCTCCGATAAAAGAATCGATCTAATTAGGAATTATGATACCCGACGTACGTATTTTGGTTTTAATTACGCAATTAGTTAATTTGAAAAATTACCACCACAGGAGCAGTGGCTTCGGCACTGTTTATTAGGTTGGTTTTTTGGGCTATAGCACCATTTTTTCCATCATTTAGCAAATTGGTAATGCTGTTTGATAAGTTTTGATTTTTGGGGGGATTTTACATTGCGACAGCAGTACAGTCTCTTATTGAAGAGGCAAAAAAAAAAAAGTTTATGCAAATGAGGAAACACTAATGTGTCATTGCCCCGTAACGTGGGTAGATCACCTTTTCGTGGTACGTTACGGGATGTAAAATCTACCACCGATTCCTAGTCCTAACTTCTTCAAACTAGGGGAACAGGATTTTTAAGTAATCAAAGGAACACATCTTAGTCCTTGTTACTTTTTATGCCTTGTTGATAGTGATTAGTCCTCGGGTTGCCTGGACCGAGGATGATCTTGAAACAAGGGAAAAATGAGTTAGTTAGTCTTCATCTATGTGATTCCTACCCATCTAGCAATTTGGGTTTTATGAGGGTTCTGAAGACCATTATTTAGACTTGTAGAATGCTATAAAACCACGATAAAACTTGCAATGTTACTTGGGTAATCTTCTAATCGTTGTTCCCTAGTTTGAAGTGGTTAAGACTAGGGTTCTGATGCATGGTCATTATCGGTGTCATAGCTTGTTTTTGTTGTTAAGGAATCCAATTTTGACTGACAAAGGGGCGCGCCTTTGGAGGGTGTTCCAACTCCGAAGGGTATAAATAGCGGAACCTTTCAGTTAGAATCGATTCCTTGCGATGAAGGCAAGAATGACAACTGTATCAAAACCGAATACTTCATCATTTCTCAATAGTGATGGAGTAATACGACATGCACTAAACTAAGGACACGGGATATACTACAATAGATCAAATTACTGGTCGCAGTGGTGTTATGTCCCGAACAGAGGAAAAAAAAAATGTGTCATAAGCGGTTTAGTTATAGGATGTGACAGGACTACGAAAAGTTATTGGGGTTATAATTGTCTAACAATGTTCACATAGCCTCCTGGGATTTTCAGGAGCATTTATGATCTTTCTGTTTAAGGTGATTTTCTTTCAAATATTCGATCTAATGAGCATTTATATAACACTTTTGGTGGGCAAATTCTAGGAGGGAAGAAGTGAGATTAAAAAAGAAATCTGAAATGAATTCAATGAAAATTCCGAAAATCTTTCCAAAGGATTTCTTACTGAGGAGAATTTCAAGGCGATTCCTAAGATAATTAAAAGAAATTGGATTCGGAGTATAGTTCCGAGAAGTATACTAACTATATTCTTGTTACATTTTTTAAAGAATTCAGAGAAGCGTTTCAAGTGAATTTCTGAAAAATTTCCATGAGAGTTTCGGGAGAACACGAGTGAATGATGAGGAGAACTCCAAGTGGATTTTCATGAGAAATCTCCGTTGAATATGTAATGGACTATTCCGAGTTCCCAAAATATTCCTGAAATTAATGCAACCGCCTTTAAGTTCTTTTGTAGTTTGAGAAACTAGTCTAACTCTGAACTCTCGTCCGACTATGTGATTTATCGTCTCGATCGGAATCCAGCCACATCTCAACTGCTACGTGGTGGCGGCGTACTGATCGGTGTCAAAAAGCATTTACGTTGTAAGCTGGTTGCACTAGTTAATGCCAACTATTTAGATCAAGTGGCCGTGTGTGTTTCGTTTCCAATGCAGTCGGTCTACATATGTTGCGTCTACTTAAGGCCTAACTTGGACTGCGCCATGTACTCCAATCATGCATCTTGTGTTCAAGAATTGTGTGAACTTGCTGAAACTACCGATACAGTCATAGTTTTGGGAGACTATAATCTGCCTAGACTATCATGGCAATTTGATACCGACATGAATTCTTACATCCCGACCAACGCTTCATCTGAACATCGCTTTGACCCAGTCGATCCTTGCAGGTTCAGGATGTACGTAACGTAAACGAGAGATTACTTGACCTGGCTTTCGTTAGTGATACTGACATAATCGAACTTTTCGAATCGCCCTGTGGAATTTTAAAACTCGACGTTCATCACAAATCTTTTATCATCAAATTTGACTACCTTCGTAATACTGACAACGTTGGGCTGGACCGCTGTTATTACGGTTTCAACTTATGCAATGAACCCCTTATCAACGCCCGGATAGGCTCGATAGACCGGACGACGCTTTTGACTGGTTGTGACGTTGACGATGCAGTTTTCCGGTTTTATGGTGCCATTTTCGATATCATCCACGAATATACTCCTATTCGACGACATTGCCTTCGTGTTCACTACAATCAACCATGGTGGACCACGGAACTTAGGAACCTCCGAAACAGGTTACGGAAAGCAAGGAAACGTCTTTTCAAACAACGGACTGAGGAAAACAGGCGATTACTTCACGACATGGAGGAGCACTACACCAGCCGGTTGAACACAGTTTTCCATGAATATGTATTGCGCATTGAGTCGGAGGCAAAGCGGGATCCATCGTCTTTTTGGACCTACGTGAAGAAACTTAGGCGGAATGGCGGTATACCACTCGATGTGTCCTATAAAGAAGCTCGTGCTGACTCCGCGGAAGAAGCTTCTGATCTCTTCGCAAAAATCTTCAAGGATGTTTTTTCGACTACCCCTCCCGCTTATTCTCCGGATGATCGTCGTGACTGGATGAGCAGCATAGCTCATTACAACTTGCATTTGCCGCTGAGGTGATGAAAGTTCTTTCATCTGTAGATCCTTCTAAAGGCCCTGGTCCAGACTGTTTGCCGCCATCGTTCATAAAGAAATTTTCTGCATCTCTCGCTTCACCTGTGTCGATTATCTTCAATCGTTCGCTAGTTAGTGGTGTTTTCCCCACAATGTGGAAGGTTGCGTCCATCACACCTATTCACAAAGCTGGAAACATCCACAACGTTGAAAATTATCGTGGAATTTCGATTCTAAGCTGCCTCCCAAAAGCTCTGGAGAAGATCGTATATAAGGTCGTATATCAAGCGGTTAGGCCAATAATAACCGAACATCAGCACGGCTTCGTGAGGAAACGCTCTACAACAACCAACTTAATGGTGTTTGTCAACTCGCTGATCAACTCCATTGAAAAACGACGACAAGCTGATGCGATCTACGTGGAATTCAGTAAGGCGTTCGATAGGGTTCCACATGTGCTTGCAGTGGACAAAATGAGGTGTATGGGATTACCTAATTGGGCCACGAAGTGGCTACAGTCTTACTTAACTGACCGCTCAGCCTATGAGAGCATTAACGGTGTTAATTCGCCCAGTTTCGAGATACCCTCTGGTGTTCCCCAAGGTAGCCATTTGGGGCCTTTAATTTTCATCCTGTTCGTTGACGATCTGTGTAGTCGACTGTGTTCTTCGAAACTTATGTTCGCCGATGACTTAAAGATCTTTCGTACAATTAAGTCAAGACTTGACTGTTGCGCACTCCAGAAGGATATTGATTCCCTTTTGCGCTGGTGTACATTGCACGGAATGCAGGTTAATGTCACAAAATGCTGCGCAATATCTTTTAGCCATTAACGCGAGCCCTTACGACATGACTATAGGATAGGACTCAGTAGTTTGCTCTTTGTTTCTTCAGTTAAGGATTTGGGTGTTATCATCGACTCTAAAGTCAGATTCAATGAGCACATCTCCATGATAACTGCTAAAGCATTCGCCACATTAGGTTTCTTGAAACGAAACACAAACGCATTCCAGGACATCTACGCGCTGAAATCACTATACTGTGATCTCGTCCACAGTCTTCTAGAGTATGCTGTTGTTGTGTGGGCACCCTTTCAAGCTAACAGAATCGAAGCCATTCAGCGAAACTTCGTAAGATACGCTTTACGTGTTCGGCCCTGGAACGATTCGGTAAATTTGCCACCTTACGAAGAACGGTGCAGGCTGATTGACCTGGACACGTTGGCAGCAAGGAGGAAACTACTTCAGCGACTCTTCGTGTTTGGATTGCTTAACGGTGACGTGGATTGCAACTCTCTTGTGAGCCAAATCTACATCAATGCTCCTCAAAGAGTTCTACGTAGTTACACGCTTCTGTGGCAACCTACCCATCGGACCAACTATGGATTCAACGAACCGTGGACTTTGTGCTGTCGTGTGTTTAATGAAACGTTTGATGTATATGATTTTAACATTAGTAAGTCTACTAACAGACATAGAATTCGACACCTAGCCTAGAAAATATCTGTAAAACATTATGTTCAAGATTTAATTAAATAAATAAAAATGCTCGCAATACTTCTCATCATTGATTTCAAGTTCTCTAAGCTTTTTCGGACTTCCTAAAGTTTCCACAATTTTGCTAACGATCATGAATCTTCTCTAAAGTTTCAATAATTCATTTTTAAAATTCATTAAGTTTCGCTGCTCTGGAATATTTCTGCTCTGAGGATATCTGTTTTTTTCTTAAAGCTTTTTTTGTTGAGCTTTTAAGCGAGATAAAAATCTTTCTTGAAGTTCTCGAAACTTCTTTAAAGTGTTTGTAGTTCTCCTGAAGCTTGTTGTACTACCCTGAATTTAATTGAACTGTTCTAAAAATGTTGAAGCTTCCGCGAACTTCTGGGCTAATGTGAAAACCTCAATAATTTTCTTAACATCTCTAAAGTTCTATGAAAATCTGGGAACTGCTTGAAAATTTCCGCTAATTTAGCGAAACTAATGGAACTGAAGTCCCCTTAAATTTCCCTTGTTTCTTGTGCTTTACTAAACTTATTTGAAATGCTTCCGAAATGTTCTCGGATCATCCCTTAAGACTTTTATGAAATTCTCGAAATGTTTCTGAAGATCTCTTTACTTATGTGAAGTTTTCGAAGTTGTTCTGAAATTTCAGGAACTTCTTTAAGCTCCCGCAACGAAATAATTAATATAGTTCTGTGATTTTCACTGAAGTTCTCAAGATTGGTCGATTTTCGAAACTAATTCATAGCTTCTTCAATAGTTTAGAGTTTCCTGATGTTTTTAAAACTGCCCAATATATTTTTCAATTTCCTTAAAATGCTCTAGACTGCCTTGAATATCTTAGTATTTTTTTAAAAGAACCCAAAATTTTACTGGAATTGATTGAGTTGCCTTTAAGTTATACAATTTTCCTTAAATTTTATGAAGATTATAAACGTTCACGGAACTTTACCTTAAATCACTAATTTTCCCTGGAAAGTCCAGCCCTGAAGTTTTCTATGCTAACCTTAATTTCTAAATTGATCAAATGTTCCGGTGATTTTTCTGATATATATATATTTATAATTCCCTGAATCTGCTTAAATTTTCAGATTAATCATAGAGTTCTCGGAATATCCCATAATTCCAAGAAACTTGTTGTAAGTCGCTGCAAATTTCCTTTAGTTAAGTAATGTTATCTGATCGTCCTCGAAGTACTCGGAACTTCAATGAATATAGCGAAACAATCTAAAAATATCTAAATTTCTTAGAAGTTCTCTGGAATTTCTTGAGAATATCGGTGCTTGCTGAAAGTTGTAGCATTTTTTTTTAAATTAATGGAACTTCGTTGATGTTCCCTAATCAACTTAGCTAAATTTCGAAATTTTTTAGATCTTGAAGTTTCCATGATCAACACCCCTGAAATACTCTCACATTTTTTTGGATGTTCATATAATTTTTATTGCGTTCCAGAAATTTTCTCTGAGCAAACCGAAATTTCTGGAAATTCCCGGAAATTTTCCCAAAACTTCTTTAAGGTTTCTGCAATTTCCTTGAAATTTTTTAAATGCCCTTTAATTCAATGATCTGTCTTGACGTTCTCCAAGCTTCCCAAATGCTCTCAATTATAATGAAGATCTCTGTTCTGCTTTAAAATAAATCAAACTCTCGTGAACACCTCTAAACTTTCCTGGAATTCTCTGGATTTCTGTGATGTTTCTGAAATATTTCTGAAGTTTTCATAAATATTCGGAAGGTCTCTATACTGAATCTCTAGGAACATCTCAAGATTTTTCGATTTTATTTCAGCACATCATGGACTTATCTTGAGTTTGTCTAAAGTCACGCTTATAGATTTTCAAACCAATCGAATAGCCTGGGCTAACATTTCGAGGACTTCCGCTTAAGAACTCTGGAATTTCCCAAAGATCTCTAGATCTAGTTTGTTTCTGAGATAAATAGAACTCCTTAAATGTTTCCACAATTTTGCTAGTACGAAACTTCAAGACATTAAAAATGTTGTGATCTTAGACTTACTAAAATTAAGTAAAACTGTTTCTTTAAAACTGATTGTCATGTCTAAAAAAATTTGCGTTAATTGTTGTTGCTGCAAAAAAAATCATATTTTTAACGCATATGACATGACATGACATATAAATAGCTTTCTTATTATAAACCTGGGAATAATCCGCCAAAGTTATGGAAAAAACTGAAAAACTTAGGGAGCTTTATTTACCCAAATGAGTGGACACCCTGTAAATAGAGAAAGAGGATTAAACGACAAAAAACTCTATACAAGGTCGTCAACTTCGAATTGATCATTTTGTCAAGCTTCTGCATTCATGTTCCATCAGATGTCACAGCTGTTGTTTGCGGTGACATCTATCGGAAACTAGACACAATCTGTTTTCCTATAATTGTTCACAGAGGACACTGCAGTGCAAAACATGTCTGGTACCTCTATATATGCATTTAAATTATTATTCGAAGTCCCTCCTTTTTTACACGTTCTGCACACAAAATAGCTCACCCCTCACAGAATTTCCCGTTGAATTTTATGTATGGGGCGGGGCATAAAGTATCTTTTGCGCAGAATATGTAAAAAAGGAGGGACTTCAAATGTTAAAGCAAATGCAGTTTTGTAGTGTCAGGTACTCTATTTTGTAATCTGTGAAAGGGAAATAACAAATCGAGTGTCAACAAAATACATGGCATGTTGAGAGATTGAGCTCGTGAGAGAGAATTTCTCTCTCAAATTTGAATTTTTTTTGGCTCTCTGGGGACTGGTAGTAAAGCAGGTAAAATTGTATGGGGAAAAATCATTTTTAATTAATTGTAGCTTGTTTAACAATAATTTCCGGAAAAAAACTGAACGACAAAGTCCCTGATTAATTTCTTTAGGTTGTCGTTCACTTTTTTTCACCTGAATATGCACCGAAAGCAAATTATTCCCACTTCTCTCATTTTCTGTATGGGTATTTTTATCACTTACTACCAGCGGAACAGCGCCATCTCTGTGGAAAATGGTCGAACAAAATGATTAATTGTTCAAAAATTAGAACAAAATGTAGGCCTTTCCTACACACTGCAAGAAGAATGATCAATCGTGAAATAAATTCACGTTAAAAAAGTTTAAAATAGTGACTGATTAAAAGAAAAAGTGACTTTAGTGACTTGGCTATAAAAAATGAGACTTTTTAGTGACTTGCTGAAAAAAGTGACCAAGTCACTAAAAAGTGACTCGCTACCAGCCCTGAAGCAAGGTTGCTTCCACTCACTTACTATAAAAAATGTTTTTCGGAATTATGAAATCATTAGATGATATAATGATATGTTGTACTCATGTGTAACAAGAAGAGGGTGTAAAATATGTGTTTGATTAATTGATTAATTAATTAATTAATTGGTTCGATTAATAGATTTTTAAAATCGATCTCAAACACGACAAAAATCGACTGGATCGATCATTTTCATTCGATTTTTGCTTCGATATAAAAAAAGTAGAAACGTCTGTGCTTAGGGGCAGGCATGGAAAATCATTTACATTCATTTCATGCATTCATTTACATTCATTTCACTCTAACTTTTTTCATCAACAGCATTCCGCAAAATGATGTAAAGAGCTTTAGTAGGTATTGCTATTAGCTACAACTTTTGCCCACAACTCAAATCTGTATCTCTTATGCATCACGAATTAGAGCGGGCAGAACTCGTTACTGTTTTTCAGTGAATGTAAAATACATTCACTGAAAAACAGTAGTGGATTCTGTTTGCTCTGGTTTGTCATGCATAAGAGATACGGATTTGAGTTTTTAACAAAAGTTGTAGCTAATAACAAAACCTACATCATTTTGCGAAATACTCGTGATGAAAAAAGTTAGAGGTAAATGAACGTAAATGAATGCACGAAATGAATGTAAATGATTTTCCATGCCTGCTTAGGGGTACGAACGGAAGCTTGACGTAGGACTGCTAGTGTGTGTGATCAAATCTATAGTACCGAAGGAGTATACGATGATATGCACACATCTGTCCCCCACCAAAACCAACCAGAAGCCTGTAGGATATTCATGTCGAAATGGTAAAGAAAGTTATCAATCTACATATGTACAGACATTCACTTCTTATGACATATTTCAGGTTCATCAGTCCTCTTCTATGTCAGAACTGGATCGCATGGGGGGCTATCGGCAGAATTACAAAATTTCTGGCATCAGCACGTTTTCCCACGTTCTGCCGATCCTTTTCAAGCGTGGGAGAAAATCCGTAGTGAATATCCCCATGTGTACCCCATTGCTCGAGACTATTAAATTTTATCAAGAATGGTAACAAGTGTTCCGTCAGAGAGGCTTTTCTCTAAAACTGGTGAAAGCACACAGAATCGATATCGGCTCTATGCAAAACCCAATGAACTTTCTTGGGACCCCTCTCGGATGAGTTATGGGATATCTGAATTAAGTACTTTCCGTACTTACCTGCTTTTACACTCCCACCATCTAATCGTTTTGTTTCATATGTTAATCTTTGGTTTTTTCAGTCGGTCATTTAATATCAATAAAACGAATATTATAACCTGTTAAATCACTCACCTAACCAAGTATCCTGAGCAAAAACTTCCACATGTTAAATTAAATCAAAATACTTGCGCAACACGAGAAAAGGGCCTATCATTGTTGATCGATTCTCTTTATCAATTTTCTCTTTCGCGAATACCCCGACCAGCGTTGCCAGATTGTTTTAAAGCTCATCGGTATCAAGGGTATTAAAAAATCGGTATTTATCGGTATTTACTATTTATTTAATTTTATATCATAGCCGTTTTTTAAAGTGACTATTTTAACGATGGTGACGACTGGGATATGAAGGGAATTGCTTTGTATGGCGGCTTTCTCAGCCTTAAAGCACTTTTTTTTTATTTAATTTTTAAAATTATCGTTGTTCTCAAGTGGTGATCAAAAACCAAAATATGGAAAACGACGTAACCATTGACAATAACGACCAACAATATTTTCCCTTGAAAAAAGCCACAACCTATGACCGAAATGTCGGGTTGATTAAAGAGCCTAATATCTATAAATTCAGGCTCTTAAGGGCAGATTACATTGTTCCGTAACATCATTCCTGAAATGCAGGAATGGAATATTTCATAATTCCTCGAAATTCCTTGAAAGTTCTTGTAATTTTCCTGAAATTATGAGCTGTTTTGGAGTTCTCTGGGCATCCTCGAAGCGCTCGAAACTTCCCTGATTATAATAAGACTACCGGCATATCTCTAATCATCTTAGAAGGTCTCTGGACATTCTTGGAGGGTATCCTAAGTACTCTCACAATTTTCTTGAATTTATTGTAACCTTCAAGATTTTTTTAATTTTTTAAAGGTATCGGCACTGCCATTAAAAAGCATAGAACTTCCCATAAAATGTTCTCACAATGATCTAATGTTCATGTAACTTCCCTTACGTTTCCTAAATTTGCATGAACATTGCTGAAGTTTTCGGAAATTGCCTGAGTTTCTCGGAGCTCCTTTATAATTTCAGCAATTTCATTGAAATTATTTTATCTGTCCTGATGTTCTCTGACTTCACTAAAGTTCCTGAAAACCATTAAGTTTCCTTAAGTTTTTTGGACTTGTGAAGTTTCCAAAATATTTATGATGTTTCCTTAAGTTCACTGGAGTTCGCTGGACTATTCTGAAATTTCCGGGTTTTTGAATTTTAAGAGAAGTTAATGAAACTTTAATTTATCGAAACTTACACAAAAGTCTGAACTTTTCTGGCGTTTCAGAACTTCTTGAATGTGTCTGCAGCTAGTGTGGATCCGCAATAAAAACCTGATAGCATCCTTGAAACTCCGGGAAAGTTAAAAAAAAACTGGCGGGAGAAGATGAAAGAATCATTCGAGCGAAGGCTGAAGAAGTTTCCAAGGTAAGATGGAAGAAAATTCCAAAGAAAGTTGGACAAAACTTCCGGAAGTTTAAAAATGAATAAAAACTTCCGGAAGTAAAATAAAGTTTAAAAAATATTTCTCGATTGCCTAGGAATTACCGGGAAGAGCCATCGACTTTTTTTTCGATTGATGGGTAGCCAAAACGGTGAGGAAATGCAAACATTAGTCGAAAGAGTATCAAGCATAAAGCACCTTAGAGATGATTGCTTAGAATTTTGAAGGCTAAAAAAATATGAGGTATTCAATAAGATACAAGTCTCTCACGAAAATTTTCTCTGAAATTCGAGCGCGGGCAGGCAATAATAATTTTGCTTATTTAAAAAAAATCGGTATAAAATTTTAAAAATCGGTATTTCGAGGAACCTTATCTGTATATCGGTATCTAGTTTGGAAATCGGTATAAATACCGATAATTCGGTATATCTGGCAACGCTGACCCCGACTGCAAATGAATTTCCTATTCAGTGTGTTGATTCAGGCGCAAGCTAAAATCATCTTCTGTGCTGCGCAGGGATGCCAGATGATTTTTTCAAAAGTCTGTCTGAGTATCAAAAACTATGTCTGTATTTGTCTGTATTCTAGAAAAATCACCGCATTGCAAACAAATAAGCATTTTCAAACTTAATAAAGTGCGTATTTGTGGTTTTTTAAATTTTTATTCTTAGTACAAAAAATACGAAGTCAAAACTTAAAAGGCATTGCTGTTTAAAATCACGAGATTGTACCGAACTATCGGAATTAAATGACAACGTAAAAAAGGAACAAAGGCATGTGGGTAAGGCTATAAAAAGGGAAAATCTATTATTTCAAATAAAAATAAATGAGAAATGATCAGAACTTACCGAACAAATTTTTTTATTTAGTCTTATCATACATGTTGCATGAAAATAGTCGAAAAACTGTTTTTTAGAATTTCAGTTATTCCTTTTTCTATTTTGATGGCTTTTCCATATTCCTTGGACGCTAATATTCCCTGCATCATAGCTGCATCCATCCTGTTACGCAGTTTAGTTTTGTTTAGAATGATCGACGAAAACATCCTTTCAACTACCGCTGAGGAGTATGGCACTGCAAGTAGAAGTTAGCACAATTCGTCTGAGATAAGGAAAAGCGATTTCGCCATTCACCCGTTTGGTGGCCAGTACCACTCCCCAAAATTCAACACCATCATCAAAATTAGCATCCATTGGCAAATCCATGTTTCTTACCTCGCGGAATTCGTCGTCTACCATTTGCATTTCGAATTCGTTGATAACATTTGGGAATATCTGCAAAACTGGGTGTGAGGGGTGTGTTTTATTTTTGAGATTTTTCGGGTCAATGCCCTGCCTCAAAAACTAGGCAATGGTTTACGAGATTCATATCATCCATATTGATACGTTTTCCGATTTGATTTACAAGCGTTATGTAGAAGTTCATCGCCATTGTTCTGAAGTGATCAACATCCTCAAGCTTGATGCTATTGGTTGACAAAACATCATCCAAATGTTTTTGTACGCCAGTACCCCTATAAACCTTTTCCACAGTAGTTTCTGGGTTGCAAAATTAACGAACCCAGGTCTTCAAGCTTCGCAATGTAGTCTGGTCTCATGAAATTATCGAGGATTTCCTTGAGCAAACGAACTAGCTCAGAATTGAGTCGACATATTTAAGGCGCTTCCGATTGGAACAAGCGGTTTAGTTTGTTAGCTTTTGGTAGAACAAATTCCAAAAACCTCAAGCAAAGCTCCATCATGGGGTTCTCCAAGATACCGCTGATTTCTTTCACCTTCTCGGCATCAAGTCCACATTCGAATTAGTATAATTTAAGAACACTCTGAGAGCTGGAAATCTTTCTAGCATCCGTTTCACCACCTGCTCTAATGACAACCAGCGTGTGGCAGCCGGGTGGAGCATTTTCAATGGTTTCAAGCCCATAATTGCTTAAAGCTGTTCAAATTTCGAAAATAATTTTGTTTATTTTATGTTAAATTTCAGGAACCAATTGGTAAAAATTTGTACAAAATTTGTATTAAGTTTCAAATATCTGTATAATGTCTGTAGTTTGTATTGGGTCTGTACGAAACTTCAAATATCTGTATAAATACAGACATATCTGTATATCTGGCACCACCGGTGCTGCGAGCTTAGCGAGAAATTCGTTTAAGTTGCCGTGGTAAACCAACGAGAAAGTTCTCGATGAAGAGAATCGATCAACGAGGATAGGCCATTTTCAAATGTTACTTGAGAATAGTCATTTACTATACACTGAAGTCTTTTTTTACACGGTTTTTTTTACGCGGTTTTTTTTACACGGTTTTTTTTACACGGTTTTCCACGATTTACACGGTACGTTTTTAACGATTTCTCGACAACGATACCACCTATCGACTTGATTCCAATCACATTATCCGTTTCAAGCTATTTTTAATCGAATGGCATACTTAAAAAAAAAATCACAATTTTTGGTATAAATACAGAAATTTTTAAAATATGTCTATATGGACCATATCATGCTTTAATTACAAATGGCATCAAAATCCGATTTTTTAAAAACATTTAAGCATGCGAAAAATCAAAATCTCGTAGGTTTTTTTTTACACGGTACGTATCCCCCGTGTAAAAAAAGACCTGAGTGTATTCACATCATGTTTGTATGTTACACTCACAACTTTTACAGCGTACGTACTACACAATTTATTTCTAAATGATATCAATCATCACACTAAATGACTATTATAAGTGAAATGTCATAACAAGATAGCTTATGTAACGTTATATCAACTAGACTGAACTTGGCATTAATTTGCACCAACTTTCCTATGATCCATTATATTTGAAACATTTTTGTGCAATTTTGAAAAATGAATCCATTCAAAATGATTTACTAAATCGGTGAATCGATTATTTTCATTCACTTAGATCGATTCTTACCTCAAGATCGCCCAATGCTTGACTTCGCTTTCAGAGCGTCACAATCAGCGATCTTAACCTTGAGTTTGCGTACATAAAGGTTTTTTTTTTGTTAAACAGCTTTAAGTAGTTGTCACATGCAGTGTTGGAAAAGTTCGCGATATTTCACGAAGTTCTCCAAGGGAAAAGTTCGCGAGTCATAGTGATTTTTTGTGAACTTTTCCATCACTGGTCACATGTAAGCGTAACCAATGTGCCTATTTATGTGTTGTTTTCACTCACTATAAACTTCAATTTACTTCATATTAGGGTCCACAACACTAACTGAACGCTTCGGCATATTGCGATGACCATAATATGAAATAATTTTGAATATTTTCTTCCGAAAAAGGTGGGTGGATAAATCAGGGTTTTCTGGTTAAGTAATTTTTACAACAGTCAAATCATAAACCATAAACTATATCTTTATTTTATCAATGAGCCACGCAAATAAAAATTCATTTACCCAGGTAGTTTGAAGACACACACATGTAAGAACATTGCAATTAAAAGTACAACTATGCAACAGTGCAAGATTATTGTTTTGGATTTCACGTTATATTGGAAGCAATTGGATTACCTTACATACATAAAATATGATGTTCTTGTTACGTGATCTAATTTGACATTATATTTCCGCACTCAGAATTATCATTTCAATTGGTTTATTCCTTTCCCGAAACCTCGCGACACCTTTCCGTAGCCGCTTCGATAGCACCACTGACGATGTAGCGAAATGCTAAAATGAACAAACTTTAGTTCTATTGTTACAAACCATCAATAAATAATTTACCATTCTTTTCCAAAAACGAAAGCCCAGTAATGGTTGACCCTCCGGGGCTTGCGACATCGTCTTTCAGCTGTGCAGGATGTGCTCCCGTTTCCAGAACCATCTTTCCGGCTCCCATAACCGTTTGGGCAGCCAACTTGTACGCCAAATCCCGGGACAGTCCCATCTTAACGGCCCCGTCGGCCATCGCTTCAATCATGGTGAAAACATACCCCGGACCACTTCCCGACAGAGCGGTGATGGGGTCGATTAATGATTCCGTTACTTCGTCGCAGGTCCCAACCGATTCTAGCAGAACTTGTGTCAACGTACAATCATCCTCGGTTGCTGCTTTACCTCGCACGAAGACCGATGCGCCACATCGAACCAACGTCGCCGTGTTTGGCATCACCCGGATGATACGAGCCGTTGGCAGCAATGACTGAAATTAAATGCGTGCTTTGATTCTTACAACCCTAATATTGTAGAGCTCACCTTTTCCAATTCCTTTAGCTTGACGCCCATCGCAACGGAAATGAACAGTTTGTCCTTACTGCACGTGTTGACTTGCTGCAGAACCGTTGGTATCACCCATGGTTTCAGTGTAATGAACACCACTTGGGATCGCTTCACCACCGGTACATTATCGAGATACGTCCCGGCACCAAGTTCTTTGAATGCTTGCAAGTTTGCCTCGTCGTTCGCACTGAAACTGGCTGCGATGTTTTCTCCCTTCACTAATCCTATAAATATAACACCGATTGAATGCATTGACCACGGTTAAGAACCGATCAATTGAGATAAAATGAAAGTATTTCATCACTATCAACCAACCTGCCGATATGAATCCTTTGGCCATGGCCTGTGCCGTTTTCCCACCGCCAAGGAAGCCCATTTTCAGCAGATTTCCGCAAACGGTTCGCATCTGGATTTATGTTTTGCAAAAAATGTTTCCGTCAAAATCACAGCTGATGCCAGAATAAACACTGATCTGTGTTCACTTGGATTCAATTCGACTGTGACGGATGCGGAGCTGCACGAGAAAACTGGCACGCGTGACAGTCACGAGGTTGATGCAACTTGTTGCTACATTGGTGTAATTCATACGGGATGTTCACAGCGCATGAGTGTTCGTTCGGCTGATGGAGTGTATCGGATGGGAGGAACAATTGAGAATACTACTTCTAGAGAGGGTCTATCCTCTCTAACTACTATCCGGGAGCGAATGCAATTTGATTTGAACGTTGGAGATTTACTAAATGGGGCCTCCCTTAGCTCAGTCGGTAAAGGCGCAGCTACAAAGCAAGACCATGCTGGAGGTGGCTGGGTTCAATTCCCGGTCCGGTCTAGGAATTTTTCGGGTTGGAAAATTTATCGACTTCCCTGGGCATAGAAGTATGATTGGACTTTTGCCACACAATTATACCAATGCAAAAATGGTACAGGCATCGAAATCTCTCAATTAATAACTGTGGAAATGCATCTAGACCACTAAGTTGAGAGCACGCAATAAGCTAATATGCGATATACAATAAGCTTGAAATGCGAAGAAGAAGAAGAATAAGATTTAGTGCATTGATTGTCAATGCTGCTGTTTGATTAAACACTAAGATTTTCATTTTTCTTCTTCTTGGCTTTCATGTCCCTACTGGAACTTAGCTGTGGTGTTAAAGAGGTGTTGTGCCAAAGTTTGAGAAATGTTGGTAAATTGTAATATTCAAAATGATAAATTATCATCAAATACATTACTCTTATTAATTACGGTTAACGACCTTACAGTCAATATTTATTGTTTTATGTGAAAGTTAGAGGATACTGCGAGGTAATCACATCTCATAGGTAAGAGACGTGTGTGTGTGTGTGTGTGTGTGTGTGTGTGTGTGTGTGTGTGTGTGTGTGTGTGTGTGTATGTATGTGTGTGTGTGTGTGTGTGTGTGTGTGTGAGGGAGAAAATTTGCAAACAAGTCTACTGGTACCCTTATTTTTTTTCGCAAAAAATTTCTACGCTAAAAACGCTCTATTTTGAGTAAAACATTATTTCTTGTAAGATTCGAGATATAAGCGTTGATATCTATCGGTGTGTAGAATTTATTGTTCCATATACAGTCATTCCAGTATTATGGGCCTAGTCTAGTAGCCTAGTCACTATTATGGGTCCGTCAGTTCTGCGTGGAAGTGGCTCATAATTGTGGCATTGTGGGTGATCCATAATACTGGGCTGACTGTATTTTAAATTTATTTATTTTTCAGTTCATGTGAAACTATCCTTACATTTAGGTTAACTTATCATAAGTATAACTTATCAAAATTAACTCATAAGAGGTAAAATTATCATTGTCGCCCTGAAATGGTCGGGTTTGGCATAATCGAAAAAGTTGAAAAAATCAATAAATTAAATTTCCCGAGAAAAATGTTTCTCGAACAAAAAACTGTTTTCCGAAAAAAAAACGTAAGCCCAAAGGTGGAAAAATAGAAATATTATTTTCATGGTGACCAGCGAGTTCCGATTATCAATTCCCCGTTTTTTCCTGGAATTTTTGAAGTTTTCCCGGTTGTACGATATATTTCAATTGTATGTATGTATGTAAGGTAGCCACCATCCCTTCGAAGATCTTGTCTTGTATGCAGCTCCACTTAAAAGCAAGATCAATTTGAGCTACCGATCTGAATTCACAATATCGCTGTATGAATGGCCAAAAACGGTGGGGTGGACCCGTAAGCAGAGGCACTTACGCAAAATCCACGGGAATTTAAGTATCTCCTTCCAACGATACGATCCAACAAATCGAATAACGCAATTCGCAATACTTATTAAGCTTCCTACAGGATGGTTTGTTAAGAAGGGCGACCATGAAACTGTTGGAGTAGAATTCACACCATCACAATCGAATCGGTAGGATAAAGAAAATGATAGTGTTTATTCCCTCCTAGACTCCGGTTGTCATACCACTCCAATCGTCCAGTTCCAGGTCAAATGATACCCTGATGCTCCCTCCCAACCCAGTATTTATTGATATATAGTAAACATATGTAATGGAGAAATGAAATATATCAGAATATTAAAATACGTAATAATGAAAATACATTTATATGGATAAAAAACTGGTATTCTGCAATGAAAATAATCATTATTTTACATATAATATGATGCAGCTCTATATCTCCTCAGCTCCCAATAAGGAAGATGTGACCCTGAAATTTCCAGTTTCAGCATATGATGCAATATCACAACTGTTGATAAAAGGAACGGATCCCATCTTATTTAAGACCTGGATGACCTGAAATGTGTGTTACCGGAATAATACTTATTTAAATGTAATATAATATTGAAAATGCGTTATAATGCCATGTAACAAGATACAATAAACACAAGATTTTTACAAAACCAATATTGTCACCTCGGGTGAGGTGACTCCATTTGATTTGTACGGAGAGTCACCTCACCCGAGGTGACAATTGTCACTTCACAGGTGACAGTGTGTCACCTCACCTCACACGCCGCGCAGAATAGGCCAAATAATGAACGATTCAGATTTCTTTTCAAGCTGGCACTATGCTTCCCTGGAGCCGCTCATAATAGCTAATATTTAGAATTAAGTATAATAAAATGTAATTTATAATAATATTAAATGATTTAAAGTCAATAATGAAAGATATGTAGTACTATAAACACTATACATATAAGATAACCAATAGCTAGCTTAGCTTAGATTGACTGCACATATCAATGGTTGCTACTCCGTGATTGATCAGAATCAGTGAAATTGTACAATGAATCAATTGAATGGGGCTGGGAGTGACCGTCCATTCTCATTGTACAAGTTTCAGTGATTCTATATTTTGTAGATCAATAACGGCGCCGGCCACGTCCTTGCAATCAGGTGGTAGTAGGGAAGGAATATTAGAGTGACCTTTGTTGTTTGTGGGCCGTGTTTACCTCTGCACCCCAACAAAAGGCACAGGAAAGGGGATTTTGTTAGTAAGTTGGGTTCGTTGGATCAGGATTCACCTTGATAAGTGATGCGACCATGGTTTTAAATGAATCAGTGTTATCATGCATTATACTTGGATTTGCCCGAAGCCAAAACCAAATGGTGTATCATTGGGTCTTATTACGGGTGTCACTACACGCTACAAGCAAGTGATACTCATAATAAGAGCCGTGATTACCGTACAAATCAAATGGGAATCACTTCACCGTGACGACAAGTGAAAACTTTTCACCGTGATGTGACATCCGTAATAAGCCCCATTATAATATAAATCTGAAGACGTTCCATCATCGAAATGCTGAAAATAAACTTAGAGCATGAGCAAAATTGATCGCCCCCGACTGCCAACACCAAAGAGCTGAAAACCAATTCAAAAAAATCGAATCAACAGACAAAACCAGGGTGAAAGGTGTAAGAGTGAATCATTACAGTATAAATCTAATGATGTTCCGTCATCAAAGAGCTGGAAGAAAACTCAAATAATTTAAATCAATAGATCCAGTCTGAATGAAGGCTGCAAAAAGAGAATAATTATACAGCAATGACCCCATTTTGTCAGCTAGCAAAGTATGTGTATCTTAAACATTCATCTTGAAAGAGGAAGGTATGAAATTACAATTATGTGGAATTATTGAAAAATTACAGTCCGATGCGCGAAGAGGTTGACAGGATCGGGTCATAACTGTAATGTGAATATTAGGAAGATTTATAATCATCAAATTGAATTAACCTGGAAGAATGCTTGTGAATAATTGTTATACAGAAAAATTAAATTGATAAACTAAATGGTTCAAACAACAACTCCAGCCTGTAGAAAAGCTGAAAATAGGGAATCTTTACAATGTGGATTCCCCACGGTCTTCTACTCAGTAAGCAAAAGCGGCAGCCACCAGGCTAGTCGAGCTGCTCATTTTAAATATTGGGACCTTATTTTGTGAAGTTCTTAAGAATACCGATTGAAACACAATGTAAACAAATAAAAGTTAAGAGTTTCATCCGAATCAAATGATTCCAAACGATACGCATTCATAGAAATTAAGTTTAAATAGACAAAAGTAGGAAAAGGAACAATCTCACCAAATCAGTCCAACTGAATCCCTTGCAAGCAGCTATGTCACGCTTGGTGTAGTAGCTCCGGTCATAGACCCGCCCTACGGGGATCAATCCTCTGGTTGAATGTAGTCGATTGCTCCATGACGCGAACACGAAGCGACCGCTCACGAAATCATACAACGCGTAAACAAGCTGAAATCAAAAACTATCACTTGCGACGCCACAAATTTCTATACCGGGAGCACAAGCGAAGAAAAAAACAAACAACGCAGATAGCGACATCTAGCAATCTCTGTGAATGTGGACAAGGTTACCAGGACGCTGATCACATCCTTTGGTCTTGTGCGGAGTATCGTGGAGTCAGATCACTTTTTTATGATTCCCTTCGGGCTCGAGGTAGACAACCTAATGTTCCAGTTCGGGATATTTTGGCTAGACGCGATCTGGAGTTTATGAAACTCATATATGTTTACTTTAAGAATATTAACCTTAGATTGTAAGTTTGATCAACCTTGTGTTTAGTTTGTATTTTGTACGTGTGGGATTTTTTTTTCAATGTTTGTTTTCAAGATGAATAGAAATAATTTCATGCTTTAGGATTAATTAAATAGTTGTATCGTAAACCACATTTCTTCCCTTTTCCCATCCAAAAAATTATAAATCTCCACTAACCTCGAGACAACCGCGAGTACTCGGTCCAGTTCCTTTAACTTTAAATTTAAGACAGTAATAATGTATAACGCAAAGGATAACTCGGCTCTGTAAAGTTTATTCGATTGAGCCCGTACACATAAATTAATTATAAAAAAGAGATAGCGACATCTCTTCTGATGCCTGCAAACATGATGCATCACGTTTTCTTTTTCGATTCCAAAACTTCTCGGAAAGCGAGAAAACCACCAATCACACACGTAGGGTTTTTGATCTAATTTCCGTCCTACTAAGCACAACCCGCGCTTTAACTCTCTTTTCTGAACGAGTTTAAACAAAAAATGGAATATTTTTATAAAAAACGACTTGCAAATTTATTCACCTTTCCATACGTACCGTTGGATTTGATAAAGAGTCACAAATTGTTGAGATATTGTCTAAAATCTAACACTGCTTCTTGATTCTAAATTCGTTCTACGAGTTTCAATTCCGTCCTAACAGGCTCGGCGTAGTTGCCCTTCCTGAGCACATGATGGATGCGACCGACGGGGAACTGTTGTCTAACGAGGTTGAAACGAGACTTCTCCTTTCTCTCTTTTGTTGCAGCTTTTGTGGGATTGCAGAGTTTTTAAGCTCAGACGATTCCTTCCCCGCGTGGTCCTATGTAAAAATCAGCCAACTAGACTGGGGCACCAGTACCAACAGTCTCGGCAGACGGTGGATGTGAGGTTGAAATAAAATCTCTTCTGTGGGTGGGTTAAGGCCGTTGCGCTGCGTGATCCAAGAATGATCAATAGTTTTACCTATTGGAAACGATACGTAGAGAAAATTCCGATCGATTGATGCAAACATATTGAAAATGTATCGTGAATTAGTCAAGTTATAATCATTCAAAACCTGACCACCGTTACATGCTCATTTTTCGTACTCATCCTATATGTACCCCTATATATAAAACACAGAAGTAGACGTACGTCAAAACTTCACCAAAGACACCAAACGTCTAAATATTACAGCAAATACTCTAGAACTACTATTACGGCTAAATTCCCATTCTGGACCACTGTGCACTGTGGATTTCAATGACCTCGGTCTGAACAGTGAACCCACCGAATAAATGGAACTATACAAGTCCATAACTTACCGAATTCTACTATTGAAAAGGTTTTAATTTTAAATGAGCTAATTTGTCTATACCTTATCCACAAACATATCACATCATCGTCCCATCATCCAATGGGAATCATAGAAATATCACCAAAGCTCTTAAGTTGCACCTGGTGAAGTCACCGACGCTATGCATATCAACAACCGACTAAGTATCCAATGACAGCGTTTACCTTCTGTTCAACACTTTCATTAGCCGGGGAAATAGTCTCCAATCCTCCGTTCAAAAGTTGAAGGCGGCTGCCGTCACTATCACCAATCGAACATGTATAAACAAATTAGCTACGCTAAATTATGACCCATTCACATCACCATCATCATCATCGTCTCATCGTCTCATCGTCTAGCAACCTAAACACATAATGGATTCAACTGAAGTAGACGGGCAGACATACAGACAGACAGTCGGACGCAGAGCTACTCCATCTGCAGGGGCTTAAACAAGATACCAAGTGCCATTACGGGCTACTCTTTTCCGCTTAAGATCGGTCCCATCGTTGGACGTCGCATCGGATCGGTCCGTGTCTTATGATAATTCTGATATTTTCGTTTCTACTAATGAGCCTCTTTGTAGTCACTTGGTCCCGAGTTCCCATGATCGGCTGGTTGCGTCGAAACGAAAACAAAAATATCAAACGATTCGATTATTTAAATAATCACCCCCAGAGCATTTCGGGCAGCAGCTCAGCTCAAACCCGAAAACGGTACGTTTTGATGAAATGTCGAAGGGATTTAATCGTCTGCTTTAACATTCAGCAGCCAGCACTTTTCTCCGAGCTGCTACCGCTCCCTGATTCTGATGGACATTCGAAACATAAATTACTGTCCGGAAAGTGTGACAACCGGCAGATAACGAACGGGAGACTACCTTCGAACACGGGCTTCTGTGACTCGGTTCCCGTTACTCCTCGATACGTGGTCCACCGTACTATCCAAATTGACCGTTCGCACCTGTTGCTTTGCAGAAGGACGGGGGTCGCTCGTGTCATGTGCGTCGTACCATGAAGATAAATCGATCACCGGCTCTCTTTGGCATGCACTTGGGCTACTGATCAACCAATGATACGGTACCGGTACAGGTACGCGCGGTGTATGGTGTCAAGATCGATGTCAGAGAAAGAACCAGTTCGCACGGTGACACTGGTAATTTTCGAATTATTGCTCCCGCTCGTGCTCGGGCTGCTGCAATCAACCGAGGGTCAGGAATGTGAGTTATCATTAATGACACCGAGCACAGCGATTATGGCCTCCGGGAACGTACGTTTGGGGTAAATTGATATTCGTTTCGGGATCGCTCATTTCCCGTTGTATGCGTGATGTGGAGGCAGCGTTTCGATACTATTTGAGTTTTTTTCTCAGCTGGTTAATTTCGTGAATTTACAGTGATGTCGGCAGTTATGTGTTCGCTGCTAATAAATAATGTAAATAGCTGAACATTAGTGATTTGAGATTGTTTTCAGACGCGTATAAGGTTTTAAAGTTAGATTAAATATTAATTGATTCCTCAGAAAACTATACAAGGAGAATTCATTGTGTGTTTTGTGTGGGGGAGGGGGTGGGGGAGTGGACCCGGAGTAAAGGTGAGAAAGGTCACGAATACAAATATCGATGTAATGATGAATTCATTACATGCTTTCAAAACAAATTTGGCCTTTGAAGTGCACATTTTGCAGTCAAAAACAGTGGTTTCAGATCTAAATTCGAAGGGTTTCAAATAAATCCCGTTTCAAATAAACCACGCGAAAAAATTTTTGACTGTGATAAAATCAAAACTTTGCCTTTTTTGAAAATTTATATAGACATAAATCGTAAAACAACAACTTTAGTTCAAGGTGCATCTTCAACTATGTAAATCGTTAGCTTCACGCATGGAGTATTACAAACATGATTAGTTAAAGTAAACAAAATAGTTAAAGTAAAAAATTAAAAAAATTGTGCAATATTCACATAAAACTATTAAAAAGTCTTTAATATTGTTTTATGCAAAAATTACAAAAAAACACTAACAAAAAGTTTTAAAAATTTATCAAAAGTTAATGCTTTAAGATTTTTTTCTCCTTGATTTGTTTTCCGTCGTTCTTGTTTTCCATGATGAGCACCAATGCTACCGACGCCAGGAAGGCAGCTCCCACACTTGGATCCTACTTATCGACTGGGATTGAACCTAGGTCTGCTGGGGTGAGAGGTAATCACGCTTACCACTACACTACACTACACTATGGTTTTCAATATTTCAAAAGTTTGCATTTTTCATAAACTTTTTTTTTATTGAAACAAAAAATATTGAATGAAGAACATTTTTTGTTATTAAAGTTTTTATATTTTTTTCTCATAGTAGCTAATAAAAGTGTTCTATGTATATTTTTTTCTAGAAAGGATTAGTTTTTCTCAACAACTTTACCTCGTCTTTTCAATTAGAAATGGCGGTTTACTCCGATAAAAATAACAATACAAACACAACGGAAATGACTGATACAATAAAATTGAAAATTATTAGCACGCAATAGAATGTATCATATTTCTAACAATTAAAATAATTTGAAATAAACTGTTTTTGACAATTGGTTCTATGGTATATGGCAAAAATACAATAAAGTCAGGGGGTCGTTATGAATCTTAACCATAACCAAATTGAAGATTTTCCATACATTATTTTTCAAAATATGGACTATAAATTGTATTGTAAAGCTATTGTGTAATTTTATTTATTGAAAACGAAAAAGCATTAAACTTTTTGATAATTTAATGCTTAATCTTATACATTTTATGTACTGTTAAATTGATGGAATACAATAAAAACTATCGTTTGATTTTATTGTTTTTACCATTAATCCATGGATATTTCTGTTGATAATTTAACAGGTAATACTTTTGCTCTTTGAATATTTTTTTTTTAAAGTTTCATGTTCATGTTTCGACCTTGTTCACAACGACAAAAATTTGTGCTTAGGTCGACTTATAAAACATTTTTATGATATTGTTTAGATTTGTACTGTTGATTATGTAACCACAGACAAACAGACGTAACTCTTCATTGTGTATCTTCGTTCATGCATTTAACGGTTGATTTGAATATTATCAGTTCCGCGAACTACTCGCCGCAGCGCTGGCATCGGATCACATTGACGTTTCTATACATTCTATAGAACTTTCATGCAATATTGTTTGCAAGCTAGCGAGCAAGATTGTTTTCCGCGAGAAGCCCGAGAGATGTCGTTACTGAGGTCATATGTTTTGAGATACTATGTTTTCAAGAAAAACTTTTTCAAAGAGTTACGTCTGTTTGTATGTGATGTAACGGTTTAAAATTTCCTTTTAAGGATAAAGGACAGAATGAATGAAAGTTACAATATAAATAAAACTTAACATGACGAACAATTCAAATTACTCATTGGAGAATTTAAATGATGTAAATGAAAATTAAAAATTAAAATTGTGTCAAGTTTAACAGTTGTGATCATCTTCCTCAGTTGGCTCCAGTTGGCTCCCGCAGATTTGAAGCTCCATACATGCAGATAGCGCGGTTTTGTGCAAAGTTGGCAACGCTTTTTGACATGTTATGGATTTCGTGGATTCGGTCGACTGACATATCAATGCACAGTGGTCCAGAGCGGAAAAATACATGGAAATTGGGTTGGTCCTTAAACATAGTTCCAATCCGAAAATCTACCGGAGCCATCCGACTTTGTCTCGATGCGCGCAAACTCAATGAGAGAACTGTACGTGACGCTTTCCCCTTCCCCACCATGGACGCATTTTAGGTCACTTACAGGGGTGGAAGAGGTTGCGAAACGCTTCCGAACGGCGAATCTCTCGATTAAGCTGGAGAAATCCCATTTTTGCCGGGATAAAATCCCATTTTTGGGCTATATTTTATCCTCCCAGGGTTTGAGAATTAACCCTGAGAAGATAGCGCCCATTGTAGAATACGAACGTCCCACGAATCTTACCAAACTCCGTCGCTTTATGGGAATGTCAAACTATTACCGGCGGTTCATCGCCGAATATAGCAAGACGACTGCGGCCCTCTCAGAGCTTCTCAAAAGTCAGACAAAGACTGTGAGATGGAATCCTGAGGCGGAGGATGCTTTCCTGGCAATTAAGGAGAAGTTAATAACGGCACCCATTTTATCCAGCCCGGACTTCGATCGGGAATTTATTATCCACACTGATGCGAGCGATCACGCCGTCGCCGGAGTGCTTACACAGAAAATAGATGACCATGAGCGGGTAATAGAGTATTTTTCAAAAAAACTCACCATCCAGGAACGCGTATATCATGCTACGGAAAAAGAGGGCCTTACCGCGCTCCATTCCATAGAGCATTTTCGCGGGTATGTGGAGGGAAGCCATTTTGTACTGGTCACAGATTCATCCGCTCTAACGTACATCATGCGAACGAAGTGGAAAACCTCCTCGCGACTTAGCCGCTGGAGTCTATCGCTTCAAATGTACGATATGACGATAGTGCATCGTCGGGGCAAGGACAACGTTGTCCTCGACGCGCTTTCACGGAGTGTGATGTCAATATCAGCCCAGTCTCCATCTTCCTGGTACAACAACCTGAAGCTTTCCGTCGAAAACCGACCCGACGACTATCCCGACTTTCGCGTCAGTCAGGGACAGCTGATGAAATTTGTGTTCAACAATGATCTGACAGACCATCGGTACGACTGGAAAATAATTCCCAGTCCCGATTCACGGCATGAAATCCTCAAATCTTGCCACGATGATTTCATGCACATAGGAGCAGAGAAAACCGTGGAAAAGGTACGTCGGCACTGCTATTGGCCGAAAATGGTTAGTCAAATCCGGACATACGTGCGAAAATGCTCGGTTTGCGCGGAGATAAAACCTCCGAACTCATCGACAACACCTCTGATGGGCGATATGCGTATTCCGTTGCGTCCATGGCAGATTATCGCTCTAGATTACATCGGTCCCTTACCGAGATCGAAATCGGGGAACCAATACGTGCTCGTAACGATGGACTTGTTTAGTAAGTGGGTGCAGTTACATCCCTTTTCTAAAATCAGTGCTAAGACGCTGTGTGTTGAATTGACACGTCATTGGTTCCACAGAAATTCGGTCCCCGCGATTATGCTGTCCGATAACGCGACAACTTTTACGTCAAAGGAATTCAAAGCCTTACTAGATCGATTCAAGATCAAGCATTGGCTTACGTCAAGATACCATTCGCAGGCTAACCCTGTTGAAAGGGTGAATCGTGCGATCAGATCAATACGTCGCTTCGGTCGTACGCTAGAGACAATCAGCGTGAATGGGACACGCGTTTGTCGGAGGTCGAAGTCGTCATCAATTTGACGACCCATTCCTCAACGGGCTTTACCCCGTTTCGAATCGCGAGAGGAGAGGAGGTAGTTCTCTATGGAACTGAACACGATAATTTCGAGAACGAAGATAAATCGTCGATCGAGGCCCGTCTGACCTCACCAGATTTTTATTTGAAAAAGTAAGTTTTCCCATAGAAAATCCAATGTAAAATTAAAACCGCTGGCGCTAAAATATAGTTCCACCGACCGACCTGAAATTTTACACAGTTATTCTAAGACCCAGAAGGACCCCGGAAATCATATTGGAAGGAGATTTTTTTTTCATATATCCGTGTCCCAGCTCGGTTTGTTTAAAACAAAAGTACTATGATAATTTCCAACTGTTAGCAGTATGTAAATTCTGTTCTGAGAATTCAACAAAAAATCTGATAAACACATGTGAAACTCAATCGTCAAAGACTTTGAAACGCTATATGGTATTAATGAGATGAAGTATAATGTCCATCTTTTAACTCACCTTACTGCATGTGTCTGTGATTATGGCCCTTTGTGGACATTTTCGTCATTCAATTTCGAAGACATGAATGGTGTCCTAAAAAAATATGTGAAAGGTCCCAGATAGCAACTCGTTGTACTCTGGCTCACGTCAAAGAAAATGTAGATTTTACTTATATCACTCAAGAAAAAGTTCAAAAATTTTGTAAAGATATAAACAAAAACAACAAATGCAAAGCTATATGCATCAATTCCAATTTTACTATTCCCGATAGCATTGCCAATACATTTGCAGATCAAATTTTTGAAGAAAAATCTTGTTTATATTTTAATAGGTATTTGTTCAAGAGACAAAAAGTTTCCTTTGGTAGCAGTTCACATAAACATAACTAATTTGATGTTCACAATAGTATCTAAAGAATGCAATGTTTACGGCATTATTCAACGTATTTTATTTTCCGGTTCTAAACATTATTTTTTGTAGAACCCCATAGCCATTCAAAACGGAAATGAAGAACCATTGTTTGGAATAGAGACAGCGGCCATAAAATTAATTGAGGTGAACAATACATTACAAAAATGTATTCCAATTTTCGCCCTTGATAAGATGTTTGTTAGAAAAATTGGGTTTGTGTCGTGGATTGATTAACTGAGAACAATGTAAATTTAATACAAATTTGTATCGAACAATAAAGTCATTATTACACTATTTATTTATTCACACACATATAATTCCAAAGGAAAATAACAACATAATAAGTTCAGTATCCCTAATGAACGAATATAATACACGAACGATATACCGGAAATGGTGCAACTATATCACATAAGGTTGGGATGATGTCAAGAATAGGTTTTTAAGCACTTCTTATGGTTATTTTCTGTGCGTGATTGCATATCAAATAAAAAACTGTGGAATAGAAATACCATTGAATTCAAAAAAATAATAGGGTTAATTGTTAATCAAATGTAGTTATGTTGATTCAAGGGGATCTGTTGCAGTATGAAAACGGTTAATTTTATTGTCAACAATCACATGAATTATTCACTTATAATATTTACCGCTGACTGTATTGTAAATTTTTTTATCCGGTTAGAGCTACGATTTATTGAAAAATGTCGAATACGCCATTTTGAGAAAATAATTGCATGCAATGGCTGAATTTTAGCACAAATGGGAATAATTGGAATTTCGTGCAGATTGGAGAAAGTCGAGTGAAAAACTAATTTTCATTTTTGCTATTCGGCCGAAACGGATCCTATTCAGAACGGTAAATGTTTCGTGAATGTAAAATTAATAATAACCCATACACCGTTTTATATACTTTGAAGCTAAAAAAAAACTCAATATTTGCTGTGGTATCGCTTTACGAAATGCAACGATATATGAAATATATATAGGGTAAGGTGGGGAAACATGGGTAATCTACTTGAATTATTGATATTGTTATTGTAAACATCCACAGGATCAATTTAATATTTCTAAAAGCAAACCATCATTGGGTTTGCATAGAACCTGTTGATGTTGTCATACAAATAAACTAATAAATGTGATAACTGACCCATCTTGCCCCAATTTAAATCATGATTAAGGCCAATATCACATCAGAATTTAGTAGGCATAATTAAAACCCAGTTTAATGGCTTGGTCTCAGAGCTCATTTCCGATAGTGGGTCTAAAATGTTAAGGTGATGTAACGTTACACATTATGCCTTAATACAAAATTCCTCGGTTAATCCGAAGATCAGAAATTTTAAAGCTTGAGCTAATCGCAAGTTTTCCTAGAGGGAGAGATCGTCATTTGAAGCACTTTGATTTATAAACATCATCATTTTTTTATAACAGCTCCCTTGACTCAAGCCGCTCGACTGGTCGCTGAAGATGGCGATAAATTTACTTGAATGGATGCGCTAAATGTATAAATGGATTAGCCGGGTGAATCGACACCGCATCGCTTCTACCCTAAGGTTCAACTCTCAGTCGGAGAACGAGCGAACGATGATGATGATAGCGAAAGATTTCGTGATGCGAAAAATGTCCGACAAAGACCCATCCTAAATGAGAGATGATAAAACATTCAAAACCAGAAGGCATTGTAATTTAATACTTTGCACGAGGAAATTGTAGTGATAATTATTTGGTAATCAGAGATACATTTGACTTCTTTTTTTTGACCAAATGCAATCCCAGAAAATGTTGCAAATTTTCTATATGGAACTTCATGTTCAACTCAACTCAACCATTATCCCCCGAAAATTCTTAAACCCATTACGAATGCTATCAGTTCCATTGTTTGACAGTGCAATCGCCATAATTTCGGTTCAATTAATGTCCGGGCTGGGTTTTTTCGGGTGACACAAATCCCTTGCCGGAGCAGGCGGCCCCTTCGATAGCGGCTGCATGCCAATCGCCAATTATAATGTAGCCCAAGGTGTCCCGTCCCGCCCGTCTTCGTAACATAAGTCGGTAAGGCTTTTTAGCGCCGATCGCCGACGGCACCGCACCGTTCGGCGGCGTATTAAATAGATTGCGGATAAAAGCTTTTCCGTTGTTGTCGGGAGCGCGAGCGTGTGTCCGAGATGCAGCAGCCGAAAAAAGGGGGGTGTTGAAATGTTCGACATGCATTTCGGCTTAAAATTTACGCATTAGTGTTATCGCTCATAAAGCTTTCAGGGAATATTTGGTGAGGCTTTTCATTATGTGAGAGTACTCTGCGGGCCAACTGTGGGAACTGATCCGATGATGACTGTTTGTGGTCATTAAAAGCCTTTTCGTTTTAGGAAGACAGTCTTGAAGACTTGCATGACTTCCAATTCAAAAGATTAACCTTTCAATCGCACCTGCTCGGGATAATGTACCGTATTGCGGAACAAACGTAGCTTTTGATGGAACAAGCTGTTCGCAAAAAAAAAAATGACACCAGTCACAGTTTATCACATATGTAAGGGGACGGGGCACGTGACGGTTACAATGTATTCTCAATAGTGTATACATTTCAAGTGCCTCAAGCGAACGGTTACGTGACAAAGTGAGGCTGACAACGAGCCTCCCGCAGAAGCGGCAATTATCGGTTACCAGGTGGCAATAAACCCCAGTGACCCTTCCGCCGTTGTTGGACTTTTACTATTGCTCGGTAAACAAACTTGGAGAGTTTATCTCATCAAGTGGCGCGTGTGGTGCTAGCGCAAATAAGTTGGCAATTGTTAGATAACAAATGGCTGTTAATAACCGACCGACGACAGCAGCAACGGCAAATAGTTTATTACGATAGAATGTGCTTCCCCACCCTCGTCCCCAAAACTACTGGAAGTTGCCAATTGTTTCCCAAGGGACACGGGAATCTGCGAATGCTACTTTCTGATACAATGTTGCGCCGCTAAACGATTTCAATTGGGAATGGAATTCTGAGAAGTGCGCCGGTTCTCGGTTCCATGGGGTGGCACAAACAGGGGGGGATTAACACAGTGGGAAAATCTTGACGCAGGAACTGTCGGAATATATAGCATATATGATGTCGGATGAATCGGTTCATTTTTGTCTATTCAGACTAAAAGAATTTCAATTAAATATTTATGGTACAGGTATTGGGGGAATCCCTTAGTTAAGTCGGTAAAAGTGCAGCTAGAAAGCAAGACCATGCTGGAGGCGGCTAAGTTCGACTCCCGGTCCGGTCTAAAGTCCCAGTACGAACATAATAAAGCCAAATAATAATAATAATAAGAAGATAATTGTTTAAAATTCTTTAATTATAAGTATGTGAATAGGAATGAACAGCTGCAGGCACTAAAGTCTAGTAATCTTATCTGGTAGAAACAATCATCAGCGAGCACAACCCCCTTCCCCTACTGTTCTTTTGATCTGTATCAACAGTTGTGCCATATTTGAACGAATTTGGTTGCGATTTGCGGGAGAACTTTAAGGTGATTCCTTGAAGAGTCCAAACATGGAACGTCGTGATGACTGATATGCCCTCCCAACAAACAATTCAAGGTCACAAATAAGCATACACATTGAATAAATGCTGTATAACAGTGTACAATGCTGAATAAAACAGGATGTCGAATTATGTGCTGAAAAAAGCTCATTGAGATCGATAGATGCGCTTTTATTCCGCCGTTTGCTCTGATATGATTAATTTCCTTATCAAAAGCTTTATAAATGTTGACTGTCTTCCCTATTCAGAACCAGAATTTTGATCTAATAACAAACTGAATAAGTGTAATTTGTACATACATTGACACTTTAATTCGACTGTTTTCAATTGATTTAATAACATGCTTTATTAGACGTCTAATAAATGTTCTCCAGCTCCTTTATTAAATTTCATTGCATTACTTTACAATACATATTGCTGAATAAAGGTGAATACAGTCAGCATAATAGCTCTTATACCACTATGCTTCCATGTTGTAATCACATAATTTGTAAATGTTTTATAAACGACGTATTAGATTCATTATTCGACAACACTGATTCAGTCTTACAACAAGGCGAAATCAGTAGAGTAGTGGTTACCGTTTCCGCTTTCCAATTATAAGGTCGTGAGTTCAATCCCAGGCTCAACCCTTTTTTTTATTTGTGTAGAACATAATTAATTTAAATAGTAATCATCGATCACATGACTCACGATAATGAATGCATTGATCTAGTTTAAAATATAACCGAGCATCCTTTATTTCGACTTGGAGATGTGAAGAGGCAACATTGGTCTCATTTAAAACAACGATGAATGAATTAATCATTCCCACAGGGCCTTGAAGGAGCTAGAGTTGCGTATTTACTTTCATGCAAGCTTTTATACATTATTGAGTTGCCTATATGATGAATTCTAGGATAGCTCAGATGACAAGGCAAGCGGCTGGTGATCGGAATGTACATGGTTCGATTCCCATACAACGGCATGTAAAAGTATTTAATACATTTTCTAATATCTGTGTGGTGTGAGCCAGGTCAGCAATATTGAAATACAATACACTTAAGAAACACAACTACACCCTTCCCTTGTCCCTGTCCCCCTGTCCTCTTATTTTCGGGTTAATTTTCCCACAGTTGAATAATCGTTTAATAAATGTATAATAATGTCTAATTAAACGTTACTCCACATGAGAATCAAGCGTATACAGAGCATCGCTGTTTCAAGGAAGCAGTTATGTCTAATAAACGCTGAATAATTAAAAATTGTATCGTATAAACTCTGTTACAACATAATATAAGTCAAATAAATGCTTCTCGACATACCTTATACAACACCAAGTAGTTCAATGTTTTGGTTGAATAAATTCTCCAGATTTGTGTGAACAAAGCCTGAATTATTAAAAATAGTACAAGTACTATTAAGCATGTAGTTGAATAAAATGGTCAAGAAGTCGTTTCTTCAATAGACGATTGTTTGTTGGGCTATCATTTCAAGTTTTCTGGCGCTACTCCCTGTTTACTGCACTGCAGCGAAAATGGAGTACCAGCCAAGTAACAATTTCGGTTTTATGAGGGTTCTGTAGACCATGATTTAGACTTGTAGAATGCTATAAAACCGAGATAAAACCTACAATGTTACTTGGGCAGTTTCATTGTTGTATGTTTAGTGATAACTGTAATGTACATTAGAAATTTCGATGTGATAATGAGATTAATCAGAAACAAGCTTCCACAGCGATTCACCTTAAAGTTTGTGTGGGAAAATGTATGGGAAACAGAAAAAAAACTACAAAGGGGAAATGGATGTAATGTCGGCCTAAATGCCCCTAATTTGGGCCCATATATAAATTCAGAAATCGACAAAAATTTTAAAAACCGACCAAAAATAACTGTGAGTACCGTCCCAATGACGCGTTTATCTAGATAAAATTGATAAATAGCAGATTTTTAGCGATGGGCCTAATCTTAGATCCATAGGCCAACATTAGAGCCTTTTCCTAGTTTCTCTTCAAACATACTGCTCTGCTTCAAAACTGACGCGAAAAAATCTACTGTCAAATTTCTCGTAGGGAAAATGGCTCTATACCCGAGCAGGAGGAAATAACTAATGAATACATAAGACATAAGGTAAAATATCAAAGAATAATACCAAAAAATTACATAAATACCAAAAACTGATATGTGGATACCAAAAGAATACCTGTGTAGTATTGCTTAGGTATTGCATTAATGGTATTGGAATGGTATTGTGGGAACATTTTTTCCCGAGCAGGAACCGATAGCTAATCGATAACAAATGAATATCTTAATGTGGTATGATACCAGATGCTGGTATGCTTGTTGTATAAAACCTTGTTTTGATATTATTCAGTTATCGAAATATTTTGTAAAATATCAAATGAATACCAAAATAACAAAATGTGATCTTTCAGTTTTTAGACAATAACACCTAAAAGAGTTATTAAATTCGTATTAGAAGACCTTCAAAATAACAAACTATGGCATTCTTGCATCTAAAAAAGCGTCGGTTATCCGTTTGTTATTGTAATAACTAGATTATTTATTAGTTCGTTGTTCATAGAATATTTTTGAGGTATTATTTTTGGTATTTAACCTTTTATGTCAGCCTCCCTAATACCATATTTAGGTTGCCAGTTATGCTATTTTCATACCTGAATTTGGTATTAATAAGTAATTTTTTCCTGCTCGGGTTGGTATTTTACCTCTTATGTCAGGCTCATCCGTACCAATTTAAGGTATCGAGATATTCGTTCCTGCTCGGGTAATGTTCGCCTTTGGGTCTAAGATTGGGGCCATCGCTAAAAATCAGCTATTTATCATATTTATCTAGATGAACGCGTCATTGGGACGGTACTAATGGATATTTTAAGTCGCTATTGAAAATTGAGTCGATTGCTGAATTTATGTATGGGAAAATCCATTTCCCCTATATTATGTTTTCAGTGCGGTTTTATATGAAGATGATTTGCCAGTTTTGAAAATCGATAAGTTTTTTGAAGAATAGTTTTTGTTTTTGTGGCCGAAAGAAAGTTATTTCCAAGTGCATTTATGACCGGTATACCACTCGTTGGATCTGTGAATCAGTTTCAGTTGTTTTTTTATTCCATTGGAAGTTAGGCATTTCTTCCTGTTGGAGCGGAATGGCCGAATAATATGTGGGAAGTGTTCGCACCGGTAAATGATGTTCTGTGTATGATATGGTGAAATCCAAGTGATGATTCGTCAACTTTTCAAAGAAGTAGCTTACAACTAACTGGACAGGATTACGGAATACATTGGATTCATATGGGGAGACCTTTCTATTATTATCATTTTATATACCATTTATTACATGACATATTATATATTATATAACTCGGAACGTTTGGTACGGTTTGTCCACGCATCTTTCCATCCCTGAGGATTCAAGAAATGCTTTGTTGTTTGAATGTTCATATTTGAACGCGAATCATTTCAAAGAATCATCTTTACAGCAAATGCAACTCAGTAGGTCTGTTTGTATCATATCTCAGATATCAAGACCAACAATTGAAAAGGCCTCAACTCCGTTTTGTAAACAAACCTTGTAAAGCTATTTTGTCGCGAACCGAAGTCCACCAACGCAAACCAACAAAATTAACAGCTAGGGGAAATTCTCCTCTACCTGATTGTGTTTTAGGTTTGCGAACGTGTTAACTTAGTCTGCAATCTAGGTGTTACGATCGATTCCAGGTTAACATTTTGCAAACACATAAGCATCATAGCCAAAGCTGATAAAAATCACTCCTTCTACACACACCTTAGCTGAAAATGAAGACAACCTAACAGATAAACCAACTACCTGAATGAATTTTAATTTTGACAATGCACATGGTTTTGATCAAGGCAACCTCTGAGTATCGAAGTCAACATTTGTTTTTGTTCGTTCGTGGCTGGATGTTTATTATCGTCTGTGTTGTTTTTAATATCAATATTCATTTTCATCCTAGTTTGGATGGTTTTGAGGATCAAATGCATCATGATTTTTTTTTCATATTCAAAATAATCATTTTGCCCATAATGAATTTGATTGTTTTGCTTTTGAGGATCACTTCTGATTTTGACAATTTTGGGTTGGATAATCAAGCAGTGGTGAATATCAGCAAACGCGTATTCGTTGCTGTATAATGAACTCATTTGTTTGTTTCACTCGTGCTTCACAGTGAAGATATTCAAAACGAACACAACTCATCTACACTAGGTTAAAGCGCTACTCCTGGCGAGTGATGGTAAATGATAAAAACAAACATTGCTCAAGACTCTATTCTGCTCGCTAGTTCGTAGTTTCTTAGAATATGCTTCCCCAGTGGTCTCCATTTTACATATAGCATATTACGATTGAATGGATTCAGAAAAGTGTCATGAGCTTTGCTTCACGTCAGCTCCCATGGAATGATCTGGTCATTCTTCCTAGTTATCCATGATTTGGAATCTCTCTCAGCAAGGCGTATCAAATTGCAACGACTGTTCATCCTCGACCTAATTACCGGAAATGTGGACTTTCACGAACTCCTGGAGCATTCCTCCTCGCAGATTTCCTAACTCCCCGTTGCTGGAATTTCCATTCCACAAAACTAGCTTTGGATTCAATTATTGTTTTAAATAATTCCTGTTTGCGATCTTTTAATAATGCGGGAAGAAAACTGAATCCTCAAAAAAATCAATTTTTGCAGAAAAGCAAATTTCTGATCTTTCAAGTTTTTTTCTTCTTCAATTTCTGCATTTGGTAAGACTCTACTGTTACGAAACACTTTACGGAGCCGAAGGTTTTTAAATCAATTCTGACCTTAGAAGTTGTAGCAATACTAATTAAACGCTGTTACACGACAACAACACTTTTCAACTACCTATTTTCGGATGATAATCAACTCGAGTAAACCAAGAAATCACATTTGAAATTTTCCTTACACCCTCTCAATTAAATGTTACTGCTTTAAAAACAAATTTTGGGTATGTAACCGCATGCTAGCATGAGTAGCTCAATTACTTTTCAACCGATTTTTGGAATTTAATCAATTTTGAAAAAAAAAGCTTTCTAAATACACACACTTTTATGGTGGAAGTCGTTGAGATTTTTCTAATTATATATGATTTTTATGCAAACAAATCACTTTAGACGCCATTAGGGTGACTAAAGCATGACCGGGGGTCCGTTGGCAGCACTTCCATGTGTTGGTCGCGTTTTCAATTCGGGTCCGTTTGTGTCGTGAATTTATATTGATTGTCGGTCGAATAAAATCCTAACTTGTACTTGTAAAGGATGCTTAGTGCGCTGATTTCACGAAATTGCTTAAATGCCGTTCAACAACCAATCCTGTTTACCTTATCATGAAGTAAATTTTAGTGAATCAGTGATCCAAAAAGTCGCCATTTTCTCACATGCTCGTGTTTCAAGCCATTAGGCTTTAGTTGTGTGCGTTTCACTGTCATTTGTGTTGAAACACATCGCTGTGACGGTGGTTAGGTGCTACAGTGGAATGCAGCGAAAATAAGAGAGTTCGTGTGGTGCCGCCGCCGCCGGGATAGGTCGAGTGTTTGAAAATCTAGTGGATGAAGCGAAATTAAAACGAGTGTATTAGTGTGCAGAGAAACGGAGGCGCAAACATCTTCCGAAATAATAAAATTTGACAGCATGACCTATATGCTGGGTGGAATGAGTGTGTGATGACAGCTGTAGCGATACAGAGTTACCAGTATCGATAAAATCATCAACATCGGTGAGACCTTTCCTGTTTATTATTTTCTATTCCTTGCATGTTGTGACTTTAGATGCATTAGGTTGTGTAGATAATTTAGTATCGGTGGTTATTTTGGGAATTGTATTCCAAATAAACTTTATATTCTACTTCACAGGCGCTTTTTGCAACACCGTTGCGTACCTTGTAATAATCGTAAACCATCGATAGACATGATTCTGGTGCCGTTGTGCTCCTTTAGTCCAGTAATGCCATCGATGTACTGGATTGAAGGAGTGCAGCGGTGCTACAGTCATGTCTGTCCAAGATACTGGATTGTTCATAAAATTTCAGCGTAGTTACTGGAATCCAAACCACTCAGCTGCAACAGGTGATTAACCGTGCTGTTGTCGAGCGATGAGCGTGTTTAGCTGGGTGTGCTTTTGAGTTAGCTAGTGTGTAGTCTGAGTTGGCGGTGTGTAAGGATGTGTGTTTTTCGAGTTGGTTTGGTTGGGATAGTATTTTATTGCATTTAATTGCATGAGTGAGATGTATAGGTAGAAGGGTATGAAGATGCTCACTAATATTTTTGCACTAGGTTGGCATCACAAGTAAGGGTTAGCTTAATGGTGTGGAAAGAATAGGTGCAAGTGTGTGGCTACGCTAATTAATTTATTTCATAAATCCTAGAGAAGCAAGGGTAGGGGAGGTGCACCAGTATTGGCCATAGCTTATGATAGACCCTTAAGCTGGGTTTAAACAGGGCGGGTCAATTGATCAAGTCAGTTGAATTCAACTGACTTGAACGCGAATTGAACGTGTAAACCATGCCATTCAACTGACTTGATCAACTCACTTGAATTGAAAAAAGTTGAACCAGGCTCAACTTTGCAAGCCAATTGAATTCAACTGAGTTGATCATTTGACTTGCCCTATCTAAACCCAGCTTTATGTGATAGATGTGCGCAGGTCCCCCGTACATGCTAAGAGCGGATTATACCCCGTGCAGACTATGGCTTGTATCGTGTGATGTGGGCTGTCTTGCGATGAGCATTCATACATCTAGTTTTCACTGGAAATCCTATGTATGAGTGCTCATTGCGAGACGGCCTATGTAGCATGGTATAGGCCGTGGTCTGCGCGGGGTGTTACCGTGTGTATGTGTATGTATGTGTGTGTGTATATATATATATATATGTATATGTGTGTATATATATCTAACATGAAGAGAAGCGAACTTTTGCGTGTTGCAGTGTTCAGTGCGGGTCTTGCGGTCCCTTTTTTTGGCAATTCGATGCTGGAAGGTAGTGAACATATGTATTATATGGCTTGGTACGTAGTAAATCTTTACTACGATGGAAGTGATTCGCATTTTTTTCTTCTTTCTTTTCCAGCTTTGGTTCAAATAGCAAATAGTAAAAGTAGAATTTAATGAAGCATAAGTGCTTTTTCGTAACTTTTTGCATCTAGGTTTTAAAGATCATCGGTAGTAGAGGCTTATCCTTGTGTGAAGGGCACCACCGTGGAGTTTGAGTTTGAATAAATCCCAGGTCCTATTATATTATTATTATACATTCAATTATAAGTATTTAAAACAGGATCAAAACTCAACTGGAAGAAGCAACGTAACATCATTTGATTTTCTCTAATGTATGTTTAACGTTCATATGACAGTGCAATTGACTATTTTATTTTTCCTTTTTTAGGAGAAAAACTTACATTACTTTTTGATATATTTATTTGTATACTTGTTAATACTTATGTAATCAAATTCGGAATATGAGTGATGAGGGAGTTTACTGTGTTTGCCAATACTCCCTTTAGGCTGTATTTAAATCTTTAAGTTTATTTTCAGCTCTTCGATGATGGAACATTTTTATTTTAATATTATAAAGGTTTTTCAGCCTTCGTTCAGGAAAATACAAAATTATTGTAATGCATGATTACAATTGCATGAAAACTGTTAAATGCCCAAATAACCTCGATTTTTCTGACCATTGATTAATTATTCATTGGTGCACAATACAGTGTTTGTTTCAATTCCATTAAATATCAAAAGTTGAAATCAGTTGAATGTATCAAGGTTAACTATAATCGAGCTGATTTGTATTTTGCAATACTTGTTTATTTTGCAATACTTGTTTATTTTGTAATACTTGTTTATTGTGCATTTTTATATTTTATATGTTGAATGACTTGTAAATTACTTTTATTTCACATATTTAAAATCTCATTTCAATATTATAAATTTAATTTTCATATCTAGACAATAGTTTTTCTGCAAATCCTGAACGACCCGAAGGTGTATTAAATCATATCATTGTTACTAACATTCTATTTTATTATAATAAAATATGATCTGTTCCAGTTGAAGATTGTTCTTATACATTTCTCGATTGCATTTTCGAGGGGACGTGTCTGCTTTTGTGGGCAGTGCGTTTGATGGTCGGTTTGGTGTGGTTGGTGGCTCGCCCGCGCGTTGTGGCGCCGCCAACAGGTAGGGGAAAATTTCCCCTATCTGATGGTGGTGTTGGCATGCGTGGGCGTGATGCTGGTTGCGCTGGATTGGGGATGGGATGCATTGTTTGCGGGAGTGGATGCGTCCCTTCGGGGGAGTAGTCGAGATTTATGTATGTTCATCGTTCATCGTTTCATTTGTCAGAGTGATGACCACGGTCGCATGATGCATGATCCTCGGGTTTTTACGGTTAGGTGTCTACGAATAATTCACTATGATTTTTTTTCCATCTTAAAGCATGATTTGTTAAGAAAATAAATGTCGCGATCGAACATGCAAGCTTGGCACTCGAACGACTAGCTTTTGATGTGTTCTTAAGTGTATCCTTAACAAGATCATCCAGGGCCGTGGTTGAAGACTGACTGTAGTCACGGTGGGTTGTGTTTTATTGTGGGGTTTGGTGGTTTTGATGACGAAATATGAAGGAAAAAACAGTCGTTCTAAAACACAATAAAGTTCGTTCGAGATAGCTTAAAAGATGTGCAATATTTGGTAAAATTGTCGCGTCAGTCGTAGTTTACTTAGTGAAGTAAGGGGCACGGTAGCTCAAAAATGTGAAAGTTTTATGGATTCGGTACCCGTCTTACGTAAGGTCCAAGTCCAAACAACGAACGTCGCGTAAAAGTAGAATTTAATGAAGGCATAAGCGCTTTTTCGTAGCTTTTTTTGTCTCCGGGTTTGAAAGATTGTGGGTAGTAGAGGCTTACTCTTGTGTACAGGGCACCACCATGGAGTTTGAGTTTGAATAAATTCTAGGTCCTATTATATTATTATTATATATTCAATGATAAATATTTATAACAGGGTCAAAACACAACTGGAAGAGGCAACGTAACATCTTTTGATTTTATCTAATGTATGTTTAACGTTTATATGACAGTGCAATTAACCATTTTATTTTTCCTCTCCAGGATAGAAAGTTACATTACTTATTGATATATTTATTTGTATATTTGTAAACAATTATTTAATCAAATTCTGAATATGAGTGATGAGGAAGCTTATTGTGTTCGCGAGCCCTCCGTTTAGGCTGGGCTCATTGATTTAAAACTTTAAGTTTATTTTCAGCTCTTCGACATTTTTGGATTAATATTATAATGATTCACTATTTCCAGCCTTCGTTCAGGAAAATATAAAAAAAAACATTGGAATGCATGATATCCATTGCATAAAAACTGTTAACTGTCCTAATAACCTCGATTTTTCTAACTATTGATGCATTATGAAAGATTATCAATATTTTTAAAAGCATTCCATATTGCGTTAAGAAATTCCATGGTGCATAATAAAGTGTTTGTTTCAATTCCAATAAAATATCAGAAGTTGAAATCAGTTGAATGTATTGAGGTTAACTGAAATCGAGCTTATTTGTATTTTGTAATACTTGTCTATTTTACATTCTTTTATATATTGCATGACTAGTAAATTACTTTTATTTCACATATTTAAAATCTCATTATATCATTATAACTAAAATTTTCATTTCTAGAAAATAGTTTTCCTGCAGATCCTGAAGGACCAGAAGGTGTATCAAATAGCTTATCATTGTTATTTACCTTTTATTTTATTATAATATAATATGAATTTGGCCGGTTGCTGTTGGTGCAGCTCCACTTGGTTATTTGGCAGAGATCATTATTTTTTATTTATTTATACAGTAACCCCTCCCTATGGTTCAAACAAAAATTCAGCTTATCGTTTACCAAAACAAACCTTGCTGCAAACCCTACCCTCTTACCCAACATCCCAGTGACTCCTCGTGGAAGTGCAGAGGATTTCTCGGCTTCCATCAAAGCGAGTGTCACGTCAACACATTCCTACCCATTCCTTTCTTGACCTGCGTTCAGGCGCGGCTGGCGCTGGTATTGCCTAATTTGAGATCACCAGTTTTTACACATTGAGGATGATTGCTAGTCCCAAGCATCGCCTATTGGTTCTCTGTGTAATTACAGCTGATCTGGCAATAACAGAGTAGCAACCGTGGGCGGTCAATCATGCTCATGCTCATGCTCATTAGGGTGACTAAAGCATGACCCTCCCCCTCACCATAATACCACTTGTTTTAATTGCAATCTTGAGGTTTTGTTCAACATTTGAGTCAAATCGGTCAACATTAACCTATTTTAACGTAGGTGGCGTTGCAAGCGTCCCAAACATCACTTAACTCAATAACCTAATAGGAAATTATATTCTCATCAACTTTGTCTAAGACAAGAAGACGATCCGAGATGGTACTGAAAAGTTATTAGCATTTGATTGAAGCAATATGTAAGAATACAAATATAAATCAGTCAGACATTGCTTCAATAAAATGCTATTAACTTTTCAGGATCAACTCGGATCGTATTCCGGTCTTGGACAAAGTTGTTGATCATTAAATTCCCCAACATTGCACAAAGCTTCAACTCGGTAAAAATAGCTCCAAATTGGTAAATGTTTACCGATTAAGCTTAAATTTTGTACTCAGCCTCAGGATTGCATACAAAACAAGTGGTATCATGGCGAGGGGAGAGGAAAATGTTTTATTCACCTTAATGGCGTATGAATTTATAAAAATGCGAACACAAATAAAATTGAAGTAAAAAATCTAAATCACAAATAAAATTGAAAAAAGCAATCTCTTCGAATTTCAGTAAAATCACCATAAATGGATACATAAAGTTCAATAGCTCTGACTTTTTGCTTTTCAAAACCGTTTAAAAAAAAAGACTGATAAATGCTTGAGTTACTCTTGATAGTATGTGGTCACTATCCCGTAATTGGGTTTTTAACAATACCTTTAAATTTGGGGTTGTTTGAAGAATTGATGGATGATTTCATGGTGTACTCGACTAACAACTGGTGCACTAGACTAACAACTAACAATAGGTCACTTGAAAATTCATTAATTTTTTTATGCCTAATACTGACTATGTTACCGTGTTACCGTGAGTGTTAAAAGGAAAAAATGTCCCTAAATTTTCCATAACGAATCTATCTGATATTTAAAGATTAATAAATGTCCAATAGAATCGACAATGTAATTTGAGAGCTTACATCACTTACTAATACCCAAAGTAACCAGTGGAAGTTTATTTCGCGTTGTTTGATACATACAGATGAGCAATGGTGGTGCCAGTATTTGTAAGTGATGGAGCTCGGTTAAGCGCGGGAAGGGTAACAGATTTGGCTAAGTGGTGGCTTTCGTCTAATACTAGTTCTAATATTATTTATAATCTAGTTTTGTAATTTTTCTAGAAAAATTGTTATTTGCAACTTGTTAATGTAGATTTACAATTCTACATACCAAATTATGTTATTGACCTAGTATCATCGTAATTATTTGAATATTATCTTTTGGGACTATTTTCCTTACTACTTAATACTTAATACTGCACGTATCGAGAAGAAACTTTCACCACTGAAACACGTGTACTTTCAAAATAAATCACTGTCAAAACATTCCAATTTTGATCACTAGAGGCACTGCTGTTTCTAGAGATTCCACGTATACGAAAAAAACAAAGACGAAACAAATCATCAAATATACATAAAACTTATTTAAAAATACCCCCAGTGGTTTGATTTCTTTTGTTTTCCAGAGATCAATCTCTTGAACAAACCTGAACTTACTGATAGTTGCTTGAAGCTTGAAAGAAAATATGCCCGAATCAGTTTCAGAAATATTGTAGATTTAAAAAAAATATCTGTGTTTTTTTTCAATAATTACTTTATTTGTACAGGCTCAATCGAATTAACTTTACAGAGCCGAGTTATCATTTTCGTTACACATTATTACTGTCTTGTATTTAAAGTTAAAGGAACTGTACCGAGTACTCGCGGTTGTCTCGAGGTTAGTGGAGATTTTCATTTTTTTCGATGGGAAAAGGGAGAAGGAGGTTTGAAATGTGGTTAACGATACAAATATTTAATTAATCCTAAAACATGAAATTATTTCTATTCATCTTGAAAACAAACATTGAAAAAAAAAAACCCCACATACAAAATACAAACTAAACACAAGGTTAATCAAACTTACAATTGAAGGTTAATATTCTTAAAGTAAACATATATGAGTTTCATAAACTCCAGATCGCGTCTAGCCAAAATATCCCGAACTGGACAATGAGGTTGGCCACGATACTCCGCACAAGTCCAAAGGATGTGATCAGCGTCCTGGTAACCTTGTCCACATTCGCAGAGATTGCTGTGTCCTGCTGTGTTGTGATTTGTATTGTTTGCAAATCATCTCTTTCTGCGAGTGAGCAGGCGAATCAAAAGGCCTTTCAAAACACAGGCGAAATTTTCAACGCTTCATATTTGAATTTTTAGTTGAGAGTCGAGTTTCGAACGCCTTTGGATACGGTTGTGTATTAAGTTTGTTCTCTGTTTTGTGCGTGCATTCGTTTTCATAGTTTTCGGCTGCATTTGCCGGATTAGCGCTGGCACTCTGCCTCCCGGACGGTTATACGTGTGTGAGTGGTGGTTTTCTCGCTTTCCGAGAAGTTTTAGAATCGAGAAAGAAAACATGATTCATCATGTTTGCAAGCAACAGAAGATTTAACGCTATCTACATTGTTTGATTTTTTCTCCCGGTCCAGAAATTTGTGGCATCGCGAGTGATAATTTAAATTTTAGTTTATTTACGCGGTGATGATGTTGGTTCACTTGCAACTATTTTCGAACGAAAGTGTACCATAAGTGCTTCTGAACGTGTTTCGCAGTTGGGTGTGGTTAAATTCGTGCATTCCCGTTTGATTTTGGAAAGCCGTATCACAAAATTGCCCACCGATTCCTTTTTTTGCCGTTCGACGACGACGAGCTTGTGCTTTCGTAAGAGTGACGTTTATTGGATCCGTTTCTTTGCACGGGTGTGTGTGTTTTTTTTTGCAACTAGCGTAAGTGTGCCTGCGATTTGCATTGAGTGTCGGAGATTGTAAGTAATCTGAAGGATGCCTCGCTGGATACGCCCAAGACTGGACGGGCAGTAGCTGGTGGCCGTGAACGGTTCCTGGGAAAACACCAGATGCGAACCTCCTCCCAGATCACCATGGCAATACAGGAAGTATTACAACAAAGGTAATTGCTATTAGATATTTTGCAAACAGTGACAGATAGCGGACATGAAGAACCAGTGGAGGTGCCGGGCAAAGGTGACAAATGGCAAGTTACAAATTCTCTGTTGTCGTTGTCGTAGGCACCGTCGTAGTCGCTGTCGTAATCGCCGTCGTAGTCGTAGGCAGTACCGTTAGTATATTTAAAATTAAACATCAACCGCTGAAAATATGAATTATCGCCTATTTCTGTTGTTTCCAAGTAGAATTCAAGAACGTAATTTCGTTTGAATAGCTTGTTTAACCAGGTCTTAAACAATCGTCACGTCGCTCATAGCTTGTTATGATTGTCTGAACCATGCGTAAAGAGAAAATCGAAACATTGAACGTCGCGTGAAAGTGGAGCTTAATAAAGGCCCAAGTACTCTTTCGTAGCTTTTAGTTTTAGGATTTCAAAGATCGTCGGTTGCAGTGGCTTGCTTACTGAGGAGAAAAACGCGGTCCCAGATCCTTTCATATTAAAAATGCATGGTAAGATCGCTTGTTTATCGTGTATTTTGTAAAAGTGAATAGTTATAAAAACTTGAGTAACGCTATAATGTCATATGAGAGGCTCGGTAATCTAAGAGCAACCGTTTTTGCTTACTGAGCAGAACATCATGAGTCTAATCTCAAGCCCATCCACATTCAAGATTCGTCAATGATTAAAAAGGAGCTCGTCTGCCTAGTGGCAAACGTTTTTGCTTACTGAGCAGAACACCGTGGGTTCAATCCCAAGCTCCTTCGCGTTATACGATCGTTAGGACATCAATCCAGCTTATTGTTTACCAAAACCCTTACCCTGCTGCTAACTCAACCCTCTTACCCAACATCCCTGTGATTCCTCGTGGAAGTGCAGAGGACTCATCGGCTTCCATCAAAGCGAGCGTCACGTCAACACATTCCTACCCATTCCTTTCTTGACCTGCGTTCAGGCGCGGCTAGCGCTGGTTTTGCCTAATTTGAGATCACCAGTTTTTACACATTGAGGATGATTGCTAGTCCCAAGCATCGTCTATTGGTTCTCTGTGTAATTACAGCTGGTCTGGTAATAGCAGAGTAGCAACCGTGGGCGGTCAATCATGCTCATGCTCATGCTCGTGCTCATATTTGAATTTGTAGTTGTATTGTAAAACATTTGATTGTCCTAGAGTATTTAAGAGAAGCAATTGTATATATATTATCAAAATTACGTTTCACCTCCGACCAAGGCAGGAAACCTCTTAGAGGCAATGAAATAGTACCAATTCAAAGTGTAAAATGTGTTTATTCTGATGCCCTGCGCAGGCATGGAAAATCATTTACATTCATTTCATGCATTCATTTACATTGATTTACCTCTAACTTTTTTCGTCAACAGCATTCCGTTATTAGCTACAACTTTTGCTCACAACTTGAATCTGTCTCTTATGCATCACGAACTAGAGCGAGCAGAACTGTAAAATACATTCACTGGAAAACAGTAGCAAGTTCTGCTCGATCTAATTCGTGATGCATAAGAGATACGGATTTTAGTGTTTATCAAAAGTTGTAGCTAATAACAAAACCTACAAAAACGTTATACATCATTTTGCGAAATTCTGTTGATGAAAAAAGTTAGGGACAAATGAATGTAAATGAATGCACGAAATGAATGCAAATGATTTTCCAATGACGTCCAATGATCTCCACAAAACATAACGTAGGGCCACATCCTGGACATTACATATGGTGCCGTGACCAGGATACGCATTGGAAATGGATTTGAAGACGTCGAGTGAAAATCGCCATCGGTGGTTCGTGCGATTGATGGTTTTCACCGTGGCTTTCATCTATTGAACCAGCTGTAATATCGCTATCATGCCGTATTGGATTATTTTTGGAACGTAACGTACTTACGTATGTGTTGGTCCCTGTCGGACCCCACTCCCAGAATCCCTGACGGATGCGCATCGTTACCATCGAACAGACAAGCAGGGTCCCTACCAGATTTCAATATCACCGAAAGAAAGCAATTTCCCCGTCGGACTATCAAATGTCCCTGCCGGCTGCCCACCATTCTTGTTTGATCACTTCGTTCCCGTCAGACCTCTCTGTCTCTGTCGGACAGCCTATTTTGTTGCAACTCGGCGTCCTCGTCGGACCCCAGCGTTCTTGTCCGACCCTAGTGTTCCTGTCGGACCACAGCGTTTATTGTTCGGACCAAACGGTTCACCTACTGGACTCCTGCGTCCTCATATTGGACCGAATTATAATATCGTTGGATCGATGCGTGTACTTTCCGCACCCAAGAGTCCAACTGCCGGACTCCTGCGTCGTCCTACCGAATCTTTCCATTTAGCAGCCGGACCCGTGCGTCCATCCGTCGTTCTATTATCAAACGAAAATGTTCTACCGCACGATCGTAGCATCCTTCTATTTAATCGGATCGGACAGTAGCTTCGTCGAAAATCAACATCGGATTCGGGTACCGCCATGCGATCGATAATTCAACTTTCATTATCATCACTGAATCAACGCACACCCAAGATCAGCTAAACTGGAAGACGCAATAATTTAGTAAACACGTTAAAAATTTACTTCTCTGTGCACTTCAGCTGCATTATTTTGGAGAGTTAAATAAAAACATTTGCTTTAGGGGGCCGGGATGTTGTGATTTGTATTGTTTGCGAATCATCTCTTTCTGTGAGTGAGCAGGTGAATCAAAAGGCCTTTCAAAACACAGGCGAAATTGTTAATGCTTCACATTTGTATTTGCAGGTTGTATTGTAAATGGTTCATAAAATTGTTTTGCATTGCTATTTTCTTGTAAAACATTTATTTTTCCTAGAGTATTTAAAAGAATCAATTGTATATATGTTACCAAGTTTACGTTTCACCTCCGACCAGGCATAAAATATCATTTGCGTTCATTTCGTGCATTCATTTACATTCATTTGCCTCTATCTTTTTTCTTCAACAGCATTCTGCCAAATAATGTACAGAGCTTTTGTAGGTTTTGTTATAAGCTACAATTTTTGTTAACAAGTCAAATCCGTATCTCTTGTGCATTACGAAGCAGAGCGAACAGAAGCCACTACTGTTTTTCAGTGAATGTAAAATACATTCACTGAAAAACAGTAACAAGTTCTGCCTGCTCTAGTCCGTGATGCATAAGAGATACAGATTTGAGTTATGAGCAAAATTTGTAGTTAATAACAAAACCTACAAAAGCTCTCTACATCGTTTTGCGGAATACTGTTGATGAAAAAAGTTAGAGGCAAATGAATGTAAATGAATGTATGAAATGAATGCAAATGATTTTCCATTACTGCCTCCGACCAAGGCAGGAAGCCTCTTGGAGGCAATAAAATAGTACCAATTCAAAGTGTAAAATGTTTTTATTCTGATGCCCTGAGACGTTCTCCACAAAACACAACGTAGAGCCATATCCTGGCCATTACATGGTTTCACATCCTGTTAACATGGTTTCACATTTTTTAATAAGGTTTCCGAGAAATTTGTACCAACCACAAATTACAGCCGTGAAATTTGTTCAAATTTTTTTATCACAGCTGTTCAAATATAATCGAAATCGATGTAGAGTTCTCGATGAACAACTCTCTATCATACAAAAAATACAACGTTTCAATTCTTTGAAATGATGTTACGTAAGAAGGGATCAACCCCCTCAAATAACATATTCTAATATTTTACAATATCTCCCCTCCCTCCCTTTTTTTCCTTACGTGTACGGCCCCTGAGGGCGGAGGACTTCGGCTAATGTTAAATGTTAGTAGATTTTTCACAGAAGTTGAATCGATTTTAACATTCAACATAGTTATTTGGAACCTCAATTAAGATCGAAAGAGCAGTGTGGAGCAGATGGTTGTATAGTTGACTCACTCTAAATATACATTTAGATTGAAGTCATTGAATTAAATTTGTGAATAAGTGGAGAGTTCCATCGAGCCCATTAGTCTCACAAGATTAGATGACATTTTTAAAAATCGAATGTAACCATTGAACCCGTCTGGAAAAAAAAAATAAACGCCTTAAGAATAATTTCTGACATAAATCCACCACAAGGTGCGTGAAAACCTGCTCCAGAAGTTGTTGCCATTTTTATAAAATGTAAACAATTAATCACCCCCAGCCAGACAATGCAATAAGCAAACGCACCGTTCACTTCCAAGTACGCCATAACTTACTGTAAATCGTACATCCCATTGTGTGGCACTACCTTATTAGAGATAATTGATGTCCACGACAAGATATCTCAATCCCTTGAATCCTGAGACTTAACCAGCTGAATGGTCACCCTCTCTGAGCAGAACAATGGCACTCGGATTTTAGGTAGGACTGCCGCTGAATTTCAAGTTTCCATATACAATTAATCGATGTCCTACTTCCCATCTCAACTGCAGCAACCACAGCAGTAGGGGGATAAAAGTTGATTCAGATTCAGATTACCAGATCCAAAAATCTGTGCCGTTGCGTTGCGTGGTAAAAGTTGTTACAACTGCGCTGCTCGTTGTTGCGTTTCGTGCCGTTAATTAGCAACTTGAGGCGAAAGTTTCTGGTCCCGAAAGTGAGAGGACTTATGATTAATTGAATTTTACAATTGTTGGACGTGGCGGGTGGATTTGTTATCTTAATTAAACGGGCGATATTTCCGATGTGCAGGACTGTTGAACAGTGACTAATGACATCCAGAAAGAAAAATGGCCCTTCCATACCGAAAACAGATCATCTAATTAGAGGCTTTTCATCAACGTCACCCAAGAGAGGGATCGTGCGAGGCGAACAACTCTTTCAATAAGTGCAAGCAATGAAAAAGTGCCAGCTTTTGAATATGCAAACAATGAAAAAAAAAATCATCTTTGTTGCAGATTGGTCAGCAAGCAGCTGCTGACCAATTCGCGTGAAGAAGTTATGGTAAGTAATGCTCGCGGATGCCGAAATTTGGACATGAAAAATGTTCTGTCCGAGGTGTGAGATGACAAATGCATTTCCTTTTCAACACGGCTCAATTTGCTGGCATCGTTGTTTGATGTTGCAGGCTACATTGTATCGATAAGATGCTTGGTAGCAATGGATGCTGGGTTTCAATTAACTTTTGCGTGCACTCGCACAGGCTCTGAACAGTTGAATTCTGCGTTACAAACTAAGAGCCATTTATGATTAATTGTAGAGAATTAATTTTGGAGTAAAAATTTGCAACTGCTTCCGCTTAATTCACCGTCATCACCTGCTTTCTAAGCTGCTTACATTTATGATGCCTCTTCAAAAGCAAACCAACTTAACCACCCTCGTGAATCCTCTAAAGTCTGCCGTCTCGCGCAAAGCTTCGATAAGAGCCATATACCTCCTACTGACCATGCCCGCTCAAAAGTAGAAGCCCGGCGTCGCCGGTGGAATCAGACGCGATTTATTAAAAAAAAATCCTTCGATCCTTCAAACACTCCACGCAAACCCCAATTGTTGTGTCAATCAACCTGAAACCTGATAACAAAATCCATTTGAAGGACTTTGAACTCGGTTTGGCTTCTCTCTCGACGGCTTCTCACGGTGCGCAGAGCGTTCAGAAAAGGCGTGGCTCGGAAGCTGCATCTGCACCCGCCGTGCGGCAATTTTTCGGCGGCCACGCCGCAACGGGCAGAGAGAGCGAGAAGATTAAGTGCGCTGATTAGGAATAAGTTGAGCGCGATTTGGTTTCCCCTTCGTGGTCGTTCTTGCATTTGCCCACCGGCGGGTTTGATCGGTGCACTTGCATTACAACAGCGAAAACTGCTGCCTGCTGATGCACTTTGAAAGCATTTATCAACATCTCGTGAAATGAGTGCCCGAGCGACTTGCACAAAAAGGCGATGAATCATTGTTGCTGCTGCTTCCAGGCGGATTTGTGCGAGGGTATTGCAATAAGTGGTTGCTACTTTTTGCTCCGATGAAATTGCGGATTTTCGGGAGAAGCTACCAGATTTATTACATTTTAATTGTACGCTGCAAAAAGTGGAGCGCAGGCAAGAATGAATTATGGTCGTCACAGTAATTCTAATAGCAATGTTACATATGGTCTCAAGCATAATCGGAATCAATCGGGAGCCCGGACGGTACTGGTGGTAGCATTTAGATGTAAAACAACTCCTAAAGCAATTGGAACACAAACAATTGGAAACAAACCCCACAACAAAGTGACTATTCATTATCCACGGAAGACGAGAGGGGTCATGTAAATATTCAAAAAATTCTAAAACTTGTATGCGTTCGCATTTGGAGGAAGTCTAAAATCACCGAAAATCTGTCCACGTAGGGTTTCCGCCATAACCGAAATTTGTAACGGATTGGTTGTTTGCTATCTATATTTTTATACTCAATAAATTTAGCAAATATGTTCCGAGAAACTTTGTAAAATCATAATTTGTTGTTGTTGCAGGCTACATTGTATAAGCTATATGTATTAAATTTTTCTTACATCCAATGTAAGGTTGGATTTATTACTTCTTCTGCATACGTTTCCTACGACAAATTCAATACAATCCCGATCAAAATCTTTTAAAAATCTTGTTCAAAATCCATACTAAGTCATCTAAATCTTAATCCAAATATAAATACAATCCAAAGAGTTGGTTGGAAATGCTAACATGAAGCTTTAGTGTGATGATTTATTAGCTAGAGAATGATCTTTAGAAGAGGGTAGGTGGATAGTTCCGTTAGAGTACGGCAGTATGAAAATTGAATAGAAGTTGAAAATGAGCGAAGGGCCATTAAAGCGACAGTTTTCAAGATAGACGCACATTTTTGCCTAGCCCGTACGATGTACGCGGGGACTTGAAGTATGTCTCCAAGTCCACAGGCAAAAATGTGCGTCCCTCTTGTTGCTCATAAACTGACTGCGGCTGTGGAATAGTTCTAGCGACGTTTTCATCACTACCTAAAGCCCCACGTCGCGAGAGCATTTCCAGTCGATGGTGTGTTATAATGCAGTTCTTCTTTACCCAACTATTGTGTTGCTCCTCTCGTCATGACCAACGTGATCATCTCAGAGAGAAAGCAGTAGGGTGATTGTTGCGTGCTGTACCATCATCAGCATTGTTGACGGCTACTCCCGCCTTGAGTTGTTACATTCAAAGTGTTTTTTCCAACCAACTCTGAAAATCGTTAACTTCGCGTATGAAGTAACATAAAAAACACTTTGAATACAATCCAAACCCTATCCAAATTCAATCCAAATACAAATCAAATCCATTCCAAATTCAATCCAAATCCAATTGAAATTCAATCCAAATACAAATCCAATCCAAACCTAATCTAAATCAAATCCAAATGAAATCCAAATTAAATCAAAACCCAATCTACATCCAATCCAAATAAAACACAAATCCAATCCACATAAATTCCAAATACAATCTAAATCCATTCCAAATCTAATCCCAATTCAATCAAAATCCAATACAAATCCAATCCAAATCCAATCGCAATCCAACCAAATCCAATCCTAAACAAATGCAAAACTGATCAAAATCCAATCCAATTCCAGTCCAAATCCAATCAAAATCCAATGGAAATTTATTCCAAATACATATCCAATCCAAATAAAATCCAAATCCAATCCAAATCCAATCCAAATCAAATACTAATCTAATCCAAATAAAATCCAACCTCAATCCAAATCCAGGCCGAATACAATTCAAATCCAATTGGAATCCATTTAAAATTCAATCCAAATCTATTCAAATTACAATTCGTATCCAATACCAGTCAAAATACAATACAAATCTAATCCAAACATAATAAAAATCTAATCCAAATCCAACCAAAATTACAAATTGTTTTCCACCTTGTATATGCTTCATTGAAAGAATGTGTGTTTCTTCAACTTTTTCTAAAACTTTTTTATGTTTCAAGATTTATTGAAAAATATCGAAAATACCATTAAGAATGTTTGTGCAAGATTCATAGTATCTGAACTTAAGCAAAACTGTGAATGAGAGCCCATAAGAAAAATAAATGTGCCAACTTTCAAACAAATCGGATAAGGTTGAGTCTGAACTTTATTTTTTCCTCGGAGATGACATTTAGAAATTACTACCGACTTCGAGAAATTTTTCCGAACTTTCAACAGCTTCGGTAAATCTTTCAAAAACCGTTTATTTTGACTAAATTTAAATTTCAAAATACTGTCAGCCTTGTTCAAATAATCGAGTCTTGTCAATGTGGTAAAGTTTCCCATGTTCAGACCAAATCCAACCCAAATGCAATCCATATCCACACCAAATGCAACCCAAATCCAATTCAAATCCAATCAAAATACAATCTAAATCCAATCCAAATACAATTCAAATATAATTAAAGTCTAATCCAAATCCAATCCATTAGTAACTGATATTACAAATAGTTTCGAACCTTGCATATTCTTTATTGAAAGATATTTTTTTCCAACAACTTTAGACAATTTTCGAAAACGCCAATATGAACTTTTGTGCAAGATTCATAGTATCCCAATTTTAGCAAAACTGTGACTGAGAGCCCATAACAAAAACAAATGTGCCAACTTTCAGACAAATCGGAGAAATTTTAGTCTTTAATTGTTTTTTTTTCCTAGGGAATAACCAGTCTACACACTTAAAAATTACTATCGACTTCGAGAATTTTTACCGAACTTTCAACAGGTGAAATTTCGGTAAAACTTTGACCCTCATTTCAAAAGCTGTTATAATAAATTTTAATTGCAGAACAGTCTTGTCAGTGTGGTGATGTTTTCCATGTCAAATAAAAACCCAATCCAAATCCAATCAAAATCCAATCCAAATCAAATCAAAACTCAATCCAAATCTAATCCACATCCATTCCAAATCAAATCCAAATCCAATTAATATTCAATCCAAACCCAATCCAAATTTAATCCAAACCCAATCCAGATCCAATCCAAATCAAATCCAAATTTATTCCAAATCAATGCAAATCCAATCCAAATCCAATCCAAATCCAACCCAAATCCAATCCAACTCCAATCCAAATCCAATCCAACTCCAATCCAAATCTAATCTAAATCCAATCCAAATCCAATCCAAATCCAATGCAAATTAAATCCAAATCCAATGCAAATGAAATAAAAATACAATACAAATATAATCAAAATTCAATCCAAATAACATCCAAAACCAATTCAAATCCAATTGAAATCCGGTTCAAATCCAATCCATATCAGAAATTTTTTGTTTGTCTGAATTCTTTGAGATACCGTGTATTGTAGACATTTATTGGACAACGAAAAAAACGTGATCGTTTATGATTTGAGTGTGAAAACTTAATTTTAAGTACCGTAAAATAGGGTATCTTTGATAATGCGGGTAACTTTGACAGTATAATATAAAGATTAAATTTACTCGTTGTGCTCAACTCATGAACCGGGGACCAACGGCTTTACTTTCCTTACGCTTACCACTACACCACCGGCGCCGCTCGCTGTGCTTTTTCTAAATAAGAAAAATTGGTTCCATATTGTAGCTTGGGGTATTTCCGTTGATATCGTATATGGTTTTCATGTAGTATGCTTTACATATTTTACAAACATACTAGAAAACAATTTTCGTGTTATTCGCCATTTTGAAAAAGCACTCAAACCATCACTTATGAAATGTATTTCCGATGCAGCCATCACAAATTCAATGTTGTATTCTTATTGCTTTTATGATGAGTTCTGATTATATACTCATTCAAAGTTTCATATTTAAAGAACTAAATTGTTTGAGTTTCCATCATTTTTTTCTACATTCATCGAGCATTATCATATAGTAACCCCAAATCAATATACTCACAAAACTAAAAAAATAGTGCAAATGCTTTAATTTTTGTTCTAGGTATTACCAACAAATTTACTCTTGGATGCTAAAATTAAAAAAAAAAAAAATTTGAAAAACAATCATTGCTGTAAAAAATATTTATAATATACTTTAAAAAACTATAAATTTTACCCCGTTTTACGGTATATGGTGTTGGGTGTCGGGAAAGTTTCTTGAAATTGATAGATCCAATTTAAATTGATTTATGAAATTGCACAACCTCTTAATCTAAATTTTCTATTGCCTGTCGTTGGACACGATTGATACAAATGAAGCCTTCTGGATTTTGTAGTATTTATCATTTAGTTTCAGATCCACGTGGTTCAATCTGCCACGGTTTGCCGCCGTCGGCCGCCCTTCAAGTAATTTGTTCTCAAAAATTGGTTATTTTATGGATAAAAAGCGATATATTTTTTAAATAAGCTAGGGCAGAGACATCATTTCTGACACATCCTGTTGAGTATTTAATAGATCTCATATCGTAACGCTTCATCAAGAGGTGATCTTCCAACAACCAAAATTTCTAAACAAATTGTTCATTTGAAACTATTTCAAAGAGTTGACCATAACTATAGTAGCAAGTTTTTGAGGGATTTTATGGATTGGATTGGATTGGATGCGTTGTACTCAAATCGTTAGCAGGTTCATGGTTGTAATTATGGACTTAAAAATGTATTTAACGTACTCAAAATAAGTACAGAAGCATTTACCTGTACTTTAAATGCGTTAATGTAATCAAAGCTGTACTTTAATTACTTCAAGGTATTTGTACCGGACTTTAGTACTCAAGTGTATTTAAGGTGTACTTAAAGTACTTCTGATTATAATTATTGTAATTAAAGTAATTAAAATGTATTTACGAATATGGTTATTGTGAATAGCAGTAGGATTAAATGCCAAGCAAAATAATAGCAAAAGATAAGCGACAAATAAAAGTAAATTTAAAAATCATGGAATCAAAATGGTCTGTATAGAAGAGGCGGTGGAAGTGGGTAGGACGGGTTTAAGACATAAAACCCACATATTTAAGATTTGATGTGCCTTTGGTGTTTAGTTTGTGCATATAGTTATTCTTAGGCTGATGCACATATAAGCGTCAACATAAAATTGCGTCTAATTGATTTTCAAACAATGACTTACGACACGGATTTTTAGTTTCCAAGCAGGATGAAAAAAAAAAAAGTATTTCAACAGAATAGCCAGAAACATTACGACCCCGGCGTAGTGGTTAACATCCATACCTCTCACGCCAAAGTCACGAGTTCAAATCTCACCCCAGACAAGTCACGAATGACCCAAGAGTGTTATAAAAAAAAAAAAAATTACGACTATAATCGAGCATATCCTCGTTTACGTCCATGGAGTATTTTCCATAAAAAAAAGTTTTGCATAGATAAAAATGTTTCGAACGTAAACGAGAACTTGGGTAAATATGTGTTTCTATGTTGCAAACAGGAAAAAAAGTGTATTGCAGAGCAATATTGGCGATAGAACTACACATAGGTGTTGAATTATGCGTGTAAGAAATACCAAACTTTCCAATCATCAGCCAGAAAATTGTTCGTAATAAAAGCAGTTACAAAATTTTCAAATTGACCTCCATTTATAGTTTGAAAAATTTATCTTAAGCATACACCCATACAGTCACAAGCTTGTTATCAAATAAGACTACTTTAAACTTTTCAAAGTACCTGCATTGCAAAAATAACCATTCTAAAACTGCTATTACTTCGAGCAATTTTATTTCTTATCTCACTTTCCCGGCAGGTGATTCATAAAATTTGGAATTACGTTCACGTAAAACTGACTATATTTTGACGTATTATCTTATAAATTTCATCTCTATTGATCACAAGATAACAAAGCAGTAATAGCTGGTGTATAGGAAAATCTGTCTGCGCTGCTATTATTCCGCACAGCGCCATTAAATTTTTACCATCAGAGTACCAATTTCTGCTGATTAACTTAAACATTACCTAAGTTTAAAATAATAACAGGTCAAATACAAGTCAAACATTGTATTTGTTTTTTGTTTTTTTCGTCATTCGTTAGGATAACTAGAAAAATAGAAGAAAATGTGAACAAGAAAAAAATATTTGTAAAAATTTAAGCTCACGCTTTGATGAGGTGTTCTAATTAACGTTTATTTTTATTCAATATTCCGCTAAGTTTATTTGATTATAATTGAATTTCTTGATATTGTTTTGAACAGAAAATCAGTTAACGTGTTTTGTAACAGCTAATTTTAACATGTTAACGTAACAGTATCGATACAATTGTACTTTTAATAGTAATTTTTCAACTGTTGTTGTTCGAAGATTCTTATGTTGATGTTTTTTTTATGTTTTCCATATTGCTTTTTCGAAAATTTCTATAACTATTCTTACGGTAAATTTTCTAAGCTACAACCTTGCGGAATATTGTTTTTCAGCCAAATGTAAAATTAAATTGTTATTTATTGGAGTTTGTTGGAAATGCTAACATGAAGCTTTAGTGTGATGATTTATTAGCTAGAGAATGATCTTTAGAAGAGGGTAGGTGGATAGTTCCGTTAGAGTACGGCAGTATGAAAATTAAATAGAAGTTGAAAATGAGCGAAGGGCCATTAATGCGACAGTTTTTCAAGATAGACGCACATTTTTGCCTAACCCGTACGATGTACGCGGGGACTTGAAGTATGTCTCCAAGTCCACAGGCAAAAATGTGCGTCCCTCTTGTTGCTCATAAACTGACTGCGGCTGTGGAATAGTTCTAGCGACGTTTTCATCACTACCTAAAGCCCCACGTTGCGAGAGCATTTCCAGTCGATGGTGTGTTATAATGCAGTTCTTCTTTACCCAACTAGAACTATTCCACAGCCGCAGTCAGTTTATGAGCAACAAGAGGGACGCACATTTTTGCCTGTGTACTTGGTCACGATTATTATTTTGGGCTACCCACAAAAACAATTATGTGTTTTTAATACGGATCGATCTGAGGATTTAGTAGTTAGTGTCATCTTGTGTTCTCTCAAGTCGCTAGGTCTCCATCGGTGTACCCCCATGTTTGTCTTTTTCTCCAGTATGTCGCTTAGTTCTAGATTAAGAGCACATTGCTCTAAAAAACCTTGTGATCTCAATCCCTACCCTGCCACCCGTTTGTTACAATTTGTTACCCCTAACCTCGAGATAGCCGCGAGTAATCGGCCCCCGCTTTACTAACGTTAGTTTTAAGTAATCTTGTAACCCAAACCATGAATATCGGCTCCGCAAAGCTACGGCAAATGAGCCTGGAAAAATAAACGCATTTAAAAAAAAAATACCCACAAAAACTGCATAATGTCGTCTGGAACTGCCTCAACGTGTTCTTTCAGCGTTATAAAATGCTTTTTGCTGCAATACGTCGTCTTTCCGATCCTGTAAGCACAGGCAAAGTTAAACCAAGAATATAATTTGAAATTAACTTTTCTTACCATAATCACCGCCTTTCGGAAACTTCAGGAACTTTGTTCCGTTTATGTTGCTGAGCTAGCAGCAATCAACTTCGCATTGGGGATGATTTCCGATATGCCCATAGACCATTACTTCATCTTCTCGGATAGTCTCAGTTCGATTGAGGCTATTCGGTCGATGAAACAAGGTAGGCACTTATCTTATTTCCTTTCAAAGGTAAGGGAGCAGATGAGTTTGCTGGTCGAAAGATCATATATGATTACCTTTATATGGGTCCCCTCACATTGCTCAATCCCAGGCAATGAGAAGGCAGACTCTCTCGCAAAGGTGGGCGCACAACAAGGCGAGATTTATGATAGAAGAATTTCACATGATGAATTTTTCCCATTAGTACGTCAGAGTTCTCTTTTAAGTTGGCAAAACGATTGGACAAATAATTCTCTTGGGCGGTGGTTACATTCCATTATTCCAAATGTTTCTTCGAGAGCGTGGTTCAAAGGTCTGGATGTAAGTCGGGGATTCATTCGAGTGATGTCAAGACTTATGTCCAACCACTACTCGCTAGACGCACATCTCTATAGAATAAACCTCGTTGACAGCAATATATGTAGGTGCAGAACCGGTTATGATGACATCGATCACGCAGTTTGGTATTGCCCGGGTAATGACGCCTCCAGAGCACGACTATTGGATACCCTAGTGGCCCGAGGTAGACAACCCTTCCGTGAAGTAAGAGATGTATTGGGAACACGTGATCTTCCCTACATGCAAGCGATCTACGAATTCCTTTGTTTGTCTGATGTTAGAGTTTGATGTGACTATCCCCTCCTTTCCAAACAATTTCCCGCCATTGTGTCCCAGTCTTATTATCCTCCTGTTCCTGTGCTACTTGCCCCTGCCCAGCCAGGATTTGGTCAACCGTCCGAGAGTAGTATCTGAAGGAGGCTTCAGAAACCAGTTTCCTACCTAGATCCTTCCAATTGAAATTGTTACCTATTAACCTCGAGCCCGCCACGAGTAATTGGTACCCAATACTAACCTAGAAATACTGCTATTTAAAATGTAAATCAAACATTACTGATTTTGGCTCCGCAAAGTGTCACACACGACTGAGCCTAGTAAATAAACGAACTAGTTAAAAAAAAAATCACCAAGCTTAAAGAGAAATCTCCGAAGGAATATACTTTTCCGGACCGATCACCACTTATTTTTATGATTTTGACCACCAACAAAGCGAACGTGTGCGCGACGATAGCAGATCGAAATGAAGAAAAACCTCGAGAAAAACGTAACATCATTTGATAGATTGTCTGCACTGAGAGAAGGGGGCATCTGTAAACAGTGGTACGATTTTGTGAATTGTTATGTAAAACTCATGTATCTTTTTTATTTTTCGAGCCTTGACTTGAGTATAAATATGAAAATTTAGCAAGTTACCGAATGGTACTCAAAGTAATTATTTTATTTCGTTGTGGAATCAATGTACTCAAAACATTACTTTCTTTAGTGTTCACTCGGCTGTCGACAAAAGCAGGCCACTCTCGATGTGTGCTGTGCGATCGTCTGTTTACTCGGCAGCAACCATTGTGTGGTCCTCCTCATTGTTCTTCATCAGCAGTTCTTTCGGTCGATGCGTCGTCGACTTTGGAAAGCAACCGTTTCGTGATGAGTGTGTGAGTGCTGACCACGTTTTGCGTCCATTGCTGCAATGGACGCGCTCTGACCCTCGTTGGCGTACAACAATTTGCCATACAATGAAACTACTGGAAGCGGCTCCAGTTCTGATGGAGGAGGCTTTTTGGATAGCGGAAGATAAAGTGTTTATTGTGTTGTACCTTTTGACTATAGCTTTAAGATGTATTGTATAGTGACCATGAATCCTCGGCTCTGTTAAGTTAATTCGGTTGAGCCTTATCAAATAAATTAATATACAAAACATTACTTTAAGTACTTCAGGTTTAATAACATGTACCGAATGAATTATTAACTAATTTAATTAATTTCTTCGTATTTAAAGTAATTAACGTACTCAATAGGTATTTAAATCAACAGCAAAAGTATTCAATGTACTTAACGTACCTTTTTAAGTACGTTTGATTATGTTGTGCTGTATTTATGTGTTCTTGCGTGCCCCTCGGAAATTATGTTTATTTATGTATTTATAATGTAATTTAATGAGATTTTTTAGAAAATATTCAAATAATGCTACACAGAAGCAGAATTTTATAGTAGTCTCAATCCTCTCAATCGGTTGCGAAATTTGTCCGATGTTTCGCCAAATTCAAATGCTGATTCCACTGCAGAAAATGTCTGAATCATCACATACATTGGCTCATGGTACCCATATGCAGTCCGGTATATATATGGTTGAAGTAGAGGTGATTGCCGCAACGTCTTCTGAGAAACATGGAAGTTGAACTGAGCAAGCAATTGTGGACGGTTCACATCACCGTTTAAAAGTTTCGCTATAAATACAGATTACTGCATTTTTCTTCTGTGATCCAGCGTGTCCAGGTTCAAAAGCAACCATCGGTTAGGATAAGGTAGTATATTTACCGGATCGTGCCACGGTAGGTTGCGCAAATTCACGCTCAAAAATCTTTTCTGAACACTTTCTACTTGAAGAGTCCACACTGGACACGAAATGACAGTTGCATTCTCAAGTATGGTACGAGCTATAATGTAACGAATGTAATGTAACTAATGTAACGCGGCTTCTAATTTTTTTTGTTATCACTTTTAATTCGATTTATAAAACTCTGATCAACTCACGCACCTTAATCCATTCGACTGTGTTGACGAATTAAATCTGCGATAACTGCCAATTCCAGCTTGCTTACACAGTGTGATAATCACAATGACCGTCCGAAATTACTTCTGCTCATTAATCCTACGAACGCTACGTGCCGCCGGAGGGTCTATTCCTACATCAATCTCGTCACAAGTGGACCTCTAGGCCATACTCATTTTTGTAGCGGAATAATTATCAGTCAAGCTGTTACCCACGCGTTAGATGAGTCTTTGATATTAAACTCTGAATGGCTTAACAAGTGGTGATGAAGTGGGTCTCCCTGTCGTACGACAATCTCCTTCTGGTGGCCTCTGATGGTTGGTTGGTAAAAGTATGACATTGGGAAACTTTTTTTTTTCCTCCATTTGTATTAATTTTATTGTATCGTGGATGTGTAAACACTCGAACCGCAGCAGCAGGGGCTTCAGCTGCTGCTGTAATCATCAACACCCTGGTGCTTAGCACACCGTCTGATATGTAGGTTTCGCATTCGCAGGGTGAGTGGCATTTTCGCTTGCTTTGTGGCCAAAGATGATACTTTTGTGAGGTTATTTTTCAACCACACACCGGTTGTTTACTGCACCGGCACCGTCGATATAAAAGCGAATATGTGATACTACTGCGCGGCCATTTAGATCTTTGCTGCAAACGGAACGGTCGCGAGTCAGTCGCGTGGACGGGACGTGTGAGCATATACGAGCTTCCATCACAAGCCATGAGACGGCTATCAAGCATTGCGGTAAGTCCCGAGGAAGGTCAATCAGCCCCATCAAAAACCCCTCACTATTATCGATTTGGTCAATTGGTTGGTTGATGTATCATGTAATATTGATGTTTTTTTCTGTTTTCATCCGTTTTCTGTAGGTGCTTCTGTTCGCGGCAGTGACACTGGGTCAAGGCTACAGTGGCGTGCCGCGAACGTACAATCTCGAAACGGAGGAGGACCGGTATGGGAAATATGAGCGGGTACTGCTGGGACTGAAATCTTCCGAGGGACTAAATCTGGATAGTAAGGTTCTGGATAAGATACGGGATGTGATCTTCGAGGACGAAGCATCCATGCCTTTGAAAGCTGGAGAACGGCTGGTCGCGGTTCACCTGGGACGGCCGAAGCAATCGCGGGAGATTGCACAGTTGCAGTATAAGAATAGGATAAGATATTAGGTTTATTGAGAGGTTTATCTTGCTAGTACAAAGTTAGAGCACTTTTCCAGACTGATATTTGAGATGATTTTAATTTGTTTGAAAATAAATACGATTAGAAAAGCAATGGAATTTAAACTTAACCGTATTGTCTGTAATATGTATAATTAAATGCTTGTGTAATTAATAAAAAACATTCCAGCAGTGACCATCACTGACATGCTGCTTCACTTGCTAATGCGAATGTATTAGTGCTGTTGGAGTCTTCACTCTTTTCAATGTGCTTTTCATCATCAGTAGCGAGTGTTGTGTGTTTTGTAAATTGTTACTGGTGACCATTATCCTTAGGTTCACTGTGCTATTTCACTACGTGGTCTATATCATCGGACAGTGATCATTAGATTTTGCCCAGGTGGTGCTTGCAGATATCAATTCATTCATTTTGCGGGATTTTGAAGCAGAGGACACTTTAGATTAAGGGAATTGGTATCAGCACAAATGTAAAAAAATGAACTTGAAAACAAAATACACTAATATACTTTTTTCAACTGTAAACCAATTGCTGAGGTATTCTTATTTGAAGTTAGTGTTGTGAAAAAACGGGTCCCACGATATCTCATCACTGCGTTGACCAAATCGGCGCTTTTTTGGAGTGAAGACTTGTTTAAAAAATCCCGTATGCATGACGAAGTCCGATTTTTGAATAGTAGATTTAAAAAAATAAATAAAAATATTTTTATGTTTTATCATATTAAAAATATTCAGTTTTTTTATTTTTTGTAATTAAAAAAAAATAATTTCAAAATCCTTCCCCATGAACATGGAGGTTGACGATACTGAAGTAAAGGTTTATGTTAAATTTCTTTATGTTTGCAACGATGATGATTTCCTATAGTGACACATATCACCTTCTTTATGCTTCAGTATGCCTCAAAAGATTAATTCTTGATTGTTAATAGAACTTCCTTGATGAAATCGGCGGCTTCATGCAGACTGAGCAATTCTGATTATAGTATCAGATTTGTTCTGTATACAGAGGAACTGGGAGGGTTTATTAGAAACTTCTCACCAATAAAGTTATGATCTTCTAGTAAATTTTGCATATAATTTTATTTGTATTTTATTTTATTTAAGCATATTATTTTTGTTACAGTCAATTAGCATTAGCATACGATACAAAAGATTTTATATTACTTGCTCGTTTTTGCGCAAAATAATCAATATTTATTTTACTTGCAATTACCTTTTGATGAAAGTTTTTTCCAAGTTTTTTATTGTGATCTGAAAATTTTCCCAGTTTGGTTAGAAGTTTTGAAGCTAACGCATGTCCACAGGCCTAATAGAAAGATAGGCAGTAAAAGTGTACGCTTTCTTTTTGGCTTCTTCTTGTGTCTAACATGTGCAGAGCATCATTATAGCGTCTTTTATGGTTGCGTGAAATATATTTGTTTGAATATCTTTTTGAGATTTTAGTAGTCATGTTTTGTTTGTAGTTTATATTTTATTTCTTTCATGTAATTATCGTAAATAATTGTTATTCAATAATAGATAGTTCACCCATATATTCGTACTTTGACACGAAGCGCTGTGGATTATGAGATGCTCGATGACCTTAGAGGGATCGATTTTGCTTACTGAGCAGAAAATCATGGACTTAACCCCAAGCTCTTTCACAGCACAATAAATCGCCACCATCATTTGTATATTTGATATTGAACATTAACCTCGGAAAATATTTGCATATCAAGCGCAAAAGGAAGTCGTGTTTTGTCGCGAAGTGTTATGGTTATGAGATGCTCGATGACCCTGGAGGGATCGTTTTTGCTTACTGAGCAGAAAATCATGGGTTTAATCCCAAGCTCTCCGTCATGACTCTTAAAATTCATGATCACTAAACAAAATGAATATGTTCTTTCGATCAGGGCTCTACAATTTCGAAGCTCTAAAATGAACTCGTGTTTTGTTTCTCTCATACATACGTGTTCGACGCTTCATTTCTATAACGCCTAGCTAGACTATCAGCAAGAAACGAAAATAAAAAAGAAGGACGCTTGGAAGGAAAGGCTGGCTGTGGAACTTCTCGTCGTTGCTTTGCTCATCGCTTTCAATGTAAATAACGTCGATTTTCTAGTTAAACGAACTTCATTATGGCTTTCAATCCCCTTTCACGAACACTCTATCGCCGCTCTTTCAATTTGTTTAAAATGCGTTATGTCCCGTTTTCGATCATTTTTTTAGATAAATATGTGGATGGAAGATAAATTAGAAATATGACGTGTAATCTTCAAGTGTTTTGACGTGAGAAATGCTTTAAATGTGTTATTTCATTTTCCGTCATATACGTCATGAAACCTCTGTTGATGTGTTTCATGAAAGAGAAAACTATCAAAGTCGAGCGCTCTTTCGCTCATCCATTTCGACGAAGCTTGAAAGGAAGACCAATGGAGCGACGGGAGAAAGAGAGACAAGCGATTGAACATTTGTTTGTGCACGCCGACTGAGGTTCTAGAATGCTGCGAAGCTGTTCGACTTTAACAGAAAAAGAAAGCCAGCAGTCTCTTCGTCGCATCGATTTGGTCGATTGAAGCTGATATTGTGACGCCCTGCTTTCGATAGCCGGCTATCGAGAGATTAAATAAGCAACAGATAAACAATATATACTTTTGGTTGCATCGCCAACTTGAGGTGAATCCTAACCGAATACTCTACCCAACCCTCCAACTCCGTTGCACTTATGAGGGTGTCGCTAAGTCGGTGGCCTCTCGTTAAGTATGTACTACATCAACATTTCCTTCCCTATCCCTAGTTATGGTAAAGATGGGCGTGGCCGGGAATAGCGACAGTCATGCTTCTGTTACTCTTGTTTAGATTGGAACCAATGTTTACTCCCCAGCATTATTCCTGAAAGTAGTCTAACTGAGAATTTCAGAAGAGACGTGAGTGTCGCTAGTATCCAAGCTACGAAGTATATCATAACAACACTAACGCTAAAAAAATCAATTACAAAATTCAGTTTCGTCATGCATACGGGATACATCTTGTGAGTCTTCACACTTTCAGCCAATTTGGTCTATCCAGTCCTGAGATATCGTGGGACCCGTAAATCAACTCTGTGTTTCGAGAAAAACGCTTTGCAAGTTTTACAGTTCGCTTTGCGCGTGGAACAAAATCTGGTCAACGAACATCAGTTACGAATACGTGTTTACTAATACGAATCGGACTCGACCATGTTTGAAAAATTGAATTTTTGTCGATTTTACATATATGTAACTCCTTAAGTTCAAGTCTGATGAATCTATTCTGCATGCCCTTATGCATAATCCAGAGGATTCAATTTTCCATCACTCGGCTCCGTTGAGTTTTTCATAGATGAAGTTGAACTCGAACGATCACTGAAGCTACCGTTACTAGGGGCTTGAAAGCCATGACTACAACAATTTATGCTGCCACTGCTATTTCTAATGTCATCAATGCTACTCGTGCTACAACTAGTACTGGTGTAACTACTACTACTGTTACTGGTGCCACCACTGACTCTGCTGCTCCTATCACTGCTACTGAAACTGCTGTTACCACTGATACTGCCACTACCATTAATACTGCTGCGTCCACCGCTTTTGTTGCTTCCACCGCTCCTGCTACTTCTGCTCGTCCTGCTCCAGTCGCTTCAACATCTGGCCTCAACAACCCCTTCTCCAGACAATCCGTCGGCTAATGACAACTGTCGCTTGAAAGTGGTTTGCAAAAACCGTTTGAGGATACGACGTGAATTCATTGACTCCCTTAAATCGTTCTACGTTACGCCAATGGACAGACAGAGGAAGACATCATCGATTACCTGCGTAAAGTTACGAGCACCGATAACTCAAGGATCAATTGTGTGAAGCTAGTGCCCCGCAACAAAAACATCGAAGAATGTACATTCGTATCGTTCAAGCTCTCCGTATCTGATGATTTGGCTTCTATCATCGATGACGCTCTACTGGCCAGAGGGAGTAAAAATTGAGGAATACCGTCCAAAAAACGACAAAGTCCATATATCCACCAAACCGACATGAAAGTAATGAATACCGATGTACCTATTAACTCTTGCCATTTTCCTAGTTCTACAATTCCATTTCCGGTTGATTCAATTTTTGAACCAAGTGTAAAACAACACCATTTAAACTATGGGGATATCAAAACTATACACAGCAAAAAAATAATTTTGATATCACATCAAAGTGGATGCACTACAATCATGTCGAAAATTTCATGTAATTTTTATGACCACATAAATAAACAAATGCAGTAAAAGCAGCGTAATGTCAGTTCATGCATTGTATTAATGATAATTTTGTCCTTTTTAGCAAGTAATATTACACCATATTTTCGACATGATTGTAGTGCATCCACTTTGACGTGATATCAAAATTATTTTTTTGCTGTGTAGTTTCAAAACATTCGATAAACTTTATGAAGCTTGCTTTGCATAATGCTCGCAGCCTCTATTGTAACGTAGACAAATATCGACTACTGTTCAAACAGTCAGAATTTAATGTTGTGGGTTTAGTTGAAACGTGGCTCAAACCTTCTGTCACCAACAAATCCGTTGAATTTCAGGGTTATAGAATAATACGATTCAAGCGAAAATGTACAAAACGGAATCGTGGAGGAGACGTTGCTTTCTACTTGAAGAAAAATATCCGGTTCTCAGTTCTTTCAAAGTCTGAAGCTAATAGTGAAATCGAATACTTATTTGTTAAGTTACCAAAGGTTATGTTAATGGGTGATTTTAACGTAAATATTTAAGATGTTAATTCTTCCAAAAGTCGTAGTTAGTTAAACCAACTGAATACTCTCTCTTTTAAAATAGTGAATCCGTCACCCACACGCCATCTACCCGGAAGCACCCCTATTATTTTATTGATTTTATTGCAGGAAATTGTAAATCCAATGTGAATAATACCTACCAGTCTTCTGTTGGCGGTATTAGTGACCACGATTTAATATGTATTGACTTCAGGGGTTAAAACAGTTGACGTTTTTTACTACACTCGCTTCGTTGTCGTGCGCGACAGTCTGTTCGTATTCGTACACTCATGCTCTACCGTCGTCTCTCTCACAAAACACAAACGACAAATTCGAGCAAAAAGAAAACTATCAAATAACTATCATATGACATGTGTGATTTCTTTCTAGTTTCTCAATTTGGTGTAAATTAAACTATTTATGATCAAAACTGTTATTACTAGGACATCATTGCTTGCTATTTTCAAAATTCACACAAGCACAACATCAGCAGCTCTTATTATGAGAAAAACTAAAATACATACAATAGTGACGGTCTTCGGCGACAGTGTCGTATGACAGAGCCTGTCATATGACATTTTAGTTCGGTACTGTACTATGATAGCTTGATTTGCAAGTATCGGAAGCAAAGGCAGTCGATTATCACAGAAAATGTGTCGACTACCGTGACCACTTACAAGACTGATTGACTTTAAATTCAAAAACTCAAAAACTACACCCGAAACCATTTCCATCGCGATTACAATTACATTACCCACGACTCCTTTATACGGGATTTACAAGAATTAAATATGGATGCTTTCTATTCTTATTGTGATGTAAATGACAAATTGAATAACCTGAATAATGAACTATTTTCACACATAAACCTTTATGCGCCTTTAACTAGAAAACTGGTAAGAGATTCTTCAACTCCATGGTTTAGCAAACATGTCCACAGGATGTTCAAAAATCGTTCAAAAGCATATGACTGTTGGAAACGTAATAAAAATAATGCTGAAAAGTGGCACATTTTTTTTAAGCTACGCAAAATAACTAACCGATAACGGCGCTGGTGGTGTAGTGGTAAGCGTGATTACCTCTCACCCAAGCAGGCCTGGGTTCAATACCAGTCGGTGTCGCTGGGATGTTCTGAGGCATAACATCTCTGATCACGCCTTCCTTCGGATGGGAAGTAAAGCCGTTGGTCCCCGGTTCATGAGTTGATGGGTCGATAGGTAGGGTCCAGGTGTGGGAGAGCTGCTTTCCTGGCACGTCGGTAGCATTGGTGCTCAGCACGGAAAACAAGATCGACGGAAAAAAACAAACCAAAAAAAAAAAAAAACATAACTAACCGTACGGTTAAAACCCTAAACTTCTCAACTTAGTGCATTTCTTCCTGGAAAAAAAAACTTTGCAATAATATTAAGCGACTCGTGTTAATACGAATGCTAGTGGTGGTGATGTCACTGCTGATTCATTGAATTATTATTTTGTTTCACATTTTACCCAATAATCGTTTATTAAAGGGTGATACGGTCAAAATTTGGTCAAGGGAAAACGCGTGTAAATCGGTGAAATCGTTTATTTAAAAAATCAAATTAAATTTCTTTTTCAAGTTCAATTAGTATAAAATTCAGGAAAAATATTCAGTTAGGCTTCCGCTTTTCCAAATCCGAATTGCCGGGCCTTACGCTTGACCCCTGCCATCAGATTTTGTACAGCCACCTTGTCCACCTTCTTCGCCGCAGAAAGCCAGTTTGCCTTGAACTGCTGCTCGCCCTTAGCTGTTTTTTGGTCTTCTTTAGGTTCCGCTTGACAATAGCCCAGTATTTCTCAATTGGGCGGAGCTCTGGCGTGTTGGGAGGGTTCTTGTCCTTGGGAACCACCTGCACGTTGTTGTTTTTACCGTAATGGCAAGATGCCAAATCCGGTCAAAACAGTACGGAACAACCGTGTTTCTTCAGGAAAGGCAGCAGACGTTTATTCAAACACTCTTTCACGTAAATTTCTTGGTTGACAGTCCCGGAAGCTATGAAAATGCTGCTTTTCAAGCCACAGGTACAGATGGCTTGCCAAACCAGATATTTCTTTGCGAACTTTGACAGTTTCATGTGCTTGAAAACATCTGCTACCTTTCCCCTTCCTTTTGCCGTATAAAACTCCTGTCCCGGAAGCTGCTTGTAGTCGGCTTTGACGTAGGTTTCGTCGTCCATTACCACGCAGTCAAACTTCGTCAGCATCGTCGTGTACAGCCTCCGGGATCGCGCTTTGGCCGTCGTATTTTGTTTATCATCGCGATTTGGAGTCACTACCTTCTTGTAAGTCGTTAGTCCGGCTCGTTTTTTGGCTCGATGCACGGTTGTAGACGATACACCCAGCTTATTTGCGGCATCTCGGAGAGAGAGGTTAGGGTTTCGCTTGAAACTACCGGCAACTCTCTTTGTCGTCTCAGCGGCTTCCGGTTTTCGATTTCCCCCCGATCCAGACTTCCTGGCTGTCGACAAACGTTCCCCAAACACTTTAATTACATTTGTAACGGTTGATTTGGCAACTTTTAGCGATTTTGCCAACTTTGCGTGCGAGTAGCTCGGATTTTCGCGATGCGCGAGCAAAATTTTGATACGCTGCTCTTCTTGCTTGGACGGCATTTTGACAACTGAAGAGTGAATTCCAAAATCAAAATAGGAGCAACATTCTACACACACACACCTTCAAAATGAGGGGTCTTCAGGTTTTTTAAATGCAAAATTGAAAGAAATACGTCAAGTTGATATTGACCAAATTTTTGAAGGTATCACCCTTTAACTAAGCAAGTTGATAAATAAAACAGCAAAAAGGTTATCCTCCAATAAATTCCACTTAATTAATTTTGGTATCCATGACAGATACGTATTTCGACTACAATGTACAGTCTTCATCAGTGTCGGTCCCACTAAAGAACTTATCAAAATCTAACCTCCTTAAGTACTCATCCCCTAGGTAAAAAAGTCAAGATCATAGCATAGCATTTCGCTAACAACCCAATTTCATTACTTCAAGTTGACGAACTTTGTGCTAATTTTTCATTCAGGGGTATAACTAGTAACGATATTTTGGAAGAGTTTGCGTCTGATTCATGTGATTCTGTGGGTACTGATCTCATTCCTCTAAATATTTTAAAAGTGTCTTTACGTGTTACTCTACCTTACATCACAGCCTTATTTAATTTTTTGTATAACCATTTCAGAATTTCCATGTTCATGGAAAATTGCTAAGATTGTTCCTATTTGTAAGATTGACAATCCAGCTACAGAAAAGGATTATCAAACTATTAGCATACTTTGTGCACTGTCGAAAAATTCTGAATCAATTCTATCCAAACAACTAAACGAATATCTTAATAATCATAATCTGCTATTTACATTCTGGTTATCGTAAGAACTGCAGCACGATTACAGCTCTTATAAAAATTGAAGAATTGGTCATTCCTCAGTCAATTTAATCGAATCATATTTGGCGAATTCATATTTTCAACAGTATGTTGAATTTATTAACATGCAATCCAATTACGTGCATGTTCTGAATGGGGCTCAGGAATCCATCCTGGGACCCCTACTTTTTTCTATGTTCATCAATGCCCAATTTTTTTTTATTAAATTGTAAATTTCACTTATATGCAGATGACTGTCAACTATACATCTCTGGCAAATTGAATAATATTTCTGAAACTATATCATTATTAAATAGTGATATAGAAAATGTCTTAAAATGGTGTGAAACTAATGGTCTTATTTTGAACAGCGCCGAACTGGTATTGAGGATGTCCCATTCATTAAAGTACAGCAAAGTTTATTGTACGCTTCACTCCCTGGTTTTGTTACGTCACTCCACGCCTCAACATGTCAGACTTCAGCTGGCTAGATCCTTGATCGTTCCGTTATTTTTGTACGGGGATATTCTCTTTCTTCTAAGTCAAATACAAAGAAATTAAACTTGGTATTTAATGCCGTTACCAGATACGTGTACGACCTGCGGAAATACGATCACATTTCTAACTTTTCTAATATATTCCTTAGGTACGATTTTGTCAACTAAATGAAACTTAGAATGTGTATTCAAACTTTTAAAATTTTATACGAAAGTCCGATATATATTCGAAACTTCTTTATTAACTCACAATCTTCTAGGTCAAGTGTTTTAATTATTCCAAGAATGATGAATCATTGCGCTATCGTTCGATTCGATTATGGAATGATATACCGAGGGAATGATGCAAGACAGCAAGAAGTTTGACAACATTTAAAAACGTATACAGCACCTACTTCAGTTAGGTTTATAGGTACATCGGTAGTGTAATAGTAGCATATACTCTGAAAATCATTAGTAGATTACTTGTGTATTGTATAAAAAATAAATAAATAAATAAAAAAATTGAAAATAATCAAAACCGTGTCGGCAGGAAATATTAGATCATTAATTTTCGTATATTTTATTTTTATCAAAAGTATGATGAGTGATATTGCTTAATAGTTCATAATACTTCATAATCGTCAACTGATATCAACTGTTGCATGAAAAATCTGGAATTCACAGGGAAATTTATTTTTCTGAAAATAAATTTTCAATAATTTCACGGCACAGATAATTTTCAAATTCTTTTACTAAGGATATTTTTAAAAATGCTGTGCATTTAGATTTAATTTTCCTATTTATTTTCATTCAGTAATCGATCTTAATAGAAAATCGAAAAAAAAAATCTGTAATAAATAACATTTAAAAAATTGAGAGACTTGATAAGTTTTTTTTTCCTCAAAGTGTATTTTAATAAAAGCTCATAATAATTTCTAAGAATTACGTAATAATTTCTAAGAATTATTCAACAATAATTCTGAGCAGAACTTATGAGAACATTAAAGTAAAAACCAATCAGCTATCCAAATGACGGGTCGAAAAAAAAAAATGCTTTTCCATTTTTCGAAAATGCATCAAAGTAAATTGAACCTTAAAGCCGTGGGGCATCCAAAGTTAACATATGTTTTATTGGTTTTAGTACTAAGTAGTCTACCCGAGTAGCACACTTTCATCACAACAAGTTACAGCAACTTGTTTATGACTGAAATAAGTCGTATATAAGTTTCTACAATTGATTTGTGACAAGCGTGCTACTAGGGTATGACTCCCGTGACCACCCACAACCACATTTGTCCAGCTTGCAATAATCCCAAGCCTGTGAAATACCTAATTACTGTGAAGCTATTTAAAAAAAAAAAATAGAAGGTGAATTGACACGCCACACACATACGTACTGCTTAATATTGATCTTTTCCCCTCCAAACCGTGAGAAATACCCACAAAAACCTTGCCATCAGCAATGACAAACTCCAAATCAACCTGCCATCATTCGCTCGATTTTAGACACGCACATTGTGCAACTTCCATCGGAAAAATCCTGTTACAGTCAGAGTCCCAAGGGTGCAAAGTGCGTGGCGATGAACAAGCACGCTTCTTGGCAACGGGGCAGGCGTACTGTGTCACAGCATCGGCACGCATTTTGCACCCATGGGGTTTTGACTGTTAATGACGAACCACTCGCACTGACCGGCAGTCAACAGCCCATCATCTCCGCCTATCATACCATGTTTGTGATACAACAAAAAAACATAAATAATAATAATTATATGACTTGCCAGATCTCAACTATCAAGTGCGAACGCGTGTCGTTTCTGTCAGATCGTTTTTTTTTATAATATTTGTCCAAAGTTGTGTAGTTTACACAGTAACCTTTACCTTTCATCTGCTCTAGCTGACTGCGGGATTTACGCAGTGTATTGTGTTTATCCAAGCCTTAGGGGGGTCTCTACTTTAAAAAAAAAACGATGAACCTAGGCGCTGTGGTCGCATGTTGCCGTAGGTCATTTGAAAGCGCGCCGCTCTTCTGGCAGTGCGAGTGGTTTTGTTGAAATGTTGTTTGATATGATCGCTCAATGGAGGAGACCGTTGTTCGCCGTAATCAGGCGTTAAATCATTTCCCAATTAACTATGCTGAACTGACAAACGTAGCAGGTCAAATCGCTGCGGCCCGTTGTTGAAGCTATGAGGCAATATGCGGTCGTTTTTTTTGCCTTGTTGGGTTCAAATTCACCGACCAACTGTTCTAATGACTATTCAACAGCTGAGCAGAGATGGGAACAAAAAAAAAACTTGCTTGGTAATGATCGAAGCCATTCCGGTGAAGCACACCGCCCGCGGAAGGACCGTCCCTTAAAATTTACATACACACATGGTATACACGTTCTTTTATTACCTTCGCAAAACCGCGTGTAGTGTACTGTTGGACAATAATTCTTGTTTGAATCTGATTAATGATCAACAAATTTGTTTGCTTCTTTTGAGGCTAATCCCTTGCTCCTACCGCGCGCGCTCTGCTGATGATGAAGCGAAAGGGAATTCAAGAAGCTGCCTCCAACTTGGTCTTTGACCGTGCTTCGTTGGTTGGTTGAGAGCGAGAAAGTGGGAGGCGGGGGGGGGGGGTGTAAGACCGACAACAAAAGCCTTGGAGCTGTCTCAGGGCGCAACCGAAAACCAAACCGACTCAGAAGATAAGGAAATCTGAACAATATCTTTGACTTGAATTACCTGACTTGAGTCAGCAGAAAAATGGTACCCGAAAAAAAATATATAAAAGAGTAGCTGCTTTCGGTGTTTTGTTCTTGCGTCTTGTAGTTACGGAACGAATGAAATGTATTATTGCCTACGCCCGGGTTTCTTCGTGGTGGGGGTAGACGCGGAGGAGGCTGTCAGAGATTCGAGTAGCAGCTGCTACTCGCTTATTTATTTGTAATTGTAATCGCTAAATTACTTAACATTCAGCGGGGTGATTTTGGGCTGAATCGAAAGAAGGAAAAGTTTAATGGCTTCCACTGGTTACTTCGTTTGTATCCTGCGAGCAAATTGAATTTGGTTTGACATGTTCTTCGATCGGTTTTGAAAATTGAATGTTTTATGTGAAGTATTTTATTAATGATGGGATGGACTAAGCCAACGTTTGTAACAAAAGACAAAGCTAAAGCGTGAATCATGACTGTTAAACAGGTTTTAGCAATCTAGTGTGGAGTAGGATCTTTTCGGGATGAAAATTTTCTTGAGCTCGGAAGGCTCTCAGTTAATAGCCATGAGAACTTCTTAGCACTATCATGCCTAGTAAAATGTTTGTTTTTTTTTCGATTTGTTTTCCGTTGATCTTGCTTTCCGTGCTGAGCACCAATGCTACCGACGCCAGGGAGGTAGCTCCTACACCTGGACCCTACCTATCGACCCATCAACTCATGAACCGGGGAACAACGGCTTTACTTCCCTTCCGAAGGAAGGCGTGATCATGCCTCAGAACATCCCGGCGCCGCCGACTGGGATTGAACCCAGGCCTGCTGGGGTGAGAGGTAACAATCACTACACTACACTACACCACCGGATCCGCTAAAAAATGTTTGACAATTTACATTGGTTTTCTTGAAAACAATAGTACTTGCAGTACTTCCAGTGTATGCATTTCACCTTAAGATCTTTTTCTTATACGATTTTTATGCGTCTGCGGCTAGCATTTTGCCAGTTCTCAACTTAGTATTCGAGATGTTATTAATTGAGAGACTTCTATGCCAACCAGAGATGCCAGATTTTTTTTTAAAAGTCTGTGAAAAATGTCTGTGAATTTCAGAAATGTCTGTAAATGGGCTGCATAAAATTAGCAGAAGTTTTGCGTGTGACGGGAGGGTGGTCATGAAATGGATGCAAAATTTTACATGTCAGTAAAAGTCATGTTCGAGCAAAAAAGACCTGCTTTTAACGAATTGAACCTAATTGAAGTTGGGAATGCATCCATTTACACCGTATACGTTCAAAGCAATTAATAAAAAAGAAAAAAATAATACGATTACACGACAAATGAGGTCGACTCCAAGTTGAGATTAGTTCACTCATATTCAGTGTTGGAAAAATATCAAAAAATCAAATCTCACCAATGCCCAAGCTCACACTTGATTTTCGTAGACAAAAATCAACGAACAAACATCTGCGGTTGATTTGCAAGCTGCTCGGAATATCAAACTAACAAAACTCACCAACTACAAATCTCACCAAACTGTGGTGAGATAGAGTTTAATGATTTTTGCTTTACACACGAATGCAAACGAAACTTCCATAACGGTTTGCAGCAGTCCTTTCGCGTCTGCCATCGTTGAAGATTAAAAAGAGATAGCAAACTATGCTTTCTCTTCCTAAAAAAATGCTTGATTTTTGCATGCTGTGAATAGTCTTGCAATATCAAAGAGCGTTTAAAATCAATATCAAGCATGATATTTTGATCCAATATCCCGTGTGATATTGAGAGCGTATAAGAGTGGAAAAATATTATTTGATTGATGATTTTGCCAACACTGCTCATATTCTTGAAAACGTAGTTAACTCATAGACCGAGTAAAACTTTACGAGATTCTACAGGAATTTGTTTTCTAATATGAGCAACATCTCGATGTACATATGAAATTAGCACACGGAAAAAAGTTTGGAAATGTACATTACATTTTTCCATTAGCAAAACCAATGGTATCGATTTGAATTTCACATAACATTCATGTGAACACATGAGTTCTATATGATAAATCACTTAAATTTCATTTGTCAAATAAGGTTCATGTGACTTTGTGATGCAATTCCCAATTATGATATCACATGAAATTCTAATGAACATTTTCCATTGAATATGTGATTTATTCTTTGAGTGTATACTTCTAGAATGAGTAGATTTTTCGTCATTTTTTTCATATTCGAAAAGATTTAAGAGGAAAATTTTACTCAGTCTACAAGTAAACTACGTTTTCTAGAGTTTGAGTAATTTAAACTTAAATTTAAATCGATCGTATATGCCATGTAGTGTGGAAATCGGTTAGTTGCTTAGTACTGGTCCTTTTGCACGCCAAAACAGAACGGGAGGGAACGAGCACATCTTAGTAAGAGATTCAACTTTGCACCACCTAAATATGGAGAAATCGACAATCAAAAAAGCAATTTATAAGCTTATTAATACGATTCTAAGCACTTCGTGCTCAAAAAGTGTTGATGAATAAGGATCAGGGTCAGTGCTGAGATTTGTCATTGTCATTGACAGACTTTCGCGCGATATTGGCAAAATTGTTCATCACATAGTCACTGACAGACTTGATTCTCAAAAAAACCTTCGGCAAAATAACATTCCTTATTTCGTCAATGACAAAGATTCACCTGGTAACAAGAAGTGTAATTTCGTGCATTCTGTGTCACATTTTTGTTATCCAAATAGTTCAGGACGTAGATGCTTGTTAACTTTAACGGCTCAATGTAATTGTGTTGCTCAAGTCATCTAATTTCGTTACAAATTTAGTTAATAAAAAATCTACACATGTTCGTCACTGACAGCATTTTCAATGAAAATCAACATGGCTTGCCATGACTGTGACTGTTAGTTCAAATGAGTGGAGATTTTGCAGCACTGATCAGGGTTGCTGAAACGATTCAGATAGGAAGTAATATCGAAATAAAGATCAAAAAAGGGAGAGTACTGTACAACGAAGCCAAGTATGATGAATTGACGCTAAACACGAACACTGTTGTAACGATTTTATAAATACAGTTTTAAAATAAGATATATCAAGCAACATATTCATTACAGTTTGCAAAATAATTACACACCTGGTGGAGAAAAACTTGACTAAATTTAACACAATTTGCTGATACCAACCTTTTTGCCTTTCTCGTACACCAAGTTGTACCGAAAGGCTTGATATCACTTGAAAAACACAATTTCGTTCCAAGACCCGGAGAAGCGAATGGCATATAGCAATAGAATCATTTCAACGGGATCGGAAAATGATTCTGTATGTGTTTATTGATATATGTATGCATGTATGTAAGTTCATATGAGTGTAACTCACTCAATTTTTGCAGAGATGGCGCAGAATGGAACAAGTTCCAGAAGATGTGTTTAAGATCCCCATAGATCGGTATTGATGTTTTTTCTCGATCGGCATCATGGTTCCGAAAATATGAACAATTGGCCATATTCAGACCCAATGATCACAATGGCCTGTTTCAAATGGGTCACCAGGGAAGTGAACAGATTCTGACATGCATCAAAATGCATCGTTTAGAAAAGTTCGTTATGGGGTTTCCTGTCGAGTTCCCTTTAATTTTTCTCGATTTTTTTCCAAAGTCGTAAATTATTCATGTACAAAACGGCGAAAATGGCTGCTTCGTTCATCAATAAAATGGAAAGAAAATAATAAACAACTTTACACGGCGATGCACCCGCTAGTGTGCGTACGTTAAACGTCACTAATCTCTATAACAGTGAGCTCGTTCGTGTGGTGGATTTGAAAACGCGCGAATTTCTAATGCGAAAACATATTTGTGAAAAAACTAAAAAGTTTGTAAATGTCTGTAATGACAAAAACTTCTGTGAAAAAATTAAAGCCTGTAAATTCACAGACATGTTTGTAAATCTGGCATCTCTGATGCCAACCAATGCATGCATGTGTATATTGTGTGGCAAGTATAATGACACTCTAGGGTCAAGGATGTTGAGAACATTTCCAATCCAAAAGATTTCTCCGACCGGACCGGATTTTTTTTAAACCTTAGGCTTGAATAAAACTCGAGATCTCAACTTGAAAAAAAGAAGAAGTTAGGATCTGTATTGTGGATGAATTTACAAGAAAATAAAGCAATGTAATTTCGATGAGAATTTGTATAATTCAAAGGTTATTGCGAAGAAAACTCCTGGGGTGTTCTGGAAATGGAATTCAGATGAGACTAGAAATAATTCTGAAATGAAATTCAAAGGCTTCGTGGGGAAAGCTTCAGCTTTTTTTTGATAATTTAAACGTAGTTTTAAGATAATTTAAAACGTACACACTACGAAAAAGGCATGTAAATTTCAGTGCCCTGAGACCGACATAGCAAGCGGCCCTTTCGACATAAGAATCAGTTGAAAAGGATGAGAAAATCAATTCAATCAAACGCACTTTTCGTCGAGGTACATATGTTTCAGTTTCAGGACACTTAATTTTACATGCCATGTTTGTTTACGTTCCATGATTTACGTCAAAGCTGAATTTCGTCTCGTGTAAAAATAATAATTTCTAAGTAACTAAATAAAAGATAATTTAACGTAGTTATAAGTAAATGTGTAAAGATATTCTGAACAGAACTCCAAGGGGATTGTGAGGGACTGTCCATCAGAATTTCAAAAATATCTGAGAAGAACTGAGTATAATTCAAGAACATATAAGGAATTCTGACATAAATTTCAAGAGAAATGAGATAATAATTCAAATGTAATTTAAGTCTGAAGTTGATTCGATACCAAAGAAATCATAGGGTGAATTTATTCTTTGGACAGCGTCAAGGAGAGGTTATTAAGCAGTAGTTTTGAGTTACATTCCACGGATGTTCAAACTCACATTATCTGATGTTAGTTTGTTTATTTGTCATGGTTCATTCGCAGTAGCTTCACAGAGCCGAAATTCAGTTTTCGTTTAACGGAATTACTTAAAACTAAGGCTAGTAGACCGATTCATCTGAGAATAGTGTCATAGGAGTTTTGAGGAAAATCCAACATAATACATCAAATGTTTATAACAGAATTTTGGGACAATTTTAACGGAATTGCGAGTCAAATTATAACGGCATCTTATGAAAAGTTCGAGTGAAAAACAAAATTTGAGGAATTCTGAAAATAATTCTGAAGATAAAATAGTAGAAATTCTGTTGAGTATTAAAAAAAAAACGCTGACCAAAACTCCAAGGACATCCTGCAAAGGGTTCAAATTCTGAGTAGAATAGTATCTTGCTAGTCATGAGATTCCTAGAGTCTTCTATGAAGAATATCATAGAACTTCTGGAATCAATTCAAGGAAACTTTTTAAAAGAAGCTTATTGAAATATTTCAAAATTTCCAAGAAAATTTAACAGAGCATTTGAACAAAAAGTAGATAGAATACTTGAAAAAAAAAACTGATGAGGTGAGTTCCTAGGAAATCAACAGGAAGTTCTTTGCAATTAATAGAATATTCTGGGCATAATGACTATTATGAAATTACAATGCAACATCTTTGAAAAGTTTGGTCAGGTCTGCGGACTCACTCTATATACTTATAGCCAATGTGAACTGTCAAACGGGAGCCAAACATTAAAAAACCACACTATTGTCAAGAATCGTCATCTCATAGAAATGAACATCACTTTTTTTATTTTTACTTGATTTGTTTTTCCGTTGATCTTTTTTTCCGTACTGAGTACCAATGCTACTGACGCAAGGGAAGCAACCCTACACATCTATCGACCCATCAGCCATCAACTCGTAGACCGGAACCAACGGCTTTACTTCCCTTCCGAAGGAAGGCGTGATCAGAGATTTTTATGCATCAGAAAATCCCGGCGACGCCGACTGGGATTGAACCCAGCCCATTATACCACCGGCCCCGCTGCGCACTTTTTCATAACACATTAATGATTGTTAGCTCAACGGCAGGAACGAAACGGCTCAGTGAACTAAGCTTAAAACCTAGCATTGATTTGATGACTCAAATGGGTTACAATTCCAATAAAACTTACTCTGCCGAAAAATAATCTATACAAACATTATGCGGGTAATAAGGGCTTGAGCACTCCTGGCTCAGAGTTTTTGGAAAGATTCAACGGAAGAAGAGCAAAAAAATTTGCTGCTAATGAAAATTGTCCAGCAGTTTCCCATTGGATTGCAAAATAAAGTCAATAGTCTCTGCAGTACCCAGGACAAGGCTATTTGAGGTGTTTACATTTACTGTACTAGTTATCGTCGGTGGCAAGATTGCGATGAGCTGACTATCACCGGGATTCCAAAAGCAAATAGAGCACATTGCTCTAACTTGGGCACTTTTTTTACGTGTCGTCAAACCCAGAGAAAACATCGTCTAAGATAAGAGACGTGCGTTGAGAATAAAAGTAAATCTGGTTGCACGGTCAACAAGTTGTTTCTGTCTGTAAGGCTTGGCAACTCACAATTTTGAGTTTACTTCGAGTGACTTCAATATCAGCGTCGCGGTAAATCGAATACTTTTTTGAATCGGTATTCAAAGTATTTAAATTTTTTGAAGTGTCAATTTTTGACAGTTCTAAGTGAAACCAAATATACTACATTTGAAGATATATTTTACAGAGCTCTAAATTCAATTTAAATAAATATTTTACAGAGCTCTCAAAGCTTCATTAAATTCTCTATCTTGAAAGATCACACCAGAAATGGCTGTAGGGTATGTAAGGCCTGTGTATATGATTTTCATTGCACTCGTGAGAACATAACGAGAATACAGCTGGGAATAACAATAATATTCCAGCCCAGTTAGCTACATTTATGATGTCATTGCAAATCACTTTGTTCGATCGTGCCATCGGCGCCGGGCTCTACTGCATTTGAATATGCCAAGCAAACAGAAATCAATGCCCCCCGGCCAGATGGTAGTAAAGCCCGCAATACTGTAAGAACAGTAACTACCGTTTTGCTCCCCATTACCGTGGTCTTGTTAATGTATGTCATTCAATGTTATTGTTTTCATTTTGTAATGGTTGTTTTGTTAGCTTGTAAGGAAGAAATTTAATGTACGGATTTTAAGTAAACGTACTACCTCCGAGCAGGTAGGATTGCGTAGGGTTTAAAACCGATTGATTTTCGAAGATTACATTATAAAATAGTACTCCTGATAAGTTATATCACAGGCTGTATATCACATTGATGTCAATGAAAAGCATTGGTGTGTTCAGCAAAGTTATATATTTTAATGATGCCAACCATTTCTTAGAACATGATAAATTGATTAAATTTGAAAAAAAGCACTAACTCAAAAAACCAATATTAAGGTAGTCTTAAAAGAAAATCTATTATAGCTCTACAGAGTTATGATGTAGAAATTTGGTGTCTTTAACAAATGTTCATAAAATCAACTGCTCTACAACTTTGTGCAAGACATGGAACCATTATCTCGTAACTGGAAAAAGCTAGAATTTGGATGTGTAATACTAGCTTAAAGATTATTCAGGTGTGTAATTCAAAAGATGCGGGACATAATTTTGAGCAACTTCTCCCGAGAAACCCAGTCTCTAAAACGTCGAAAGAGGGTAGAAAATATTTTTGACCATCTTTATTCATATTCGTGCCACTGTGCAGCGTCACCGGACCGGAGATGAAGATGAAGATGAAGATGAAGATGAAGATGAAGATGAAGATGAAGATGAAGATGAAGATGAAGAAATAAAGGGAGGAGGGGTATTCACCCCCACTTCTCCTATTTAATTTAATTTTCTTGTTTTACTGTTTAGTTTACATAGAAAAATAACTCATGTAAATTTTGGTGCTGTGAGACTGACATATTCGAGCATCAATTTTAACAGAAAATTGAGTCATGACAGACGAAATTCAGCTTAATCAAACATATCATTCAGAAAAGAGAGGTAAAACGCGGGTTGTGCTTAGTAGGATGGAAATTAGATCAAAACCCTGCCTTTCGTCGAATAACGACCTTTTTTTCAGTCTCGGAGCACTTAATTATACATTATTTTACGTCTCATCCTGTTTGTCAAAGATGGATTCCGTCATGTGTAAAATTAGTTATTGCTAAGCGTGTAATTTTTTTTTTTCATGCCTTCTATTCTAATTATATTATTTGTGCTAATGAGAAAAATTCCCATTATTATTTCTGGTTGTCTGCTTCTACCAACCATTATACGATTTGGAATCTCAGATTTCTTATTTCGTCTTTTCTTGCCTCAATCCGTAGATATTGGTCCTTTCCTTGCATCCAACTCGCTTAAAAACTCGCAAGGCTCTGATTAAAAATCAGTGAAAGGATCCCTTGTCGGTGAAGTACATGTCGTCAAATTCCTTCAGACACCGGGTTATCAAGAGGTCTTCACACACAGAAGCTCCTGCAATTGCATTTTTGGTAGCCACCTCGATAGCATCTTGACCCCAAAAGCATTCACCTTGAAGGGGCAAAAATTTCCCCGCACCGCGGGCAGCAAAGTGAATGCAAACAGTGCAAATAAATCGAATGAAAGTTCCATCCTGACTTTTGGCCAAAAGAGGATAAAACAACAACCAGGAGAGAAAGAAAAGAAAAAAAAACTTCCCGACTCATGCAGCACCGTGGTAATAAATCGCAATCATCACAAGAATCGCGCCCGCAATCACTGATCAAAAATTGCGACTTTTGGAATCGTGTTACCGCAGAGCATGGAAGGATGAGTGGTTGGCACGTTTGGGGCTCCAAACCTCGGACAGCACGACACATGAATTATTGATGAAGTGCGCGTATTGCCGAAAAACACACCTGCCTGCCTGTCCTGGTCTCTGACGGATTCAATTTCGGCGGTCGGGATAAATGAAAGTTCCGCACGATTTCTAGAACCAAGGTGAGGTTTCGCCAAAGGGACACATTTAATTGAATCGTAAAAGCATACTCTTGCTCCCGTATGGGTCGCATAAACTTCTTCAAACTCAATTAGCGTGATCGGAAGGGAGAGCTTTGATGGGATGAAGTTTTGAAAAATAACAATATTTGGGCTGGTCCCGTGACCGCCGTAATTGGTTTCAATTACGGGATGGGGGAATAAATTTGGACAGTAATATTTTACAAATTATGGTTCCAGGAGTAAAAATTACTATGCCACAGACAGAAAATTGAATCTGACACAAATCGAGCACGAAAGACTTCAATTGCTCTGGAATGGCAGGGGAAACAAGCGATGAACCTGGTGCACGTCTGTCTTCAGGGGTATTCGGTACTTTAAGAAGTGAGGGCATCGGGCAAGTTTGAGCGCAACCGTTTAATATAATAGGATACATTTTTGGTTTTCTTTCTAACCCTTGATAGTTCATTAGTATGTGCGTATAGTATTAGCGAGAGTGTTCTCATTATTTTCAATATTTCAGCATGTGCTTGACCTTGAGTTACCGCACATATCGAAGTGACTTCTCCATGATTTTCAAAGCTTGCAAAATTACACAATTAACCAAATGTGTGTAGTTTGGGTTTAGCTGAACATTGACAATCTAAAATGTACATGGTTTGGAAGCTTTTGACTTAATTCAGACAGGGACAGAATGTTTGTTATAGAGCAATTCCAGATAAATTCTCAAACGTTCCTCATGACCAAAAATGCCATTTTCCATCTTCAGATCACCATTTTAAATCGAGCCTGTATTTTGAAAAGGGCCTATAGAAAATGTTCAGCTTATCTTCATAAAACTGTTACTCGAAAAATGTTTTTCTAAATGGTTTGGTACCTCGGGCCATGTTGTAAGGAACATCTTTAACTATTTGAAAAAAAAATGCACTCTAAAATATTTTTTTTTTAAATTAAAAATAAAAACTTTAAAATCGTTTTTTTCAACAACGAATTTTGTGTGTTTTTATATGTTTTAGGTGACAATGAATGCCATCTATTGCACTTTAGGTCAAGATGGAGAAATGATGGAAAAAAATATCCAAAACTTTGATCAATTATTTTTTTAACTTGATATTTTGAAAGTTCACCAAAAATTTGAGTCAGCTGATCCTCGTTTCTCTTCTGAGCCCAATCGTATAGTTCCTTTGCATTTTGACTGGATATTCACGTTCTGTAGCTAGACTATCTTTGGTAGCCATACGTTTCAGTGTTTTTCCTATAGCATCACATGAACCGTTTCCATGCGATGTTGCGGAGAAATGCCATCCAACTTCAACTAATCCGTATTTATTCTTAAATTGACAAGGACTAGATAAAAATTTCTGATTTTTATGCTGGGGTGCAGGTCCGTCAGACATGAGATAAATTTTATTCACAGCTAAATGCTGTTCTGTACGCAGAAAAGCAATCATTTTTAAGATAAATACATTTACAGATTCAAAATCATGGTGCAAATCTTCTGAAATGACTACATACCTCAAATGATTAATTTTTCCTTCATGTTTAAAATAAATGATAAATGGATGAATAGTTGTTTGCTGATTATTCCAGTGATGACTTTGTACTTCGTCTTGTAATACAAATGTGTTGTTTTCTGAAAAATCACATAATAAATTTAATATCCTGTAAATTTTGTTTTGTATTCTGCAAAAACATAAACTGCTGTTGGTGTAGTGATAAGCGTGCACTGAAAATAAAATTTCGTTTATACAACGAAATCGCTCGTTTGTTCTACGAATTTATTCGTTGTTTTCTGCAACGAAATAGATTTGTACATTGTATGAAGCTAGTTTCGTTAGAACTGCCACACTCGCTATCGCTACACCCAACCAGCGGGCCACAAGTGTTGGTTGTGGAAACCGAAAAATGTGGAGTGTGTGAGTGAGGATGGGTAAAAATAACTTCATCATTGGAAGGAATAAATATGACAAAAAAATAAAAATAAGTTTCAACCGGACTCGACTCATGAACCTTGCGATCGTCAGCTTTGTGCTTTATCGATCGCTCTATCTGTGCTATGAGAAATGGTAAAGCTAAAGGCAAATAACAAGCACTCATGGAACGGTAATTCGATTTCGCTTGCTTTTTCTGCTGCTTGCAAGTATTTTTTTTTCTCTAACATAAAACCACCTCGACGAGTAATTTGATTTATCGTTGTAGCTCGCATGTATTGGTCAAACCGACAATATTTCTAAAAAAAATGTCCCATCACCAACACACAATCAGCACTTTAGGAGACAATAGACGCGCAGTTGTTGGTTTGATTGCACGAAGATGTATTTGTATATTATACGAATAAGGTGTAATATTGACATTGCGCCAGATGACAGGAAAAACGAATGTTTCGTACCATTTATGAAAGATGTGTTGCATGTACGATATTCATTTTTACGAAACGGTTTTCAGAGAAATAACGAAAATACATTTTCAGTGTGATTGCCTCTCACTCTAGCAGGCCTGGGTTCAGTCTCTGTCGGTGCCGCCGGGATGTTCTGAGGAATAACATCTCTGATCACGGATCAAGGGAAGTAAGGCCGTTGGTCTATGAGTGGATGGGTCGATAGGTAGGGTCCAGGTGTGGGAGATGCCTCCCTGGAGTCAGTAGCATTGTGCCCAGCACAGAAAAATAGGTCGACAGAGAAAAAAAAAATCATGGAAAAAATATAGAATTCTGTTGTTTTATAAAATCATTAGGTTTAACTTTTTCTTAAGTCCCAATTAAATAAGAAACAAATTCGTCCGGCTGTTTTACTAATGTTTCTATATAACACCTGTCGGTTGTGACCCATTGTTCAAATTGTATTTCATCAATGCCTTTTTCCACAATTTCTTCCAACAACTGTTGTTCAAAAAAAGACGAATGTATGCAGTTTTCACAGCGTTGAAAGCATATTGTTTTTCTTTCACATATAAAACTATCTATAACCTACTTTAAATCAAATTTCTTTATGTTGAGAATAATCACATTAAAATTTTCATGAATAGTACATACACACACATTGTGTGTCTCTGAACTAGTTAAAAATTACTGTTCTTAGGCCTGAGATTTGCAAAGGTTGAAGACCCAACTTGTACTTCACTATGTAATTCTGTGAATCGGTTGTACGACTCCCGTAAAGTTGTCGTCATTAACCTTTTTCGAACTGACTGACGCTGACCATCTTTTTTATAGTTTCACAATCACGCTGCCCAGGCATTGCACGGCTGGTTTCAAAAAAACTGCAGAACAAGTTCCTTTGTATCATCACTCAATCTACTGTCTAACCTCGAAGTAATAGTGGAATGTACACTTATATCGTTTAATAGTTGTTTTGATTGTGTTGCCATATATCTGGTTTTATTGAAAGTGTCCATAATTTCTGAACTTTCCATGACCTAGGTAATACCGTCAAGAGCTGAAATTTCTCAGTTTTCGTCTTCTTCTGAAAAGTTCTCTGAAAGCTGTACTCTTCCGCAAACCCAACTCAATCAATTTCTGAATATTATTTTCCGTGAAATTTCGGCATCTTTTCGAGCAACTTTTACTAAATACGTTTGTGCACTTATGATAAAAAAGTATTAATTTTAACTACTGCTTCGTCTTCTCAATTAAGCAGGTCATTTTCACTGATTCACAGTGAATTATATTCTATATTCTATATTATATATTCGTGTCAGACTTGGCAAAAATACATACGTCAATGAAGTTATCCAGTATCATACCATCCAGCATGTACTAATTTCTAGTACAGGAATCCATCCAGTACAATACCATCCAGCATGCATCATAAATCAACTATTGCATACTTCACGGCGTACATCGATCAATTGTGCTAAATAAACATTCGAAGCACAACTTTCAACCATTATGATATTACATATGATTAAAAGCGGCGCCGGTGGTGTTGTGGTAAGTGTGATTACCTCTCACCCCAGCAGGCCTGGGTTCAATCCCAGTCGGCGCCACCGGGATGTTCTGAGGCATAACATCTCTGATCACGCCTTCCTTCGCAAGGGAAGTAAAGCCGTTGGTCCCCGGTTCGTGAGTTAACGGGTTGATAGCTAGGGTCCAGGTGTGGGAGCTGCCTCCCTGGCGTCGGTAGCATTTCACAGTGGTCCAGAATGTAGATTTAGGTGGAATGATATGTTTTGAGCCTGAAATTGAAACTTTAGACTAAAAGTATCTTCTACAAAGTTGTTCCTTATAGTTAGGCCCTCATTTTTATGACAATGAATTCTAGGGTGGTTCTTATTATCATTAAATCAAAAATCTAACTTTTTTGTTTGAATAAATTAAGGTATACATTCTTCTGCAAAGTTATAGCTGAGCTAATTTCAAGCAGCTTTGTTCGAAACAACTTTTTAGTATCTCTTAAATTGACCAATTTAGAGCTATTTTCTTGAATTTAGTTGGGGTGTCTCTAAAAAAACAGTTGTTTTGCTCTAGCAAAACAGTTGTTTTGCTTTCTTAACTCAAATTTCTCAGAAAAGGTGTTTTCAAATAACTTTTAGATCTTTAAAAGGCGCAAATATTTGTTGCACAAAGCTTTTCAATATCTTTCGCCGATCAAGAGTTATTGACGTTTTTCTACTAAAAATATGCACTTTTCAAATGTTAATATCTCTGGTTGGGAAAAAAATGATTTACGGCATTTCAAAAGGCGTATGTTATTCTTAATAATATGAAAAAATTGGAGGTATGTTATTTTTTAAACTCGTATAAAATAAATTTGAATTTATATATTTTACCATCTAAAAGTTATTTCAAATCACCATTGCTGAGAAATTTAAGATAAGAAATCTAGAGCAAAACAACTATTTTTTCAAATACACCCTAACTCAATTCAAGAAAATAGCTCTAAATCGGTCAATTTAAGAGATACAAAAAAGTTATTTCCAAAAACTTCGTAGAAGATACTTTTAGTCTAAAGCTTTAATTTCAAGCTAAAAACATCGCATCCCACCTAAATCTGCATTCTGGTCCACTGTGCATTGGTGCAGCACGGAAGACAAGATCGACGGAAAACAAATCAAGAAAAAAAAAACGTGGTAAGCCGACGCACATGTGATCCGACTTAGTAGTACCCAGTGGCTGCTAGGTCTAAAAGACAAGGATCTTTTCTCCTTATGGCCAGAACTAAGAGTGCCAAAGAGAAATAACTTTGGGAATGTTCACTAATTGCCAAGGAGGTTTTCCCCTCTTGCCAGGGCTGCTCCGGCCTTGCCTGGGCTCTGACGATTCTCATCAATGAGGGACGACTCCTGGGAGGAACTATAGTGGTTTCTCTTTCTCAGACTATTCCCACGCAGCCAACTTCGTCCACGGTTGCCATCCATTTCGGCAGGATTCGTGGCTCAGCTGCTCCGTCGTACAACAGCGAGCGCTTGCCATTTTTACTCACACCCACTATAGTACATAAGTTATCAAACGTATCTCCAACCCTACGTAAGCAATATCATCATATTAGCACCGGCTAAGTCCAAAAGCTAATTGGTCAACACATATCGATCAGCTCACCAGCATATTGCTACATCAACATTTCAAGTGCACCGAGTATCATACTGCAGCATAAACACCTTGCGTGCAGTAAACCCAACGAGGGTATTGACATCATAAACCCATCGAACCATCCACGCATCGAGTCAGCATTCTAACCAGAGCGAAGTCCATCGACCACACGACATCGTTACCAAGGAGGACGGAAACCAGAGTCAGCAGAATGGATCACCACAGCCACGCGCCTTTGATAGGAACCATAGCTTAGCTTAGGGAATATTTCAATTAATAAAATCAGTCTTAATCCATCAGTTACTTGAGTCAGTTCCTTTTTAAAAACGTATCCGCGGTCCCCTAACTTTTAATTGGCGCAGTCGTACGGAGACGATTATCTCCCAAGTGATAATTTGTTGAATCTTAAACAATTCAAATATTCCCCGAAAAAGGGAGAGTGAGTCTAACTAAATGTGATCAAACCGCTTTGCCAACCGTGATTGAACTGCTTTACTCGAGAAAACAGAAAAAGTGAAGTGAATGCAAGGCAAACAAGTGAACGTGATAAACAACAACTAGCCCTGAAAACCTAATGCAAATCATGTATGGCTAGTGAAATTTATTTGAGACAAAGTAGAAAACCCTTAAATGCACATTGACTAAATGTTCGTGAAATTTCGTGTTAACTCAATCGAAACTGTTGTGATTTCGAAGCCTAGGGCACATCATTAATTGCTAGTGAAAGTTCGTCGCTGTGAAGCTAGAAAACCCTTAAATGCACATTGACTAATTGTTCGTGAAACTTCGTGTTAACTCAATTGATTACAAAGTCAATCATCGACCTTCCTATAAACATCAAACAAATGAACTATATTGTCTAACGAAGTGTCGGAGCATCAACGAAGAAAACAAATTCAACTACCAGCAGCATCGAACAGATTCGATACAGTCGACAGGCAACAAGACGGAAATGCTGCTTGGAATACTACTGTGAGTAACACCCCCTTTTATTCTTACTTTACTCCTTACTTCTTGTAAATAAACTACTCGCCAATGCGAAAATAGAAGATAAGCCAAAACAGAAAATTTAAAACCAATCCACCGGGTTAAAGGTGTAGAACCTAATCGTATAGCAGAGTGCATATCTGTTGTGAATACGATTAGCCCACGGAGAAATTCAATACATGCCACTGGCACAGTGATAAACTGACACAGTGTGCAATCTGATTCGCGTAGCAGAACGAATATCTGTTGTTAGACGTGTTCAGATACGAAAAGTATCCGTTTAAAATCAAAGAAAAACGAATAAACTTTCCCGGAGACCTTGCTCAAACCCAATCCACCGGGGTTACAGGTGTGTAATCGGTTAATGCAGAGCGAATATCTGACAGTGACCAGAACAAAAAGGCATCCGTTTAAAATAAATCAACCAGTCTAAGTGACGGTTTATAAATCATACCCCGACAGAGTGAATATCTGTTTAAATTGAAATAAAAGCAGAGCGCATATCTACATTCAGATTTTAAAGAATAGTCGTGTTTAACAATCCAATACAACTTTTTCTTGTATTTTTGAAGGTTTAATTAGCTTTTATGGACAGATACAGTCCATACAACCTGAGAAATCGAGAGAAAATTGAAATGAATAATTCTCCAAATTCCAATCAAAACCCCATTCCACCACCACCTCCTCAACCTAACCCTCTGCCTTTACCGAACAGAAATATAAACATGGAACATGAACGGAATGAAACGGCTAGGCTATTTGACCAAGCCGACAAAATAATGAAGTCCCTTCAAACCCCGCAAGCCGTTAGAGAGCTTCAACCGTTTGACGGAAACCCCGTCAAACTACATAGCTTCATAAGGGCCGTAGAGAACCTAATGCCTTTTATTGAACCTTTAAAGAATACGCCCTTTGAAAAAATTTGGCTTCAAGCCATTAGAGCCAAAATAATTAATGATGCCGATCAAGTTTTAGAAACTTATGGCACAACTCTTGATTGGGACTCAATCAAAACCAATTTAATTGCATACTATAACGACAAACGTGACCCCGTCACGCTTACCAGAGAACTCTTCCAGACACAACAGATAGGGTCCATAGAACAGTTCTTTGGACAAGTACAGAATTTGCTATCCTTACTAATTAACAATACAAATATCTCAGCAAACAATGAACACGTAAAGGAACACCGTATCCAAACCCATCGGGAAAACGCATTGCAAGTTTTCCTTGCTGGCTTAAAAGAGCCAATTGGGGGTAATGTCCGCGCAAGACAGCCTGTGAACATAAAACAGGCTTTCGACGCAGCCATTGAGGAGAGGAACTTCCAAAGCCGAAACGGGTTAGGAAGGCCAAATCTCTCTACACCTATACGACTTCCCAAACCAATCAACTTTCCCCAACAAGCAAGGCCCGCTCCACAACTCTCTCATCGTCAACCTTTCATACAACCAAGATCACAACCATACATACCTCATCGGTCTTCTCAATTTCAATCATACCCAGTAAGACCAAATTTCATACCCCCGCAACGCCCGAACAATGAAAACTCCAAACAACCTCAAAAAGCGTTACCAGCTCCAGAAAGGAGAGATGGCGACAGATCTATTCAATCTAGATACGTAAACTACGTTAATAGACCGCAATTCCCAAGACACCAATTCTCTCCCACAATTCCACCAAGACCAGCCAGAATAACTGAATTACGTAACATAGAGCAGGACTATGACCCCTTATACGGTCAAGTGTCTTATGACGCTCTGTACTATGATTACCCCATGACAAGTGAATCATATTATGACCATAATGATATGAATGAAAACTATTATGAAATCAATGACCCTGAGTCACAAGCAAATTCCAACCAAGAAGCCACTAGGGATGATACCGAACAAGAACATACTGAGAATCCAACTGATAATCTAAATTTTCAGCTGGAAACGTCGATATACTACCAAAGATAGACGACAAAAATTTTATACCTTTTATAAAAATCCCAACTCGTCAGGGATTCGAACTTAAACTTTTAGTTGACACCGGGGCGAATAAAAATTATCTATGCCCTAAATTGGTGAAACATTCCCTGGTACTCCCTAACCCTACTGCCGTATCCAATATTTCTGGTAAGTTCATTATTGATCGGTACGTAGAGTTTAACCCTTTCCCAGATTTAACTGAGAAAAACTTCAAATTTCATGTGTTCGAATTTCATAAGTTCTTCCATGGTTTAATTGGATATGAAACTCTCCAAGAACTGAAAGCGAAAATTGACACAAGTGATAACACCATCACAGTGTTAGACACTAAAATTCAAATGTTTAAGAAATACCCCCAACCATTTTCGAAGGAGGTCTCGGGAGAATCCATTTACAACATGGAAATACCAGTGTCAGAAAAATCTGGCGACTTCTTGTTAGAGGAAAATTTAGAGATCACTTCCAACATTTTTATTCATGCTGGATTATACAAAGCACAAGATCATAAGGCAACAGTCAAAATACAAAACAACTCGACGGAAAATCAGACGTTGGTCTTAGATTATCCATTCGAAGTAACACTTAATAATTTTGAACATATACTAATGGAACATGACCTGAACAACACTGAATGTACGTCAAAACCAGACCGATACAAGAAGCTTGTGGATCAACTTCGTCTGGGACATTTAAATGACGAGGAAAAGGCAAAACTGATAACCGTCATTAAAGAAAATCAGGACATTTTCCATCTTGATAATGAACCACTTACAACGACCAACGTTGTCAAACATAAAATTTCTACACATGACGAAATACCTGTGTATCAAAAAAGCTATAGATACCCTCATTGCCATAAAGAAGAGGTCTGTAGACAAATACAAAAAATGTTAAAAGAAAACATTATCCAACCTTCTACTTCTCCGTGGAATTCGCCCATATGGGTAGTGCCCAAGAAGATAGATGCCGCTGGAACACAGAAATGGAGAATTGTCGTGGACTATAGAAAGCTGAATGCAAAAACTATAGACGATAAATTCCCCATTCCAAACATCACAGATATCCTTGACAAATTAGGGAGAAGTAGATACTTCACCACCCTTGATTTAGCATCAGGATTCCATCAGATATTGATGGACGAAAGAGACATTCAGAAGACAGCATTTTCAACAGAAAATGGTCACTATGAATATCTGAGAATGCCGTTCGGGTTGAAAAACGCCCCAGCGACATTTCAAAGAACAATGAACGCGGTTCTTATAGGTCTAGCCGGAGTAATCTGCCTAGTCTATATGGATGACATCATTGTTTTTAGCTATAGCCTACAAGAACATTGCATCAACCTCAGTAAAGTTTTTGAAGCTTTGAAAAAAGCTAATTTAAAGATACAACTCGATAAAAGCGAGTTTTTGAAAAAAGAGGTCTCATTTCTTGGTCACATAGTGAACGAAGAAGGTGTAAAACCTAACCCGGAGAAAATAGAGGCAATTCAAAATTGGCCTATCCCCAACAATGAAAAAGAAATTAAAGCATTCTTAGGGACATTAGGGTACTACAGGAAATTCATTAAAGATTTTAGTAGAATTACCAAACCCTTAACACAATGTCTTCGAAAAGACGAAAAAGTAGTACACACACACGAATTTTTAAAAGCTTTCAACAAGTGTAAACAAATTTTAACTAGCAGTGCTATTTTAGTACATCCGGACTTTGAAAGTCCTTTTATACTGACAACAGATGCGTCAAAATATGCCATAGGAGCAGTATTATCTCAAGGACCTATTGGAAGAGATAAACCTATTGCATTTGCATCTAGAACTTTAAATAAAAGCGAAGAAAATTATTCCACTATAGAAAAGGAATTACTCGCCATTTACTGGGCGACCAAATACTTCCGACCCTATTTGTTTGGAAATAAATTTCTGCTTTTTACAGATCACAAACCACTCACGTGTGCAGTAAATCTAAAGGATCCATCAGGCAAAATTGGTAGATGGATGATAGCGCTACTAGACTACTCATACGATATCCGATACCGAGCAGGGAAACAAAACGTGGTTGCAGACGGTCTCTCCAGAATACCTCATGAGATTAATGCGAATATACAAGAAGATGATTCATCAGCAGATGATGTTACTCAACACTCAGCAGACACTGATGACTCAGAATTCATCCCTTGTACGGAAAAACCCGTGAACATGTTTTCCAACCAGATTATTTTAAATATTGGACCCGATGAAAATGAAAATACCGGAGAACAAGTATTTCCTAAAGTTCTGAGGCATACATTCACGAAAATAAATTTTGGAGTGCCTACAATATTAAGAATTTTCAAAGAATTTATGGATCCTAGAAGGGTTAATTGTATCCATTGCCCAGAGAACTTAATAAATTCTATCCAGATGGTTTATAAAAACTATTTTTCACGGATAAAGACGTTTAAAATAGTAATCTCCCAAAAGTTCCTAATTGACCTTAGGACGGAAGCGGAACAAAACGCAGTTATAGAGGAAGTGCATACAAGAGCTCATAGAGGCATTGAAGAAAATTTAATGGTAATAAACCAAAAATATTTCTTCCCGAAATCGAAACACAAAATCAGAAGATATGTCCTATTATGCAAAAATTGCAACAAAGCAAAATATGAGAGACATCCGTATAAGTTAAGTCTAGCTCAAACCCCAATCCCGGAAAAACCACTAGACATAGTGCATATGGACATATTCATATGTAATCAAAATATTTTCTTATCAGCTTTAGATAAACTATCTAAATTTGGCATATTGATCCCTATCAAATCGCGGTCAATCCCTGATATACGATCAGGACTGACCAAGTTTTTTTCAACATACGGAATGCCAAAACTTATAGTGAGCGACAATGAACCCGCTATAAGGTCCATTGAGGTAAGAGGTATGTTGGAAGACTTAGGTGTTGAGATTTATTTCACTCCTTCAAATAAAAGCGAAGTTAATGGAATCGTTGAACGATTCCATTCAACGCTCAGTGAAATATTTCGATGCAACAAAGAGAAATATAATGAGTTAAACCAAAAAGAACTGTTTAGAATCAGTGTTGCTCTCTATAATGACACGGTTCACTCCTGTACAAAGATGAGACCCAAAGAAGTATTCTTTGGAATCAAAGAGGGAGAGGTGAGACTAAATAACATTGCAGAAATTATAGAAAAAAGAAACAAAATCTATGAGGAAGCCACTTTGGCCTTACGAAAGAAACAGAAAAAAGACCTGAATTTCCATAATAAGAATAAAGAAACGGATCCATCCTTAAATACAGACGAGCCTGTGTACATCGCACAACAAGGAGTGAAGAACAAAACCAAAGATAAGTATCGCCGATATCAGGTCATGAGGGACCACTCCAAAACATTCGAAGATCAAACAGGGAGGAAAATCCACAAGACAAAGATAAGAAGACAACGGAAATAATCATGAACCACTTTTCCTCCACAGCATAAATGATTTGTTAGAACAAAACGTAAGCATCTTTTCCATTCCAGATTCGTCCTCAATGGGATGGCAGAAGTAACTATTACGGATGTATCACGCCACGACGGATTCATAGCGTTTAGCGAGAAGGAAGCAAAGATAATTATATCACAACATTTCCACGTTCACATTGTGGACCTGGAAAAATTTGAGAGCAGTTTCCAAAACCTGCAATATACACTACACCAAATCGAACGACATAATACGACACAACCTTTTTTCAAAATGCTAAATATAAGGATGGAACGACTATCCGACAATTTCTACCGACTTAAACCAGTACACCGACAAAAAAGAGGACTTCTTAATCCTCTTGGAACGTTCATTAAATCACTGACTGGAAATTTAGACGACAACGACTTGCTACTCATCCGACAAAGCATGGAAAACTCTAGAACAAAGACTAATTTTCTAATAAATGAAAATAATAGGCAAATAAGAATCAATCAACAGTTTGAAGCAAAGGTCAATGACCTTATAAAACATGTTAATGAACATCAGATGGAAATCCTCAGGAAAATTTCTAGAATGAATAGCAATTCAAACGTTCAGAATGAAAATTACTTGAAAGGTATAGTTCATGATATATTATTCAATATACAATTATTAAATAATCAACTGAAAGACATCTTCGAAGTAGTTCAGTTATCTAGATTAGGGATCGTATCGAAAGCTATTCTTAATTATAACGAAACTAAATCCATATTAACCACACTAGAAGATCAAAATATCTCAATAAGTAGTACAGATCAGATTTATGAATTTTTAAGCATCCAAACCTACCACGAAAAATCAAAAATCGTATTTGTTATAAAAACTCCAATTTTTAAACAAGGGTACTACCAATATGTTAAATTCGAAACTTTACCAAAAGATCGTAAAATTATATCAACATTGTTCAACTCAGCTGTTTTGGGTAAATTTATGACGTTAGGAGTAAATCATGAATGTTCTATCATAGAGAAATATAGGATCTGTAAAGTCCAGGAGCTAACCAATCTAACAGGCGATGGCTGCATCGACAACGCTTTAAGAGGAAACAACGCATCCTGTCCTTACGAAGAGCAACGAGACGAGATGGACATCAAACAGATAAACGAACATACGCTGATAATAAGGAACGCCATCCAACCTATCCTTCTAACCTCGAGCTGCAACATCAAAACTCGAAAAATGACCGGAACTCTACTGATCAGCTACAATCATTGCACTATTTCCATCAACGGAATCAACTACGATGGCAGAAAAACCGTGGATCATCATGACATGAGAATAATCTCAACCATTGGAATAGACTTCCAAGCTACAACCATCCTGAAGAAAACTGACCTACATCAAGTCAACTTGCTAAGAATTGAAAATCTCAACCACATCAGTCAACTGAGAAAGGACCACACAACCCTGGAACACACCACAACTGGACTTCTCACCCTGTTTGCAGTAATAATTATCGGGTTAACTATTTGGAATCTAAGAGGACAATGTGGAACAAACATCAATCTACAAGAACCAACAATAGAGGTAAAATCATGTAAAACATTAAATACGCAATCTTCTTTATCTTCAGACGAAGAACATAAAGAATCCAACCCACCTTCTTTCGAGGGCTCACCAAACTCGATCCAAGTGATATATGAAAAAATTCATCTGGATAACAAACAGCAGCCGAGATTTCAGTTCTAGCATGCACGAATCATCAAAAACGTCAGGAGCACAAATAAGATTCGAGACGAATCTTCTCTAAAAGAAGGTTTAGTTATCAAACGTATCTCCAAATAAGATTCGGGACGAATCTTCTCTAAGGGAAGGTCTAGTTATCAAACGTATCTCCAACCCTACGTAAGCAATATCATCATATTAGCACCGGCTAAGTCCAAAAGCTAATTGGTCAACACATATCGATCAGCTCACCAGCATATTGCTACATCAACATTTCAAGTGCACCGAGTATCATACTGCAGCATAAACACCTTGCGTGCAGTAAACCCAACGAGGGTATTGACATCATAAACCCATCGAACCATCCACGCATCGAGTCAGCATTCTAACCAGAGCGAAGTCCATCGACCACACGACATCGTTACCAAGGAGGACGGAAACCAGAGTCAGCAGAATGGATCACCACAGCCACGCGCCTTTGATAGGAACCATAGCTTAGCTTAGGGAATATTTCAATTAATAAAATCAGTCTTAATCCATCAGTTACTTGAGTCAGTTCCTTTTTAAAAACGTATCCGCGGTCCCCTAACTTTTAATTCATATATTGCAATAAACCAATCCACACCAACAATAGTTTTCCTAATAAAAAAACATAGTTTCTTAAACCACATTTCTACTATTTCAATTTAACAATTGCATGTTGATGCGAAGCCCCTCCAATTGCCCAGTAGTAAGTCGACACTGAGAACCAGCTCAAGGAGTCTCTTGCTACTGAAGCTTTACCGGGAAATGCAGTAGAGTTGCAATACTTGAATCTTACACTGAAAACGAAACTAACTCAGAGAGTGAGTCACTTTTACTCAGTTGTAAGTAACTTTTTCTCAATTTTTTAAAAGCGTAGGTCGCTCAGTGCATGAGTAACCTACGCTTTTAGAAATCTATCCATACGAATGAGTAAAAGTGACTCACCCTCTGAGCTAGTTTCGTTTTCAGTCTAGGTTTTGAGTCTGCATGTTGTAGTTTCATTTTTATACCTGATCTTATATACATGTTTACTAGAATGATGCAAATTTTGAAATTTTCGCTCCACAATACTTAAACGATTCCAAATCGGATCCTGACTAACCTCTCAAAATTTGAACCCATTTGGTGAGAAACTGAGATGGCACAAATCATTTGAAGTTTGTATGGGAATTACTATGGTAAAACCAAGATTTTTGTTCATGTCTACCTAATAATTCACCATATAAGTCTGCTTCAAAAATTTTCAACTGTGCATGTAGTAAATTTTCCCAGCTACAACTTTGCTGAAGACTACATTTTGATTAAATACAAGAATCGAAAGTTATCAATGGTTTAATGCGCTGATGTCTTATGATCATGCTCAATCAACTGCTCAGCAGGCAACATTGGTGTTTCTGGGGCGGACACCAAAATCATGGCTACTATGTCACACTGCAAAATACAGTGTTCCCTACAGAGCAGCTGCTTGATCATGTCATTTGTGTCATTTGTGAGTAAACTTACGGTCACCCGCCGGCTATATATCAACGTTTTACCCGTGTGATTTAGAATTGATTCAGTCGTGTTTCGTGTTGTTGAGTGTAGATTTGTTTGCCGTACCTCAGGAAAGTGGAGGTTTTGCGTGACTAGTGATTTAGTAGAGAAATTCTGTGATCATAATTATCGTCCCACACACCGGTGGTGGCGACTATCTGTTATTGTTCACTCTATCACTCTTTGTTTGCATCCTTGCTGCACTGCACTGTGCTACCGTACTTTCTGCTCAAGTAGTGTCCCAACTATAGTTTTTCGATACGTGGTAGTCGTGGTTTCACGTGAAAAATAAGATTTTAACTTTAACCATGGTCACGGCTTGCAAAAAGTGCACCAAAACCGTTTCTGACTCAGACCGCATCGTCTGTCGTGGATTTTGTGGGGACACATTTCACGTGATTTGTGCCAAAGTTGATGTCGAACTTCTCGATCAGCTTGAACTGTACGCGAACAACGTTTTCTGGATGTGCGACCACTGTGCGGAACTTTTTTCCAAAGGTCACTTCCGGAATATTGTCAGCCGCGACGCGAGTTTGGGTTCTGTGATGCCAAGTGCGGTCGATTCGATGAAGGAAGACATTGAAAAACTGAATTCGGCTGTTACTGCATTGGCAGCCAAAGTGGACTCTAAGATTCCTGCTAGCTCAACTCCACGTTGGCCTAGACCTGATCGTTTTGATTCTGGTAGTGGTTCTTCGAAGCGTCGCCGTACTTCTAGCTCAGACAACAAATCGATGCAATGTGGGACGAAAGGATCGATCGATTCAGTTAGAACCGTTGATCTGAACGATGATCTGGTGTGGATCTATTTATCGGCTTTTCATCCTAGCACTACAAACGATGAAATTGCATCTCTCGTCACCGATTGCTTGTGTATGGAGTTCAACGAAAAACCTCGGGTGACCAAATTGGTTCCCAGAGGGAAAGATCCATCTACCTTGAACTTCGTCTCCTTCAAAGTTGGCGTCTGTGCAAACAAACGAGATGTCGCTTTTTCCTGTGAGTCGTGGCCGGAAGGTATACAGTTCCGCGAGTTTGATGATTCTCGGTCAAAGGTGACGAAAATCACTCGGATTGGCCCGGCACAGTGACATGCCCATTCCCATTCGAGAACTGGTACTCGACCGGGTGGATCCGGGACGCAACAACACAGTGTCTTGGAAGCCTCTGATCCCTCCGAACCAGTCGTGCTGCTTGAAGATCCATTCATCCGAAGTCGTCCCGGCCCTGGTTTCGGAATCGGTGAAGAGGTCTTCCAGCCTGTACTAACAGGCAAGTACCGCTTTGTATCAAAATTTTCTCTTCCTGAGCCGGCCTCCATTTCCAGTAACAATTACTTAACGCGTTGCGTGGACGTAACAAGTTCAACGCCTTCTAGACTCCTGACGTACCATGCTAGCCAACCAGGACGCATTGTAGAAAGTTTATTGGAAGCCCCCAGTTCCTCTAACACAGTCGTGCACGTCCCTGCCTGCGTTCATCACAGTCGTCCTGGACCTGCGTTTAGATGTGGGCTGGGGGTCTTCCAACCTCCTATGACAGGCAAGTACACACTCAACCATTCAAATTCGATACCTGATGCCGATCGAACTTTCAGCACTTTGAATGCCGCTGTGCCAACTCCATCTCGAAACTCGGAACGCATCGTAGAAAGCCTCATGGAAGTCCCCAATCCCTCCGCCTCAGTCCTGCCACTTGCTATCTCCGCGCATCATCGTCGTTCCGGGCCTGTGGTCGGATGTGGAGAGGGGATCTTCCACCCAACTTATTTTGGCGAGTATTCTTCCGATCTTGACATTGGTCAGCTACTTCCTGTCGTTCCTGTAATTTCCAGGAAGAACCAAAGCCCGCTGACATGCCGTTTGCAGAACACCGAGACCCTCAATCACAACGACCAATTCTCCGTTTCAAGCCGAACATCAGCCGCCATTTCATCTAGCCTGGGACGCACGTTACAAAGCAGTATGGAAGCCCTGGACCCACCTAGCTCTGCTGCGCCCACTACTGGTTCCAGTCCTGGTCAGTTCACACGCCCCCACCATCTAAGTCGTCCCGGCCCTGAGTCTAGTGCTGGGGACAGGGCTTTCCAAGCTGCCATCCACGGCAAGTACCCTTATTCTTTCGACGTTGCTCTGCCTGATGCTGCCTACACTTCCAGATTGCAGCCCGCTGTTCCATGCGTCCCAGCATCTCAAATTCTGCTATACTACCAGAACGTCGGTGGCATGAACAGCTCACTCGCCGAATACCAGCTAGCATGCAGCGACGCATGCTACGACATATACGCCTTCTCGGAAACCTGGCTGAATAACAACACTTTGTCAAAGCAGTTGTTTAACGATACATATTCCGTCTACCGTCAAGATCGATCAACCCTCAACAGCAACAAGACCTCCGGTGGTGGAGTCCTTCTGGCCATTCGCTCCTGCTTCGTATCTCGCTTACTGAAACCTCCTGAAGATTCGACGGTTGAGCATCTGTGGGTTGCATTTTCAACTCAAAATAAGTGGTACAATCTATATCTGCGTGATATACGTTCCTCCCGACCGCGTTAACGACCACAGCCTGATTGAGAAGCATGCACTTTCGCTGGATTGGATTGTCTCTCAAATGGATGCCAGGGACAGCATCGTCATCTTGGGCGATTTCAACCTTGGCACTGTATCGTGGCTTAGCGATGCTCACGGCTTCTTCTTTCCTGACAATTCCCGTTCATCGTTCAGACCGGCTTCTCTCTCCTTGCTTGACGCGTATTCAACCGCAAGGCTTCAGCAAGTGAATGGCGTTCTGAATGCAAACAACCGTTGCTCGATCTGTGCTTTGTCGGGGAGGATTTGGGACAAAGCTGCTCTGTTACCCATGCTCCGGCACCGCTCGTCAAAAACTGCAGACATCATTCACCTCTACTGTTGACGCTTGCAATCGATCCTGAGAAACGCTTCCAAGACCACGCCGAAACCGTCTTCTACAACTTTCACAAAGGAGACTTCGAGCGAATGAATAACTTTCTCGCTAATGTGGATTGGAATGCGACACTAGACTCCGGGGATGCTAATCTGGCTGCCTCGACCATGTGTGGTATCATATTCTACGCTATCGATCAGTTTGTGCCTAAAAAACTACGGTGTAAACCTGTCAAACCCGCCTGGTCGAACTCTGATCTTAAGCATCTGAAAAAGGTGAAAAGGGCTGCACTGAGGAAACACAGTAAATATCACACAGATTCTACGAAGGCTAATTACGTCCGCGCCAACAACGAGTACAGAGATCTCAATGCAAGCTTGTACAACGCACATCAGTCTCACTTGCAGAGTCGTCTCAAAGCTAATCCTAAGGAATTCTGGAGATATGTGAACGAGCAACGGAAAGAAACGGGATTGCCGTCCAATATGACTGATGGCGTTACTGATGCCAACTCCGTCGCAGATATCGCCAATATGTTTCGCACACAATTCAGCAGCGTTTTTTCAGACGAAGTTCTTGATGCTCAGGAAATTGCTGCTGCCACGAGTAATGTCTCTCGTACGTCGGTGTTTGGTTCTCCATTCACCATCCACAGCGACATGGTGATTTCAGCCGGGAAACAGATGAAAACATCAACAGGATCTGGTCCAGATGGCATTCCCTCATTAGTACTGAAACGTTGCTTAGACACTCTCTCAGAGCCCTTAGCTAAGGTCTTCAACTTGTCAATGACCTCCGGAGTTTTTCCAGAATGTTGGAAGGATTCGTTTGTTTTCCCTGTTCACAAAAAAGGATGCAAGCAGACTGTCGCCAATTACCGCGGAATAGCTGCATTGAGTGCTATCTCCAAACTATTCGAGCCTGTCCTGGAAAAGTTGGTTCAAGACTGCTCGTACAGTATTTCTCAGGATCAACACGGCTTCATGCCTAAGCGCTCGACGACGACTAATCTAACTGTTTTTACATCGTTCATTATTCGTGAGATTGAACGTGGCCATCAAGTTGACGCCATACACACCGACCTCTCTGCAGCTTTCGATAGAGTGAACCATGAAATTACCATCTCTAAATATGACAAAATGGGTGTTCATGGGAGTCTACTTACCTGGCTTCGCTCCTATCTGACTGGCAGATCTATGTCTGTTAAGATCGGTGACTACGCTTCTCCACCCTTCATTGTTACATCTGGTGTTCCTCAAGGCAGCCACCTGGGGCCATTGCTTTTCCTGTTGTATATGAACGACGTGAACTTGATCCTCAAATGCCTTAAACTCTCGTACGCCGACGACATGCAGCTCTACTACGTAATAAAAGGGCCTCAAGACGCTCATTTCCTCCACCAAGAACTTGAAGTCTTTGATGATTGGTGCCGGATAAACAGGATGTCTTTAAATGTGTCCAAGTGCTCGGTCATCTCCTTTGGCCGTAAACGGGCGATGCATTTCCACGATTACACCTTAAGAGGAATAAGCTTGAAACGCGAATCGACTGTCAAGGACTTGGGAGTCATGCTCGATTGCAAATTAACGTTCAAGGATCACATTGCCTATGTTGTATCTAAAGCTTCATCGCAGCTAGGATTTTTATTCCGTTTCGCCAAAAGCTTCAAGGACGTGTATTGCCTGAAGGCTTTATACTGTTCCCTGGTTCGACCTATACTGGAATACTCTGCCGTTGTTTGGTCGCCATTCTATCAGAATGCCATCCATAGAATTGAAGCTGTTCAGCGAAAATTTATTCGCTTTGCGTTGCGACACCTTCGTTGGCGCGACCCGCGTAACTTGCCGAGCTATGTAAGTCGCTGTAACCTCATCGACCTGGAGCTCTTGGAAGGAAGGCGTAATGTGGTGAAGGCTTGTTTCGTTGCGGATCTTCTGCAAGGGAACGTCGACTGCTCCACACTTCTCAGTCTTCTTGACATCAACACTCAACGACGGGACCTCCGGCTGCATGCGTTCTTCAACAACTATGGCGTACACGAACCAATGTTGAGTATGTGCCGCGTTTTCAATAGTTGTTATTATGTGTTCGATTTTAATGTGTCCCGCGAGAAAAATAAGCGTAGCTTTAAGAGATGTTTGCGTTAATTTTGTGTTTGAAGCAGTTTTGATGTTTAGATATAGAAAATTGTCATTAGGGTAACTATTTTATCTGTTGACAAGTAGAAATGAATAAATAAAATAAATAAGTTTACCAACCTCTTGAATAATTAATAACTTTTTCCTGTCTCGTTTTACATAGAAACGATCTTAAACAAAGTTGTAGCTGAGAAAATTGTTTATAAGAATGGCTATCGAACTGTTTCGTAGCTCAATATGGAAAAAGACTAGAAGGCAATGAACAGAAAGTTGAGATTTCCCATAGTAATTTACATGTAAACTTCTAATGGCTTGTGCGAAGTCTGTTTCTAAGCAAATGAGTTGTAACTTTGGGAGACTAATCAGGACCCGATTTGAAACCATTTAAGCACTGTGGAGCGAAAAAGTCAAATTTTGCATCAGTCTAATGTTTACCTTGGGGATTAATACTTAAGAGGGAGGGATTTCAATAGTGGAGTGGAATTAAGAAAAGCTTGTTTTGCCTCTTGTGTATAAAGAAAACTAAAAGGATATTATTGGCACTTATGGTTCGAACTAACAAGATTACACAAGATTGGAATCATCACAATTAGGGGAGATAGCAGCAATGCACGTAACCTGTCATTTGTCTTCCCGTTCAGGAGTGTTATAATATTGCATAGAGTGCAGTCTGGCAATGCGAATCTGCTGTTTACGACATTCTTATGCACTAGATATTGTGACATCACATTTGCTGTTTTATTAAAACGTGAAGGAATAAGAGAGATTATATGATTCTTCTCACCATACCATTTGACGGCTTTGGTACGGTAACGCACGCTGCTATTAAATTTTACTAATACATTTAGAAAGTAATGACTTAGGAACACACGCAGAAGAAGTAGAAGCAAATTGACTAATGAGTAAATATCTCTGGAAATCATCTCCATCCATTCGTATTCCACAACAAAATAAGGGTCCTGTCTGTGCGTGATCTTACATAGTACTCTTAGAATCTGTCAAAGTACACATTGTTTTAATATTCTGAATTAATCAGCAAAAATGTGAAGTTACATTTCATTAACTATCATCTGTAACACAAGATTGGCCCATATGGGTACTGTGACGAAGTGTACCATTTCTTAGTGCTATCAACACATCCGCAGCAAATATGCACCTCATAGTCCAAAAGTATTCCCTCATGTCCCGTTTACTCACCATTATCATACGATTGTCGGATGGCACACGATTTTAGAACAATTTCATTATGATGTGTTGCATGTTTTCTCATTTCCCACGGTGTTACACCTCCGCTCGCCTTGACTAATTTGACACTCGCAGAAATAATCTACAAAGTATATTGCATCATAAAATTTGAAATTCTTTCACGTGCCCAAAACAACCTTGGTAGCATGATCGTATAAAACAGCATTAGCGTCAAAAACGCACTCCCCACTAATTACATTTCAACTTCCACCAGCAGCCCGTTCCCAAACCGAAAGGTGCGCCAACTTTACTCCACAGCATATATCCAGAATTGAAATCACCGCTTAAATCGTTTTTAATTAAACCCTTTATTGTCCCAGAAGCGCAATGCCAACTTTGTAACCAAAAGTTATGCTCCACTTTGCATCGTTCCAACAAATGGCGGCGGTGAGTATTCGAATCTGTTTTGATTTGTAACTCTACCAACGGAAAAAATAAACTGCTACCTGGTACCTGGACGCACATTCCATTTTCATGAATATCAGAAAATGATTTTTCTTCGATCGATGCAAAGTGCGAGCCGATCGATAAAAACACGACGGCCGGGAGCACCAGGAGCAGTGCGAGGCGTAAATGTCGATGACCGTCATTTGAACATAAATTATCGCCATAATCAACCGGGAACGTGATAAATATTGTTTTCTAACTGACACACACACACGCACATCCAACCGTTTTGTGAAACGATGCTACTGTCGAGAAATTTTAGACTGGATCAAAAATAATTAGATAACGTTAATTGGTTTCAGTCTTGGCTGGAAATGATGAGGAATCTAAGAGAATTGAATTAAATTTCGAATTAAATTAACATGATAAGTTTCGAACAAACCAGTCTACCCAATAGCAGCCTTTGAATTGAACCGACCCCAAACGAGCATACGTTCTTCAAGTAGCAGCCAGAAGGTCTGCACGGGACACAAAGTGATACATCCTACCATCGCCGCGTCATCAGAAGCGGTGGTCCGGAGGTGGTCGACATCAGGTGAAAAAAGTCCGAGCCGATCCTTAATTACACGCACTGTTTTCTCCATTTCCGAGATAAGAACATTAACCCCCTCCCCCTTCCATCCCGATCCTGCTTTGAGTCGTATCATCTTGTGAAACAAAGCGCTACAGTAGAACTCATAAATTATGAGCGTTTGAAGAATTTTGCGCGCAGATTTCCCCGCGCTGATGTTGTTGCTGCTGCTGCTGCTGCTGCTGATGATGATGATGATGATGGCAATGTGACCGAAGGCGGCACTTTTGGTCCCAACGGAAAACAAGCGCGAAAGTGTTATGCAATAAAGAGTTTAAATTTATGGGACCTCATATTAAATACTAATTTAATCTTGCCCTTCATATCACCGAACCGATCCCAAGCCGACCAAACGATGATGCAGAGGTACACGTGCAAAAAGGTAAAAGAAAATCGTTCCTGGTCTTAAGGTTTTATTTTTTGGGGAAAAGGGTAATGAAATGGCATTTTCGGTTATTAGGAATAAAGACTGGTGCAGTTGAGATGCAATCAGTTAAGGGTGGATGTAATGCAGCTGCCGGTTTGTAACTTGTTTGGAAGATCTTAATTTAAAATCAATTTATTTCATCAGAAGAATCGCAGTTTCAACGATAGAGCAGTTCCAGGCGAGAACGTTTTGACCTTTTAACCTTCTACGATTTGCATGAAACTTTGCATAATTGTTTCTTATGCGAAATCATTCAGATTTGTGCAATTCGGTCATTTTGAATCTTGCATTTTTTTTTTCAAAATAACGCATTCGACAATTTTAGTAAACCGTAGAACGAAAACGTCATTTTTAATTTGTTTATTCGGTTCTACATCAACAGACTGGGCTTAGTCCTAATGATGGATTAAGCAATACTAGGAAATACAATATAGATAAGAAGTGACAAGCTGCAAAGGCCGTGAAGTCCAACTTAATTCCTAATTCTTAAAAATATATCACGGAATCTCTGACGCAGCGTCTCGTGTACCAAGTGAAAATCAAATAAGGAAGCAACATCCCTCCAAAGCAATCATCGAAGTGCAAACCAGATGAATCGTCGTTGAATGGACTCTACTCTTTGTACACTGTTTTGGTAATTGGGATTCCAAACAGGGCAGCAGTATTCTAACACCGACCCACAGTGGCACGAATATGAATAAAGACGGTCAAAAATATTTTCTAACCTTTTTCGACGTTCTCTAGGGTGTCTCGGGAGAAGTTGCTCAAAATTATACCTCGCATCTTTTAAAATACACATCTGAATAATCTTTAAGCTAGTATTACACATCCAAATTCTAACTTTTTCCACTTACGAGATAATGGTAACATGTCTTGGACAAAGTTGTAGAACAGTTGGTTTTATGAACATTTGCTAAAGACACCAAATTTCTTCATCATAACTCTGTAGAGCTATAATAGATTTTCTCTTAAGACTACCTTAATATTGGTTTTTTGAGTTAATAAGTGCTTTTTTTCAAATTTGATCAATTTATCATGTTCTAAAAAATTGTTGGCATCATTAAATTATACAACTTTGCTGAATACACCAAAGGTTTTCATTGACATCAATGTGATATACAGCCCATCAAGCGTTTTTGTGACGTCATATTCAACGGCTCGAAAAGAGGGTAGGCGGGCCCTGGCAGGGATTAAAACCGATTGAATTTCAAAGAATACATTATAAAATAGTACTCCTGAAAAGTTCAGCGTTGGGTATCGAGTTATGAATCAATGATTTTAACCTACACATGTTTGAACTTGCAAATTATTTAAATTATTAAGCTTAATCTGGAGATGTATTTAATGGGTTTGTTCTTAATGTGTTTGTTCTTCAGTGTACCTACATTGATATGTACATTCATTGCAATATTGATACTCATTTGTTGATAGTTGCAAATATTATAATGCAAGCTACAAATATTGGTGTATTCCTTGCACTTTATTATATACAATATTCGCAATACCTAGCGGAATAACATTCAAGAAAACTAGAATAAATGATAAAATTCTGACTATACGGTTCTAAAGGGTTCCAACTTTGGACCTACCCACCCCACCCTCTTTTTAGAACATTTAGAACTTGACTTCACAACAGATGTTTGAAATTTCCGCGTGCACATCGCTGAACGCTGCTGCAGATGACCTTAAAAAGTATGTTGCGCTTGACGTTTTGGCGACACAAACAAACAAACCAAAGGACGTTTTGGCGATAGCAAAGAGCGATCGGCCTTATTTAATTATCTAGGTGGGATTTTTTTTCATTTGTGGTTCAAAATGAATTCATTCAATCCTCGTCGGATGGAATTGTTCAAAGAGTGGGCGGAGAAGATTCACGGAAATCGTCATGTCAAATATTATCGAAGATAGTCAGGTAAGGAGTAATTAAAACATTTTTTTTCAATATCGGCATACTCAAAATATCAAAGTTCAGAATATACAATTGATGAACAAACTCATTGATTACATTTCAAGATAATGCATTTTTTACATAGTTGTAAATTTTATCATGAGTAAGTAGCACACTCGTAGCACACATTGGTTTATAACTTGTAGTAAATATTTCTAAACGAGATTTGACTAGGTACCCTTCGGTACTCAACGCTCAAATTTTCAGGAGTACTATTTTATAAGGTGATCTTCCAAATACAATCAGTTTTCGACTGAATCAGGGCCCGCCTACCCTATTTTTGATCCATTGAATATGACGTCACAAAAACGCATGATGGGCTACATTTAACATTGACTATTTCGACTCGAGATTTGACTAGATACCCCTGGAAACCCTGCACTGAACTTTTCAGGAGTACTATTTTATGATGTAATCTTTGAAATTCAACCGGTTTTAATCCCTGCCAGGGGCCGCCTACCATCTTTTCGGGCCGTTCAATATGGCGTCACAAAACCGTCCGATGGGCTGTATATAATATTGACATTTTCGAATCGAGATTTGGCTAGGTACCCAGCGCTGAAATTTTCAAAAGTACTATTTTATAAGGTAATCTTCAAAATACAACCAGTTTTAGACCCCGCCAGGGCCCGCCTACGTCACGAATATGACGTCACAAAAACGCTTGATGGGCTGTATATCACATTGATCACAATGAAAAGCATTGGTGTATTCAGCAAAGTTGTATATTTTAATGATGCCAACAATTTCTTTGAACATGATAAATTGATCAAATTTTAAAAAAGCACTTATTACCTCAAAAAACCAATATTAAGGTAGTCTTAAAAGAAAATCTATTATAGCTTAAAAGAAAATCTATTATAACTCTATATTCTATGATGTAGAAATTTGGTGTCTTTAGCAAATGTTCATAAAACTAACTGCTCTATAACTTTGTGCAAGACATGCAACCATTATCTCGTAGCTGGAAAAAGTTAGAATTTGGATGTGTAATACTAGCTTAAAGATTATTCAGGTGTGTATTTTAAAAGATGCGAGGTATAATTTTGAGCAACTTTTCGCAAGACACCCAGTCTCTAAAACGTCGAAAAAGGTTAGAAAATACTTTTGACCGTCTTTATTCATATTCGTGCCACTGTGCGACCGGACGAGGGAGCAGTAAAGCGACTTCAAACAGTAGATGTCCGTGAAACTTTTAGCTATCCTGAAAATAAAGCCGAGCGTTCTGGATGCCTTGTCGATCACGTACGAGATATGCTGGCTATATGTGAGTTGACAATCTAAGATGACTCCCAGATCCTTCATGTGATTCACACGATGTACGTAAACGCCTTCTAGGATATAACTGAATGTAATTGGATGTTTACTTCGTGAGAACGTGATTACTGAACATTTTGTTGGATGTACAACCATGCGGTTCAGTTGGCACCAATTAGCAAAAGCGTTGAGTTGGAGTTGGAGAAGGTGGCAGTCAGTGATGGCTCGGATTCGGAGATAGATTTTCATGTCGTCTGCGAACGACAGTCGTGGACCCTCGAGACCGAAATTGACGTTGTTGAAATACACAAGGAATATCAACGGGCCGAGGTTGCGGAATATCCGAAGTGGCAGGGAACGAAGGAGATCGGTAGTCGTCGATTGCAACTTCCAACTGACGATCAGATAGATAGGATGCGAACCATCGTAGGAGACTGCTGTTTATACCGAGCCTATCGCTATAGGATGGTCCAACTTGTCGAAGGCGGCCGATAGGTCAATGTAGATGACATCTGTTTGCATCTAATCGAAATGATCTTCTTTTGATGTCTCATATGGTTTGATAGCTCGTATGATTAGTTTTTACTCAAATAAGATTCTGACCACGTCCTCGAAGGCACATGTCGGTTGTGGTAATTGGGATCATGGCATTCCCAATTTCTAATTTGAATGTAATTATTGAAATGGTTGACTCTTTCATCACGCACTTTCCCTCTCAATATTGTGTTCGTTACCGAGGAAACGCTTTTACTGAAGCATTTGGCACACTTTGGGTTATATCCTGGAAACTTAGGCCTAGCTTGAAAATAATGCAAAGATATGGGTTCTCTCTGTTCTGGTACAATTAGGGGTCTGTATCATAATTAATTCTACAAGAACTTGTATCTTGTAAATCAATGTCTTTCAAATGGGAATTATAAGTTTAGGTACTTGTAGTTTATTATGCTTCCCGTCTCAGGGATGCCAACTTTGAAGACATACCTTCATTTTGAAGACTATTGGAATTCTGCGAAATATTTTTTCCCGCAACTTCATTCAAGTTACATATGTTGCTAAGCTCTTATAATTCTAACAAAATTTCAGAACTTCTTTAAACATAGGAGAAGACCTTAATCATTTTGTATGATTTTCTTGATCATCTGGGTAGGCACCTGAAATTAAACGGAATTTTCTTAAACTTCCATGAAATACAGAAAGCTTACAATCATTGCAGGTAGTTCTTTAAGAGTGAGATCTAAGAGGTCATTTGAACTATTTCTAAGAGGTTATATGAACTAATCCTAAAAAAATTGAGCTTCTATGTCTGATGTTTACTGAGTTTCTGATCATTATGACGAACTCCTACGTAGTTAGATAAACTTTAGCGATGATCAATTTCACCCGGTTATCAACTTGCCCCCGCATTATAATGTTTAAGAATGGAGCGAGTTGTCAATTTATTAGCTTCATATCGAAAACCGAATTAATTCAACCTTTTTTATTCTCATTTTATTGCAAGCTGATTTCACTGTTATTAGTTATTTTTTCAGGTTTTGGCTCCGCAGTCTTAAGACGTGAAAACACTTACACGATTTTTCAATTAAAAAATTAAGAAGGAAGTCTCAGAGAACGAGCAAATATCATTGTGCTTAGAAAACTTAATCTGAAATCTAATAAATCAAATACTTAAACCCACAATCACTCATAAGAAATGTGTCTTCTGTAAGCCGAAGGTCAACACCAAACAAAAGCTTACTACAGCAAAACTAAATAGCTGACCTTCATTACAAACTGTTCCCATTAAAAAAAAATAACTCGTCGATCAATTTCATAACCGGGTCATAAGACCACTCAAAAGCGTAATTGCTTTACAAGCTTCAATTAAATTTTAATTAAACATGAGCCACCGCCAAAAGCCCGATCCATTTGATCTGCACCCGACCAGCCGCCGACCGACGCATGGAAACTCATAAACCTGACCATCCGGAACGGCTCGCGATCCGGCACTTGTATTTCAGCGACTTGAAAAACTGGGCGGCGATCAACACAGGGAGGATTAAGCTGCCTAGCCCGCAAACGGACTGATTTAGTTTTAATTTGGATATTTTACAATTGCCCCCATCCCCGGAAAGGTGTAAGGATACTCCCCTAATGCGGCTCTGGATGAAAGGATTGCCACGCGGCTAATGACGGTAATTGTGGGCTTTTAAGCCCATTCATTGATGTTGTTCCTGTTGCAATGCCGGTCATTTTTTTCATTTCATTCAAGATGACCTTTGACGGGCGGATTTGGAGCAAATTAATGATGCTTATGGTCGTTAAGGTGAACGTTTAGTGCTTAAGGAGTGGTTGGTCCTGTGAGGATGCAGTGCTAACGTTATGTTGCCGAAAAAAAAGGGAGGTTGGCTCAGTCTGAATCATTTGCGGAATGTTACGCGGGTTGAGAAAAGTTTACGATTGCGGTCTTCACATGTCGCAGATTCATTTGGAATGAGCTTAAATTGCAGAGTTCAAGGACAATCTTACATGTTTAATGAGCTTCTCTGCTGGGTTAACAAATTAACCGTTCTTGAGAGGACCATCTTTAGGGGTCTCCCTTTGCTCAGTCAGTAAATAAGTAAAACCATGCAGTAGATGACGGCTACTTTTCATAGCTTAAGTACGTGCTGTGATTGTGCATTTTAAGTTGGTTACTGGCGGATTTTTTATGTGTGCCCTCAAATCCATGCGCTCCCTTTAAGATGTACCCATAATTGTGTGTAATTTGAGAATGTACACAACAATAAATTCTCTTCAATTAAAATTAGGGTACGGACAAAACATCCCAAGCATCAATTTGGGTTCTATGAGGGTTCTGTAGACTACGATTTAGACTTGTAGAAAACTTTTATACTTTGATAAAACTTGATATGTTACATGGGATGCCTGCCATCAGCTCGCCATAAAACTCATACCTACTAATTTTTATTTTTATTGGCTTTTCAGTTTAACAGGGGGTCAATAAATTACGATGTAAAATAGGTGCATAAAAAATCATCTATCACTTTCCACAATTGTTTTCACCTCTTCAACTCTACGCAAATAATTCGCACAGTATTCTCCCGTTACGCGGTTTGTGCAAGTTACAGTTTTGTTTGTTTATATATGATTCGCTAAAAAATCCCAACATGCATCGTAACCTCATTTTACCGATCACAAATCATGAACATAACACTCGGTATGCGAATAATTTAATACGCTCGAGAGCATTCACATGCCTCGGTCAAATACGAATTTACAATGTCGGTTCCGGAATGTTTGAAAAACTTAAACAACCGACTACTTTTCAAACCCAATTTAAAGCGATACTACAAATCCAAAATCAACGAGTTCTTGATATAAATTCGTGTCAACTATCGATTTATAATTATAAAATTTACACTCTTTACGCTAAGCTTAAGATATTAAATTTAATATATTAATTAATTGAATTGTTTTTATGAGTTGAGGATCCCTTCAAAGGAACTTTGAAGCTGCAGGACCAAGTGCCACGCCGTCCGAATCGGTAATGAGCAGAGGCATGACAGCAGCGCTGTTTTATATCTTTTCAGGTTCAAGCAGAACGATGTACAACCAAATGGTACTCGATTATGACGACTGGGTTAGGGAAAATCGTTTATTTCATGAAAACAGAGATAAAATTATCATTTGTACATTTTTCAAATGGTTTTTGTGGAAAATTGCAAAAATATTTATTTCAACACATTTGTAATGTAATATCCTTTCGATTGGCGTATTTGGATTTCATCTATAAATGGCAAAGTTACAAGCGTTCAAAACCTAACACTATTTATCAACACATATTTTTTGATTTGCACTCCAGTGTATTTAGTCGACAAAAACGTAGTTCTACGTCAAAATAATAATAATAATAATAATAATGTCTGAGGCTTTCTGTACTCGGGTGGCGTTTAGAACAGGCCTCGGCCTTCATGACGCGCCATATTGAGTAATCCAGCGGATTAAGATCGGGGCTGGATGGCGGCCACATATCCTTAGCCCAGAAAAAAAACTAAAACTTTTTTTTTAAGACTTAAAAACCGAAACAAACTACTTATTCTAAAAAATATTTATAGTTCCCTGAATAAGAGGAGTAGGCTGTGCGTTTGAACATACATGACGATTGTTTTTCTACAGATTTTTTTTTCAAATATATTTCCGGTTGCTGATAGCATAGCATAGCATAAACCAGGTTGCACAATGTCGTAGGTGGTACGAGCTCCAAACTGTTGTTAAGAAGGAGACCCACTATATTCGATGCTGTTACTATCTCTTAGATAAAGGATATGTCTCCCTCCAACAGACTAGAGCTGTCCTGGCCACGTCCTTGCATCTGGTGGGGAAAGGGGAGGAATGTTAGTCCGAAACGTACTTAAGAGAGATGCAGAGAACTCTACGACCCCTCGTAAGTGTCACGGGAAGGGTGGATTTTTGTTAGTAGGGAGGGTAAGCCATAGGATACGCCCAGCCAGCGTTGCTGGGAATCGTTATATCAAGCATTTAATAAATAGAAGCTGTAAGTAGTTTATCTGTCCGTTGTTGCTGCCCATTACCTAAACATATTATTCAATGCAATCTTCAGATTTTGGAATTAAGAAACGGTATCAGCTAGATCCTGTTGCTCCTTTACGTCTGAAAATGTTTGTTGATCCTAAACATATGCACAATTCATTCTGATCGATAGGAGGTTCTCATGTGTAGAAGGTTATTAATAGTATGTGGAATCGTAGATTAAAATGAAGATTCGCCCTTGACCTAACTCCCACTGTCTGGCTGTGGCATTATGGATGGATTAAATCTGCCTGCAATCATTTCTTATGAATGCAATAAACTTGAACCCGGGAGTTTGTAGGTGACAGCTCTACCGCAGCTACAATAGCCCATTTCAAGAACGCAAGCATTCCGAAGCTATTCTCACACATGATAAGCCCTGCTCCAATACATTATCGATGCAAATATACATAATTGATAATGTACTGAAACTTTCAATCAAGCAGTAGTGCAATACTTGATTGACGCGTATTTAGTAAGTTTTGAAATGATCGTCTTGGATTAGATGGATATTTCCTATCGAGGACAGAGGAACGAAAAGGTAAATAAACTTAGCTGAACGTTACTACGCGTAGGTTAGAACAGTCGGCACCACATGCAACGGATAAGAAATTGAAAATGTTGACTTAATGCACTTTTCAACATCACTTCTGTACTTTAAAATTAACACTTTTTAAAAATGAAGTTGTAAATTTATAACATTTTCACTAGAACGAAAACGACGCAGCAAAACAAAACCCAAATATATTTCCGGTTGCTGATCCGGTCAAAATAACTGAAACTAATTTAATAAATGAAGTTTAAAGAGAGTGAAATACTTTCGAGTGCTGTATCGCGTCCCCGAATGCATACTGGTTCTACTTCCCTGAGGCTTGCCGTTGAAAAGCGGTTTCGAAAGTGAGCAGGAACCTCCATCGGACGGCGTACCGTTTTCGTGTTCGCGTCAAGGAGATACAAGTTGCAGTGCTGAACCTAATACTTGGTCACTTACACTTGGAGCAATCGACTACATCCGATCAGACGATTGATCTAAACTAACTGCTACTGCTAAACGGGACAGAGCTGCTTGCTAAGGGTTTACGTGAACTGATTTGGTAAGATTAATCGTTTTTCTACTTTTATCTATTTAAACGTAATTTCTATGAATCCGTAGCATTTGGAATCATTTGATTCGGATGAAACTCCTAATTTTTACTTGTTTACATTACACACTTAGATATTATTATTTTTACACGAGACGTAATTCAGCTTTGACGTAAATCATGGAAAAAAACAAACATGGCATGTAACATTAAGTGTCCTGAAACTGAAATATAGGCATCTCAACGAAAAGTGCGTTTGATTGAATTGATTTTCTCGTCCTTTTCAACTGATTCTTATGTCAAAAGGACCGCTTGCATGTGTCGGTCTCAGGGCACTGAAATTAGCATGTCTTTTTCGTAGTGTGTATATTTCAATAAGTATTCTTAAGAGCTTTACAAAATAGGGACCCAACATTTAAATTGAGGAGCTCAGCTAGCTTGGTGGCTGCCCCTTCAGCTTACTGAGTAGAAGATCTTGGGTTTACTCCCAGGCTCATCCAAAATAAAACAATTACCATGGTTGAATCGCCTGCCTAAGCGAATCCTGACCCATCTCCTGCCCAACTATCCAACTCCGTAGCATCGATGGGGGCGCCGGTGAGTCGCTGGCCTCCCGTTAAGTAGATGTCACATCAACATTAACCTTCCGTTTCCCGTAACGGAGAAGATGGGCGTGGCCGGCAATGGCAATTGCAATACTTTTTCTGTTCTGAACTTTGATTGAAGAGCTATTCACTCCTAAACAGTTTTCCTTTAGCAATCAGAATATGAACGTTAAAGTTGATACATGGTTGCCAGTATGCAATCTACGAGTTACTCTGTTACAAACGCAACGCAACGCAGATATTTATAGTTCCCTGAACAACTTTTCTGAAGCTTTCGGTGCTTTTCTGAATTTATTGGAACTGCCCGACAGACGCCTGATTTTTTTCCTCCTTTATTTAGGAGATTTTTACCCGTAGGCTCGTTCATCTCCGTAAAGCCCCACGTTGCGGTAGTGATGAAAACGTCGCTAGAACTATTCCACAGCTGCAGTCAGTTTATGAGCAAAAAGAGGGACGCACATTTTTGCCTGTGGACTTGGAGACATACTTCAAGTCCCCGCGTACATCGTACGGGTTAGGCAAAAATGTGCGTCTATCTTGAAAAACTGACGCATTAATGGCCCTTCGCTCATTTTCAACTTCTATTCCATTTTCATACTGCCGTACTCTAACGGAACTATCCACCTACCCTCTTCTAAAGATCATTCTCTAGCTAATAAATCATCACACTAAAGCTTCATGTTAGCATTTCCAACCAACTCTGAACAAGTTTTTATCACAAGAAGCGGAGCAGGTACCCAGCCCAAATGCATCTTAATCTTTTGGGCAGAAACAGTACTCAATCATTGTCTTTCAAGTACCTTGGGGTCTGGTTTGATTCAAAGTGCACTTGGAATACCCATATTGCGTATTTGAAGCAAAAATGTCCACAGAGGATCAACTTTCTCCGTTCAATTTGCGGCACATGGTGGGATACTCATTCGGGAGACCTCATAACGCTTTATAAAACAACTATGCTCTCTGTTCTAGCGTACGGCTCTTTCTGCTTTCTCTCGGCAAGAAAATGTCACCTAATAAAATTGGAACGAATTTTGCTCTCGGCTGTAAGCACTCAACGCATAACATGAGTCTCGAGGTTCTGGCAGGAGTAACACCTCTCCAGAACCGTTTCTGGGAGCTCTCTCTCTCAGGATACTAATCAAATGCGGAGTGACGAACACACTTATAATTTGAAATTTTGAAGAGATTTTTGGGCTGACTCAATCTCGATTTATGAGAATCTACCACCACTACATATCTTCGGATATGTGTCTTCCTTGGTATACGCCAAACCGCACTCACTTCACCAGTAGCAGTTCCATAATTGAATATGATCTGACCATGAAACAAGCAACTCATGGGATCCCCGATCAACTTCAACCTATTATTATCCCGCGTATTTTTACTGAAAAGTACCAACACGTCAATTGCGTGAACAGATATTTTACAGACGGGTCTCGTCTCAGTGGATCCACTAGCTTCGGTGTCCTCAATGAAAACTATAGCACCTTCCGCAAACTCCAGGAACTTTGTTCCGTTTTTCTTGCTGAGCTGGCAGCAATCAACTTCGCATTGAGGATGATTTCCAACATGCCCGCAGACAATTACTTTATCTTCTCGGATAGTCTCAGTTCGATTGAGGCTATTCGGTTGATGAAACCAAGTACTCAAGTAGGCACTCATCTTATTTCCTTTCAAAGGTAAGGGAGCAGATGAGTTTGCTGATCGAAAGATCATATATGATTACCTTTGTATGGGTCCCCTGGCGTTGCTCAATCCCAGGCTATGAGAAGGCGTACTCTCTCGCAAAGGTGGGCGTGCAGGAAGGCGAATTTTATGACAGGCATATTTCACACGATGAATTTTACCATTTAGTGCGTCAGAGTACCCTTTCGAGGTGGCAAACCGATTGGGACAATGGAAATCTTGGACGGTGGATACATTCAATTATTCCTAATGTTTCGTCGAGAGCGTGGTCTAAAGGCTTGGACTTAAGTCGTGACTTAATTCGCGTGATGAGTAGACTTATGTTCAACCACTACTCGCTAGATGCTCATCTCAATAGAATAAACCTCGTGGACAGCAACATCTGTCGGTGTGGAAACGGTTACGATGACATCGATGACGCAGTTTGGCAATGTACGGATAATTACGCCGCCAGAGAGCGACTTTTGAAAACCCTTGAGAGGCCCAAGGAAGACAACCCTATGTTCCTATCAGGGACGTGTTGGGAACTCGCGATATCTGCTATATGCAGTCGGTTTATGTGTTTCTTCAAATGTCTAGTATAAGAATTTAATTCCTTTGTCTTTTGTCTCTCTTTATTAGTTTTTGTTTGTCTTGTCGCCCCGTCTCGATGAGTCTCATCGTCGCCCACTAGTCACCATAGCCGGTCGAACTCCAGACGAAACTAGAACCGCACTACCGTTCATACTGGTGATAACGCTCTGATAAGACAACGAAACCTTACCCCCAAGCTCCTCCCCTGATCCTATCTCTCGACAATGTACCTCTCTACCTCTCTTACCTCGAGTAAGCCGCGAGTATTCGGCCTAACTCCTACTAGACATAGAATTAAGTGAATTTTGGTACAAATAAAGAACAATGAATTATCGGCTCCGTAAAGCTAACGCAATTGAGCCTTCTAAATAAACGAACTAGTTAAAAAAAAAAGAAGCGGAGCAAAATTTCTTCACTTCGAAAGCGCCTGACATCCGAAAATTCCTTAATTCATTTGGATATGTAGGTGCCTTGTAACCGTTCATGAAATTTTGCTGAGGTTTTGATTTAACTCAGTGGCTTAAGCGCCACTCTCTATTAGGAGAGACCACTGGTCGTGTTAAAGCTTTGCCCGACAAATGAGACTTTTCTCTCAGAGGACCTCTTGAACGGTCGTTGGTTACTAACGGCAATGAAAGAAAACTACTAACTTTCTGGAAATGCCAAGTCCTTCAGTAATACGGGAATAAAGCGCATGGACCCAATAAATAAACCAAAGGTATTACTCTGACTCACCCCCGAAACAAAACGGAAAAAGAACGAAGGAATGCTGACTCAACTGAGCGGAAACGAAAGAAAACAGAACGTAACGTAGTAAGTGTGTTTTATTCAGGGAGTAGCATTCAAAACGTTCGAAAAACTAATTTTCAACTTTTTCTTTAAACTATACTCTAGCATTCATTCGCATTGGATTTCTGAGAGGGGTTTACGAGAAAGAGGTTGCGCAGGTTTTACTTAACGAAGTGATGAATCGCTGACTGCTGTCCGATGAGGGCTCGACGACTCGATGATGGCGGTGTAGCGATGGCGGCATAAACGTGATGGTGCCGCTCACATGCTGCAGTATGGCGCGCAGCAACGGAAGGTGACTCGTATGCGGTATGGCCGAATTAGAGTTGCGGAGGGAGTGGCAGCTGGACGGAAGACTTCCGATTTGGCAATCGAGAGCTGAGCCACGACGAGAAGTCGTGCTGTCCCGGGAACGTATATCCAGCCCGTACAAAAAAAGCGCAAAGCGCTGGAAATCCAACGCGAACTCACATTACTTATACAATTCTAAATTTTAACAAAATTCTATAAAATTACCTTTTCTGTACAATTTCACAAATAAACGCACTGAACAGACTACGCGGACTTTAATACGGACTTATGTCCACTGTACAAAAAGAAAGAAAACGTTTAAAAAACCACTGGTTGATAAAAACTCACTCACTACTATTTAGTACCTTTAGAGAAACTTATCGCACAAAATCAATTTGATTTAATATAACTCGAGAACGTAAAATAATTCGGGCACTTCTGTTATCCAGCCGATTCGAAAGCGAAATGGATGAGTCAGAATAATTTTGCAAGCAGGAAAATTCCTAACGACCTTTTCCTATTCAAATAGGTCATCTTTTAAAAACTCCCTCTTTATTCGAGAGTTGCGCCAAACCTTTCGCATGGCGACGGACTTCATGGCGCCTCCAGAAAGCATGTACAATATAATACAGCTCACTATAAGTTGAGCTTTTATGGCGAAGTTGTAGCCTAGACACAGTAAATATGGCAAAGTTGTAAAATCGACACAATAATGGTCTGATTTTATTTACACGGTTGAAATATTTCATTTCTTAGCAAACTTGACATAAAAAGGATTTAATTATTAATTAAATTAGATTTCAACGAAAAACTATTTACAAAAAACGTAAAACGTTACAGCCTTTCTTTACAGTAGCATATGAGCTCAATATGTATGAATATATATCATGTTGAATGCATGCAGTGCATTTTTTTCCCTATAAACGCACAGTAATAGATGAGCGCCCGAAAATTCTCTTATTGTATGCTGGTGCTCAGTTTTTATAAAAAAGCGGATTAAGATATATATTACTGCACTCAGTTAAATAAAAAAAAATCAATTTTAGGAGCTGGTTACACATGTAGTAACCATGATTAACCATAATGACAGGAAAAAAATGGGATAGGTTAAGAGAGCTTACAATCAATAACTGCGGATGTGCCAACAATTGCGAAAAGTTTCCAACGTTTGCCACAAAACATTATCGACACTCAAAATCTAATACATCGACGAACGCTTTCCAACCCAACTTTCCCGAACAGTTGCTGGTATGCAATTTAGATAGAATATCTAACTGGTGATAAAATGAAATGTACTCCTCTCCTTTAGATCTGAGAATTGTTCCCAGATCAACTTATCACGATTAACACTCAAATTACGATGACCTCCGAAGACCCCTGCGGACACTGACTCACCAAGCGACGCCGATAGAATCTCGATAGGCCGTTGAAGCTTGGCAGGCAACCTCCAACCAGGACACCACCATGCGTGGCCATGTGCTTTATCTGATCGACATTGCTCTGGAAACTGAAAATCGAAAACACAACTCAGCAATGATATCACCGACATGAGAGGATTCTCGGCTTGGACGAACGACGCCCGGTGCGATAAGAAACATGAAATTAAGTTGCATCTTATAGCAGGGATCTACGCGCGACAGACACCCTTGACATACGGTGCGTGACTGCGCCGTCGTCCGCCCCAAAGGGCTCCAAACGGCATCTGCTTCTGCTGCTTCTCAAACTGAAGTTTGCATCTTATCAGCGTGAAATATCGATTTTTGTGGAGCTTTTTGTTTTCGCACGAGGTTAGCGTTTTACACGCCATGTGTTGAAGTACTGTTTCTTAATGGTGTACCAACTCAGATAATCACAGTTCTTTTCAGTTTATCGCTGACATGAAATATGTCCCGGGGATATTACTGGGCACAGGAGAAAATTTTGCAATTCCCTATTCGAAATTTACCACATTGTAGGCACACAAACAGCCATTAACTCGAATTTCTTTAATTACGAACAATCCTCGACTTCTCCTGGCGCGGCATCAGTCGACAGTAAATTTTCTCACCGCAACATAATCGAAACACGCAAACAGTCAGCCGACCATTTTGCAGCTCAAAACACCGTCGTTCACGATTAAATATTTGCCAAGATTAATCTCAGAAATTATTAATCATAATTTCTCATCTGCCGGCTGCTGCCACAAACCGAAGGGTAATCGCAGAAGAAATTTATTTATATTAAACTCGAATTAAACACGCCCGTCCCCCGTTCTTCCCGGCTGATTGAGCTGCAGTTGCCGAAGAAAGTGCAACCTTCCAGGAGAAATGATGGAAGTTATTAACGCTGGGGCCTTCGATAGGCGTCATTCATTATGATCTGCACGGTACAAATCCGCAAGGATTCCCAATCCCGAGAGGCCTGTGTCGGTCCGTTCCTGACGTTATTAAGCAGAGATAATCATCATCAAAGCGTATCAATTATGTGTTATTAATTTATTACGTCTTAATGTGCGCTTTTATGGTTACGAGAGAGGAAAATCGCACGCTTTGCGAGCAATTGGGATAGCGGATTGGGTAATTGAGAAAGGCGTTCCGAACGATGGTAAAAAGCAAATAGATCCGCACGGCAAGAGAGCACGATGCGGGCTTCTGCGTAAATTGTTTCTCGTCATTCCTATGTAGTTGCTATCACAATCATTGCACGGAATCTTGTAAATTACATTGCTTATTTCCTCTTTACTTACAGGGTATTTAACTTTTGTGGAGATCTTTGATAGTGCGGTGCTGTTTTGTTGCGACGGAGATGCTTGGATAAGTCCTTGGAAAGAATTTTTTGTACTGCGTTGGGAAAATGCTGGTATATACGGGATTGCTTTGTAATTTGTTTCCTTTTCTATTGTAGGTTGCTCTGGCATCGTTTGGATGTTGATCTGTTGATCTGCGTCGTTGATGGATCTCCTGGTAATGTGATGATCGGTTATCGTTGGTGCTGTTTGTTGGTGATCGATATTAATTGCATCGTTTGGGTGGTTAAGCATTGGTACGGGCTGTGTGTGTGAGATGGGAACGGCTGGCACAATGGTTGACTGGGTGGGTGGCTAACATGATGGTTGGGTTCACGTGCATTCGACTGCGCTGGATGTGGCTATGTGCAGTCGGGGTGGGGTGGGTGGCTGCACGGGGTGTTGGACGGATGATCTTGATGTTTGTTCTTATATAGATTTGGTAATCAGTTGACTAGTTGTTTGGGGTAGTTGTGCCTCAGTATATGTTGGTAGATTGTTTTCCCTATCCCTTCCCTGGCTTTGTTGCGTGTAAGCGAGTGAACTCGGTGGATAAAGTTGTTCGCCACGTTCATTTTGTGTTTCGGCTGATGAAATGATTGATAATTCAACATTCTGCCTGACGCAATCGGTTTGGCGTACCATTCGGTCGTCAATGTTTGGTCTGGTTTCCGTATGACTGCCATGTCAAGGAATGTCAGTCTTCGGTCGTTCTCGAATTGTTGAATGCGTCAAGGACCTGCTATTGAATGTTCCGTGGGATTGTCATGAAGATGCACGTATTTCCGAAATAATAAGGTCGCTATCAAAATGTTGCATATAAAGGTGACTGTGACTAATGACGAAAGAAATTCAGATTTAATCACTAACAACAATAATACATACACATATTTGTGCCATTCGAAATTAATGGTTTATCGTAAACGATGGATAAAAAACCCTTATGAAGGCTTTAAAAATAGACAAAAAGTTGGATAAAAGGAAAACTGTCGTTTGCTCTCATTAAACTGCATAGTAGAATCTCTTATAAACCATCAACTAACACTTTTGAAATTCGTAATCCTCTCAACCTTTCCCCATCCTTAAATTGTAAAACTCCCTTACCTCGAGACGACCGCGAGTAATCGGTTAAACCCCCTTAACTCTAGTTTTAAGATTCTCATTGTAAGGCCTGTACTCGAAAAAAAATGCACCATACAAAAGTGTTCACCAATTAATTTTAAGTCGGATTTTCTTGAAACTTTAAGGGAATGAACTAATACATATGGATTATGTTTCAGCATAATTACTTTATTCAATTTCCTTTCCATCGCTGAAAGCCCGCACCTACATTTTGTGCAATGGTGGAGCCGACCTTTTTGGTCACTTTCATCCATTCTTTCTTCAATTCCAGTTCGTTCTTAAACACCTTGGACGATTTTCGAACTTTGGCCTTGATTATGGCCCAAAATCTTTCCACCGGACGAATCTCTGGTGAATTTGGGGGCTGGCGGTTTTTGGTACAAAAACAACGTTATTGTCTCTGTACCAATCCAACGTCGATCGCGCGTAATGGCATGATGCCAGGTCCGACCAAAATAATGTCTCGCCTCCATGGGACCGCAGGAAGGGCAACAGACGCTTCTGGAGGCACTCGGTGCGGTAAATTTCGCTGTTGATGGTACCCATTTTGATGTACGGTTTACTCAGTTGACCGCATTGGCATATGGCCTGCCAGAGCAAGTATTTTTTGGCGAATTTGTCGACTTTCTTCTTCCTTATGACTTCCGGAACATCAAACCGTGATTTGGCAACGTAGAACTCCAGCCCCGGTATCTGCTTTGCGTCAGCCTTGATGTAGGTTTAGTCATCCATAACCACACACATCGGTTTCGTTAACCACTCTCGATACAGCTTCCTTGCGCGGGATTTGGCCGCCGTGTTTTGTTGATCACGCCGGTTCGGTGCCTTCCGGACCTTAAATACACGAAGCCCAGCTCGTTTCATGGTTTGCTGAACGAACCAGGTGGAATACTTTGCCTTCAGAGTCGCGTCACGAATCGAAAGGTTCGGATTACGCTTGAAATAATCCAACACCTTCCGGGCCTTCACAGGGTCAGCTGTCTTCGATTTTCTTCCACTTCCAGCCCGCCGCTCGGTCGTCTGGACTCATTAAACGATTTTACCACCTGAGACACAGTTGTATGGGTGATTCCCAGTTGTCTTCCTATCCATCTCATGGTCGCAGTCGGATTTTCCATGACGGCGCGCAAAATTCTCCGGCGATTTTCTTCTTGTTTCGATGACATCTCAATAACCACTTAACCGATTGTTATGAAATTTTGCACATGTAAACAATTCACTCCAAACTAGTTGTACCCAGATTTTCATCAATTTTTACCCACGGATAAAAAAGTTACACACGGATAAAAATGATGGGAATTTTTTCGAGTACAAGCCTTATTTTGAATATTGTCGACTCCAAAGCCTAAAACCGGGATTTTATCATCAGTTCAGCTTGAGACAATAATTTGCCATCGGTTTGTGTGTAAAAACTAACTCGACACGTCCTTCAGCGCTATATTTGAGTATAATGAAAATAATCATTTTGCATTTGATCCTCAAAATCATCCCCACCAAGATGAAGACGAATATTAATATTGACAACATCGGAGGCGATAATGAACATCCAGCCACGAATGAAGATAAACAAATGTTGACCACGATACTCAGAGGTTACCTTGATCAAGAGAATGTTGTTATGTCAAAATTCAGGTTCATGCAGGTAGTTGGTCTATCTGTTAAGGTTGTCTTCATTTTCAGCTATGTTGAGTATAGAAGGAATGATTTTTATCAGCACTGGTGGTTACATAACTATTGCACTACAAGAAACCCGATTGGTGGAGTGTACTATAGAGACAAGCAACTACTTCTGGTTCAACGTAAATACATAACATAACGGTTGCGATCGCATTGGAGGAGGAACGGCGATCTTGATAGCCAAAACCTGGTATAAGAACAATCGTTTCACTGAAAAATCATCTGAAGTTTAGTAAGTCTAAATCTATACACTGGACATGGACTAATGGGAAGTGTCAATCTCAGCTAGATCACATCCTGATGTCTAAGATGGATTTTCTCAAGATTCCAACTATACCAGCATACTACCATGGTGCGATAAGAAGCGCTCACAAAATGATCAAATGCACATTAAGCAAAAGATGTGCAGATTCAGGAACACCTGATAATAACGCAGACTTATCTCACGTGGCTAAAAAAGTTAAAAACGATTTCGAGCTACTAAAATCCGATCAAAACGAGCAAGAGAGATTCAAGGTACGAATTTATCGAAATCTCAACAGAGCAAAGCAGAACCAAAATACAACCATTGATGAAGAGTGGAAAGTCATATAATCATCTGTCATGCAAGCAGCAAATGTCACGTTGAATCAACCTGGATCTCCACCAACAGCGAGAAGGAAACAAGCTTCCCAAAAGCTATTAGCAGAGCGTCGATTACTATTAGAGGACAAAAATAATCCAGAACTTAAAAGAAGAGTAAAGATAGCTAGAACTGACAAACAAGAAGCGTATGACAGACACTTTAAGGAGAAAGTTGACACATTTTTAGAAGGAATAGAAGGGGAAAATCCGCTGGCTCAAATGACGAAAACCTTCCGTTTTATTAAACAAAATAAAAGAAACACACAAAACAAGACTCGAGCATTCATAAACATTCACAAGTGGGAGGAAAAATGAAGGAATCATAAGATGACAATACTCACATCCAAACGTTACTGGAAGACGACGGAAGAGATGCTGGGCCAGAACCGACGCTAGAGGAAGTTAGGAACATCATCTGGGCAACAAGAAATAACAGCGCACCAGGACTTGACAGCATGTATTACGAGTTTTTGAAGTACGGTTCCGAAACATCGTTGGAGAACTTCAGGACTAACATAGTTGCGAAAGAATGGAAAAAAAATACCTATTCCGAAACAGCCAAACCCGCGAACCGTTAACGATTACCGGTGCATCACTCTACCTATGCCCAAGTATTTATAAAATTTATGCAAAAATTTTGCTGGATCGGCTGAAGTTGTAGGTTCCTCCGTTACCAAGGTACCAAATGGCCTTCCAAGCCAAAAGAAGTGCTGCCGACCAAATATTCGTTCTACGAAGAATTTTAGATGAAAGATGGCGCTAGGGTTGTCGGACAATATTGGTTTCATTGGATCTGAAGCAAGCGTTCGATAAGAATGATGTGTCCGAAGCAGCTGCAATACTCTGCTATCACAATCATTGCACGGACTCTTGTAAGTTACATTGCTTCTTTACTTACAGGGTATTTAACTTTTGTGGAGATCATTGATAGTGCGGTGCTGTTTTGTTGCGACGGAGATGCTTGGATAGTCCTTGGAAAGAATTTTCGTAATACGTTGGGAAAGTGCTGGTATGTACGGTATTGCTCTGTAATTTGTTTCCTTTTCTATTGTAGGTTGCTCTGGCATCGTTTGGATGTTGATCTGTTGGTCTGCGTCGTTGATGGATCTCCTGGTTATATGATGACCGGTTAACGTTGGTGCTGTTTGTTGGTGATCGATATTAATTGCATCGTTTGGGTGGTTAAGCATTGGTACGGGCTGTGTGTGCGAGATGGGAACGGCTGGCACAATGGTTGACTGGGTGGGTGGCTGACATGATGGTTGGGCTCACGTGCATTCGGCTGCGCTGGATGTGGCTATGTGCAGTAGGGGTGGGATGGGTGTCTTATGGTGCGATGGTTGGCTCGGCGTGGTGTTGGACGGATGATCTTGATGTTTGTTCTTATATAGATTTAGTAATCGGTTGACTAGTTGTTTGGGGTAGTTGTTCCTTAGTAGATGTTGGTGGATTGTTTTCCCTATCCCTTCCCTGGATTTGTTGCGTGTAAGCGAGTAAACTCGGTCGATAAAGTTCGCCACATTTATTTTGTGTTTTGGCTGATAAAATGATTGATAATTCAAAATTCTGCCTGACGCAATCGGTTTGGCGTACCATTCGGTCGTCAATGTTTGATCTGGTTTCCGTATGACCGTTATGTCTTCGGTCGTTCTCGATTTCGATAGTGAACTGTTATCTTGGTTCTATTTTGTTGAATGCGTCTAGGACCTGCTGTTAGGTGTTCCGTTTTGCCATTCGAAATTAATGGTTTATCGTAAACGATCGATAAAAAAACCTAATGAAGGCTTTAAAAACAGACAAAACGTTGGATAAAAAGAAAACTATCGTTTGATCAGATCAAACTACAGAGTCGAATCTCTTATAGACCATCAACTACCTTCCTTCCTTCTTCGCATTTCAAGCTTATTGCATATCGCATATTAGCTTATTGCGTGCTCTCAACTTAGTGTTCTAGATGCACTTCCACAGTTATTAATTGAGAGCTCTCCATGCCTGTACCATTTTTGCATTGGTATAATTGTGTGGCAAAAGTCCAATCATACTTCTATGCCCAGGGAAGTCCTACCCGAAACATTCCTAGACCGGACCGGGAATCGAACCCAGCCACCTCCAGCATGGTCTTGGTTTGTAGCTGCACCTTTACCGACTGAGCTAAGGGAGCCATCAACTAACACTTGAAATAATTCAGACATAAATCTTAATTCGAGTGAAATTTAGCCAGTTTTATAGTTCAATTCGGTTAATTTGCATGAGATAAACAAGACAAAGGAAAAAATCTCCTCTATAAAGAATTTAATAAAAGGTTAATTTGCATTATAGCTTCAATAACTAAGGGAATTCCAAAAGTTCAAAAGTTGTTGAAAATTCTGAGAGTTCTTAAAGTTCATAGTATGCTGGTAGCATCAACCATTGGATATTAAAATTCCTTCAGTTGTACGAGCTCTGAAAATGTTAAATGAAATTAAACAGGACACACCATGCCGTGAAATTCTTTGTGCATCTCGAAAGACAAATGTGGAAGTGTGCTGAAAAGAAGAAATCCATTGGGTGGCTGAAGTTTGTATCACCCATCTCGCAATGCAGGCGCTTGAGAGTTTCAAATTCGCTATAATTCACTAGTAACTTTTCATTGTCATTAATAATAAATTATACTACGTAATAAAAGGGCCTCAAGACGCTCATTTCCTCCACCAAGAACTTGAAGTCTTTGATGATTGGTGCCGGATAAACAGGATGTCTTTAAACGTGTCCAAGTGCTCGGTCATCTCCTTTGGCCGTAAACGGGCAATGCATTTCCACGATTACACCTTAAGAGGAATAAGCTTGAAACGCGAATCGACTGTCAAGGACTTGGGAGTCATGCTCGATTGCAAATTAACGTTCAAGGATCACATTGCCTATGTTGTATCTAAAGCTTCATCGCAGCTAGGATTTTTATTCCGTTTCGCCAAAAGCTTCAAGGACGTGTATTGCCTGAAGGCTTTATACTGTTCCCTGGTTCGACCTATACTGGAATACTCTGCCGTTGTTTGGTCGCCATTCTATCAGAATGCCATCCATAGAATTGAAGCTGTTCAGCGAAAATTTATTCGCTTTGCGTTGCGACACCTTCGTTGGCGCGACCCGCGTAACTTGCCGAGCTATGTAAGTCGCTGTAACCTCATCGACCTAGAGCTCTTGGAAGGAAGGTGTAATGTGGTGAAGGCTTGTTTCGTTGCGGATCTTCTGCAAGGGAACGTCGACTGCTCCACACTTCTCAGTCTTCTTGACATCAACAATCAACGACGGGACCTCCGGCTGCATGCGTTCTTCAACAACCGGCGTTCGAGGACCAACTATGGCGTACACGAACCAATGTTGAGTATGTGCCGCGTTTTCAATAGTTGTTATTATGTGTTCGATTTTAATGTGTCCCGCGACAAAAATAAGCGTAGCTTTAAGAGATGTTTGCGTTAACTTTGTGTTTGAAGCAGTTTTGATGTTTAGATATAGAAAATTGTCATTAGGGTAACTATTTTATCTGTTGACAAGTAGAAATAAATAAATAAATTAACTGGGAATTTTTCAGTTAGTTAGTTGCATGAATTTTTCATATTTTTTCCCTGACTTGCCACAACATTGCTATACTTTGTGAGGTTGAGGAGGAAGCTGGTAAAAGAAGAAAAGAGGACGCAGCGCGTTTTATATTTTTCCCCTATCTATATTGCTATACATCCAAAATATAGGAACAGTATACATTGAGAAAGTGGCCGTGGACTACAATAAATGCTAATTAAAAGTTTATGTTGTAAGGCATTTAGAAAGTTTCAGTAAAGACCCATTAAAAATATCCTGACGATCCGGTAAACGATTTAAGTATCAACATATCTAAGACAAGAACCGATCGTTAAAGCACACAAAGTTGCACTTTTATGCACACTCCTGATTACATTACCGTTTCACTGTTTATGATCTGGAATAATTATCGATCTTTTCATGGCCATTTCTTCCTCCAGTTCGGCATATTAACACCACGATAATCCGCTGAATCGATACCATAAAGCCGCGTTCATTAACAACATTCAGCATACAATATGTACCCTTATGCTCACCAGATGCTCGCATATTTAGCATCGGAATTCATTTTAATGTACAAGCTTGTATTTTAATTGCCGAATAAAATGCTCTGCATATTGATTTTACGACTCGCCAACGAACCTGTCCCACTACACGCCTTTGATAACTTTCTCACACTCCGTTCGATTAATCCCAATACGCCGATATCCGCGTGTGGAATATCCCAACATCGGAGAAGGGGCGAAGCCATTTCCTCGTGCGCATTACGTGGTTTGGACTTTCGCCCACTAATCCTCCACAGAAAACAATAATAATAAACACCGAAAATGCACCTGGCACCTGGCTGAAGTGTGGGTTGATATTTTTCCGACCTCATGCGTGAAAGTTCTCCTTGTGATGCTTAATTGATTGCGTGGGCGAGGTGGTCCATAATGAAAAAAAAAAAAGCTGTTCTCCAAACGCCAGCCAGTCACGCACCCGCCCGAGGCCCGGACATCGCGATGCCAAGAACGCGAAAGGTTTGATTGTTTTAAAGTTGGTTTTAATGTTCTCATTTTTCTGCCCAACCGATTCCAGCGCCTGGAAGGCACACAACGTTGCGTGTGTGCGATCTGGTTTGGATTTTCTGGGGAGCATTTTTTTTTTTGGGAAGCGCTGCCACTTTCAATTGAGATGCAAAACCTCCTTCGAAAATGAAACATAAAAAATGAATTATGAAGATTAAGGTGGTAAACACAAACAGACATTCACGCCACACACTGCTTGTCTGCCTGAGCTGTTGGCTGGCCGTCGGATTGGGGTGGTGTAGGCGATGCGGGGGGCAGTGAAGGCGGCTTTGTTCGTAGGGGGTGCATAATGCGAAATTGGAATTGAATGCAGTCGGAAAGCACCTGCCTTTTGCTGGGGCCAATCACGGTTCGGAACGGTATGGCAAATTAAAGGTATTTTATTAATAAAGCTGTTTCAAGCCGGGCAGTACTCGTCTGCACGATATTTCGCATAATATACAATTTGGTCATCTTTTTATTGCACCAAAAGGTAGTATTTTGGGGTTAAATGCTACTCAAGTTTTCAAATTTTCTATATCTGCTCACTAAAAATTGAAAATTAAAGTTTATATGAGTGTTTTCGGATGTAATATATGGTCAACGGTTCGTAATAGTTTGCATAGGCAAAAATAAGAGCATTCCTTACATGTGATATATGAATCAACTTGCTGCATTACCAGCTTCAAGATATGTGTGAAAACAGAATGTTGTTCGACCACAAATTAGCGTTTTTAATGTAAGGGTGATGGCGGTATAATGGCCATGCTAAGAGAGATCTCGTACAAATTCCTCTGCTGTTAACAACGGTCAGCGAGGAACAAATTCTACATTCGTACCAGTAGGTACAAATATCACCCCTGCTTCAAATTTTTCATCTGTACCTACTCCCCTCGCTGCTAACAATGTTCAGCGAGTTAATGGAGCTACCTATGCTGCTATTGCAGCGGGTAGAAATCAAAATACTAACCAAAGTAATTCTAACGGAAATTTTGACAATTTTGACTTAGGAAGCATTACTGCCCCTAAAATGGAATTTTTACAGAAATCATTAATTGACATGATTTCTGATATGCTTAAATCTAACTCCATGTTTGATGCTATTCAAACTGGAGTAAAATTTGCAAATAATATTGTCATGACTTTAAAATTCAGTAATGGATTTTAAAGCATTAAATATTGTAAATTGGAATGCTCGATCTCTTAAAGATAATGAAGACGAGCTATTTAACTTTTTGAGAGTTCATAACGTGCATATTGCCGTTATAACTGAAACGTTCCTTAAACCTGACCATAAGGTTAAGAAGGACGCAAATTACTTGATTTATAGAAATGATCGTCTTGATGGACCCTGTGGTGGCGTTGCCATCATTATTCATAGACGAATCAAACATAAAATTCTTTCTTCATTCGAAACCAAATTTTGGAAACTTTGGGAGTTTCTGTTGAAACAAAATTTGGACAACTTACGTTTATAGCTGCCTATTTGCCATTCCAATGCGTAGGCCAGAAAAAGAATTTTCTCAAGGGTGACCTCCAGAAACTTACCCGTCATAGGTCTAAATTCTTCATTAATGGTGATTTTAATGCAAAACACCGCTCATGGAAAAATGCTCAAAGCAATTCCAATGGTAATATTCTGTTTGATGATTGTTCTGCAGGTTATTACACTATTCAATATTCAAACAGCCCAACATGCTTTTCTTCTGCAAGAAATCCCTCCACTATTGATTTGGTCTTAACTGATTCATGTCAACTTTGTAGCCAATTGGTTACCCATGCTGACTTCGGTTCTGATCACCTTCCAGTAACTTTTGAAATATCCCAAGAAATAATTTGTAATCCCAACAGCTCTACTTTCAATTACCATAGAGCTGATTGGGAGCAGTATCGAACATTTATGGAATATAACTTCGATCCAAACATTCCTTTGCAAACCAAAGATGAAATTAATTATGCTCTTGAATCTCTGACTACTTCTATAGTTGAAGCAAGAGCTGCCTCAGTACCAAAATGCAAGGTTAAATTCGATTCAATTATAATAGACGACGATCTTCAGCTCTTGATCCGTCTTAAAAATGTCCGTAGGAGACAATATCAAAGAACACGAGATCTTGCCATGAAAGTTATCTGGCGGGATTTGCAAAAACAAATTAAAAAGCGATTCTCTGCCCTGAGGAACAAAACTTTTGAAAATAATATTTCTAAATTAGACCCGAGTTCCAAACCCTTTTGGAAACTCACAAAAATTTTGAAAAAACCTCAAAAGCCAATTCCAGCGCTTAAAGAAGGTGGTAAAATGTTGATCACAAATTTGGAAAAAGCTCAGAAACTTGCTAAGCAATTCGAGAGTTCCCATAATTTCAGTTTGGGTCTTACTAGTCCTATTGAGAATCAGGTTGCTCGGGATTTTCTGAATATTTTCTCTCGGGAAAATATTTTTGATGATTCCTGGGGGACTGATTTGGACGAAGTAAGGTCTATAACTAAAAAGTTTCAAAATATGAAAGCTCCAGGTGATGATGGAATTTTCTATATCCTCATCAAAAAACTCCCAGAGAGTACCTTGTCTTTCTTGGTAAAATTATTTAACAGATGTTTCCATTTGGCATACTTTCCTGATAAATGGAAAAATGCAACAGTTGTTCCAATTTTGAAGCCGGATAAAAATCCAGCTGAAGCTTCTAGCTACCGCCCAATAAGTTTGCTTTCTTCAATAAGTAAACTTTTTGAAAAGATAATTTTGAATAGAATGATGCTTCACATCAATACAAACTCAATTTTTGCAGATAATCTCATCACTCTTAAGAGTTACCAATTTAATTCGTTCAAACAAATCGGAAGGCCACTCAACTGGAGTTGCTCTTCTAGACATAGAAAAAGCATTCGACAGTGTTTGGCATGAAGGTTTGATTGCTAAATTGAAAAAGTTTAATTTTCCACTTTATATTATGAAATTAGTTCAAAATTATTTAACTGACAGAACTCTGCAGGTAAATTATCAAAATTCCAAATCTAATCGACTACCTGTTAGAGCAGGAGTTCCTCAGGGGAGCATTCTTGGGCCTATATTGTATAACATTTTCACTTCGGACCTCCCTGATTTGCCTCAGGGTTGCCACAAATCTTTGTTCGCTGATGACACAGGTATTTCCGCTAAAGGAAGAAGTCTTCGTGTTATTTGCAGCAGACTGCAGAAAAGTTTAGATATTTTCTCTTCTTATTTACAAAAATGGAAGATTTCTCCCAACGCTTCCAAAACTCAACTTATAATATTTCCACATAAGCCTAGAGCTTCGTTTTTGAAACCTAGTAGTAGTCACATAGTCACTATGAACGGAGTTCCAATTTCCTGGTCAAACCAAGTGAAATATCTTGGATTAATACTTGACCAAAAATTAACTTTTAAAGATCACATTGAGGGCATTCAAGCCAAATGTAACAAATATATAAAATGTTTGTATCCTCTTATAAACAGGAAATCCAAACTTTGCCTGACGAATAAACTTCTAATATTTAAACAAGTTTTTAGACCGGCCATGCTTTACGCTGTGCCAATATGGTCTTGTTGTTGCACTACCAGGAAAAAAGCACTTCAAAGGATTCAGAACAAAGTTTTGAAGATGATTTTGTAGTTGCCTCCCTGGTACAGTACTGCTGAGGTACATAGAATTTCGAATGTTGAGACTTTAGAACAAATGTCCAACAAAATAATGAATAATTTCAGACTAAAATCGTTGCAATCCTCAATTTCAACGATTAATTCCCTTTATACTTAGATAAGATTTAGTTTTAGTTTTTAGTTTTAAGATATCAATTGTTATACTGACATGCAGGTTAAAAAACCTGTTTAAAATACTTAATTGCCAAGACATGAACAATGTAAAAACACTTAGATATATATCATAACAATTAAGGCTGGTACATTACTGCAGTAACTGGAGCACCTAGGTTAAAAATGAAATGTAATTTATTTTGAATTTAGAACAAATAAAGAGTTAAAAAAAAAAAAGAGAGATCTCCGTTTAATCCACATGTGAATCGATTTACTGACATATATTTGCTACATTGGACTATTGACTAGTTATTATAATTGATATGCTTTTTTTTTCCTTTGGTTTTGCTTAACGACAATAGTAAAATAGTTGACTAATATATTGAAATTGAAAAGGCTAACAAAAACCTGCGGGATAAAATGCGCATACTGAATTCTTACCCAAGAAGCATACATTTAGGCTTCATGTATGTTCCTTCTCTATTGAATCTCAAATGTTCACGCCTGATGGTTATGCTTACCGCACTACAATTTGCGGGGTGCATCATAGCCCACTTGGAGTAACCATTAGTAATGATGTTTTTTTTAAGCGGCGCCGGTGGTGTAGTGGTAAGCGTTCCTCTCACCCCAGCAGGCCTGGGTTCAATCCCAGTCGGCGCCGCCGGGATGTTCTGAGGCATAAAAATCTCTGGTCACGTCTTCCTTCGGAAGGGAAGTAAAGTCGTTGGTAACGGCCCATGTGTGTTGAATTGGTGCGATATCCTACGCAGGTGTGGGAGCTGCCTTCCTGCACATTCGATTACCGTTAATGGATGGCAATCGATGTCCGTCGGTGATTGGCACTAGATTGCGGAACAGAGACCGACGTTAAATAAAGGAATCCAAAATTATTTGCATTCTAATTGGCAAAATAGTGTATTTTTACAGCGGTACGTTCCTTCACGCCTGAATGTATGCATTGTTGCCTGGAACGCCCTGAAGTGCTGGCAAGGTATTCAAGAGCACAGCAAAAAAAAAAATGCACTTTTTGGCACACTGCCGTCGATCGTTTTGGTAATTGTACCGTTTGTATTCGTCCTGTCTGATTTCGCCATGGGTTCAAAAGGCAGCAGCCGCCCAGGATGGAAATCTCATGAGTATGTCAATATGTGATTTAATGATCAGGAATTATTTGTGAAACCTCCAGATGAAAACAAGCACAATTCGTTACCCGGAAAAAGCATCTGAGGAAAAATTGTCGTTGTTTTTCTACAAGTGGGCATTTCCGTGGTTGTTGGGGATTGCTGCTGCTGTGTGACGAAGGAAAAGCGAGAGTGCTGCTTTTAACATCGGGCGAAGAAGAAGCGGTAGCATATCTATAGTATACCCCACACGACAGAAGTTTCGTCAATATTTCCAACAATATTTTCAGGGGGTCATCAATATAGGGTTGCTCCTTACTAACATTGTTCTATCCGATGGAATATTTCGAGTCGACTCACAACCACCTTGACGATAGTTGCCGAGGAACAGGCCCCATCTGCTGCTGTAGTTAAATAGAAGGGAAAAAATGAGGGGAAATATTGAAACATGAAATCAAACTTTTTTGATTATGCGTTAATATGTTCATCAATATTTTCGTCGTCAATATTTGCATCACTAAAATTGTCAATACTTTTGAGTATTGACAATATGTTTGCCCATGTGGTGCTTGCTTATGGGAGCTCTTTGATATAATCGTGATGTCATGGATTATTACATATCGGGTGAGACCATTCCTTTATTTGTATCTTAACTTTCATTCCACTTTTATATGAAACATTAAATGCTGGGTACGGGATTGGAGCGAAATGGATGGGGAGAGTGTAAATTCCAACTCCCTGTCTTTAACATTTCGTGAATAGAGGGCAATCTCTTCTCCCCACTCATTGGGGCATCCTCCTGTTAGATGGCCTGTTTTTTGACCGATTGTATGATACTTTTGTTGGATGGAGATTATCATTATTGCCCACGGATTCACTCAAACCGTTTTTGGCAGGTTGAGTACAATTAGAGGTTTTTAAACTTGATCAAGTAAAACAGCGAGGATAGTACACAATCTACTGACAGTTGTCTTGCTACAGTGAGTGCTATTTAGTTCCATATCATCATCATCATCATCATCATCATCATCATCATCATCATCATCATCATTGAAAGGAACTGGAAACTATCCAATGTGTACCAGAACATTTTCTTCTTATTATTAATTGTATTTCAAGCTTATTGCTACACAGCAAAAAAATAATTTTGATATCACATCAAAGTGGATGCACTACAATCATGTCGAAAATTTCAGGTAATTTTTATGACCACATAAATAAACAAATGCAGTAAAAGCAGCGTAATGTCAGTTCATGCATTGTATTAATGATAATTTTGTCCTTTTTAGCAAGTAATATTACACCATATTTTCGACATGATTGTAGTGCATCCACTTTGACGTGATATCAAAATTATTTTTTTGCTGTGTAATCGCATATAAGCTTATTGCGTACTTGCAACCAAGGTTGCAAAGACTCATTTCAGCTAAAATAATGTTTTTCGGAATAATAAAACCAAAAGATGGTATGATGGCATGTTTTACTTGTAACTTACAAGAAGAGGTTACAAAGTATGCGTTGGAAACATAAAACCTGTAAATTTTGCTTTCTATGAGTCACAATCAGCGATTTGCTGATCGCTGAGTGAGTGAGTGAGTGAGTGAGTGAGTTTGTGAAAAATCGCTGATTGTGACTCTCATGAAGTGAAATAAACAGGTTTAATATTTCAAACACATTCTTTGCAACCTCTTCTTGTATCCTACCAATTCAAAATTTGATCATGGCATCTAATTATTTCATAATTTAAAAAAACATTGTTTTAGCTGAAATGAGTCTTTGCAACCTTGCTTGCAACTTAGTATTCTAGATGTACTTCCACAGTTATTAATTAAGAGCTTATTAGTCCAATTTGGTGTGAACGCGCAATACAAACATACTCTATGCAAAGGTAAGTCCAGAAATTTTCCAATCTGAAAAATTCCTAGACCGGACCGTAGCTGCGCCTTAACCGACTGAGCTTTGGGAGGCTCCCAACATAGAACATGTTCGGATGTATCTAATGTGATCCTAGGCTCTTGATATGACCACAATTGCATTTGATTTAGAATTCCCACGTGATTTGAGGTGCTGCATGATGGGCTTTGCTCCAAGTCAGAAACTAGCCACTTTCTCTGAGATACCCGCAACAAGTCCGGATGTGTTCAATGTGGTTCTGGGCTCTTGATATAACGATATAATTTGTTTTCGAAATCTCATGTGATTCGAAATGTCGCATGAAGGGGTTTTGGACAGAAACTAGCCACTTCCCCTGAGGTACTCGGAACATGTCCGGATATGGATATTTTGGTCCTGGACGCTCAATATGACCTCCATAATTTTTATTGAATTCTCGTGTGATTTGAGGTGTCACAAGATGGGCTTAACACGATTCAGACCAATTATAGACTCACGACCCGTATTTACCAGAACATGTTCTGGCCATATCACCAGAACCAGTTGACCGATTACAAACATATTTAATAGCGTTCTATGCGACCCTTATACTACCCGTAGCACATGTTTAGAAAAAAATGTGTAAATTTAGGTGCTCTGAAACTGAAATATACGAGCGTCAATTTTGACATAACATTGACTAATTTTTTTTATTATAGTCACTTTAACACTCTTGGGTCATTCGTGACTTGTCCGGGTGAGATTTGAACTCGTGACTTTGGCGTGAGAGGTATGGATGTTAACCACTACGCCGGAGTCGCCCCCCCCCCCCATTGAATCATAACAGACGCGAAATTCAGCTCAATCAAACGTACTTTTCGTTGAAACATGAACTTTTCAGTCTCGGAGCACTTAATCTTACATCACATGTTTGTTTACGTCTCATCCTTTATGTGAAAGATGGATTCTGTCACGTGTAAAATTAGTTATTTCTAAGTGTGAGGTTGTTGCGTTCAATTCAGTCAAGTCTCAAACAACAATTTTGGTTTTATAACGCTCTTGGAGACCATGGTTTAGGCTCGAAGAGTTCTTTAAAACCTCGATAAAACTTGCAATGTTACTTGGGAGTGGTTGCTGAGAAATACGACTTGCTTTATTTCGTCATATGCGCACATACACACACACACATACATTTTTTTTATCTTGTTGAGCTAAGTCGATTGGCAGATAACAACCGACCCTCCGGGCCTCAGATCTAAAGGCGGTTTTCCAAGCGGCGATCTTGCCCCGTGCTACCCTACCAATTGAGATTCACCTCAATCAGCCATGGAGCATAAGGCTAGCTTTTCCAAGGTTTTAATAATTGTTAATCTTACTTGGCTTGAAGTTAACTTAATAAGCATAATTCATTTTAATTACTTAAACTGACCGAATTTAAAGTAATTTAGTTAATTTTTCTTTGATCTGATCCAGCGTTTTACTCAATTTCCTATCAGAGACTTGTTGGGAACTCGCGATCTTTGCTATATACAGTTGATTGTACACATGTCTAGTTTAATTGATTGTGATTGTGACTGTGTACACACTTAGAAATACCTAATATTACACGTGACGGAATCCATCTTTGACAGAAAGGACCATGTCAAGTAAAATTAAATGCTCCGAGACTGAAAAGTTCGTTATTCGACGAAAAGTACGTTTGATTGAGCTGAATTTCACGTATATTATGACTCAATTTTATGTCAAAATTGACACTCGTATATGTCAGTCTCACAGCACCTAAATTTACATGAATTTTTCTAAGTGTGTAGTATAGAAGGGAGTCACGGGCCAGGTCTCCGATACTTTTATGCACCGTACATGCTATACCAGTAGACAGGGGATGGCATCACAGCATCTTTACCAGCAGGTTAAATAAGTTCTGTGTAATCGAATGTGAAATAGGACGAGCCATAGTGACATCACCGGTAGGGTAACGTATCGGTAAGACCCCATCTCAACATTAATGTATTAGCTGCCATAAGGGAAGAGACAAGGAAGGAGGGGGGGGGGGGGTGTGTTTGTGTCGATTTATAGATTGCTTTAAATTACAGGTGGTTAATTCGAGTATAAGTAAAGTATAGGTAAAATTAGTAAGAAATTACCTGATTGTTTATGATACCTGACTTTACCGTGATGTTGTTGTTGGCGCTCTTGATGACGCCGTTCTCTATAGGTCTGACGATGAGTCCGATGAAAATCACGACATGGCGTTTATTTCCTCATAAAGGAATCCCTTGAATTTCGTCGGCTAAAGGTCATCACTGCTGCTATCAGCTGATACTGTTCCATCGCTCACTTCGTACACAGATTCAACCATTGAAGTGGTGTTGTAGGTGTCGTTTTGAAACTGCTTTCTGTTATTTGCAAGCTCTTTCCAGAAATTCAAGGAATAGCCCGATATCTTGATATCCTGTTTCACACTAGTTTTTCAGATATAATACGGCGTTAAAATTTTTAATTCCCTGTGATTTATGATCGTTGTCTTCTTTAAAACTTCATCGTCTGGATCTAACGAAAAGAAAATCGTCACTCGATCAAGCCAATTTCAAAGTTAGTACCTGTGTGATATTGCATTCCAAAAGTGTTGAACCAAATGAATAATAAGAAAAAAATCTTATAATTTGTGCAACCATTAGACTCAATTATTAAAAAAAAAATCATTGTTAAATTCATAATTCTAAGCTACACAATTATTTAATTTTCGTTTGTAGTTAAATTCCAACAAACTATTGGTCCGGTACATCACAACCAGTGGAAAAGTTCGCAAAAAATCACTATGACTCGCGAACTTTTCCCTTGGAGAACTTCGTGAAATATCGCGAACTTTTCCAACACTGATCACAACTGGCATCACTAGTGTGCATCTTTCAAAATGTAAAGATACAGACAAGCCCTGGGACCTGGTTGCAGTTAAGCAATCCTCAAGGTTATTCCAATACCCAGAGTGGTTGTAAACATGTACACTTAGAAAAAATCATTTAAATTTAGGTGCTCTGAGAGTGACATATACGAGCGTCCATTTTAACATAAATTTGAGTCATAACAGACGTGAAATATAGCTCAAGCAATCGTACTTTTCGTCAAACAACGAACTTTTCAGTCTCGGAGCACTTAATATTACATTACATGTTATTTTTTTCATGTTGAAATTTATTTATACATAAAACCAATGTTTTTGCTTCTTTAAATAATATGATTAAGCTATGTGAATCAAATTTATTAAAAAAACACCCATTTTGCACGCCGCAACACAGATGGCGCAACGGAATTTACCAGGTTGTCCTGTTTGCTGATATCCGGCAGCAGACTAAATCTCACCAGCAGGCTGATTCGGATCATCGATTGATACTCCCACACACGGCACTGACTAACCGACCGACCGATCGTCACAAAGAGTAAACTGAGTTGATCGAAAATTGAGTTAAAAAAAAAACAATTTTCGCCTCTCGCAGGAGGCTCTTATCAACCAGCTTGGATCGATTTCGGCTGCCTTTTAAGACGTGTGTGGAGGCGTCGTCGTCATCCTATCGTGAAGCAGTTGTATTTTAATTAGGCTCCACTTAGTTGATACCTTTCGGATCCGTCAGTAGCCCGTGTCCCCGGCAGATAACCCCATACGTTAAGTGTTAAGACTTTGATCAAATATTTTGATGGTAGCTCGCATTAGGCACAAGAGAATTAACCCCGTTCAAATGGTTGGTTTCATTTTCAAGCCCGCCACATTTTGATTATGATAATCCCATTCATTTGGATTTATTTTCACACGCTTTCAAAAATTGGTCGACAGAAACACTAGAAACGAGCCGAAACCTTTTAAACCACCCAGTCCAGCCGGCGGTAGTGTCAGCTTCGGAGTCACGTTGTTGTCGTACATAGTCTCACGGAAGGCTCATTTGAATAAATAAACGATAGATTAAACTACGATTTTTTGATAGGAACCTTTTTCCGAGGTAGAGTTTGCCGGAGCAAGGGACCAGTAACACGTGCTTCTAAATTATTCATTAGTTATTCGGGGGTGATGTAGAGATAAGCGTGACCTGAGATGTTGAAGGTAGCTTAAAGACCAGAGGTAACTAATTGGTAAAACACATTTTCGGTTTGAATCAATTTGGATGTGCTATCGCAAAAACCATTAGTTGACCTTTCAGGAAGTAATGGTGGCCATTTGATAACAAGTATGATAAACATGCTTATGGTGAACTATGGGTTTCCTCTGCATTCAGCGGGAAGCACTTGGAGATGTTTTTGACTGTTGAAATCGTGAATTTTCATTTGGATTTTGAGTTAATTATTAATTTGTTTGGATTTTGAGTTCATTATTAATTTGTTGTTGTTTCTGAACAACATCAGTTTAACGGAACCGGTGGTGTAGAGGTAAGCAGGCCTGGGTTCAATCCCAGTCGGCGCGGCCGGGATGTTCTGAGGTATAACATCTCTGATCACGCCTTCTTTCGGAAGGGAAGTAAAGCCGTTGGTCACCGGTTCATGAGTTGATGAAATCAAATCTAGGAAAAAAAAATCAAATTACTGGTCGCAGTGGTGTTATGTCCCGAACAGAGAAAAAACTACAAGGGACAGCCCTATGGGGTTGTACGCAATGGTGACGTAGGACTATGTGGTCTTATATAATAAATCTTATTTTTAACTGCAGTAGGAGTTTGTGTTTTGTGTAGGAATAGGAACTTGAATGGGGTTCTCTCTGTTTATACTCTTGAGTATGAATCGCTTGACATAGATGGCCCTCAGTGACTCACGAAGAGCTACTGATTCCGATCAATACCGGTGCGGCTTCTTCCTCCTTCTATGGATGCTCATGTGGGCTGCAACTTGCGGCTTGCAGGCAGCCTTTCGTTGTGTACTGGAGAACACCTCCACTCACTGGAACACCACCACTTGAATAATCAGGGTGAGTCCCGATTGAATTTAACTTTTAAATCTGTGTTAGGGAAATAGCATATCGCAGGCAAACGGTGATAATTTTTAAAGTTACACATTCGTGCAATTTTCAATAGTGACATTTTGAAAAATGATAAAGTTTTTAATTTAGCAGATGCGTAGAAGAATTTCTGATCCATTGGTGATAAAATTATTAAAATTGGTCTTGGGGCAGCTGAGCTATTAACGTTCAAAATCTTTCATGATTTTGTAACATGTTCCATTTTCGTTTTCACAAAGTGTCCTCTTGTATAGAAATCACAGACGTTAAAAAAATGAAATGCAATATTGCAATGGCGAACCCTACTAAACAAATACCATAAACGAACTGCATCCCGGATGGGTAAACTATCCCACAAATGGTTTGAATGATACCCCGAACACGTCGTTAAGCTCGATTTTATGGTTATTTTTATTAGGGATGCTACAAGCAAGTTCATTCAATATTGTTTTTTAATTCTTTATTTGTTCCAAATTCAAAATAAATTACATTTCATTTTAGCCTAGGTGCTCCAGTTACTACAGTAACTTACCAGCCTTAATTGTTATGATTTATATCTTAGTGTTTTTACATTGTGCCTTGGCAATTCAGTATTTTAAACAGTTTTCTTTTAAACCTGCATGTCAGGATAACAATTTACATCATAAAACTAAAAACTAACACTACATCATATCTAAGTATAAAAGGAATTAATCATTGCACTTAAGGCTGCAACGATTTTTGCCTGAAATTTTTAATTATTTTGTTGGACATTTGTTCTAAAGTCTCAACATTCAAAATTCTATGTACCTCGGTAGAACTGTACCAGGGAGGCAACCCTGAGGCAAATCAGGTAGGTCCGAAGTAAAAAATGATATACAATAACAGGTAGTCGTTTTGATTTGGAATTTTGATAATTTACCTGTAGAGTTCTGTCAGTTAAATAATTTTTAACTAATTTCATAATATAGAGTGGAAAATTAAACTTTTTCAATTTAGCAATCATACCTTCATGCCAAACACTGTCGAATCCTTTTTCTATGTCTAGAAGAGCAGCTCCAGTTGAGCAGCCGTATCGATCGTTTCGATGTGAAGCATAATTCTATTTAAAATTATCTTTTCAAAAAGTTTACTTATTGAAGAAAGCAAACTTATTGAACGGTAGATAAAGTTTGTGATATTGTGTGTAATACCAATAAACCATCATATATATTCGTCGATGTTTTACAATATGTTTTTTTTTATTTACTTAAAGTACGTTCAGACTACAGAGTTATAACATGTTATAGCGCTATCTTGATGCTGGTTTCTGTGTTGCAATTATTTGACAACCATTATAACATGTTATAACTCTCCAGTCTGGACAGCGTTTTACATATGTGTGGTCCAAACAAGCAGTGATAAACATATGTTTTTAAAATGATTGTACGACTTTTCCCCGAAAACCAGTCCCCCGAAAACACTTTCCCCGAAAGTTATTTCCCCGAATGTAACTTTTCCCCGAAAAACATTTCCCCGAAAAACATTTCCCCGAAACACAATTCCCCGAATGGAACAGTTCCCCGAAAATAATTTCCCCGAATGTACCATTTCCCCGAAAAATATACCATATTTCATTTAATACCAAAACATAATGTTATATAAAAGTAATATAATAATTTGACAGAGTAACATAATACACAATAATCACTTTAGATAAATTGCAATTGATCTAATATGGTCCACAAGAGGTGAATCTGGTGCCTACTCGCGCGAAGCAATGACGTTTTTCAATTTCTCCTCCTTTTTCAAGTGTTTATCATTTTGCGGCCTTTGCAGCGAATCTCCCTGCAAGAACCGCAGATAATCGGCTGTGGTTGACTGCTCCTCTTTTTGGAACAATTTGACCACGCGATAAAACTGTTCTTCCTTAATTCCTCGCAGTAGTCCGTTAATTTTATTATGGTAACCTTCGATGGCATTTGACGTCCTCGGGATATCCTTCAGTGTGACGTTCTGTACTGACCAAAATTTTGGAAGAAATCTCGGTTTAAGTCTTCTTTGGGATCCATCGTCGGTTGTTTGCAGTTTTCCTACGTATGTCTTCTCAAAATAATTAAAAAAAAATTGTCAATCTCTCTTGGAGCATCAGCGCGAACAACAGTGAAGCCTTCTGCCACCTCTTGAGGCTTCAAGAAGGCTAAGGCCTCAATCTGCCTAAAGGCCATCTGAACCTTACTGTGGAAAGCATTAGTAAGGCCAAGCTTTTGAATTTTCTTCCATAAGTTTTTCACCAGATGGAAAAAAACAGCCATATTGAACGCACTCAGGGAGTACTTTTCCTGATTGCGTTCACTTCTGCTGACTCAAAATCCGTCAAGACTATTTCTGGTCTTAAGCGGATCTTGTTGTCCTTGGCAATATTCTTGAGCAAACGCAAGGCGGTTCTGTATGTTCCTTCTGTTTTGTTAGGCAACAACATGTGAACGTAAGGAAGGAACTTTTTCGAATTTTTCCCCGCGCAGCCATGAATGGAAAACACTTGTCGAAATGCTTTTGGGGAAATTGAAAAAGTTCCGTCCATTATCAAAATAGGAGACTGGCTCAACCGTTTGATGTTTGTAATTGTTGAGAATATTAATATTCTTCCTTCTTCTGTTTCTATGTTTTTCAGCAGGAATTGCTGGCCATCGAACGTTTTAGTAAACTCTGCGTTAATCGTGTCATAATCTGATGGATCTTTCGGGAACTTGACCTGCCGCTGCCTTTCGCAAATGCGTCGTTGTGCGAGCTTGGAAACTTGTGTTTGAACCTGAAAAATTGAAGTTATATAGTAACACCGTTCAAGCTCATGCTTCATGCAATTACAATTGATACACATTATTATGAATACCAGAGAAAATAAAAAAAAAATAAAATATCGCGTGAATTTAGAAAAAAAAAATCTCAATATAGAAGTGTGAGCGCACGAATTGAGTCAGGGATCTTTATTGATTTACTAAAACAAACTTTTAAAACAGCATTGAAATAGGTCTAACAGTACGTTCAGACTACAGAGTTATAACATGTTATAACTCTGTAATCTGAACAAGGCATAATGCTACATTATTGTATCTCAATTCGGTCGTTCAATCTGACTTATATTTGAGTTCCATTTACTCAAAATTGCATAAAAAAAAACGCTGTTCACTTATAGACTGATTAAAATTCAAGAGTAACATTTGATAACGGCACAAAAGCTTTTGTAAACAAAAGTTGTAAGGGCCTTTACACGTGAAAAATTTCCCCCACCCGATGATGTTGTTGGTTTACGTGGGCGTACTTCAGTTCGCGTGTAAAGCGCATTACAACTTTTGTTTACAAAAGCTTTTGTGCCGTTATCAAATGTTACGCCTGAATTTCACTCTAATATGAGTAAATGTCACTCGCATTTGAGTGACATTTATTCATATATGAAAAAAATATTTATTCATATTGAGTTCAAATTTACTTAGTCTGAGTTCCAGCGAATTTGACTATACAAAACTCTAATATGAGCCAGATTCAACGGCCGTGTATTTAAAACTTGCATAAAATATACACACTCGCTTTAAGCTTCAAGGGTACAGCCCTCTATACACGACGAATGAGAACAACCCAAATTTGAGTTTAGTGTACTCAAAATCGCGAAAAGTGCAGGAACGCAGCGATGAGTAAATTTGCCTCCTGTTTTTCTGTGGAAAACCTCTAAAATCAGCTGGAAAATGAGGAAAATTTACGAAAATTTTACTCAGTTTAGGAATACTACCAATAGACTGAGAGAATCCAATCTTTACTTTTCTCATATTCAGGAAGTTTTTCCTGGAAAAACCTAGAAAAACATGAGGCAAATTAACTGAAAACTGCGTTCCTGCACTTTTTGCGATTTATGAGTGAACTAAACTCAAATTTGGGTTGTTCTCATTCGCCATGTACTACCATTTTTCGCTTAGCAAAGAAAAGCAACTCGTGATCATCACATAACCTTACCTCTGTTGGTGCTTGAGCTGCGCAGTAACGAATGATTTTTTCAGGCCTTTCTAAGCTTTCCTGGGCTTTCCTCTTCAAGCTGTTTTTGTATCTTGCGGTTTCAACGTCCAACGCATTAGGAAGGTGATTGTGCAGAGTTGTGGAGAGCAATGTGTGGCCTTCTTTGCAAATTTGTGTCCTTGCTCGAGCCTGGCATTTTCCTCCTGGGCTTTTTTCGCGATATAGAACGCAGACCCAGTAACATGTTTCCGTAGTCTAAAGAACATATAATTATAATTCAGTGTCAAAGGTGCATATATAAGCAATTAATTTACACACCTGTTTGTCTTTGTAGTACAAAAAACCTTCGTGAGCCAGTTTTTGACCACCTCTTTTCGTCTCAATAATTTCACAGTTTCCATCAGTTGTATCTGTAGTTGCACTAAACCCAAAAAAACTCTTCCTCTTCCGCCATTAGGAAATATCAAAAACTCAAAAATCGACTGTACGCAGTAAAAATGCAATTTGATCTAATCTGCGAATCTTCGCTGGTTAACTATTTGTATCGAACAATACCATAATACACATATTAATATGTGTTGAATAAAGACAATTGTTTGACTTTCGGTAAAAACACATGTGAAGGTCAAAAGCTCCTTAAATCGATAATCCGATTTAAGGAGCTTTTGACCTCTACATGTACTTTTAACGAAAGTCGAACTATTGTCTTTATTCAACACACATTGCATTCTTCGTGCTCAAAACAATTTTAGATTTGCCCTATAAGGAGACGCAATGTGGCTAGTATGGATGTCATGGGGACGCATGGTATCTTTTCTTTGTTAGTATGGAGTTTTTTTTTTGACTTTCGTACCTATCTAACACACACACACACACACACACACACACACACACACACACACACACACATTGTATGTAATTAGCTCCATGGAACATACCAAATTATACGTTAAAGAACAAACTAAAGGGTGATACGGTCAAAATTTGGTCAAGGGAAAACGCGTGTAAATCGGTGAAATCATTTATTTAAAAAATCAAATTAAATTTCTTTTTCATGTTCAATTAGTATAAAATTCAGGAAAAATATTCAGTTAGGCTTCCGCTTTTCCAAATCCGAATTGCCGGGCCTTACGCTTGACCCCTGCCATCAGATTTTGTACAGGCACCTTGTCCACCTTCTTCGCCGCAGAAAGCCAGTTTGCCTTGAACTGCTGCTCGCCCTTAGCAGTTTTTTTGGTCTTCTTTAGGTTCCGCTTGACAATAGCCCAGTATTTCTCAATTGGGCGGAGCTCTGGCGTGTTGGGAGGGTTCTTGTCCTTGCGAACCACCTGCACGTTGTTGGCGGCGTACCACTCCATGGCCTTTTTACCGTAATGGCAAGATGCCAAATCCGGCCAAAACAGTACGGAACAACCGTGTTTCTTCAGGAAAGGCAGCAGACGTTTATTCAAACACTCTTTCACGTAAATTTCTTGGTTGACAGTCCCGGAAGCTATGAAAATGCTGCTTTTCAAGCCACAGGTACAGATGGCTTGCCAAACCAGATATTTCTTTGCGAACTTTGACAGTTTCATGTGCTTGAAAACATCTGCTACCTTTCCCCTTCCTTTTGCCGTATAAAACTCCTGTCCCGGAAGCTGCTTGTAGTCGGCTTTGACGTAGGTTTCGTCGTCCATTACCACGCAGTCAAACTTCGTCAGCATCGTCGTGTACAGCCTCCGGGATCGCGCTTTGGCCGTCGTATTTTGTTTATCATCGCGATTTGGAGTCCCTACCTTCTTGTAAGTCGATAGTCCGGCTCGTTTTTTGGCTCGATGCACGGTTGTAGACGATACACCCAGCTTATTTGCGGCATCTCGGAGAGAGAGGTTAGGGTTTCGCTTGAAACTACCGGCAACTCTCTTTGTCGTCTCAGCGGCTTCCGGTTTTCGATTTCCCCCCGATCCAGACTTCCTGGCTGTCGACAAACGTTCCCCAAACACTTTAATTACATTTGTAACGGTTTATTTGGCAACTTTTAGCGATTTTGCCAACTTTGCGTGCGAGTAGCTCGGATTTTCGCGATGCGCGAGCAAAATTTTGATACGCTGCTCTTCTTGCTTGGACGGCATTTTGACAACTGAAGAGTGAATTCCAAAATCAAAATAGGAGCAACATTCTACACACACACACCTTCAAAATGAGGGGTGTTCAGGTTTTTTAAATGCAAAATTGAAAGAAATACGTCAAGTTGATATTGACCAAATTTTGACCGTATCACCCTTTAAGATAAAAAGAAGGAAAAAATATTGCAACAAACAAAATTTTCCCTTCTTTGTATCACAGCTCGTTCTCTAACGATTTGAAGAATAAATATCTAACTAATTTATCAATGCGATATCTCATCGTAATAAAATTGAAGAACAAGCCGTGATACAAAAAAAAAGAAATTATATCTCTTTGATAAAACCAATTAGATAGTTATTATGCAATACGTTAAGAAATGAGCTGTGATACAAATAAGGGAAGGTTCTTGAAACAAACAAACATTTTTCTTCTTTGTATAAATTATATATTCATTCTTCAAAATGTTAAAGAACGAGCTGTGATACAAGGAAGGAAAAATTTTGTTTGTTGCAAGAATTTTTCCTTCTTTTTGTCTTAGTTCGTTCTTTAACGTATAATTTGGTATGTTCCATGGAGCTAATTGCATACAATGTATGTGTGTTGGATAGGTACGAACGTTAAAAAAATCCATACTAATAAATAAAAGATACCATGCGTCCGCATGACATATATACAGTCAGGAATCCTTATTGCCGGGGTAACGGGGGCGTGAATAAGGAACCGCGAATAAGGATACCCACAGCTTATGGGATTTTCACTAATGGGGGCTGTAGTGGATTATCTCATTTGTTTCAATACATAAAGCTATACTGTCTTCGACAAAGTTGCTGTACTGGGTTAGACCAACAAGCCTGTGCTATTGGATTCGGGTAAAATTGAGAACTACGCCGCTAGAGGCGCTTCACTTTTATGTTACTTATGACGGGCGCTATAATATATGGATCATATTTCCAACATAGAATATTTCGTGATCCTGGCCATATAGAAAGTTACTGTGTTCAGCAAAGTTGTGCAGGTGATCAAGTCCTTGTGGATGGTGGCCATATTAGTTCAGAACTCTCTCACTACGCAGCGCTAGTGTGCATGTGCAATTCCTATATAAACTGTATCTCGAGAGCCTGGCCATATACAAAGTTGCTGTTTTCAGCAAAGTTGTGCAGGTGATCAAGTCCTTTTGGATGGTGGCCATATTAGTTCAGAACTCTCTCACTACGCAGTGCTAGTGTGCATGTGCATTTCCTATATAAACTGTATCTCGAGAGCCTGGTCATATAGAAAGTTACTGTTTTCAGCAAAGTTGTGCAGGTGAGCAAGTCCTTTCGGATGATGGTCATATTAGTTCAGAACACGCTCACTACGCGGCGCTAGTGTGCAAGTGAATTTCCTGTATAAGCTGTATCTCGAGAACCTGGCCATATAGAAGGTTACTGTCTTGAGAAAAGTTGTTCAGGTCACTAAGTCCTTTCGGATGATGGTCATATTATTTCAGAACCCTCACACTACGCGGCGCTAGTGTGCACATGAACTTCCTTAATATGTTATGACTCCAAAGCTTGTCCATATAAGATGTTGCTGTGCAATGTAAGATCAGGGACCGGAAAAAGGATGACGTGTAGAGGCCGGAAATCGATGTCAGATGCCATTTTGGAATCCAAGATGGCGGCCATCGGTTCAAGAAAAACTGTCAAATACCGTACAATATGGATATTTTTGGAAAGGGGACGACGTGTAGAGGCCGGAAATCGTTGCCAGACGTCATTTTGGAATCCAAGATGGCGGCCATAGGGTCAAGAAAAACTGTCAAAAACCGTATAATACGGGTATTTCCGGAAAGGGAACGACGTGTAGAGGCCAGAAATCGATGCCAGACGCCATTTTGGAATCCAAGATGGTGACCATCGGGTCAAGAAAAACTGTCAAATACCCTACAATATGGGTATTTCCGGATAGGGAACGACGTGTAGAGGCCGAAAATCGATGTCAGACGCCATTTTGGAATCCAAGATGGTTGCCATCGATTCAAGAAAAACTGTCAAATACCCTACAACATGGGTATTTTCGGATAGGAGATGACATGTAGAGACCGGAAATCGATTTCAGATGCCATTGTGTAATCCAAGATGGCGGCCATCGGGTCAAGAAAAATTGTCAAATACTCTACAATATGAGTATTTCCGGAAAGAAAACGACGTGCAGAGGCCGGAAATCAATGCCAGATGCCATTTCGAAATTCAAGATGACGGCCTCTTGGTTCAATAAAAAACTGTCAAATACCTAACAATATGGGTATTTCCGGACGTGTAGAGGCCGGAAACCGATGTCAGACGCCATTTTTAAAAACCAAGATGGCGGCCATCGGTTTTAAGAAAAACTGTCAAATATCCTACAATGTAGGAATTTCCGAAAAGGGACGACGTGTAAAGGTCAGATATACATTCCAGCCGCTATTTTGGAATCCAATATGGCGGCAACATGTTTTCCATAAATAAGGCTTACCAAGCATATTGCGTATAATTTATTGTGTATAGCGTATCATTGAGCAAGATAGCAACGTAACGTGGAAAATTCCTCAAAACAATAAAATGCTTTGATTTGTTTTGTTTTTTTTCTATCGTAAGCTACAGATTTATTCCACAATTTAATTTTCTCTTTCGATAACAAAGAACCAACCAGCGCTGTCATGTTTTATGCATTCTAGTCACTCTCGTTCTTCCACACCGTGAGATGGGTCTCGACTTCCCTTAGCAAATCTTGCATTTTTGCACTCCGTTCAACATTGCTGTCCAATGTGCAGAAACTTTCGACCTCGGAGAGTTGATTTAGTTTTAACTCGATTTCTGCCGCACCAGGTGGTGGATGAAAATATCAACCATATTCACTGTAGAGGGGTCCAGGAATAAATCTGTAGTTTACGATAGAAAAAAATAAAACAAAACAATTAAAAGCGTTTTATTGTTTTGAGGAATTTTCCACGTTATGTTGCGATCTTGCTCAGTGATACGCTATACACAATAAATTGTACGCAATATTCTTGGTAAGCCTTATATATGGAAAACATGTTTTTTTTAACTAGTTCGTTTATTTGGAAGGCTCAATCACGTTAGCTTTACGGAGCCGATAGTTCATTGTTCTTTGTTTGTAACAACATTCACTTAATTCTATGTCTAGTAGGAGTTGGGCCGAATACTCGCGGCTAACTCGAGGTAAGAGAGGTACATTGTCGAAGGATAAGATCAGGGGAGGAGCTTGGGGGTAAGGTTTCGTTGTCTCATCAGAGCGTTGTCACCAGTATGAACGGTAGTGCGGTTTTAGTTTCGTCTGGAGTTCGATCGGTTATGGTGACCATGGAAAACATGTTGCCGCCATATTGGATTCCAAAATAGCGTCTGGAATCTATATCTGGCCTCTACACGTCGTCCATTTTCGGAAATTCCCACATTGTAGTGTATTTGACAGTTTTTCTTAAACTGATGGCCGCCATCTTGGATTCCAATATGGCATCTTGCGTCGATTTCCGGCCTCTACATGTCGTTTCCTTTCCGGAAATACTCATATTGTAGAGTATTTGACAGTTTTTCTTGACCCGATGGCCACCATCTTGGATCCCAAAATGTCGTCTGGCATCTATTTCCGGCCTCTACACGTCGTCTCCTTCCAAAAATATCCATATTGTAGGGTATTTGACAGTTTTTCTTGAACCTATGGTCGCCATCTTGGATTACAAAATGGCATCTGACATCGATTTCCGGTCTTTACACGTCATCTCCTATCCGAAAATACCCATGTAGTTGGGTATTTGACAGTTTTTCTTGAATCGATGGCAACCATCTTGGATTCCAAAATGGCGTCTGACATCGATTTTCGGTCTCTACACGTCGTTCCTTATCCGGAATACCCACATGGTAGGGTATTTGACAGTTTTTCTTGACCCGATGGTCACCATCTTGGATTCCAAAATGGCGTCTGGCATCGATTTCCGGCCCATACACGTCGTTCCCTCTTTGGAAATACCCGTATTATAGGGTATTTGACAGTTTTTCTTGACCCTATGGCCACCATCTTGGATTCCAAAATAGCGTCTGGAATCTATATCTGACCTCTACACGTCATCCCCTTTCCAAAAATATCCATATTGTAGGGTATTTGACAGTTTTTCTTGAACCTATGGCCGCCATCTTGTATTCCAAAATGGCATCTGACATCGATTTCCGGCCTCTACACGTCATCCCTTTTCCGGTTCCTGTTCTCACATTGCACAGCAACATCTTATATGGACAAACTTTGGAGACATAACATATTAAGGAAGTTCATGTGTACACTAGCGCCGCGTAGTGTGAGGGTTCTGAAATAATATGACGATCATCCGAAAGGACTTAGTCATCTGAACAACTTTGCTGAAGACAGTAACCTTCTATAAGGCCAGGTTCTCGAGATACAGCTTATACAGGAAATTTACTTGCTCACTAGCGCCGCGTAGTGTTAGGGTTCTGAAATAATATGACCATCATCCGAAAGGACTTAGTGACCTGAACAACTTTTCTCAAGACAGTAACCTTCTATATGGCCAGGTTCTCGAGATACAGTTTATACAGGAAATTCACTTGCACACTAGCGCCGCGTAGTGAGCGTGTTCTGAACTAATATGACCATCATCCGAAAGGACTTGCTCACCTGCACAACTTTGCTGGAAACAGCAACTTTCTATATGACCAGGCTGTCGAGATACAGTTTATATAGGAATTGCACATGCACACTAGCGCTGCGTAGTGAGAGAGTTCTGAACTAATATGGCCACCATCCAAAAGGACTTGATCACCTGAACAACTTTGCTGAAGACAGTAACTTTTTATATGGCCAGGATCACGAAATATTCTATGTTGGAAATATGATCCATATATTATAGCGCCCGTCATAAGTAACATAAAAGTGAAGCGCCTCTAGCGGCGTAGTTCTCAATTTTACCCGAATACAATGGCACAGGCTTGTTGGTCTAACCCAGTACAGCAACTTTGTCGAAGACAGTATAGCTTTATGTATTGAAACAAATGAGATAATCCACTACAGCCCCCATTAGTGAAAATCCCATAAGCTGTGGGTATCCTTATTCGCGGATAGCCCGGCAATAAGGATCCGGCAATAAAAGATACCGGCAATAAGGAATCCGGCAATAAGGATTCCTGACTGTATGTACTATAGTCACTTGGCGACTCCTTATAGGCCGAATCCAAAATTGTATGGAGCACGAAGAAAACACCATACACCGATTTCAGGAGTGTTTGATCTTTACAGTCAAACTATTGTTTCTAATTCGACACACATTGATATGTGTACTGCGGTATTGTTCGATACAAGTTGATAACCAGCCAAAGATTTTACAAAACTGACACAATTTTCCCTTCTTTATATCAAAGCTCGTTCTTTATTCTCATTACAATCAGATATCAATTTGATAAACGATTTCTTTATTTCGTTTACGATTGAATGAATGAAAAGACGTATTAATATATTGGCAACATATTTTATTTCCTGATATGCTCATTTTGTGTTTCTTACCGTTTAACATCTCCGTTTAAAAACTCATATTGCTTGTGAGACATACAATACGAAAAGTATGTTCTTTGCACATTTTCATTGGAATAATAATTGTACAAAGACACTATTTCTCTATCATATCGCCGGAATGCAATACCTTTAAAGCCAATAATAAATTTTAACCATTCTACAGGATCTCGAAGGCCATTAACATAGAAAAAAGCTGTGAGTTTCACACGCTCACGGTATGTTAATGTATCGGACACGATTATTTTTTTTATGTATTTTGGCCATGAATATGCTGGTCCGCATACGTCTTGAAACGTGAATAAAGGCTCTAACAAAAATTCAGTTTCGCGGTATATTTTACAAAGTTTTTCTAGCGAAGTCTTCATTATGAAATTATTTTATAGGAATCACTTTGTTCGTACACTTTACACACTGGTCAAACAAATACGAACGCAAGCTTTTAACGACGGCCGTCGCCAAATGTCATAACAATTCATAACCACAAACTTTATCTACACGGAGAACCAAAACTACCCAACGGTTGAGTTCTTTAAACTTACTTTTGAGTTGGTGCCTCTCACTTGCTCTCTTGTTGTTGTCAAAAACGAAAAGAGACAAACAACCCAAAACTAAGCTCTATTCACCCAACTCGACAGTTCCGTGCACCAAGTTAAAATTGAGTAAGTTGTGTAAAAACCAATTTTGAGCAGTTTGAACTTGACATTGAGTGAAAGCAACTTTAAAGTAAGTAATCCTGTTTACATGCGAGTGAATGACAACAACTCAAAATTGACTAGGCGCACGGAACTGCCAACCTGGGTGAAAAGAACTCAAAATTAGGTACTTTTTTCTATCCATGTAGGATGATGAACGACTTTGTACTGTTTATCAATATTCAGCAGAGATATTTTTCACAATTTCATATAGGTAACAAACCCTAGGATTGTATTTAAATAGATCGTACAGTGTAAATTGTATCTTTCGGGGAACTAGTTATTTCGGGGAAATAGTTTTCGGGAAAACGTTCCTTTCGGGGAACTGGTTCATTCGGGGAATCGTATTTCGGGGAACTGTTTTTTGGGGAAAAGTCGTACAATCTTTAAAATAATTACTCCAGTCTGAAAAACGTGATAGATAAGCAAAACACTTTTCGTCATAAAACCGAGAATGTATAAAGTATAATGTAATGTAAAGTATAATTTTTGCTCAAAAGTATTTAACTAGCATTAAAAATGCTCATTTTCAGCAGTAAATCAATTACAATGCTAATCTAATGCTCTATAAATCAGGTGCTGTTCTGTTAAATTCTAGAAATATGGATAGTTTAAACTAAGAACCAAGCTCCTTCAAACTATGTGACTAACAACAATAATGTCAGACATTTTTAACTTACATACATCCTGCAGTTCTTCTAATTGAATCAATTATTCAGCCCTCGGTAGATAAATTACTCTGCCAAACAGCAACCGAAATGGCGAAATGGCTACAACTTTATCAGTCCCATTACCCTTTGGCAGGACACGACAAAGCACTGGCCACCGGTCCCGAAAAGGAAAGCATCCATTTTTCACCGCCATCGAACCGTGGGACCACGTTGTCCAGATTATTTTCCCTTTCGAATCACAATTTACAAGCAGTCTTAATTAATTTAAATCCTCTGTTGTCCTGTTTGTATGTGTGTGTGTCGTGTGTGATAGCTTGAACCGTGCATCAGACGCGCGCGTCCGGGATTGGTTGATTGCTTTACGACTACGCTGGAACTTGATCCTCAGCCGGCTTTGTCCGGATCGATTGGAGAGGATTTATTTCTACCGACTTTTATAACCTCGCTCATTCGAGTGCCATCCGCGTTGAAGTTGGTGGGGTTATGCCCCCGGTGGGCTCCGAGAGGATGGTTTGCTGAACACCGTCGGATGCTTGGGGTTGCCATTGTGAAATGTCGCTAAATGTTGTTCCTCATTTGATTGCCGTGCACCTGAGCGTATCCGTAACGGTGCTACCGTAGCGTGGCGTGACATTAACAGGAACATTTGGCAACCAAACACAAGTCTAAACTCACCCCTGGTGCTGGTACCGAAGACGCATGGACTTTAATTAATTCGAGTTACTTCCGCGCGCGCATTCACAATTTATTCTGTAGGTATGGTTAGTTTGGGCCAACGGGGAAGACATCGCCGACGATGGAATTGTTTTATGGTCTTGATTTGAGGGAACACATTTATTACGATCGTTGAGCGTCTCACTTGGACGGGCGCCCAAGGATATCTTAACCAGGTAAATGCATGACGATCGTTTGCATCAACCTGGCCGTGTGGCCCCAAAAACTGCACAGTTTGTGCTGCGCTGGCTGTCAAAATATCGTATAATAACAATAAATTAATTAAAAATTCGCTTTAAATTTGTTCGATTTAATTAAGCTTGGCCAGTGTGTGTGCGCGCGCACTGGAGGATGGTTTTCGGTCGGGAAGTCGGAACCGTGGAACTGGAACCTCCGATTAACCGACCGACGACGACGATGAGGACGGCCCGTGTGGTAAGGAACTGTCAGTTAAATACTAAAATAATTTTTGGACAGTAAAGAGAAAAATAAACAAGTAAACAAACAAGCTAATAAAAATGAATATCTCTCTTTCTCTTGAAGCAGCCAGCAGCGCGTTTCGGTGCTCTGCGGGAGTAGCAGCTGCAAATTCGTGAACTCGATGTCAATTATCCTCTTGGGCTTGGCAACGGGACTCACGTGCCGAATCTTTCGGTGATCGATACCGCTACTTGGAGTAGGTGATAATTGAAGTTTTAATGGAATATTGTTATGTACGGAGTGGTTAATCGGATTCTGCATGGTCGTAAATGAAGTGGAATTTTGTTTTGAAGAATTCAACCTACTCCAAATTAATCTCATTTTCCATTACACGCAAGCATTTCAGAAACTAATAATTTAGACTCTGACAATTTGACTTTAAAAACTTAAAGGTTTGACTACGAAAATGTTGTCCAAATTGAAATTTAAATCAGGGTTAATATGACCCGTTATCACCTTATCCGACACAAAATTTTAACATCCTAAGAAGGTTAAAAAATATTTAAGTTTTATTAAAATTTATTTAAGTTTTGACACTTTTTTGGATTGTTTTACTCAAAATTGCTTGACTTTTTTTCTATTGTGTATATTTTCCCTGAATAGCAATTATATTTCCTACAACAATTTCAATTGTAAGTGACGTTTTCAAGTTGAAAAGTATCGAATACGAAATTTTGAAGATTTTTTACGAGATTCAAAATTAGAATTTTCTATATCCTCATCAAAAAAACTGCCAGAGAGTACCTTGTCTTTCTTGGTAAATTTTTTTCAACAGATGTTTCCATTTGGCATACTTTCCTGATAAATGGAAAAATGCAAAAGTTGTTCCAATTTTGAACCGGATAAAAATCCAGCTGAAGCTTATATCCCAAGTAACATTTTACGTGTTATGCAGTACTACAAGGCTACTATAAAACAACATTCATAAAACCCTGTTCATGACAGCTTTGCCTTTATTACATCCCCCAAAACCTCATTAAGACTAGAATCTGTCTAGTTGGCCCACCCCACAGTGGTTCCTGGCTGGCCAAAACCAATATTTTTTTATCATTTGTACATGTTAGGAGTATCTTAAATTGAACGATTTGTGCAGTTCTGTTGATTACATATTTTTTTTATGGTTGTTATAGTGTAGCGATATAACAATTTTTTGTTAAATATCGTAATGTGTCTTGTTACTGTTTTGCTAAAATATAGCAAAAAATAATGTGTTTATCAACTTGGTTGCTTCAGAAGAAATGTTTCTCGGCTTATTTCACGTCAAATGGATGGTAAAAACTGCACTGTTTTAGTGACAGCTTCTAATAAAAAATTTACAAAAATATACTTTTTTCACATTTGGACTAAGCAAAACATATGACGGACACGTCTGCCCACTATCTTTTGTTTATTTGTCGTCAATCAGTGTAGACCGTTTTACAATAGTGCTGTTGCCTTACATGCTATTTTAAAACATACGTTTTATTTGAAATTGTCAGCAAATGTAGACTGCATATACAAATATCTAAAAAAATAAAAATTGTTTTAAACTTAACGAGATGAAATCCTAGCAGTTAGTGTTCTCCTTACTGTATCTTTAGACATCGTTAGATCTATATGCTCACAATAATTATTATACACTCTCATCATTCTATTAATTGGTCCATTTTTACCATAATTCGTTCTGTGAGGTGACAGTTGAAATACATTTCGAGTTCTTAACATGCGTGATGGTACGTAAAAATTTAATCTTGCTAATATTTTTTCTGAATTTACGCGTTGTGAGATAATATCATTGACAAAGGAAATCATGGAAATTTCTCTTCGTTTCTTAAGTGTTTCAATGTTTATCAACATGCAACGGGACTCATAAGAAGGAAGGGGAAAAGAGGTCCAGCCTAGTTTCCTAAGAGCAAATAACAAAAACTGTTTTTGAACTGATTCCATACGATTTATATAAGTTTCATGGTATGGAGCCCAAACCACACTGCAGTATTCGAGAATTGATCTCACGTAAAGTGTTTTGATGGTATATGGGTCTTTAAAATGATAACTAAATCTTTTTATGAATCCCAACATATTATTTGCTTTGTGAATTGTGGTATTCACATGATCTACAAATGTCAACTTCGAGTCAAGAATTACTCCTAAGTCCCTAATTTTATCGCACCTTACAACCAGCTGGTTTCCTAGAGTACATGTAAAATCTAGAGTAGTGTTTTTTCTGGAATATGATATAATATTGCATTTTTTAACATTAATATCCAGCAGACTTTTAACGCACCAGTTGTAGAAAACATCAATTTCATTTTTTAAATGTAGCAAATCAGAATTGTCAAAGATTTCCATGTACAGTTTCATATTGTCAGCATATATGAGCACATTTAAACGATTTAACATAAACTTCACGTCATCCACAAATAAAATAAATAATAAAGGACCTAAATGAGATCCCTGTGGAACTCCCGAGGTAACATTAACTGGCGAAGATATTTTTCCTTTAAAGCGGACCATCTGTGTTCTTTCTGTCAAGTATGATGCAATCCATTTTAAAAGTGTACTTGTCATACCTAAACGTTTTATTTTAAAAAGAAGTAAGGGAATGTCTACTCTGTCAAAGGCCTTACTAAAGTCAGTGTATAAGGTTTCAACGGTATTACCTCTATACATTGCTTCAATAGAAAAGTTTACAAATTCCAACAGATTAGTAGACGTTGACCGACCTTTAAAAAAACCATGTTGATTATTTGAAATGCGATGCTTAACCTGGTTAAATATTTTCTGGTTAACAATTGCTTCAAACATTTTAGGAATGCATGACATAATTGCAATACCTCTATAGTTTTTAATATCTGACCGTTTGCCAGATTTAAATATTGGAACTAAAAATGATTTCTTCCAAATTTTTGGAAAATCACCTGTTTTGAGAGATAAATTGTAAAGCCAAAACAATGGTTTAACAAAACTTGTTGCTATTTTTTTTCAATAAAAATGGAGGTATTTCATCAGGACCAGGTCCTTTGCCAGCATCGAGACTTTCAAAAGTCATAAAAATTTCTTTAACAGTGATATTTTTAACTGATACGTCATTTTCCCCTTCATGTAGGTAAGAAAAATAGTTCAAATCGAGAGCATTACTGGATTTCTTATATGTGTTTTGGAAAAAACGAGCAAATAGGTTACAAATATCCTCACTATCAGTGCTATCACACTCTTCAAACTGCATGCGTGATGGGAATGTACATGACTTCATTTTTTCGTTCGCGAAGTTATAGAACGTTTTGGGATCTGATTTTATATTGTTCTCTACTCTTGAATTGTAATTCTCATATGCTGACGATATTTCTGCCTCAAGTGCTCCGCAAATTTCAACGTATTTTTCTAAATTTTGTGACGTTTTAAACTTTTTATACGCCTTGTGTGCTTTTTGCTTCCTGTTTTTAATATTTCTGATTTCTTGTGTATACCACACAGGATATTTGGTGCTGTTCACTATTCTCTTTTGTCTTTTAGGAACGAATTCTTCAATAATATTGTATAAGTTAGTATAAAATATGTCAACAGCCTTGTCCATGTTGTTTTCATCTTTTAAAAGGTTTTGCCAACTTATGTTATTCAGTCTGTTGTTAAATTCAGGAACATTTGCATTTTTAAAATCATAAACTAATTCAAAATCAACAACGCTTGGGCGTGACCGATGCGAGTCTGTGAACACTGAGTATTCAATAGCCGTATGAAATTTTTCATTCTTCCATAATGGAACTGCTGCTTCTACAATACAAAAATCTTCTGTACAATTAGTAAACATAAGATCCAAATAGGAATTGAGCTGGTTACGAACATGGTTAATTTGATGAAGTCCCAAGTGGCTGCTTTTATCAAAGATGAATTGCAAAGTATCGTTTTCTCCTACAATTGGTAACAACAGAGAATCATTATCACTATCCTGTATAAAATTAACAGTATTCTGGTTAAAATCTCCATAAATATGAATTTTGGTTCTTGGATCTTCTCTTTGAATTTTCAGTTCTGCAGCAGTGAAAAACTTTTCGTAAGCTGGTTTTTTGGAAAAGTGTGGAGGAAAGTAGACAGAAGCGAAAAGATGTTCTTCGTCGTTTATTAAAATTTTAACCCACACATCTTCAAATTCTTTTTGGCTTTCGCTAACAATTTGTTCAGCTTGAAATGTAGCATTCACAGCAATAAGTACACCACCACCTGATTTTTTACCTGATAATGATAAATCGCGGTCACATTGAAAAACACAATATTTACTACCAAAGACCTCTTCGCTATTAATGCTATCAGACCAACTAGTTTCTGTTCCAATTATTATATCATATGTGCATCCGCTTATTTTATTTTGAATTTAATTTATTTTATACGCACTACGCATACGGTTAAAATTTTGGCAATAGACTGTAGTTTCACTTAAAAAAGAGCTACTTGATAAACTAGCGACATGGTCACTTACGTCGTGCTGGTCAGGGGGTGAAGTGGCTGCATCCTGTCCGAAATCCCTCAAGTTATGTGAGATGCCATGATCCTCGGGCTCAGCTATGTTGTCATATTCTACCTCAGGTGAGTGCGTCAGTGGTGCCGAAAACACCAAAAAACCAAAAGATAGCTAGAAAAGTCAGCTTTCAGATAGGCTTAAATGTGTTTTGCGATTTTTTGCGAAAGATGTTGAAATTAGGAATAACGAGTAAGGTGTTCTTTGGAAAATATCCGTTTCTAAGTTATAAAATCTGCAGCGTATACTGTAGAAAGCTTCACAATGCCTTTTTTCAAAGCACACAAACACGCATACACATACACACACGCACCATATATCTCTTATTGTTCATGAGTTATTTTTTTTTTTTATTTATTTATTTATTTATTTATTTATTTTATTCTTATTTCATCTGACTTTTTTCAGTCTTAATGAAATCTAGGATGGGGAAAAGCCTCTTTGAGTTAACCATTCAGTTGGCTCAAAGAGGCGTAAAAACCCCATGTCTTTTCATACATATAACAATAAATAAAATTACAAATAGTCAATACACAGAATACGTTAAATACAAATGAATACAAATGACAAACATATTAAAAGCTAAGTCAATAATCTAAAATAATTAAACACAACAATCTGCAAATGCGTCGCAGCTCACGCGTCGGAGGGTTGGAAACTCGGTGTAGTGTTGTAGAAGGACCATGTAATAAAAAAAAACAGCAGGTAATACACACTTTCGTAGTAGCAGTGATTGGACAGATACTCACCGCTGTGCATTGACCAGGCGGCGTTGAAAAGTGGCAGCAGAAACATTGAAGTCAAATTGTCCACTAACATCGTTAAACCGAGAAGACATTATCCTGATAGGATCGTGTTGACCATAACGGCTGTTCCGGGTAGCAAGGTGCAGGAATTTACGTTGCCTCAAAGGTCTTTGCGGCGCATATACGTGCAATTCAGTAAGAATATCTGGGGCATCGATTTTATTGGTCATTACCTTAGCGACGAAGATGGCTTGCAAATTGGATCTTCGCTTCTCCAGAGTATCGGTGCCTAACAGCATACAACGATGTTCATATGGAGGAAGATTTGACGAATCGCGCCAGGGTAAGTGGCGAAGAGCGAGACGCACAAATTTTTTCTGCACCGCCTCGATACGGTCAATCCAGTTTCTGTTGTACGGGCACCAAACCAGCACGGAAGATTCCAAAATAGATCGAACCAGTGCACAGAAAAGGGACTTCAGGCAGAGAGGATCACGAAATCCATCAGCAAGCTTAAACATGAAGCCGAGCTGTTTATTGGCTTTTGCAATCACGTCTTCGTATTGCGGTCGGAAAGTGAGTTCGCGGTCCAATATCACACCGAGATCCCTAACCTGATACAAGCGCTCGAGAGTTTGTCCACACATGCTGTAGTTGAAATTGATTGGTTGCCGCTTCCTGCTGAATGATATTGTGTTGCATTTGGCTATGCATAAATCGAGTAGGTTTCGCTTGCTCCAGTCCTCGAACAAATCTAATAACCTCTGCAACTCCAGGCAATCCTCAGTGCACGTGATGATCATAAAGATCTTAACATCGTCGGCATAGAATATTCGCTGTCTACGTGGCAACACAAAGGCAATGTCTTTTATGAATAATGAGAAGAGCAGCGGTCCAAGATTACTCCCTTGCGGTACGCCAGAAGGAATCATAAACGGCTCCGAAAGTGACGAACCAATTCTTACTCTCACGGATCTTTCAGACAGATATGATCTAAAACAGCTAACAAGCGCGGAAAATACCCCCAGCTTCTCGAGTTTTTGCAACAGGATATCATGATTCACACGATCGAATGCAGCCTTGAAGTCCGTGTATACGGCGTCCACTTGTGAACCAGCGTCCATAAAGTGTATGCAGAGTGAGGTGAACTGAGTGTGGTTAGTAGTAACAGATCGTTTCGGGTAGAATCCATGCTGGGCACATGAAATGTAGTTTTCGGTGACTTCAAAGAGAGCGTTGTTTACAATTATTTCAAAAACCTTAGAGCAAGCGCTCAAGGACGTTATTCCACGGTAGTTGACGACGTTACATTTGTCACCCTTTTTGTGAATCGGTGACAGAAACGAAGTTTTCCATCCTGCAGGAAATTTTTGCTGCTGGAACGAGAGATTGAACAGTTTTACTAACGGTGTCATCAGAGAACTCGAGCAGTTTTTCAACACAGATGAAGGAATCCCATCAGGACCGGGTGACACGGAATGTTTGAGCTTACGTAATGCATTTTTGACATGCTTCTCGCTGATCTGGAAAATTCCAAAGTCGATGCTGTCTAGCGGCGTATCACGAACAGCAGCCTCTATCTGCGATGGCGTAGCAGGCGTATTTGAGAAGACATTCTTGAAGTGTTCAGCAAAGATCTCACATTTACTAGAGGCTGTGCTAGCAAATTGGTCGCCGAAATACATGGACGTAGGCAATCCATCTTCCTTGCGTTTATTACGAACAAAAGACCAGAACTGTTTGGGATGTAGACGTATATTTCTCTGCGTACGATCAACGTATCGAGCATACAATAGACGGTTATACCGTGTGTACTTGTTACTGGCCATTACAAAGCGATATTTGGAGTGCTGCGAACGACTCCGACTATACGTTCGAAGTGCAGATCGCCTACGGCGCTTCAACTGGCGGTGGCTCCTGTTCGTCCAAGGAGGCTTCAGTGGAGAGCGCTGAAGAGGCACGTGATCTTCGATGACTTGACGTATCTCCGTGTTGAAAATACATACAATATCGTCCAGATCCTGATCAGAATCCAAAAATTGCCAATCGATTGATAATAGCGCATCATTCATCGAACTATAATCAGCACGACGAAAATCGAACAAGCATCTTAGGGTGCCCCCTAGACAATCGGTATTCTTTAAATATGTTTTTATACGTTCATTTCTCGTGAAATTTTTATAGAAGACACTTTAAGAACTTTTTATGACGCATATTTTTGTTAAGTTGTTATCTCTTTTATTTGAAAAGTTATGGCTAGTTTTTGTTGAAAAATATTACTTTTTTTTTAAATTAAATTAAATGCTTTAAACAGAAAAAGCTCTTGCAGTTTTTTACCAAAAATGAAGAAAAAACGATATTTACAATGAAGTTAACTGTTTGAAAACCGGATTGCTCCACATTGAGATATTGACAATATCTCAACGAAAAAAATAGCCTTTAACTTTCCAATCAAAACAGATTGTAAACTAGTTGCTTGAGCAAAAATATGCGTCTCAAAAGTTCTAAATGTAATCAGAACAATGTTTTACGAGAAATTAACGCATGAAGAGATATTCAAAGAAAACCGATTTTAGTGGCCACCCTAACCTGCTTGTTTAAGAGAATCATAGCTCATGAACCATAAGAGATAAAAACGTTGCTTTGAATTGAATGTTCTACAACTGTTTAGAACACTGCTTTGGTCTATCTCAAATAATAAAAAAGTTTAATTCATCAATTTTATAGACCACCCTAATTTTACGAAAAGAAAAGATTGAACAATAAATATGAAGCAACTTTCCCTAAGAAACCATATACCTAAAACTGACGGTTTAGGCACAAACTTGTTTGTCTTACTAAATACGCCTTTTGGACCACTGTGACCTTTTTGTGACGTATTGATTGTAATTTTTTCTTTTTACAGCTAAAAAAACAGCTATTTCAACTGTCTTTTTTGCCTATTTGCAACAATTTTGAGGTTTTGGCCAACATTTGTTCTAAGGGAAACCACTGTGCATCTTGGAGAAGGTTTTGAAGGGCATATTTTCGAGACACTTCAAGATTGATTTGCTGCAAAAAGGTTATACGACGAAACCATTTGGCATCAATATTCGTGCCATTTGCCTTTGACGCTTGATAAGCGCACTAAAAATAAAGCATAAATCAAGATAAAAAGGGATACATATAAGGGATTTTATCGATGGTCTTTATCTGGGAGATACTAAATATTTCCTAGTTACTATCTGTCCAGTAATAGATATCCGTCTTGCTCTTAATAGTTTTGACTTCGTACCACCTACGATATTGTGCAACTTGTTCGATGCAAATGCTAATGCTTATGCTTATTACTGTTGCACTATTACTGCTGCTGAAAATGAATCCTACCAGGAGGCCCCATGCAGACATAATAGAGGGGATGCTGCTTTCCGAACCAACCGAGTAAAATAACATGGAATTGAAACCATCACAGTTCATACTGAAACTGGACAATCCAGAAAATAATTATGCTTTTGTGTAAACATGATATTTTACTATGATTGAATAATTCCAGACGCTCGAAAATGAACTAGCCCGTGGCTAAAAATCACCTTAATAAAGATTTAAAAAAAAATCCAGATGCCTTAAAATAACGCATTTTTTTTACCGACATCCAAAAATCAATTATCATACACATTCTGACCAAGCCAGTTCAATGGAATTTTAAAGCTTTCTAATTATAATCAATCGTGCGACGCAATAAACATTCCGGGTGATAAGCAAAACGTGCCCCCCATACCTGCAAGCACCACACCGTTGTTTATCCAGCTTGTAAGACATGAATCGCTAAATACCGCCCCCCGTAATCGCCTGATTTTCGTGCGTCAATTTGCGCAGATGTTTCGAAAAAAAAAGAAGAGGAAGCAACACTTGCTCTGAATCTGTAGAGCTGTAGTACATCGATTCAGTCATCTATCCAGTCGCGCTAATTGTCACGTGCCTTAAGTTGTTATGAACATTGTGTTTGTCAAACGAATCAAATCGACGCAGGTGAGGGGATCCACCTCTTGCTAAGGATACCGGTGAAGCATGATGTTAATTTTTTATTCACCTTCTGTGGGGGCATGTGGGGTATTTGCAAACAAGAATTGCGCTCATTCATCCCCGTTTGTCGTGGTTTCCGATTTGGAAAGCCACCAATAATCGTGAGAGTGCAATTCACACCCTCAGGGAGTAATTTTGTAGCTGCGCAGGTAGCTGATAACTTTACCACGCACATGGGAATTCAAGGAAGGTACGAGATTTTCAAATGACAGTAAGCACATTGTAATGTGTTCCGCTTCTTTGGAGATTGAATGCAGATTTTCCAAGGTTGGGCAGCATGTTATTCTTGTTTTCATATCTCTGACTTATTTTATATGACTTGCAGGGCCTCTTAACTTTGTGTTGACTACGTAGTTTACTAATAGCCCTTTAGTTAAATTCGTTTAGGGATAGGAAAACTTTTGCCATTTGGCATTTTTTTTTTTGACGTGGACCACGTCTTATGGGGAGGTACTGGGGGTAAATCGAAAATCTAAAATTGCGACCGTCACGAAAAGGTGTAAGGGTTTGAATTCTTATAACTTTGGCATTTGTAGATGAAATTAAAATCCAAATACACCAATCGATAGGAAATAGCTCTCAAAATCTGCTACAATGAATGCTTTTCCAATTTTTTCAACTTAAATCGTTGAAAAATGTACAAAAAAGAAATTATTTTATCGCTGTTTCAATGCAATAAACGTTCTCCCCAAACCAAGTCGTCATAATCGAGTACCATTTGGTTGCGCATCGTTTTGCTTGACCCTCAAAAACTATATAAAAGCTCTGCGATATTTGTGTGATCGAATTGAAAGAGGAATTGACGTTTCATAGATATAATATTAGAAACGCGGTTGAAATAAGAACACCACATTTCTTGACTGGTGCTTCACAAATTTCATTATAGTTTAAAGGAATAAATGTGCTCAATTCGATGCCTAGACATATCAAACGTTCATCAACACTTACAGAATTTAAAAGACACTGCATTTCACACGTTAAAACTGTCTTTTGAACAGTTATCCAGTGATTTTTTTTTATGAATTGACAAATTATGTATCTTGACGAAGTTATCTCTAACGGATTATTTTATATGGATAGCTGTCATAACGACTTTTTAATAATTATTGTAGCACTGCAAAAACTCTTTCTGTTCGCCACGATGGTGATGATGGATTTTTAATATTTGATTTAATAGTAGATTAATTAAAAAAAAAAGTAGTTTACAAAGGTTTGAGCCTCGCGCGCGTATTACGGATATAGAGGACTGAATTCAACATTTGATAAAAAAAAATGCAATTTTGAAGCTTATTTGAAAGATACCTTGAGTTAGTAGTAAGTTTTTTGGCAAATGTTAGGGGTTCGTGAGCATTCCTGACATTGCTGAAAATTATGATAGCATCAGATTGCGGGGTTGCTAGTGTAATAGGATGCTTTGTTGATTGTTCACTAACTCTTGATTGCTTGTAATACTTATGAATATTTTAGGTGGACAAAAAGGCGAACTAAGAGGTGGACGCCTGAGCTTTTCCACATTTATATCGCTGTGAAGCAACTGTAAACTGTAGAGGGAATTTATATCTTTAACTGAAACCAGTTCGATTTGGTTTGCTAACCTGGTTAATATTTCATATTTAATTATCTTATAGATAAATCGTCCAGCTCAAACCTTTGTATGGGTAAGAGGTGGGACCATCATCATGCTGTCGTTCCTCCGCTCATTAAAGCTTCGGACGGCGTGCAAGCAGAAGCAGGAGCAAATCAGGAAAAGGTGAAATTTTTCCCTCTGCTGAACATTACCGCAGTTGGGCTAGAGTGCTGATGTTGTGAATCCGCTTATTTTCGCATCGGTGTGGTAGAATAGCAGCAGTTAGCGTGTTCACCTTGATGACAACCAGAGTTGAAAATTATCTGGGGAGAATCACCCGGGTGCAAGAGATATCATTCTCTGGGGTGAATCTCTGCTTGTCTCCTCGGAGATTTTTCCTGGCACCACTGGAGAGATTTTTAGACACAGCACGAGAGAGTGAGAATGTTGACAGTTCACTTTTTGTCTGTTTATACACTCACTTCCGTGAGAAAGATGACAGCGCAAATGCGTTATTGTTTCTCCAAAGATTCCGGCAGAGCTTAACGTGAGTGAGTGAAAACATCAATAAAATGGCTGAAAAACGTATACAAAGACAAGGGCGTAGCCAGGTTTTGAGCTAGGTACGGGCGAAAAAAAAAATACTATGGAAAATATAGCCCAATGCCATTTCACCGAACGCCATTTCACCGAAAGCCTTTGTGTTGCTGAGTTTAGTGCGGTTTGAGGACGGTACCGAAAAGGTGGTTGTGAAAGTTGTGCTTTGCAGGGCAAATGAAAAAAAAAACATTAAAAGTGGTCACGGTATTCAACTTGAAGCGGCATCTCGTCAATATTCATCGGGTGTTCTGGTGTGGCTAGATCTCTGCTTCTCTCTTCATTTTCGCTGCAGCTGCTGACGGCATTCCAAGTGCCTTCCTCTCGACACATTTCATCGACGACATTCTTCACGTTAAGGACGAGCATCTCCCTTCACAAAACTGCCTTGAACCTTGGACAGTCGAAGACCACATGCTCCGACGTTTCATCCACGTTGCCACACTCCGAACAGAGGGGTGACACTACGTGTCCGAACCGATGCAGATACTTCCTGAAGCAGCCGCGGCCAGACAAGAACTGCGTTAGGTGGAATTTGACGTCTCCGTGATTTCTGTTCACCCAGGTCGGAAAAAATCTGTATTAGTCTACGTGGTTAGGTTTAATAGAGAGACTTTCAGACAGAGGCTGGTTCATCTCTTTATTAGTCTACGTGTCCATCTACCGTTCTCTGCCGTGTTCCACTCCTGTTGCCACTTAGCCAACGACTCCGCTCTCACAACTTTCCTGCGCCTGTAGCACTCGCTGTCTTCCACTTTGAGGTTATGACATGCCCCCGACGGTGATATCAGTGCTAACATTTGAAAACGGCACAAATGCCATTTGTAAACAAATGGTTTGTGGGCCCTTTACTCACTACTTGAAGTACACCCACGCGACACAACGGCAACATCGGGTAGGGGAAATTTTCCCCTTCCTGACGATGCTGTTGGTTTGCGTGGGCGTTCTTCGGGTAGAGAGTAAAGGGCCCACAAACCATTTGTTTACAAATGGCTTTTGCGCCGTTTTCAAATGTTAGCACTGATATCTTCCCGCTTTACCGCTTTACAGTTACTGTCCAATAGAACTTCCGTTTTATGATGGACTATCTGCAGCTTCGCTCCTTACATCCAATTACCAATCATGTCGATCGCCTCGGTCGCCAGCACTTCCACCTCTTCCAGCGTCTCGCCTGTTACCGTCAAGACAATGTCGCCCGCAAAGCCAACGATCTCAACTCCTTTGGGCAGCTCCAGCGTTAGCACGCCATTGTACATCCCGGTCCAGAGCGTTGGACCAAGGATGGAGCCTAGTGGAACTCCCGCTGTGATCCTAATTGATCTCTGTCCCATGTCTGTCTGTCGACTAAACTGAAGCAAATTTCAATAATGGTGCGCTGATGCACTTCCCTTATTCGCATTTCCAAAATGTGTATAGTAGCCTTTAAAAAATCTTTGTATGCAACAAACCTAAGAGGAAGAGAAGACAATACGGGGGCGAAAACGAATCACTTTTCTGTCAAACGTGAAACAGCTCGTGATTGGCCGATTTGAAATGCGTAAGATGGAGATAGAGATAGAAATAAAGATAAAAGAGTAAGAAGTCAGTTGTCTCCTCTTCCTCTTAGCAACAAACTAACAACCAAAGTCTTCACCGGGGTGACACGGCAAATGTTATTTTTATACACCAATCCTCGACAACCTAAAAAGAATTGATGTTAATTTTTTCACCCGCCAAAAGAGCCAAAAATTCAAGTTGAGAAAAATTTTCTGTACCTCTAACAGCTACAAAATAGTGTAAAACATGTCTGGTACCTTTTTATATGCAATCTACATCTGAAGTCCATCCTTTTTTACATAGTCTGCACAAAAGATACTTTCTGTTCCACCCCATTCATAAAAAACTGTGTGGGCGGGCCTTAGAAAGTATTTTTTCTGCATAATATGTAAAGAGGAGGGACTTCGGATGTTGTATACAAATCACAGATGCATTACTATAAGAACTGTCTAAATGCTATGAATTTACACGCTAGTCTTCGTGAAATTCTGCTTGGCTAACTGAATTTTGATGCTTTTGGACCGTCCCTGTGAAGAAATGGGATTCAGAGGGACGGTAAAAATCCATTTACATCTTTAAGTAGAGCTTTACATTGTTGATTGTTACAAAATTCATCCACCAAGTGGATTAGTGCGTTTCTGGGTGGTGCTGTGTTTAGTTCTGTGGGATACACCCTGAGCATAGTGAAATGCTCACCTTTCGGTGAGCTGTCAATTGACGCTGGCTGGACCAAAAGAAATACAATATCTGGCAACACTGCTCTCATCGTCGTTGGTTGGTCTCACCGTCATTCTTCCTCTTTCTCCAACTGGCCATCAGACAGGCAAGACGTGGTTAGCGGTCCTCCGTTGTCGCGGGACAATTCATGCGTGTGGTCAACGAGCGAAACTTCACAATGGCAATCCTTCCAGGATAGTTGCTACCTAGCAACTGCAAGGTGAACGAAACTGAATACAGCATGAATTGTCTAACAAGGCGGAGTAAGAAAGTGTAGAAACAGTGGAAAAAATGAAACCTGAAGCTATAAAGAAACGTCCAGAACTAACCGGCAGCCATTTTGCTTCGTTTTTTCACATCGCACGTGTTTTTACCCTTCTTACAAAGAAGGGTATAGATATCACTTGAAAAACCGACTATCGATCCGAGGCCATATGTGTCATATACCATTCGACTCAGCTCGACGAGATCGGAACATGTCTGTGTGTGTGTGTGTGTGTGTGTGTGTGTGTGTGTGTGTGTGTGTGTGTGTGTGTGTGTGTGTGTGTGTGTGTGTGTGTGTGTGTGTGTGTACGTGTGTATGTGTGTATGTGTGTATATGTAACGAAATGAATGCGCTCACGTTTCTCAGCAACCGCTCAACCGATTTGAACAAACTCGGCGCCAAATGATAGGTCTTGGGGTCCCATTGAACGCTATTGAACGGTTTTGGAATCGGTGAACCGGTTACGGAGATATGGCCGGAATAAGATCCGGTGAATATGGGTCTTCACGCTGGATTTAACGGAAAACGTATCAAAACCATCATGCGACACATCAAATTACTACATAATTCAAAAATAAGATCAATGCAAGTCGTGTTAAGTGTTCCAGACCACATTGGACACACTTGGACATGTTCCGGGTACCCCGGGGAAGTTGCTTGAATATGAATTGAATTAAAACCCATTAAATCACATTAAAATACGATGATAAGGTGATTGGTAGTCTCACCAAATAGACTACACCCGGATATATTCCGGGTACCCCCAGGCAGTGGCGTAGCGTCACTGGATGACACGGGTGGTGGGGGGCTTGGTCACTGATAATGACAATAAAATAAATAAACTTGAATAAGTAAGAAGGGTCTGATCACACCATAGGTGGATAAATTCGGGTTTTTTTTTTGTGGGGCCGCCGAAAAAAAACTACCGTTTGAAGGAAGAGATTAGCGCGTGCTGCTGATAGTGTGAGACGGAACATATTTCTAGCTAAGAGAAAAGGTGACAATACGGGGGCGAAAATTAACCACTTTTCTGTCAAACCTAAACCAGCTCCTGATTGGTCGATTTCATGTGCGTAAGATAGAGATAGAGATAGATAAAGATAGAGATAGAGTTAGAAATAAAAGAGGAAGAAGCCAATTGTCACCTCTTCCTCTTAGATTTCTAGTTAAAGTTTTTTTTTCATGTGTTGTGTTGTTTTGTTGTTTTGGTGGGAAGCAGATGAACGCTTGCGTGCACGTTTATTTTATTTCATTTCTTCTTCTCTGGTTTACACACCAGATCCGCGTTCAAGAAAATTAATTTTATTCTTAATGAAATTATGTTTCCGGTATGCGTCGTCGCGTTTTCTTTTTTACTGACCGTTCGGATCCGGAATCTGCAAATATCTGAGTGTTGTGGATAGTTTAGACAAAGAGTAGTACAGGAAGCCTACTCTGAAGACAAGAGTCTGCAACAAGGTGGGACGCCTTGTTTAGACAAGTGGTTCGGGACGGTCAATACTTGCCACGGTTTGGGACACCCGGTTGAAAGATTCGAATAAATAGCGAGGTGAGACAATATTAGTGTGGGACACCTACTCGAATGCATATTTGTCATGGAGAGGAACATCCAGTGAAAAGATCAATGTTAAACCTTAGCCGCGGAGTGGGACACTCGACTAAATATTAGCTTAGAGCGAAACGGAACGTTCGTAAATTGTCTTTGCCACTGCGTGGGAGGTTCGTAAAAATCATTGCCGTCGAGTGGGACGCTTTATGGAGTGATCGATATAGTTTTCTGCACAATGGTGAGATGCCCGTGAGAAAAGCAATACTCTTCCTAAAATAAGAAGCATGCAGTTTTGCAGTATTGCGGAAATACGTCAGAGCTACATCAAATAGAGGTGATCATTCATACTCTAATGAAGCAGAGTAAAAGGACATTTCGAGCGGCGAGGAAGGATCCGATGGAACTGAAGGAGTTCAAGCTCGGGCTGTGATAGCGCGTTAACTTCCGACGGAGTTTCTCGTTGCAACGGTTGAGGAAAACGCAAACGAGACTGAAAACACGACCTCTTTCGGGGCACCATATACCGGCACGAATTCGAGTTGCGGGAATGGTTTGAAAGCGGTGACTGCTACACTAGGTGAGCCTTTCGACACGAACGCCAGACTGGACGTTATGCAGATGGCACTGATTTACTTGGCACATATAGTTCATGAGAAGATAACTGCGGAACAAGATCCTCTCACTGTGGACAAAGTGAGCAAGCCTCCCCTACAGTAGCCATGATTAATCCACCTGTCCGGTTTGCCAACATTCTGCGTTTTCCGAAGGCTGTGAAAGTAACAAGCATTTTGGAGGCATTCACCATATATCTCGTGAAGTTCGAAATTGCAATCTCCCTCAATGGTGTGACATGCGCCGCAGACCTCCGCCCGAATCTAACAGATCCAGACCGCTATAGACGGATGGTAGGTAACATTTCAAGCTACTTCCGCGCGATGACGGACGTCAGTCCTAAGCACGACAAATTTACTGCCATGAAACAGGAACGTGGAGAATCAACGGTAACGTTCCATTGCCAGATTGGTGTCGCAAGTCCGGTTGTGCAAATACATCGAAGAGGACCAACTCCGTTTTGTCAGGTCCCAACTATGGACGTTTTTATTATGAGACCAAAGCTTTGACCACCCGTTTATCAACGCTTGTATCTCGCATAAATTTACATGAATTTTTCGAACGGTGTAACGTGCCCGCAGCATTCCGAGAAGGAGAAAAGTTTCGGCTCCAAGAAACGGAGAAGGTATCATCGAGGGGGTGACTCTATCTACGATGAAGGAAATTTTTTGTTTTGCTGTGGTTAGCTGCGCGCACCCTTAATAACTGGAACGAAGATTGATGACAATTCTGAAGATTTCCTGCAAACATATGAAGAAGCACGATGCAAATAGATGCGAGAAATGAAAGAAGATTTTTCGTAGATTGATTCGCTAGTGTGAGATTTTTCGAGCATCTAGAATTGAGATTTAGATGTAACGCCCCCTCGGGTATCATAGAGAAGGTGACCTCAGCACCGGGATGGATAAGCGGGATGTCAGCAGTTGCGAAGGGCAAGGACAACTTCAGATTAGTTGTGAATATGCGAGGTTCAAACAAGGCCATAAAACGAAAATACTTCGGGTTGCCATTACTCCACAAAATGAAAGTGAAGCTAAATGGGGCAACATTTTTCACCAAGCTTATCCAGCGCTTACTATCGTCTCGAGTTTTTTTTTAAACACGGCTGTTACTGTTGATAGAGAGGTTGATTACATATATAAATGTATTTAATATTGTTTACTTTTGCCAACCATCCCCGAAAATAAACAATATCACGGACTCTAGAGTCTAGACTACTTAATTATTTTTTTTTAGAGAAGAAGTGGGATGTGGGATACACCCTGAGCATAGTGAAATGCTCACCTTTCGGTGAGCTGTCAATTTACGCTGGCTGGACCAAAAGAAATACAATATCTGGCAACGCTGCTCTCATCGTCGTTGGTTGGGCTCACCATCATTCTTCTTTCTCCAACTGGCCATCAGACAGGCAAGACGTGGTTAGCGGTCCTCCGTTGTCGCGGGACAATTCATGCGTGTGGTCAACGAGCGAAACTTTACAAGTTCGGTCCAAAAAAATTGAACCTCTGAAAATGGGTTGGAGCGTCTTGGTGTTAATGCAAAAATGGCAAAAACTTAAGAGATATATTTCTGAATACTTGTAGTTCTAATTCCTCATTATGTTCTTAAGAGGCGGACAAATTTGGACGTTAAGCTATCCAATGAAAATTTAGAATCACGATCCCATTTGGATGGACGAATTTTCGATTGCTTGAAGTAGCAAATTGTGAATCAATGTTGAACTCAGTGTCACATGGACCAAACTTTCTAATTTTGTGAAAGCACAACTCTGAATATCAAATTTTTGATTATGCTGATGGAAAGAAAGTGAGGGGGCAATCCCAAGTAGCCAACAAGCCTGCTTAGTAATCATTCGACTAATAATGCACCATGTTATCTCTATATAACAAAATCAAGCCAAATTAGCGGGCTTATTGGTTATATTCCAAGTATCAATTTGGGTTTTATGACGGTACTATAGACCATGATTTAGACTTGTAGAGTGCTTTAAAACCTCAATAAAACTTACAATGTTACTTGGGCTGGTTTGTGCAATACGTGCTTGTGAACGATTTCCCACCGGAGGTATCCCACTGCGATCAAGCGTTTGGTTAAACGTGTTATCCATAACAAATGTTCAACGGAGATGGGATGGGCATTGAAGTGAGTACGGGAAAAATATTTAATAAAGAAGGAATACAAGAAGTGTTTCCTATGTGGTAATATTCCTAACTGAAAGTCCAGAAACAGTCAGAAAAATAACTAAAGCTGGGTTTAGACTAGGCAAGTCATGTTATCAACTCAGTTGAATTCGATTGACTTGAAAAGATGAGCTTGCTTCATTTTTTCTCAATTCAAGTGAGTTGATCAAGTCAGTTGAATGGCATGGTTAACACAATTGACTTGCCCTGTCTAAACCCAGGTTGAGGGTGAGGAAATTAACATGTCATGGAGAGGAAATGGAGTAAATTGAGGAAATAAGTTACTTCTACTGTATTTTAAATCAATATCAAGAAAAATGCACGAGCAGTTCACGAAACATCTCAACGTAGTCTACGTCAACCATGCGGTCGTGTCTTGTACACAACCCTATCAATTTTTGTACTTCTGTTTCTAGATAAATACTTCTTTCATTGATTATATGACACACAGCAATTATCAATATTTTATGTATATTTTTTATTGATTGTAACCATCAAGGGTTAGAAATGAAAGTTCATTCAATTCATCAGTAACCGGGTTGTACAATAATATCCTCAATTGGAAGAAAATACGTAGAAGAATGGTCTTAGAAGAGGGTAGGTAGATAGTTCCGTTAGAGAACGGCAACATTACGGAAGTTTAATAGAAGTTGAAAATGAACGAAGAGCCATTAATGCAACAGTGCAAGTCAAACGCACACTTTTTGCCTAACCCGTACGATGTACGCGGAGATTTGAAGTATGTCTTCAAATCTACATCTAATTTTTAGGTTTACGAGGTGGTTTCTTCTTATTATTTCTTAGTTCATCATGATTCGGTGTGAGTGTCCTTTTCGGGCCATTTTCTTCGCCCATCCAACAAGCTCGCGTTCGTCAGCATGATCTAGTGCCGGAGCAGCTCCAGGTTTTGTCTGATGTTTATAGCGATTGCTCAACCGGAACTTGACCGAAGATCTTGGAATTCCGTACTGGCGGCAAGCTGTTTTGATGGCCGTACCTTTTCTGATGACATACACGCAGTTTTTAATTGCCTCCGCAGATTGGGCCATTTTCCCATTTTGAATCTTGATTTTTTTGATAATCAAGAAATATATTTAAAAAAATCATATAATTTGAATTTATTTAATAACTAAGTTAATCAGAAATCTGAGAAAATAGCACGATTGACCAACCAGAATTTTCTTTGTCACTCTTTTGATGATTCTCATTTAATGCTGTCAAAAATGGAATTCTTGGGGTGTCCAAAATAAGTCGGTAACAATTTTTATGATCTTTATGGGACACTATTTATTGAATAGTATTCAAGTAAAATCTTAAGCTAAAATCTTTTTAATCACGTGAAATACATCTTACAAAGTCAGACAAACTGATTTGAGAAAAAAAAAATCATTGAATTGTATATTTCAAACCAAACTGAAAACTAGTCACTAACGCCGATTCCTCTTGACAAACGTCGAAATATGAATCTTTCTCGATAACATTTTCTAAAACTGTATAATTTTAGTAATTGAAAAAAATTTAAGGTGAACTAATGATCTTGAGACATAGACAATAATCAAAAGAATGTAATTGCAACATCAATCCAGATGGATTTGAAGAAACTAGACAGTAAGCGAGGCAAATATATGAAAAGGGTCCAAAATATGTAGGGGTCCAAATCAAGTTGGATACACTATTTGCTTAGAATGTCTACAGTTTGGTTCCAGTGGTATCTGTTTCATCACAAAAAAGGTACCATTTATCAACGTCAAGGTGGTGACATTGCATATCGAACTCATCAACACATGGGCTGGAACTCAGGCTTTTATTCGCCTTTAACAATTATAAGGACTTTGGCTAGTATTGCAGCTACCGGCCCACTTAGGAGAGATATTATCACGTTTACTCTACCACTATGGCTATCAAATCATAGCTACACAGAAAAAAAATTGTTGAATATTACATCCAAACAGCTGCATAGAGGTCATTCCGCCGGTTGTGTAATATTACGTTGTACGTGTACATCGATTTTGCGAACAAAATTACATCTATTGATGTAATATTGCATCTGATTTTTGCTATTACATCATTATTTCATACATCAGCTTGAATTACGTTGATCGATATTACATTTTTGCTGTGTAGCTTAATCTAACAAGTTGCAAACATGTTCTAAAGGGTGTTACGATCAAAATGTGGTCGAGTTGACGGATTACTTTTAATCGAGCATTTGGAAAACTTAAACACCCCTCACTTTGTAGGTGTGTGCGTGCAGAATGATGCCTCTATTTTGATTTTGACATTTGCTCTTCAGTTATCAAAATGGTGTCCAAGCAAGAGGAACAACGCATCGAAATCCAAACTACTCAAACGCAAGACGGACTTCAAATAGCTTCCTAGGCAGGAATTTTATACGGCAACCGGAAGGGGTAAGGTGGCAGACATTTTCATGAAAACTGTCTAAGTTCGCTAAGAAATATCTAGGTTGGCAGGCTATCTGTACCTGTGGCTTGAAAAGCGACATTTTCGTTGAAACCGGGACTGTCAACCAGGAAATTAACGTGAACAAGTGTCTGGAAAAACGTCTGCTGCCTTTCCTGAAGCTACAAGATTGTACCGTGCTGTAATGGCCAGATTTGGCATCCTGCTATTTGGGGTAAAAAAATGCCGTGGGTAGTATGCTGCCAACAACCTGAAGAAGACCCAAAAAACTTTTGGAAGCTAGAAACAGTTTAAGACAAACTGGCGAAAAAAGTGGACGAGTTGGCTGTACAGAATCTGATGGCAGGAGTTAAATGAAAGGCCCGGCAATTTGGATTCGGTCAACTGGAAGCTTAGCTGAATATTTTTTCTGTATTTTGTACTAATTTAACGTATAAAGAAAAATAATTAGATTTATTTTAATAAAAAAAAATTCAATTTACATGCATTCTTGTCTGATCAAATTTTGATCGAAACACCCTTTATTCAAAAAGACCTTATAGTACGTTTAGACTACAGAGTTATAACATGTTATAGCACTATCTTGATGGTGGTTTCTGTGTTGCAATTATTTGACAACCGTTATAACATGTTATAACTCTCCAGTCTGTACAGCGTTTTAGAGAAAAAAGGCAATCCACTACCAGATATCAGGCGGTCAAAAATCAAAAAATCGACTTTCACTAATCCTTATTTTGTTATTTTTGGTCGATAGTAAACATTTCAACTAAGAGAATCTGAAAGTTTCAAGCTTCTAGCAGTTTCAGTTTCTGAGATATCGGATGTCGAAGTTAAAAAAGAGTAAGAAAAGTACAAATTTTGCCGCAAAAATACACTACCACTCAAATAAAATTTCATCCACTTTTTATCATAATACTCCCACATCATTATGCATCGTTGGAAAGGTAATTTAATAAACTTTCCGAAAATAAAATCCATTTGAAAATTTGATGGAAACAAAAAAATTTAAAAATAAAAATAGAAAAAAAAATAATTGAAAATTTAACTTTATTGATCACAGACTTTCGAGTCTCACTCATTCCCAGGCTAATTCTCAGCTCTGGATGAAGTTTTGAGTGTACTGAGTTTGAGTTTGCCTGCCCCAACCTGCCCCATTGGAAATATAAGCGATTTGAAAATTTTCGGTTATTATGGGAGATTTCAAATTGTACAAGAGCCGGCTTGGAAACAAACTTTTTCAACAATTATTTTGCAACTTTTGGAGTTATATTCGGTTGGTATAGTCGAAATATATTGTTAAAGAACATTTTCTTATATTTCATGACCAACTTTTAAAAAGGGCTTAAGCTTTTGTACAAAAAGAAGTCATCATTATCATAAAGTTCACTGTAAAACTACATTCGTTTATGCTTTTTTCTAAAGTAAGTACCTGGGTTATGACGATTATAGAAGCATATGCGTAAGTATGTACCTACGCATATGCGCGGATGAGTTTTATTTATACCTAAGTCTGTACTTAACCTACTGTAGTGTCAATTTGAAGCCATAGTGCATTTTGTGTAGCTTTTATTTAAACTACTACAGTGTAATTCAAATTTACGGTTGAGGCCAAGTGTGAGCATGGATAATAGAACCATTATTAATCTATTAGACGCAAAATTAAGCCATAGTGACAATGTTCACAGAGCCATTGAATTCATTTGTGAAAATTATAACATCTCGGTGGAAAAACGTAAACGTCTCGATGAAAAGATCCATAAAATCGTTACTAAATACATCAACAAATGGCAGAAAGCTAATCGCACGAAAGAGCGATTTGAGTCGTATTTTCGGAATTGGCTTGATGGAGAATTTGGCATCGAGGAATTCATCGAACAGGAGCAATGTGTTGCCTCAACCTCGGCCTCGGGAACAAAACGTGGACGACCTTCAAAACCTTTTTTTGGATTTGAGTGAAAGAGGAAAACGTCGCGTCATCGATAAAGAAGCAGTTGATCCAAAATTCGATACCATCGAGAAGCTTTGTTATTTGCAAGACGGACCGCTTATAATCGAAAGGATTTTAATTTAGTTAAAGTTATTGGGCATATTTAAAAAAAAACCAAAAAAGCTCTAAAACCATGCTGGCTCAACTAACTGATCAACGAGGAATGATGTCACCAGAAGAGGCTTTTAGTGTACTTATCGAGGCTGGATTGAGTAGATTTCAATACGAAGTAATACATAGTGAATCACCTTCAAGATTTCCACCTTACTATGTGATCGGAGCAGTGAAAAAAATATGCGCCCCTCCTAGTGAATTCATCGAAGAAAGTGCATTGAAAATAAGAGTGAAACTCCAGGCGCTGATGGAAAATACAGTGAAACGAATCGTCCAAATAATTGATGCAGAGCTCAACGAGTATATGGATAGCAACGATCTAGTTTCTACGGAACTGGTTCTTCTATGTAGCTGGGGTATGGACGGATCAACTGGATATTCGCAATATCATCAAGTGCTACCAGAAGGATGTCAGGACGATTCAGATGTATTTTCGTCCACTTTAACACCAATTCAGTTGTTCATGTACAATGATCGAAAGGAAATTATGTGGTTTAATCCCATGCCTCAAAGTATTCGATTTTGTAGGCCATTCATCCTTGAATTCATTGAAGAGAGTAAAGAAGTTATTCTGGCTACAAAACAGGATGTAGAAAAAGAAATGAGTGAACTAACGCCAGTGAAAATTGAACTCTCAAACGACAAGTTTATACTTGTTGATTTTGATTTTGTCCTCAGTATGATAGACGGAAAAGTCTTAAGTTATATCACTGGAAATTCGTCGATGCAGAATTGTCCAATATGTGGGGCAACACCAAATGTAATGAATGATGCAGAGAAATTCGAGGAAGGATTTGTATCAAACGAAGAAGCCTTGCATTACGGCATATCTCCACTTCATGCTTGGATAAGATTTTTCGAATGCCTTTTGCATATTGCATACAGAATGGATATCAAAAAATGGAAGGTAACGAAACCGTTCAAAGAACTATATGAACAAAGAAAAAAACATGTGACGACACAGCTTTACGAAAAATTTGGAGTAAGAGTAGATCAACCACGATCGGGTGGAGCAGGTACCAGTACTACAGGAAACGCTTGTCGAAGAGCATTTGGAAATCCCAAGCTTTTAAGCTCCGTGCTGAACATTGATGAAGAGTTAATTTTCAGATTCTGGAATATATTAATTGCTATTAACTGCAAAGAGCCAATAAACCCGGAAAATTTGATGCATATTGGAAGGAAACATATAGGCTCTATCTTAAATTGTATGATTGGTACAAAATTCCTGCAACCGTGCATAAAGTTCTCGCTCATGCCGGAGAAATAATCATACATTCACCAGCACCACTTGGTTCATTAGCGGAAGAGGCAGCAGAAAATCAACATAAACAATTGAAAAAATATCGAACCCATCATGCAAGAAAACGATCAAGAGAAGAAAATTTACATGATGTCTTTATTCGTGCCATTAATGAATCGGACCCACTGATCAGTTCCATTTGGATGGCAAAAAGACGACAGAAAACAGTATCCCTGGATTATCCCGACATCGTGAAAAGTTTCATGATATTTGAAAATTCTGTAAGTGATTCAGTAGTCGATACTTATAACTTCAATGCCTTGGAGGAACTTATGAAAGCAGTCGATGAAATTGAAGAAGAATTTGTTCATGATGATATTGTAACAGAGGAATAAAAAGAAATTCGTTGAAACATATTTGATTTTGATTATTGCATTATGGCTTTTTGTATTTTTTTACAGAAGATTTGTTGAAAAAATAAACATATTTCCAAAAAAAAGGTTTTTTTTTATTTTTTACGGTGTTCCCCCCAATAAAACCATGGTAGGTTGTCTTTGTTCAATAGATTTTATTCTCTGAAAACAAGCTTGAAACTGTAACCGTTATAACATCGTAAAAATTAAATTTTAATTAATCAAAAGTTAGGCCCTTTTCAAAAGTTGGTCGTGAAAATGTTGAAAAGTGATAACGCACACCTTATATTGATGAAACAAAGCAAGAATAATAGCAGAAATTGTGAAAAAATGATAGAAATATTTTTGACCGCCTGGTTGTATGAAAATGCCCCATAGTGCAATCGAGAAAAAAAAAACCCAAAAAACTACAATTTCTAAAATCTTCCTTGAACTTTATGCTACAATTACTTGAGAAACCAAAGACATCAATTCAATCACTGCAAATCTCTCAGTGCTCGTCCACCGTAAGTTGTCACCATCGTTAGCTATCTGCCGTATCATCAACATCCCAAATATCTTTGAACAAGTGTCAGCAAACAATGGCTGACGCCGAGACAAGCAAAGGGAGTGAAGAGCAGCAACAGCAGCAGCAGTTTACTCTAGGTACCTACTACTGGACTGTGCCTACGTGCGATAAGGCCTCGGGCTGCTAGACTGAATGCGGCCGTCCAATGCAGAGATTGACGTCAATGGAAGCAATACCCATGGATGTTTGCCGGTTTATTCATTGTTAGATCGGAACCGCAAACCATTTGAGTCAACAATCGAGGCACAGCGCCTCATCCTCATCTGCACTAACTGCTGCTTATTGCTACTATTGATAGACTATGTCACTGCTATTTAGAGTAGAGCAAACGACAACACAACAGCAGCAGCAGCAGCAGCAGCAGCATCGTGGCCCCGAGTCATATCGATGCGGTTGTTGTTGTGTTTGACAAATTTCTACATGAACTGTTAGCAGTCCGAGGAAAGCATGTGACCCGTCATGGTCTACATAGCTTTCTTGAACTGTCCCAAGAGCGGGGGAGAGAGCGATGGGAATTTTCCATCTACACGACCACCGCTGTCAATTGCTTTAAATTGTATTTACACGCGCATCTTGACACCTTGGATGGATGGGTAGCAACATTAGTGACTCAATCCAGTTTGAACGATTTTCACCTGCAAAAGATGATCGCTCGGAAAAAAAAGTGTTACTTTTAAGACTAGCATCCCTGAGTATTTCTCTCTTTCTACCTTTTGGGAGGTGTGTATTTGGATATTTGATTAGCAACAGGTGGACTCGTGTTTGTTTTCCGATGCGCTCGTGTGGGGACCAGTGGATGTTTTTTTTTGCTGAGTCATGACTAAAATTTAATTAGCAGCTCTTACCGGGGCAGGCAGTCCGGTTTGCGTACGTGTGCGGAAGGCTAATCGAGTGGTTAATTGAGGTGGTAAATACCACATGTCGCACTGATCTATTTTCAGATGGAGGTGGTTTTCTAATAATTTTCCTATAACACTGCCTAACGAGAAACAGGCCTGCCAATACGTTTGTAAATATTTATATTCTTTTGGGTAGGACTTTGTTCGGGACGCTAGAAAAAAAAAACATTAGGACGCTAGAAACTTTGCAATACATCGCGAATATCTTGCGATCAGAACAGTTAAGCAAGAAGTGAATTACACTAGTTTACAGCATATAAACTTTGTACGCTGATGGTCATTCTTCATCTGAATTGCTGAATCCAAAAATGTAATCAGAAAAAATCTCAGTGGGATTAAAAAATTAAAAAAATAAGTTCTACATTCAATTAAAAATTCACAAAAACTTATCTATTTTTTTGCATTTTCACCAAATTGATGATAACTTTCACATATTCCAACCGATTTTTCCCATTCTCATATAATTTTCTTTTTTTTTAGTTGGATTCTACCACTTAAAATTCTTCAAACCAATTGTTAACAACAATACCTTTAATCTCATTAACAAATGGTATTGAACTGATCGAAAGAAAACTTTCTTACCCCTAATTTTACGTTTAAATAATTAACATAGCTTCATTACAACCGATATTTGTATTTTAGAAAAAAAAAATACTTTCAAGTTAAATTTCATTACTTAGTTGGATCTCGAAAACAATCTTACTGGGATTTTGTTGACTACATTTTTGAATTCAGCGCTCACTTTTATATAAGAATCATATGTCAAACATTAAAGTCAAAATATCGATTTTGCTCCAATATCGATTCTCGGATTTCCCTAAAATTCCCGCAATTTTCCTAAAAAGTCATCCATGGAGTTCATGCATGTTTTCCTGAAATTCTAGGAGCTTCCTGAAGTTTAACAATTTTTCTGAAGTTCTCGAAACTTCTCTAAAGTTCAATGTCAATGAAGTTATCCAGTATATTCTAATGTCTACCGTATGCGTGATAATGTTTGCACCATTGAGCAATGTCAAAATTAAAAAAAATTCCGTGTTTTTTTAATTTATTTATTAAGGGGGATATGTGTCAGCTTGTCACCCCCAACATAGTTTACCCATTTTTGAGTAGGTTCAGTTGTGACCGATCTGGGAGGATTCTACCCGAATTGGAGTAGTTTTGAAATAACGTGTAAGTATTGACGTTGACGGTGGATTTCTAGCTCTTTACTCCTATAGAGATTGCTAAAGTGTGATTGTGTCAGTGATTTGTTATCATCGGGAAAAATTTCCGCTTTGAAGTTTTTTTTTTCCTGATGAAAACATTTTGGGTATACCTATACGTGACGTTGTGTGCGTTCGATAAACGTCAGCAATCTCTATCGTTAAATCCCGAAGGCTAGCGGATTTTGTCTTATCTCTTCACTCCACCATGGTACCAGCGAGCCACCGTCTCTTCATGCAAAGATTAACAGGATCTTAAGAGATTTTTCACTGGTAATGTGAAAGAGTAAGGTAATGTCTTACATGTTTCTCGCACAGAGTGACGTTTGCTTATTGGATTTTACCATAGGTTACAGAGTGACCGAAAAGGCTAACTGTCAAGGTAATGCGGCCATTCTTTTTTAGACTAGCTCTGGGGCACAGAGGGCCTATCAAAAGATTTATTAACCCTTCGTTACTCGCGCCAACTTTTGTAACACGAGTACTCGCGCGTTGTACTTTGTACAACAGTGTGAGATTTCCATTGCCATTTAGCAGCTGAGCTACCAATCGATAGGAAACCAACGGGTATTTCTTAAAAAACTTGTTTTAACTAAACAAGCTAAACTTTTATCACAGTTAACCCCCAAACAAATGCGGATAATAGAGAAAATGTGAATGGAAACCGCGTAAACGGTGTCCGTACTCCGTGGGATTTGACTTAATTGGTTACAACATAGAATATATCGAGATCCTGACTAGCTAGAATGTTACTGTCTTCAGCAAAGTTGTTCTAAAGATCATTACCTTTTTGCTGGTGGATAGTAGTTCAGAATTTTCTCACTACGTAGCGCTAGAATACATGTGAAATTATCACATGTGATATATCTCGAGATCATGACCAGATAGAAAGTTACTGCCGTCGACAAAGTTGTTCAGAAGGTCAAGGCCTTTTCGTTGGTGTAGTTCAGAAAATTATCACTACGTGGCGCTAGTATATACGTGCAATTTTTGCAATTTTTAGCATACTTGTTGTGGGGGTCGAGTATTTTTGGCTGGTGGAGAGTAGTTCAGAATTTTCTCACCACGTGGCGTTAGTATATATGTACACTTCTCGCATATGCTATATCTCGAGATCCTGATCAGATATAAAGTTACTACATACGACAAAGTAGTTCAGGAGGTCAAGGTATTTTGGCTGGTGAACAGTAGTTCAGAATTTTCTCACAAATTCTAGGCTTTAACCTTCTGACCAACTTTGTTCAAGACAGTAACTTTCTATCTGGTCAGGATCTCGAGATATATCACAGGCGAGAATTTCACATTTCACTAGCGCTACGTAGTGAGAAAATTTTGAACAACTGTCCACGACCAAAAATTTTGTGATATCCTGAACAACTTTGCCGACGACAGTAATTTTCTATCTGGTCAAAAACTTGAGATATTTAATATTCGAGAATTTCACATGTATACTAGCACCAGGAAATGAGAAAATTCTGAAATACTGTCCACCAGCCAAAATACCTTGACCTCCTGAACAACTTTGTCGTATACAGTAACTTTCTATCTGATCAGGATCTCGAGATATAGCATATGCGAGAAGTGTACATGTAAACTAACGCCACGTGGTGAAAAAATTCTTAACTACTGTTTACCAGCCAAAAAGTTTTGACCCCCTAAACAACTTTGCCGAAGGCAGCAACTTTCTAGAAAGGCACGTGCATACTAGCACCGCATAGTGAGAAATTTCTGAACCATTGTCACCCAACAAAAAGATCTTGACTTCCTGAAAAACTTTGCCGAAAACAGTTACTTTCTATCTGGTCAGGATCTAGAGATATTTTATATGCAAGAGTTTCACATGTATAGTAGTGCCGCAAAATGAGAAAACTCTGAACTACTGTCCACCTGTGAAAAAAAGCCTTGACCTCCTGAACAACTATGCCGAAGACAGTACCTTTCTATCTGATTGGGAACTCGAGATATTTTATATGAGAACTTCACGTGTATACTAGCGTCGCGTAGTGAGCAAATTCTGAATTAATGAGCACCAAGCAATAGGCTTTACCCTCCTGAAAAACTTTGTCGGAGACAGTAACTTTCTATCTGGTCAGGATCTCGATATATTCCATGTTGTAATCAATTAAGTCAAATCCCACGTAGTATGGTCAAAGGTTACGCGGTTTCCATGTACATGTTCTCTATTATCCACATTTTTAGGTGTTTACTGTAATCAAAGTTTAGCTTGTTTAGATCCAAACAAGTTTTTTGAGGAATACTCGTTGGTTTCAGATCGATTGGTAACTCAGCAACAAAATGGCAATGGAAAACTCATGTGTGTTGTACAAAGTACAACAGCGCGAGTAATGGAGGGTTAACGCGTGTTTTCAAGTCGGTCAGAAGTGAATCGAGCGCATTGTTAACCAGTCATACTGTAGATACCCAGTCAGTAGATCTTTGTGTTGGGATTTGAGCAGAAACATTCAATTTTACGCTATTGAGAAACATGGAGAGAGTTTAAACCTTGGGTATTACAGGTATCGATAAGCGCTCGATTTCATTTGTCATCCTTCTTGCAAAATTCTTGTGAATGAAAAGATGAAGGTTAGCTCAAAACACTGCATATGTCTGTATTACGTATTCCAAGAAGAAAAAGTTCCGCTACAGCCATCAAATGAACAAGGCTTCAAAGAATCGCCAGCAAATATACTTCAATTTCTCAACACATACTACGTTTTTTTTCAATATTCAGCTCTTTTTTATACTGGCGGTAGAACTTTGACAGCTTCTTAAGATTCTCAATACTTATATATAAACCAGAACACTTGTTGCAAAATGATGCTTTAAACTGTCTGCATCAAACTCCAAATTTTTGCGGTCGTTTTTTCCCCTCATACATTATGAAATGAAATCAAAGCTTGATGCAATTGATTCTAACAAAAAATGTTAATGGAAAAAATGGAGCATACATTTATTATCTAAATTTATCATAGGGAAAAAAAATGAAAAAAATTACCCATGCAAATTTAAAGAAATAAACAAGTATTCACTTGGAGTTTCTCAAATATTTGATAATAATTACAGAAAAGCAATTCGAATCGCTTTCATAATTGAATTGTAAACAGTTAACCCATGGCAGCTTAAAATTAGGTTTTTTAGGTGGCAAGTCATCGCTTAAAACATTTTCAAAAATTTTCTCCTTTTTTATGCAAACTATAATTTATAATTATAAATTAAGCTAGGGGAATTTACGTATTCTCGGCAACCTAAGCAGCGACCTTCTTTCTATAGCCTTTTTCTCTAAGGAACGCACACATATGCAGTATTGGTTTGTTTACAATCTATTGCTGCCAGCTGCTCTAACAATTTCAGTCGAAAGAATTGTCAAAAACTGTTTTGAAACGCTTTTACAAAGCTCCAATCTTCTCTAGTGAGAGCGAGTATTGTCGGCAACCAGTTTTTCTTCGGCAACCGTTCCATTTGAACTGCATGTAAATCTGCTGTTCTATTATCGGCAGCTCGAAATCAGCTACAATTTGTAGTGCGTGTGTTTCATTTCAAGAAAACCCTGCTATATTGCTTTTTCTCAGTGGTAAAAATATAGTCAAATTGAAGCTGAAAGCATAAAGAATCGTTTGCATGCATTCAGCGAAGTGTTTTCGTAAGAAAATCCAGTGAAAATAGTGTTTCAATTTGGGTTGCCGAAAATAGTCTGTCATGCCGAAGCCGTCATTTCCCCTATACAATTAAAAATAAAGAACGTAAATTATTATGGTAATACAAAGACATGAATAGCGCTAAGAAATTATAGAATTATAAATAACATAAATAGCGCTAAGAAGTTATAGAATTATAAACCACATTAGAAATATTTTAATAGAATTGACTACCCCCTTGATCTCCTTTCACAATTTATAGCTGGTGTAACCAGTCTGACAGATCGATGTCCTACTATACCACTTGAAATCACTGAAATGGGGTCGATTTTTAATGACCGAGTTCCACATATGTTATGTACTTTTTTAGATCTATTGAGCCTTAGAGCACTTCTTTCCGCTTGTAGTTGCACATGTTCATGCAAGGGCAGCATCTTGAGGATTGCTTCCAATGCTTTTGATGGGGTTATTGCAATGCATGCTAGACGTTGAAGTTTTGCTGTGCAGTAGCCTCTTTTGATTTTGGTCAGCATACTAACGAAGCATACGCTACTTTCGGACGGATTATTGATGTGTAAATCCACATTGTCATTTGTGGTTTCAAACCCCACTTTCTTCCAATAGTTTTGTAACCAGTCCCCGTTGCTTTGTGAATCACAGAATCAAGCTGAGCATTCCAATTCAACTTGGTGTCCAAGATAACTCTTAGGTATTTGACCTGTTCACTGCTCTCCTCCAGGATTAAAGCTCGTTTCATGTACTTTCAAATGCTACAATATGCAACTGACGAATTTCACGCAAACTCGAAAAATGGTTGGCAGTACCCTCTCAGATTTCAATGAAACTTTGTGGATGCAATCCTTTACTTAAGAAATATCAAGACCACCATTTGAAAAGGGTCGATCTTTTTTTTTCGAATATTTTCTACAAAAATATATAACTCAAAATTGATAAATCCTACAAAAATGTAGGAAATTGTATTTTGAAAAATTTATATATTATTGCTACACGGAAAAAAATAAATTAAATTTTTAAATTGACTGTTGGGAGTTCCCCGCCAACTTTACCACCAGGGCTCAATAACTGACAGGTGTCAGCATGACAGAAGTCAACGCGGACGTTGATGATCAGCCGAGGGAAAAGGACGATATCATTCTCGAAGTCATCATTATTATATTGCGATAGCAACATTCTTACTTGTTTGTGATTGCTTCGATTTTCAATCATTACCACTAAATACGATACAAAAACATTTGAGAAGACAATCACACCACCGACGAACCGACGCGACAGCTCATATCCTCCACACTTTTCCAAAAAACCAACTTACGAAAAGTTTTTCACTGCTGCAAAACTGAAAATTCAAAGAGAAGATCCAAGAACCAAAATTCATATTTATGGAGATTTCAACAGAATACTGTTAATTTTATACAGGATAGTGATAATGATTCTCTGCTGTTACCAATTGTAGGTGAAAACGATACTTTGTAATTCATCTTTGATACAAGCAGCCACTTGGGACTTCATCAAATTAACCATGTTCGTAACCAGCTCAATTCCTATTTGGATCTTATGTTTACTAATTGTACAGAAGATTTTTGTATTGTAGAAGCAGCAGTTCCATTATGGAAGAATGAAAAATTTCATACGGCTATTGAATACTCAGTATTCACAGACTCGCATCGGTCACGCCCAAGCGTTGTTGATTTTGAATTAGTTTAAGATTTTAAAAATGCAAATGTTCCTGAATTTAACAGCAGACTGAATAACATAAATTGGCAAAACCTTTTAAAAGATGAAAATGACATGGACAAGGCTGTTGACATATTTTATACTACCTTATTCAATATCGTTGAAGTTTTCGTTCCTAAAAGACTAAAGAGAATAATGAACAGCACCAAATACCCTGTGTGGTATACACAAGAAATCAGAAATATTAAAAACTGGAAGCAAAAAGCACACAAGGCGTATAAAAAGTTTAAAACGTCACAAAATTAAAAAAAAACGTTAAAATTTGCGGAGCACTTGAGGCAGAAATATCGTCAGCATATGAGAATTACAATTCAAGAGTAGAGAATAATACAAAATCTGATCCCAAAACGTTCTTTAACTTCGCAAACGAAAAAATGAAGTCATGTACATTCCCATCACGCATGCAGTTTGAAGAGTGTAATAGCACTGATAGTGAGGATATTTGTAACCTATTGCTCGTTTTTTCCAATACACATATAAGAAATCCAGTAAAGCTTTCGATTTGAACTATTTTTCTTACCTACATGAAGGGGAAAATGACGTATCAGTTAATAATATCACTGTTAAAGAAATTTTTATGACTCTTGAAAGTCTCGATGCTGGCAAAGGACCTGGTCCTGATGAAATACCTCAATTTTTATTGAAAAAATAGCAACAAGCTTTGTTAAACCATTGTTTTGGCTTAACAATTTATCTCTCAAAACAGGTGATTTTCCAGAAATTTGGAAGAAATCATTTTTAGTCCCAATATTTAAATCTGGCAAACGGTCAGATATTAAAAACTATAGAGGTATTGCAATTATGTCATGCATTCCTAAAATGTTTGAAGCAATTGTTAACCAGAAAATATTTAACATCGCATTCAACATCGCATTTAAAATAATCAACATGGTTTTTTTAAAGGTCGGTCAACGTCTACTAATCTGTTGGAATTTGTAAACTTTTCTATTGAAGCAATGGATAGAGGTAATACGGTTGAAACTTTATACACTGACTTTAGTAAGGCCTTTGGCAGAGTAGACATTCACTTACTTCTTTTTAAATTAAAACGTTTAGGTATGACAAGTACACTTTTAAAATGGATTGGATCATACTTGACAGAAAGAATACAGATGGTCCACTTAAAAGGAAAAATGTCCTCGCCAGTTAATGTTATCTCGGGAGTTCCACAGGGATCTCATTTAGGTCCTTTATTATTTATTTTATTTGTGGATGATGTGAAGTTTGTGTTGAATCGCTTAAATGTGCTCATATATGCTGACGATATGAAACTGTACATGGAAATCTTTGACAATTCTGATTTGCTACATTTTAAACATGAAATTGATGTTTTCTACAATAGGTGCGTTAAAAGTCTGCTGGATATTAATGTTAAAAAATGCAATATTATATCATACTAGCTGAGTGTACCTGGCTTTGCTCGAGATTCCATATTTCCTTAAGTTCATGTTCTGACTAAAAAAAATCCTATCCTCTTAGTCGCAAGCAATACGAATCATGCTAGTTAAATTAATTAGCAACTGCGAGACTTTATCATCTTTGTTAATTGTAAAGGAATCAATAAATTAACATGCTTCTAGTATCTTTTGTAGCTTGCTGTTATTACGAATCTTACTGTTATAAGTTCTTTATAAGCAAACGCATCAAATATCAAATAAGTTAATTATCGGGTTCACACACTGAGGGCTACCCAGTAAAAAAGCGTTTCTCAAATGATAGTGAAGATAATATTCTTCTTAAAATGCTTTTAGTAAATGCATGCCCGTCGCTACGCTCCTCTGACTAAAAAAACACGGGCAGGACAATAAATCTGAGGACTACGCAGTAGAAGAGCATTTTTCAAGGATTATTAGAAAAAAGAAGCTTTAAAGAGAGGCTTTTAATAAACGCATGCCCGTCGCTTTAACCCATTTAACCCAACAGAGAATACCGTTTACTTTTCGAATATTAGGAAAATCGAGAGAAGTATCATTAACCTAGGGCTATACTAAAAGACTGAGTGAAACCTCTCTAGATTTTCCACAAATTCGAGAAGTTTTTGCTAGAAAAGTCGGGTAAATTCTTACTTAAAAGTTAGCACATTCACTTTTTGCCAAAGTGAGTAAGCCGTACTATTTTTCGATTAATTTTTTTGTCTGTGTTGTAAGTGCTTTAAATATTTTAAACGTAGTTTTAATACTTACGGAAGCTGTGCTGTTTTCGTGATATTACTGAGTTCCTTCAAAATGAAAAAAAAAAAACATTTTTCGTGTCGCGCAACATTTTTCATGTCGTGCAACATTTTTCATGTCGCACAATATTTTTCATGTCGTGCAACATTGTTCATGTCGTGCAACAATTTTCTTGATGCGCAACATTTTTCAGGTCGTAAAACATTTTTCTTGTTGCGCAACATTTTTCAGGACGTGCAACATTTTTCAGGTCGTGCAACATCCATCACACAGCAGCCATATTTTGTCAGCATCTTCTCGTAGAGCTTCCGTGCCCGAGTTTTAGCCGTCGATTGTTGCCGCTCATCGCGGTTTGGGAAGTTCTGTACCTTGTATGTATGTAGTCCAGCTCTCTTCTTTGCATTCTGGACGTAGCTCTGCGACATGCCGATCTTTTTAGCCAAATCACGGCTTGAGACGTTGGGATTTGCTTTAATCATCCACTTCACCTTTCCCTCCGTCTTTTTGTTCTCCGGTCCCGGTTTTCTTCCAGTTCCTTTGCCGTGGTCCAACGTCAACCGCTCTTGGAACCGCTTCAACACTCTGGAGACGGTTGAATGGTGAATGTTCAACATTTTTCCCAACTGCCGGTGCGACAGGTCAGGAAATTCCAGGTGTTTGGAAAGAATTTGTTCTCTCAACTCGCGTTGGTTCACCTCCATTTTCGTTGAATCGAAAAACACGACTTCGAGTTTGACAGCATGTACACAATACACATCAATGAGAAAGTGTGCAAAATTTGGTTGATTTTTACCCAGTTATGCCCTGTTGAATGCGTCGCAATAATTTCGTGTTCGCCCTTTAGCTCACAAATTGAAATTTGATCCATATCAACCTTCAAGATTCTCTCTTATTTAGATCAAATCAAAAAAAAAATCAATTCGGTGAGATCCACCAACATAACACCAATATTGCAGAAACTTTAGCTAAGAAACTTGCTTTGCATTTTCAGTTCTTTCAAAATATGACAGGTGAAAATCAGCGCTCCATTTGAGCTCACGCGACTGCGTAAGCTAGTATTTCCAATTTTATTAAAGACATGCAGTTTTTTTTCCGAACTCCAAACCTATAATTACGCTGCAAGGTGCGAAATATCCATTTCCAGCGTAATTAACAGAGTCAGCATCCGTCGTTTGTTGTTCTACATCGTGTATACTACTGGCCACAACAGCTCCTCCCCCCACCGATGCATCCATGCTTGCTCTGGACCAAATCCGCGACGAATTTTCACACCTCAAGCCGAACATGCATCTCGATGCTCTCGGTATGCTAATGAATGACACAGACATGTCCGATTTTTAAAACTTGGACTTTAAAATTCAAATTATCGCAAGCCTCAAAGTATAGGTTGGCGATTGCCCCATAAACCATTCAAGTCCAGCAGTCTTTTTCGACTTAATCCGCACTGAAAGTGATTATCTGTTAACGAAGGGCTGAGAACGATTCAAACTGTGAGGCGGTGTTTGTAAGCGTAGCACGTTTTATGCAAGAACTGGAAAGGTGCGTAAGATTTACACCCGGTTGGGTTTGGTTTTCATTTGGTGGAGTAAATTGGAAAGCTGCCCCTTTAACATTCCATGGCTCTTGACTGCATGGTAATTGCAAATTACAAGAGTAAATGTCACTTTCAAAGGCATAATGAATATCTAAAGTTTGACGGAATTGCGTCATTATCACCAGTATCGGAGCAGTGTCATTCATTTTGCATTATGACAAATTAAATTACTGTCAATGTTGATTTATGACTGGTATGTTGTATAACATACATTTGTTGATGTGCCGTTTATTTGACCCGTTTATGATAATGCAATAATAACACTGTTAACTGACCAGGAGACGTTGATGAAGTCCCTCCTTCTTCGGTTGTGCAGTTTGTCAACTACTGTAAAAAAATAAACACCCAATTTATAATAGGGTGTGATGCAAATGCACATCACACAATATTGGGTAGTACTGATATTAACAAAAAAGGTGAGGATCTCCTGAATTATATATTGTCTTGCGATATTGATATATGTAATAGAGGAAATTCTCCAACATTGTCATAAATGTTATTCGACAAGAGGTTCTCGATCTCACGATCTGCAGTGACCTTTTAACAGGAAAGATTGTGGACTGGCAAGTTTCTGATGAAATCGTTGTCAGACCACAAACATATCAGGTTTGATTATAAAGCTGGACCAGTAATTTCAGAAAAATATAGAAACTCAAGAAAAACTAACTGGGACCTCTATCGTTTCCATTTACTGAACAACAATTCGATTAATGACGAACAGATTAGAATGCGCATGCAACTAGAAAGTGCGTCTGATGCGGTCATCAATAAAATGGTCTCATCATATCATGCTACCTGCCCTATCCAACATAGATCATCCAGTAAGGATGTTCCTTGGTGGAACGATAAGCTGGCAAAATTGAGGGAGATATCCAGTCGGTTGTTCAATAGAGCAAAGCCTACTTCAGATTGGGACCAATACAAAAAGGCTCTAACTGAATACAACAGAGAATTGTGGCGAGGCAAACGGAGGGACTGGAGACGGGTATGTGAAGACATCAATAGCGCTCCGAGGATGCATACAGTTCTTTCAAAAGACCATTCAAATGGTTTTGGTAGCCTCAAAAAAGAAGCTGGGATATTTACTGCTGACTCTTCTGAAACATTGGAAGAAATGATAAGGACTCACTTCCCAGGGTCGATTCCTTTGGTGGCTGAAGAATAACAGGACTTTGACAAGGAAAGACATGCATGGTCTGATCTGAAAGCTTGTGAAATCTTCACACCATCTAGAGCAGAATGGGCGTTGAGTTCTTTTCAACCTTTCGGGAAAGATGAAATATTCCCAGCATTACTTCAACAGGGAAAAGAAGTACTCATTTCCCTCTTAACTGAACTATTTAAAGCCAGTGTTGCTTTGAGCCACATACCAACAACATGGAGAAAGGTTCGAGTTGTCTTCATTCTAAAAACTGGAAAAAGGGATAAAACGACTCCGAAAGCCTTCAGACCCATAAGCCTTTCCTCCGTTCTGTTGAAGATAATGGAAAAAAATGTGGATGACTTCATTAAATCAACAACGCTGGTTAATGAAATCGAAAAATCGCTTGAAGCCAAGGAAATAGCCGTGGTTGCTTTTCTTGATATTGAAGAAGCATTCGGTAATGCATCCTACTGCTCAATGCGTTCATAATTTTCCAAACGAGGTCAGAGACTAGATCACTGTTCTACAGTGATCAAATAGTCGAAGCCTTATTCCGAAATTAGATTCGTTCAAGTATTTAGTCCATAACAATAATTGCGATGCATTTGCCCTCTGTGAAACATGGCTCTCTTCAGAAATTGATCTCCCTTTTTACGATTTTAACATTATTCGATTGGATCGTGAGGATTCACGTGGAGGAGGGGTACTTTTGGGGATCAAAAAGTGCCATTCCTTCTATGGAGTGAATCTTCCCGAATTCCCCGGTATTGAAGTTGTCGCATGTCAGGCTACCATTAAAGGTAAGAGCCTTTGTATTGCTTCTGTATATATTGCTCCTAGAGTCTCTGTTAATCGCAAACAACTTTTTGACATATGTGCGGTACTTCCCGCTCCATGGTTGATCATGGGAGATTTTAACTCCCATGGCACAGGCTGGGGGGAGCTGTACGATGATAACCGTTCTACTTTGATTTATGATCTCTGTGACAACTTTAACATGACAATACTTAACAATGGAGAAGTAACACGTTTGGCTGGTCCATCCTCGAATGGTAGCAGATTAGACCTCACCTTTTGCTCCAATTCACTATCGTTGGATTGCACTTGGCATGTAATCCAGGATCCGCACGGTAGTGATCATCTGCCGATCAAAATTTCGATTGCCAGTGGGTTCAACTCGTCAGAATCCGTTAACGTCGCGTATGATCTAACCCGTAACATCGATTGGACTAAGTTCCAATCCGCGATAGACGATACAGTATCGTCAGTGGAAGAGCTTCCGCCGTTGGAGGAATATAATTTCCTCTCTAATCTCATCGTCGACAGCGCACTTCAAGCTCAAACACGACCGGTGCCGCGATCGTCTATTCGTAAGAAAACACCATCGCTCTGGTGGGATCAACAATGCACGGAGGTTTACCGTAAAAAGTCCGACGCGTTTAAACTTTTTCGGAAACGCGGAACACGCGAGCATTTCGACGCATACACATCTCTTGAACGCGAACTCAAGAGCCTCATCAAGGCCAAAAAACGGGGTTACTGGCGGCAGTTTGTAGACGGATTGTCGCGTGAAACGTCTATGAATACGCTTTGGAGTACAGCGCGAAGAATGCGTAACCGGTCTACTAACAACGAAAGCGAGGAATACTTGGATCGATGGATTCTTAAATTCGCGGGAAAAGTGTGTCCGGATTCCGTGCCGTTGCGAAACCGCGAATTCGATAGACGAAATCAGTCAGCCTTTTTCAATGGTCGAACTTTCACTCGCTCTTCTTTCGTGTGGCAATTCTGCCCCGGGATCTGATAGAATCAAGTTCAACTTGCTGAAAAACCTCCCAGACGTCACTAAGAGGCGCATGTTGAACTTGTTCAATCAGTTCTTGGAGCTCAATATTGTTCCCTACGATTGGAGACGAGCAAGGGTGATAGCCATTAAAAAGCCTGATAAACCCGCGTCGGATCACAATTCGTATCGGCCCATCGCGATGCTGTCGTGTATTCAGAAATTAATGGAGAAAATGATCCTTTTTCGCTTCGAAAAATGGGTTGAGACGAACCACTTTCTTTCAGATACTCAATTTGGTTTCCGTAGGGCAAGGGAACGAACGACTGTCTCGCGTTGCTTTCCTCGGAAATTAAGGTAGCTTTTGCTAAGAAAGAGCAAATGGCTTCTGTGTTCTTGGATATCAAGGGGGCTTTTGATTCAGTATCCGTTGAAGTTCTTTCAGAGAAACTCCACGCTTGTGGATTGTCTTCATTAATGAATAATTTTTTGTACAATTTGCTGTCAGAAAAACATATGAGCTTCTCTCATGTAAACTCTACAGCTTTTCGATTTAGCTACATGGGTCTCCCCCAAGGCTCATGTTTAAGCCCTCTTTTGTACAAATTCTACGTCAGAAAAATTGATGACTGCCTTAGTGACAATTGCACGTTTGGACAACTTGCAGATGATGGCGTAGTGTCTATCACAGGGCCAAAAGACGTTGACCTGCAAGGACCCTTACAGGATACCTTGGACAATTTGTCTACTTGGGCTATTCAGCTAGGTATCGAATTCTCCTCGGAGAAAACTGAGTTGGTCGTTTTTTCTAGGAAACATAGCCCAGAACAACCTAACCTTCAACTTTTGAGTAAACCGATCACTCATTCCATGTCTTTCAAATATTATACGCTAGAAACTATCACCTCACTTGCACCAGATCATTATTTTATTTTTACGGATAGTCTCAGTTCTGTCGAGGCTATTCGCTCTATGAGGCGAGAGCTTTTAAGTGCTTTATCTTTAAGATCTTTTGTCATTACCTTTGCATGGGTCCCATCTCATTGCTCGATTCCGGGCAATGAGATGGCGGACTCACTTGCTAAGGTGGGCGTTGTAGAAGGCGATATTTACGATCGACAAATCGCCTACGATGAATTTTTCTTATTTTACCGTCAACAGTCACTCGTCAGCTGGCAGAATAAGTGGAGCGAAGGGAGTTTGGGACGATGGCTATATTCGATCACCCCTAAGGTGTCGAAGAATCCTTGGTTCAAGGGGTTGGATGTGGGTCGAGACTTCATTCGTATGATGTCTAGCCTCATGTCCAATCACTATTCGTTAAACGCTCACTTGTTTCGTGTTGGGCTGGGAGACAGCAATCTCTGTGAATGTGGACAAGGTTACCAAGACGCCGATCACATCTTTTGGTCTTGTGCTGAGCATCGTGGAGTCAGATCCAGTGTTGGAAAAATCATTTTCAAAAAAAGTTCTATCACAGCTCATTGCAGAGATACATCCCAAAAGAACTTCTCACAAAAAGTTCGCGAACGAGAGATGATAAAAAGTTCATGAAAGCGTAGAGCGAGAGAAATTTTCATTTCGTATCGCGAAAGATCTTTCGTCTCTCCATCTCACATCATTTCACACGTACTCGTGATTCGAACCAACGCGATGATCACGCGAGAGTGTCTGTTTGTTTTCTTCTCGTTCTCCGATATTTTTCGCATCCTTCACATTAAATACCATTTCCAGAGAACTTTGAGATTTGGGCGTAATTGCTTTTGTAAACAAACACGTCATTCAGCGATTTCTCACGAATCAAAGCACAATCTAGCGAACTATACTATACCAAATGAATCATTCCTCTACCTGTCTGTGTTGTTAGTTTTTTAGATTGAACTTTAATTCACGAGGAATCGGCGAATTAAGTGTGTGTTTACAAAAGAAATTACGCCCTAATCTCAAAGTTTTCCGGATTTATTTATAGTTTTAGTTTTCAATGCAACCAGCTAATAGTAGATACTTGTAACTATTCACCAAGAGTCTAATCTTTGCTGACCAAATCATCATATGTGGCTGTACTCTTCGACAAGAAGAACTATGCTATTAGTGCGAAACACAGTTAGACCACTGAGATTGGCGCTTAGAAATGTTTAGTGTTAGCTAGCAAACATTCTGTTGATTAGTCTTGCTGCATTGAGAACATGCTTATTAGGGTGGTTCAAAATATCGGCTTTGCTTCACTAATTTCAATCGATTTTTAATCAGGTCCAGATAATTCTCCCAAAATTTGAGCTTATTGGGTTGTGATCTCATTCTGCAATGACCATCTAAAATTTATAAAGGTATTACTATGGGAAAAGTGATTATTTTGTTCACCTCGTCTTTAAATTTCGCCATAATGATCTACCAATAAATTTGCCTTGTGTACTCATAGGAAATTTTCTCAGCTACATTTTTTTTTCTAAAGACCACTTTTTAATTTAACGTTGAGGAAATTAGTTATTAATTGATTTCTAATCTGCTAACTTTCTGATTTGATCACTCGACTGCATTAGGTAGAGGACAGCAATGTAACCCAGTAGCTCGCCCGGTAGCTTAAATTTCCACACAACCTTGAATGAAAATATTAAATTTGCTGGTCACTGGTGCCATAAAGCTACTGTACCTTTTTTCATGGATCTCAAACTGCAAAAAAAAAATCTATTAAACATCGATTCTAAAAAAATAGTTTACTTGATCATTTTTATTCAGCAGGTGTATTCACTTGGGAATCTATCACTTCGCAAGTTGAAAGTATTTTGAGATTGTCTGTTAATTTCAAGTCTTGCAATACTTGTGGATGGAAAATTTAGATCGTTCTCAATCTGTCACTATATCAAAAGCTCAAGGTACATGGTACTTTGATTAATTTTGTGTTCATTTCCAGCCAACTGGTAATATTTTTTTGTTTTCTTTTGTTTTTCTGCCTATATTTTTTACAGTTTTAATGGACATTGAATAACCTGTTTAAATTTTTTATCATCCTAAATTGCACACTAAAAAGATGTTTTTGTCAGATCCTTGGTCAGCAAATAAAGCGTTTTGAAGTTCAGCAGTGCAGCAGTCCCGCATACCTTATGGTTTTACATAGGGAGGGTCTAGACCCTTTCTAGTTTTACATTGTTTTACAGGATTCCCAGTCATGGGAGAGGACAGTAATAGCCAGTGCTGTAAATTTTCATATCATTCGATTGAAAATGAACCACTACAACCATTCAATCAATTCTGTGTAAACGAATTCTCACATGACCATAATTTGAAGAGCCCCTTTCTCATTCAAAGCTCATTGTCACTGTCAATTGAGTCACTCAGTATCATTTGATATACGTCAGTGGAGTATGGAAGAAATCCAGGAAAATGGTCCCGAACAGACAAGTCGACCCGATGTCGGATCAATGTAAGGCTAATTTAAGGTCGATGTCGACCCAATGTCGTGTTAATGTCGGGTCAATTTTGGGTTTATGTCGGGTCAATGTCGGGTCAACATCGGGTTGGGGTTTGATAGAAGTCAGGTTGTTGTCGGGTTGGCTTAGATTTTTCGCCGGAATGTCGACCAGAGCTCCGTTTGTGTGTAGGTTACACTCAATCGAATGATATATAGCGTTTCTCAAATGAGAATGATCCATGCAAATGACTAAGCAACTGATATCACCCATTCGGAGGAGGTCCCATTTGATAGCGAATAGCTACTTTTCTCATTTTCATCAAAAATGTTCAAATGATTTTGAGAATTTACAGCACTGGTAATAGCACAGTGAAAAAGTTTACCACCACCTATATTCCCAACCATCCCCCTGCATATCATTATTGCATAAGAGCTTACAGGAACGATATTACGAACACTAGTGATGAGAGGAGCCATGCATTAACTGTATTTCGTGAAAATGAGGATACATTAGGCGCTCCTCCTTCCGCAACCCCCTATCCTGAGGAACGGTTTTAATATAAAAATTGCTAGTCACAAAATCTTACACTACCCTTCCCGTTCCTCGTTAATGTCGCGTTGACACTTGTGCTGATTCATTCATTTTTTTGCCAGAAACCAATGCACCAATCAATCAGTTGCACAAAACTGTTCACATCATCCTGATAACGGCTACTTTAAACAACAGGCGCCAGTAGACAGCCAGGTACCAGACTTATCAGTCTTTAGAGATTGTATTGATTTACTCGGGATAGCTTTCTGTCTATAATCTTTCCTTTGTGAAATGTGCAGTGCAATTTTCAAGAACGAATGTGGTGTAAACAGATAGAGAGAAAAAATGATCTGATATTTTTCGTATCCTCACGTTGGTGATTCGAGTTAAAAAAGTTCGCGATATCTCATTCTCTCATCCCAGAAAGTTCGCTCAGGAAATATTGGAGTGTGAAACTAGTGAGGGAAAGTTCCCAAGAGAAAACGTATCGCAAGCGAAAATGATATTTTGGTGAGAATTCCATCACTGGTCATATCTGAGCTGTACGATTCCCTTCGGGCTCGAGGTAGACAACCTAATGTTCCAGTTCGGGATATTTTGGCTAGACGTGATCTGGAGTTAATGAAACTCATATATGTTTACTTCAAGAATATTAACCTTAACAGTTTGATTAACCTTGTGTAGTTTGTATTTTGTACGTGTGTTTTTTTATGCTTGTTTTAGGATTAATTAGACATTTATATCGTAAACCACATTTCAAACCTCCTTCTTCCCTTTTCCCATAAAAAATTGCAATTCTCCACTAACCTCGAGACAACCGCGAGTATCCGGTCCAGCTCCTTTAACTTTAAATATAAGACATCAATAATGCATAACAAAAATGATAACTTGGATCTGTAAAGTTTATTCGATTGAGCTTGTACAAATGAAGACATTAATAAAAAAAAACATCTAAACCATATATTCTAAACTTTTACATTACTTCCGTGATTTTTGACACTAATGCATAACGTGGATCCTGTTATTAAAATGTTGACTTTATGATGTGTAACATTCGGTTTATCAACAAGACTCGCGCATAAGTTTTTGTAGGAAGAACATGGGTTATAATGTACATGAGTAGGATCAAAGCAACTGAATTTTGAATTTTGATAAATTCCATTCCATTCAGCAGAATACTACAAACGTAATAGTCCTTATAAAAAAAAAAAAAAAACATGTTTTCGATAGTTTCTCCTTATTCAAATATAACATGGCAGAACACGAAACCCAAATTGATATGAAAATACCTACTTTGCGAATCTAATACCCCTTTTTCTCAACAATTTGGCGTGCTTAAAAAATCTAACTAGACTTATGGATTCAGGAAGGTCTATTCCAAGGTGACTACATATAGGTGTTCTAATGTAAACGGCGCCGGTGGTGTAGTGGTAAGCGTGATTACCTCTCACCCCAGCAGGCCTGGGTTCAATCCCAGTCGGCGCCGCCGGGATGTTCTGAGGCATAACATCTCTGATCACGCCTTCCTGGGAAGTAAAGCCGTTGGTCCCCGGTTCATGAGTTGATGGGTCGATAGGTAGGGTCCAGGTGTGGGAGCTGCCTTCCTGGCACGTCGGTAGCATTGGTGCTCAGCACGGAAAACAAGATCGATGGAAAAAAACAAACCAAAGAAAAAAAAAAAAAAGATCTTCTAATGTGTCAAATTCATGATTCAGCCTGTTGGATTTTTGTATGGGACAGCGACCGAGTTTGTTTACAATTAGCTCTAAAACCGTACTTCCCCCCCGTGACCTCCTCGCCTATATTGTGACGAAGCTGTTTCACCATGTATATACCCACCATGGGCTATTCAACAAAATCCAAGCCTAATATTCAAAGGAAGGAGCCAAAATCCATCTTGGTTCAACATAAACCAAAATTTTAACAAAAAATACGTACTTTTGTCTATTAAAACCTGTCTTTGTGTGTGCTTAACAAATAATCATCACGTATGGGTTCAGCAAGGTCCTTTCTATAAAATCTAAGCCTTTTGTTCAAAGGAAGGAGCCAAAATTCAACTTGGCTGAACAGGAAACCCGAAATTTCATCAAAATATGGATTTTTGTGAATTTAAACTCGAAAAAAAACCATCCCTGACACATGGATTCTGCAAGGTCCATTCTATAAAATCCAAGTCTATCAAATCCAAGGAGCTGAAATACAATTTGGCAGATCAAAAAATCAAAGTTTTTTTTTTAAATACGTGCTTTTGTGGTACGGTTTACTCAAAAATTGTGAAATTCAACCCTCACGTATGGATTCAACAAGTTCTATTCTATAAAATACATTTTTTAAAGATAGAAGCCAAAGTTCAGTTCGGCAAAACAGAAAAATCAAATTTCTTTGAAAATTCCCACTTTTTTGAATATTAACCAAATTCGTCCTTCACGTAAGGATTCAGCAAGTTCCGATTGAACTGAAATCCAACCTGGCTTCGAAAAAATCCACCATCACGTATGAACTCACAAAGGTCTATTCTATAAAATCCAAGCTTGTTTTTCAAAGGGCGGTGCCAAAATCCAACTTAGCTGATCAAGAAACCAACTTTCTTTAAAAATACGTACTTTTGTACTTACAAACTTTAGTGCTTGCTCAAAAAAATCTACCATCAGGTATAAACACACGAAGGTCCATTCTTTAAAATCTCAGCCTAATTTTCAAAGGATGTGAATCTCACAAGAACAAGGAAGGGGTCTAGGGGAGCGGAAACTACGTTAAAAGTTCGTTAAATCGCTTCCGGAAAGCTCAGACTAACATTAAATATAATTCAATCACTCGATAGAAAAGTTTGGACTCCCTAAGGAAGGTATTGAGCCACTTCAGAAAAGGTTGGACTCCGTTTGGAAAATTTAAGCTAAAAAAAGTGTCGGTTCACTTGAGAAAACTTTCTACACTTTTAGGAAAGCTAGATGACCTAAACAAGAGTGTGTCCTTGCCAAATGTCAAAGCAGTTTAGTTTTAAGAAAATGTCAAAGTCGTTCTGGCAATTTTGGATTCAGTTTGGAAAAAGTTGAATCAATGCAGAAAACCTTGGATTCATTTAGGAAAGGGATTATATCAGCTAATGTGGCCTCATTCCAGAAAATGTGAAGCAATTTTTTAAAGCTTGGGTTTGGGATATGTTGGATCACTTCAGGAATGCTTTGACAACTTTAAAAAGGATTGAATAACAAAACAGAAAAGTTTAGACTCAGATAGAACAATTTGATGGCTTATTAGAAAGTTTTAACTAACTTAAAAAAAAAATTCAAACTCAGTTTTGAATCTGCTTTGAAAAGTGTCAAGTGTCAATAAATTTCCTTTTCTGATTTGATTTCACCTTTAAAAATTTAAAACCAAGTTTGAAAAGATTGGATTCTGTAAAGAACATGGTGATATTTTACAACATAATAAAATCTAATAAATCGAGTAACCATACTCAAATGTTTTAGCAATACTCGAGAACAAAGGAACGATCCTGTTCTTTTTATCAATTGATCCGTTTCCTAGACGAGTGTGTCGATTAGAAGCCAAATCGGAGCAGCTCCAGGAGTCCGTGATGTTTCGTGATATTGTCATACGACGCTTTCCGAACGCGAATATTGTTCTACCCGACTTGGGTACAAATAAAAGTTTGCAAACAGCAACGTAACAACAATTAATCAACAAAGATGCAAGAGTTAAAGCAAGAGATCACACCTCGGATCACACCGCCATGAAATCTTTTGTCACTTTGTATAGCTGAATGACTGTTCTCTACGAGAATCGTTGAGCGAAAAGCTGCAGGAAAACGTGCAAAAGCGAATGACAGCTGAACCAGTGTTTAAATTATAACAATAAAGGAACGAGTGAGAAAGCCAGGGGCGGGATGTGCTGTCAAATCCAGTCTACTGAACATCCATCAATGAGATGTAAGGCTCAGTGAATTTGTCATCTCTTTCGTTATCCCGCCGTTTAACCGGTTGAAAGAGTGTGACGCCAAACTCCGTCATCCATTTAATCAGCGGGAGAAAAGAAAGAGACGACAAGTTTACTGGGCCTCACTTGTTAACGCTCATTGATTTTCCATATGTGAATTTGGTTCCAAACATCAACAAACCATCGGCTTTGTTGTCGTTTGGAACCAGTTTTACGAGATTAGCGACGATTGTTCGTATTTGACAGTCAAATGTATGTAATGTCAACCTAAATGTCCCTTATTTAGGCCCATACATAAATTCAGCAATTGACTAAATTTTCAGTAGTAACCAAAAATATCCATAAGTACCGTCCCGTTGACGCGTTCATCTAGATAAAATTGATAAATGGCAGCTTTTTAGCGATGGGCCCAATCTTAGATCCATAGGCCCACATTAGAGCCATTTCCCCTACACTGAAAGTTTTTTTTTTATTTCCTCCTTTGTGATATTCCAAACTATTAAAGGAGGGGTGACAAAAGAATGACTTGAGATTTGTTCCGGCCTTAATAAGAAAAAAAAAAAAAACTGACCGGGTTGTTTTCTTATTTTTTGGTTTTCTAGTGTAGATGCTTAACAGTAAAAGTCAGGTTGCACAAAATACCGTAATATCCATAATTTTAACATTGATTATTGACAAAGCCCTACACACTTAATATTATTTGCCGAATCCCGACCATTTTTGCCGAGAGTTGCACAGCCCAGTGCTCGGAAATAAGTTTTGCTGAGATTTGACAACATGACATATGTTCACTGAGATTCAGCAAAACATATTCCGAAACCCAACAACCAAATGTCAATTTTGCTGAAATTGCTGTGCAAATTTTGGCTAAAATTGCCCAAATTTGGCAAATAAAATTAAATGTGTATGTCAAAATATTGTCCACTTGTCCAGGGATTTCCATTTTGTTCCGAATTTTTGTGATCTGTAGAATCATATTTATGTTTTTGCAACAATGTTGCGACATCCGTAATGAGTTATGAAAATTTCAATGCACCTCTTCGGCATCCCTCCTACTCTTCCCACTATCTCCCGCGAGGCCCTCTCATCAATACACAATGACTTTCGCTTTGCGGATAATGTTCACGCAGTAAATCGTCGTTTTGATTCGTTTCGAATTTACTTTGCAGTCCGTGGCGAAGCCCTTTTGCGGTCCAATGCATCTGCCGGCTTCGGTCCAAAATCGATGCTGGAAGCAGCCAATTTTGGGGAGGTCAACTTTTGACGCTGGCCGGCTGGTCCTGCATCGGTGCACTCTTATGAATGCTGCACTTTTATGCATGGCAAACAATCGAAACGCCACTTTCCCGGATTGACATGCTGATTGATGATCGTTTACCATTTGGCTGCGGTGGGTGTCAGTCGCGGTGGATTAGTAAAAATTGTTATCTGATGATTTATGACTACGAATCAAGAAATTCAACTGATCGTCCCTTGTTAATTAATCCTATGGTTCATTTCCTTTTTTTTAGGAATCAGTCAAAACCAGAATACCGCTCGCCATCAAGGCACACGTGCGCTAAGACAATGCTTTACGCGGTCTTCCCAACCTTCCTTGTGAGACGTGATGGAGCGGATCTTGTGAACTCTCACAATTGAGCGTTTTTCATGCTCCATCTCCCGATCAACTTGAAGATTATTTGAAAGTCAAAACATGTATCACTGACACGGTGATATTGTCTTCCCTTAGAAGGACAACCGAAACGAGCCAGTCCCTTCTACGAAGGCTACCCCCGACGTGCAAACTCCCTAAATGGTCAAAACACCTGCAGCCAGCAGAAACGAACAGCCATTGTATGGGGCCTATCAGCCCCCCGAAAAAAAAAACAAAACCTTTAAACACCACATAACATCACAACCGCCGAAACGATAATAGCGTCTACGACTGCTGAATTCCCGCTGGGAGATCTTGTGCGGTAGCAAACTCCAAAAACCCATTTTTCGCAGCCCAGACATCTCATCTACGGAACGGGAGCAGCATCATCTTTCAGAGTTGTCCTCCGGCAAAAGCAATCAACTCTCGATTTCTAAACGAATTCCCTTCGCCCCGTCTCCCCCATCACTGCCCTCGAAGCGGCGATAAACGTTTAGATTCCATTCTAAATTGTTCCATTTATCAAAGGCGGGGTCCCAAAAACAAAATTGCAACTTCCTGTCTGGATGCGATCTTCGCCGTCGACGCACAAGTCCAAATCGTCGTCGCCGTCGTCGTTCTGGTTGATTATTCTGACCAAACGACCGAGTGACCGAGGGAAAAAAAGAGACTATTTCACACTTTTATCCAGCTGAGTGGCCGCGACCACCAGCGGAATTCGAGCGACGACGACGAAAACGAGGTATTATAGAAACCGTCATCAGTCTGGTCCTGGTCGTCCTAATCTTTTTTTGCGCTCTCTCTCTCTCTCTACATCCATGTCGGTGAGGTGCTACTGTCTGCAGCACGCTGAGATCGCTTCTGTAGGTTATTATTGTAGTTTTATTTTTTTTGTCCATCAAATTTGTACCCGGGGGCTTTGGCTATGCAGGATATCGCCGTATATCATCTTTGAGATTTCATCGGTATAGACCTTGGGAAGTTGGCTGGAGGCTTGTTTTTGCAGAGGGAGAGCTGATTGCATGTGGGACTTTGAATATTAGTGATGAAAAAGAAAACAATATGAAAAAAGCAATTCTACCGGAAGTTGAAACGGTCAAACGATCGTTTCATATAGAAGTGTTAGAGTTGGTTGCTCCTAGTGCTTAGGCAATAGGTAATTCGAGTGCTCGAATCAATTTGTTTTGAAATGACGATGATAGTGGGGTGACTGTGTTTTCACCCGTGTCAATGATAAATGACAGGGAATATCTAATGATGAATTTTTAAAATCAAGATAGAACCGGAAACAAAACTTAGAATATTGAAAAGATGAAAAGAATAGAAGGGAAGTTTATTGGTTGGTCAGGGAGAGCTATTTTATCTTTCCCTTTTGGACCGCCGAGTGAAGAAGATCAGTTTACAGAATTTTAAGAAAATCAGTGCAGTGAACAAAACCATATAATAAAATCAAGTATGGTGAAAACCTAAAGAAAATAAAAAAGCATGAAAATGTTGTAATGCAGTGTAAATATTTTTTCAGAATTTATTAACCTTTTTTATATATAAAAAGCACACACAAACGTGAGCCACGTGTGCAAAAATTGTCAAGTAAGCAAAATTAATTTGCAAAAGTGAAAATAGTTTCTTAATAAGTTAAAATGTTATTGAAAGGTTTTCTAGAAAAACAGGCTAAGGTAGCTAAAAGTGAGTCGGAGTAATTTAAGTGAAAAAAGAAAGAGAATTCAGGTAAAGTAGTCGATAAAAACATGTGTGATGTATTTCTGAGGAGTTTTCTTTGTTTCTACAGAAGCCACTGAGCGGTGGCAACAGCGATTTGGGCTTGTGGCAGGAACGTCCGCTAAACGTGGTGCGGGTTATTTTCGTCGGTATTTCGATCGGTTCACCTCCCAGAGTGAATTTGATTCCCCGGTTGATGGTATCAGGCTTGGTTACCCTGAGTGCTCCTATTGCCTCGTAGTTGCGTACCACTATAGGGCATTCGGAGAGCGTTGGCCATCGGATGAAGAACTCGGCCCCACGTTCATCACACGCCTAAAGTGATTGCATACGGTGAATTCCTTATCTAGCGAGTTTCGCCCGTCAACGCCACTCGACGACATCCGCTCCGCCCGGTGCACGCTATTGATCGCCACTCTTACAACGTTCCCTCATCGTTTCCCTTTTTGAGGTTAGGATACGGCGTTGTCTGACCCGGGCGATTGTAGTAGTCAAACGATCTCCCACCGTCGCATCTGCATCTACAAGTGACCCATGGTCGCGGTGAACAACTGGCACCGAACCATCGAGCATCATCGAGCCAGTCTGGAGAAGATTGGTTCCCCCCCCCGGCAACGGTCGGGGCGATCATCATAGGCCATCATCATACGGACGAGCCACCCACTTCGGACGAGTGTGGCCCGACCAGGTACTATTGAGCAGCAACTGTAAGTACGCGAACCATTCTCCTCATACACACAATCAAACCGATTAAGAAGTAGGGACTCTGAATTATACTTAGTAGGGGAAGAAAGCTTGTCTAGTGGTTAGAACGACTCACAAGGGAACACAAAAGGGGGGAGGGAATGACGTCACACATAGGAGAGAGAGATAGAGCAGGGTTTTGTTAATAAAATAACTAAAACAAAAAAATAAAACAAGAAAACCATAAATGGATTTTTGGGAACTTTCAAAACCAGTTTTTTTTTCGTTAAATCGAATTTCCAGTTAATTGGACTTGATTTTAATAGACCTGGTTCACTTGCACCGTATTCACAATTAACTCAATTAATTAAAACAATTGGAAGATAAAATTAGAATACCACATTGGGTAAAACGAATTCTTGAGGATTTTTGGCCGTTGGGTTACTCTAGTGGGTGGAATCTGCTGGGTTGAGAAAAACTGCTAGCTGGGCATACATATCTGCAATTCCCGGCAGACGACTTTTTCGTCTGGCGCATAAGCCGGAATTTTTGAGAACCCTAGCAGGATCCTCCTTACAAAGTCTGAGTCTGTTTATAAAAATCTGAAAAGTGAAAAAGAGGTGCTAAAAAATATTTTTGTCCTCAATTATGTTTTGGTATGGAGCTCAAAAATCGGTAGATATACCGTTTTATCGGTAGTTTTGACAACGCTGATTTTAGCATCAAATCAAGATTCTATTAAAATGAGCCTGAATTCATAAGTGTGAATTCAAACGAAACAAGCCGTCCCCAACAGCATGATTGTGTTATCTTTCATCTCGCCGGGGAACCAAACTAAAACCCTCTTATTAAATCATTGAGAAAAAGTAACTAATTGGCAAAGCATAACCACAACCTCGCAGAACCCACGGCACAGATATCATAATAAAGGAGTAACAATAGCCCCATAACAGTTCCGTCTCAATCACCTTTTCTACTACAGTGAACTGCCCTAATAACCTCGCTGAAATTTACTGTTTCTTCTTCTTAAATTTTACGTCCCAACTAGAACTTTGCATATTACGATTGATTATCTATGCCGTAAAAAACGACCCTGAAAATTTAAAAGAATCGAACCACCCACCTAGCGGCGCCGGTGGTTTAGCCGGTGGTAAGCGTGATTAGCTCTCATCCCAGCAGGCCTGGGTTCAATCCCAGTCGGCGCCGCCGGGATGTTCTGAGGTATAACATCTATGATTACGCCTTCCTTCGTAAGGGAAGTGTAAAGTCGTTGCACAGTGGTTCCTGGCTGGCCAAAACCTCAAAAATTGAAGTTGATATTTTTTTATTTCAATATTTTTTATCATTTTTACATATTAAGAGTATCTTAAATTGAATGATTTGTGCAGTTCTGTTGATTATATATTTTTTATAGTTGTTATAGTGTAGCAATATCATAAATTTTTGAAAAAAAATCGTAATGTTTCTTGTTACTGGTTTGCTCAAATATAGCAAAAACTAATGTGTTTATCAACTTGGTTAATTCAGAAGAAATGTTCTTCGGCTTATTTCACGTCAAATGGATGGTAAAAAAGAGTGTCTGCACTGTTTTAAGTGACAGTTTCTAATAAAAAAAAATTGCAAAAATATACTTTTTTCACATTTAGACTAGGCAAAACATATGACGGACATATCCGCCCACTATCTTTTAATAACCTAAAGATATCTAGAAAAGTTAGCTTTCACATAGGCTTTAATGTGTTTTGCGATTTTTTGCGAAAAGTGTTGAAATCAAGGTTGCAAATACTCATTTCAGCAAAAATAATGTTTTTCGGAATAATAAAACCAAAAGATGGTATGATGGCATGTATCACTTGTAACTTACAAGAAGAGGTTACAAAGTATGCGTTTGAAACATAAAATCTGTAAATTTTGCTTTCTATGAGTCACAATCAGTGATTTTCTGATCGCTGAGTGAGTGAGTGAGTGAGTGAGTGAGTTTGTGAAAAATCGCTGATTGTGACTCTCATGAAGTGAAATAAACAGGTTTAATATGTCAAACACATTCTTTGCAACCTCTTCTTGTATCCTACCAATTCAAAATTTGATCATGGCATCTAATTATTTCATAATTTAGAAAAACATTGTTTTAGTTGAAATGAGTATTTGCAACCTTGGTTGAAATCAGGAATGACAAGTCAAGTGTTCTTTGGAAAATATTTGTTTCTAATTGATATAATCTGCGGTGTATACTGTAGCAAGCTTCACAATGCCTTTTTCTAAGCACATCAACACGCACACACATACACACACGCACCATATATCTATCTCTTATGGTTCATTAGTTATGTTTCTTTAACAAGCTGGTTAGGGTGGCCGCTAGACAATCGGCATTCTTTAAATATATTTTTATACGTTCATTACTCGTGAAATTTTTATGCTAGACACTTCAAGAACTTTTTATGACGCATATTTTTGTTAGGTTGATAACTGTTTTGAAAAGTTATGGCTAGTTTTTGCTGAAAAATATTACTTCTGTTAAATTAAATTAAATGCTTTTAACAAAAAAAAGCTCTTGCAGTTTATTTTTACCAAAAATGAAGAAAAAACGATGTTTCCAATGAAGACATGAACTAGCCATATGGCTAAAAATCTCTATAATAAAGAAAAAAAAAGATGCTTTCAATGAAATTAAATGTTTGAAAATTGGTTTGCTCCATTTTTAGATATTGCCAATTGAAAAAAGCCATTTTTTCGAAGAAAATAGCCTCTACCTTTCTAATCAAAAAAGTAAAAGTAACTTAGTTTCTTGAGCAAAAATATGCGTCATCAAAAGCTCTAAATGTAATCAGAACAATGCTTTTACGAGAAATTAGCGCATTTAAAGATATTCAAAGAAAACCGATTTTAGTGGCCACCCTAACCTGCTTGTTTAAAAAAAATCATAACTCATGAATCATGAGAGATAAAAACAATGTGTCTTCAACAAAGTTGCTTTGAATAGATTGTTCTACAACTGTTCAGAACACTGCTTTGGTCTATCTCAAATAAAAAAAAGTTTGTATACTCAATTCACCAATTTTATGGACCACCCTAATTTTACGAACATAAAAAGATTGAACAAAAAATATGAAGCAACTTTCCTTAAGAAACCATATTCCTAAAACTAACGGTTTGGGCGCAAATTTTTTTGTCTTCCTAAATACGGCTTTGGGACCATTGTGCATTGGTTTGGTTCTACTATACTTCATTTTGTGACGTCCTGATTGTCAAGTTTTCTTCGTACAGCGAAAAACATCTATTTCAACTGTTTTTTGCCTATTTGCAGCAATTTTGAGGTTTTGGCCAACTTTTGTTCTGAGGGGAACCACTGTGCGTTTGTCCCCGGTTCATGAGTCATGGGTCGCCAGCATAATTTTGCCCAAACTCAAACCCCCCAAAATGGTTTTTCATCATAACTTTTTGGTCTACATTTTGCCATGTTCTAGTAAGTTGTAGATAATAACAAATTACACACTATTGTAGAACACCGCGAATCTTCTGTAGGAAAAAAGTTATTGAAGTTTTTGTAGATTTTTAGACCATAATTTATGAACTTGTAACTTAGCAGAGGGCAAAATGGGGCAAAGTACCCATGGTGCATCTGAAACTTTAAGAAATTTACTTCAAAATGATAGCAAACATCTGTGAATGTAAGCTTTTGGAAGGTATGTTTTGTGTTTAAACTTTTTCTTCGTTACAGTAAAAAAAAATTAAGCACGCTAATTGGGTTTAATTTAATTTAATTTAATTTAATTGATAATAAAAGTTTTTCAACATTTATATTTCATGAATCGCTGTCGTCCTCGCTTTTGGTTTCATTGTCGTTCTCGTTGTCATTCTCACTATCGTAAGAAAAACTTTACAAAAGGCTTTTCGCGTCCTCCGATAGTGATTTTTCGATTTTCTTCGGCCATCCTCGAATACTTGTGATCAATAGTTCAGAAGACACTAGTAGCATGTTCAGAAGATCACGATTCGTAGCTTGTCTTGAATGCTTTCGGATGTTGAATTCTCGGTATCTGTTGGATGGGTAAAAATATTTCAATAAAATAATTACATCATGAAGCTTGTATTTACCTACCTTTTCTAATATTTATTGCTTGCCTCTTGCGCTTCTTCTGAGAGTTGTCCGATTGGTACCATAAAATGGTCAATTATGGAAGACCCATGTATAAGAACCTTATGGACACTTGCTGGTAGATAGTACCAGGAATATAATTTTACCAACAAGCGTGCTGTCTCAACACAATAGTTGTCAAATGATATTGAATCGATTTCGCAACCTGATCCTATAGATTGGAGAATTGAACCACAGCGCTGGATTGCTGTGAGATTTAGTTTAGTGATGTCTGCTACTTGTTCATCGTTCGCAAAAAAAATTCGAGCTAAATTTTCATTATTCGATGTTCCAGATCCACCTGATCGTGGTTGATTCACATTCATACCCAATTCTACTTTCAAACGCTGTTGGATTTTCTTTTTCTGTTCTAGCGTTTTCTGTTTATCTTCTCCGTGGGACTGCCATTTCTTCGTTTCAAGTCGATATGTAACATGCATAAAATACTCGAAAAATCTAATCCATGCGTGCAGAGAACATAGTCCATTTTGAAATGCAGTCTCATTCTCTTTACGCTGTCCAACTTTGTCTATATCATTCATTTCTGTAGGATTTGCTAGGCAGACAAAACATCTTTGGTACGAGATTGTCCCAGTGAGTGCAGAACAAATCTTCCCGTCCACCATGTACCGAAACCGTATGTCCCGTCCATATTTCGTAAACTCCGTTGGCAACAGTTTCTCAATTTGCTCTTCAATATATTCTTTCTCCCGAATGGCAAGGTCAGCAGTTTCGGCCATCATCTGTATCCTTATCGGCCGGCACAGCCGAGTTGATGATGCCCGAGGATTTCGAAAGTATTTCTTCCCATTCGTTTCGGCAACTGTGGGAACTAGTGATGTAATGAACATGCTTGCATCGCTTTTTGAACCGTCATCATCCTCGAATTTTTGATTAAACTCAGCATTTCCGGTACTTCCGTCCATTCCCCACTTGATCGTCAAATTGATGTTTAGAAGCTCCTCATCTGTGAAGTTATCCAAAGTTTCTTCGTTTGTATCGACGATTCGCTCCGACGTGTCGTCTAGAAGCTGTTGTAGTTTTACTTTCACACATGTGTCGCTGACTATAACACAGAAAAAAAGAACTTAATTTTAAGCTTTATTTAGTATAAATATAACTAACTTTTAAATTGCATATTTAAATGATTTTGACGTAGGACTACGTCTTTAATTTCTATATGGGGGTACATTTTGTGAAAACCGAAAATGGAACATGTAATTAAGAAAGATTTTGAACGTTAATAACTCAGCTCGAATTGCTCCTTAAATAATTGATCAAAATACGTTAAAAATCTTAAAATGCTCAGTAAATATTTAAAGTACGCTCCCTAAAATAGAGAAAACTGTTCATTAAGCATTTGAAAATGCTCCTTAGTATGTACCGCTTTGCACCATTTTGAAGTGTAATTGTACCATATATCATCGGAAAAGCTGCTGTAGAAAGGTTAATAAGTACCATGAAATCAGCTGAAATGTTCAGTAAATCATTGTGTGCATTTGTGCATTTTTACTGAACATTTCAGCGGATTTCATGGTATTAACCTTTCTACAGCAGCTTTTCCGAAGATATATGTTACAATTACACTTCAAAATGGTGCAAAGCGTTGCATACTAAAGAGCATTTTCAAATGCTTAATGTACAGTTTTCTCTATTTTAGGGAGAATACTTTAAATGTTTACTGAGCATTTTAAGATTTTTAACGTATTTTGATCAATCATTTAAGGAGAAACCCGATCTATTTTAGGGAGATTTTATTTACTTATTAAGGAACATCGTCATTGTTCAATGATTCATTTACCTTTTTACCTTGGTCCAATTGCAATAATTGTATCACCAATCGATCAGAAATATGGCTACGCATCGATAAAAATGCTTCCTAATGTTGATTTGCAACATGAAACTATTGAAAAATTGGTAAATGTCCAGCATTGTCCAAAAGCGTCGAATTAACGAGCAAATCCACCAATTACCTACATGCATATGCTGCTTCCCCAGCACAGTCGTCAGAGAGTAGTAAGTAGACGAAACAAGTCGAAGTGGCATTCGCCTCCGATCCTCGGGCGCGTGCGAATAGGGAGGATGGAATTGCGTAATATTTTGCACACTCATCGCCATATTCAGAACCAAACGCAAATTCTTCGAGATATCTACCATCCGTCGTCTGGCTCGCCGTGGCGGTGTCTGACGTATCTCCGGTCTGATTTACGAGATGTGCTGAAGGTGTTCCTGAAAAACGAGATCCGTGATGCTGTCACCTACACTAAACACGCCAAGCGTAAGCGGCCATGAAGTAGTTCGCCTCCTCGTGGTGTGCCCTGGAAACGTTAATTATCGAACCCAAGGGAGAGATATTGCGGCTAAACGAACTACAGCAGAGTAAGGACGCTGGAGCTCCATCCAGCTCGTCCCAGGAGGTCGATAAGCCCTGCACAAAACCCTCGTTGTGCAAAGGCAGGAGTGACACCGGGTTCTTAGAGTGCTTAGCACACGCAGCTGGTAAGCGGTCACATCTGTCCTGTTTGGCCCTGGACAGTTGGCTGGCAATTACGTCTGCTCTAGAACTCAGACGAGCAATTAACAGCGAACAACAAGAGGAAGGCCGTGCACAGCTGCTCACTGTGCAGTAGCGAGTGTCTCGCCTGACACACCACTAGTGATAAGGGTAAGGTTTAGTGGGTCGGGAGCGCTACCTCTCCCATCCCCACACCCTGAGTTATCTTCTCAGAGCAGATGCCCCCCTGTATAAAAAAAAAGTGAGAGCAGATGCCCCCCTGTATAAAAAAAAAGTGTAAGCGGCCATGGATGTACGTCAATCTATCCAGCGGGACACGGGTTTTCCGGGAAGCGTTGAGGTACGTTCAAAATCCTTGAAGGTACGCTATGGTACGCTATTGGTACATTCCAAAACACGTATCAACTTTGAAATTCGTTAAGTTTGTCCCGCTGGATAGATTGACGTCATGGATGTCATCTACGTTTTGAAGTGACAGAGACGTACTCTGTTTGGTTTCGGAGGTTAAACATCACCAACTTTGGCAGCAAAACGGCTCTTTTCAGGGCCACCAAGCTTATTACAGTAAAGAATAGGAATAGAATTCATCTGCCTGTTTGTCCATATTCAGAACCAACGACCACACAAAATGCTCATGTAATCGAACTGGAAGCATGAGTACAAATTATTTTCATCAACCTTGATCAACTTTGAATCGCCACGGCTGGATATTTTCGATGGAAGAAGCAACAATCTAGCATCTAATTCGACGAAGACGGCTGGAAACATTTGTGAAGCCGAGTTATTTACGAAAGAGAGTGTCGATGAAAAGAATCGATCAATGTAGATAGGACCTATTGAAAAGTGACGCGAGATTTGTTTTCCGTACTGAGCTCCAATGCTACCGACGCCAGGGAGGCAGCTCCCACACCTGGACCCTACATATCGACCCATCAATTCATGAACCGGGGACCAACGGCTTTACTTCCCGAAGGAACGCGTGATCAGAGATGTTATGCCTTAGAACATGCTGGTGGGGCCGACTGAGATTGGACCCAGGCCTGCTGGGGTGAGAAGTAATCACGCTAACCACCGGTGCCGATATCTTTCAAGGTGATATCACGGCGAATGAGAACGACTCAAATTTGAGTTTAGTTACCTCAGATTTTTTTATCTTTATTTAAGAGATTTTTAGCCATAGGCTAGTTCATCTCTTCACCTCAGAAATAAGAAATAAAGTGCAGGAACTCAGCGATGAGTAAATTTGCCTCATGTTTTCCCAGGGTTTTCCAGGATTTTCTAGAGAAAAATTCTCGAATTTGAGAAAAGCAAAGATTGGATTCACTCAGTCTATTGGTACTACTCCGAGACTGAATAAAATTTTCGTCAATTTCCTCATTTTCCGACAGATTTTTTAGGTTTTCGACAGGAAACCATGAGACGAATTTACTCATCGTTGAGTTCCTGCACTTTTGGCGATTATGAGTGAACTAAACTCAAATTTGGGTCGTTCTCATTCGCCGTGTACGCAAAAGGAAAAGAGCAAGTGTCGCTACTTGATAGCAAACTACTCATAATGGGAGGAGTCTTTGTAGCTTTTATACCACTTGGTTGCACATCATTCTGCTTTAACCTGAAAAGATATAAAAGAGCGCTGCTGTATGGAATTAGCTCATTTTCGCTTCGGACGGCGTGGTGAACAGCAATAGCAGCAGTAGGAAGGTGGTGGCTAGTCCACTCATTCACACCTAACAAGCAACAATTGACTGGTCGTGGCAAAGGAAGAAAAGGTCTGGTAAAGGAGGCGCCAAGCGTCATCGCAAAGTTCTTCGAAATAACCGCCATCGGTCGTCTGGCTCGCCGTGGTGGTGTCAAACGTATCTCCGGTCTGATCTACGAGGTGTGCTGAAGGTGTTCCTGGAAAATGAGGTCCGTGTTGCTAAACCTACACTAAACACGCAAAGCGTAAGTGGCCATGGATGTCTTCTTCAATAAAACGGCCCTTTTCAGGGTCATCAGTAAAGAGTTGGAATAGAATTTATCTGTGCTTGTTTGTCCATACTCAGAACCACAAACTCCCAACCACACAAAATGCTCTCCAGAGTTGTTATCTTGCAACCAAACTTGGAAGCAGGGGTGCAAGTGATTTTGATTGATTCTCTTAATCAACTTTCTCTTTAAAAAAAATTACTACAAATTTGGTACGCCTACAATTCAAAAACGGAAAGAGTTGAGATAATAGATAATTGATCCATTAAAAGAACTAAATACTCTTCACATTTATTCCGTCCACTAGCGGTCCTACGTCAAGCTTCCGTTCATGCCCCTAGGTACAGACCCTTTTACTTTTTTTTCATACCGTGAATATAGTTTTCATCCGGATAACAGCTTTTTTTCGCTTCTAGAATGTGGTGGTACGGCGGATATATATTCGCATTTCGTTGTTTGGCCTCGGTCTGAATTCTAACGTACTGTGATTTGGACAGCTTTACAGCAACAAATAATGCCAAAGCTTGAGCATCGTTATACTCGAACAATGGATTGTTCGATGATCTTTTCCACGATTTAGCATTTTTGCTTGCCCGCGACGGGGTAGTCTACGCAGCCTCTTTGAGAATATCAGCAGCATGTTTCTGAAAGGACTCGCGTAGCTTCATCTGCGTTGCAAATACAAGCTCTTCTGCTTGATGGTTCTCACGAATGGATGCTGTTTTCTTTCTTTTAGTCGAGTCACTGCACTTTTCGAATGGCATTGGCTTACGCCCAGCCGGGACGCTCGATGATGATGAAGGAAGCATATTGAGGAGGTTCGCTGGAAGTTTGAACGGTATTTTGAAATTCTCAAAATGGTGGAGCAGCAGCCAGTCAGCTGTGCGATTATGTTTTATTCAAAGCCTTTGAAAAATATCACAAATAATAGTCTTGGTATACTTTTCAACCTCCACAGCAACTTCCGGCATAATGTCTGAATCAATCAAATAGGCTTTCAGGACCTCTTTGAATACGCTGCGATTTCGCTGCACTCCTTCCTGCTGCTCTTCATGTTGAAAATAGATGATGTTTATCGATTGTAACTGGAATATAAGAATGATTTAAAAAATAATTCTTGGCATAAATTCCAAAACATAGGCAGTCAAATTTCAAATTGAGATATAAATGGAGGCCATTTATACAGTTAAAAACTGGGCATTGTTACCGTGATTCATGTACACAATAGAGCTTTCAACCACTCAATGTCCAACAAATAATTAAGATTTAACAATGTTATTTTATAGTACGTTCAGACTACAGAGTTATAACATGTTATAGCGCTATCTTGATGGTGGTTTCTGTGTTGCAATTATTTGACAACCGTTATAACATGTTATAACTCTCCAGTCTGAACAAGGCATTACTTCACTTGTCGATGGTTGCTAAGGGACTCAGAAAAATGATTGAAGTCTTGAGTCTTGGCTTACTTGATTTCAACAGTAGCATTATAATGTATACAAGATATATTTAAAATAATAGGTGCGGCAATTCTGATGAAATAGCTTGCACATTTAGGCACAGCCATCACTTTTTTGTTTAAATCATAGTTTCCAAAAATCGCTTACATTCACAGATGATTGCTATCATTTTGAAGTAAATTTCTTTAAGTTTCAGGTGCACCATGGGTACTTTACTCCATTTTGCCCCCTGCTAAGTCCAGAACAACATGTGAAAAGGGCATACAAGCTTTTTGTAAACAAACCTTTGTAGGCCCTTTTCTCACCAACCGAGGGTCGCCCACGCAAACCAGCAACATCATCGGGAAGGGGAAAGTGTCCCCTACCCGGTGATGGTAAAGGTTTGCGTTGGTGTCATATGGGTGGCGAGAAAAGGGCATAAGAAGGTTTGTTTACAAAAAGCTTGTATGCCCTTTTCACATGTTGTTCTGGAAGTTACAAGTTCATAAATTATGGTCTAAAATCTACAAAAACTTCAACAACTTTTTTTTTACAGAAGATACTGCAATTCAGTGTTCTACAATATTGTGTATTTTATTTTATTATCTACAATCTACTTACTAGAACATGGCAAAGCCGTAAAAATGTAGACCAGAAAGTTATGATGAGAAAGCCATTTTTGAGGGACCGTCGGCAATAAACGTCACATGTCTTGAAAAGTAAAAAAGATATTAAATAAGCGTCATGAGCAAAGTTCTTTGTAAAAAAATTTCTACAACACTGTCCCAGACACCAGCCCTGTACCTTGAAAAGATGAAAAAATTAATTTTCGATCGCACTTTTAGGGGAATTAATCTTTTAATTAAAAACATCAAAAAAAGCGCAGTAACATATTGAAACACTTCGCTGAACACCATATCTCTTAATTTCATGATAAAGGGTGTCCACGATGAAATTGCCACACTATGAAATTGCTCTAACTTTTTAACCGTTTGGTAGAATTTAATGAAAATTTGGGTGGATTTAGTTCATAGTGCATTATTTACATCCTGCAAGTTTTAAAGTCCTGTGATCAAAACTCGCGGAAATGGAGTCGAAAGAACAGCTCGTGCGTGATAAAATCTTGCGCATTCATCACGAGAACAAGGATCTCTCGCATCGTTCCATCGCTAAAACGTTGGGAATCGCGAATTCCACGGTGTCGTGGTTCGAGGAACGGTTGACCACCGATCGGAAGCCCAGAAGTGAAGGAAAAAGTATTCCGTACAACACCAAAAATCACAACCGCGTAGTTGGGGCCAGAGGTGGCAACAGTACATTTTTTGAAAAACCATCGTCCAGAGCGAAACAAAACAGCCAGCACACGGGCGGCCGTTTATAACTACATTCCAAGCGAACAGCGGAGATAGAGAATAAATAAAATCTCGCAGCCTGATTTTTCCAAACAGTTTATTGTAATGAAATTTTAGCTGCAGGCTTGCGTGTGACAGTAAATTACCAACTCCCTTATTTACGCATAATTTTAACATCAATGCTTATGAGTGGTCAGTCTTTATTCTTATCTTTTAATTCCATGCAATAAACATCAAATAAATGCAGTAATTAGCCAGAAATCAGCAAAATTCTACACGACATAAATTTATGTCGCGCGCGCCGCCGGTCTTGTCTGCTTTTTTGTGCGAAAATGTTCTGTCGCTGGCAAAAAACAGTTTAGAAATGTCATGACATTTTTGCCGCTTGCCAGTTTTTTTTTGTGTGTCGTCACAATGGTTATCGCAAAAAGTATCAAATGTTAAGGAAAAAATGTTAAACTCCAGGACTCGTGCCACCACTGGTTGGGGCCTTCAACCGAAATCCGAACGCCTCCGTTAGGGATGTGGCTAAGAAGCTGCACCTAAGCCGAAGTTTTGTCCAGAAGGCCAAAACTAAGGCTGGGCTTCGAACGTTCAAGGTACAAAAGGCCCCTAATCGCGACGAGAAGCAGAACAAGTCCGCCAAAACCCGTGCCAGGAAGTTGTACCTCAACATGCTGACGAAAGTTGAATGCTGCATCATGGACGACGAAACATATGTGAAGGCCGACTTCAAACAGATCCCCGGCAACCTGTTTTTCACGGCCAAGGATAAGTTCAGCGTTCCGGAGCATGTCCGCACTCAGAAGATGTCCAAATTTGCGAAGAAATTCCTGGTTTGGCAAGCCATCTGCACGTGCGGGAAGCGGAGTGCACCTTTCGTGACCCAGGACACGATGAACGGACAGGTGTACATAAAAGAGTGCCTCCAGAAGCGGCTGCTTCCTCTCCTGAAGGCCCACAACGTCCCAACAATCTTCTGGCCGGATTTGGCCTCATGCCACTACTCCAAGGACGTGCTGAAGTGGTATGCGGACAATAAGGTCAATTTCGTGCCGAAAATGTTCAACCCTCCCAACACTCCGGAGCTCCGCCCCATCGAGAAGTACTGGGCGATTATGAAGCAGCACCTTCTTAAACGACCTAAGGTAGTGAAGACAGTCGAGGAACTGAAGAAAGTATGGGTTTACATGCAAAAAACGGTTGATTCACAGGTTGTGCAGAATCTTATGGCCGGGGTTAAGGCCAAGGTGCGGGCATTTGCGTATGAACTGTAAATAAAATACGAGTAAAATGGTAAAATGAAGTTTAATAGTTATTTCTCAATCCCCCTAAATTTGATGGCAATCGGATGAAAACTCGAATTTTGCGAATCAATTTTGTGTGTGGCAATTTCATCGTGGACACCCTTTAAAGGAGCTATTAATTAAGCGCACGAAAATACCGATTTCAACCACTGTGCAGTGTAAAGCCGTTGGTCCCCGGTTCATTAGTTGATGGGTCGCAGCATATTTTTGCCCAAACTGATTAAGCTAAGAGCAGCCCCCTGTCTTAATCACCCCGCCGAATTCTACCTGTCCAATAGCCACACTCACACACACATACGGAGAAAACCTACTTTATGCTATGTTATAAATAAATGAAAATATCAAATGTATACTTCACGCGGTTTTTCTCCTATAATTAATTACGACTCGCCGTGGCTAATCAGGCGCGAGTGAGATCTCGCTCCCCATGTGACGCGTGGTTGTATCGATTCCCTCCCCCTTTCCGGCTGAAACTTACCAACCTCTCCCCACCCACCTTGGTCTAGTTAGTCGTCTCGTTCTCGGGGAGGTAATTTTCAAAGTCGATAAAAACCTGTAAACTAATCAGGCGAAATGAGCGCCCCGAGGGGATATGGACCTCAGCTGCCTGCGCACAAAAGCAGTATAATGTGAAATTAATTAGCGTTTTATTGTGAGAGCGGTCGATCCTAGGCGCAAGATGAGCTTCACTGATAATTAAGTTCAGTGCCACCTTTTGGGGTGGCTCCAAGAGCGAACAAGAGAGAACGAACCCCCCGAGGCGTAGTTTGAACTTGGGACTGAGCTTCGACCGACTGGAGGATTTAACACTGTTATGTTGCGCAATCCGAAAGCCGATGTTTTGTCGTCGTTGTTGTTGTGATTTTAGCGCTCTAATGGAGTGGGAATGCAAATTTAGAAACTAATTTGGACAGGTGCCATGCAGGCGTGGGAATCGGGGTAGTTTTGTGGATTATGAGGGGATTTAAATTTGCAATCCTAGGCGATTTAATATTGCATTTGATTGTTTAAAGCTTTTTGCAAAAAATAATCATATTTAGGATTAATTAATGAAACGTTGTGATGTAATGTGCAAAAATTGGACAACAGTGATTTCATCAGTCAAGTTTAGGCAATTTAAAATTTGGAACATCGAAAAATTAGAAATGGGAAAGAGGAAAACAATTTTCTTAACTCTGATGGAAAGTTAAGCCGTTGTGAAAAGTTTAGGTTGAGATAATCAAAAAGAGTACTACTGTCTTTCCCGACTTGTAACGATTACACGTTGAATATACGTGAAATCATCTAAATTTGGAAGTAAGGGGTGTTACTCGTACAATGTATACACCTGAATAGTGAATATATACTATACCCCGATTTGAACGTGTATATGTATTATTTGAGGTGACTAGTTTCATCAGTTATCGATGTCCTCAATGTCCTTAATTTCCAATTGATGAAAGCTAATTTTCTGAAAGATCTTTTACCTCAACTCAGCAATTGGTGACCAACAACCTCAGATTTATTGGCTGACTAACGTATACAACTAAATCGGAAGCTCAGAACTAAACTTTATGTACTTTGACTATATGTTTAGTATTACTTCTGCGTGAAGTCAACGATTTTAGTTGACGATGCTAATTTCAAATAACAGACTAAAGTGGTAATTTTTTTTACGATAGATGAGGAGATGAAATTATAGAATTGATAGTACCGTTAGAGTACGGTAGTGTGAAAATTACATATAGAGAGTAGAAAGCGAGCAAGGACAACTTTAGGAAGGTACAAATCGGTTTGGTCGCCAGTTGTGGCGGGGGAGAATACCCCTCACCCTCCTTCTTCAACGGGGGAGTTTGGTAAAGAAAGTTGATTAAACCGAATTGTACCTTCCTAAAGTTGTCCTTGCTGGCTTTCTACTCTCTATATACAATTTTCACACTACCGTACTCTATCGGAACTATCAATTCTATACTTTCATCTCCTCATCTATCCTATAAAAATTGCCACTTTAGTCTGTTATTTGAAATTAGCATCTTCAACTATGTAAACTTTATGGTTGAATGTAAAATTAAAATTATTTGCTTTAGCAGAACTAATATGATACATTATAGAATACAACAAATATTAGTTCTGCCTGCATGGCCGGGGGCCCCCCATATCCGAGGGGCCAGGGGAAATTTCCCTCGTTGCCACCCTCAAATCCAACCCCACAGATTGCACAAGAGCCACATGAGCTAACCTGCATGCCTAGCTTGATACGCCCATGACAAAATCTACCAGTTTCCTTTCACAACACTTGCAGTTATCCAATCAGCTAGAAATCTACCTTATTATACGTCCAATCTTCGAACCAGCTGCTCTCGCGATCTCATCTTGTCAGTTAAAATAGATCCATTTCGGTCCGCGGTAGTATGCGACTAACTGGCAGCGCGGCGGCACATTAAAGTCATCCAAAATATGACGCCGATTATGTGCTGTTTTGAGACAGCAGACACATAAATTTTCGCCTGCCAATCAGCCAAAGTCGATCGAGCCGTTCTCCTAATCAGCAAACTGCATTTCCTGGTCCCGGTTGCCTCGCTCGACTCAACTGGGGCCTGTCCCCGATATGAGGACTTTCGGCGCGAGAGAGGCTGAGTATGCAAATTTGGGCACGATTTCGATTCTGAATCAAAATATTTTCGGTAATTTATATTATGCTAATCCGGGCCAGGAGGGTCTACAGGACCGCTGGTGATTCGACAGCAACGGCACGTTTCGATGAGAAACGGCTAGTTTTTTGATCCGATCTGATGTCGCGAGCAGCTGTTTGCTCGGGTTTGTGTTCTCAGGTCGAAATGGAAATTTGTGTTTTAATTAGGCACGTTTCGCCGGAGAAGGTATCCTTGGAACAAAGGCTGAGCGAGACTTAAAATTTAGCATTTGTTGTTCATTGATTGTTCCATGTTTTAGTTGAAATTTAAGGCAACTTAACCTGTTAAATCATGAATCCAGCTACAATTCAATCGCCGGTAAACGAGCGTGTAATTTGCTCCATCTCTAGGCCATCTGCAAATTATGTCGCCCTTCCCATCGACATCGGCATCGAACCGCTTCGTTTCACACGAACCGGTTAACGATTCTCACGTCTCCAATGCGGCAAAGCGCGTCACAATTCGATGATTAGTGATTCCAGTCCTATCGCCTCTGGCCATCAGCATCAATTGAACACGGCGCTCAGGGACGCGGCGACTACCAGTCAGTATGATCGTCCATCTGTCAGTCAACCGGTCATCAGCCACTTGCCACGCCATTTGGCCAAACTCATCTCGTGCTCTCCCCCACCACCTCGGCTGTGACACCTAGCGCGACATGATGAATGAACACCACGCGAATAATAATAGAATATAAGCAGACCCGTCGTCACGCGAAAGGACTTGAAAACAACAGCAAAAATCCAAAACATCAACCGCGATTATAAAACGCGATAAATGCCACCAAAGCGTTCGAATAAAACACAAACAGACGGTACAGACTCAGGCACCCCTCCTTGTTTCGCCACCAGACAAAAAGGCAAGTGAGACGCGTGTGACCGAAAGCTCGAAAGCGTCGCTGGACCGATCAAATAAAGATCAAATTGGAAGTAGCAGACCGTGGCGGCGGACAACTGCGGCACTGCGGTCTGTGATTATCGCCTATGGTGCGGCGACGATGATGGCACGATCGTCATGGACTATACCTCCTGAACGGAGTTCGAAATGCAGCGCCACTTCTCTAGGAGCAACCCAAGTTCCATTCGGAGCTGCCATAATAGCGAGTCACGGTTCGGTGAGAAATTGGAGAACGCAGCCGCACGCGTTCCACGATAAATCTCGTTCTGCGATTATGGTCGGCCGAATGGGGGAATTGTGCGCGAATAAAGACTAATAACTCATCGGTTGATGTGCGGTCAAAAAACGGGCTAGTCATCACGATGAAGTACGCGCCACATGCATAACCTATATAGTGTGACGTGAACAGTAGCAACATAGAGGTTATTAGGGCGACGCTCAGGTTTTGCCACTTTGGAACCGGATGTGATTTTGCCCGGTAGCCGTCGTCGTGGATTGTCGATTAAAAGAGTCATTTATGTATGTGAAGTATAATGAAGCTGTATCCGAAAAAATCAGCAGTGACGAAAGTCAATGCCACCTCCTAGTCAAGGTTAGAGTGGAACATTTACACTGCAGTGTTGTTTACATTTTATTAAACTACACGGTCAATGAGATCAACGCAAATTTGAGTTCAGCTTACTCGAAAATCTCAAATAGTGCCTGAGCTCAGTGATGAGTAAATTTGCCTTAAATTTTCCAGGTCTTTCCAAGAAAAAAAAAAATCCCAAAATGAGAAAAGTAAAGATTGGATTCTCTCAGTCTATTGGTACTAAAGCTCTACCAATTTGGAATCGATACACGGAGATGAAAAACTACCAAAAATTAAGTACTTTTCCCTCAATTCTCGGGTTTAGCCCAAAAACCCAAATTTGAGTAAATCGTATATAGAAATTTCCATTTAACACCAGCAAAAAAATATTTACTCTCAAGTTTATTCTACACAAAAGTTTAAAGTTTAACTCACGTAAATTTGAGATTAGGCTGAACTATATCGTTGGGTCGAATCTCTCGTTTCTTTTTTGACAACAATAACAAGTACAAGCAGTTGGAACAAAATATCATGCTTGATGTTGATTTTACAAGCTACTTTCAGGGTGGCAAGTGAACCAGGAAAACCAGGAAAACCGGGAAAAAGTCAGGAATTTATTTTCACCAGGAAAAACCGAGAAAAAACAGGAATTTCATAAGGCCACCAGGAAAATAATCTTGTTTGTATAATTTAAATAGGTTTTAAATTTTATGTACGTCAAAGTTTCTTTTTATAATCAGGTTAAAACTAACCATTTTGTTCAAGCTAAATCTTGCACACAACTAAACATTTATGAACAAAATTCACCCCGAGAATTTAGTAAATATATTTTGTATTTATTTTTCATTTAATTTTTTCTCGAATCAATTGCATGTATGATTTGTGCTTGATTGATAGCAAACTTAAGCAGTGCCGATGCGTAACTACTTTGAAGTACCTGTTCAACATGTTCAATAAAAAAGTTCTATTTCTAAAAACTTCAGATAAGGCCTTCGAACTTCATGCAAGTTCTACAAAATTCGGGAAAGTCTTACAAGTTTCAGGAAAATCCTGTGAACTACTGTGATGACCTACGATGGTCAGGAAATCTCTCCGAACCTTGAGAAAAGTTCTACAAATTTCAGAGAAGTCCTTTAATCTTTGGGGAATAACTACGAATTTTACAAAATTTTCTACAGATTTAATGTAACTTCTATGACATTTAGGCATTGCTTAAAGCTAAAGGATAATCCTATGACACTTATGGATTTTTTTCGAGCTTCAGAGAAGTCTTCAATACTTTTAGGAAGTCCTCTGAACTTAACATAGTTCTCCAAGCTAAAAAAAATTCCTAGAACTTCCGAGAAGTCGATTGACCTACAGGTAGTCCTACGAAATTCATGGGAGCTCTCCAAACTTCAGGGAATTTCCAAGAAATTAAGGAAAGATCCACAAAATTTCGGAAAACCCTACGATATTTAAAGCCTTATGAACTTCAGGGAAGCTCTTCTAAATTTAGGATCCTCATATATTCAGTTAATTCTTTCAAATTTCAGGGAAGTCCTCAAATCTTCGAGAAAGTTCTTCAAACTTGAAAAAAAGTCTCACGATCTTCTGAGAATTTCTACGAACTTTGTGGTACTTCTACGATATTTAAGATATTCCTATGAATTTCAACAAACTCCGAACTTCAGGAAAGTCCTAAGATCTTAAAAAAAAGTCCTTCGAACTTCGGGAGAGTCCCATGAAATTCAGGCAATACAAACTTCAATGAACCCTTCAGGAAAGACCTTAACGCTTCAGGGAAGTTCTATGAACTTTAGGAAGTTTCTATGAACTTTAGCAGTCAGTCTTTAATAATAAGAGTTCAGCGTTGTTTATGAAATTTTTTAATCATATAATTTTGAAATCATGTTGTAATCAAAATTCCGCTAAATAAGATCCTTAATCGTTGACAACTTGCGGAAAATTGAAACAAACTGGAAATCCGTAAAATTGTTAGAAGCAAAGGTTTGTTTAAGGATTTCTCATTCTTATCACACTTCGCAATTTCACCTTGAAATAAACTAGCTCGTTGGCTAAAAATCTCAATAATAAAGTTAAAAAAATCGTAGTTTCAAAAACAGAAATCTCAAGATTTAGGGGCTTATCTCTAAATTTCGGACATTAGATAGGGCTCCACGCTAGTCCGTCGTATTTTAGCTTTTCTTTGTCATACACCCCTAAAATCGCTCATTTTACGGGTTATCGCAAATGTTCCAGAGTCAATCGTAATTAATCTTGTAAGCAAAGATGTTTTAGCAAATAGAACGGAAATAGGCGCCATGATACGACGAAGTAGCTTGGCTCCCTGCTAGCTTCTTTACAGCAAACAATTAGATAAAGATTTCACGGGCATTCACAAGAACCTTAATACCTATTTTGGTTTGCGCATTGCGCGAAGAATGATGGTACAAGTATTCACTTAATTTTTTTTTAATTTTGTTTTTTCATATACATGGTTTTTAAAACCAGGAAATTTTTAAATCATAGACCAGGAAAACCAGGAAAAAAAACCAGGAATTTCAAAATGGAAATTCACTTGCCACCCTGTACTTTGGTATTGCGAGACTATTCACAATGTGCAAAAATCAAGCTGAGACTTGACTCGACACAAAAATGATTCCGTTGCGCATCGTTTTCTTAGAAAGAGAAAGTATAGTTGGCTATCTCTTTTTACTGTTCACCGATGGCAGACACGAAGTGACTGCTGCCAGGCATTATGGAAGTTTCGGTTGCGTTCGGGTGTAAAGCAAAAATCATGAAACTCAATCTGACCACAGTTTGTTGAGATTTGCAGCTGGTGAGTTTTGTTAGCCTGATATTTTGCGCTGCGATATCATAGCTTGCTATACCAACCGCATTTGTTTGCTTGTTGATTTTTGTCTACGAAAATCAAGCGTGATCTTGAGCATTGTTGAGATTTGATGTAGCCCCCCATGTAGCTTTGTAGATTTCTAAGGTAAATTTAGCCGACATCGCCAAAATGCCACAGCCAATTCCACTGGACTCATCCGCCTCACAGAAACACTTTTCACACTGTACCATATTGGTCTCAGCTTCATCCAGGCAAACAGTAGCTGCTGTGTGATCGGATGAGCCCAGTGGAATTGGCTGTGGCATTTTGGCGATGTCGGCTAGATTTACCTTAGAAATCTTAAAGATTTTGTTACGGCGACGGTTACGTTTCGGACCCTTAAAAGCAAACTCGGTTTTGCTGTTAGAGTAAGCTTTAAGCTGAAATTGGTTTTATTAGATATAAATTCATGTTGCATGACGTATTTTTTAGGTTACTTACATTTCTAGTCTTTTACGTTCACTGTCCGTCTGCTTGTAACAAGTGTGTTTTTGTTTGTACAAATCGAGTCGCTGTGAACTACTTTTACAATTAGTATTCGTTTTAATTATAAGAGAAATTAAGTTCACTTACTACAAAATTAGAACTAAATTCTAGGATAATTAATGGGACAACGCGTTTGAAGAATATGTACTTTTAAGATAATAGTAATTTTCAATACAGTATGACAGTCGAATCACGCTGACAGTCCTATCTGGAATTTTAAATGACACTTCGCTGGACAGCTATACTGCATTGTTTAGCGGATTGGATGTGAGAGGGACTCGTAGATAGGTCGATTAACCTGTTCACTCCCGTTGCTCGATCGCTGACCGATTGCCGTTCGTAACAGATATTTTCCCAACACTGAGTGCTTGTGGGAGGCTCAACTCAAAATTAAATAAAAAAAACTTAAATTTTGGGAAGTATTTTTTCTCCGTGTACGCTTCTTTTTGTCCGGTACAGCGCTCTTAGTGGTTGCTTAAGAATACTTTGACAGCAATTTGGTTACAATTGTTGAAATTCTCTGCAAAAGTTTTAACAAAATATGTTTTCTTGAATTGCCACGCGATGGAAGAAAAAATAAGGGAAATAATTCTGCACACAAGATATGAAAACTCTACATGGTCGGGTACGAGGATAGCAAAGGAGGTGAAAATGGCCAAAACTACCGTATGTGCAGTGCTAGAACTTTTCAGGCAACGTTTTTCCCGCAACCGAGCAACTTGCAAATGTTGTTTACAAAGATGGGCTTTTGTATACAATATTTGCTACATTGCATGAAATGTGTCAGAACTTTACATGATATATAATTTAAACGTTTATGATATGTGACGCTCCATTTATGTGCATCAAATTGAACAGAAATTTACACTTCTTTTTCGAACTGTGTGCTATCAAGGCGTCAAAGCGGTACAGTGTACCGGAAACTGCGTCAGAACGTCATGAAGAATTTCAAAGCGAAACAAGGGCTTTCGGAAGTGAACTTCTGAGCGTTTAGATAGGTTCCGTGAACTTTGAAGATCTTAAAAGTGCTGCCTGAGAGAGGATATGCGAACTGTTTTGTTGACCCCAGCTCAAGCGCATCCGCCCAACAGGTTAACTCCAGGACGTTCAGCTGCATTGTGCGAGGCGTGTTCTTGCAAGCATTCGGGTTTTCTACGGAATTGACGCACCACTTTGAGGAAGACAACGTTATCATGGATCCCGACGAACGCCAGGAATTGACGACTTCTCCGCGTGAGAGGGAGGTAATTAGTTTGAATAATTTAAATTTGTCTACCGATAAATTTTCTACAGTAAAAACAACAGACTTGCCTGAAGTCAATAATAGCAAGAGAAAGTGCGATAGCAGAGAAGTTGTAATTTATTGCCAACATTTTAACAGGATTAAGGTCAATGAAATTTATAAACAGGTAGCCGCTTCTAGTTATCCTATCATTTTAGGCACCGAAACAAGTTGGGATGCCAGCCTACATATGATATGGGTGAGAAAAGTGAATGGTGAAAATTGGTGTTCGCTGATTCAAAGAATGGATGGGATAAACATTGAGCTGTTCATAGTTGGGCGTTGTTGAACTTGTGGTACTTGCACAACATTTTATATCAGTATCCAAGGAACCAAATAGTCACAAAGTAGCTTTGAATGTGGGTTCAGAGTTAGACAATTTCACTGATACACAATATGATACCTTGGGTATTCGGATAAAACTATTACTTATACTTATAAAAAAAAACTTATCCAGGTTGTATATCTTTTTCGTTAACATGCATTCCGGGTGGTGAGCGAACACGATGAAGAAGCAGAAGATGGCTTTATCACAGAGCCCCGTCTCAGAATGAGTGTATTGTTGATAGAACTGGTCTACGATTCAAGATTGGTTTCTGTAATGATCTTCATCGAAATGTAAGCATTATTGGACATCAACAATCAATCAACTCGTATATACATTGAAATACATAAATAAAAGGGAAGGGACGGTCCAATAGGGCACCCGATTGAAGCGATTTGGACGGAGAGAGTGGGAATGCCAACTCCCTGTTGATCGAAACGAAAAAAAAACATCTTCTCGACGCCTCATTTCTGTGTACTATCAGAATGTTGGAGGCATGCAAACCAAAATTATGCAGTTACGTTTGTTTCTTTCCAGCTGCGACTACGACGTGCTCGTCTTCACAGAAACTTGGCTTCGAGCCGATATTGATAGTGCTGAAATTTCATCCGACTATTCATTTTACCGTTGTGATCGTTTTGCGTTGACTAGTCAGCATTCTCGCGGAGGAGGAGTATTAATTGCGGTCAAAGCTCATCTCAACTGTGAGGCTATTCCACTGTTGAATTGTGGCCACCTTGAGCAAGTCACCGTCCTTGTACGATTGGATTCTCGGTATCTTTATTTTGTCGCTATTTACCTTCCACCAAACTCATGTGCCGTCCTGTACTCTGCACACGCTAACGCAGTGCAGCATATTGCAAACTGTGCTTCTGCCGCTGACATAATTGTATCTCTGGGTGACTTCAACCTCCCCAACTCGCGTTGGCAATTGAACGAGGATGTAAATGGTTTCATTCCCTTGATCGCTTCTTCCGAGCATGAACAGGCACTCACTGAAACTATGTTTGCTACTGGTTTGCAGCAAATTCGTTATGTGAATGCGAACGGAAGGCTTCTCGACCTTGTATTCGTCAGTCTTCCAGAGCGACTAGACCTCATTGAACCCACCACGCCTCTGTTGCCCGTAGACAATCACCACGTGCCTTTTGTTTTGCAGTTCGATGAGAGTATCGACGATTTAGTAGTACAGAACGAGTCGGACGATAATCTTTACTACGATTTCCGCTCGTGTGATTTTGGCAAGTTAAAAACGGCTCTAGCTGCCATTGACTGGGATTCCTTACCGCTAACCGGGTCATAGGATAGAACATTATCAGCATTCTATGACAAGCTTTATGCAGTGCTTAACGACTATGTTCCTCGGAAAAGACGATCGTTCAATTCAGTTTTCAGCAAGCCATGGTGGAACTTCGAACTACGGCATCTTCGTAACATCCTATGGAAAGCACGTCACCGTTTCTTCCTTTCGAAGTCTGAGAGCGACCGTAATTACCTTCGCGAAGTAGAGCTGCAGTACAAAACAATTCTATTATCCACGTACGATAACTACTTACTCAGGATCCAGGACAGCGCAAGACAAAACCCATCGTGCTTCTGGGATTTCGTGAAAAAGTGGCAAGCATCTTCTCGCATCCCATGCAACGTTACCTTCAATGATGTCCAGGCTAATACAAATGTGGATGCTGCAAACCTTTTCGCCATGTTCTTCGAGAGCGTTTTTAGTAAAGTGTCACCTGTACCAAGGCGCGATTGTTTTGCTCACGTTCCTGCGCACAACATCAACCTACCCGTTATTCAGTTTTCCGCAAATGAAGTAGTAGAAGTCATCGATGAGCTTGACATCAAAAAAGAACCTGGGACGGACGGAATACCACCCCTGTTGCTGAAAAACTGTTCAAGAGAACTAGCGAACCCGATTGCTCGCTTATTCAACCGATCACTTCACGAAAGAACCTTTCCGACAGCTTGGAAAGCTGCTTGCATCGTTCCTATTCACAAATCTGGCAACTGCAATCAGGTGACAAATTATCGCGGCGTATCTATACTTTGCTGTCTCAGCAAAGTGTTTGAAAGACTGGTGCACAACGTTCTATACAACGTAGCGTCTCCCATCATCTTTGATGGTCAGCATGGCTTTATGAAGAATCGTTCTACAACAACGAACCTCATGTGTTACGTCACAGCACTGTCTCGCAAAGTGGAAGAGAGGCGGCAAGTTGACGCGGTGTATGTTGACTTTGCGAAAGCCTTCGACACTGTACCGCACATTCTAGCCGTGGAAAAACTGAAGCACATAGGTTTTCCAGATTGGATTACAGAGTGGATACATTCGTACTTGTGCGATCGTACTGCATATGTTGCGGTCAACTCGACTCGATCCCGCACTTTCAAAATCACGTTCTGGGACCATTAATATTCAACATTTTTATAAATGACCTGTGTCTGCTGCTTTTCTCGTTTAAGCTTTCATTCGCTGATGACCTAAAAATATATCGTGTCATAGCTTCTCTTCCGGATTGTATTGCCCTACGAGAAGATATTGATACTATACTGGTATGGTGCGGCGATAACGGCATGCGGGTCAATAACATGAAGTGCAAAGTTATTACCTTCGGTCGCTGCAATAACCCCATTCTTCATCAATACAGAATGGAAACTGCATCATTGGAACGTGTGTCGTCCATCTGTGACCTTGGCGTTACCATCGATTCGAGGCTCAGATTCAACGAACACGTGAGCATTACCACTGCCAAAGCTTTTTCTGTGCTGGGATTTATCCGTCGCCACGCTTCCGAGTTCACCGACATCCACGCTTTAAAAACTCTCTATTGCTCGTTGATTCGTAGCATTCTGGAGTACGCTGCTCCGATTTGGTCCCCTTATTATGTAGCGCATGTTCTCACGATTGAACGGGTGCAGAAAAGGTTCTTACGGTTTGCACTGAGACAACTTCCTTGGAACGATCCGACCAATCTTCCTCCTTATTCTGACCGATGCAAGCTCATAGGATTGGAACCACTATCTGTCAGACAAGTAACGATGCAGCGGCTATTTATTTTCGATGTCATTGGAGGATCTATAGATTGCCCTGAACTTCTCGCACAGATCCCGCTCATCATTCCTCCTCGACGGTTTCGTAGCTCAGCTTTAATAGCAGTCCCATACCACAGAATAAACTACGGCTACAACAACCCTTTCGATTCGTGTCTTCGCTTGTTCAATGTTGTCTGTGACGAATTCGATTTTAACTTAACTAAAAACGTTTTTAGAAATAGGATTAGTAGTAATTTCTATGTTTTAAGTAAAATAGTTCAGTCTGTACGACTAGTCGAAGACGGTGATAAATAAATAAATAAATAACATTTCGTGGATAAAGGGCGGGCGTTTCTCCCCAGTCTTGGGGCATCTTCCTGTTTGGGGGCTTGTCTTTTTGACCAATTGGCTGATAAAGTTGCTGGAAGGAGATTCTTTTCCCTAGATGTGTGTAGGCAACTTTGCCTATCGATCTACCCAATCCGTTTTTGGCCCTTCATACAGCGAATTGTTGAGGACAATCAGAGGTTATTAAGCTTGATCAAGACAAACAGAGAAGAGAGTCCACTGCTGTCGAACTTAGTTTCTGTGCTACAATGGGTGGTAAACCACTATAATCATCGAAACAAGTTGGGATGCCAGCGTAAATAGTAAAGAAGTTTTTGGAGATCGCTTTAATGTGCTTAGGGATGATCGTGACAAAACGTTATTCAACAAACATTCTGGTGGAGGTGTATTAATCATTGTGTGTACCGACCATGAATCGGAAAAGCTTGAATCAAGCAAGTGTAAGGAGTTTGATCATGTTTGGGTCAAATGTTTTATTTTAAATCAAACTCATATCTTTGCGACAGTGTATTTTCCTCCTGAAAGTGCCAAAAAAGAATCATATTAATTGTTTTTTAGTATTGCTGATACTATGATTTTAAATGTGAGTCTGAAGCAAATGTTCACATTTACGGTGACTTTAATCAACGAGCCACAAATTTTATTGTTGACGGCGAAAATGAATCTATTTCAAGGTTTCAAAGACTCATTTCAGCTAAAATAATGTTTTTCGGAATAATAAAACCAAAAGATGGTATGATGGCATGTTTTACTTGTAACTTACAAGAAGAGGTTACAAAGTATGCGTTGGAAACATAAAACCTGTAAATTTTGCTTTCTATGAGTCACAATCAGCGATTTGCTGATCGCTGAGTGAGTGAGTGAGTGAGTTTGTGAAAAATCGCTGATTTTGACTCTCATGAAGTGAAATAAACAGGTTTAATATGTCAAACACATTCTTTGCAACCTCTTCTTGTATCCTACCAATTCAAAATTTGATCATGGCATCTAATTATTTCATAATTTAGAAAAACATTGATTTAGCTGAAATGAATCTTTGCAACCTTGATCTATTTTGATACCGATTGTTGGAGACAAAGAAATGCTTCATTCTTTATTTGACAAAAGTGAAGAGGTTGGACTTTATCAAGTCAATCATGTCAGAAATCATAACAATTGTTATTTAGATTTATTTTTTACGATGACCGATGATTTCTGCGTGATTGAGGCTCCCGCACCTCTATGGAAAAATGAAATATTTCAAACTGCTATAGGACTCTCCGTATTTATTCACGACAACACCACAATGTTGGATGGCGATTTGTTGGAAACCTATTTTGACTTTAGACATGCAAACTATGAGCTTATCAAAAACAATTTATATTCTATTGACTGGCAAAGTTTGATTAGAAATTCGAGCCCAGAGCAGGCTGTAGATATGTTTTATGAAATTGTATAAGATATATATGAGACGACAGTACCAAAAAAGCTAAGAAAAAATCAAAGAAATCTAAAACTCCAGCATGGTCAGCGTATCCAAACCCATAAAGCAACCAACGATGCAGACAAAACGGTTGCTACGACTACCATGACAAACTCGCTCTGTAACACAACTCGATCGGAGCGGTAGAAGGATAATGATATATTGCTTTCCCGCTTTGTTGCAATATACATGAATGAGGACATAGCTTGATCTGAATTGAGAAAAGACATAAAGCTGGGTTTAGACAGGGCAAGTCAATTGATCAAGTCAGTTGAATTCAACTGACTTGAACGCGAATTGAACGTGAAAACCATGCCATTCAACTGACTTGATCAACTCACTTAAATTGAAAAAAGTTGAACCAGGGTCAACTTTTCAAGCCAATTGAATTCAACTGAGTTGATCATTTGACTTGTCTAGTCTAAGTCCAGCTTAACATAAAAATTCCCATTAACACACGTGTATAGCGCCCATTACACATGTCAATATATTGACAAACATCGTATTGTCAATTTTCCTTACAATATTATCAATATATAAATATTGAAAACATTAATGGCAATACGCTAGAGATTTCATTACACAGGTCAATATATTGACAATAAATTGACATGCTGACAATATTATTGAAAAGGTAATATTGATGACGATGGATTGATGACGAGTATTGTGGAAAACTGAGTTTAATTTCACTTTGTCAATATTTTTCCCCTACTCAAGAGGAGGGAGAACGTACGTCATTTAGACCGACTGACTCACAAAGCACATTCACGCATGCAGTGTTGCCATTTTGTTTAAATCTTCGTGTGTGATATAAAATTGGTTTCCAACTAAATAAAAAAGTATCCTTTTACAGTCGCCATAATCATGTATTTTTTTACTTTAAAATAAAATAAATACTTTCTGCGTTTCACATGCCTACACGTCACGCAAATTAATTAATTTAAACATGTTTTTCCTTTATTAATGTTTAACAAAACATCAGCATAATAGTTTACATTTGAAAAACTCATATCATGATCGTGGGTTTTTCAACACGAGTGGTAATTCCGCGCACTAGACAATCGATTTGATTCAATTCCATTAATTTATAAACACACATGTGTCTGCATGTGTTATCATATTGTCCTGTGTATTTTCTGTGTTCTGTCAAAAAGTTATAACATTTGATATTGGCTAGCCGTCAACGTCAATATCAATTTGGTTTTTGAATGCAAGTTCGCGGAATTTCAGCTCAAGTGGAATAACCCACGTTCACTGTATATCCTATTTTAATTAATAAACTATATGCGTGCCCATTAATACAGTTTTTATAGCATATTACCTACATTAACTTTCTTACTCGTCTTTTGGTTATAGTTGACTTTTGAGTATTAATAATCAATAATATAAATTTGCAAAAATTATAAGACGATTTTATCATGGTAAAACTAGTGTATAATTATGATAAAACTAAGCATTATATGTATGGTTAACATTCGGTAAACATTATTGTTCTAAAGAAAAAGGTGAGTTAAGTAATATCAAAACTAAAATTGGATGGGAAAATGTATCACCTAGTTCTTTTGTCATTCCGTAAACAACATTCCTTTAAATTGAAATGAAAACTTTAGAATGGGTCTAGAGTAGGTTATTATGTGATACTACTTATCATAAAAATCCTAAAAATAATTTAAAATGTACAAGCATAAGTAAAGGTTTGGTGACAATTGGTTTTCTTTGGTACACACTAAACCAGGCCTTCGCTGTTCGGTAATTTTTGAACTACGGAACTTTTCAGTATTAGTTTATCAGTAAAAAATTTAACAATTTTGAAATTTATTACGAAATTGTAGGGACCTAGTTAAAACCAATGATAATGTGTCGATTTTATTGATTTCTTACGAGTAAGGGACTATTTATGAACTACGTAGACATTAGGGGGAGGGGGGGAGGTTGCCAATTATCCACGGGCCATCCAATATTATTTTATTTTTTAATAGGCAATTGTCTACACAGGGGGAGGGGGGAGTCAAGAATCCCAAAAAACTGTATACGTAGTTAATGAACAGCCCCTAATGGTAATTTGAAATTTCACCGACTTATGCCTTGTTCAGACTGGAGAGTTATAACATGTTATAACGGTTGTCAAATAATTGCAACACAGAAACCACCATCAAGATAGTGCTATAACATGTTATAACTCTGTAGTCTGAACGTACTATTAGGTGATACGAATTCAGTGTGTTGTTAGTATTTTATATAGGTCCAGCAACGACGTTTCTGTTTTGACCCGAGTGCAAACATTAACGCTAAACACACTTTATTTTGCTGATCCGTGTTTCTTGTGAGGGGAAATTGAGACAAGTAATATTGACTTTAATATATTGAGGTTAAAAGGCTTCAAACGTATTGCCATTAATGTTGTCAATATTCGCATATTGATGATATTGATAGCAACATTGACTGTTTTTTGTCAACATATTCTGAGTATTGACAAAGTGAATTCAAAATCAGCTTTTCGTCAATACATGTCATCAATCATCATCATCAATATCTCCTTTTCAATAATATTGTCAGTATGTCAATTTATTGTCAATATATTGACATGTGTAATGGGCGCTTATCATATTCGGCTTTACTTCGTGAAGCAGCTTGCCAACAATTTGCTTGTTTCCTTCAACCGCCCTGAGTGAGCGGTGTCCCGCAGGCTGCTTGTCATGAGAAAAAAGGAAGAAGATTATATAATTATTGCTTTCCACTTATGACATAGCGTTATCATTCGGTTCGTTGATCGCTTGGCATTTTGTCTTTTGGAGATATGTTTGATTCCTTGAGCATGGTACAATAGGCAAATAAATAATCTCAAAAGGCTCATAAAGCCTATAAAAGAGAATAAAATATAGTAACCTCACAATTTATTTGAGCATATGCGCATACAAATGGTATAACACACAGGTAAAAAACGCATACGAATGGTATAACACTCAGGTTGAACACAACATTAAATCAGACCCAAATTCTCAAATTTCTCACCCAGACCCAACTTTTTAAACCTTCCTGAGCCAATGAGAGATATTGTAGTTAATAATGTTACTCTCAACGAAATCTTACATTCTCTAAATACATTGGATGCATCAAAGGGTGCAGGACCAGATGGATGTCGAAAAACTTAAAACACATGGTACGGTACGGTGCGGTAGCCTTGTAGCAAGTTAGAACTACAAGCGATGTTCAGCAGAGTCAACTACGGATCAGACTACTTGAAACCATTTCTCAGCATTGGATTTGGGAATGGGGACAATCAATGCTTTTGGCCAAGCCCTGAATGACAAATATCACTGCCACTAGCTCATCATAACCTTAAAAAAAACGGTGCCGGATGAACTCATGTTTTCAAAACAGTTCTCAATTTTCAGCGATCATGACATCGCCAAACAAGACGGAAGGATAGTTCTCGTTGAATAGACGGTTACATCACATCATCCACCACGAATATCAACAGGGAAGTAAAAAAACATTAAAATTATTAGACCATCACTAGTGGGCCTGATGGTGGTGGCGGAGCACGCCCCTGCGCCAGGTTGTGAATGCTAGTATAGTGGACGCTAAATGAGCATGAAGATACCATCGACGTGTCAATAAATCACTTCATGCTTGGCGAATTTTCAGCAATGACCGTCAACACAGCACCATAGGCGGTGCGGAAGGGTGCAGATCGAAAGGATTGCATACGAGGTCGCTGCGAGTGGCTGTAGGATGGTCTTTTTTTTTTGGTTGAACATTGGTTTTCCTTAACGATTTGTGGGTTTATGTGTCGTGGGACTAATTTTGGCTGCGATGTTGTTGTGACTGATGCCAACGGTTTGATTGGGGAGGCCAACGCGCATATTTTTATTGGATAGATCGTTGGCTAAATGGCATGGGTTGTAGACGATATCAAGATGGTAAAGTTGAATCAACAGGAACTTGTTAGCTCGAAACCATCGAAATTTTGATTTAGAATGGAAATAAGGGGACACAACTGAGAGTGTCACATCGCCGTGCCGTCAATCATTAGAATTGAAGCGGATGTGAGCATCATGCCCATATGCCATGGCGACAAACGTCAAGTACCAGCATCAGGGAACTGCAGCCAGCAATTGGTGAGCGTTACGAGTATATTAAATTAGTTCAATCTCTAACACCACCACCTCCAATTTGGACGGATGGCGGATGGCCCTAATGGCGAGAAATCCATCACTCTAATTTGACACTGGCAGCTAGTCTGCCACGCGGTCACTTTTGATTGCATTCTATTAACTCGATTGAATGCCACATTCTAAATATTCTACTCGAAATAGTCACTTGTGGGGCGTGTGCAAAGTAAAGATGGACGATCTTCTGTGTATAAGCTTAATTTCAAAATGAGTCTGAAGCCTGAGTACATTTCATGAGGCAGGCTCGTTCAAATTGCGATCGTGATTCACGTCGGAAGTATATTTTAGTCGGTTTAGCGAATGCATTCCGTTTCAAATGGTTAAACATCAAAACTAACAGCTCCAACACGACCGGACCGTTTCAAATTTTAACGGATTTTCCGCCTCTCGCCGCTTGACACTTCGCACTATTAATGGATAACAAAGCTAAGAACAATAAGGAACTGGACGTGCGTGACGACGGTCAAGTCGTCAAACTTTTGCCACAGTCGCAGCAGCAGAGAGAGAGACGCTCATTTCCGAAGCCAATTAGCACTCAACTTTTGGACCGCGGGAATTTTCAATCGAAGCACGTGGCGATCGCTCCACGACAAAGACCGACAAGGTAAATACAAAAAATGTGGCGTTGTTCGCAAGTCACGTCCTCCAGCAGCTCGCTGAGACGGGAACAGTCGTGAACACTTAGTACCTGCCTATCTAATGTATGGAATGGAGCAAAGCAGCAGCGCAAACAGCTGCACAAAAATTGCCCAAAAAGAACGCACGGATATAACTGGGATACGCCTTCGGAATAATGCTGAATTTTGGGGTGTCAACAGCACCACGGAACGGGAGAGGAAATATATTCGCTGTGACATTTGAATTTACGAACGGATCCGGTGGCAGCGGCCACGGTGGGATTTGTAATTTGCTGACTTCGATTACTTTGTGGATGCTAACAAATGCGTCAAACCAGGACCATCACCAAACTGAGAATGGACTTTATAACTAATCGCTTAATATGCATCTCTGTTTTTGGCAATATTCAATGCCTAGGTAGGAACGTTCTACACATTAAGTTGCTGTGTTGTTTCGTTTCATGATCGGAGATCATTTCTGTTACTGGCTAGCTGGCTGTTTTTAATCATTTATTTCCATTCATTTACCTAATAAAAATCACCCTATTTTAATAATCAATTAATTTGCATTGAATTTTTAATGCACCAATTGTTAAATTTTCAATTGAAATTTATAGAATTTTCATTATTAAAAATATTTTATTACGATATAAATTCCGGAGTTACTTGAGATTTGGGCGTAATTACATTTGTAAACAAACACATCAATCTCGATTTCTTGCTAATAAAACCTCAAGCTCGAAAACTAATAACACTATTAGGTAGACAATTGATTGCTCTTTCATTTGGTATAGTTTGTTTACGAGATTGAGCTTTTATTCGTAAGAATTTGGTGAATGACGTGTTTGTTTACAAAAACAATTACGCCCAAATCTCAAATCACTCCGAAATTTACATGAACATTTACATTTCAGTTTGAATTCTTTAAATTACTGATCGTTATACATATAATTTTATATTCTAAACGCTGCTCTAGTTTGTAGTGAAAAATGACAAAATATTTTTATCTGTGTAGGATTTGAAAAAAAATCACGAGATATCCAAATCTTATATTTTTAATAGACTTTTTCTGCTTTTATATATGCTTAGTTCTATCGAAAAATTTCGAAAAAATAAGATGAGATATTAGATTCTCATATTTTTCAAACGTTTTTCCTTATTTTATACTGAGCAGCGCTTTAATGTATAGAATATCAATACAATACAAGTGGACTCTTCTTTAAATTTGACTATTTCCTCAAACAAAAATAATTCATTGCTGGGATCTTGACCATTTGTCCTTTAAAACTTTTAATTATTCGCACTTTTGTCCTTTTTGGCCTATTGTTCTTTCGACTTTATGTCATTTCGACCTTATGTCCTTTAGATCTTCTGTCTTTCGACATTTTGTCTATTTGACCTTATATCTTTTTGACCTTTTATCTTTCGACCTTTTTTCATAGAATGGAGTGTTCGACTGTGACCCTGGTTTTTTTTTCCATCGACCTTGTTTTCCGTACTTAGTACCAATGCACAGTGGTCCAGAATGCAGATTTAGATGGAATGATATGTTTTGAGGCTGAAATTGAAACTTTAGACTAAAAGTCTCTTCTACAAAGTTGTTCCTTATAGTTAGGTCAATGAATTCTAGGTTGGTTCCTATTATCATTAAAATCAAAAATCTAATTTTTTTGTTTGAATAAATTAAGGTATATATGCTTCGGCAAAGTTATAGCTGAGCTAATTTTAAGCAACTTTGTTGAAAATAACTTTTTTGTATCTCCTAAATTGGTCGATTTAGAGCTATTTTCTTGAATTGAGTTAGGGTGGCTCTTAAAAAAAAAACAGTTGTTTTGCTCTAGTTTTCTTATTTAGAATTTCTCAGCAAAGGTGTCTTCAAATAACTTTTAGATCTTTAGAAGGCGCAAATTTTTTATGCATAAAGCTTGTCAATATCTTTCGCCGATCAAGAGTTATTGACGTTTTTATACTAAAAATACACACTTTTAAAATGTTAATATCTCTGGTTGGGGCAAACATAAAAAAAAAGTTTTTGTGGCATTTGAAAGGACGTATGTTATTCTCAATAATATGAAAAAAATTGAGGTATGTTATTTTTTAAACTCGTATAAAATCAATTTGAATTTATTCATATTTTTTACTATATTTGGGCATATCTTTTTTATTAGAAGAGATACAGGCAACAAATTGAGCTATACAACATTCGTCTTAAAGAGTTTGAAAAGTCTCTAGAGGATGGCTTTCAACCACCCTAGAATTTATTGTCATAAAAATGAGGGCCTAGCTATAAGGAACAACTTTGTAGAAGAGACTTTTAGTCTAAAGTTTCAATTTCAGGCTCAAAACATATCATTCCACCTAAATCTGCATTCTGGTCCACTGTGCAATGGTACCGATGCACGGAGGGGTATTTGTCAAATCTAGCTGGCCAAAACCCATTTTTTCAAAAGTAGTGCACGGTTATTTAATGAAGTAGTGCATTGAGCACTTTAATAATAGGGGAACAATACCCTATACTTGTTTTTCTTTTTGACGTAGGACTACGTCTTTGATTTCTATATGGGGGTACACTTTGTGAAAACCGAAAATGGAACGTGTAACAAATTAAGAAAGATTTTGAACTTAAATAACTCAGCTGCCCCTGGTTCAATTTCAATAATTTTATCACCAATCGATCAGAAATATGGCTACGCATTGATAACAATGTTGATTTTCAACAAGAAACTATTGAAAAACTGGTAAATGTTCAGCATTGTCCAAAAGCGTCGAATAAACTAACAAATCCACCAATTACCCACATGCATATGCTGCTTCCCCAGCACAGTCGTCAGAGAGTAGTAAGTAGACGAAACAAGTCGAAGTGGCATTCGCCTCCGATCCTCGGGCGCGTGCGAATAGGGAGGATGGAATTGCGTAATATTTTGCACACTCATCGCCATACTCAACAACACGCTCCCACGGTGTGGTGGTGTTCGGTCGTCGAGATTAGTAGCAGCAGTAGCAGTGCTTTTGGTGTGTGGCGTTGAAAATTGTTCTCCAGTAACAACGAAAGGCTGCCTGTAAGCAGCGAGCTGCAGAGCCCACATAAGCAACCATCAAAGGAGGAAGAAGCTGCACCGCTATGCTATGGATCGGAATCAGTAGCTCTTCGTGAGTCACTGCGGGTCGGTCATCTATGCCAAGCGTGTCATCCTCACTCCAAACGACATACAGCTCAACAGCCTCATCCGTGTTGAACACTCAGCTCAGCATTACTCAACCATCACTTTTCAGGGCCACCAAAAATTTGTTGAAGAGTATTATTTGGACATTGGTCAAGGTCATCAGTTCCCGCAAGCAGCTAGCTATCAAGGCTCAACCTGTCTATAGAAGGTGTGGAATTGTAGGCCTGAATATATTGGTGCAATTAGTTTTTCCTTCCGCACGATTCGTTTCTTTCGTTTAAGCAATCACCCTTGTAGTGACGTCGAAAAGATTGTTTCAATCGGCGCTTACATATGAAATTTATTGTGGATTATAGAATTTTTTGTATGTTACCAAAATTTATGAATGTTTTGCCACTAAATGTTGAGATAATTTATTGATTATTGAATTATCTTACTGTATACCATGAAAAAGCAGCCTGTTTGTGAGTTTTTGCCTGTTTTCAAGTAAGGAGTTATCATAAAAACAAATCGGCAGCTGGTATTCCCCGGCAACTTTACAAATAAATAAAATCATTACTTCATATTTCACTAAATTGCTTTCGAGAATTAAGACATCGTCTCCCGCAAAGTTTACATTTTTCCCTCTACCAACACATACATCAGGGCTAGATAGATCTCCACAGGATCTATAGAATCCACGCAATTTCAAAAAAACCAAATTGCACAGCATTACGAAAAGAGGGCAAGTTTCGACCAATAGCAGAAAGATTTTAATTCTAAGCAAGCCAAACAATTGGAAATTTACCTACCAATCTGCTAAAATGAACACTTATTTAGTTAATTTTCAATAGGTTTACAATACAATACCAAATGTCCAACTGTTGCAATGGTGATTAAAATTATCACCGAATGTCTGAAAACAGCGCATTCCCTAACACAGACTTAAACATCGAATTCGATGCGGTCCCACTGAACGTCCCGGTCCAGCAGCAGCAGTAGTAGCAGTGGCAGGAGTGCTTTCAACAAAAACAACAACAACGAAAGGCTGCCTGCAAGCAGCGAGCTGCAGAGCTCATATGAGCAACCATAGAGAAGGAGGAAGAAGTCCCACCGCTAGACTAGGATCGGAATCAGTAGCTCGTCGTGCTCAGCTCAGCATTACTCAACCATCACTACAAAACGGTCCTTTTCAGGACCACCATAAATTTGTTAAGAGTATTATTTAGACATTTGTCAAGGTCATCAGTTCCCGCAAGCAGCTAGCTATCAAGGCTCAAGGCTCTATAGAAGGTGTGGAATTGTAGGCCCGAATGTATTGGTGAGCTTAATCATCGTTCGACCATTTTCCAGAACACGCTGGTAGGAAGTGTTAAAAATCCATATAGAATTTGAGAGAAGTGGGAATAATTCGCTTTGGGTGTATATTCAGTCCACAGAAAGCCAATAAAAACCAATTTGTAAGAGAATTAACTCTCACGAGTTCAATCTCTCGAAGTCCCTCCTTTTTTACATACTCTGCACAAACGATACTTTCCGCCCCGCCCCATTCATAAAATTTGGAAGGAAATCCTGTGAAGGGTGAATTGAATACACTTTAATACCAAAATGCACAAAACTTAAAAATTCATAAATAACAAAAAAAAAAATCTAAATACACCTTTTAAAGTCGGGTAGATGAATCGAAAATACTCAAGTTGACAGCCTCTTGGATTCTCTTCATCAACTTTCTCTTTGAAATAAATACTAACATCATAAATACAAATTTGATACGCTTACAAATAAAAAACGGAGAGAGTTAAGATAATTGATGATTGATTAATTAAAAGAACTAAATGTTCACATTTGTAGTGGACGAAGCGGTTCTACGTCAAGCTTCCGTTCGTGCCCCTAGGCACAGACCCTTCTACTTTTTTCGTTTCTGTTCGCCTGCTGTAGCAGTGACTTTCGAGTTGGTCGTGTGATTTCGTGTATTTTTGTGTCGCGTCGTTGAGGCCTCTGTTCTGCTGGTCAACTCAAGTTAAATTTTTAAATTAAGTTTTAAATTATTAAAATAGATATTTTTTTTTAATTCGGGTGGATTCGGGTGATGTGAATCAGTAGAAGTTGATGCAATCTGTCTTTGCTTATTGTTGCCACAAAAAAAACCCCTGCCCCTAACTGCCTCCGAGTACGCTGGAGGCATTTTTTAGTTCAATACTATAATATTTTGATGAAATTTATATTTAACTGCACCACATCTATACATTTTAGACGCCGCATGTGTGGAATTCGAAATCCTCTCTTTCCGCTATCATAGCTACGAAAGCCGCTGCCCTCGCTGCTAAGACATCCGGGAACGAAAGGGTCTTTCTCCTCAACGAGGGGACCAGAGCTCTCCGCACTGCAGCCAACCGTGACCTCCCCCCGGTGGCCAGGGTCCACTGGCATGGAGAGAAGAGTTGGCGATCAAACGTCGTCAAAATAGATAAGCGGATTAAGAGTGGATTCCAAGCCGGGATAACTCTGTAGCTTTGAGACGTTCTGTTGCAGAGCTTCTCGGGTCGGTTTATCCGGGGCATGTTCATCGCTTTTTGGACGGATCGCGGTCACAGGCTGGGGTTGGACTCGGAGTGGCAGGACCGAACACTGCAACGAGTCAAAGTCTACCGCAGGAATGTTCCGAATTTTCCGCTGAAGCCGCAGCGATCACTCCGGCAGATCAACCGATCCTCGTGTTAACTGACTCACACAGCGTCATCCAAGCGCTGGAAGCCGAAGCTCCGAGCCACCCCTGGATACAAGCCGTTATACAGTACACCACACCTACAACCGTATTTACATGGATCCCGGTACAAATGATCAATGGCAAAATATCTTTTGTTGCAGTTTTAGGACTATTTTCCGGACGAAAAATTGGTGGAAAGTTACCCTCACAATTAAAAGTTACACCCATGTACGGTACTGGTAATTGGTTTGAAGACTTAAAATGTACCACATATAAGGCAGTAGTTCCGTTTTAGAGCTGTCAAAATACCTTTTGTAGCAGTTTTAAGAGTATTTATTAGTGTAACAAAAAGGAGAAAAAAGTGGTGGAAAGTTAAGCTCGTTATCTAATGTTACACCCATGTACGGTACTAGTAATTGGTTTTTAGTCTGAAAATATTCCATGTAGATGGACATAGTGCCATTTTTTTCCCTAGTTCGTTTATTTGTAAGGCTCAATCGCGTTAGCTTTACGGAGCCGATAATTCATTGTTCTTTGTTTGTAACAAAATTCACTTAATTCTATGTCTAGTAGGAGTTGGGCCGAATACTCGCGGCTTACTCGAGGTTAGAGAGGTACATTGTCGAAGGATAGGATCAGGGGAGGAGCTTGGGGGTAAGGTTTCGTTGTCTCATCAGAGCGTTGTCGCCAGTATAAAAAGTAGTGCGGTTCTAGTTTCGTCTGGAGTTCGACCGGCTATGGTGACCAGTGGGTGACGATGAGACGCATCGAGACGGGGGACAAGACAAGTTATGGGACAAAAACTAATAAAGAGAGACAAAAGACAAAGGAATTAAATTCTTATACTAGACATTTGAAGAAACACATAAACCGACTGCATATAGTAGATATCGCGAGTTCCCAACACGTCTCTGATAGGAACATAGGGTTGTCTTCCTTGTGCCTCAAGGGTATTCAAAAGTCGCTCTCTGGCGGCGTCATTGTCCGTACATTGCCAAATTGCTTGATCGATGTCATCGTAACCGTTTCCACACAGACAGATGTTGCTGTCCACGAGGTTTATTCTATTGAGATGAGCATCTAGCGAGTAGTGGTTGGACGTAAGTCTACTCATCACGTGAATGAAGTCACGACTTAAGTCCAAGCCTTTAAACCACGTTCTCGAAGAAACATTAGGAATAATTGAATGTAACCACCGTCCAAGATTTCCATTGTCCCAATCGGTTTGCCAACTCGAAAGGGTACTCTGACGCACTAAATGGTAAAATTCATCGTGTGAAATTTGCCTGTCATAAAATTCGCCTTCCTGCCCACCTTTGCCTTCTCATTGCCTGGGATTGAGCGATGTGAGGGGACCCATACAAAGGTAATCATATATGATCTTTCGACCAGCACACTCTCCTGCTCCCTTACCTTTGAAAGGAAATAAGATGAGTGCCTACCTTGTTTCATCAACCGAATAGCCTCGATCGAACTGAGACTATCCGAGAAGATGAACTAATGGTCTATCGGCATGTTGGAAATCATCCCCAATGCGAAGTTGATTGCTGCCAGCTCAGCAACAAAAACGGAACAAGGTTCCTGGAGTTTGCGGAAGGCGCTAGAGTTTTCATTGAAGACACTGAAGCCAGTGGATCCACTGAGACGAGACCCGTCTGTAAAATATCTGTTCACGCAATTGACGTGTTGGTACTTTTCAGTAAAAATACGCGGGATAATAATAGGTCGAAGTTGATCGAGAATCCCATGAGTTGCTTGTTTCATGGTCAGATCATATTCAATTGAGGAACTGCGATTGGTGAAGTGAGCACGGTATGGAGTATAACAAGGAAGACACATATCCGACGATATGTAGTGGTGGTAGATTCTCATAAATCGAGATTGTGTGTTCAGCCCAAGAATTTCTTCAAAATTTTCAATTATAAGTGTGTTCGTCACTCCGCATTTGATTAGTATTCTAAGAGAAAGCTCCCAGAAACGGTTCTAGAGGGGTGTTACTCCTGCCAGAACCTCGAGACTCATGTTATGCGTTGAGTGCATACAGCCGAGAGCAATACGCAGACAATGATATTGAATTCGTTCCAAATTTAATAAGGTGACTTTTTCTTGCCGAGAGAAAGCAGAAAGAGCCGTACTCTAGAACAGAGAGAATAGTTGTTTTATAAAGCGTTATGAGGTCTCCCGGATGAGAACTCCACCATGTGCCGCAAATTGAACGGAGAAAGTTGATCCTCTGCTGACATTTTTGCTTCAAATACGTAATATGGGTATTCCAAGTGCACTTTGAATCAAACCAGACCCCAAGGTACTTGAAAGACAATGATTGAGAAATGTTTCTGCCCAAAAGATTAAGATGCATTTGGGCTGGGTACCGCTTTCGAGTAAACACTACCAGTTCAGTTTCCGCGGCGAGAAATCGATCCCTAGATTCCTAGCCCAAGACGACAAGTTATCTAAGGAACTTTGCAATGGTCCTTGCAAGTCCACGGCATGTGGACCTCTTACGGAAACCACACCGTCATCTGCAAGTTGTCTAAGCGTGCATTGTTCTGCCAAACAGTTGAGGATATCTTTGACATAAAAGTTATAAAGAAGAGGGCTGAGACATAAGCCTTGGGGCAGGCCCATGTAGCTAATTCTGGAAGTTGTCAGTTGTCCAAGGGAAAAGTTCATTTGCTTTTCTGACAACAAATTGTACAAGAAATTATTTAAAATTCCAGAAAGTCCACATCTGTGCAGATTGTCCGACAGAATTTCAATGGAAACTGAATCAAAAGCCCCCTTAATGTCCAAGAATACTGAAGCCAATTGCTCCTTGTGTGCAAAGGCCAGTTGAATATCTGCGGAAAGCAGCGCTAGACAATCGTTTGTTCCTTTGCTCTTGCGGAACCCAAACTGTGTATTTGATAGCAAGTTATTTGTTTCGACCCACTGATCGAGTCTCCGAAGGATCATTTTCTCCAACAATTTCCTAATGTACGAGAGCATCGCAATCGGGCGGTATGAGTTATGGTCAGACGCTGGTTTGCCAGGTTTTCGAATGGCTATTACTTTGACCTGTCTCCATTCAGGCGGTACAATGTTGTTGTCTAGTAAGGAATTACATAAGTCTAGCAAGCGTCTTTTAGCGATATCTGGGAGATTTTTCAGAAGATTGAATTTAATCATATCGCTTCCCGGTGAGGAGTTATTCGATGAAAGAAGAGCCATAGAGAATTCCAGCATTGTGAATGGTCTATCCAGAGAGCTGCCGCTCGAAGACGCTTCTCGAAGAATGTGTTGTGCTGGAGCTGAGTCCGGACAGACCTTTTAAGCGAAATCGAATATCCATCGGTTGGAGTACTCTTCACTCTCATTAGAAGATGAGCGGTTACGCATGTTGCGAGCCACCCTCAACTAGGTGTTCATTGAGGTTTCTCGTGAGAGTCCCTCGATGAAATTGCGCCAATAACTGCGTTTTTTTGCTTTGATTAATTGTTTCAGCTTTGCCTCAAGCTTTGTATATTCCTCGAAGTATGTGGAGGTTTTGTGTCTACGAAAAGCTTTGAAAGCATCAGATTTTTCTACATACAATTTTGTACATTCTTCGACTCATCCACGTGTGGCTGGTCTCCTTTTGAAGGGTGATACGGTCAAAATTTGGTCAATATCAACTTGACGTATTTCTTTCAATTTTGCATTTAAAAAACCTGAACACCCCTCATTTTGAAGGTGCGTGTGTATAGAATGTTGCTCCTATTTTGATTTTGGAATTCACTCTTCAGTTGTCAAAATGCCGTCCAAGCAAGAAGAGCAGCGTATCAAAATTTTGCTCGCGCATCGCGAAAATCCGAGCTACTCGCACGCAAAGTTGGCAAAATCGCTAAAAGTTGCCAAATCAACCGTTACAAATGTAATTAAAGTGTTTGGGGAACGTTTGTCGACAGCCAGTGAGCCAGGAAGTCTGGATCGGGGGGAAATCGAAAACCGGAAGCCGCTGAGACGACAAAGAGAGTTGCCGGTAGTTTCAAGCGAAACCCTAACCTCTCTCTCCGAGATGCCGCAAATAAGCTGGGTGTATCGTCTACAACCGTGCATCGAGCCAAAAAACGAGCCGGACTATCGACTTACAAGAAGGTAGTGACTCCAAATCGCGATGATAAACTAAATACGACGGCCAAAGCGCGATCCCGGAGGCTGTACACGACGATGCTGACGAAGTTTGACTGCGTGGTAATGGACGACGAAACCTACGTCAAAGCCGACTACAAGCAGCTTCCGGGACAGGAGTTTTATACGGCAAAAGGAAGGGGAAAGGTAGCAGATGTTTTCAAGCACATGAAACTGTCAAAGTTCGCAAAGAAATATCTGGTTTGGCAAGCCATCTGTACCTGTGGCTTGAAAAGCAGCATTTTCATAGCTTCCGGGACTGTCAACCAAGAAATTTACGTGAAAGAGTGTTTGAATAAACGTCTGCTGCCTTTCCTGAAGAAACACGGTTGTTCCGTACTGTTTTGGCCGGATTTGGCATCTTGCCATTACGGTAAAAAGGCCATGGAGTGGTACGCCGCCAACAACGTGCAGGTGGTTCCCAAGGACAAGAACCCTGCCAACACGCCAGAGCTCCGCCCAATTGAGAAATACTGGGCTATTGTCAAGCGGAACCTAAAGAAGACCAAAAAAACTGCTAAGGGCGAGCAGCAGTTCAAGGCAAACTGACTTTCTGCGGCGAAGAAGGTGGACAAGGTGGCTGTACAAAATCTGATGGCAGGGGTCAAGCGTAAGGCCCGGCAATTCGGATTTGGAAAAGCGGAAGCCTAACTGAATATTTTTCCTGAATTTTATACTAATTGAACTTGAAAAAGAAATTTAATTTGATTTTTTAAATAAACGATTTCACCGATTTACACGCGTTTTCCCTTGACCAAATTTTGACTGTATCACCCTTTAGTTCCGGCAGTTCCACTGTAGCACAGTGATCATATCTTCAACCTCGTTCGACGAATTATGCATCGAAAGATATGATTGATGCAAGGAGGGGCCATGAAACAGTCAATTGCTTAAGATATTATTCTTATGTTGGAAGCAAAGCAGAAACTAAGCTTCTAAGAGCGTCTTGCTTGTTGAACATATTTAATATGAATTCCACAATGTCCGAAAAAGCTAGGAAACCTCGTTTGGACTTGGATTTCTTTTGAGAAGTTTGAGGAGCAGCTTTATTATTTTTCTTATCTTTTCTGGGCAATGGTGGAAAATTCCTGCTGCATCCAGGGATTGGTTCAGCAGGAGCCTTTGGTTTCGTTTTTTCATCCCCATTATCCTGGGAATTTGCCAATCTTCTGGAGGTGACTTTAGTTTTCTTACGGCGCACTTTCGGGGAGGGGCATTTTCTTTGAGTGGATCCGTCCATTTTTGAAGGTGCCATTCACCATTTGAGCAGCTTGGAGTGTCCTGAGATTGAACGCTGCACTTTATCGGAATGCTGCTTGTACATCGGGCACTCCTGCAAGGGGTGAGGATTCTCGCCACAGTAAGCGCATTTTGCTGATTCTTTGTGGCAAGAATGCTCTTTGTGGTTTTCACCACATTTGCCACAACGAGTTTTGTTGCCGCAATGGCTGGCCGAGTGTCCCAGCCTTTTGCAGTTGGTACAATTATAAACCCTCAGTACAAACAACCGTACCGGAAAAAAGCACCATTAACTTTGACAAAGTTTGGGAGAACTGAACCAGCGAAAGTCACCCGAAACGAGTCTGAATGCTGATAAACTTTCTTGCCATCTTGTAAAGATACTGAATGCAGTTACCTATCATCCAGTATCTTAACAAGCTCGCTTGTGACTTTTCTGTTTTTAAAACAACCCGAGGCATGTTTCAAGTCCTCGACAGACAGACTCACGTCGGAGGCCACGCTTTCTATCTCCACATCTCGAGAAGGGATGTAGATGTTGTACTCAACACTAAACAACTCTTAATCAGCAATTTTATTTGCTACATCAGAATTCGGTGCTTCTATACGCAGTTTGTTGAATCTCTCCTTATGTTCCAAGATTCCCGGATACTTACGCAGCCAGCCTTTATTTTTATTTTTAGGCCGAAAAAAGATAACCCATGGTCCTTTCGAAAGTGGTTGGTAATACCTGGTTCGCGCAACGTTGGCATCGGAAGATGCCATAAGTGTTGCGCAAAAGCGGTGCGCAACCGCTTAGAAGGAAAAAATAGAAACCTTCTCCAATTTATTTATTTTAATTACTAGTAATTAAATTTTTTGCACGGCGTACAAGCAAATTAAAGAGAAAAAAAAAATCAAAAAAAAAAAACTTATATCTAGTTGCAACAAGTTGTCTCACTATGAACCATACTCCCTTACCAGGGATGAGAGATAGAGCCACGCGCCACGAGACAAAACAAAACTACAATGCCGGTTGTGTAAACAACCTATCAGCCGGTGCAGCTAGGTATTCCGTTTGCTATTGACGGAGATGATGCGATGATGATGGTGATGATTTTATGATGATCGATTACTGGGGTAAAGGTGAACAGTCTATACGTAAGACTCAGCTTACGATAGCTGCTTCCGAAAACCGTGCGCGATTCACCTGAACACTTTTTTTTTAACAACGAGATCGATGGAAACGCGGTTAAAAACGAGTGTCGTATGGAACCTGGATCCTACCTCATACCATCAACTCATAGACCGGGGACAAATGGCTTTCCTTATGAAGAAATTTACAGATTGGGAATTTGATGGGACGAATAGAAATGTTTCTAAGGAGATGGTCGTTATAGAGAGCGTCGGCTGTATGTTGAAGTTTCAGATCACAACCGGTTTAGACAATCGACCATACACATTATTGAAAATTTGACACCCTAAATTGTCTACGTGTTTTATGAACAGCCCCTAAGCCGATCCCGAAAATAATGCTAATGAAATTTGCTTTTTTACATCCTTTTAAATGGTGCACCTCCAGAACGGAGCAGAGGTTGCAATTGGCAGAATTAATTGGAAACTCGCGGAAAAAAAAAGTATTCATAATTTAACCCATCTCACGTTTCCGTTTCCGAACAGGACGCCTTCGGATACATGGATTCTATGGCTGCTGCTGCAATACAATATAAGTCTCGATGAAAACAAATCATTAGTATTTCTGTTAATTACAATTTATTCCGAATGGTTTCACTTCGAGCTACGCTGACCGTCTGCATTCGATTTGGGTTAGTTCGTGACTGGAACGTGTTGACTCGTGGCAATCAATAGTCTGCAAAAAATGGGATGAACCCGTATCAGGTTGCAGGTTCCTTTCCGTAACACCTCTGCATTTGACTGCCGAGGTTCTCTGCTCGTAACTGTAACAATATCGCAAAGGTTTCTTTTTCATTGTTTATCAGATCATTGACATTGACCACCGCACATTTTCATTAGCAGTTTCGGGAACTCCTCGCAATCAGCACCTGCCCATTTACGATTAATCAACCGATCGACCACACTTTATGACGGAACGCATCATCGCGGTAGTGATCGTTTCCGTTAAAACTGAATTGAAAGCAAGAAAACCACACCCCTTGCTCGACTGGCCCCAAAGGGGGGAAACCTCGAAGCATGGTTGTCAAGAACACGCATTTTTACGACATTTCCAATCAACTGCAAATCGGTCGGATCGGATTCTGTTGGTGATCAACTTGGCGGGCCGCAGCAGCAGCAGCATGGCGGTGTAATCAACCACACAAATGAATCAAAAAGTACTTCATCACTCTCGATACTGTCTGGCTGCGAGGACGATGGAGATGGGTTTTCAATTCAGAAGCTCATATTTGGTGATCGGACAAAGGCATTTTTGTATAGGAGAGACTGGGTGTCATCAGCCAGACGGCCAGTAAGGGTCTGCCCTCTCAACCTCAGTCTCACTTTGATGAGGCAACAAGACAATCGTGGTCAGATGACGATTTTTACATGCTTCCGAATGTACGGAGATCATGTAAGACCACGATAAGACCTGCTTAAATTCGAGCTTCTGTGTTCACGCACTGACAGTGCAGCTCGATCGATTGCGCGTTGATGAACTCGAAACTTTTGTGTCATAAAAGTCTCCCCTCCTGCCAAGAGCATGGCATCAAACACCAGAGAGCTCAGACAGATTAACTGCCGAACCGCCAGAGGCAGGAGGCTGAATTCTTGAATTAATCTTCCTTGAGAGAAGTAGAACCTAAAAAAAACAAGTGAAATGAAAGGATCGCACTCGAGATCTTGCACGGACAGTTCGGGGGCCGGTTTCATCAGTCGTTAAGAACGACGGTGGTGATGATTGATTGGGGCAAGATTAAAAAATTTCGATCCCATTTCAGTGGGATGCATTTGAAAAGGCTTTGGAGGGAAATGGTTTGCATCCCAGCGTTCAAACTTGAGCCCGTCGGAGTACAAAATCGTGTATGGGCTTGTAATGTTTTGGGAGATTAATATTGATTATCAGCCATTTTTGGGTACCTGCCATGGAATTGAATGTTTCAGCTGCCTCCGTTTGATGGTGGTACATTGCTTTGTTTTGGGGTTAGCAAAATGATTTTTTTAAATGATTAACATTCCAGCAAAATCGTTCAGGTTTATTGCTTAATCATGGGTAACAAGAAGCAAAGATAAACTTTATAAAAATGACAGAAAAAAAGTTTATATTTTATTTGTTCCTAATTCAAAATAAATTACATTTTATTTTAACGTAGGTGCTCCAGCTACTATAGTAACTTACCAGCCTCAATGGTTATGGTAAATATCTAAGTATTTTTGCATTGTTCCTGCCTTGGCAATTCAGTATTTTAAACAGGTTTTTTTTTAATACTGTATGCCAGTATTACAATTGAAATCTTAAAACTAAAAACTAAAACTAAATCTTATCTTAGTATAAATGGAACAAATCGTTGCAATTGAGGATTGCAACAATTTTTGCCTGAAATTATTAATTATTTTGTTGGACATTTCTTCTAAAGTCTCAACATTCGAAATTCTATGTACCTCGGTAATACTGTACCAGGGAGGCAACTTTAAAATCATCTTCAGAACTTTGTTCTGAATCATTTGAAGTGTTTTTTTTCTTGGTAGTGCAACAACTAGACCATATTTGAACAGCGTAAAGCATGACCGGTTTAAAAACTTGTTTAAATATTAGAAGTTTATTCGTTAGGCAAAGTTTGGATTTCCTGTTTATAATAAGAAGATACACACATTTTATATATTTGTTACATTTGGCTTGAATGAGGGCATATGTGATCAATAAAAGTTAATTTTTGGTCAAGTACTTACCCAAGATATTGGAACTCCGGTCATAGTGACTATGTGACTATTACTAGGTTTCAAAAAGGAAGTTCTAGGCTTATGTGGAAATATCAAAAGTTGAGTTTTGGAAGCGTTGGGATAAATCTTCCAATTTTGTAAATAAGAAGAGAAAATATCTAAACTTTTTTCAGTCTGCTGCAAATAACACGAAGACTTCTTCCTTTAGCGGAAATGCCTGTGTCATCAACGAACAAAGATTTGTGGCAACCCTGAGGCAAATCAGGGAGGTCCGAAGTGAAAATGTTATACAATATAGGCCCAAAAAATACAACAGGTAGTCGATTAGATTTGGAGTTTTGATAATTTACCTGCAGAGTTCTGTCAGTTAAATAATTTTGAACTACTTTCATGATGTAAAGTGGAAAATTAAACTTTTTCAATTTAGCAATCAAACCTGCATGCCAAACACTGTCGAATGCTTTTTCTATGTCTAGAAGAGCAACTCCAGTTGAGTGGCCTTCAGATTTGTTTGAACGAATTAAATTGGTAGCTCTTAAGAGTTGATGAGTAGTTGAATGCCCATGGCGAAATCCAAACTGCTCATCTGCAAAAATTGAGTTTGTATTGATGTGAAACATCATTCTATTTAAAATTAACTTTTCGAAAAGTTTACTTATTAGACGGTAGCTAGAGGCTTCAGCTGTATTTTTATCCGACTTCAAAATTGGAAAAAACTTTTGCATTTTTCTATTTATCAGGAAAGTATGCCAAATGGAAACATCTGTTAAATAATTATACCAAGAAATACAAGGTACTCTCTGGGAGTTTTTTGATGAGGATATAGAAAATTCCATCATCACCTGGAGCTTTCATATTTTGAAACTTTTTAGTTATAGACCTTACCTCGTCCAAATTATTATTATTTAGCTTTATTTAGGAGGCTTTCAGCCTTAGGCTGGTTCGCCTCCAAGGACCTCGTCCAAATCAGTCCCCCAGGAATCATCAAAAATATTTTCCCGAGAGAAAATATTCAGAAAATCCCGAGCAACCTGATTCTCAATAGGACTAGTAAGACCCACACTGAAATTATGGGAACTCTCGAATTGCTTAGCAAGTTTCTGAGCTTTTTCCAAATTTGTGATCAAAATTTTACCACCTTCTTTAAGCGCTGGAATAGGCTTTTGAGGTTTTTTAAAATTTTTTGTAAGTTTCCAAAAGGGTTTGGAACTCGGGTCTAATTTAGAAATATTACTTTCAAAATTTTTGTTCCTCAGGGCAGAGAATCGCTTCTTAATTTATTTTTGCAAATCCCGCCAGATAACTTTCATGGCAGGATCGCGTGTTCTTTGATATTGTCTCCTACGGACATTTTTCAGACGGATCAAGAGCTGAAAATCATCGTCTATTATAATTGAATCGAATTTAACCTCGCATTTTGGTACTGAGGCAGCTCTTGCTTCAACTTAAGAAGTAGTCAGAGATTCAAGAGCATAATTAATTTCATCTTTGGTTTGCAAAGGAATGTTTGGATCGAAGTTATATTCCATAAATGTTCGATATTCCTCCCAATAAGCTCTATGGTAATTGAAAGTAGAGTTGTTGGGATTACAAATTATTTCTTGGGATATTTCAAAAGTTACTGGAAGGTGATCAGAACCGAAGTCAGCATGGGTAACCAATTGGCTACAAAGTTGACATGAATCAGTTAAGACCAAATCAATAGTTGAGTGATTTCTTGCAGAAAAAAAGCATGTTGGGCTGTTTGGATATTGAATAGTGTAATAACCTGCAGAACAATCATCTAACAGAATAGAATTGTTATGGTTATTTTGGTTATCATTCGTCTATGGTAGTTTTCATTAGGGCTTCGTAGAAGAATGAATTATGAATATTAGGAACAAATCGAGAGCTTAAGGAAAGTTCCATGAATTCAAGGCAAGTCCAGAGCACTCTAATTTATTGAGAAGTTTAAAGAACTTTGGGGAGTAACGATATCTTTAGAGAAGTCCCAAATAGCGGGAAAGTTGAACGATCTTCAAGAGAATATTCAGATAACTTCGTACATTTCATGAAAATGTTGAAAAGCTTCATCGAAGATCTAGAATAGTTTTAGGAGAACTTCAGAGTAGTTCTGACGAGAACTTAGTTCTGAAGAGAACTTCAGAGTAGTTCTCAGAAGAACTTCAGAGAAGTTTTGAGGAGAAGTTCAAAGCAATTCTGAGGAGAGCTTCAGAGTAGTTCTGAGGAGAGTTATAGAGTAGTTCTGAGTAGTTCTGAAGAGAATTTCTGATAACTCCAGAGAAGTTCCATTGGCCTCAGGAAAATTTCGAGGAATTTATGAAACGCCCCAGGAGCACCCGGAACATGTCTGGCCAGCGTGGTCCTCAGTACTTAATATGGCTACCAATGTTCTTATTTTTGAATTTTCATGTAGTTTGAACTGTCACATGACGATGTAGGTCCAAGTTTCATTTCTCCGGGGGTATCCGGAACATGTCCGGATCTGGCCAACGTGGTCTTCAGTACTTAATATGGACAAAAATGGTAATATTTTTGAATTCTCATTTAATTTGATGTGTCGCATGAGGGTGTTTCTTCAAGAAGAATCTAACCACTTCTCCCGGTACCACTATCAGATATCAGGCAGTCAAAAATCAAAAAATCGACTTTCACTAATCCTTATTTCGTTATTTTTGGTCGATAATAAACATCTCAACTAAGAGAATCTGAAAGTTTCAAGCTACTAGCAGTTTTAGTTTCTGAGATATCGGATGTCGAAGTCAAAAAAGAGTAAGAAAAGTACAAATTTTGCCGCAAAAATACACTACCACTCAAATAAAATTTCATCCACTATTTATCATATAACTACCACATCATTATACATCGTTGGAAAGGTAATTTAATAAGCTTTCCAAAAATAAAATCTATTTGGAAATTTGATGGAGACAAAAAAATAAAAAAAAATAAAATAGAAAATTTAATTTTTATTGATCACAAACTTTCGAGTCTCGCACATTCCCAGGCTAATTCTCAGCTCTGGATCAAGTTTTGAGTGTACTCTAACAAGTACTGAAGAGTTTGCCTGCCCCAATCTGCCCCATTGGAAATATAAGCGATTTGAAAATTTTCGGTTATTATGGGAGATTTCAAATTGTACAAGAGCCGGCTTGGAAACAAACTTTTTTAACAATTATTTTGCATTTTTTGGAGTAATATTCGGTTGGTATAGTCGAAATATATTGTTAAAGAATATTTTCTAATGTTTCATGACCAACTTTTAAAAAGGGCTTAAGCTTTTGTACAAAAAGAAGTCATCATTATCATAAAGTTAACTGTTGGATGAACGTAAAACTACATTCGTTTATGCTTTATTCCAAAGTAAGTACCTGGGTTATGACGATTATAGAAGCATATGCGTAAGTATGTGCCTACGCATATGTGCGGATGAGTTTAATTTATACCTAAGTCTGTACTTAACCTACTGTAGTGTTAATTTGAAGCCATAGTGTATTTTGTGTAGCTATTATTTAAACTACTACAGTGTAATTCAAATTTACGGTTGAGGCCAAGTGTGAGCATGGATAATAGAACCATTATTAATCTATTAGATGCAAAATTAATCCATAGTGACAATGTTCACAGAGCCATTGAATTCATTTGTGAAAATTATAACATCTCGGTGGAAAAACGTAAACGTCTCGATGAAAAGATCCATAAAATCGTTACTAAATACATCAACAAATGGCATGAAGCTAATCGCACGAAAGAGCGATTTGAGTCGTATTTTCGGAATTGGCTTGATGGAGAATTTGGCATCGAGGAATTCATCGAACAGGAGCAATGTGTTGCCTCAACCTCGGCCTCGGGAACAAAACGTGGACGACCTTCAAAACCTTTTTTTGGATTTGAGTGAAAGAGGAAAACGTCGCGTCATCGATAAAGAAGCAGTTGATCCAAAATTCGATACCATCGAGAAAGCTTTGTTATTTGCAAGACGGACCGCTTATAATCGAAAGGATTTCAATTTAGTTAAAGTTATTGGGCATATTTAAAAAAAAACCAAAAAAGCTCTAAAACCATGCTAGCTCAACTAACTGATCAACGAGGAATGATGTCACCAGAAGAGGCTTTTAGTGTACTTATCGAGGCTGGATTGAGTAGATTTCAATACGAAGTAATACATAGTGAATCACCTTCAAGATTTCCACCTTACTATGTGATCGGAGCAGTGAAAAAAATATGCGCCCCTCCTAGTGAATTCATCGAAGAAAGTGCATTGAAAATAAGAGTGAAACTCCAGGCGCTGATGGAAAATACAGTGAAACGAATCGTCCAAATAATTGATGCAGAGCTCAACGAGTATATGGATAGCAACGATCTAGTTTCTACGGAACTGGTTCTTCTATGTAGCTGGGGTATGGACGGATCAACTGGATATTCGCAATATCATCAAGTGCTACCAGAAGGATGTCAGGACGATTCAGATGTATTTTCGTCCACTTTAACACCAATTCAGTTGTTCATGTACAATGATCGAAAGGAAATTATGTGGTTTAATCCCATGCCTCAAAGTATTCGATTTTGTAGGCCATTCATCCTTGAATTCATTGAAGAGAGTAAAGAAGTTATTCTGGCTACAAAACAGGATGTAGAAAAAGAAATGAGTGAACTAACGCCAGTGAAAATTGAACTCTCAAACGACAAGTTTATGCTTGTTGATTTTGATTTTGTCCTCAGTATGATAGATGGAAAAGTCTTAAGTTAATCACTGGAAATTCGTCGATGCAGAATTGTCCAATATGTGGGGCAACACCAAATGTAATGAATGATGCAGAGAAATTCGAGGAAGGATTTATATCAAACGAAGAAGCCTTGCATTACGGCATATCTCAACTTCATGCTTGGATAAGATTTTTCGAATGCCTTTTGCATATTGCATACAGAATGGATTTCAAAAATGGAAGGCTACGAAACCGTTCAAAGAACTATATGAACAAAGAAAAAACATGTGACGACACAGCTTTACGAAAAATTTGGAGTAAGAGTAGATCAACCACGATCGGGTGGAGCAGGTACCAGTACTACAGGAAACGTTTGTCGAAGAGCATTTGGAAATCCCAAGCTTTTAAGCTCCGTGCTGAACATTGATGAAGAGTTAATTTTCAGATTCCGGAATATATTAATTGCTATTAACTGCCAAAAGCCAATAAACCCGGAAAAATTTGATGAATATTGCAAGGAAACATACAGGCTCTATCTTAAATTGTATGATTGGTACAAAATTCCTGCAACCGTGCATAAAGTTCTCGCTCATGCCGGAGAAATAATCATACATTCACCAGCACCACTTGGTTCATTAGCGGAAGAGGCAGCAGAAAGTCAACATAAACAATTGAAAAAATATAAAACCCATCATGCAAGAAAACGATCAAGAGTAGAAAATTTACATTTTTTTTTTTTTTATTTTTATATATCACCGTCTTCGACTAGTCGTACAGACTGAACTATTTTCTTATAAACTAAAGATTGCTTCTAATCCTATTTCTAAAAACATTTTTGGTCAAATTAAAATCAAATTCGTCACAAACAACATTGAACGAGCGAAGGCACGAATCGAACGGGTTGTTGTATCCGTAGTTTGTTCTGTGGTATGGAACTGCTAATAAAGGTGAGTTCCGAAACCGTCGGGGAGGAATGTTTAGTGGGATCTGTGCGAGAAGTTCAGGACAATCAATAAATCCTCCGATGACATCAAAAATAAATAATCGCTGCATCGTAACTCGTCTGGTAGATAGTGGCTCCAATCCTATGAGCTTACATCGGTCAGAATAGGGAGGAAGATTAGACGGATCGTTCCAGGGAAGCTGTCTCAATGCAAAACGTACGAACCTTTTCTGTACCCGTTCAATGGTAAGAATATGAACTACATAGTAAGGGGCCCAAACTGGAGCAGCGTACTCCAGAATGCTACGAACCAACGAACAGTAGAGAGTTTTTAACGCGTAAATGTCGGTGAACTCGGACGCATGGCGACGGATGAATCCCAGCACAGAAAAAGCTTTGGCAGTCATAATTCCCACGTGTTCGTTGAACCTTAGTTTCGTATCGATGGTAACACCGAGGTCGCAGATGGACGAAACTCGTTCTAATTCCGCCGTTTCCATCCTGTATTGATGCAGAATGGGGCTATTGCAGCGACTGAAGGAAATAATTTTGCATTTCTTGTTGTTAACTCGCATGCCGTTATCGCTACACCATATCATCATAGTGTTGATATCCTCTTGCAGAGCAAAGCAGTCCAAGAGAGAAGCTATTACACGATAGAATTTAAGGTCATCAGCGAATGAGAGCTTGAACGAGGAAAGCCGCAAACACAGATCATTGATGACAATGTTGAATAATAGTGGTCCCAAAACGCTTCCTTGGGGTACACCAGACGTGATGTTGAAAGAGCGGGAACGAGCCGAGTTGATCACAACATATGCGGTACGATCACATAAGTACGAAGAAATCCACTCCGTAATCCAATCTGGAAAACCTATGTGCCTCAGTTTCTCAATGAGCTGAATGTGCGGTACGGTATCAAAGGCTTTCGCGAAGTCAACATACACCGCGTCAACTTGCCGCCTCTCTTCTACTTCGCGGGACACTGTGGTGACGTAACACATGAGGTTCGTTGTTGTAGAGCGATGCTTCATGAAGCCATGCTGACCTTCGAAGATAATCGGAGACGCTACGTTGTATAAAACATTGTGCACCAGTTTTTCAAATATTTTACTGAGACAACAAAGAATAGATACTCCGCGATAGTTTGTCACCTGGTTACAGTTGCCTGACTTGTGTATAGGAACAACGTAAGCAGATTTCCAAGCCGCTGGAAAGGTCCTTTCACGAAGCGATTGATTGAATAAGTGAGCAATTGGATTCGCCAGTTCTTCGGAACAGTTTTTCAGCAGCAGAGGTGGTAAACCGTCTGTTCCGGATCCTTTTTTGATGTCAAGGTCATCGATGGCTCGTAGAACTTCTTCGGTGGAGAACTGAATGACAGGAAGGTTGATTATGTGCGACGGAATATGTGCAAAGCAGTCGCGCCTTGGTACAGGTGACACTTTGCTAAACACGCTCTCGAAGAATATGGCAAAAAGGTTAGCAGCATCCACATTTGTATTAGCCTGGAGATCATTGTAGCTAACGTTACATGGGATGCGAGTAGATGCTTTCCGATTCCTCACGAAGTCCCAGAAACACGACGGGTTTTGTTTTACACTGTCCTGGATCCTGGATAGGTAGCGTTCATAGGTGGATAGAAGAACTGTTTTGTACTGCAGCTCCACTTCACGAAGGTACTCGCGGTCGTTCTCAGATTTCGAAAGAAAGAAACGGTGACGTGCTTTTCTGAGGATGTTGCGAAGATGTCGTAGTTCAGGGGTCCACCATGGTTTACTGGAAACTGGACTGAACGTTCGCCTTTTCCGAGGTACATAGTCGTTGAGCACTGCGTAAAGTTTTTCATAGAATGCTGATAATAATTCATCCAAAGGCTCAGATAGCAGTAAAGCTTCCCAGTCGATTGCAGCCAGAGCCGATTTCAACTGTCCAAAATCGTACGAGTGGAAATCGTAGTTAAGATTTTCGTCCGACTCATTCTCTACCACTAAATTGTCATTGCTCTCATTGAACAGGCACGTGGTGAATGTCAGCGGGCAGCAGAGGCGTGGAGGGTTCAACGAGGTCCAGTTGCTCTGGAAGACTGGCGAATACGAGATCGAGTAGTCTGCCATTCCCATTCACGTAGCGGTTAACTTGCTGCAAACCAGTAGCAAACATAGTTTCTATGAGTGCCTGTTCGTGTTCGGAATGAACATTCAAGGGTATGAAACCGTTTACATCTTCGTCCAACTGCCAGCGTAAATTAGGAAGGTTGAAGTCACCCAGAGACATAATGATGTCTGCTGCGGTGGCACAGTTTGCAACATGTTGCACTGCGTTAGCATGTGCAGAATAAAGGTCGGCGCTTGAGTTTGGTGGAAGGTAAATCGCAACAAGGTAAAGTGATCGAGATTCCAGTCGTACACAAACTGCGACTTGCTCAAGATGATCGCAATCCAACAGTGGCATAGCTTTGCAAACGAGATGAGTTTTGACCGCGATTAGCACTCCTCCTCCACGAGAATGCTGACTAGTCAATGCACTACGGTCGCAACGGTAAAATGTATAGTCGGACGAAATTTCAGTACTATCGATATCTGCTCGAAGCCAAGTTTCCGTGAAGACGAGCACATCGTAGTCGCAGCTGGAGAGAAGCAAACGTAACTGCACAATTTTGGTACGCATGCCTCTGACATTCTGATAGTACACCGAGATGAGGCGTTGAGATGAACTTGTTTTAGTTTCTGATCCAGAAACAACGGAGCATTGTAGGGACGTCGTAATGTTGACTGGACTCGTTGTGATAACTTCAGTGATGCATTGATGTCTTTATTCGTGCCATTAATGAATCGGACCCACTGATCAGTTCCATTTGGATGGCAAAAAGACGACAGAAAAAAGTATTCCTGGATTATCCCGACATCGTGAAAAGTTTCATGATATTTGAAAATTCTGTAAGTGATTCAGTAGTCGATACTAATAACTTCAATGCCTTGGAGGAACTTATGAAAGCAGTCGATGAAATTGAAGAAGAATTTGTGCATGATGATATTGTAACAGAGGAATAAAAAGAAATTCGTTGAAACATATTTGATTTTGATTATTGTATCATGGCTTATTGTATTTTTTTTACAGAAGAAAAAAATAAACATATTTCCAAAAAAAAAGGTTTTTTTTTTTTTATTTTTTACGGTGTTCCCCCCAATAAAAACATGGTAGGTTGTCTTTGTTCAATAGATTTTATTCTCTGAAAACAAGCTTGAAACTGTAACCGTTATAAAATCGTAAAAATTAAATTTTAATTAATCAAAAGTTAGGCCCTTTTCAAAAGTTGGTCGTGAAAATGTTGAAAAGTGATAACGCACACCTTATATTGATGAAACAAAGCAAGAATAATAGCAGAAATTGTGAAAAAATGATAGAAATATTTTTGACCGCCTGGTTGTATGAAAATGCCCCATAGTGGGTACCCGGAACATTCCCGGATGTGGCCAATTTGGTACTGAGAAGTTAATATGGTCACCAATGATCTTATTTTTCAATTCTGATGTAGTTTGATATGTCGCATGAGGGTGTTGGCTCAAGAAGAAACTGGCCAGTTCTTCGGGGGTACCCAGAACATGTCGGGATGTGGCCAACTTTTCAGCTACCTTGGATGATTATTTGGTTCACATCTTGAAGTTTCTGGTTAATACAAAAAATACATCTGAAAACATTGAGCACTTCTCAGGTTGCCGCTCAACCACACCGCGTTTTTCCAAAATGTTGAAAAAACGAGTTTTAGTACAATGCCGCTTTTGCCGCAACGCGCTCGTTGTGAGGTGTCAAAAGGCCTTTTTAATGGGAACTTAACGATCGATTCAGCCTCTGCTGGTGAATAGGAGAACGTCAAAAAGAGTGTTGTGAGCAGAAATTTGTTCATTTGTCAACTTGTCACTCCCAACACAGTTTACCCATTTTTGGGTAGGTTCAGTTTTGACCTATCTGGGTGTATTGTACCCAAATTTGGGTAGTTTTGAAATGGTGTTTATGCCACTATCATTGTGACAAAGATAACATCTGCTGAGTGGCAGCAGTTCAGTGCGAGGATTTCATACTCAGCGTTGCCAGATTGATTTCAGGCTTATCGAAATCAAAGTTTTATTAATTTCATATTTTTTCTGTTTTCGAAGGCGATCATTTGAATTTTTGCACTAAGATCGGCCTTTCCAGGAAAGTCGAAAGAAATGTTTGGGGAATGTTTGAATTAACTTCTGAAGGAAGCCATGAAAACTTCCCGATAAAGATGAAGGAAACACTTCTGTAGGAAGTTTTTAAAAGTTCTGAGATAAGTCGGCAAGCTAGAAATAAGTTCATGTTTTAGGATTAATTTAATATTTGTATAATAAATCATTTTTCAAACCTCCTTCTCCCTTTCCCCATCCAAAAAATTGTAAATTTCCACTAACCTCGAGACGACCGCGAGTAATCGGTTCAATTCCTTTAACTCTAGATTTAAGACATTAATCATGTATAATGCAAATTATAACTCGGCTCTGTAAAGTTTATTCGATTGAGCCTGTACAAATAAATTAATATATATAAAAAAAAGTCGGCAAGCATCCGGGGAACTTAAAAAAAACTATAGTTAAACTACTGGGGAAAATATAAAGAAACATTTGGAAAAAAAACCGGATGACGCAACCAGACAAGGCCAGAAAGATTTCGTGAATCGTTAGCAAATGCCAGGAGTAGCCATTTCCAGGGGAAGCTGGAAGATGCTAAAAAAAAAATGCAATAAATGTCGGCAAAATCCTCCGGAAGTAGCACATGAAGTAACTTCCACATGAAGATGAACAAAACTTCTGGAAGAACTCGATAGAAACTTCCTATACAAGTTGAAAGGAAATTCTTGAAAAAAGACGAAAGAAACTCTTCGGAAACGGAGTTGATGCATAGAAAAATAAATGCAAACAGCATCAATTCACTAATCACAAAGGAGTGATAAACGATTTAAGAGAATAGTGAAGATTCAAATCAGTTTATTTTCTTTGAAATTGAATACATGTGTAGTTAAAACTGCCCCAAAACTGCAGTATCCTTTTTTTGAACCAGTGTTGAAGTTTGTAATATTCAGCATACGGTTTTGTGTTGGAGTGAATTTATGTTTGCTATAAACTATAAACAAGCTATTAAAATCTACGTTGAACTCACTAAGAAATAAAATGAAACACGAAATAAAACCAATAAATTTACTAAAAGTAGTGGTACCGTAAGATGAGGTGACATTGGTCCTAGGGGAAGACATTGGGCCAACATTGAAAACTGTTTATTGATGCTAATATCTTGAATATATAGAAAATGATATAGAATATGCGCTTTAAACTCCTGAAGTAAAGTGTAGCTAACATTAACCAGATGTTTTATTTAAATAGTGCTGTGAAGTTAAGTGTCCTAAATAGTAACAAAAAACACGTTTTTAAAAATTTCCACAGGCTAACAAAAGTTTGAACGCATTTTTATGCGGATAGACTAGGGTTAAATGATTTTTAGCTACACATACGAAGTACATTGTGATCATAGCTACGTTACATTTACATATTCTAAGATATTTTAACCAAATTAATGTTTTGGTCCAATGTCATTCCACATAAGGTTTTCATTGGTTTATTTTTTAATTAACTTTAGTAAAATGAGACATCAATTTCAATCAACCATATCCATGACAGTCGTAAATGATGAATATATTCACATGCTTAAAATAGTTTGTCTTGCAAAAGTGTGAATTTTGCAACAAAGGAATGAAAAAAAATATGTTTTGGCCTATTGTCACCCCTACTTACGGTTGGAAAGGAGTACAACAAGTCCAGACTAAAAATGTGAGTAATTTCAACCCAAGTTCATGTTCAATTACGGTTTCTTGAACTTAATTGTTCATCAATATTTACACTAATGTTGGAACTTAAAAATAATTTTGCAGTTCATGTAATGCTTGCGAACAATGAACAGAGAAGATTGTTATAACCGTTTGCAGTCCACAGAAGGTAAAATTTGCGGAAACAGCGAGTAGGAGTGCGAACAATTAATATTCTCAAGCACACCATTGCAGTCAAATTGATTACTAACCATGTCAAAACTCATCAGTCTCTGCCGGCAGATTCGACAGCCCGATAGTGTTTGCAGTCCTTTAAGCGCACATCTGTGCTCGTAGTTGTTTCGACTAGGAATTTCATAAGGAACCATCAAAAGAGTTCGCCAAAAATTTCCACTGAACATACCTACAACTCTAATTGATGCAGCGTTACGCGAGTCCTCTGCCGTGAAATCCCCCCTTCATCGAAGACCTAAATCACGCAATCAAACCCAAACGGTTGTCGGCAATAGTTGTTAAAGGCCGCGGGCGCATAAATCAAGTCATCCCGAAGATTAATGACGATCAGTGCCCAAGCAAACGCCTGACCTGGCTAGCCGGCCCCCAGACTCAGACCAGTTGTTATGCCATTATAGCTATTATATAGTCTATTTTAAAAATGTAACAATTTCATCAACCAGCAACCTCTACGGGCTCGGGAATTGAATTAGGCACTGCGCCACATCAGAGCGGTTCCCTCTTGGATGATCCGTGGGTGCCAATTGGACACCAAAAAAAACAACAAACCTCAAACGGACACGATCACACTTTTGTCGTCGCCGCACCTCGCACGTCCAGCTCGTCGCAATGTCAGAATGGTTTTCACGCTTCAACCGTTTCGGAATCTACATAATTGCTCATGTTTTGGCTTTGTAGCCGAGAGTCGGACCGGCAGGCGCTGGGAACGTCCGGAATCGTGAATTCATTGCAGAGCCAAAAATTGTCAGTTTGTCGTGTCCGAAGCGATACACAGAATGATTATTTATTTGTTTAGTGTGACCACCGTGAGGCCGTTTTGCCTGAGGCTGACAAACAAAATATAGACGAATACAAATGACCTAACCTACCGATTCGGAACGCATCGAATGGGATATTTATGGGCCAACTTGTTGCCAGAAGTCGAAGAAGTTGATTTTTAATCACTCATCAAACAAGGATGGCAACACTGGATGACGTCGCGTCATCTAATTGCATACATACAGTGCGATGCAAAACGCGCGTGTTTTTCGGCCCGTGACTAATGCGTCTCGCGCATGTCACTGTGGCTTTGTTTTGGCATCACGCGCCCTGACCGAAACGCGCGCCGTCAGTCGTGAGTGACGCGCATCGAATTTATTTGGTCTGCATTCCGTTGGGTGGAAGACCAACAACGGAAAATTAGTGCGAACAGGCTAGAATGGTTGGAATTGTGGCCGGAGGATTCTTTGTGCTTCAATATCATGCTGGTAGATCAATGACCATGAATGATGATGGCTATGAGTTGTGTTTGACGATTGTCTTCAGCAAAACCTTGAGAAACGTCCTGAGAGATGCATAATATACTTTGCTATTTACTGGTAGGCGGTATGTGATACTTCTTGTTCCTATAGTTTGGTTGCATTTTAATGACCGCCGCGATGAGCCTACAACTTTCAATCACAAATCTTGCACATGATAGAAGGTAGTACAAGTCTCGAGTAACCCGAGCAGGAACGAAACGAGGTAAAATATCAAAAAAATGTTCCCACAATACCATTCCAATTCCAAATTATTCTTTTGCAATACCAATACAATATCACACAGGTCTACAGTTTTCATAGTCCGCTATTTTAAATATGTCTACTAGAAACTTAAGAAAATTCTTAACCAAGGATTTTCTTAGACTCAGATTCTGGGAGATCAGTCTTAAGAAGTTTCAGATATTTGGAGCATTTTTAAAAACGGGATCAAAATTGGTACACGACATATTGAATATTTTTGTGAGATGTAACTTTGAGAATGGTCTAAAAATCACAATTCAAACTGATTTTACACAAACAGCTAAACAGCATGAAAATATCTAGATGGAGCTGAAATTAGGGCGTAACAGCTTTTGTAAACAATGACTTTTCTCGATGATTTCTCGGAAGACATGGCTCTCCCTGGCAAATCGACATCACTATCGAGTAGAGGAAGACTTCTCCTACCCGATGGATATGTTTTTTTTTGTGAAGGCGTGCCTTGAATTCCGAGAAATCAACGAGAGAAGTCATTGTTTACAAAGGCTGTTACGCCCTAATTCCAGCTCTATCTAGATATATGCCTAACGTCCATTATACCAAAACTATTTATGCCTAACGTCCATTGTGCCTATCATCCGTATGCCAAACATATTTATGCCTAATGGGGTGTACTCATAATATATTTAATGCTAGCCGAACTATGCTGGATCTATTACAATAAAGTCCAACAGGCTCAATAATGACTTCAACAATGTATAATTCAATAGGTTTCAATAAGATATTTAATGCTCTCCGAACTATTCAGGTGTTAAAATCTAGAAGTTCTATATATTTGGTACGTTAAACAAGTTGGCGTTCCCAATAATACCAAGGTGATAATGTGAATGACTCCGTTTATCGTAATCCAAATTCCGAGTTCACATTTCCAACTAAAATTTATACTCGCTTCTCGTAATCCAAATTCGATTGCACTTATCCAAACAAAATTTGACTTCGCTCCTCATAATCCAAATTCGATTGCACTTTTCCAAATAAAATTTGTCTTAACTTGTCATCATCCAACTTCGATTGCGCTTTTCCAAGTAAAATTTGACTTCGCTTCTCAAAAATCAAATTCAATTGCGCTTTCCCAAATAAAAATTTGATTTCGCTTCTCATAATCCAAATTCGATTGCGCTTTCCAAATTAAATTTGTCTTAACTTGTCGGCATCCAAATTCGATTGCGCTTTTCCAAGTAAAATTTGACTTGGCTCCTCGTAATCCAAATTCAATTGCGCTTTTTCCAAGCGAAGTTTGACTTTGCTTTACGTAATCCAAATTCAATTGCTCTTATACAAATAAATTTTGATTTCACTTCTAGTAATTCAAATTCCTTTGCCCTTTTCCAGGTAAAATTTGACTTTGCTTCTCGTAATCCAAATTCAATTGCGCTTTTTCCAAGCAAAGTTTGACTTCGCTTCACGTTGTCCAAATTCAATTGCGCTTTTACAAATAAATTTTGATTTCGTTTCTCGTAATCCAAATTCAATTGCCCTTTTCCAAGTAAAATTTGACTTGGCTTCTCGTAATCCAAATTAAATTGCGCTTTTTCCAAGCGAAGTTTGACTTTGCTTTACGTAATCCAAATTCAATTGCTCTTATACAAATAAATTTTGATTTCACTTCTAGTAATTCAAATTCCTTTGCCCTTTTCCAGGTAAAATTTGACTTTGCTTCTCGTAATCCAAATTCAATTGCGCTTTTTCCAAGCAAAGTTTGACTTCGCTTCACGTTGTCCAAATTCAATTGCGCTTTTACAAATAAATTTTGATTTCGTTTCTCGTAATCCAAATTCAATTGCCCTTTTCCAAGTAAAATTTGACTTGGCTTCTCGTAATCCAAATTAAATTGCGCTTTTTCCAAGCGAAGTTTGACTTTGCTTTACGTAATCCAAATTCAATTGCTCTTATACAAATAAATTTTGATTTCACTTCTAGTAATTCAAATTCCTTTGCCCTTTTCCAGGTAAAATTTGACTTTGCTTCTCGTAATCCAAATTCAATTGCGCTTTTCCAAGTAAAATTTGATTTTGCTACTCATAATCTAAATGCAATTGCGCTTTTCCAAATGAAATTTTGATTTCGCTTCTCATAATCCAAATTCAATTGCGCTTTTCCAATCAAAATTCGATATCACATTTCCATGTAAATTTGGAGTACGCTTCTCGTAATCCAAATTCGATTGCGATTTTCCAAGTAAAATTTTACTTGGCTTCTCGTAATCCAAATTCAATTGCGCTTTCTCCAAGCAAAGTTTGACTTCGCTTCACGTTGTCCAAATTCAATTGCGCTTTTACAAATAAATTTTGATTTCGTTTCTCGTAATCCAAATTCAATTGCGCTTTTCCAAATGAAATTTTGATTTCGCTTCTCATAATCCAAATTTGATTGCACTTTTCCAATCAAAATTCGATTTCACATTTCAATGTAAATTTGGACTACGCTTCTCGTAATCCAAATTCGATTGCGATTTTCCAAGTAAAATTTGACTTCGCTTCTGGTAATCCAAATTCAATTGCGCTTTTTCCAAGCAAATTTTGATTTCACTTCTCATAATCCAAATTCGATTGCGCTTTTACAGATAAAATTTTGATTTCACTTCTTATAATCCAAATTCAATTTCGCTTTTCCAAGTAAAATTTGACTTCGCTTCTCAAAATCCAAATTCAATTGCGCTTTCTCAAATAAAAATTTGATTTCGCTTCTCATAATCCATATTCGATTGCGCTTTTCCAAATTAAATTTGTCTTAACTTGTCGTCATCCAAATTCAATTTCGCTTTTCCAAGTAAAATTTGACTTGGCTTCTCGTAATCCAAATTCAATTGCGCTTTTTCCAAGCAAAGTTTGACTTCGCTTCACGTTGTCCAAATTCAATTGCGCTTTTACAAATAAATTTTGATTTCGTTTCTCGTAATCCAAATTCAATTGCCCTTTTCCAAGTAAAATTTGACTTTGCTTCTCGTAATCCAAATTAAATTGCGCTTTTTCCAAGCGAAGTTTGACTTTGCTTTACGTAATCCAAATTCCATTGCTCTTAAACAAATAAATTTTGATTTCGCTTCTAGTAATTCAAATTCCTTTGCCCTTTTCCAGGTAAAATTTGACTTTGCTTCTCGTAATCCAAATTTCAATTGCGCTTTTTTCAAGCGAAGTTTGACTTCCCTTTACGTAATACAAATTCAATTGCGCTTTTACAAATAAATTTTGATTTCGCTTCTCGTAGTCCAAATTCAATTGCCCTTTTCCAAGTAAAATTTGACTTCGCTTCTAATAATCCAAATTCAATTGCGCTTTTCCAAATGAAATTTTGATTTCGCTTCTCATAATCCAAATTTGATTGCACTTTTCCAATCAAAATTCGATTTCACATTTCCATGTTAATTTGGACTATACTTCTCGTAATCCAAATTCGATTGCGATTTTCCAAGTAAAATTTGACTTCGCTTCTGGTAATCCAAATTCAATTGCGCTTTTTCCAAACAAATTTTGATTTCGCTTCTCATAATCCAAATTCGATTGCGCTTTTCCAGATAAAATTTTGATTTCACTTCTTATAATCCAAATTCAATTTCGCTTTTCCAAGTAAAATTTGATTTCGCTTCTCAAAATCCAAATTCAATTGCGCTTTCCCAAATAAAAATTTGATTTTGCTTCTCATAATCCTAATTCAATTGCGCTTTTACAAATAAATTTTAATTTCGCTTCTCGTAATTCAAATTCATTTGCCCTTTTCCAGGTAAAATTTGACTTCGCTTCTCGTAATCCAAATTCAATTGCGCATTTCCAAATGAAATTTGGATTTCACTTCTCTCAATCCAAATTCAATTGCGCTTTTCCAATCAAAATTCGATTTCACATTTCCATGTAAATTTGGAGTACGCTTCTCGTAATCCAAATTCGATTGCGCTTTTCCAAGTAAAATTTGACTTTGCTTCTCGTAATCCAAATTCAATTGCGCTTTTTCAAGCAATTTTTGATTTCGCTTCTCATAATCCAAATTCAATTGCGCTTTTCCAGATAAAATTTTGATTTCGCTTCTTATAATTCAAATTCAATTTCACTTTTCCAAGTAAAATTTGACTTCGCTTATCATAATCCGAATTGAATTGCGCTTTTTCAAATAAAATTATGATTTCGCTTCTCATAATCCGAATTCGATTGCGCTTTTCCAAGTAAAATTTTACTTGGCTTCTCGTAATCCAAATTCAATTGCGCTTTTTCCAAGCAAATTTTGATTTCGCTTCTCGTAATCCAAATTCAATTGCGCTTTTCCAAGTAAAATTTTACTTCACTTCTCGTAATCCAAATTCAATTGCGCTTTTTCCAAGCAAAGTTTGACTGCGCTTCACGTTGTCCAAATTCAATTGCGCTTTTCCAAATAAAAATTTGGAGTACGCTTCTCGTAATCCAAATTTTATTGCGCTTTTCCAATCAAAATTCGATTTCACATTTTCATGTAAATTTGGACTACGCTTCTCGTAATCCAAATTTTATTGCGATTTTTCAAGTCAAATTTGACTTTGCTTATTGTAACCTAAATTCAATTGCACTTTTCCAAATAAGATTTGGTTTCGCTTCTCGTAATCCCACAACCACAGCACTGGTTGGCATTGAAAGTTTTCTATTAATAACTATTGAAGTGCGTCCAGAACACTAAGTTGAGAGCCATCCGCAAATCGCTCGCAAAATAAGATTAAAAAGCCTAAAAGAAGAAGAAGATGTATCAGTTACGACATCATTGGAAAAGACATAAAGCTATCATCCTGATGGCTCTGAGAGTCTCAAAATCTTAAAAGCTAGTAAATCTCATAGGGAAATGTAAACTGTCCGAATGTTTCCCTTCAAAATGAAAATAAACCGTTCTGGGCTAAATCCTCTCTTAACAACAAATTAGAAATCCATACTAAACATTAAACAAAACTTAAATCTTGCAATCCCAAACATTGATTTTGTATATGTAAAACCGTTTGGTCGTTCCACTGACCCTAAAACAGTCGTTTTGGCGCTTCTCTATTTTCAAAATCCCTGCAAGTTTCTTGTCCAACTTGCAATTCTAAACGGCAAAATTTAAAAAAAAATATCGACTCATGGAGGATTAACCCGCAGTCCAAAGCGCTAATCCTAAAATAAACAAAATGCTAATTCCACTAAAACCTCAGTTCTCTAGCTACAGCAACGCTGCTATCTCTTGGAACTGGAATCGGAATCGACCTATCTATACTACCTTCTCCATCGATCAAGACTCAAATAATAACCACTCGTCTTTGGAATCGATTTCAACCCAATCGACTTTTGACGTGCCCGTGCATGTGATTGATCGTTCCCAAGAGAAAATGCGGACGCAGCTCGACCTGTTCGTACGACTGAGGCAAGAAGATAGGTAGGTAGGTACTAATTAACGAGACCCAGCTTCTGTGGGAATCGCTTCAACTTTTGTGGAATGGTTTCCTTTTCATGGCACTGGCATGTGTGTTTATTAGCGATTCGAAAACAGTGGCAAGACCCGTGAAAACTGACACGTCCAGATGTCACGACGGCCAGGGCGAAATCAGTGGGAGATTAACATAATCCAATCAAAAATCTTTGGCATCATGTTTGCTCGCTTTGCGATGGGTTTGAGTGAAGGTCTTCGAATGTTGCTGGTTTTTGATTGGGTTGTTTCTGTCCAGTCACTGAACAGCGACTTGTTGAACTGAGGCTTCCAATCAAAATGAAAGCATTTGGCTGTGTGGCGTGGATCACAAATGACGGTGATATTCAATCTGCTGATGCTTCAAAACTATTGAACAGTTGTTTTACTATTTGATCATCAAGCCAAAGTCAAATTTTGCACGATGTTTGTGATATCTTCGGTGATTTTAAAAGGATTTAGGATATTTACTGCCGGAAAAAGATATTAGATTCTCATTCTTTTGGTTTAACTGGTCAGGTCACATGGTGGTTGGTACGACCAACAAGTTCAATTTTAGGATTTTCGGTAGGCAAGCCGTTTTAGCAAGTTAAAACTGATTAGGGGAAATGACGGCTTCGGCATGACAGACTATTTTAGGCAACCCAAATTGAAACGCTAATTTCACAGGATTTTCTTACGAAAACACTTCGCTGAATCCATTAAAACGATTCTTTAGGCTTTCAGCTTAAATTTGATTATATTTTTACCACTGAGAAAAAGCAAACTAGCAGGGTTTTCTTGAAATGAAACACACGCACTATAAAATGCCACTGATTTCGAGTTGCCAATGAAAATGCAGCTGTTTAGCACGCAGCTCAAAGGTTGCCGAATAAAAAGATGTAGCCCACAATAGTCGCTCTCACTAGAGAAGATTGGAGCTTTGTAAAAGCGTTTCAAAACAGTTTTTGACAATTATTTCGACTGAAATTGTTAGGGCAGCTGGCAGCAAAAGATTGTAAAAACACCAATATTGCATATGTGTGCGTTCCTTAGAGAAAGATGGTCGCTGCTTAGATTGCCGCGAATACGTATATTCCCCTAGATATTTTCCGTGAATGCTTGTAAAAATATCTAGTAGAATGTTGATGCTTGTATGATAGGGTAGGCGTAAGTTTACGGCGCAGTATACAATGCCAAACAACTGCAAGAATACCGAAAGCACTTCCTAGACACGAATAGAATGCACGACTGTAGCCGAGTCGAAGAAGATTTGAAACCAACCAAACTTGGATTCTATCGACCGTTTTTAGATCTATTTGAACCGCATTCACGCCTGGTTGGCCATCTAGGAAATTTAAATTTAGTGTTAATGTAGTTTGTAATAAAGTGGTAGTTGAAGTCATAAATAGTATTTAAATCACCTCGAAGTGTCTACAGCGTTTAATTTTGGATTTGAACACTGGAGGATCACAACATTGGTGCCGTGACCAGGATGGAGCAGTGAATGATGTTTCTTTGAGCAAGTCTTGCACCAAAATTTGGAAGGACAATCTCTAGCCAAATGATTTCTTCCTAGATAGTTACTGCAGAGCCGCTTGGAGTTGGTTAGCTGCAGCCAATCGGAAGTTGTGCGAAAGTTGGACACCGAGTGATCCAATGTTTATCGCTACATGCGAAGCAATCCGATGGAACCCTTTCGGTCGCCGAATTTACCGAAACCTTCGGTGGACGAGATTTGAAACTATTGTTGGACGATGAACCAATGGGAGTGAAGATATGTTGATCCACAGAAACTGCATCCAAAATACGAAATGATGGCTCCTATTCAGACGTAACATTCTCCTCCCACCGCTTCTGAGTCACCTCGTCGAACTACGAGACCACTAAGTGAACTAGCATCGCTCCCCAACCGTTCAACTTCTCTCCTAGTTGGTCCAGAATTTTAGTGTTCCGTTCGAAACAATCGATGAGATCGTGCAATGGTGCCACTGATTCCTTCTTCATTCTTGGACACTCAAACTACGCATTCAAATGCCGATTCTTGAGAAGGTAGTTGTTGGAGAACAGTGAGACCAAACCATCCCAAGCAACCCTAGAGTTAGCCTCGCTCATCGTATAGGAATCAATCAGCTTCAAAGCATCACCCTGACCTTGAGTGAAGCGCGCAAGTAGTGGAACTTCTGTATGTTGTTCAACTCTCTAGAGGAATCGACAACAAACGTATCATGGAATGAAAACCAGTTTTGGGAAATTACCGTCGAACTCAGGTAGATTGATTTGAGGAAGTTTCACGAAAGCTTGCACATGAGAGCTGTTAATAGGAACTGTGTTTTGTGTTGCATGCTGTTGTGGTAATATACTCGCCAACCCTGCCCTTACCTCAAAGTACTTGTCCTCGAATTCTACCCTCAGCTGCTGGTACTGCTTCATGTTCTCCTAGTTTTCCTCCATGCCCTCAATATCGTTCTGAAGTTCCTCGAATTCAGTCCACTTCGCTTCAAGTTTCTCTAGACGTATCTTGACTTGTTGCACGTTGAACTCCTCGGTGTTGTTCAGGAAGCTTTCCAAGCGGATCACAAAGTCAGCAACGTTGTCACTACTGCGTAACAGGGTCTTGAGTTTCTTCGACATGACGTGGACGAAGAAGGATATCTAGAAGCCGCTAAACTTGAATCGATGACGTCACGATGGAGAAATCCAAATGTGGGCACGTTCTGAAATGTCGACAAGAGCAGCACCTTCCAACCAAGAATACATTTTTTTGGACAGAAACTCACCTGGTGAGCCTGTCAATTAGGCCTTTAATTTAATTATAACCGCTCTAATCTGCTTGACTCGTTGATCAGTTCCGAACCGACACGATAGTTTCCAATGTCTAATATTTCGCTCCCAAATGCGCTTGAACGATTTGTGCGTAGTTTTGATCGTAATAGCCACCGGAAACTCCACCAAAGTAGTAAGAGACCAGGAACGATAAATGATCCGGTAGAGACGAAATGTGAAAATATTTAGTTATACAGGTTCTCACCTTGTAGGCCTATCTAATAAGCCTTGTATTTTCAATTTATCTCTCCACAAAAACAGTGATGTCGTGAAATCCATACGTGTTCGCTCAAATCGTGATGGCAGCGCCTAATGAGTTAGCGTGGTCGCGACTTCGATGGCGGTTGGTCTTTTTGTACGATACCACAATGGTGTCTTAGCGTCGGCACGTCCCTTAGAACACTGTCCTGGTCACGGCACCAATGCTGTGACCCTCCACTTAATAGTGTCCCAGGTAACAATTTGATGCTTAACAAGTGTTGTTCAATTGATTTTAATTCAGCCTTAGTTTGAATAATTGTTGCACATAGACCACGTTAACCTTTATTCAGCTTTTAAACATCTAAATCTGGTGATTTTAATCAGCCAAAAGCTTAACAGTTATACAAATTATCAGCTTTTTAAGGCATTAACTAACAGTCTTTTCCAACCCTTGTTTTATTCAGAAAAAAATAATAATTGAGGACCACTTCATATCTTATATATTTTTATGGGACCGCAACAAGGTGTTGACTACCTTATTGGATTTACATTTTTATATGGTTTTATAAGTCTAAGAATTACCTTTGCATTTTGGGATTCGAACCGGCAGTCACTGATTCACAGGCATCAATCATACCTATTGGAACACTTAAGCATATGTGTGGCAAAAGGTATGATCATTAACTTGAAACACGTCAAATTTAAGTTGAATAACAGCAACCGGAATAGTATTATACAGCAATGCAGAATTGTATACAACAACTGGTGACAGTAAAATACTCCTCTCATTTTCAAGTGAGTTAACACAATGTGGACACAAGTGCGCGATTTATTTCGATCGTCATGTGGATGCTGTTTAAGTGCCACAATTTAGTTATATTTTTGGAATGCGGTCTGAAAATTCAGTGCAATATAGCAGTCAAAACACAGAAATACACATGTTAATGCTTCCGACGTCTTCGCAGTCCACTTCTATCTGCAGATATTCCTAAAAAGCTCCTCTACCTTTTCTCTACTGCTGCCGCTACTTGGGATTAGAACGGTCTGCTTAGGATTAGAAATGCCGGAAATGGAACGAGTGACACTGACTACATTCAACAAATCAGGCTATCAAAATATGTGTAGTGCATTGATGATTTGTGGAGTAGTGTTAAGCTTAAATAAGGCTTGTTCAATCTTTAGATCAGCTAACTTATTGGGGTTGAATTATGGGGATACAATTAGCTTCATGCACTACTAATCAACTATATATTCAGCCTGCTGTTAATCAGCTTTGTTCACCTTAAATCAACCAATAATCAGCTTCTGTTCTTACTGTTCAGCTTGAATTGTTACTTGGAGAACGTTCTTCAAATTTTGTTAAATTGTTAAATTTTTAATTTTACTATTGAATGAGAAGTGGTCTTTGGAAAATTTTGTAATAAAATTATTATCTGGACTTTACACGAATGTTAAATGCAGGTAGTGTGATAAGGGCAATTCATTTATTGGAAGCAGTTACTCAGGAAGTGAGTCTACGTAACTTGGAACAGGTGGAAGCTCAATCGTTCCCGAAAAGTTTTCCTTCTTGCGGATGGTGCGATGACGTTTATGTGCGCCTGCTTGGAATTTTTGGAACAGTTAACCCTTTTGCCGAATGAAATCATTGCTATGGTTTGGAAGGCAGCCAATTTCCAGCTGACGGACAGCTTCTGAAGTTTCCTGTCTGCTGTTTTCCGCAGTCCCAGTTTGGCACTGATGCTATTCGGATCATCATCGCAACGTTATTTCTGTGTATTCCCATCAATTTTAAGCGTCTTATTTGCTTCGTAAGCCGCATTCACTTCACTCCTCTCAGTCGGCTGCTCTGTTGTTGTTGACTGATTTTGTCGGAGCTGCCCTCCCAGAAAGTTCTGGAATTGGATTCCTTTTCTCCTCCATCGACAGCATTGCTAGAACTACTGCTCGATTATCCTTTGGCTTTTTCTTGTGACTCTACGTATGAAAGCTCCAGTCGATTATGTTTTTATCTGTCTCTAGGCGGATCCATCTTTTTAGTTTTATTTGTAAACAGTGGGAGGTAATGGCTACCAAGCCTTTGGGATTTTCCTTATAAGAGAGTTGAATAGATTTTTCTCCTTTAGCTTACTTAAATCTTTGGTTTTAATTGGTTAGGTAGGTTCCGATTCAACACATTGCAGTTTCATTTATATACCTGTGATCTTGACTTTTATACCTAGGGGATGAGTACTTAAGGGGGTTAGATTTTGTAAAGTTCTTTAGTGGGAATGACACTGATGAAGACTGCACATTGTAGTCGAAATACGTATCTGTCATGGATACCTAAATTAATTAAGTGGAATTAAATGGAAGATAACATTTTTTTGCTGTTTTATTTAAGCATTCAGCTAACAACCCAATTTCATTACTTCAACAGTTGGAGGTTTTGTGATACACTTCATTGACACCAAACGCTTTTTGATTCCGTTTGAAACCGAACGGTTTCACAATTGCTTTAACAATGATAAAACACCTTTACAGCTATTGGTCGTGACATCAATAACACAAATACCGATTGATTTACTGGACGGTTTTATAAAGGGATAGATTCAATTCATTCTATTAAATTCATTTTTAAAACCAAACACTTTCTGAATTTCTCGTCAGACTTTAAAAGGTGTTTAAACCAGCATAAACCTGAACTACTAATCAATAATGTTTTGCACTGTTAAATGCTGTATTTAAATTTAAAAGATTGCTTATTGCCGTTATAAAACCACAGTAAATCAGAGTGAAAGTCAAAAGGCTGTTAAATTTTTATTTGGGATGACCATTTTTCCAGCATCTTAAAGATAAAACAAATTTAAAAAAAAATTGATCGTTTTAGACCGGGAACTCCCTTAACTCAGTCGGTAAAGGTGCAGTTACAAAGCAAGACCATGCTGGAGGTGGTTGGGTTCGATTCCCGGTCCGGTCTAGGAATTTTTCGGGTTGGAAAATTTCTCGACTCCCTGGGCATAGAGTATGATTGTACTTGCCATACAATTATACTAATGCAAAAATGGTAGCAGGCATCGCAAGCTCTCAATTAATAACTGTGAAAGTGCATCAAGAACACTAAGTAGAGAGCACGCAATAAGCTAATATGCCATAAGCAATAAGCTTGAAATGCGAAGAAGAAGAAGAAGAAGAAGAAGATCGCATTCTAAGAAAAAAACCTCATTATTCTGGAACGGAAAAAAATATGATTTATAATCTCGATCATGAAACAAGTTTTAAGATTCTGGGATAAATTTTAGGGATAAAAATATTTTTTTAAATGCTGGGAACTAGAAATTCGCGATCTCTAATATAAACCTAAGAAAGTCTGGAATAATTTTCGAAATGTAAGAATGTAAGTTCACAGTCCTATAAAACCTTAAATGCTTCTGAAACATAGAAAATATCTTATAGATTTTTTTTTAAATCTTGGCATGGAAATTTTTTTATTCCGACCTTTTGATGAACTTAGAGAAGCATCCAAGATTCTGCTACATGATTTTAAATTTTTGAACAGCTACTAAAGCTACCGGGTCTCAAAGATTTTTCAAAATTCAGATATTCGAAATCACTAGAGTTTGAAAAGATTCCTAGACCTTTTTTCGACATCTTAGGAATCCTTATCTTTCAAGATGATGAATATCTCGAGATCATAGACCATTGCATAAAAATTTAATTGCATAATTCATGTAGCAAAAATTCAGCCATTTTGGATCTTGTAATTGGCGTCTCTGACATTATTCAATAAGTTGTAGCACAAATTGTTATCGAAATGAAAACAGATTTGTTGAAAAAAGTAAAGTTTTTGTGGGAAAAATAAACACCATAAATTTGAGAAACATTCAAGAAATGTGTTGAAGCCAGATTAAAAAAAAAACTGTTTATTTTTATATGTTAAAAAAGCTCATGAAAAATGCATAATTTTTTTTATGTGAAACGATTAAGAATGATTCAAATGTTGTTTCCTGCGTATAAATTATATAAAAAATGCGTCCTAGCAAAAAGTTATTACAGCAAATTAATACATATTTAAGAAATTATATTTTCCAACGGTATGAAAACATTTGAAAACGCGTAAATAGAATCCGATATGCATCAATTTGAAAAAAAGTGTCGAATTCATTTTCAATGTGGATGATTTTTCAAAAGAAAGTATCTGTTTCTGTAAACAAAGATTCAAACGAAAATTGCTACTCCACGCAAACTAACACCATCATCAAAAAGGGTAATGCTTCCCCTAAAAGGATGATGGTATTAGTTTGCTTGAGCGAGCTAAGAGTTTCGACAAATTGACGTTTGACTGTTTGATTACAAAAGCAGATACGTTCGTTTGATTAACTTTCCTTGTAATGAGAGTTGGTTGGAAATGCTAACATGAAGCTTTAGTGTGTAAATCATCATCATCATCATCATCATCATCATCATCATCAGCTAGAGAATGATCTTTAGAAGAGGGTAGGTGGATAGTTCCGTTAGAGTACGGCAGTATGAAAATTGAATAGAAGTTGAAAATGAGCGAAGGGCCATTAAAGCGACAGTTTTTCAAGATGGACGCACATTTTTGCCTAGCCCGTACGATGTACGCGGGGACTTGAAGTATGTCTCCAAGTCCACAGGCAAAAATGTGCGTCCCTCTTGTTGCTCATAAACTGACTGCGGCTGTGGAATAGTTCTAGCGACGTTTTCATCACTACCTAAAGCCCCAATGTTGATTTTATCTCGAGAATTACTTTCTATTACAACACTACTAAATTAGGCAAAGGAATTAAGTAATCAATCAAAGAATAAGAATTCGGAATTTATGGAACCTGAATTTTTCAGTGATCAAAGGAAGCAATTATTTCCATACTAGAATTTAATCGCTGCGATCTTGTTTACTTCGTCATTTATTTGAAATTCCATTGCAACGGCGGCTCAAACCAATTTAAACAGCATCGATTCTAATTACCCAGTTTTACTGTGAAACCGCCGAGATCAGTATTTACCCAAAGCTACCAGAAGCCATGAAATTTGCCTTCAAAATTCCGCAGCGAATTTGATGGCCGTCCATAAGAATTGATCTTGTCCATAAATTGTGGGCTTTCGGTACTTTTCCTGACTTGGTCAGCAATCTCTGTCGATTACTGAGGTGAAAAACTGGACACCTGCCCGCGTGGCACCGTCCTGGGATGCATGAATCCAATTAACATAATCCCTCATTATTGATCCGACTGCGATGATATGTGTTTGATTGTTTGATAATTTTTTTATTAGTTCCATGCGTCGTCGTGTGAAATTTTTCTCGCCGTGCACCGCTGCTGCAGAAGTGACTGAGGTTCACTTTGAGTAGAATTCCATTTTTTTTTACGATTGCTACAAGTGGCGATCGAGGCGCCTTTACAACATGAAATTGGCGCTCTATCAAACGAAGGCTCGTTTGCCATCTTTTTACGATCTGTTAATTAATCTTATAGGAAGATTATGCAGTTACGACCAAATTGAGAACCGCGATGGAGTGTCATCCAACGTGGTCGAATCTGAGAACGAATAAGAAATTTTTAAAACATTCTTCTTTAACTTACTGGAACCTATTGTCTGTAGTATTTTTAATAACTACTTCATACAAAACCGAAATTCTCATTTCAATGAGAGCTTATTTGGGAGTGAATTGCCCAACCCTGTCTGGCAGGTGCCACCAAACGTAGATTAGTTCTGAACCTTTTGGCAAACCTAATCAACAGCAAACCTGCTTCGACCGAGCGTCTAAATATTTCAAAACATGCATTGTCTACCCAGCCAGAAGAGCATTAATCAATTGCTGGGATCTTGTTCCAGCCTGCGCAACGCACGCCCCAATGCCCCAAACGACTGATCGCGAGAGATGTCAGAAAGCGGAGATCAAGAAATCGATCTTATCGTCTGGTTCAGGCAAGGTCCGGTTCGTCGCTCGTGGTGGAACCACAGATGATTAAGCAATGAATTAAAACACAACCCGCGTGGCTGCTGCTCATCAGAAAGATCAGCTTCAGCAGTAGTCGCTAACGACACTGTGATCCACCGGACACCTTCCAGTTTCCTGTGGCTGGAACGAGAAGTTGACTGACAGCGACGGCCCCTCGACGAGTTGAAATGCCGACAAAGCGACAAATCCACATCATCCATTAATAAAATCTAAACGGACAGAATTTCGGGCGATGCATTCACGGGTTGGACGCTAGCATCTCTACAACAAATTTTATCGATCTGTTCGTTCATTACTATACGGTTTGTTTATTTGTAAGGTATGATTTCACCTTACGATTGCGTGTTGGTTTTTTTGAAATTTCATTCATTTAAACAAAGGTGAATTATGTTATTTAACATTGATCTTATTGACAAATAATATGAATAATAATTGAATATTGATTAATTCCTAATGAAGGTTCTTTCTTAAATAGATTTTTTTATTATTTTGGTATTTGTTTCAATTTCAACAATATCAATTTACATTTGGATTAACCTGTGACATCTTTGTGACCTTTTGGTTTAGTATTTGATAAAAACGTAAAATTTTTGTGTTAATACTTATTAACGCCCACGACTGAAAATCTCTCTAATAAAGGAAAAAAAAAACTAATTCACATTAAATGCATTAAAGCATTTCAATTTTACATTTTTTGGTCTGAATGGTAATAACAACTATTCAATCATATTTGGTGTTTTGTTTGTACTAGCTAGTTGAAGAATCGTGGGTTGATCCTAGGCTTCTTAATGTTATAGAGTTGATAATTTCATATTGTACACAAATCAGAACACGTCACTTTAATTCAGCGTTTCTTCGCCGACGTAAATTAGATTACTTTTACTTTTTTTTTTAGATTACTTGTAAAAAATACATTTTAATAGCTTCCAAACTTTAATATTAATTTGTAACGATCGTTCCAAACATACTCTAGACTTGGATATAATAGCGATGCAACAGGTAGACAGTGATAGTATTTCTCGATTACTTTTTCGAAGGGACGTATCAGCTTTTGTAAACAATGCATTTGATCGTCGATTTGGCGTAACTGATAGCTTGCCCACGCATCCTAACACTACCATCAGGTAGGGGAAATTTTCCTCTAACTGATAGTAGTGTAAGTATGCGTGAGCGAGGTATCAGTTACTCCAAACCGACGATCAAATGCATTGTTTACAAAAGCTGATACGTTCCTTCGAAAAAGCAGCACCATACTCTACAGGAGGCGAAGGGGGCAATTTCCACACAACAGAACCGTGAGGGGAGAAAAATCGCTCTAATGTTCCTTGAACATCTACAAAGTCCCTTTATCCTTACTTCTTGAATTCATTCTTAATATCAAAAAGTTTCATCAACATTTCCAAGCAACATCCTTTTTTTTACGTAGGACTACGTCTTTGATTTCTATATGGGGGTACACTTTGTGAAAACCGAAAATGGAACAAATTAAGAAAGATTTTGAACGTTAATAACTCAGCTGCCCCTGGTCCAATTTCAATAATTTTATCACCAATCGATCAGAAATTTGGCTACGCGTCGAAAACAGTACTTCCGAATGTTGATTTTCAAAAAGAAACTATTGAAAAACTGGTAAATGTCCAGAATTGTCTAAAAGCGTCGAATTAACTAACAATTCCACCAATTACCTACATGCATATGCTACTTCCCCAGCACAGTCGTCAGAGAGTAGTAAGTAGACGAAACAAGTCGAAGTGGCATTCGCCTCCGATTCTCGGGCGCGTGCGAATAGGGAGAATCAGAGATGCCAGATCTACGGAAATCTCCGTAGATCTACGGATTTTGCAAATTTTTGCGGAAATACGGATCCGTAGGCAAAATCTACGGAATTTGGTACAGTTTCTACGGATTTTTTTCTTTAGTGAACGTCTCCCTTCAGAATCTCAGTCGACACATTTTCTGTGATAATCGACTGCCGTTGCTTCCGACATTTGTAAAACAATTACAGTACCAAACTAAAATGTCATACGACAGGCTCTGTCATATGACACTGTCGCCGTAGGCCGTCACAAATGTATGTATTTTAGTTTTTATTATACTAAGAGCTGCTGATGTTGTGCTTGTGTAAATTCTGAAAATAGCAAGCAACGATGTCCTAGTTATAACATTTCTGATCAGAAATGGTTTAATTTACACCAAATTGAGAAATTAGAACGAAATCACATATGTCATATGATAGTTATTTGATAATTTTCTTTTTGCTCGAATGTTGTTCTACCGTTTGTGTTGTGTAAGGCCGTCATCAATAATCACGCAATCCATAAGTATTCGTACTTGTCCGACTTTATAAAGAAAACTACGGTTAAAGCGTGGCTTTCTTATTAGATTACGACACCACTGTACCGCCGCTACGGGATCACAATTGATCAGATCGCCATAGATGGTCTTGAAACCCCTGCAGTGGATCCTCAAATTGAGCTGGAGACCTTTGCCGTGGATAATGAGACAGAATGGCTGCTTGGGCAACAGGAAACGCTCCTATGGAATGACATGCCTGGAGATCGCTCCCGCGCAAAACAGGGTTCCTCTGTCATTAATATATGATGAGCACGGCAAAGAGATAGCTTTTCCTGCCATATGTTTCGGCCATCTACGGGTGACATATTTCATGATGGCATCCAGTGAAACTTGTCGTCAAGACAGCCGTTTGGCCAAGCCACAACATTTGTTGTATATGACAATAAAAGTTCTTCGCCTTAGAGTTTCCGAAGGCTTGCAATGCACTTTTAAGTGCACGGGGACTGCAAACATTACACGTGTCAACCTTAAAGACCGCCTTATTCATGGAGCAGTGCATTGAGCGAAATCTATCCTTCCTCAATACCGAATTCAGTACAGTATTGGCAACAAAGGAAGAGAAATTTGTTCACCATGATGTGACAATTGGGAAAGCCTACGATGTTCCTCACAATCAGTGCAAATGAGATGAAGTAGACCCATTTGTTGAGCCTCCTACATCGATTGTCAGAAGGACACAATGGCAATGACTTAACAAATCCTATCCAGGAATTGACTGCACTACAAAGAGCAACTCTGGTCAATGATGATCCAGTCACGGGCTGTGTGTACTTCAACAAGCTGGTTGACACGATTGAATTCCAGCACTGAACAAGGATCCCCGGGAAGCAATCAGTGAAAGTATGTCAAAAACTTCAGGTGCAACAGTATCATGGTATTCATGCCTGTACTACCATCGGCCCTAACGGCGCCGGTGGTGTAGTGGTAAGCGTGATTACCTCTCACCCCAGCAGGTCTGGGTTCAATCCCAGTCGGCGCCGCCGGGATGTTCTGAGGCATAACATCTCTGATCACGCCTTCCTTCGGAAGGGAAGTAAAGCCGTTGGTCCCCGGTTCATGAGTTGATGGGTCGATAGGTAGGGTCCAAGTGTGGGAGCTGTCTTCCTGGCGCGTCGGTAGCATTGGTGCTCAGCACGGAAAACAAGATCGACGGAAAACAAACCAAAGGAAAAAAAAATACCATCGGCCCTTTTCAGGGCCACCAAGATTTTCCAAAAGCGATAAATTTCTGAACATGTCTACTAAACTAAACTAAAGAGTATAAACAGAGGGACTGCGATCAAATTCCTATTTCGACACAAAACACAAGTCCTGCTGCAGTTAAAAAATAACATTTATTATATACGACCACGTAATCCAACGTCACCAACGTCAACATCACGTAGTTTTTTCAAAAGATCTTTCAATTTATCATTTAACGTAAAATATCACTTTAGAACTAAAAAAATGGGGCCTTCGACTAAAAAAATTCGTAGATTTGAATAAGTCTACGGAATTGCATATAAACAAATCTGGCATCTCTGGGGAGGATGGAATTGCGTAATATTTTACGCATTCATCGCCATATTCTGAACCACACGCTCCCAACGACCACACCACTGTGTGGTGGTGTTCTGTCGTCGAAATCAGTAGCAGCAGTAGCAGTGATTTCGGCGTGTGGCGTTGAAAATTGTTCTCCAGTAACAACGAAAGGCTGCCTGCAAGCAGCGAGCTGCAGAGCCCACATAAGCAACCATCAAAGGAGGAAGAAGCTGCACCACTATGCTATGGACCGGAATCAGTAGCTCTTCGTGAGTCGCTGCGGGTCGGTCATCTATGCCAAGAGTGTCACCCTCGCTCCAAACAGCATACAGCTCGACAGCCTCATCCGTTTTGAACACCTAGCTCAGAATTACTCAACCATCACTACAAAGCGGGCCATCAAAAATTTGTTAAAGAGTATTATTTGGACATTGGTCAATGTCATCAGTTCCCGCAAGCAGCTAGCTATCAAGGCTCAACCTGTCTATAGAAGGTGTGGAATTGTAGGCCTGAATGTATTGGTACAATTAGTTTTTCCTTGGCTTTCATTCCGCACGATTCGTTTCTTTCGTTTAATCAATCACCCTTGTAGTGACGTCGAAAAGATTGTTTCAATCGGAGCTTACATATGAAATTTAATGTGGATTATAGAATTTTTTGTATGTTATCAAAATTTATGAATGGTTTGCCACTAAATGTTGAGATAATTTATTGATTATTGAATTATCACACTGTATACCATGAAAGAGCAGCCTGTTTGTGAGTTTTTGCCTGTTTTCAAGTAAGGAGTTATCATAAAGGGTGATACGGTCAAAATTTGGTCAATATCAACTTGACGTATTTCTTTCAATTTTGCATTTAAAAAACCTGAACACCCCTCATTTTGAAGGTGTGTGTGTGTAGAATGTTGCTCCTATTTTGATTTTGGAATTCACTCTTCAGTTGTCAAAATGCCGTCCAAGCAAGAAGAGCAGCGTATCAAAATTTTGCTCGCGCATCGCGAAAATCCGAGCTACTCGCACGCAAAGTTGGCAAAATCGCTAAAAGTTGCCAAATCAACCGTTACAAATGTAATTAAAGTGTTTGGGGAACGTTTGTCGACAGCCAGGAAGTCTGGATCGGAGGGAAATCGAAAACCGGAAGCCGCTGAGACGACAAAGAGAGTTGCCGGTAGTTTCAAGCGAAACCCTAACCTCTCTCTCCGAGATGCCGCAAATAAACTGGGTGTATCGTCTATAACCGTGCATCGAGCCAAAAAACGAGCCGGACTATCGACTTACAAGAAGGTAGTGACTCCAAATCGCGATGATAAACAAAATACGACGGCCAAAGCGCGATCCCGGAGGCTGTACACGACGATGCTGACGAAGCTTGACTTCGTGGTAATGGACGACGAAACCTACGTCAAAGCCGACTACAAGCAGCTTCCGGGACAGGAGTTTTATACGGCAAAAGGAAGGGGAAAGGTAGCAGATGTTTTCAAGCACATGAAACTGTCAAAGTTCGCAAAGAAATATCTGGTTTGGCAAGCCATCTGTACCTGTGGCTTGAAAAGCAGCATTTTCATAGCTTCCGGGACTGTCAACCAAGAAATTTACGTGAAAGAGTGTTTGAATAAACGTCTACTGCCTTTCCTGAAGAAACACGGTTGTTCCGTACTGTTTTGGCCGGATTTGGCATCTTGCCATTACGGTAAAAAGGCCATGGAGTGGTACGCCGCCAACAACGTGCAGGTGGTTCCCAAGGACAAGAACCCTCCCAATACGCCAGAGCTCCGCCCAATTGAGAAATACTGGGCTATTGTCAAGCGGAACCTAAAGAAGACCAAAAAAACTGCTAAGGGCGAGCAGCAGTTCAAGGCTAACTGGCTTTCTGCGGCGAAGAAGGTGGACAAGGTGGCTGTACAAAATCTGATGGCAGGGGTCAAGCGTAAGGCCCGGCAATTCGGATTTGGAAAAGCGGAAGCCTAACTGAATATTTTTCCTGAATTTTATACTAATTGAACTTGAAAAAGAAATTTAATTTGATTTTTTAAATAAACGATTTCACCGATTTACACGCATTTTCCCTTGACCAAATTTTGACCATATCACCCTTTAAAAATCAAATCGCCAGCTGGTAAATGTCGAATAAGTACGTAGCTATGTTTACCAAGCAAGTTGTATTTTTCATGTAGAATGGTGTGCCTGCGCAAAGGGTTAAAATGATTGACATAATTCGGCCAAAAATCTGGCCCTGTCTGGGTTGAACTCCCCGGGTATTATGACAATGGCTCTGGAAATTAAATTTAAGTTTACCTAGCATCTAACCCAGGAAACAATTTGCTGCTTAGCAAGTGTTGTTCAATCGATTTTTTTTCATCCTTAGTTTAAATAATTGTTGTGCATAGACCACGTTAACCTTTGTTCAGCTTTTAAATATCTAAATCTGGTGATTTTAATCAGCCAAAAGCTTAACAGTTGTATGAATTATAAACCTGTTAAGGCATTAAACAACAATCTTTTCCAATCCTTGTTCACCCTTCTAGTTTTATTGAGAAAAAAAAAATAATGGAAGACCTTTTCATATCTTTTATATTTTTATGGGACTGCAAGAAGGCGATAATTGGATTCACATATTTATATTGTTATTATAAGTCTAAAAATTAACTTTGCATTTCGGGAATCGAACCGGCAGTCGCTGATTCACAGGCATCAATCAAACCTACTGGACCACTTAAGCATATGTGTGGCAAAAGGTATGATCATTAACTCGAAACACGTCAAATTTATGTTGAATGACAACAACCGGAAGAGTATTATTCAGCAATGCAGAATTGTAAACAACAACTGGTGACAGTAGACATTCCTCTCATTTTCAAGTGTAGTTAACATAATGCGATTTATTTCGATGGTCATTTGGAAGCTATTTTAGTACCATAATTGAGTTATATTATGGAATTCTGTCTGAAAATTCAGTGCAATATAGCAGTCAAAACACAGAAATACAAATTGTTATACTTCCGACGTCTTTGCAGCCCACTTCTACATGGAGCTATTCCTAAAAAGCTCCTTACCTTGTCTCTACAGCTGCCGCTGCTTGGGATTAGAAACGTAGGCAGTGAATTTAGAAGAACTAAAATGCCGGAAACTGACTACATTTAAAAAAAAAACAGGCTATCAAAATATTTGTATTGCATTGCTGATTTGTGGAGTAGTGTTAAGCTAAAATAAGGCTTGTTCAATCTTTAGATCAGCTAACTTATTGAGGTTGAATTATGGGGGTACAAGTAGCTTCATGCACAACTAATCAACTATATATTCAGCCTGCTACTCAGCTTTGTACACCTTAAATCAACCGATAATCAGCTTCTGTTCTTACTTTTTGGCTTGAATTGTTACTTGGGAAGTTAAAAAGTACCTGCACATATACAACTATAGACGAAAAGTGAGTTTGATTGAATTGATTTTCTCGTCCTTTTCAACTGATTCTTATGTCAAAGGGCCGCTCGCATATATCGGTGTCAGAGCACTGAAATTTACGTGACTTTTTCGTAGTGTGTGGGTTAATATATATTCGGTAAAATGCAATGTTTCTTCAGTCGAGTATTAGTACAAGACACTGAAGAAGTCTGCACATTGTAGACGAAATACGCTTATCTGTCAAGTAAAAGCAAATAAGGTAGTGAAATTAAATGGAAATTACTAATCCTCCTGTCTCTATCTTTAAACTAATGTTTTTTTTATAAATAAAAAATAAATATAATCTTTTCTAATGTTTACGAAACACATGCATTAATATTATTGCACCAAAGTCTAACTTGAACAGCCATCACCTAGAGAATTGAGAAAGATTTGGAATTACGGTTATGGGAAATTATTGAAAGATAAAATATTGATGCGGAGAGGAGCTGACAAAATCGGGTAATTTCTGCCTTTATTATCATAAATGAAGCCAGTTTATTGATACATATAAACAATAAATAAATAAACAACATATCAACTGGAAAATCACGCGAATCTTTTATCTTGCAATCCAGTAAGTCAAAACCACGATTCTGATAAAAACTGTTATTTTGACAAAGTCTATAAAAATAAACGTGAGGTGCACTGCGGCTTCTAAATCCATTGCTGTATGGAAAATATAGAAAACTTAATCTGTCACGAGCCAGGCCTTGTGTGCTGCTTATCCGGTGAAAGTGTCGCGTAGTGTCATATTCTTATCGAAGTTCGGTAGTCTCATGTCGCATAGTCGTTCACGCTAGGAAAGACTTCTCTCGAGACTTATCGTTATCACCATTAATCCATTTCACTTGCGTCTTTGCTTATTTCTGACCGACCCGGAAATCTACTGGATATCACCGCATAATCCAATTGCAACGAGTCGAGATAATTCGATCATGGTTTCCTGCCCAAAAAATTCCATGTTCTATTTAAGGTTATGTTCTCATTGGACAGTTCAAACCTACGAACCCCTCCAAGCGAAATATGTCCAAACACACCTCAAGTGTAGGTACGGTTTATCTCCGCTATCAGTTCCGGTCATATATTGAGAGAAGGTGGAGCTGAGCACACCTCCAGCATTTTACCACTCAAGTGGATTCACATGGCCAGAACGTGATGAACACGCGATCCTGATTTGATCCATCCCAGACGCAGTCCCTTGCCGTCATTGCGATTGTTATTGTTGACTGCTACAAAGTGATAAAAATGTCGCCGCTCCGATTAGCAGGGTCGTAATCTTATCTTTCAACTGGTGCGCCACTGGATCAACGAGTACCGTATTGGTCTGTACTCGTATTGTTGAACCGTGTTTTCACTTGATCCATGCTCGAGATAAATAACCCATCACATGGGATACTTTGTGTTGCACTAACAATTCTGATTGAGATGATGCGCATACATCCCGGGTAGAGGGGAATAGCAAAACCGGAGCATATTAATATTCAATTTTACTATCAATAGCTTATTATGTTATTGGTAAGTTGTGCACGATAACAAGTTAATAGGGGTATTCACAAAGTTCATCGTAAACGTATACATCCTCGTAAATGCGTAAACTTAGCGGCGCCGGTGGTGTAGTGGTAACCCAAGTAACACGAACTCACAGAATTATGTTGAGGAAACTACTTAACAACCAAAACCACACAGATATCAGCAAACATTTCATTTGTTTGCTGAGATTCAGCTAAGCATTATCCGAGACTCAGCAATCAAATGTCACTTTTGCTGAGATCTCAGTGAAACTTATTTTGCCGAGATTTGCACAGCCGATCTCGGTAGAAAAATCTAAGTGTGCAGTCATATAAAGGTTATATACACTATTACATAACATGTGTGTTGCTTGGGAAGCGTGATTACCTCTCACCCCAGCAGGCCTGGGTTCAATCCCAGTGGTGCCGCCGGGAAGTTCTGAGGCATAACATCTCTGATCACGCCTTCCTTAAAAAGGGAAGAAAAGCCGTTGGTCCCCGGTTCATGAGTTGATGGTTAAGTAGGGTCCAGGTGTGTGGGAGCTGCCTCCCTGGCGTCGGTAGCATTGGTGCTTCGCACAAAAAACAAATCAAGAAAAAAAAATTCCATTACATTCTAATGAACCATGGTATTTTCACGATGCGCATAGTAAATACCCCTAATAGCTAATTCTGCTATCAAACCATAATTTGTTTTTGTTATGATATTTTGGTTTTGTGAATTCAAAGGCTAGTTTCCCAAGTAACAATTTTGGTTCTATGTAGACCGTAATTCACACTTGTAGATTGCTATAAAACCTCTATAAAACTTGCAATGTTACTTGGGTTCAATCTGATAGTATATTATGCTAGTTATTTAAATTTATTAATTTAAACAAAATACCAAAAGCTTACTGAGACATAATTTGATATAAATTGAATTTTTTACTTTTCTATTACTCAGTTATTGTCGCCATAAATTTTGTAACAATCCCTTTTGTTACGCCCGCTCAGTCCACAAGTGACTCTAACCACACTCTGGGTCGGTTTTTTCCGCCGAGGTTAGCGAAATTAGAGGAAAAACCAAGACAGATAATTTGCTTATGGACAGCGATTTATTGCAATTTTGGCCCGAACGGTCAAACAGCCCTATCTTTTCCTATAAAAAATACTACTCACGGTTTTAGTTTGTGTGCGGTGTCAGTGTCGGGCCCGTCGAGGAACGTTAGCTGGCAGGTTCCGTCACGGCTGACACGAGGACTCCGTGCCTGGCTGGATGCTACGGACTTTTGTCTCCTTCCTTGTCGTTCACGCCAATCGTGCCGATTGCCCCGATTGCGCCGTGTACGTCGAACACGCTTATTGTGCAGCTTTCACTTGTCTGGTTCCCCGGGAGGTAGATGGTTCCACACCGACACGTGTAACGACGGGACTACCATCGGTGGAGCCTACGTTTTACTCAGCTTTGGGATACATGCAATGCCAACAGTCAACAGCAGTTTCAGCAACTGCCAATTTAAACCGTTGATTTCGGCGGGCCGGTATGTTCGTGCAAGCGACATTTACCACCTTTTCTCTGAACTATAGAATAGTGAATACTCTTTCCAATAGATGTCATCTTTCAATTATGTATGTTGCTGTCATTTGTCCAGATTGTAATGTTATTGATACCATCCCAAGTATTGCAAGCTTTATAGAGGTTTTATAGTATTCTTCAAGTCCAAATCACGGTATACAGAACCCTCATAAAACCAAAATGGTTGCTTGGGATGTCCTGTATACATAATTGAAAGATGGCATCTACTGGTAAGAGTATTACCTACTCCATAGTTCAGGATAAAGGCGGTAAAGGGCGAACACGAAATTATTGCGACACATTCAACAGGGCATAACTTTTTTACCATTGGGTAAAAATCAACCAAATTTTGCACACTTTCTCATTGATGTGTATTGTGTACATGGTGTCAAACTCGAAGTCGTGTTTTTCGATTCAACGAAAATGGAGGTGAACCAACGCGAGTTGAGAGAACAAATTCTTTCCAAACACCTGGAATTTCCTGACCTGTCGCACCGGCAGTTGGGAAAAATGTTGAACATTCACCATTCAACCGTCTCCAGAGTGTTGAAGCGGTTCCAGGAGCGGTTGACGTTGGACCACGGCAAAGGAGCTGGAAGAAAATCGGGAACGGAGAACAAAAAGACGGAGGGAAAGGTGAAGCGGATGATTAAAGCAAATCCCAACGTCTCAAGCCGTGATTTGGCTAAAAAGATCGGCATGTCGCAGAGCTACGTCCAGAATGCAAAGAAAAGAGCTGGACTACATACATACAAGGTACAGAACTTCCCAAACCGAGATGAGCGGCAACAATCGACGGCTAAAACTCGGGCACGGAAGCTCTACGAGAAGATGCTGACAAAATATGGCTGCTGTGTGATGGACGACGAAACGTATATAAAAGCCGATTTTAAGCAAATTCCGGGGTTGGAGTTTTTCACCGGCAAGAGCAAGTTCGATGTGGACGACAAATTTAAGAAGAAGAAAATGTCAAAGTTCGCCTCCAAATATCTCATTTGGTAGGCCATCTGCTCTTGCGGACTGAGGAGTGAGCCTTTCGTGACAAAGGGCACAGTAAATGGTGAGGTCTACAAATCTGAGTGCCTCGAGAAGCGTCTTTTGCCGTTCTTGCAGCAGCACGACGAAGCTCTGCTATTTTGGCCAGATTTGGCATCATTCCACTATTCTAAAAGTGTCCTGGAGTGGTATGAGGCCAATTCTGTCCATTTTGTTCCAAAGGACATGAATCCGCCAAACTGTCCGGAGCTGCGCCCGGTGGAGCAGTACTGGGCAATAATGAAGCGGGAGCTTCGGAAGAGCAAGAAGACAGTCAAAGACGAGAAGGACATGTTAAGAAAATGGAAAAAAAACTGAGAAACTGGTACCGGATGACATTGTAAAGATTTTGATGGAGGGCATCAAGCGAAAATGCGTTCAATTTTACACTCAAGGCTCCATCGATTAACTTTTCTTTTGATTTTTGAAGTAAATATATGTATAAAACTACCCTAAAATTTTGGTTTGATTCTAAACATTATAAAAAAATTGGCATGACATTTTCGGTGTCGCAATAATTTCGTGTTCGCCCTTTAAATGTCGCTTGCACGAACACATTCTTTTTGAGATTTCACCTCTAATGTCAATTCAACTAGCAGCTATTTTTGATGCTGAGTCCCTCAATTTCAATAGTAATACCTGCTATTGATTTAATATTCTCGTCTACTCGGGATGGTACCAACCGATCAACTACCGTTTACGATGATGGCAATTTGTAGTTTTCTTCGCACACAAAAAATAGCTAATAACAGTTCTGGACCACCGTGATCGCACGCAAGTCACGAAAAGAAAATGCATCACTAACGGATGTCCAAACGATATGATGAGCATCGGTAGCCACGTGAGAAAAGGAACAAGGATTCTCTTTGTTGCATCACAAAAAGAGGCCGCATTATCGATAATTTCCATAGAGGCTCTCGTTCTCGGGCTTCGTCCAAGTTCAACCTAAATTATGAATGAACTGTCTGACCACCACGATCTGCGGCTTATAGTAAGAATCAGATGAGGCCGCAAAAATCGATCGGAAGGTGCTTTTTAGGGAGACTGCATTGGGACTGCGCGCCTCTCGATTAGGACTCAGACCCAAGTATTAGGACGTGCGGCTCTCCAGACGGCGTGCGTGTGGTCCTGTGGAGATGATTATTAATCGTTGAGGTCTAATGATGGTCAATAAGGAGCGAGGGGTAACTAAAATTTGGAAAACAAAACTGTAACGTAAAAGTCAGATTAGTTTGTGAGCAAAAGTAGCACGGGGAGAGGAAGGTGGATAGACTTGTGGAAACAAATTTAAAGGAACGAAACTCTACTATTGCTTCGGTTTTACATTTCTATAAATAAAAATTAAATGGTGTTTATATGTCACGCTATGACTCGAGAACTCGTTCATATGCAGGATTCTTTTAATTATTATTTTGTTCGTCTTGGGCCCCGATGGGTTTACATCAAAAAACTTTGCAATACGTCGTTTGCCCGGTCAGCTAGTATTAGAATAAATAGGAAACGAGACCCAACACAACACACATACACGTATATTTCTCAAAAATAATTAACTACTGATCCCGCAGAACAAACTTAATCAAATTTTGGTAATTTTTACACAGCTTAGCACGTGTTTTTTTTTTATATTTAACGAATTTACGAGATTGAAAACGTTTTCCTCAACAAATCTTCGATTGCGATTCATGAAACCTTTCCAGAGCTTATTTTCAATTTAAATGCGTTTAAACTATCATAATAATAAATATTTTTAATGATTTTCAAAGCCCAACTGCCGCACACATCATATGCTTTTAAATTTATCATCATAGAATGCAATTTTTCAATAATAATAATCCTTCACTGCCCATAAATAAGAAATTGGCTAATAAGCCATTTTTGTCAAAATCGAGAAAATGGTGTTAGTTGATATGTGGCACTTTTGTCAAGGTCCCCACTGTATACAATTTTGAAAAAATTGATTCGTGCGGATAAACGACTTGAAAAACTAGATGGCTAATGTGCAATATAAATGAGAAATTGTCTAATGTGCATGATCAGTCTGAAACCGAGCGCAGCAACCAGTGTGTTTTTAATAGGGAATTTTTTTTAACATCAAGTAAGATGGTTTTATAGTCAAGTGGTAACAGGCATCAAGTTGAAAATCGGAAGATTAAGGATTCAAACTTGTTTTATGTTAAACTTTTATAATTTTTTTTTTAAATAAATTTTAAAGATTCAGAAATTTTTCGGTTTTACAGCTTATCGCAAGACTCTTGAATTAAATATATTATGGAAAGAATGTTTTTATTTATTTATAACAGCTTTATTGATGTATAATAAATGGAAAGAGCAAGGTAAATGAAAATGGTAAATGTTACAATATAATCACACATTATTATTATGCTCCTTCATTGGTATTATGATTCTTCATCCGATATGTCATCGTGGGTTGGAAGGTTATACCAGTACATTATTTTGTCGGGAGGCAACAACGGTAGAATTTTTTGTATTATTCCTTGCTTACGTGTCAGTTCAACTCCTTTTGGTAACATCCGGAAATGCATCGTAGATGAAATGTCGAAATCAGCTGATTGAACTTTCCTGATTTGTTCTCTGGTGAAGAAGTTGCACGATTTTGTTGCTCCAGAAAATTCATTGGCGTACGTAAAATTATACGATCCTCTTGAAAATATGATAAGCTTCACCTCATTAAGTTTCGGTCGAGGTCTCAGCTTGGTTGCCGGTTTGCATGTCATATCACAGGTAAAAAAATCAAATGCCTGCATTTTCACTGCGACGGAATTTTCTTGAGCAGTGTTGACACAAGTATAAAAATCTTCAAATGTATGAACTTCCCCTTTATCAGCTGATTTCATTCGTTTTTCAACAGCATGATGGAACGAATCAGCGGACATAAAGGTGTGTCCCGGTTCAAAATACTTAAATTCAATAACGTTAGTCTCAAGCAACGTTGAATTTACAAGAAGGATCCAGATTCCAGTTCTTATTCTGACTACTACAATTATCTAGCCAAAGTACAATATGCTTAGCGCTCCGCTCAATTTGCAGATATTTTAGAAAGCAGCTCGTGATGTCTGATGCCTTTCTTCCGCTAATGGATTCATCCCAAACGAAACCATAAACTAAACCATGCTTTGTTCCTCCAACTGGAGCAAACGTTTGGTGCAAAATGTTTATTCGCTTCGTGAATATGACGGTTTTATAAGAGTCCATCCTTGGTATTTGAACCACCTGTAATAAACATCAATACTCAATAAATATTCATGTGTTGTTATTGAATGCAAAAAAATACCTTTGCAGATCAACGGACATAATTATTGCTTTCTTATTGGTTTTTATCCTTTTGATATTCTTCGCGAGATGTGCGTGCCCGTAGATTATGATCGTGCCACATTTTGCAGGCTTCACAAAGATCAATTGCTGGTTCGTTTGTTGGTGAATCATGATTATGGCCCGCCTCAGCTACATGCTGATGGTGAATTTCACATACTTCGCATTCTTCTAGTCCAAGCTTGGTGAATTTGATGTTCATAGCTCGAAGTATGCTGTAGTAAAAAATATAATTTTTTTAAAGTCCACAGATTTATACAAGAAAACATACCCGCAGTAATATTGGTATGAACACTTCGTATTTTCATCGGTCTGCTTTGCAATATATGAATCAAACAAGCGTCTGGCTGAAAGGTCCGAAGGCAAGTATTTAACATTTGGAGCATGGATCCGTCGATAGTGAGATATCGTAGGATTATGTAATAGTATGTCTTCCGTGACCATCTTTTTCAGATCTCTGCTTTTTAATTTTTGAAGCATACCCCTCTTATCAATATTCCACTCACGCGATGCTTCTTTCTTGAACGCGCGAGAGATAGTATTACTGAAATTTACAATTGATGTACTACAAACAAATACTACGCCTATTAAGAACAGAATTCATACCTGCAAGATTTTTCATACCCAATTGTGTTCAGAAAAAATGTTGCACAAACTTTCTGCGAACTGAAAAAGGAATCTTTCAAATGATATTTATATGTAAAACATTTCCGATGCACAACGGCACGTATGCGTCTACGTTTAACTTCGATCTGCAGAACGTTTTCCCGGATAAAACTTTTTTGATCGGCAGGCGTCTTGTTCCAATACGACTCATTGATGCGTAGCCGCATTTCTCTATCTATTTTAGATTCACAATCCAGAGGACATGCTGCACAATTTCCAGGCACCACTGTGTGTTTTATTCGCTTAATCGTTTTAGTCTCCAGAGCTACTGCTTCTCGCTTTGTGGGTTTACGACGCGGAATACTGTCATCTGGCTCCTGCTCACTTTCACTAGTGGTTCCGTATTGTTGTAGATAATTTAAAGCCATATCTAGCTGGAATTCACACCACAATAAACGAGAACGTATGCACGTTAGCCAAAACAAATGACCGTTTGGCGAATTTCCCTGAGATTGTAATTGAAAAAATGGCTACTATTATTAAAAATCAGCCTTTATAGAAAATGGCTATTAGTTTCGTTGTTTTTATTCAACGGCATGTTTCCGGCATAGGCAAATACTGTTATGTATATTTAAAAGACAATTTTATCTAGTAAAACTTATTCAACCAACAAAAATGTTAAAATTGCATTTTTCTCGATTTCGTGCTTCAGGCACATTAGCCAATTTCTCATTTATGGGCAGTCAGTCTTTCCTTCCCCTTGGCTAGTTTTTGCGCCTTTTTGCTGGTGGGCGAGCTTAATTTCATGCTTTATAGTAGAGTGTTGGAAACGGTAGGTTTATGGCCGGTGTTACTGGCTCATGCCGCGATAGAATGGCGTCTTGGGCAGGCTATAGGGAATTTTTTTTCTTTGGTTTGTTTTCCGTCCATCTTGTTTTCCGTGCTGAGCATCAATGCTACCGACGCCAGGGAGGCAGCTCCCACACCTGGACCGTACCTATCAACCCATCAACTCATGAACCGGGGACCAACGGCTTTACTTCCCTTCCGAAGGAAGACGTGATCAGAGATGTTATGCCTCAGAACATCCCGGCGGCGCCGACTGGGTACTACTATTGAAATATTTCAGAAAGTGCCCAACAGTGCTCCTTCAATTTGTGTGACAAGCTTTCATTGTTGTTTTCATTGGAGTATTACTCAAGGAACAATGTTAAACACAATTTTTGTACATGGTATTGTAACTAATCTTATATGTGCCTCATTTTGATTTGGGATAAGTGTTTGAACTATAGCTCGGGAGTTCCACTGCGGCGTGATTCTATTGTGACATACCCATACGAATTTTTCTAGTGCGACATAGTGGAAGCGTGTGAGTGTAGTTGGAGCATATAAATTATATAATTTTAAAAACAGCTAGGAAAATAACTTCAAAATAGAGCATTTTAGTCACTTGAAGGTGTCACCTGGGTCGAACTATGATATAATAAATATTGTTTATTGTTTATTGTTTATTGAAAAATTCAACTGACAATTATTGTCTAAATGAATAAAACTTAAACTAAATAGTTACGGTCAACGGTACGGAAAAGGTCAAATAGCCGATGACAAAACACGTCAGCTGATACATTGAAGTCGAACATATAAAAAAGTTGTGGAATTCCCGGCTGATTGCTCGAATTGGCTCGTGTTGTGTATAATTTCGGCTCCAGAACAGAAAGTCGCGTTGACGAAGAGACCTCTCAGGGGCATACATATTTAGCTGTGACAGCAGTGTTGGTATGTCAATGTCAGCCGTAAGCAACTTTCCAGCGAACATAGCTTGAGCGACCGTCCGTCTCACCTCTAATGGCTCGATTCCCAGGAGACGGCAACGCTCCTCGTACGGTGGCAAGTTCGTTGGGTCACGCCAGTTGAGGAAACGAAGAGCATTTCTCACAAACTTGCGTTGAACGGATTCAATTCTAGTGATCCAGCTAGCATGGAAAGGGCACCAAACAACTGTACTTGACTCCAATAAGGATCGCACAAGTGAGCAGTAGAGTGACCTGAGGCATAGCGGCTCACGAAACTCGTCGGCAATTTTGAAAATAAAGCCCAATTGTCGATTAGCTCTGGAGATGATGTCATTGTAGTGGATTCTGAAAGTGAGTCTGCAGTCCAAGGTAACGCCGATTTTTCGGTGATAGGAAATAATGTTGTCCTAGGTTATTGCCTTTCGGAACTCCCGAGTTGTTTGAGAAAACATCCCATTCCGACGCGCCAATCTTGACATGTACATGGAGATTCACCAAGTAAGATCTGAACCAATCCACAGCAGCTGACGAGATGCCAAGTATCTCCAGCTTGGCCAGCAAGATATTATGGTCCACCGTGTCAAATGCAGCTTTTAAATCCATATACGCAGCATCGACTTGCCATCCTCCCTGCGCTTTGGTCAGAGAGCGTATAGGGCATCGTTGTGCCAATTTGGTCGTGGCACATTTCGAGTATGAGAGAATGATTGCAGTTTGCTCAAAAGTGCCTGAGTAAAATGCAAGTCTTTTCGATGATTACCCGTAGTTGTTACAGTGAAGATATACACCCATATTCTCGTTTAGGTCTGGACGTGTTTGCCGTACGGAAACATATTTATTTGATTTTGTATGGTGAATGGGTTTCGGGCGTGGACGGGCATATGGGTGATAATATTAAGTTTACGTTAGGATAACGTTGAAAAATTGAGAAATGTATCGCATCAGTTTGAGAAGCACTTCACTTCGCAACCGATGAACCATTCTGACGGCCCACATTATCGTTTAGGAGCCGTGTGTGTAATTTTGAGCTTTATCTCTATACATTCTTAGGTGTTTCTTAGTAGATTATCATGTTGGTGTAAGCTGATTCAAAGAGTAAATGGTATTAACATTAAGCTGTCCATAGTTGGGCGTTGTTGAACTTGTGGTACTTGCACAACATTTCATGTGAGTACCAAAGTAACCATATAATCACAAAAGAACTTTAAATGTAGGTTCAGAGTGAGACAATGTCACTGAGATATGGTTAGTTGGGTATTCAGATGAAACTATTACTTTAAAAAGCTAATCCTGGTTGTATCTCTTTTTCGTTTGCATGTAACACTGTTTGATATTACTAAAGGCACCCTGCCTTCATTCCGGGTGGTGAGTGAACCTGAAGAAGAAGAAGACCATAAGCCCCTTCTCGGAACGATTGTTTTTTTAGTGGACCTGGTCTGCGATTCAAGGTTGGATTCTGTGATGATAAGTATCACATAACAGGTAAAATAGGTAGCATCATCTTTATCGAAATGTGAGTACTATTGACAATAACCATAACTAGATGATATGCAAATTTATACGTTGATCAACTGGATCAACGTTTTTTAAACATGCGCATTCAATCGTGACGGCATCTAATTCTGCATTTTAAACCTACCCAACCCTCTTCCTTTCTACAATCCCTGAGCAGCTGGTTCACCATAAGTGTACCTCGCAGAACTTTTTTAACGCCCATGGGTAAAGATGCTGTATTGCTCACTCCTCTCCCCTTCCCTGGTGTATTATGGATGGTGTGAATATTCACATCGGTGACATGGCCCCTGACCCCTTGTACATCATAAAATGAAATGAAATGAAAATGAAAATACGCAGCATCGACTTGCCATCCTAAATCCATGCATCGCAGACAGTTAGAAGTGAACTGCATCAGGTTCGTGGATACGCAGCGCTTCGGGTAGAAACCGTGTTGTTCTATATCAATATATTTTTTGCAGCGTGCGAACAGAGCACCATTTATGATAATTTCGAGCAGTTTTGAGCAGGGAGGTCATTCAGGGCTGAGGGATTTCGCCAAGAAATATAGGTCAAAGTCAAAAGTACTTGCAAGACAAAATCCGTAGGAAACCTCCTTCCCCTTGGGGGGACTAGCAATGCACAGAGGTTTATCGTGAAAAGTCCGACGCGTTTAAGCTTTTCCGGAAACGTGGAACACCCGAGCATTTCGAAGCGTACTCGGCTCTTGAACGCAAACTCAAGAGCCTCATCAAAGCCAAAAAACGCGGATACTAGAGGCAATTCGTGAAGCTGGGAGTCCTTCCTAGACGAGGTTAACACCAACCAAACAACAGCTGACCTCTGGAGCAAAGTCAATGCGATAAGCGGTAAAAGGAGAGCCCGTGGTATCGCCATCGAGCACGACGGAACGACCACACGAAATCCAGCTGAAATCGTCGACATCCTCGGCAGCTACTTCGCGTCGCTGTCATCGATCGACAGGTACGACCCAGCATTCCGCCGGAAGAATTGCCCGACTATCCACTCAATAGGAAACATCCCGATCCCGAATGACAGCGACAACCTGGACATCAATCGACCCTTCCGCATGGATGAACTCGCCCTTGCTTTTTCTAAAGCTAGAGGCGCATCTGCTGGACCTGATGAAGTGGGATATGCTCTCTTTCGATACCTTCCTATCGGGTAGCAGGCTAGGATGCTAGAGTTGCCAGGAATGGATGGGTGACACTTTCCCCGACCAGTGGAAACACAGCATGACCGTCCCAATCCCCAAACCGAACTCCACGAGGTGGACAAATTTAGACCCATTTCGTTGACCTGCTGTGCGTCTAAGCTGGTTGAAAGAATGTTAAACAGGAGATTGATCCTGTACCTGGAGGAAGGGAAACACCTGGACCACCGACAGCATGCTTTTAGACCAGGTCACGGGACCAGCACATACCTCGGCTCCCTCAGCGAAGCTTTATCGTCAATGTCCGCAAATAACCATCACGCTGAATTGGTTGCGCTTGACCTATCGAAGGGCTACAACCGGGCATGGATGCCAGGTGTTTTGGACCAATTGATAGCCTGGGGTCTAAAAGGACACGTGTTGAAGTTCATCCAGAACTTCCTCTCGCACCGGAGCTTCCAGGTTGTCCTGGGAAACTGCCGATCCAAGATTTTCGACGAGTAGACTGGCGGTCGGAATCTTCATTTTCGTGTAGGCAGACGACATCATCCTTATGGCAATTAAGGAGACTGTCAAAGCGCTTCGAAGAAAATTATTCAAGCCACGGCCTACATCTCGAATTGGGATCGCGGGATTCCAGATGTCCGCAGCAAAAAACGGGTACACTCATATTTGTCCGTCGAATCACCGAATCCTCAGCACGAAGATCAGTATCCAGGACGAGGTAATTCCGTTCAGAAAAACCCTTCGTATACTTGGTGTGCATTTCGACCGCTCTCTTACATTCAACACGCACCTGAACGAGGTAAAGAGTGCCTGCATACAGCGCCTAAACATCCTGAGGACACTAGCAGGCTGACATCCTAACGCCAACCGGACCTCACGCTTCAATGTTGCGAAGGCTATAGTAAACTCGCGGCTGACCTACGGCATCGAGGCTACGTTCCTTGCCAAACCGCGCCTGGTGGAAAGGCTTACACCAGTCTACCAGCAAGCACTTCGGATTTCTATCGGACTCCTTCCTGGTACCCCCGGGATCGCCGCTTGCATTGAGGGAGGAGTACTCCCCAAGTTCCTCAGGGAAATCTCCAACCGAGCTCTCCCCCCAGTGTACAAGACACATTGGGTTGGAGCCAGAGGCTGGAACAAACCGCCAATTAAGACCGACCACACCATCAAACGGAACCTCAAGGCTGGTTCCAATCCCTCTGCGGTAAATCAGGCGGTATTGGATTTGCAGAGAAGGAAGTACGCTGGATACGCCATCCGTTACTCGGACGGTTCCGCAGCCCAGAAAAGGGTGGGCGTCGGCATCTTCGGTGACCACCTAAAGGAGTGTCACAGGCTTCCGGATGAGTGCTCTATTTTTTCCGCCGAGGCAGCCGCAGCTTTTATCGCAGTTACTACCCTGGATACACGGCCAATCGCACTTTTCACAGACTCTGCTAGTGTAGTCACTGCACTTGAATCCGCAACCAGCAGGCACCCCTGGATACAGGCCATCCAAGAGTACGCGCCACCCAACACGGTATTCATTTGGTTGCCTGGACATTGCGGTGTAAAAGGGAATGAGGAAGCTGATCATCTCGCCAGATCAGGCCGTCGTATGACCAAATATACCCGGAAGGTCCCCGGGCAGGATCTGAAGAAGTGTGTCACCAAGACCGTAGACCAATCCTGGAGCCGGGACTGGCTCGCCGGAAGTATACTGTTTATACGGAAGATAAAAGGGGACACCAGCAGATGGGAGGATCCACCCCTCCACCGTGAGCAGGTCGTTTTATCGTGACTCCGGTCCGGCCACACAAACGTCTCCCACAACTATAAGGGGGACGGACCCTTCCGGAGGATATGCGACCACTGCCACATCCCACAGACCGTTGAGCACTTCATCTGCATATGCCCGAAATACGATGGAACCAGGAGAAGCTACGACATTTTCGGCAGCATCCGGGATGTCCTCTCCGATGATCCCGTTCGGACTGCTACGCTTTTCATCTTCCTGAAGGAAACCGGACTCTTCAATATGATTTAAATTATTGGCCCACGCAACCCTCAATGACTAGCTCCAACTACCGGCATACACCACGATACGTTTCAACCCTGAACCCTGCTGACAACTTACCGCAATCCAATTGGAAATCCAACTGAATTAACGCAGATGTACCATGCCAGTTCTTATTTTAATATGTCCTTTATGTTTATACTGATTTGTGTTTTATGTTAATCGTGTTAATGGTTATACAAACACTGTAGCAGCTCTTACAAACCTTCTGGAACTCCCTTCTGGAGTTCCCAAGGCGAACCAGCCAATGGCTGAAAGCCTTGTAAATAAAGGAAAAAAAAATACAATACGCAGTTCACTGGAGCTGCTCAAGTTGCATGAGTGAGGTAATGATTGCATGTTCTCATTTTGATCTCCAAACAAAAACATTACTCTGATTCACGAAGCAGTGGTTCCCAAGCTGTTATTGGATTATCGCCAACTTTCATCGCTGATCACGTAGCCCAGGCCCATCCCACCTGACTTGTCACAATCCAACTCTTGTTACGTTTCCAATCTCCTAAATTCTCATTTGTCCCTCTGGTAACGACCAACGACCAACCAACCCACCAAGTGACGACGAGAGGAAATGACGATGATAGATAGCAAATCACAAACCACCATGATCATCATACCTAGTACCTAGCGATGGCAACAGCAGCAGCAGCGGCCAGTTTCATCCTAATCGCAATTCACCGCCCGCATCTCGACGCAGAGAATCACCGAAAAGCCACACCCTTCCAATTTGAACACGAAGCGATCTCTACAACACGCGCTTGCTCGTTCGGTCGCTCGCTCGCGGTGGCCACTAATTACCGGCTGCCGTGACCAATTGGCGGTCCCTATGATCACGATCCGAGGCCGTTGCGTCGTTGAGTCGAGATCAAGGTGAAGGTCATTTTATGGTTGTCTTATTTTGATGGCCACCTCTACCTGATCCAAGTACAAAGCGTGCCGACTGGCAGCGTCGATAATCTGTCAAAAGTGGCGTTTGGGATCACCCATCATCGGGGACCACACCAGTCAGGGCCAGCTCGCACACGATTTTCACGGGATGTGCTTGAGTAGGAGGAACCGATCCGTTAAGGTCGGTCATTTTCGCCAAAATGTGATTGCTTAATTATTTGTGGTTTAGTGATGGCAGGTAGAGGGTTCAATTCGATACAGCTGTTGATTTTTTTTTTCCTGAATTTGTGGCAGAAGAATCGGGATGGAATCGAAAAAGCTTTGCTGTAGGTAAATTTATTCAAATTAGTTGCAATTTTTGTGGTCATTGATGGAGTGACTTATATTTATTTCAATGCTAATGTACTTTTGTATCATCGTAAGAGTGGGTTGGAAACATATTTGCTTCATCTACATCTTCCAAGATCGATTTCGAGGGCATCGGTTCGATCGGAAATGCACGTCAGTCGAATGGAGGGGCAGCAAAAACTCGCTGTATACGGAATAAAGCTGTTGTCGCTGATTATGATGCTCGTTTTATCGACCTTACTTCTCCCGCACGCAGCTTTGGAGACTGCCAGTTGACAAGCCTCATCCCTTTCGAATGTTCACAGTTGGGCCAATTTGTTGCTGATCGTATCGTTGATAAGATCCGGAGACAGGATTTATTTCGAGATAAATATTCAACAACCCACGAAGATCCGCTGCCCGGCCATTGCGTGTGGTGTGGGAATCTCACTTCCTTCGCAATTTTGCGTCCGGCAAAGGAGAAAAAGCTACTTATGCAAATGACCACGTGGCTCTTCCTCGGTGGGCATGAGGATGATCCCAGTGACCACCATGAAACTGTACGGCTCTCGACATTGGGAGTCCAATTTCTGTTGTTTGCGTTGGACGATTGGAGCATGTTAAAACCTTTGCCAATAATTATTCATGCCTTACAACGAGAAGCACTGGCCGATGTGTGACATAAGCTGCAATGGAAGACGACCTCCGGAGAGCTGAATTCAAGGTTACCAGAATTCTCTTCCGCTACCAAGGAAGATCGTCTCCCACCTGCTGGCCACCCTACCCGGATGTCCCTCGGGCAACCTACAGTCCGGAATCCCACGGAGTCGGATGAAAGCCAACAAAAGAAGCCAGACGTGTGCCTTATGAAAGGACGTCGGACGGGCACCGATCAATGGCAGAGCACATGTCAGATATTCTGCAGCATCAACCAGTCATGGTGGTCAGCAGTGAAATTATTAATGGAAATGGGACTGGCAAACGGTCTCTGACTGGGGGCTTTTACCTCGCACACTCTGTGTACCGTCTTTTTGTATGTAATTTCTTTGTTTCATCTGTCAGAGAGTAACCGAAACCCGGTCGGTGTGGTTGGTCCGGCAAATTCAGACATTTCACAGATCCGTTGATTCTCCGCCGAGATCTTTTATTTTTTGTTCTGTTTCAACCCAGCGTCAAACTCAAGCGCAACATAAGCTTGAAGACTAAATTACAATAATAAAACAATCAATGCGCAACAGGTAGTCCGTCCGTCCGTAGTCAATGCACATTATTCGAGGTTTCGCTTGGTTGGAAATTAGCAGCAAAATGTGCAGCCAACGACGGGCGGCAAATCGGTGACGGGTGGGTTGTTTTGAGGCAAAGATTTTCGACACTTTTCGGTTTCGCTTGGTTCGAGAGTGATTGTCTGTTTTAATTCAGCCAGCTCCTGGCAGGTAGCCTACCCAGGAGGAAGTTATTTCTAAGACAATGAAAACACCAAGCGCCACACGTAGATTATTGGAAAAGGGCATTGTTGCCACGTTTTATTTTGTGGTACTCGTCCGACGAGGCTATGAAATAAAATCATCAAAATTAGATATATAGAAAACCATGAAAATTTCACTACCAGATAAATCCGAACATCATTCAAAGTCGCATCACTCAATCATATCACAATGGAAAAATAGAATAAATTTTATCTCTAAACTATAATAATTGGACCGCTGTTAGCCTTGCCAGAAGAGCTACTTATTACTAAGTAAACCGTTGCAATGTTTTATGTTGGACGTTTCTTTATTTTAATTTAGACTTCTTCAGGGATGGATCGCTCCTTGGAGCATCGGTTATTTCTTATTTTTATAGAAAGATAACGTTATGTACAATTTATTTTTTATTTAAGTCATCTAAAATAGCTATTTTTTCCGTTTGTTTTTCCAGGCTCATTTGCTGTAACTTTGCGGAGCCGATGTTCATTGATTAGATTACAAAATCACTTAAAACTAACGTTAGTAAAGCGGGTGCTGATTATTCGCGGCTCTCTCGATATTAAGGGTAACAAATTGTAACAAATTGATGGCAGGGTAGAAATTGTGAACACAAGGTTTGGAGAGCAATGTGCTCTTGATCTCGAACTAAGCGACACTCTGATCAAAAAGACAAACATGGGGGTACACCGATGGGCAGCTAACAACTTGGGAGAACACAAGATGACATTAACTACTAAATCCTCAGATCTATACGTTTTAAAAATACATAAATTAAATTCAAATAGTCGAGATCTCGGCTCGCCAAGACATCTCTAACGGGTATCGCGGGTTGTTTTCCTCGGGTCCTGAGGGACGTGGATAACTCAGATCTGGCAACACGGTGTAAGGTACATGACCAAACAACATGCTCGATATCGTGATAACCACTGCCACACGCACATAATTTACTGCCTGAGAGCCCAATTCGATAGAAGTGCGAGTCTAACGAGCAATGATTGGACATAAACCTTTATATAACGCGTATAAAGTCGCGGCTCATGTCCAACCCTTTGAACCATGGTTTGTTCGACACCTGTGGGAGAATATCACGATCGTCAAAAAGCTGATGATAGTAACGCTTGGTACATTCCTATCAATGCACTATCCATGACCATCTATCAAGTTGACGAAATAAGTAAAAAGCAACTGGTGAATGTCGTCTTCGGTGGTGATCCATCACCGATCCGGTCATTCCCTAAAATCACGACAATCATCTGTGCTCGTTTTGAACGAGTTGCTGCTTTGCTTGCTTATGTGAGTGTGTTGATGAGTGAGCCCAACAGCTTCGGTTTAATTTTGCCAGCTTTGTTTGTAACGCACACAGTCGCGCCTGCCGAAACAAACTTGGAAAATTCTTCTGTCGTTTCGCTTTTTCTTATCATCGTACTGTAGAAGTCTTCATTGTTTTCATTGTGCTTTACATCATCAGCAGCAAGTGTTACGTTTTGCCTGTGAGCAGCGACCATTACTGGTGATTGTTGTTTGCCATGGCTCTACCTTTCACTGCGTGACAATACGTTCTGTCAGCGATAGTCGGTTGATGCGTGGACGAGTGAGAGTCATGATATTTTGCATCACTGACTAAAACTAGTCAGAATGAAAAACTCAACCCCTTCTCAAAAGTAATAAGGAAAAATTCAAGAAAATCAGTTTTTCTTTTATAAAACAGCAAAAAAGGTTATCTTCCATTTATCCACTTAATTAATTTTAGTATCCATGACAGATACGTATTTCGACTACAATGTGCAGTCTTCATCAGTGTCATTCCCACTAAAGAACTTATCAAAATCTAATCCCCTTAAGTACTCATCCCCTAGGTTAAAAAGTCAAGATCATAGGTATAAAAATGAAACTACAGCCTTTGGGATTTTCCTTATTAGAGGGTTGTATAGATTTTTCTCCTTTAGTTTACTTAAATCTTTGGTTTTTATTAGTTAGGTAGGTTCCGATTAAACACATTGTAGTTTCAATTTTATACCTATGATCTTGACTTTTTTTACCTAGGGGATGTGTACTTAAGGGGGTTAGATTTTGATAAGTTCTTTAGTGGGAATGACTCTGATGAAGACTGCACATTAGACTAATGCAAAATTTGAAATTTTCGCTCCACAGTGCTCAAACGGTTTCAAATCAAGTCCTGATTAGCCTTCCAATATTTAAACTTATTTGGTAAGAAACTGACTCGGCACAAACTATTCGAAGTTTATATGGAAATTACCCATTTTCCATATTGCTTTTTCTAAAATTTCTAAGCTACAACTTTGCGGAGTATCGTTTTTAAGCCAAAAGTCAAATTAAAGTGGTATTAATTGCTTAAGAGATTGATAATCTTATGGCATGATCAATAGAGTGATGCAAAATTTGAAGATTTCGCTCCACAATACTTAAACGATTCCAAATCTCAAAATTTGAACCCATTTGGTGAGAAACTGAGATGGCACAAAGCATTTGAAGTTTGTATGGGAATTACTATGGTAAAACCAAGATTTTTGTTCATGTCTATCTAATAATTCACCATATTGGTCTGCTTCAAAAACTTTCAACTGTACTTGTAGGAAATTTTTCCAGCTACAACTTTGCTCAAGGCCACTTTTTGATTAAATGCAAGGATCGAAAGTTATCAATGGTTCAATGCGCTCATGTCTTATGATCATGCTCAATCAACTGTTTAGCAGGGAACATTGGTGTTTCTGGGGCGTTGAATAGGACACAAAAATCATGGCTACTATGACACACTGCAAAATACAGTGTTTACTACAGAGCAGCTACTTGATCATTAATTAATTTATCTTTATTAGGGAGGCTTTCAGCCTGGGGCTCAATATGGAAAAAGAAGGCAATGAACAAAAAGTTGAGATTTCCCATAGTAATTTACATGCAAACTTCTAATGGCTTGTGCGAAGTCTGTTTCTAACCAAATGAGTTGTAACTTTGGGAGGCTAATCAGGACCCGATTTGAAACCATTTAAGCACTGTGGAGCGAAAAAGTCAAATATTGCATCAGTCTATTGATCAAGTAGCTGTTCTGTGGGCAACACTGAATTCTGCAGTGTGACATAGTAGCCCCGATATTTGTGCTCTATTCTTCGCACCAGAAACACCAAAGTTGCCTGCTGAACAGTTGAATGAGCATAATCAGAAGAAATCAATGACTTGAATCAATAAACACATTTTTTCGAAATTCAATCTGTATTTTCATCGCTAAAAATCTTTTAAATCTGTATCTGGCTGACAAAAATCTGTAAAAAAAATCTGTATAATTTCTATATAATGGTTTCAGTGCAGATTTACGTAAATCTCTATTGAGCAAATTCAAAGTTCAGATGGAGTTTGTTCAATCTTAAGAATCCTGAAAAATTACTTAAATTTGCTTTCTAAAGAATTTGTCTATTTTAAAAATCTTGAAATCCTACAATCTTGATTTTTTGTAGTGTTTTGTATCTCTTCTACTGTCTGAAAATACAAAACATTAAGTACCAGTTGTAAGAGACCAATCTGTTTCCGATTGATAATTTCCTTAATGAACTATCACAATTCCCTAGAATTTGATTTATTTATGTCTTAGATCACGCAAACCTTTATCTGGACATTGGACATAACACAAAACTTTTATAGACTTTAATTGCGTGCAATATTCTTTATTTCTGTAATTACGCTTTCTTAATATAAAAATATCCAGATGATTCTTCGACTCACAAACTGTAATCAACCACTTTGTGGGTTTTTTACCGAGTTGACAAAAATATATTTAATTAACCTTCGTATCTGTCACCATGTGACATGGTTAATTAAACAAATAGAAAGGGAAACTAATATTCCTCCCAACGACAAATCAGAACATCTGAACATCAGAAGTCCATTCGAAAGATTCCAAGTCCATTCGATGCTAAAACAATAATAATTTATTTAGTGAAAAATACGATTTGGGTTTGATGCTCAGATTGAATTCAAGCTGCTCGAAAGGAAGAAACGATTATTTATCGGAATTAATAAATATAAAAAAACACTACAAAATATATTCCCTTTATTTGAAAAATCTTCTGAAAAATCTGTATATTTTTCAAAAATCTGTAATCTGTATATACAGATATCTGTATCAAAATATTGAAAAAAATCTGTATGATTACAGATAAATCTGTATATGTGGCATCACTGTATGATGGACAAAAAATGTTTTTGTACGTAATTTTTTTTTATTAAATTATATAAAGGTATGTGATTTTTTTCCCGTTTTTACCCTTCTTACAAAGAAGGGTATAGATATCACTTGAAAAACCGACTATCGATCCGAGGCCCGGAGGGCCGAGTGTCATATACCATTCGACTCAGCTCGACAAGATCGGAACATGTCTCTGTGTGTGTACGTGTGTATGTGTGTATGTGTGTGTGTATGTAACGAAATGAATGCGCTCACGTTTCTCAGCAACCGCTCAACCGATTTGGACAAACTTGGCGCCAAATGATAGGTCTTAGGGTCCCATTGAACGCTATTGAACGGTTTTGGAATCGGTGAACTGGTTCCGAAGATATGGCCGGAATAAGATCCGGTGAATATGGGCCTTCACGCTGTATTTAACGGAAAACGTATTAAAACCATCAAATTACTACAGAATTCATAAATAAGATCAATGCAAGTCGTGTTAAGTGTTCCAGACCACATTGGACACACTTGGACATGTTCCGGGTACACCGGGGAAGTTGCTTGAATATGAATTGAATTAAAACCCATTAAATCACATTAAAATACGATGATAAGGTGATCGGTAGCCTCACCAAATAGACTACACCCGGATATATTCCGGGTACCCCCAGGTAGTGGCGTAGCGTCACTGGATGACACGGGGGTGGGGGGCTTGGTCAGTGATAATAACAATAAAATAAATAAACTTGAATAAGTAAGAAGAGTCTGATCACACCATAGGTGGATAAATTCGGGTTTTTTTTTTCTATATTTTTGCAATATTTTTTTTTATTAATATAAAAATAAAAATCAGTTCCAGAAAAAATAGGGAAAAAATAATCAAATTTTAGGTTTTACCTTAAAAAATTAAGTTTGAAGCTTAAATATCTTGAACAGGGATGAAAACTGAGCAGTTCAACACCAACTGACGAATCGATTTTATGTTCCCTCTTCAAATTCCATGAAACTTCAATTAATTGCTCGCTAGACACAATAATTATTAAGTTAATCCAAGTATGAGCTGGAATTCAGCCATTTTAACTCTCGCCCAATTTTTGGTTCATTTAATCTTTATTGCGTCTGGCCGCACTTGAATTTTCCAGATAAACTACTGTTGAAAATTTCAATAACAAAGTAAACTTTTCAAATTTCAAAACTTACGTTTATGTTTAAGCTTATTACAAATGCAATCTTTTCTGAAACGGTCACAATGGACGCTGTTTCACAACACGGTATCTGCTCACTAAAAAATTCGGAGAAATTTGAACTTAAACTCTTAGCTTTCATCGACCACACAAAAAACCTTGATACAAAACATTGCTTTTATTGAAAGTGACTCGCGGCCGATCGAGTCGAGAATTGATTGCAAATTGATCTGTTAGGTTTCAAACATGCGTACTAGGACACTACGCTTGGACACTATATATAAGAACTGCAGATAGTATGTCAGTAGTGGTATTTTCTCCAGCCGAGCAGTGATCATTAATATACCTAAATATGGTCTCCTACGTTTCTAAACAGACGCTTCAAAATTGGTCAAAATCGTAAAACAACAACTTTTGGTACGAATTTTAAACTTTCTTTTTTCATGCTGAAAATCGTTTCCAATACTCAAATCACATATGTATTGCGAAGTTCAAACATTTTACTAAAAGATTATATTCTATGACTTTGAAATTTTCAAGTGTCCATTGTATTTCAGTTATTGAAGATTTTACGGTTTTTTTTTTTAATTTTTAGACGAAAATTCGTAAGTTTTTGTTCAGTATGAATTTTCGAAAAAGCAAACCAATATTCTACAACTTTACGTGCTATGATTAGTTGAAAAATATTGAATACGCCATTTTGAAAACTGTCCGCATTTTGAAAATTGACACTTGGAACAATGTGGCGATCCTTGGCTGGAAGGATCCCACCAGATTGGCCAACTTCTCCGTCAGGAAAAATGACACGACAGGAACGATAGCGACAGCGATAGCGAAAGCGGAAATCCAACTCTTTTTGAGTCTTGACAAAGGCTATTTGATTCGGCTTGTGAGAGAGAGAATAATTTCTACTCTTCTTCTTTTTCTGTATTCAACTTTGCTGAAGTTTACGTAGATTACCTGAGTTTCTCGGAACTTGTATAGAGTATCTACAATTCTCGTCTGACCTTTCCTGATGCTCTCCAAGCTAACTAGAAGTTCATGCAATTTTCCTGAAGCTCTTGGTACTTTTCTGAATTAAATGGAACTATCAAGAAAATCTTAAATCATGCCTGAAAATTTCTGATTTTATGCAAAGTTCCCAAAATATGTCTAAAATTTTCCAAACTTCTCAGGAGTTCTTAGGACTTTCCTGAAACTCCCAGATCATCATACAGTTTCTTGACATTATCCTGAAGTTCATGGAGCTGTCCTGAAAGCAATGAAACAAACTTATAAAGATTTTTAAGCTTTCCTAAAAGTCTGACCTCTACTGAAGTTATTGTGACTGCCCGTACGATCAATGCGCTTCCCTGAAGATCTCTAGACCGACCTACCCATAATTTAGTTTATATTTGATTTGATTTCCGTCAATCTTGTTTTCCATACTAAATACCAATGCTACCGACGCCTTACCTATCGATCCATTAACTCATGGACCGGGGACCAGAGTCTTCTCTTCCCTTCCAAATGGCATTCCACATTTAATTATAAAAATCCAATATGGCGGCCAAATCAAATATGGCCGCCACACACTTTGGTTATATCAAATGAAAGGCTCTACTTCCCTCTTTCCAATGAAATGCAACATTAGAGGTTTTCTCGAGGATTTCCGAAGAAACAGTGAATTAAATGAAAAGCGTGATTTTTCAAACCACTTTTTTATTTCCTTCTATTTTTATGCAAAGACTGGATTTCTTCATCGTAATTTGAACTGTATATTATAGGAAAAAATCTCAGCTTCCTAATAGTGAGCTTTTTTCAAAATCGATGGGAGGTAAGTTCATGATAAACGTATTTTAAAGAAAAATCATATAGGGGAAATGACGGCTTCGGCATGCCAGACTATTTTCGGCAACCCAAATTGAAACACTATTTTCACTGGATTTTCTTACGAAAACACTTCGCTGAATGCATGCAACCGATTCTTTATGCTTTCAGCTTCAACTTGACTATACTTTTACCACTGAGAAAAAGCAATCTAGCAAGGTTTTCTTGAAATGAAACACACGCACTACAAATTGTAGCTGATTTTGAGTTGCCGATAATAGAACAGCAGATTTACATGCAGTTTAAATGGAACGGTTGCCGAAGAAAAACTGGTTGCCGACAATACTCGCTCTCACTAGAGAAGATTGGAGCTTTGTAAAAGCGTTTCAAAACAGTTTTTGACAATTCTTTCGACTGAAATTGTTAGAGCAGCTGACAGCAAAAGATTGTAAACAAACCAATACTGCATATGTGTGTGTTCCTTAGAGAAAAGGGCTATAGAAAGATGGTCGCTGCTTAGGTTGCCGAGAATACGTAAATTCCCCTATGCCTTCCAAATTCAATATGGTCGCCAAATTTTTTAAACACGCCAAAAGCGCTTACTTTCTCTTTTTCAATGATATATAAACAGTAAGGAGTTTCTTGAGAATTTTTAAAGATATAGTGATTTTAATGAACAAAGAAATTGCAAAAAAATGAACAATCTCGAAAACTGATTGAGCCCCTAGGTACCGAGGTGTCCATCAATTTGACCTTAACTGATCGTTTTTTCTCATTTTATAACTAGAACTTCTGAATGGGTGGAAAAAAGTTGGTTTTTGAGAACCTCGTGCAAAAAGGGGGTCGGATGCAGCGAGAATTGCACAACTGGTCTATATTATTCTATCTCTTAATGCTTTTATGCCAAATGACCGTTATGTCAAATGGCCTGTATATTTAATTTGTTCCTATTTATTTTATGCCGAACGGCTCTTGGATAAAAAAAAGTTATGTCAAATGACCTTGAGCCAAACGAATTTATGCCACATGGGGTAGCCCCTGGCGTGTCTCCACACACTCATGGGAATACTACACTGAATACCGCAAAATTATATTTAAAATGACTTATGTTCAGTCATAATATCTTCTACTTTCTTGAAAATGATACTATAAGGCAAGACCTTGTGATTAGGTGGAGATATGTGGCGACCTCCCTTAGCTCAGTCGGTAAAGGCGCAGCTACAAAGCAAGACCATGCTGGAGGTGGCTGGGTTCGATTCCCGGTTCGGTCTAGGAATTTTTCGGGTTGGAAAATTTCTCGACTTCCCTGGGCATAGAGTATGATTGTACTTGCCACACAATTATACTAGTGCAAAAATGGTACAGGCATCGAAAGCTCTCAATTCATAACTGTGGAAATGCATCAAGAACACTAAGTTGAGAGCACGCAATAAGCTAATATGCCATACGCAATAAACTTGAAATGCGAGGAAGAAGGAGAAGATGTGGTGGAATGATGAAAAAATCCACACCGAAGACCAGATGGCCACTCAATTGAAGCCCAATCCATATCCGTAAGAGGTGATCCAGCTAATGGCTGAAAGCCTCTATAATTAATAAAAACTACAAGGGACAGTCCTATGGGGTTGTACGCAATGATGACGTAGGACTACGTGGTCTTATATAATAAATCTTTTTTGTTAACTGCAGCATGAGCTTGTGTTTTGGAATAGGAATTTGAGCAGGGTTCTCTTTGTTTATACTCTTTAGTATGACGCGCTTAACATAGATGGCCCACAGCAACTCACGAAGAGCTACTGAATCCGATCAATAGCGGTGCGGCTTCTTCCTCCTTATATGGATGCTCATGTGGGCTGCAGCTCGCTGCTTGTAGGCAGCATTTCGTTGTGTACTGGAGAACACCACCACTTACCACGCGGTGATTGAATAAACACCGCTTGGAGAGACCGGATGGAATTCAGCTTTGAAATTTGTGTTAGGGAAATCGCTTTTCGCAGGCAATCGGTGATAATTTCAATAATCATAGCAGACGTTGTGCATTCGTGCAATTTTCGATAGTGACATTTTGAAAAATTATATAGTCTTAAATTTAACTGATGCGTAGAAATATATTTGATCGATTGGTGATAAAGTTATTGAAATTGGTCCTGAGGCAGCTGAGTTATTAACGTTAAAAATCTTTAATAATTTTGTTACATGTTCCATTTTCGGTTTTCACAAAGTGTGCCCCCATATAGAAATCATAGACGTAGTCCTACGTCAAAATAGAGTGTAATGCCCAAATTATAGGTGAACATTTCAAAAGGTTCTATCTGGTATGATCGTTTCTCTTCATAGATTTTCCCTTTCATTAATAACGCAGCTACTAAATAATTCACTGCTTTGTCTGCTGTTCTGAACGCTAGATGAGAAGCTTATTTATCAAACTATGTTGCTAAACTACAAACTATGTGCATACACGTGGTTATCAGAAGTTATAGTCGATGAAGGGAATGTTCATCTAGAATTCTTTGAAGTGATTCCTCCATGTCACATGAGTTCTGGACTTACATTTGAAAAGGGCGTAGCTCCAAAATGTAATAACAAACCATATTTTGCAACATATAGAGAGAACATTTCACAAACTACTCAATAAACACGAAAAAGTAGAAGAAAATTTCATTTCAAATCATCAAAAACGATTCTTCTTACAAGGCGTATTTCTAACTTTCAACTCTATGATGCATCTGTTACGCTTTGCACCAGAACTACGAATTATATTGTTTTAATATGCCAAACGTACTGATTATGTAGTATCAAGTCACGCCAAGGCATGGAAAATCATTTACATTCATTTCATGGATTCATTTACATTCATTTGCCTCTAACTTTTTTCATCAACAGCATTTCGCAAGTAGGTTTTGTTATTAGCTACAACTTTTTCTCATAACTCAAATATGTATCTCTTATACATCAGGAGTTACTGTTGTTACTGTTTTTCAGTGAATGTAAAATACATTGACTGAAAAATAGTAGTGGCTTCTGTTCGCTCTGGTTCGTCATGCATAAGAGATACGGATTTGAAATGTTCACAAAAGTTGTAGCTTATAACAAAAAACTACAAAAGTTCCACACATCATTTTGTGGAATTCTGTTGATGGAAAAAGTTAGGGGCAAATGAATATAAATGAATGCACGAAATGAATGCAAATGATTTTCCATGCCTGGTAACGCCTGATTCATTTAAAATACAACCGATTGATATTTCACGTGTAAACAACGAACAAAATGAAGACCAAAAAAAAATTCCGGGCGTAATTCTCGCGTCACTTTTCAAATAGACTTATTTTACATATCCACCATTTTGAGAAAATGGAAGTTGGAGTTCGACAGATTATTATTTTAAATGTTTAGAAACAATACATTTTGCAAAACTATTTTTAATGTAGTCACTGAATAATAACGTTGAAAATTAAGTAGAAACGGTAAAATAACAATTTTACTTTGAAATTCATGCTACAATATAAAAAAAACCACAAAGGACGTTTTGACTAGTCAAGTTGTATATCGGACATTTTACATTGGACGATTTTCTCAATAACATAATCAATGAGTGCTACATTGGACGTTTTGTTCTACATGATACTAGATTCCCTTTCACAGATTTCAGAGTGGAGTTCCTAACTTTTGATTGGCCCCGCCTTTAGAAAATAAGCACCAACCATATTAGGCAGTCCAAATGACCAAAGTATCAATCTTGTAGCGATCATTTCAAACTGTACATTGAACCATTTTTGACCTATGATTATCGTAAATAAATGAAAATAAATTTGAATGGTTGTTTTTGTATCACATACAATGAAAGAAGAGTAATAGTTTGTATCGCTTAACTCGATTTTCGAGAGAATTCCACTCTCACAAAATTTGCGAACGAAGAACCAAGGCGGAGCAACAAACAAAAAACCCCAGGGTGTACACGCTAACTTGAAAGTACCCATTAATTGGTAAAAAAGACCCATTTTGAAGAAAAGTGGCTTAACTCATTAAATGAGCAAACCCAATATTACTCATTAATGAGTATTTGACGCATACTTAAAAAAATGGGTACTTTTTAACCTTCATGTTCTTACTGGGGATGAATAAAAATACCCATTTTATCAACAAAATTGCTTTATGGGCTTCCTGCTGTCTATTATTTAACCGAATATGAAAAGTAGTCAAAAGAAAAACAAATGAGAATCCTTTATATCGTTTTATGTTTAACACTAATATAATCAAATATGTGTAAAATGTTGTAACCTGTCACCCTTTAAGCGAGAAAAGGCTGTTCTGGCCTCGGTTCCGGCTGTTCGAATTTCAACCAAAGTCACCATCTTCCATTACCGAACCATCCTGATATTCGATGGAATTCCACTGGTTCCACGGCCACCCTGTAAAATTTGTTGAAACTCAGTACTGGACATTCACTCGCCAGTCTCCACTAATAGCGAATTCGTTTATTATTCAGTTCCAACCTGGATCGGGTATCAAGATTGGGCCTTCTTGTTTTCTGACAAACATCAGTTCGATCGTTTGTTTTTAAAACCTAGCTCAGGTTGAGGTTCGCACTGACAAAAAGTTCGGTTTCGCACTGGGTTGGAACTGGTTCCAACCCCGATAATAAACGAATTCGCTATAATAAAAGCTAACGTCAATTTCCTGTACTTTTATTCCGCTAACCTGAAACGGAACTGAGAATGGAACACATCCCACTTATAGCTCTTACCTCGTGAAAATCACCTCGGTTTGCTGTTTTTCGTCGTGCTGCTGCAATAAAGAGGCAAGATTTACATGAACATTTTTTTCACCTGAATAAAGGGTGATACGGTCAAAATTTGGTCAATATCAACTTGACGTATTTCTTTCAATTTTGCATTTAAAAAACCTGAACACCCCTCATTTTGAAGGTGTGTGTGTGTAGAATGTTGCTCCTATTTTGATTTTGGAATTCACTCTTCAGTTGTCAAAATGCCGTCCATCAAGAAGAGCAGCGTATCAAAATTTTGCTCGCGCATCGCGAAAATCCGAGCTACTCGCACGCAAAGTTGGCAAAATCGCTAAAAGTTGCCAAATCAACCGTTACAAATGTAATTAAAGTGTTTGGGGAACGTTTGTCGACAGCCAGGAAGTCTGGATCGGGGGGAAATCGAAAACCGGAAGCCGCTGAGACGACAAAGAGAGTTGCCGGTAGTTTCAAGCGAAACCCTAACCTCTCTCTCCGAGATGCCGCAAATAAGCTGGGTGTATCGTCTACAACCGTGCATCGAGCCAAAAAACGAGTCGGACTATCGACTTACAAGAAGGTAGTGACTCCAAATCGCGATGATAAACAAAATACGACGGCCAAAGCGCGATCCCGGAGGCTGTACACGACGATGCTGACGAAGTTTGACTGCGTGGTAATGGACGACGAAACCTACGTCAAAGCCGACTACAAGCAGCTTCCGGGACAGGAGTTTTATACGGCAAAAGCAAGGGGAAAGGTAGCAGATGTTTTCAAGCACATGAAACTGTCAAAGTTCGCAAAGAAATATCTGGTTTGGCAAGCCATCTGTACCTGTGGCTTGAAAAGCAGCATTTTCATAGCTTCCGGGACTGTCAACCAAGAAATTTACGTGAAAGAGTGTTTGAATAAACGTCTGCTGCCTTTCCTGAAGAAACACGGTTGTTCCGTACTGTTTTGGCCAGATTTGACATCTTGCCATTACGGTAAAAAGGCCATGGAGTGGTACGCCGCCAACAACGTGCAGGTGGTTCCCAAGGACAAGAACCCTCCCAACACGCCAGAGCTCCGCCCAATTGAGAAATACTGGGCTTTTGTCAAGCGGAACCTAAAGAAGACCAAAAAAACTGCTAAGGGCGAGCATCAGTTCAAGGCAAACTGGCTTTCTGCGGCGAAGAAGGTGGACAAGGTGGCTGTACAAAATCTGATGGCAGGGGTCAGGCGTAAGGCCCGGCAATTCAGATTTGGAAAAGCGGAAGCCTAACTGAATATTTTTCCTGAATTTTATACTAATTGAACTTGAAAAAGAAATTTAATTTGATTTTTTAAATAAAAGATTTGTTGAAGAATGAGTTGGTGGGTCGATAGGTAGGGTCCTAGTGTAGGAGCTGCATCCCTGGCGTCGCTAGCATTGGTGTTCAGCACGGAAAACAAGATCGACGGAAAACAAATCAATGCAAAAAAAAAAGCGACTGACGTTTAATAAAGGAAAGAAGACCATAGCACGTTTGTTCCTGCACATGCTGGTACATTTACTATCGAGCGATGGAATTAAAAAAAAAAAGTTGTCTGTTTCCAGCTCAGCTTATGACGCGCATTGCTCTGCACTTTGCTCTTGACGTCATGGTAAGGCTTATCAATCGATAATCTTTTCAAGCTTATCGTACGCTTTCTCCTTCCATACGTCAGTTACGTTTGCGGCTCTCGGCGTGAGCCTCCGGCGATAGCTGTTACAAGATATTGCCGAATTTTTCCAACCAACTCACAGTACACAAAACAGTCTAAACAAAACTGCTGTCATCTAGTTCTTATCATTTGTCTCTACAATAGAAGTACTGAAACAATGTCAATGACGAAACGCCCCCGCCAGTCGTTTGATTAGACTAGGGAATTCCCGAGTACCGATTTTAGTGGGAGTCGTGAATCTTGGCACACCCCACCGCTGTTGAGTTATTTTTATGACAGACGATTGAAGCCGTTTTGATGATATATTAGGCCACGATACTACTTCGTAAAACTCACGTTCTCCCCTCCCGGTTTCGTCACGTTTAGGACCCGTGCTCGTTATCGGACCGCGCATTTTGTAGCGCGGTCGTTTATCACTGGGGCGTGATACGAGAGCCAAAACACACTGCATTCACGGCCATAAGCCACGATAGCCATCCATAACTGCTCAGGCTGCCCCATCGATGATGGATGATTAGCAATAAGTCACTTCGTTTGCCCGAGTGCAATTGGATAATTGGGTACGGCCAATGGCACGTGCTCTGGCAATCATCATCTACACTACATAGCACAATTGCTCTGTTTAGCAATGTTCTCGGAGCGCGTAACTTCCTTGTCCCGAAGAGCGTCTTATCAGCGGCACTACTTTGTAGCAAGTAGGTAATAAATAATGCATCTTCATATGCATAAGCGCGAGCTGCTCGTCATCAGTTGCAAATGAGCGGTGCGTCGTCCGTCACTTTGCTGCTTTTTATTTTCTGCTCGGTTTTACGGGTTTCAGGTTCATTGACTATCAATGCAGTGGCACGGGTCAGCCGTAAATAAATGAATTGTAACAACACACCAAGTGTGTGCAACGTACATCTGTTAAGCTGGCAAACGGTCGCAGTTCAACATTGTTGCACTATCTCCCCGAGCGAGAAGTAGCTATCGCGACGACTCGTTGCGCGATCTTCAATGGCCAATTTGCGTTCGAAAGCAAACTTAGTTATCTCGAGGACGTGGAGCCGTGACAGACGGGCTTTGTCATTGGTCATCATGGAAGAGGATGATGGTTGAAAGACATCTTTTTTCACTATACTTGGAATTAACTCGCTAATTTGAAAGGTTGAAAAAAGCTGGAGGCATCCAATCTTTGATTCCAATCGGTTTGTTAGTACTCTCTCAGCACGTAGATGTGACAGCATCAATTTTTCAAACCCAGAAGATTTGCAAGCGACATCACGATAGCGGCGTATGTTCGAAAGTAATTTGAGTATTCGACTTGGATTTCATTCATCGATTTATTATATCTCACAGATTCCTGATGAAAATGCTTTACTCAGTCATATATTGGTGAATTTAGGAGTGGTTACGCACTCAAATTTGTTATTATCTGGATGTGGCCAATTCAGTCCAGGATGCTTAGTATGATCATCATTCACCTTTGCATGTACAAACAGTTTGACTGTGTCCGTTATACTGTAGTATCTCAGTTTTCTTATCGCCTTCAACGGACCGTTTCGTAAGAATTTGAACTCGTATTCTTCTTTATCGATTGTATAGAATTTTTTGAAAGTTACCAGTGTGCGAAGGTGCTCCATCTCAGAAATGCAAAGTTTTTGTTGAAAAAAGTCTTCATCAAGATCGAACAAATATCTTCACATTCCTCGATGAACATTTCAAATGGTCCTATCTGCATTGATCGATTCTCTGCATCGGCTTTCTCTTTTTCTCTTTTCATAACCACTGCTATGCAAACATATTTCGCGCTAATTCTACTACATAGTTTGATGAAGGAGGTTCTTATCTAGTGTCAAATACTAAAGGGAAAGGTTTTGCAGCTGAGTTATTAACGAAAGAGAAAATCAATGAAGAGAATCGATCAATGCAGATAGGACCTTTTGAAATGTTTATCTATATTTCTACTTTTCAAATTGGGAGCTGAGCCTTTACAGACTTCAGAGAACGTAGAATTGATGGTAAATTTGTAGACAACATCAGATGCTTTAACTAAAAGGGTTGAGTACTTGTCGATGATGAAGTCTGCAAGTAGTAGACGAAATACGCGTATCTGTCAAAGATAAGCAATTATAACGGAATTAGGAAGAAATAAACCAACACACTCAAAGCTCTGTATAAAGGGATTCCGAAAAGAGGTTCATCAAAATTACAAGATTTAACTAACCATGTTTTCATTACTCCATGCGTGAAGTTAAAGATTTACATAGTTGGAGATGCTTGAAGTTAAATATCAGACAATAATGATAGATGTGGAGATGGAAGTATAGAGTTGATACTTCCGTACGGCAGTGTGAAAATTGTACATATATCGAAAGTAGTAAGTGAGCAAAGGACAATTTTAAAGAAGGTACGAATCGGGTTGATCATCTCCTGGATGGTGAGGGATATTCACCAATCTTCCTGAAGGTTTTAGTTGTTGTAATGTTAATGGAACTAAAATAGAGTTTTCAAAATTTTCCAAAAGTTCTTGGAACTTCATTATAATTCCCGCAATTTGTCGAACGTTCATGTGACCATTAACTTCTTTGAAGTTTTCTGGACATTGTTTTTGGATCATCTGTAAAGTTTATACAATTATTATGAAGTTCATCGGGTTGGACGAAACTTCTCCAATTGATTTGCTTGCTTGCGGTTCCACACACGAGTGGAACTTCGGATCAGAAAGTGGCTCCGCTTGTCATTTGCGAACACTAGCGCACCTAGCGGTAGAAGGCATCTTCTGCCTGCAGTTAAGATAGGCAGCATGCTATGATAGTGTGAGTGCACATAGAAACCCCATGTGGAACGCTACCACAACACATTGCTTGTTGAGCAGAAAAACGAACCACCTTTTGATTCATCGATTTGTTTGCACTTCCCCTTCTGTTCTGTGGGTTCCAGCTCGATGCAAGACTGGCGGATCAGCCAGGAGTAGTCGTTTCTAGTGAAAGAAATGATCTCCATCTCATCACTAAATATAACCACGAGCAATGACGAGGAACTGCATCCCAATCCCCATGATAAACAAGGAGCGGATGCATCCAATGAAACTTTTAAGCGCAAAAGAATCATTACCAACATAGGAAAAAATTCGGTAAGATCCTTCCATTGCATTATTTTATGATTCTTCAATATTGTACAAATATTTACACATTACACACAACTACATATAGTAACTCAGAGCGTTTGGTACGGTATGTCCACGCATCCTTCCTCCCCTGTAGATTCAAGAAGTTTTCCCATTTATTTCCAAGAATCATCTTTGCGGCAAATACCTACTGCGTTGAGGTTTACATAATATCTCAGATATGCTGTAAACATCAATTAGACAAGAAAAATTATTAGACCTCATCTAATCTAATCATTTTCCAGGATGCTTTCTCGTACTGGCTGCGTTTGTATTAGATTAGATTAGACTTGCTTTAATTCTGAAGTTATGCATTTGACTATCATTTATTTAAGCAATGTATATTTTGTATTATTATGATTGTATAATAATATGTTTCTTCTTCATCTTGGTATTCACTGCTTATTGCTTATCGCATATTAGCTTATTGCGTGCTCTCAACTAAGTGTTCTTAGAGCCCTTCTACAGTTATTAATTGAGAGCTTTTGATGCCTGTACCATTTTTGTATGTTGGGATTTTACTATCTCAGACTTTGTTTAAACGAACTCGAAAAATATATATATATATGAGCTCAAAGGTTTTGACTGATTTTTGGTGTGTAATTAAGTAGTAAACCCGGGAAGAGGACCAATTTCTGAATCCCCTTATGGACTCCTCAAGTCACATCTTCTTCTTTTTGTAGGTTTCTTATGCAACCGGCTCTTAACTCAGTGTTCGTTGAAGCACTTCCACATTTTCACTTTTCCACTTCTGAGTGCCCATTGGCAAGTTGTCCATTCTTACAAATAATTTTTTTTTCTTTTTTTATTAGTTTTTGTTTGTCTTTTCCCCCGTCTCAATGAGTCTCATCGTCGCCCAATGGTAGCCATAGCCGGTCAAACTCCAGCTGGCAACAACGCTCTGATGAGACAACGAAACCACACCTCAAGCTCGTTCCCTAATCCTATCCGTCAACAAAGTACCCCTCTAACACCGGGTAAGCCGCGAGTATTCGGCCCAACTCCTACTAGCAGTAGAATTAAGTGAATTTTGTTACAAACAATGAACAAATATTATGGGCTCCGTAAAGCTTACGCGATTGAGCCTTCCAAATATATGAACTAGATAAAAAAGGAGCACAATCACGAACTTAATTGAAATGTGTATAAACTATTCACTTAATCAAAAAAGTGCCTTTAGAGCAATTGTTCATATAAGTATTACCCACAATTCTACAAAAATTGATCATGGGTTACTATGAAAATAATAATAATAAAGATCCAAACTGTTCCCCCTAAAGAGATAGAAGCATACTTTCTTTGCAAAAGTTTTAAAAATACTCAAAAACTTAAACTTTGTTCAGCACACCACTTTTCTATACCTAATAGTTTTGGAGATATGAACCGACTCCAGCCCTTTAAATTCAGTTTTTAACTATTTACGTTTTAGATAATACTTTTTGAAACTAATAACGTTCCAGAAAATGTAAACAAAGTGAAACTTCATCTATACATAGCTGGAAAGAGGGCCTATCTGCTTTGATCGATTCTCTTCATCGACTTTCTCTTTTGATAACCACGGCCATGCAACAGGTTTTCGTGCTATTTTTGCCACATAGCATGATAAAGGATCTATCGTCCAAATCGTCAAATACAACAGAGAATGTTGTTGTAGCTGAATTATTAACGAAAGAGAAAGAGAATCGATCAAATCAGATAGGTCCTTTTTCCAGACACTTTTTAGATTAGTCAATCGTTTATGCACAATTCAATTAAGTTCATGATTTGGTGGTTGGTGGCCACGGTAGAACAATCTAAAACATCATGCAACACGTAAAACCAAATTATCATAAATAGCCAAACACACATATCATTCCGAATATATCATACATGACTTCTGTGTATGGGGGCTTAAGCAATTTTTCCGAAATTTAATAGTGTAGGATGGGTCCATTCTCACTATAAGTGGGTTAATTCAGGTTTTTATGTTAATGATAAATATCATCTTTACCAATGATCTGTGGTTGAAGCATAGGAATGTTTCTCTATTGATTGACATTGAAGTTTGGAAACTCATTTTCCTTCCAATTAAAAACTGATTCAAAACAATGCCCAACCAGGTGAACATAAATTTCCCAGAACTCCACCCTTCTCGTAGCTTCGACCAGCTCGACTGCCTGGCAGCAACTGATGGTGGAAGCAATTTGTGGATGAACAGTTCCGCTGTACGTCCTATTCGTCTATTTTAGTGTTATCACATAGCTCAGACCAGATCCACCGTCTTACCAGAATGCGCTGTGGGAGGCAAATTTACGCATGAGCTCGAAGGTAATGTCCGTGCCAAAGAATATTGAATTTTCCCATCCGTCCGCTCTTCTGTTAGTTGGTGAAATGTTCTTATTTTGTTCGTTAAATTCCTTAATTGTTTAACTATTTCCACGATTTGTGCTCCAAAAAATTACTAGTTAAATTCTCCGTCGAATAAAATATTGCATAACATATTTTCCATTAATGGTTTTGAGAAATATGAGTTTGAAAACTTTCCCATATTTGTTACATGGCTCATTTTCGATTTTGTAATGTGACCCCCAGCATAGTAAAGAAAGACGTAGTCGAACGACAAAAAAAATCAAACGTGTCATAATTGTATTAAAAGCGGTAAGCTTCCCGCTATTATTGAAGTTACCTAATCAAATTCTAAAAATTCACAAGCAATCAACACATGCTGGTCTAACCTTGTAAAAATTTCTGAAAATGTTCCATTTTAACTAATTTCTACTTGTACTATAAACCATGGATAAATAAAAAGAAAAAAATAATTCGTTATCATTAATAGACAAAATGTCCAGAGAACCGAAGAACCGGGACTAGAAGCACATTGAGCAGACCTTTCTTAGTGACCAAAAATCTCCTTAAAAAAGGGTGGCTCGAATGTTCTTAAAAGAGTAACAATAACCAATGGAATTGTAAGCGTTTGTGAGCTTGTAGATATGCACAGAACACTTGATCTTAAGTAAAAGATTAAAATCGAATCGATTTGCGGTCTCCGACAAACTTGCTCTGCATTGTTTGATTAGCCTTAGTGTCAGGTAGAAGCAGTATGTGAATTTTCGGCATGCTAGTAAATAGTTTCTACCCGTTTCCCAAGTTCTCTCACAAATTCAAATCTAAACTAAATTCATTCAAAGTTGGTGCTGTTGTTGAAGATCTTAATACAGATCAAAAAAGTATTGGTAAGCAGGAGGTTGCTTTCATGACCAAACGTTGTGCTCATGAGTCAGTGATTATTTTCATTGATTTTTTAATTTCTCATATTGTGTTTGCAAGGAATAAGTAATGAATTCGAGCTTAGAGCAAGTTAAGTTTTTCACGATTTCTTTTTAACGAAAAAAGGAACTGCTTAGATTAACGGCTTTCTCAGTCTTAAATGCTCTAACGACTACGATGTAATCTTCCTGACGTTTCGGCCATGGGTTGTGGCCTTTTTCAATGGAGAACCTGTACTGTACATATGTAGTTAATTAGTTGTTTTACATAGTTGCTGTTTGCTTGTTTTACATTGCCTTCGTTATTGTCAATAGTTTAGTCGTTTTAGTGCTTGATTTTACATATTTTGGTTACATTTAATGATATTTGAGGAAAAAAAACTACTTGTCACAAGTTCGATCACCACTGAGGACAACGATATTTTTAAATATGGTGAGTTATGCTAATGCAATGACGTTTATATAAGGTCTGGGCCAACAAGCAGCCTGCAGATGCTAGAAACAAAAATATTGTAAACATTGCTGAACATAGGGTAGAGAACTACTTCGGCCTAATCGTCCATTTTGGGCCTATCAAGCAGAAAACTTCAAATAAATCCATGATTTCAGGGTTAGTCAATTCAATTACGATACTTTAGTTAATAAGCTACGGAACGAAGTCAATGAGAACGCTTGATATGATATGATTATTCGCAAAAACAAAAGAAGCGCTCCGACCAGTGCTAAAATTTGAGCTAAGTAGTCGCACTCAATATTGACCAGCGCCCTTATAATATAAATCCGCCTAAAATAACGATGCGTCCGTCCCCGACGTTGATGATGTTGTTTTAAATAGTGCATCATCTAGTCTATAGGTACGTTGCAAAACATTTGCACTTTATCGAGCAGCACCGTACTCTACAGGTGGCGAAGGTAGCATTTGCTACACAACAAAAACCCGGAAAATTGCTTTAATGTTTCTTGAATATCTACAAAGTCCCTGTATCCTTTATTCTTGAAATAATGATTAGTTTCCGAATGTTCCGTAAACATTTTCCAAGCACCATAATTTGTGTTTTCTTATTTATCTCATATCATACTTGACTTTCTCCTAATTTCAGGAAAAACCGTGAAAAATTTCTAGAATTTTCCTAAACATTCGTGGGCAAAATAAAACGGACTTTTGTTTCTCCGAGGCCTCTTTCTTAAGTCACAAGTACTAGTCTAAATAAGGGGAAGATTATGGATATGATGATAGTTTAAATAAAAAAAAAATAAAAAAAAAAACAAAATATAATATAGATAGGGGAAATGGCTCTAATGTTGGCCTATGGATCTAAGATTGGGCCTATCACTAAAAATCTGTTATTTATCAATTTTATCTAGATGAACGCGTCATTGGAACGGTACTAATGGATATTTTTGGTCGCTATTGAAAATTTAGTCGATTGATGAATTTATGTATGGGCCCAAATTAGAGGCATTTAGGCAGACATTAAATCTATTTCCCCTACATAAATATGGATTCGCTTTATGCGTTTTACTCAGCATACCTCTTGAGTTTTTCAAATAATTACCAATTTGGTGCAATAATAATGAAAAATGTCACATGGTAATCTCACGTGGCTCTCGTACAAGAAACCTTACTTTCGTAAAAGAAACTTTTATCTAGAAATCCTTGTGAACCCAACCTTTGCTACTTTTAGCAAAAGTGGAATGCCAAACTCCTCGAGCATGTGTGCGTGTCAATAACGCAATCGTCGCTACGCAAATCTTTGAAATAACAACAAGAGATGTTTGTGCTGTTACCTTTGGAAACCTTAATAGGCAATACGTTTACTGTTTCAGGGCCAGGTTTTAACGTTTATATCAGGTTCTTGTTTTAGACGTTCCCGAGAACTTGACATTACTGCCGAAATTATTAAATCAGTCCAGAAAATTTATCACTTTCGGAAGTAGCTACAGTGCACTCCCTACAACTCGAGTTATAGAATTATCAAGTTATAGAATCACAATCTCATAAAAATTCGCTATCGCAGTAGCCATTACACTCATTTTTATTATGGTTAGATACCTCGATATCGAGTTGTGGAGAGTTGACTGTACTTCATCTATGTTGCCAAAATCGAGACCTTTTTCGATGTGTCACAATTGAGTAGCCTAGCGATAAGAATCAATACTTCCTTAAGTGAATCCTGTTGAAAAACTATTGAAAAATTATTGGAAGAGAGGAGGATCTCTTTATCAAAGGCAAGTGTCACTCGAACCATAACAGCAATTTATAAAATAACGAACATTTTGAATGGCTCGAGTGACACTTGCCTTTGATAAAAAACACGTCTACTGAGGATTCATATTTATGAAAAAATCATATATCAACGAAACAGTCATCGGTCGTCATTGAAAAGCAATAAAACTATGTTCTGTCAATCTAATTGACTTTTATTGGTTCTGTTGTCTTGTGAATTTTAGCTAAACGGCCTCTTTTCTGATTTTTATCTCTCAATCTATGAAATATACACGAAAACTATGTTGCAACGAAACTTCTAGAACAATATGAGGAACATTATGCCGTACACTACACATTTTTATATAATATGGGTGGAAAATTTGTAGAACAAATACTTTAAAATTCTTCACATTTTAAGATATCTTCGAGCATGAAACTAAGTGAAAATTCAATAAAATCACTTCGAATAGTCAACCTTTGGTTACAAAGTTGATACATGACACATTAAACTTTGCTATGAAAGTTGTTACAGCAGTTTTCGTTATTTCAGTCTCGAGATACAAATATTGTAAGCCGTAAATTACCTTAAAAACATAAAATTAACTTGAAGCACCTCTAAATCAACACCGATTTTGCTGAAAATTTGCACAAAAGTTCAAATTAACATGACGAACAGTAATCACGGTTGACCCGTTACATTCCGAACATTTCGTTTAAAATGAACAGGTCTACTGCACATGTTTACCCGAGGTGCAAGCCATGTCAAATTTGACATATTTTTCTTTTTTTTCCTGATGTTGTCTACCAGGGGCACAAGCTATGTTCAGTTTGATATATTTTTTTATCAAATTCCCTGAACCAAATTAAATATTTTCATCATTTTTTTCCAGAACTTGTATATCAGGGTCAAAGACTATTTAAAATTTCAACCTGAACATGCTTACCAGGTGCACAAGCTATTTATAATTTTCACCCAAACTTGTCTACCAGGGGCGCAAGCCACTTGAAATTTAACATTTTTATATCAACTTTTACCGCAACTTGGCTACCAGGGGCGCTAGCTATTTCAAATTTTATATTTTAAAGATTTTATTAAGGGCACTATCCACTTTAAATTGACCGATATTAATAATTTTAAACATGCTTACTAGGAGCGCAAAATAGGGGAATTAACGTATTCTCGGCAACCTAAGCAATGACCTTATTTCTATAGCCTTTTTCTCTAAAGAACGCACACATATGCAGTATTGGTTTGTTTATAATCTTTTGCTGCCAGCTGCTCTAACAATTTCAGTCGAAAGAATTGTCAAAAACTGTTTTGAAACGCTTTTACAAAGCTCCAATCTTCTCTGGTGAGAGCGAGTATTGTTGGCAACCAGTTTTTCTTCGGCAACCGTTCCATTTGAACTGCATGTAAATCTGCTGTTCTATTATCGGCAACTCGAAATCAGCTACAATTTGTAGTGCGTGTGTTGCATTTCAAGAAAACCTTGCTAGATTGCTTTTTCTCAGTGAAAGCATAAAGAATCGTTTGCATTCATTCCGCGAAGTGTTTTCGTAAGAAAATCCAGTGAAAATAGTGTTTCAATTTGTGTTGCCGAAAATAGTCTGTCATGCCGAAGCCGTCATTTCCCCTATTTCAAATTTGACGATTTTGATAATTCTTCTTTGAACTTGTCTGCCAGGGGCGCTTTCCATTTCAAATTAACTGATTTTTAAACTTACCTGAACATGTATATTAGACGCTGATTATTTCAAATTTAATACTTTTAAATTTTTCGTCGAACTTTTTAATTGGGGGCGCAAGTGTTCGAGGGTACTGGCTTGAGTGCAGTGTATTTTAAATATTTAACATTTGCGGTGAGATTTTGCTCTCATTGGATTACTGTATTTTACCTATTAATAAATTTACGTTGCGGTCGACCAGCAGATGGAAATGATGTGAAAATGATAATGACGTTTTGCTACCTGTCAAATCGTATGGAATATTTTTTAGTACATCATCAGTTTTGTAATTGCAAATCTGAAAACTAGGTGTTGCATGGCCAGTTGTACCTTTGCGTAAATTCATCAATTTTGTAAACATTTTTTCGGTTTGCAGCTAAGTAGTCGCCGACTACCCACAACCACAGCACTGGCTCCGACCGAATCATTTTTTTTTCTTCATCCGATAGGCTGAAGTGAATTCATTGGTGTTTCAATGGCGTTTCAATGCGTTAGGCCGATTTTAGAATCCGTAGGCTGAGTTTGGCTTGTGTTAGACTTTTGATAATATCTCAACGATTGGTTTCTCATTATCAAATCTTACGGAAAGGTAAATACATTTGGAAGCCATCAGTAATAATAACATTCCGTTTTGTGCTAACCTACGCTTGATTAAGAAAGACTAAGTGCGGGTTGTACTTAATAGGCCGGAAATGGGGTAGTTAACCCTACTGCGAACAGATAGAAATACGTCACTGCCAACTGCTGTTTCGTGTAAAAAGATAAACATTGCAATGAAATACGAACTCCACTAAACATTTGCTCATTTCACTAACACCAATGAGCCCTTTGGTCCAGACCTTATATTAAGGACATTGATGCTAATGGAAATTTTATCCTTAGATTTGCGTCTGTGTATAGTTATCTTGATCAGGATGTTTCTGTTTTCTACTTTTAGAGCTTTTGATAGTGTGTAGAATGCTAGCGTAAAAGGAACGTTATTTTTTGCACGTAGAACTAGCATTGGGCCGGCGCCGGTCGTGTAGTGGTAAGCGTCGTGACTGCTTTCTAACACCCCAATGGGTCTGGGTTCAATCCCAGCCGAGGTCGGTGGGATTTTTCTGAGGCATAAAAATCTCTGGTCACGTCTTCCTTCGGAAGGGAAGTAAAGCCGTTGGTCTCGGCCCATGTGTATGTGTGTTGAATGGGTGCGATATCCTACGCAGGTGTGGAAGCTGCCCTCCTGCACATTCGATTGCCGTCAATGGATGGCAATCGATGTCCGTCGGTGATTGGTACTAGATTGCGGAACAGAGACCGACGTTAAAACAAAGGAAAACTAGCATTGGATGTATACAAATAAGCCTGGGTTTACTTTACCATCTGTGCAAAGGACTATTAGAGTTAACGCTCCTATAGCTGCGGTACGTTAGAATCGTTAGGTTCCCATAGTTGTGTATTGAGTCTCCATGCACAACTATAGGAACCTAACGCTTCCAACGTACCACAACTATAGGAGCGTTTCCCCTATCTGTTGTCGTACAGTGGGATATTGTGTGAGGCTGGCCACACATATCGAAACCTCTCAATAACATATTTTTACCCTATTTACAAAGAATGTTTTACATAAAGTTTGGAAACCAAAATTTGAATTCAAGGCAGGGTCGTTTTTCACATGATAACTTGGCGGGATCAAAAAACGTCTGTGAATGGAAACAAACTCATGCCAGTGCACGTTGAAAATGCGTTCGTGTCTCGGACGCATCTTATCTGACAATATCACATGAGATCATATTTTCACGATACCTGCCCCATAACGAAATGCAACATGCTTGCTATAGCAAATGTCCTTCTTATCCCGAGGGTGCCCATCAGGCTGTCTCGCCGAAGATAATTGCTCAATAATTTTGAACGACCAATGTAAATATTTCAATATGGCCCATTTAATTCACTCCGATGCCACGAGTGCGCACCGTTTTCGGTTTCCCCGTGCTACCGGCAGGTATTGTTCCGTGCGGAATTTATGGAAATTGTATGCTTCCAGTAACGAACCAACTAGAGCCACAATCAAGGTTTCCCAAGATATAGGGTTCTTGCCTCCATCAAGCGATATAATTTATTCCTTCGGCATGCATTAGGTCAAGCTAACTTCCAGACACATTTATTTCAATCACAGCAGATAACAACATCTCTATAACAGGGTTCTGGTCGACTGCGTTACGATAAAGAAGATGTAGATCCTTGCCAGCGTTGCATCGATGGACATTAATTGGATCAGCAAGATCCCTCTGCCTTCGTCGTCCTCATCAGGCCGGGGCAGCTGAAGACTCGCGTGGACTAATTTGCATATCTTGGTGGACATGGCACGAGATGAAAATCTGTCCCTCGTCGTCATCATTTTTGCCCGGTTGATTATTTATGGTCCAATGAGTGGTTTATCCTACGGAGATATGTAAATTCGAACCAACCACCGCGGCTCAGCCGCTGACCTTGGCCGTCGAGAGGCATACCAGTTCTTCGGCTGCGTACTGCAATTCAATTTCAGGTCATAATCGCAATGCCAATCTAGCTGTCTCTTTCCCGCAATGTTCTGATGTGGTAGCCAGCCACAAATTATAAATTAAATCAAATTGCTGCCCCTAGAATTGCTGCTGTCCTGCTGGGCGCAAGCGATGGCAAACCGCACAAGAAGCTTGGGCTTGCATTCCCATCATCGTCGTCGTCGTCTGATGGGCTCTCGCGGTTGCATCTGTCATTCTGGGACGTCTCCGCGAAGGAACGGATGTCCGTCACGTTCACTCTGGTTTATTAAAAAAGATGAAGTAAAAATGATAATAATTCGCAAATTGATATCAACCCGAAACGGAATGGTAGAAGCTCGCCGATAGCTAGGCTCTCTCCGGGGTTGGAATTTTAAGGCTGCCCGTGCCTGTTCCAAACCCCGGTTCCAACTGACTGTGCTAAACATTATAATTATGTATGTAAATCGTTGCTTGTCCGGCGTTCCTCCATCAGAGGTTTCTGTTGGTCCGAAAGAACAGCCAGAGATAAAGGACCAACTACCCGTCATTGTGTGTATATGTCTGGACTTGTGCGTGTGGAACGAAGCGCTGCGAGATAATTGAATTAAGTTGTCCGCATGATTGTGACATGAGCTGCTGTTGCTGCGGCCTTGCTGCCAAATGCTGGCTTTTGATTTATACTTTCGAGGTGGAAGTAGAACGAATCGTTGTGGGTTAATGGTGGATTTTATATCCAAATGTGAAAAATAACTTTAGGATTCAGGTTCTCAGAAAACTACTGTCTTCGGGGGCAACTTTTGCATTGAATGTTTGGATATTGATTCTAATCTTACGTATGACCTTGAAGGGCCTCAGATAACATAGTCAGTTAATGTACGGTGTTACCAAGTTGGAACACATGGGTTTAAATATTTATAACATTCCAACTAACCATAGCAAAATACTCAAAATACTAACCACTGCCAAAAATTGGTCAGCCGGTAACTTATTTTTGACTGCTGCTATTTGGTTCGTTAATTCGAGATTTTTTTATAATGTGTTTATTTTTCCAGGCTCATTTGCTGTAGCTTTACGGAGTCGATATTCATTGATTAGATTACAAAATCACTTAAAACTAACGTTAGTAAAGCGGGGGCCGATTACTCGTGGCTATATCAAGTATAGGGGTAACAATTTGTCATTCCCACTAAAGAACTTATCAAAATCTAACCCCCTTAGTGGGAATGACACTGATGAAGACTGCACATTGTAGTCGAAATACGTATCTGTCATGGATACCAAAATTAATTATGTGGAATTAAATGGAAGATAACCTTTTTTGCTGTTTTATTTAAGCATTCCGCTAACAACCCAATTTCATTACTTCATTATGATGGCTACCAAGCCTTTGGAATTTTTCTTATTAGAGAGTTGTATAGATTTTTCTCCTTTAGTTTACTTTAAACCTTTGGTTTTTATTAGTTAGGTAGGTTCCGATTCAAAACATTGTAGTTTCATTTTTATACCTGTGATCTTTTTTACCTAGGGATGAGTACTTAAGGGGGTTAGATTTTGATAAGTTTTTTAGTGGGATGACTGGAAACTAATGAAGACTGCACATTGTAGTCAAAATACGTATCTGTCATGGATACCAAAATTAATTAAGTGGAATTAAATGGAAGATAACTTTTTTTGCTGTTGTCATTCTAAAGTAAAAATAAACAACAAAACGAAAACAAACCATACGCTTGCACGGTAAGAATCAAATACCCTTTTATGAGTAAAAGTTAACCGATTTTCAATAAAAGTGGCTTTACTCATTAATGAGTAAATTATTTTTACAATAATGACTTGGTGCTAACAGTAGCTAACAGTTACTACTCAATGGGTATGATACTTACTAATTAATTAGTAGTGCCACTTTTACTCATAAATGGATGTTTGATTCTTGCCGTGTACATGACAGTATACACTAGTGTTTGTTTTAAATGATATTATAGTGTAGTGTTCGTGTGATCCGGCTTGGAACACGCTTAACATAAAATGCTTAGAGGAATGTTGATTTTTCAATCGCCAATCTTTCTGGAGCAGCGTTTGCGTGAAGTTGCTGTTCCTTTCTTTGATAATGCGTCAATCTCGAATAAACCTAGATTTTTAGCATCATGCCATCATTTTAATCTCGGATATAACTTTAATACGCCGATTTTGGCGTATTAGAGAAAATCTTGAATTTTCAAAAAGAACGCAGCCAAAACCAAATCTGCTCCCACCGCTCTCACCTACACATATGCAGGGTTACTTCCACTCACTTGCTATAAAAAATTGTGTTTTCGAGTTATGAACACATTAGATGTGACAATGATAATTAGTACTTGTAAGTTACAAGAAGAGGTCGTGAAGTATGTGTTTGACACATTAAATCTGTCAATATTGCTTTCAGTGCGTCAAAATAAGTGATTTAACGATTCGTGAGCACTCACTCAGAGTGAACGCTCGCGAATCATAAGATCGCCAATTGTGACCATCTGAAAGCAAAATTGACTGGTTTTATGAGTCAATCATATCCTTTACACCCTTTTTCTTGTTACTTACAAGTACAGCATCTAATGATCTCATAATTTAGAAAACCATTGTTTTATAGCAAGTGAGTGGAAGCAACCCTGCACATATGCAAGAGCATCAAATAACATTTTTCTGATAATGTTTGCGGAATACGATTCGCTGCAGCTGTTCCGACTGCAGCTACCAGAAAGTTTGTTTCGGCTTGGTCCCAATCGGAACGTCCTTCTGCGTATGCTCTATTTTTCATCATCTTCATCATCTTCCTGGAAAATCCGATCGGCTGCAGCAAATAAATTCGCAAAAGTTACGCGGATCTTATTCGAAAGGAAGCAGCAAGTGGTTGAAAGTGTCGGCAATAATATAAAATCCCCCAACGGACTTTTCCACAACATCCTATTTCCCCCTATTTCATGTTCCATGTTTACCAAGAAACTTGTTGTCTATTTGGGATGGATTATGCCGCGCTTCTGGATGAACTTCTCGTCGGCCGTACTGTAAATTGCTAGTAGAAATTTCTCGGAATTTATTATCAGTTGTTCTCAGAATTCCTCGTCGCTCTCTGTACTTCTCTTTGAAAGCTCTCTGGATTTATCGTCGGAGATTCTCTGAATTTCTCATCGGATGTTCTCCGAACTTCTTATCGGAAATTTTTTGAAGTTCTCTGAATTGTTCATCGGATGTTCTCAGAACTTCTTATTGAAACTTTTCTGCGGATGTTCGCTGATTTTCTTTCCGGAAGCCTTGCACTTCTCCTCGGAAGATCTTTGAACTTCTCGCCGGAAGCACTCTGATTTTCTACTCGGAATTTCTCTGAACCTCTCCTTGACAGTTCTCTGAACTTTTCCTAGGATGTCCTCTGGACTTCTTGCCGGAAGTTCTGTGAACTTTTCCTCTGAAGTTTTGTGAACATCTCCTCCGGAGTTCTCTGAACTTCCTCTCGGAAGTTCTCTAAGCTTCTCGTTGGACGTACTATGAACATCAGAACCTCTCGTCGGAAGGCCTCTAAACTTCTCGTCGGAAGCTCTCTGAACTTCTCGTTTGGAACTTCGGAAAACTTAAATGAAGTTCTGTGAGCTTCTTGGAACTTCTCTTCCGAAAATCTCTCAACTTCTCGAAGGAAGTTCCCTGAGCTTCTCGTGGTTTTCGGACGAGAAGCTCAGGGAACTGCACTTCTCATTAGAAGTTCTCTGGAACTCTCATCGGAAAAAACGTTTAACTTCTTGTCGGAGGTTCTCTGAACTTTTCGTCAAACTTCAGGAAACTTTTATGAAGAGCTGTGAACTTCAGGGAAATTTTGTAAACCTTAGAGATTTTTTTAGTACTACTTCCCTTTTAGTTCATAGAATTTCGCATTAAGTTCAGATAATTTCGCCAGAAGTTCAGAGAATTACGCATGAAGTTCAGACAATTTTGCATGAACTTCAGAGAAGCTTTGCTTGGCATACACAGTTTTGGTCACAAACTGCTCATTGGCTAATAACTTTGCACACAGTTAACAAAACGTTGTTCTGTTTGAAACAGTAGATAGAATACATTTTAAGCTTGTAATAGATACGTAAGAAAAGGTACTTTTTAATTTTAGTAATAAACTGTATTTGTTTTTGCGTTGTAAACATGAAGTGAGCAATGCTCGCTGCACCTCTCGAACTTTAAGTGTAAAAATTCATTTGTGTTGATTCAAATGTTAAGATTTACCTACTATTTGGATATCTATAGTAAGCTATGATCCTAATCTATCAATTACTTTAAAGAAAATCAATTTTCAATAACTGAGTGAAAAGTTATTAACAAATGAGCAGTTGCTGTGTACAACTGTGCATGCCAAGCATGCAGAGAAGTTCGTTTGAAGTTCAGAGAACTTCTCTAGAAGTTATCAGATCATTCATAAACTGCATAGAAACTCTTTAAAGCTCCATCGGAATAGTTCTGCGATCTCCAATAAAGTACTGTAAATTCTAAAGAACTTCAGCGCACTTCAGAGATGTTTTATGATTTTCAGAGAAATTTTTCGAGCATCAACAATGTCTGAGAACTTCTCCGAATTTTACGAACTTCAAGTTTAATCTAGTGATCTTCAAAGATCATGTCTAAGGTTACCTCACATCTCATACCACGCAGAGTACGCCTGACATTAAAATATCTGCAGTATGCATAGCCTCTCTGAAGTTTACAGGAAATTGATAAGAGTACTCGAAAGTTTGTCAACCACTGTGAAGTAGAGCAGACTTCATCGGGGGTAGTAGAGTTTAGCTGAAGTTCGCAAAACTTCTCTGAAGTTATCTGAACTTCTATGAAGTTTACAAAACAGTTTTGACATGTTTAGTGCAATTTAAAGAACTCTACCCGATCAAAGTTCAGCATCAAAATGACAGCTAATTGAAATCAAGTTTTGATATCATCATCAAACTGAAATCATAATTTGAATTCAGTTTACGCAATTGACCAATTTGATTCCAAATTTTGTTTTGATTTTCCTGTACATTTTCTCTTCAAAAATATGTTTTTGTGGGTTTGTTTTCATTTCCTTAGCATAGCATCAAATTGAATACCTGTTTTGTTATCATCAGGAAAAATTGATATCAAATTGAGGGGGAGGTAGCTCATCGATTCTTCCGGTTCGCCTCCTAGCATCGTGCTATAAGGTACCAGGCGATAACCAGGGTAGTTGATCGATAGCTCGATGACGTCATTTCGTTGGCGTCTGCAATGGGAAATTCTCATAGCAGGCGTTGACGATGGGACGTTTTTTTTTTTTTTTTTTATATAATGCGTTTATTTTTCCAGGCAGAGGATGGGACGTTGTCGAGTTGTTGAATAGCAACTATCGTGGTAACTCACCGATTACCTGTCGATCTGCCAAATTTGGAAAGACGTCTGCATTGAATTGTGTCATATATATCACAAGAAATTGCGAGTAGCTGAGTGGAATGGAGATAAGTTAAGCATTGGGTACAGAACCAAGTCTCCCCTGGGTGGTGCCAGAAGATGAGCGCAATAGAATCATCAAGTTGCCATAAGGCACGGAATGAGACTATTGCGTGGCTGGGTAGTCAAAGTCTTCCATTCGTTAGTCATTTCAGGTGGATTAGAACAGGTTTAGGTTTAGGGTGGGCGTTGGCCAGATTTGGATTTTTCAGATATAATCCTAAATAGGACCTAGATTATTTAATACACTAGTAACCTCAACTTCTGTCACAATGTTTCATTGTGTCTAATCAACAATCAATGGGTAAAATATCAAATTTGCGGTAAATTTGAAAAAAAGGTAACTTGGAGTGTAGAGCGCACTGCCCACTGGACGATTCTGAAGCCTGACCAATATATATAGATACATTCATACCATTGGCATTTTGTATTTGAGATAAGACAGAGACTGGATGCGGAGGGCCCGCTTAGGGGGAGCGTAACCCATGTTATGGCTTCCATTTATTAAATAGTTCAGATAGGCTGGAAATGATAGGTTCATGGTGAGAAAATGTACCATATGGTGCCCGTTCACTGATCAAAATTAAATTAGATTCAAATCGTCAGGCCCTGCCCTGTAATAAGGGGATTGACGATGATTTGTCAAGTTTCATTTTGCATTTGCATATAATTGTAAGTTTAGGTTTGCTTTTGTAATTGTAAGATAGATAGTTTGGCTCAATTGAAACATTGAGTTGTATAAACTTGACGAATCATACCTCTAAAATAGTAGTAGTTACAGTGCCGCATTATCTAACAACCACTGCCTGCAACTAATGTTGAGGGGTCAGCAGGGCTGATTACGGATCAAAACTAACATAACTCTAACACTGAAATGATCCCGAAACTAACGCTCATTCATTGCACTTTGAGTCATAAAGTAGTTTTATTTATTTTCCTACTAATCTATCTACACACTTAGTTTTTTCTACCGAGCTCGGCTGTGCGGGTCTCGGCGGGAAGGGGGTTTCGCTGAGATCTCGGCGGGAGTGACATTTGATTGCCGAGTCTCGGATAATGCCTTTTCTAATAATCTGCCTACGTTTCTTTTATTTGTTATCTACTTCATCCCTTTTTTATTTGTCTGCTCTTCTTTCCTCTTCTCTTCTTTTGTTTTGTTTGTTTACATATAACTAATACTTATACCTCCTTGTTTTCTCTCTAATTTGTCTACTATGTCCCACCATCACGATGAGAGATGAGCTACCGTACATGGTACACGCTCATATACACTCCCAAAATAGTATGCCGCAAGTAAGTATATCACAGAGGCAACTAAAGATCCAGAAACGAAAACCGATAACGCTGAAGATAATGAGCTGTTTTGATTTATATGACTAAATAGTATTATTTATTTATACTAACCTAAACACAACGTGGGGTGACCCAAATCCAAGCGATCACTAACCAAAATAATAGACTTATCTTTTTTCAGCAGCACTACACCAGCCAGCAAAGTTCAACAATCCATCGTTGCTTATGCCTTTGTTGTCGTTTGGAACAAGTTTTGCAAGGTAGGCGACGATTGTGCGTATTTCTCGCGTAACTTTTGAAAAGAGCCTATTTATAGCTTGAACAATACGTAAAGAGCAAATTGAAACATTGAACGTCGCGTGAAAGTGGAACTTAATGAAGGCCTAAGTACTTTTTCGTAGTTTTTAGTTTTCGGATTTGAAAGATCGTCGGTTACAGTGGCCTGCTTACTGAGCAGAAAAACGCGGTCCCAGGTCCTTACATATCAAAGAGATTTATGGTAAAATCGCTTGTGTATCGTGTATTTTGTGAAACTCGTTGTTGTCGTTGGTTCCGGGTTTGAATGGATACAAAAATTTGAGCAACGGTATTATGTGATATGAGGGGCTCGGTGGCCTTAGAACAACCGTTTTTGCTTACTGAGCAGAACATCATGAGTCTAATCTCAGGCCCATCCACATTCAAGATTCGTCAATCGTTAATATGACTACATGGTAATAACAGCAACTCGGTGATTAAAAAGGTGCTCGTCTGCCTAGTGGCAAACGTTTTTGCTTACTGAGCAGAAGACCGTGGGTTTAGTCCCAAGCTCCTTCGCGTTATATGATCGTTAGGACATCAATTCAGCTTATCGTTTACCAAAACGAACCCTGCTGCAAACCCAACCCTCTTATCCAACATCCCAGTGATTCCTCGTGGAAGTGCAGAGGTGTTCTCGGCTTCCATCAAAGCGAGTGTCATGTCAACCCAATCCTTCCCATTCCTTTCTTGACCTGTGTTCGGGCGCGGCCGGCGCTGGTATTGCCTAATTTAAGATCACCAGTTTTTACACATTGAGGATGATTGCTAGTCCCAAGCATCGTCTATTGGTTCTCTGTGTAATTACAGCTGATCTGGCAATAACAGAGTAGCAACCGTGGGCGGTCAATCAAGCTCAAGCTCATCAGGAAAAATTGATATCAAATTGAGTTTTCAGTTTGCTCTCACTGATAGTAGAAATAGTTTTCAATGTGATGTCACAGGAAGATTTTAACAGTTAAAACGACCAAAACTACAGCAACCTTTGTAATCATTATCAGCGAAATCAGAACATCAAATTTAGATTTCAATTTGATCTCAGACTTTGCTCCGGTACTGACGCTATTTGAAGGTTGTTGAGCTCATCTGAGTTCTCCATGACTGCTATGAAATTTGTAAAAGTTTTCTGCTAGTTGCAGATTGGTGAATAAAGAGAATCGCACTTTATGGGAAATTGAACGATTGAACTTATAAAGAAATTAGGTTTTGCTACTCGGTATGCAGAGGAAATTTGGTGATTAGTTGGGGCAGGTTGGAAAGTACGAACTTATGGGTGAATATGAAGATGTTGGAATATACGTTGAACCATTGGTTTGCAACGTGGAATAGCTTGGAGACGATGGAGTGTAGTTGGGTTATAGTAACGTAAGGTTGCGTGTTTTGGACTGGTTGGCAAATCGCTGGGACTCGTTAAAGAGTACTCAAGAGAGGCGTCACCTGACTATGCAAGCCTGTTCGACTGAGGGTGGGTTTTGTGGTCGTGCGGTTAGCGGCGTCACCCGTCGTTCAGGCGTATTATGAGTGCCATGAAGTGGGTGTTCGATTCCCCCACTGTCTAGTGTTAAGCATTCAGTCTGTCCATGGAAAACATTAACTTCATCGGATTCATCGGATTATGCTGACGATGAGAAGCGTGATCCTTAATCAATTTGCAGCATAGCATCTTTGAAATAATCTTCTTACACGACGTTACAATATCCTGCTGCCTAAGAAATTTCTTGTCGCATACTTCACCTAGCAAACTAAAACACATCGGCATGATGAAAGTTCATCACGCCTGCCGGACCGTTGCCAATCACTCCCGAGTTTTATATTTCCTGCATTGCATTTAGTATATTTTTCTTCAAATTGAACTGGCTTCGTTTAACAAGATGTGCGTTTTATTAGTATTGTCAGATTAACAGCCCTTCGCTCAATTTAAACTTCTGTTCAATTTTCACACTACCTTACTCTAGTGGAACTATCAAGCTATCTAGTTAATGAATTATTGCAGTAAAGCTTCATGTAGATATATGTATAAGCATTTCCTCCCAACTCTGCTTTCTTTGTTGATCAAATCCTACTCCCTAAATAACCATTTTTGATGTTGAGCTGTAGGCTAGTTCATTACATAAGAAATCGGTTATTAGATGATACCAAATCACTTATTTAATTAATTATTCTCGTCACTACCGCTGATCTTTATACACCATTTATGTTACGTCTGACATCATTTGCTATGCTGCTATGCTCGCCGACTGACAGTTGTCAGCTCTTGGGAGCTCCCGGGACTGTCTTCAAGGTTGCCGTGCGTTTCACGGTGGGTTTGACAACCTTTAGCCTATTTCGAATCAAGTGTCATATTTTCATTGGGCATATGTATCTTCATGAGCTCTATGTTTGGAAAAAAACGTATCTAAAAAAAATTGATTGTGTCGAAATGGTGTCAAGGGACGACTTGCAGATAATTTAATTTAAATGATAGAGAAATACACTGAACTTAAAACTGGATCTTTTTTCAATTAATTAAAACAAAAATCATTCCAAATTATTGAAAAAATGAATTATTAATTTATAAATATATTATATGCCACCTGTTGCCTCTCTTTACAATCCATCCAGCAGTCGAAATTTCTCGACCAACAATTGAAAAGGGCCTATCAGTTTTTTTTTAAATAAAACTTGTAATGCCCTTTCCTCACGAACCGAAACTTTCCTATGAAAATCCACTACAGAGTTTTTCCTACCCGTTGTAGACACACACACACATTTACATAATTATGATATAAAATAGCTTGATTTCTTGATAACTTAATTTGAAAGTAAAATAACTTCCATTTTCATAATATAAGGGCACTGAAAACCTTTTATTGCATCAATTCCTTTGATATGGTGCCTGAAAATTGCTTCACAAAAGTGCTTGAAGGGACAAACTTCAATGAAATTTTTTGGTCAAACAATTGTACCATAGTGGTGCATACAAAACGTTTATGGGGCTAAAATAAGAGGGTAAATTGAAGATTGATAAAATTCACCTTCGTGGTGGTAAATCGAAGAAAAAGCTTTCTATTGAATATTTCTGGTGTAAATATATCATCAAGGTGGGATATAGTGGGATAATGAATAACTTTGGTGGAAAAATTGAATCACGCTAAAAATTTGGAGGTGCAAATTTAACTGAAAATTTCTGGTGGAAAGTTCGCAACACTGTGGTGAATGTAGAAGCAAGGTTTATTAATTTTTCTGGTGCAATTTGCATCGTTCTGATGAATGCAAGCTTCATCGAAAATTTATGGTGGAAAATTTGCACCATTCTGGTGCATGAAGACGCAAAACCTGAAAATTTCGCCACAAAGGTGCATGGTGAAACAAACTTCACTGACAATTTTTGGTGCACCGTTCTGGTGAATTGAGGAGCATGTTTTATTGAAAATTTCTGGTGCAAAATTATGGTGGAAAACTTTCACTGGTAAATGAAGGAATAAGCTTTATTTATAATTAAGCTATTTTTAAAATTTCTGGTTGAACATCTGCACCGTTCTGGTGAACGGATGGGCACGCTTTTCGGAATTTTTTTGGAAAATTTGCATCCTTTTGCTAAATAGAGAAACAAACTTTAATAATAACTTCTGGTATAAAATTTGCACCATTCTGATGATTGGAGGGAATATACTTTACTGAACATTTATGATGAAAAATCTGAAAATAGGGGCAAGCTTTATTTGATGAAAAACCTGCAACATTCTGATGATGGGAGAACAAGCTATATTGAAAATATTTGGTGGAAAATGGAAAAAGGGAATCTTCACCAATCAGAGGATTGGCGAAGCAATTTTTATTGAACATTAACGGTGGAGAATTTGCATCGTTCTGGTCAATTGAAATTTTCTGGTATAAAATTATCTGGGGGCAAGTTTGTATTGAAAATTTCTGGTGTAAGGTTTGCAACAATCTGCTGCATGGAGGGGCAAGCTGAAATGAAAATTCCTGATGTACAAATTGCACAGTTCTGGTGAATGGAGGGGCAATCTTTATTGAACATTTGTGGTAGAAAAACTACAACGTTTGGTGAATGGACGGACAATTTAAACTTGACTTCCGAGAAGAGCCTCAAGGGTATTAAATTCTGAGGACAGTTCCAAAAGAAAAGATTTCTGGGGATTATTCCATGAAAATTCAGCGAATAATTTCTAGTGAATCCTGCAGATAGTTCTAAGATAATTTCGAAAAGAATATCGAGAGAATCAAATTTTGAATTAAACTCCAAAGAGATGTTGGGGAAAATTTCAAGGAAATTCCGAGGATAATTTCAAGTTCATTTTGGGAAACATTTCTTGAGAATACAGAGGAAATTATTCTGAAACTTTAGGGGAATTTCAGTTCCAAGGTATGCCGAGAAAAAAAAAGTTCTTAAATATTCCAAGAAGAACCTCAAGGATATTGAATTCCTAGGACAGTCCCAAAATATTTCTGAGGAGAATTCAAATAAAATTCTGCGGATAATTTCTAGTGCATCGTGCAGATAGTTTCAAGATACTTTCGAGAAGAATTCCGAGAAAATCAAATTTTGAGTGAAATTCCAAAGAGATTTTAAGTAAAATTTCAAGCGAATTCCAAGAATAATTTCTAGAAACGGGTAAGAACTCCAGGATTTTCAGTTATAAGGTGATCTGAGAAAAAATCATGAGGAGTTCTAAATATAATTCCAGTAGACTTCTGAGAAGAATTTCAAAAGAGTTATTAGGAAAGTTCAAAAAAAAAAAAATCTGAGAAGAACCTCAAGGATACTGAATTCCGAGGACAGTTCCAAAGGATTTCTGGGAAGTGTTCCAAAAAAATTCAGCGGATAATTTCTAGTCAATCCTGCAGATAGTTCCAAGCTGCCCATAAATGAGAAATTGGCTAATAAGCCATTTTTGTCAAAATCGAGAAAATGGTGTTAGTTGATATGTGGCACTTTTGTCAAGGTCCCCACTGTATACAATTTTGAAAAAAATGATTCGTGCGGATAAACGACTTGAAAAACTAGATGGCTAATGTGCAATATAAATGAAAAATTGTCTAATGTGCATGATCAGTCTGAAACCGAGCGCAGCAACCAGTGTGTTTTTAATAGGGATTTTTTTTTTAACATCAAGTAAGATGGTTATATAGTCAAGTGGTTACAGGCATCAAGTTGAAAATCGGAAGATTCAGGATTCAAAACTTGTTTTATGTTAAACTTTTTTTATAATTTTTTTTTAAATAAATGTTAAAGATTCAGAAATTTTTCGGTTTTACAGCTTATCGCAATACTCTTTAATTAAATATATTATGGAAAGAATGTTTTTATTTATTTATAACAGCTTTATTGATGTATAATAAATGGAAAGAGCAAGGGAAATGAAAATGGTAAATGTTACAATATAATCACACATTATTATTATGCTCCTTCATTGGTATTATGATTCTTCATCCGATATGTCATCGTGGGTTGGAAGGTTATACCAGTACATTTTTTTGTCGGGAGGCAACAACGGTAGAATTTTTTGTATTATTCCTTGCTTACGTGTAAGTTCGACTCCTTTTGGTAACATCCGGAAATGCATCGTAGATGAAATGTCGAAATCAGCTGATTGAACTTTCCTGATTTGTTCTCTGGTGAAGAAGTTGCACGATTTTGTTGCTCCAGAAAATTCATTGGCGTACGTAAAATTATACGATCCTCTTGAAAATATGATAAGCTTCACCTCATTAAGTTTCGGTCGAGGTCTCAGCTTGGTTGCCGGTTTGCATGTCATATCTCAGGTAAAAAAATCAAATGCCTGCATTTTCACTGCGACGGAATCTTCTTGAGCAGTGTTGACACAAGTATAAAAATCTTCAAATGTATGAACTTCCCCTTTATCAGCTGATTTCATTCGTTTTTCAACAGCATGATGGAACGAATCAGCGGACATAAAGGTGTGTCCCGGTTCAAAATACTTAAATTCAATAACGTTAGTCTCAAGCAACGTTGAATTTACAAGAAGGATCATAAATAAGAACAGATTCCAGTTCTTATTCTGACTACTACAATTATCTAGCCAAAGCACAATATGCTTAGCGCTCCGCTCAATTTGCAGATATTTTAGAAAGCAGCTCGTGATGTCTGATGCCTTTCTTCCGCTAATGGATTCATCCCAAACGAAACCATAAACTAAACCATGCTTTGCTCCTCCAACTGGAGCAAACGTTTGGTGCAAAATGTTTATTCGCTTCGTGAATATGACGGTTTTATAAGAGTCCATCCTTGGTATTTGAACCACCTGTAATAAACATCAATACTCAATAAATATTCATATGTTGTTATTGAATGCAAAAAAATACCTTTTGCAGATCAACGGACATAATTATTGCTTTCTTATTGGTTTTATCCTTTTGATATTCTTCGCGAGATGTGCGTAGATTATGATCGTGCCACATTTTGCAGGCTTCACAAAGATCAATTGCTGGTTCGTTTGTTGGTGAATCATGATTATGGCCAGCCTCAGCTACATGCTGATGGTGAATTTCACATACTTCGCATTCTTCTAGTCCAAGCTTGGTGAATTTGATGTTCATAGCTCGAAGTATGCTGTAGTAAAAAATATAATTTTTAAATGTCCACAGATTTATACAAGAAAACATACCCGCAGTAATATTGGTATGAACACTTCGTATTTTCATCGGTCTGCTTTGCAATATATGCATCAAACAAGCGTCTGGCTGAAAGGTCCGAAGGCAAGTATTTAACATTTGGAGCATGGATCCGTCGATAGTGAGATATCGTAGGATTATGTAATAGTATGTCTTCCGTGACCATCTTTTTCAGATCTCTGCTCTTTAATTTTTGAAGCATACCCCTCTTATCAATATTCCAGTCACGCGATGCTTCTTTCTTGAACGCGCGAGAGATAGTATTACTGAAATTTACAATCGATGTACTACAAACAAATACTACGCCTATTAAGAACAGAATTCATACCTGCAAGATTTTTCATACCCAATTGTGTTCAGAAAAAATGTTGCACAAACGTTCTGCGAACTGAAAAAGGAATCTTTCAAATGATATTTATATGTAAAACATTTCCGATGCACAACGGCACGTATGCGTCTACGTTTAACTTCGATCTGCAGAACGTTTTCCCAGATAAAACCTTTTTGATCGGCAGGCGTCTTGTTCCAATACGACTCATTGATGCGTAGCCGCATTTCTCTATCTATTTTAGATTCACAATCCAGAGGACATGCTGCACAATTTCCAGGCAGCACTGTGTGTTTTATTCGCTTAATCGTTTTAGTCTCCAGAGCTACTGCTTCTCGCTTTGTGGGCTTACGACGCGGAATACTGTCATCTGGCTCCTGCTCAGTTTCACTAGTGGTTCCGTATTGTTGTAGATAATTTAAAGCCATATCTAGCTGGAATTCACACCACAATAAACGAGAACGTATGCACGTTAGCCAAAACAAATGACCGTTTGGCGAATTTCCCTGAGATTGTAATTGAAAAAATGGCTACTATGATTAAAAATCAGCCTTTATAGAAAATGGCTATTAGTTTCGTTGTTTTTATTCAACGGCATGTTTCCGGCATAGGCAAATACTGTTATGTATATTTAAAAGACAATTTTATCTAGTAAAACTTATTCAACCAACAGAAATGTTAAAATTGCATTTTTCTCGATTTCGTGCTTCAGGCACATTAGCCAATTTCTCATTTATGGGCAGCAAGGTGATTCCAAAAACAAAACCAAGGAAATAAATTTTGAGTGTAATTCCAAAGGTATTTTGAATAAAATGGCAAAGGTGTACCGATAATTTCTAGCTCATTCCGGGAATAATTTCTGGATAATACTGAAGAAATTCTACTGAAACTCTAGGGGAATTTCAATTCCAAGGTGTTGTGAGTAAAAATCAAGAAGAGTTTTAAAAGTAATTCCAGAGCACTTCTGAGAAGAATTTCAAAAGAGTTCATAGAGTTCTAAAAACTTCGAAAAGAACCTCAAGGAATTCTGATGATGGACTTTTTCGCACCAGTACAAAGTTTAAAGACAGCTTTTGGATTCCCTAATTGAAAAGTGGGTATTAGTTTGCCATAGAACCTTGGTCGATTGTCGTCTCACTAAAAATTCGTGTAAGAATCTTCTCTGAAAATTTCAAGTCATTTGTTACCGTGGTTAAAAAGTTACAGCTGTTTATGTTTGTTGCAATAAATTCGGGTTTGTCTTTTATATCATCTCTAAAACATATTGAATATTCGGCATCATTTTCTGTCACTCTAACTGGCGGTGCTGAGTTACAGGGTTGATGGCTGGCAGCACTGCTGGAGTACAAGCCAAGTGTAAGGACAAAACAGCAATATACTTTTATGAAGAGCTTTGAGTGTGTTGGTTTATTTCCATTTAATTCCGTTATAATTGTTTATCTTTTGACGGATGCGCGTATTTCGTCTACTACTTGCAGACTTCATCAGTGCCAAGTACTAAACATCACTGATCAAGATTGGATTTATCAAGAGCAATATACTGTTTGTTCACTGCTATGCGCACTGTTTGAACCTTGTACTTGTCGACGCAGTGTGCATGCGAAAGGAGAATGTGATTCTTATTGGTCATTTATGTCGATTTGTCGGTGCTATCACCACCATATGACGTGACTTCAGCTGAATCCAACCACCAAGGCAACAACATTGCAGCAAATGTATCATTTCAGTTAAAGCCCTACTATTGCAACCATTTGACGAACCGATCGTCATCAACATCGTCGATGATGGTAAGCGTGATTACCTCTCACCCCAGCAGGCCTGGGTTCAATACCAGTCGGCGCCGCCGGGATGTTCTGAGGCATAACATCTCTGATCACGCCTTCCTTCGGATCGGAAGTAAAGCCGTTGGTCCCCGGTTCATGAGCTGAGGGGTCGATAGGTAGGGTCCAGGTGTGGGAGCTGCCTTCCTGGCACGTCGGTAGCATTGGTGCTCAGCACGGAAAACAAGATCGACGAAAAAAAAAACCAAAGGAAAAAAAAAAAACATCGTCGATGGGATAAAATTGCCAATTTACATTGGCTGTCTGAAAGTAGTTTGCATTGAAGAAGATGAACCACCACCGGAGCAAAAAATAAATAAAATTAGCTAGATTGAACAGTAGGGAAATGGTGGGAGGTGGACAGCACTATACACCACGCACTTTGGAGTGCTCCCTATCCCCAGATTAAATGCACAATAGAAAAAAAAATTGCCCCTCCTTAACAAGATTCCTGTGCATGCTAGTGTAGACGAGCTTCGAATCACATAAAAAGAGCATTACAAGTTTTGTTTATAAAAGTGGAGAGGTGCTCTTCAATTGTTGTTTTTGAAATGATTTGAATTCTTCTCTTCGTTATGAAGAGAAAAACAAAAACAAATGCACTGTTGCAAAAAACCTTATTACGATGGAATTAGATAAATTTATTGGAGATTAAACAAGTTATAGTCTGTCTGTGGTCTGGAATGAAATTGACCCCAAGGTACAGGCAAACGTTTAAACGAATATGCAACCTGTAACAACATAATTCAACCGGTAACAGTTTCATGATCTCCCATATCGCAATATGCCAATATAATATTTCATCCAAAACAAACCTCATAACGGATCATTATTTACCCGTCTGACGCAGAATAGCTCAATTGGCAACATACTTTTTTCGTTATCATTAGAGTGCTGCATTTAGACCAGCACGTGCCGACAAACAAAAACAAAAACTACTCCCTCTAGTCTAGCCGAGAGTTCACTACTATCATGATACGTTCAAGCACGCACGCGCCACCATCGCATCGACCGCCAGCAGTGAAAGCACGAAGAAGTATGCAACCGCTTGTTGATGTACGATTATGGTTTTCTCACTAAGCCGAGCGGGTTACTCAACCCATAAAATGCCAGACTGATAAGACCTTCCCGTGTGGTGGCCGCGTGGCAAAGAAGCCCTCTCGCAAGCCACGCGCAAGCTGTCCGCCTAGTGCGTTATCACGGTCAAAAATAGAGCTCGACTGGGTTCATTGCAAAAGAGGCTAATCCGATCCGGTTCTATGTATGGAGCAATGCTCGTTTGAAATATAGGCCACCAAAATTAAATAAATTCGGAAAAAATGGGCGAGATAACTGACAGCAGCATTGCACTACACTGGAGGAATTTCTCAGGAAAGGAAAACAATGCTACGAAAAAAGTGAATCTCTTCAACTGTCGATTTCGTAAGGACAATCACAATGGACCGGAAATATCTCAAACGTCACCTTTCAATTTCGATTCGATCGTGTTTCTAGACCAGAGACCGGAGCGGAGACGTGTGACGAAACTAAGTCCTTATTGCCCTCCCACAAATCGGACGCAGGACTTCAATAATGTGACGAAAGAAATGGTAGAAGAAGGAAAAGTCAAGTTGCATTGTCTTTCAAGATCCATTCAAGCAGTCATTTCCGGTGCGATGTTACCTTTGACAGGACGAAAGGTTCGTGTCTGCTGATTCCTTTCCATCGTCCATCGGATGGATTACAAAATGTTATTCTGTTTCGCGGTGGCACAGTCTGGTTGCTGTGCAAAAAATAAGTATACCTATTGACCTGAAGATAATCCTACCCGGACCGACATAAGTCCGGGTCTACACGGTTTAGAAGAAGCACGACATATTTAGTCACATGGGCAAGGAGGGGGCAATAATATTGGATTTCAGTCACGCTTTTGTGGAAGGTCAGAACTGATCAAATCATAATCGAGAGCACTTTGTCCTCGGACCATTTGACTTTGTTCGCATGGAGCAGTGCTTCACGTTGATTGAAACCCGAGGAGAGGATCGCCATCGGACCGAATTTCCTTTCGGCAAATTCAGAACGAAAATTACTTTTAATTCATTTTGCACTTAGCAAGTTTCACATTTCGCAGCGTCCATACACCGAAATCGTGACATATCCCGAGGTGAGTCCTGCGCGCAGCAGATGACCAAAATTCGCGTGGTGCATTGCCAATCGGTGCCTCCACCCACGTGTCCTCGCTTGGGCGAGTGCGGCCCATTGATCGTCTCACGCGCTGTGCTGCTTTATTGCAACCATAAATTAGGCTCGATTCCATTATTATTACTTTCCATCTGTTCTCGTTAATTTCGCCATTCCTTACCTCGGACGACCCCGGCTGGCGTGCGGAAGGGCCTACAAGATCAATTGTTTTGGGCTGGGATCTCGAATCGAACCGGAGGGCGACACACGCATATCTCTACTCTTCCCACGGGTCGATCGTGGCGTGCGCAAGGCAAGGATTACATACTTTAACGCGATCGGGGCGTCCGTGCGGAGTGCCATTCCTCCATTCCGGCGGTGGCCGTCGCGTCGTGATGGTGGCACCTGGATTAATGCTGGGGTGAGGTGACGCATTCCTCGAATATTCCTGAAGTGGTGTTGAAGTACTCCTACGTCGTCGATGGACGGGTGCAGATGCCGATATTTATTTGTTTTGTCGTGGCTTTGAGATATGGCAAGTTATGGTAAGACCGATGGCAGCTGCAACTTTTCAGAGTTTGGCGGATTCAATTCCGAATTGTAAGAGATTTAAATACAAAATTCCAAGCTTTTGAAACGCTTGAGAAGTTTCAAATCATGCCCTGCTTGCAGCTACTTCTCAGGAATAAATATTGATTCAAGAAGACACATTAAGATTAAATTCTAATGAAGGCTTCTATGAAGGCCACTTAGTTGCAACATGTCCATTTAAAATTTACAGTTAGCCGGTATATTCTGGTATTCAGAATACGAAATTGAACACATTTTTAAAAAAGTTTATCTACTTCTTTCTTTTTATTGAACACGACCAAAATTTAAAATAAACAATACATATTTTTCACTTTTTCTTCTAGTACCTTCTTCTTTTCTTCTTTTTTCTTCTTGTACCTTATCCTTTTTCCTTGTTTCTGTATTGCTGTCATTTTTTAGCTCCCCTTAACCTAGCTTAATTCTAACGTTAATTTGGGAAACCGATTACCCACGGCGTACTCGGGGTTAATAACACCTTTATGAAAGGGACCTAACCTAAAACTTATCGAAACCAAACATGAAAAATCCGAATACCATAAAAAAACCCATAGAGCATTTATAACTTTGAATTACGTAATTAAACTTGTTTGATTACTAAATTCATTTTCCAAATTTTTTTTCTTCGATTTATTTCTAAAGCCAACATCCTTTTGAAATCCACTAAATTTCTATTCATATAATTCTTCAGATTGTAATTAACTGTGTTGGCCAAAATCCATAATCCCAACTTTTTGTTTTTCTTACCTAAACTTTTATCCAATATTTCTAGAGGGTCTGCAACATTGATTTTAAGGTTAGTTTTTATTTGCTCTGTTGCATATTTCCAAATAATGCTTGAAATAAGACATTATTTTAATCGATGTTTAATATCATCAGTTTCTTTACACTTGCTACAAATACTATCATCTATTCCACGAATCTTGTGTTTTAATAGCTTGCTGCAAGTTGGAATAATATCGTTTACGAAGTTATACAAGGCTACTCGAAGATTTGAACCAATGAACTTCATATTCATGTTAATTCAAACATTTTCGCAGGTCAAGTAAATATTTTTCATTTCTATTGCTGGTTGAACCTGCAAACTATCAATAAAAACGAGTAAATTTGTTTAGTCGTGTTCAAATTTGTCATCCTCACAAGATTTTCTGCTTCTCTGCCATAAATACCGAAGGTTCTTCCTAGTTTAAGGTTATTTCTATTAATGAATAGAAAATCTTGTGAGGGATTTGAGTCGTTCTTAACTGAAGTGTATACTGCCGCTCTTCGCATGTCGGTCCCATAGCAGTTTTTGTCAAAACTGAGTTTTACAATGCAAATGGTAGCTGATCACTCATATTTTCTTAATACTGGATGAACTCAATAACTTTGTTCTGAAAAAGTTTGGAAAGACAGCTAATTGGTTGTCTCATCACATAAGAAGCAATGGTACGAATCAAGCTAAAAATGCGATTTTCACGGCTTGTTGATTTTTGCCACGGGACCGACATGCGAAGAGCGGCAGTATAACATGTTACGAATAATCAGTGCTTTAATTTTCGTGCCTACATGAACCAATTCCAAACCCCCTTTCTTTTTTTTCTAAATATAGTTGATTTCTATTGATTTTAAATAAGTATCCCATCCACAAATAGTTACCTACAATTGTAGTTACTCCTGCAATGAACTTGTTAGGAGTCGGAATTATTTGACCCACATACCACAATTTGGATAAAATGTAAGTGTTTAGGATCCAAAATTTTTGGATCATGTTTAAATTTCTAAATTTTGCTGAATTTCATATGCTCTTGAAATAGTTGCTTCCCATGAATTCTTAAAGGTAACACCTTATATTTTCATTTCGTTAACCTGATGAATATTGGCACTATTAACTTGAAAATCGTTAAAGCACAACAAACGCGATTTTTTTTATTGTTTAAACTAATCCTAGCTTCCTTAGCAAACCTTGCCATTATCTGAAAGATCTTTTCAAATTCATCTTGATTTTTAATAACAGTACAGATATCGTTAGCATAAACAACCAGTTTAATGAATCAATTTGCCCGGAATTGCATCAGAGAGCATTGCAAGTAATGGCTTCAAGTAGAGTACGAACAGAACCATACAAAGCGGACATCCTTGTCGAACCGAACGATCAATCCTTATCGCGCTTGTCAAACTTCCTTATACCAGCAACCTGGAAAATGCTCCTTCGTATACATTTTTAAACAAGCAATAAAAACCGAGGGGAACCCGAATTTTGTCAAAACTAGCCAAAGGTAATTTCTATCGACGCTGTCAAAGGCCTTCTGAAGATCTAGACTCAAAAAGGCAATCTTAAAAGATTTTTTTCTTATTGGAATACGCTACTAAATTCCTTAAAACTTTTAAATTGTAGCCGTTTTACAATCAAGTTGCCTCAACCTTTAGAGACGGAAGTGTATTGCTTGGGAAATTATGCTTAGTGGGACTAATACACATTACAACCTGATTGTAAAACTCAATTTTGTGACTTGTTTTGGACACGGTATCTCTGTTCGAAACATAATTAACAGTCAGAGTACTAAGGATGCAAAGCGCGTGACGATGCTGTGAACAAGCATGGTTCTCAATAACGGGACAGTCATGCAGTGTTGCAGCATTGTCATGCATTTTGCTCCCTTGGTCTTCTGACTGATTAAATAAATAGTACCGTAAGACGGGGTGACATTGAAACTAGGAAGTCACATTGGGCCAAAATTGAAAAATGTTTATTGATGCAAATATCTTCAATATACAGAAAGTGATGTTTCTTGAGCTTCTGAGGTAAAGTGTAGATAACATTAACTAGTTGTTTTATTTAATTTGTGCTGTAAAGTAAAATGTCATAAATAGTAGTAGATTTTTTTAAATGTTTGCACACTCTTTTATGAAAATAGACGAAGGCTACAAGCGATCTTTAACCATACATACGAAGTACGTTGTGATCATAACAAGTGTACTCCAAATAGCTACGATAAATTTATATATTTTAAGATATGTTAAGATATTTTAATTAAATTTATGTGTTGGCCCAATGTCAGCCGCCCTAAAGGTTTTACATTGGTCTATTTTTTAATTAATTTTAGTAAAATGAGCTTTCAATTTCAATCAACCATTTCCATGACAGTCGTAAATATATCATTGATGATGATTCACATGCTTAACATTGTTTTCCTTGCTAAAATGTGAACGTTGTTAGGTAGGGAACGAATTTATTTTGATTTTTTGGCCCAATGTCACCTCCACTTACGGTATCACTGAAACACTAACCAAACAAAATCTTAGATTATCCCATTTAGTTTAAGGGTAGTGTCAAAATGTTCCCCCGAAATTACATTTGAACACTACCCTGAAATGAAAGGGGATAACTTAAGGCTTTGTTGGATGTGTGGCTCAGAGATACTGATTTTTTTTATTATCCTGAAATATTTTATTTGATGATGAAAATGTGTGTCAACCTGTTTGCCAATCGATTTAAATACATGCGATGTTTGTGTGACTTACACACCTACACACTTGCTAACGACTACGCCGGAGCTGTCCTCGTACGAAGCAATTAATTTTACTGATGTTACAATGAACAGCTAATATATAAAAAATCACCATTTTACCACATTCCATATAGTTGCAGAGAAAAATCAAGGCCTACTTCGTTCAAATTTACACAGAAATCAATTTTACGAATGTTCCAGATCTTATGACGGACCATCTGGTGACTACTCAGAGCCATTGAACAGCTAGTGTATCTATAATTATCATTTTACTTTATTTCACATAGTTGCAGAGCAAAATCAAGGCCTGCTTTGATCAAATTTACGCAGCGATAAATTTTACGGATTTTCCGTATTTTCTGGACCACCTGGTGATAACTCGAAGCCAATGACCAGCGAATATATAAAATATCACTATATTACTACATTCCATTTAGTTGCAGGGAACAAGCAAGGCCTGCTTTGATAAAACTTACACATAAATCAATTTTACGGATGTTCCGGATCTTCTCACGGACCATCTGGTGACTACTCAGAGCCATTGAACAACTAATGTATCTAAAATCACCATTTAACTACACTCCACATAGTTGCAGAGTAAAATCAAGGCCTACTTTGATCAAATTTACACAGTAATAAATTTATCAGATTTTCCGGATCTTCCAGCGGGTTATGTCGTGACCACTCGGAACAATTGAACCGCTAATGTAACAAAAATCACCATTTTACTACATTTAACGTAGTTGCAGAGCAAAATCAAGGCCTACTTTAATCAAATTTACGCAGCAATACATTTTACGGATGTTCCGGATCTTTCCGCGAGCCACTTGGAGCCAGTGAACAGCTAATATATAAAAAATCATGATTTTACTACATTATATACAGTTGCAATGAAAAATCAAGGCATACATTGATGAAATTTACTTAGCAACCAATTTTACGGATGTTCCAGATCTTTCGGTGGGTCATCTGGTGACCATTTGGAGCCAATGACCAGCTAATATTTCAGAAATCACCATTTTACTGTATTCCATATAATTGCGGAGGAAAATCAAGGCCTACTTTGATCAAATTTACACAGCAATCAATTTTACGGATGTTCCGTATCTACCAGCGGACCATCTGGTGATAACTCGAAGCCATTGAACAGCTAACATATGAAAAATCACCATTTTACAACATTTCTCATTGTTGCAGAGAAAAATCAAGGCCTACTTTGATCGAATTTATGTAGCACTAAATTTTACGGATGTTTCGGATCTTCCGGTGGATCATCTGGTGACCACTTGGAGCCATTGAAACGCGTATATATCTAAAATCATTAATTTACTACATTTCATATAGTTGCAGAGAATAATCAAGGCCTACTTTGATCAAAAATACATAATAATCCAGATTAAGGTTGATCCAGGTCATCGGAAGGCCTTCCGGTGGACGCTCAGTATTTAGAACCAGGTTATGGGTTGATGTTGTTAAAATATTAATTAGCACTACCCATAGATGCCTGTTGCTGTGGATTTTCAGCACCACCTTGATGTAGACGACTGGTACCTTTTCTCCCCCCGATGGCCTCTCGGAAACCCGGAATAAAACCGGAACCACTTGGTCAATCTATTCCAATTTTTAGTAGACCAAAATTTCGAACATTTTTCTACTCACTGTGAACATTTCAACCAATTTCATGGTTAAACAAAAAATTTATACCTATGCAAACATTGCTATTCGTATACCTGTTCGTAAAAATAAAAACTGCACAAGCGCGTTAGGCCCTCCCCAGAAGTGAAGCAGGTGGTGTTCGTTTGAAACGCTAATAACTTTTCGGAGGTAACTCGGATTCACATCCGATCTTCAGCCAAGATGTTCCCAATACTTCAAAGGTGCTACATTTTGTACACGAAGAAAATCGACCCACTACAGCGTCACCTTGAGCCGCGAATGTAAAAGTGGCTCGCTCCCCCATACATTTTGTCGATTTTCCCCATACAAACTTCAAGCCGTTTGAGCGAGGGGTTCCCGTGAACCAAATGACTTCAAATTTTGGCAGGGTGTTTCTGACCCCCAAAACTACCATTCCAGAGAGTAGCGTTTGAAATTCCAGATTTGACCTATTTTGAAACAGTCTAATGTACATCTATGTGAATCTAAATTAAAAAAAATAAAACCTTCAAATTGATGGTCTAAGATCACAAATAGCTTATTTGGTTGTGGAGTAATCTCTTCTGAAAGATGTATTGTTTAGAATTCTCAAAAATCCAGGGTTGTAGCCGAGAGGGATCTAGGCACTTCAGAGCTAAATAAAAAAAGGTGTTTATTCAAAATGCCAAAATAAACGTTTTGGCTAAGTTTGGCTCAAATCGGTGACATCGACCACAGATGGTGTACCCACTTGAGTTGGAATGACCCATATATTATTACAACTTTGCTTCTACATGTTCAAATGTTGAATTTTTTTCAAATGTTTTTGCTATGGAAATGAGCAAAAAGACTTTTGTTGTTACGATTAGTTTTACAGCATACCAGAACGGATTATTTTAGACATACAGAGAAGTTTGTGTACATGTTTAGCGCGATCTTTTGAACTTAACATGTTCATGATTAATCCACTTAGCACTGGGCTATCTTATGTCAAGGAGATTGAGAAACACCATTGTTCTATCAAATCAAATATTTAGTTGCACTCACTTTAAAAAAAACCCTCGTTTATGATTTCAGTCGCAACATTGAATTTAAATTTGGCATCACTTTGAAAAAGGGACCAACAAAAAAATTGGAATAAAACCAATTTTCTCTGTTTTTTTTTTCTTCTGCTGATTGAAAATCTAATATCTCAGGAATAACGTAAATTATTTGTGTCGTTATGTTTTTCTTATGTAAATAAATGAAAAAAAAACAATCGATGGTGCTATCAAATTTAAAATAAAAATGCATTGATTTCGAGAAAAATGTGTTCACAATTTTCAAGCGTGAATTAAGAAATTTGGCCACACTGTACGCATATGTTTATAATTTATTGCATAGATTCCTTATCTAACACCTAATGCTAATTGTAGCTTCATTCGCTCCAGAGATATTAACAAAGTAAAGTAGCGCATACGTGAAAAACCCGAAAAATAAAAAAAGAAATCCTTGAACCGAGCGATGTAATTTCAATTTTCTCATTTTTCTCGGTCACTTTCACTTTTGAAACTTTTCACGGTCACTTGGTATGGAATAGCCCATATGTTATTGTTGTTGTAGAGAATCATATCGACTGATGAGAATATGTAAAAGTAGCTTTTACATATTCTCATTTTTGATGAAGTATGTAAAAGTACAGCTCTTACATACTTTTTACCGAAGCTTCTCATAAAAGCATCTAAAATCAGCTTCTGAAGACATTAGAAAAATTCACCGGTTGAACACAAATTTATTTAACATGTGCTGAACAATCAAAAGATACATTGAGTATCGCCCGTCTAATAACTGGACATATTTGAAAACCAATAATAGCTTCATTTTGTATAATCAGTATTCAAATCAATGCTGCAAAATCATACATTTGATGATCGTCGTTATAATTGGCTTGCGACAACCATCAATTACAACCTTGCATCATACCTCCACCATCGTTGAAGATTCTTAGTTCAGGATCCAGATGCCTTTCACTTTCGGACATCCATTTCCATAGCATAATGATGTCCCCTCTGTAATTATCTGCATAATTTCTTCATTAGAACTACATGCCAGTGCAATTTGCATAATTCAGAGTGCACTCACAGGGCATAATCACATTTCTCCACGCGGTGGTCGTGATTGTTCCAGGCCGGTGGTCACCACCGCAGGCAGCTACAGTCCCCCGAAAAAAAAGACTCACCGGACTTCCTCCAGAGCATGTAGCAATTGCATCACGTCAACGGTTTTCTGGCCATTCTGCCATGCTAATGGCAAACCTACCAAAGCTTTGCCACCCAGGAGCGCTTCTCCGAGAAAATTGAAGCTACACGCGCCCAAAACCATGGCCTAAGGAGCATTTGGAAGGCAGAAGGAAAACAGCACGAAGCAGCGATTATTATTTACCATTTTTCATGTTTGGGCTGCATCTCTCGATCTGTCATTGCGTGGACAGAGACCTCTCAGAAAGTTGTTGATTCAAGGTCTTATTGTGGCGGCGTGCTTGGCCACCAGAGCCTCACTCAAGCGGGAGCAAAATGTTCGAAATGTGGTCGAGCCCACCTAGAGTCCCTCCCTGCGCCCAAACGAAAGCGAATCTGGCAGGCGCGTGTAGGTTCATCCCCTTTCCCCGTAGACGGAGCAGCATTACACACACAAAAAAACTCCTACCCAAGATCTGCGTGTGGGGCCTCAATGATCGCGGAGCATGTCTGTGCTGCTGATGCCTAATTGCATGCAGTGCCTTCCGTCCCTGCTCCTTCGAATGATGGCTTAAACTATTAGGACCACACTGCCATTAAAATAAATGTTTTTCGATCGCTCTGTCCAGGGCGTAACGGAGCAGGAACCTGCACAGAAGCTAATAAATTCGTTCAATTCTCGGTCGAGTCCCCGTCTGGTCCCGGCCATGCGGCAACGCATAATCATCATTATCGTCATCAAGGGTTGATTAAAAATTCATTTTACAAATTATTTCAAATGTGCACAACGTAAATAATCGATCCTTCGGTAGCGAAACGGGAGCAAAAAGCGCTTTGTTTGTCCCGAGTTGGAGCGATGGAGAGAAGGGCAACCTTCAATCCAGAATTTGAGCATTGATTGACTGTAATTACCCCCCACCAAGATGGATGAGGTGGTCCAACGAAGGCTGAACTTGATGCTGGATGATGTCACATGATTGCTTAATAAATGAAGCCTGTGCCGTTGCGAACTGACCCTCTAGGCTTTGACCGTTATTAGTTGGTCCAGCCAACTGATTGAAGGCTGCGAAAGGCCACTATCAAAATAAATCATGAGAAGGCTATCATCGATTATAATTGCAGATCGCTCATAATATGTTTGTTCCAAAGGGGTGATGCGTGTTTGGGGATGGGCCAGAATTTGATGGCCGCATGATACTTAGTCGTCTGTTGGTTCAGCCAAGGATTGGATATGTTATCAACCTATATCACTCGACGGTTGTGATATGCAACAGTATGAACCCATTTAAGAAAATGCAAGATTTGATAAAACTCTTGTACTTCTCTAAACTAAATTTCAAGGAGTTTTAAACTTCTGTAAAGTTCTGAGAATTAAAAAAAAACAAAGAATTGGGAACTGCTCTGAAATTCCGGGAAATGATTTTCAAGTTCTGATGATCTTTGAACTTCTCTGAAATTCCAAAAAAACTTCTATAAACTTCTCCGAAGTTCTTAAAATTCATTTAAGATCTTTCTATGAACTTCTTTGATGATGTTGGTTAAAAATAGATCGTAGCTGAAGATTCTATGGATCTACTTTGGTATATTTATGCTGTTTTAAAATCTGCCACAATTCTAGATGTATTTCAATTAGAGCAACATTTCAAAAGAAGAAAACTTTATTGCAAATCATAATTTAACTATTTTAAACAAAGATTGTGCAAGGCACAACACACATTTATAATCTTCGATGATTTCGATGGCGAATAGTGCAATTGCCGGGCGTCTAGAATGCATCGGAAACGATTTTTCAGTATTCCGATGGTCCGTTCAATTATGCCCCTCCCTAAACGATGCAACATATTGAAGTTACTTTCAGAACTTCCATCTTCCGGTGCTCGGTTTGGAGTTATCAACTATGGCTCAGATGGGTAATCCGATCCCTAAGTAGTCATTTATTTTAACGAACAAGCATTACCTAAGATTTTAGTGTTTGTGTCGCCATTTCTATGCAGCTGCTGCATGTATCTTCGAGCCGAGCCTAACTCCCACACATGCAAATCATGGTTGGATCCTTGATATCCGGCATCTACGAAACGAATTCGTTGTGTGTCGTCACACATCTAAAAATACATATTGTAAGCATACAGGAACATACATAGTACAGAGGTTACTTACGCTCAAAACATTCAAGCTATGAAATTATTTTTATATGTGTTCCATCAACACACATGATCACGGCAGGGATACCTGATTTCTCATAGAAAAATGGTTTTGCTCGACACATTTCTTCATCCGACATGCGTATGTTTATCCACTGAGGACAGATTTTCCTCTCAAAAACAGTTAACATTTCTGAAAGAATCTTTGAAAACGTTGACTGAGCTACTGCGACATCAAAGTCTTTTCCGGTTCCATGCTGATAGCTGCCTTCGGCAAAGAAATGAAGACAAGCTGCGAGTTTCTCCTTCACGGAAAGGGCTCCTTGCTTTTGAGGGGGAAATTCGTCAATAATTTCGTCAAGGATGTACATAAATGCTTCCTTGTTCAACCGGAAGTTTTAGATAAATCTAAAACAAAATTACAAGCATTAGGACACAGTTGTTGTTGTTGTAAGTGGCTATGTTATAATCTGTTGTAGCACAGTTAGAAGACGTAAGCAATTATCTAAATACACAAGACCGGAGTGATTTGAGATTTGGGCGTAATTGTATTTGTAAACAAACAGGTCAATCGCCGATTTCTCGTGAATAAAAGCTCAATCTTATAAACAAACTATACCAAATGATATAGGAATCATATCTCTACCGCATAGTGTTATTAGTTTTCAAAATTGAGCCTTTATTCGCGATAAATCGGCGATTGACGTGTTTGTTTACTAATACAATTACGCCCAAATATCAAATCACTCCGGAAGCGTTATTTTATTTCTTGCTCGGCATCCGGCAGCTCCATAATATCGGTAGTATTGCGCAAATTCGACCGATGGCTTCTCAAAGAGCGCAGCTCTTCGGCTCTGCAAAGACAAACAACATTACAGTATCCATTGCTTAAAACAAGAAAAATATTCTTGTTTTCGTTCGAAAGTTTCCCCCATTCGTATTCCTGTTATCGTTCGAACCATTTCTAACCATTGGAAGTTTCGAACATCGTTCGTTCGAACAAATTGTGGAATTCCCATTTTCGTTCGAATGAGTTTTTTTAGTTGATTTTCCATTCGTCACTCGAGACTTGCGGATCACGCACGAATCCATGTGTTTTTTCATGTGAACCAACGCAAGATGCAATTTCACAGCGATTTTCAATTTCGTAGCGATGTAAGTATGAAATTTTTGTTTAATTAGTTGCAAATTCCGTATTCTGTTTTTTTTTTTCATAGCAAAGTGCATCGGAGTCAGACCAGAGTGTGGGGCTTTTTTTGGATTAATTCGTTCATTTAGCTATGCGTAGATTACAAGCCAATTACAAGTAGTTGAATATAATGTAAGTAAACACCCTTTTGCATTTTGCATTGAATTGTGTGATTACATAGTTACAAAGTGATGCTTGATAACTGTGAAATCAACTATAGATTTGTTTTTCTTTTAGTTCAAAAAGACCAAAAAGCAAAAGCACCAGCAAAAGCCAGTATTCCAGGATGTTGGATCTTCTGGAAGACCATCCGAATATAGCTAGAGGTTTTACTAGATCTAATACAGGAGCATTTTGGAAAAATCTAGCTGAAGATTTAAACAGCCTTGGGGGTCCTGAAAAAATCCTGCTGCCTGGAAGAAGGTAAATGAAATAATACAAAAAAATCAATCAAATCTTATTTTCATGTTAACATTTTAGGTCTGGTTTGACTAGAAGTCAAACTTGAAGCGGAAGTTGGCCCACAATCGAAGGGAGCAGCAAGCAACAGGGGGTGGCCCCAACAAGATAGTCGAAATGACCTCGCTTGAAGAAAGGGTTATCGCTCTGACTGGGCTCACCGCAGCCGTAGGTGGTATAGATGATTCTATTGCGTTTGGGGCTCCTCATGCGGCGGACGAAAATAACAGTGGTTTAACCAATGGTTCATTTGTGGGCCATTATCACGTCGACGAATTATCTGAAGTTGAAGTTCACCAAGAGCCCATCCGCCGAAGACAACCTGGCCAGTGGAGTCTGAGATTGCTGGAAACGCAAGTTGAACAGTAGCAGAATTTCCACAAAGATCTGTTGGAAGTTTTGAAAAATCAAGCGAAAAAGCTCGACGATATGGCTCACTACAATAAACAAATGTCTAAGCGAATGATGAAAATCCAAGCAGCCTGAGCCCAACAACTTTAGGAACAACGGCGACATAACCTGGAAATGGAAAAATCCATCAAGAAACATTGAAAGTCAAAAAAGAAATTCTGGCATTGAAACTTCAGCACATGCAAATCTAATATCAATTAATCTTTTGTAAGCTGTCAGAATGATAGGAATGTATCTCGTATCAATGAAAAACAAAATGATAGAAAGCATTTCAGGAATTTTAGATTTGTCAAGTCTTAATTAAATTGCCACTTATTTTAGAACTATTCCGAACAACTTCGAATTCAAACCTCCTTCCCATTAAATGCTTACGTGATAATTGAAGAGTCCCATACTTCGAAGTCGCCAATCAGGTCTAAAGCACTCAATATTGCCAACATTGGTCTTGTTTTAGAATATTAAAATAATTTGAACAATACCAAAACCCTGCAACCCAATATGTTTTGTGCTACTGTAACTGAAGATTATGATTATTGAGACGTATGGTTTCTTTGGCAAATTTGATCAGGAGGAAAAGGACTGCTGGATGGTGGAATTCTCTCGCTTGCTGGCGCTAGTGAGCATTCAATGTCAATATATTTTATTTAGTTTTATCTCAAGATCCTGATGATAAAGAAGAATGATTTCTTGAGCAAAGTTGATCGGGAGGACAAATGCTGTAGGATGGTGGACAGAACAATTCGGTATTCTTCCGCTAGGAGGTGCTAGTAAGCATTCAAAGCTAACATGTGTTGTACTACTGTTTCTCAAGATTCTGAGTATTTAAATGAATGATGTCTTTGGCAAAGCTTATCAGGTAGCAAAGGGATCTTGAATGGTGTACAGTACAATTCGGAATTTTGCCGCTAGGCAGTGTTAGTGTGCATTCAAATTCAATATGTTTGTACTGCTGTATCTCAAGATTCATTGTTCATCATTCATTAGAGTCTCATCATAGAGGTAACTGAGGTTTGCCACTCAATATACTAAAATCAAGCATTGGTGTCGGTATCGAAAGCTCTCAATTTATAACTGTGGAAGTGCATCTAGAACACTAAGTTGAGAGCAGGCAATAAGCTAATATGCGAAAGTAGAAAAAGAAATATATCTCGAGATTCTGATTATTTAGACGAATGATTTCAACAGAGTTGATTGGGCAGTCATGCAATGTTGGATGGTGGAAAGGAAAATTCAGAATTCTCGCGTAACATTTGAAAAGGGCCTATCCTCGTTGATCGATTCTCTTCATCGACTTTCCCTTTGGTTTACCACGGCAACATAAACGAATTTCTCGCGAAGCTCACAGCACAGTTGGACAGCAGATGATGTTAGCTTGCACCTGAAACAACACAATCAATGGGAAATTTATTTGCAGTCGGGTTATTCGCGACAGAGAAAATCAATGAAGAGAATCGATCAAAAATGATAGGCCCTTTTCTCGTGTTGCGCGAGAATTCTTCTGCTAGGCAATGCTAGTGAGCATGCAAATGCAGTGTGTTTTATCTTGCTATATCTTTCGATATCATGCTACAATGGTATGCGAAAAATATTGTTTTGTATTCAATTTAATAATTTGTTGATCAGAGAATTACAATAAACTTTTATCTTGAAGTAAGAAATAACAACGAAGATTTTAGTTCAATTAGAAGAAAGAATTGCAAAAATCCAACAATATGTTATTTGTCTGCTCTTCCTTTATCTGGAAAATTCCGGAACTGTTCTGTTACACATCCCACCGACCTTGACCTCCAGATCAATTTTGCCAAAGACTTCATCCGTCTAAATAATCAGGATATTCAGGTACAGCACTACAACACATTTTGGCTTCACATGCTCATTAGCGCTGCCTAGCGGGAGAATTACGAATTGTTCTGGGTACCATACATCGGTCCCTGACCTCCGACTCAAATTTCCGTATGGCATCACTCATCTAAATTATCAGAATCTTGATAAACATTAGTACAAAACTTATTTACTTTGATTGCTTACTAGCGTGGCCTAGTGGAAGAATTCCGAAATTTACTATCCATCATCCATCTGTCCTTGACCATCTGATCAACTTTGCCGCAGGCATCACTCGTCTATGTTATCAGGATCATGACATATAACAGCATAAAACATATTCACTTCGAATGAATGCTCACTAGCACCGCCTAGTGGCACAATTCTGAATTTATTATCCACAATGCAACATACCTTGACCTCCTGATCAACTTTACTAAATAAACCATTCGTCTATATTATCAGGATCTTGAGTTATAGTCCTGATTGGTCCTTTCCACCACTCAAGAGACCACTTTGTTAAAGACATCATCTGTTTAAATAACCTGGATCTTGAGATACAGCAGTACAAACTATACTGACTTTGAATGCTCACTAGCGCCGACCTCCTGATCAACTTTACTGAAGAAATAATTCGTCTATATCATCACGATTTTGAGATACAGCAGCACAAAACATATTGCCATTGAATGAATGCTCACTAGCGTCGCCTAGCAGAAGAATTCTGAAGTGTTCTGTCTGCGACGGGCCGGGGAAGTTTTGAAACCACTGGGCACCAACACCGACACTGGTTCACCTTTTGCTCGAGTGTCACTGACACTGACAGTTCAACGAAGGCGGAAACGGTCATTGATTTTGGTCAGTCATTCACCCATATTCCTGTTTTCGTTCGAACCGCATTTTTTCATACTAACAAACTTTTTTTTTGTATGGAAAATACGGTTCGAACAAAAACGAGAATATGGGTGATTGTCTTCACTTGGCAATTTACTTACAAACCTTACTTACGCAGCAGAAAGCATAGGCTGAAGCAATTGTACATCCGGAGCACATTTTTCGCAGAGGAAGAGCAGCTACGTAAACTGTTAATATGAGTTAATTATCTATCTTACCTTATTTAATAAAATGAAATGAAATTCTAGTTTGAGCTGATTCAAACGAGCTGCTACGAAAGGCATTTCTTTTTCCCAATATAATCTATTTATAATCTAAGAGCACGGCAAAATTTTATTTGTTAGCTGGGCCGCGGCAATTGTTTCAAGTCCAAGCTCAACAAAATGCAAAAATAATCAGCTGTTGAAACAAAGTCAGTACAAATTAGATGTGCAACACACATGGAAGCACCACTCAATTTTCTTTTATCAATCAACTATTATTATGGATGGCATGACAACAAAACGGTTTTTTGAGGAAGTATCCTGAAATGTGTCTACATACGATCAGATTAGGTTGTAGTTAGAAAATGCTGTGATCCATTGGAATATCTCAGCAGTTTTGAGCTCACGAATTGGATCTTTTAATACTTCTGTCCATTGTTTTATGTTTGAAAACCGTGTGTAAATTTCAATGTTCCTCAAAATTCATCTCGTTACATGAAGCTTAAAAGATTCATGAAATTGATCTTAATACTAAATATAGTTGATGAAATTTGTTCAATAAAAGTGAAGAGTATGTAAAATAGAAACTCACACACTTTTATTTATTTCCAAAAATAAATCTTGATCAATGTATAAAAACACACCAGGTGAATTAATTTGCAGAAAAAAGTTATGTAATGTAAAAAGTCTACCAATCCAAAACCCTAAATAATGGAAAAGGGAACCGCCGAATTAATAACTAGAATTCCAAGATGATAACACAGTAGAAAAAAAATCTATTTCAGCATTTGATTATACTTAGATTTTATAGTTTTCAACAACTTTCAAGCATATTCCAAAATTCTATATCGAAGTATTTTGGTGTAACGGATCATTTTAAAAAACTTGTAAACTTTAAAATTCAATATTTTGTAAACGAAACATATATTTTTTTTTTTCGTCACACATTAGTGTTATCAAAATTTAAAAAAAGTTGGTGCATTTTGAGTTATGAGCATTTCAAAATTAAAATTATAAAAATTGTGGAGTTGGCAACACTGTAGACCAATTACGCTCACAACATTTTATTGTACGTTTAAAATGCTTCAACGTCGTTTGTTTCTTTATCGGCTTCAATCTAAGTGAAAAATGAAAATTGGTGTTTACTGAAAATCGGCAAAAGAGCCTCCCAGCCAGGCCGGGCTCAAAATTTTGATTATTTTAGTCTTGGTCTAAAATAAGTAGTCCCACCAATTTCAGTTCATGCCGATGCATTTGCTCGGTCACTTGAGAAGGAATGACCCATATATGAGATAAAAGAGCCCTTCCGAATAAGAAATTTAATCATATGAATTGTAACAACAAATGTTAGAAACATGAGCAATAGAAATACGTTAACTATGTCGTTTTCATGTCTCTATAGACGTTCTCACGTGTTGCGGCCATATATTCGGAATCAGCTAACCGATTTCAATTAATAGTCAATAACATTCTAAGGAGCTTTCATTTAGCGCATGTTGTTTTTTAATTTGGTTTTGGAACGGTACAAAGTGGTTTATAAGGTACATGTAACACATCCTATTATGATGTGTTCCGATTGTGGCATCTAGGAAGTTCATATGTCATAATACCATCACACCAAATTAGGAACGTATAGCCATCCCAAGTAACATTTCAAGTTTGAATGAAATTTTAAGGCATTCCTTAAGTCCAAATCAAGACCATGATAAAAATTAAAATTTTACTTGGGACTATACCCATCTTGCTTAAAAAGGTCAAAAGGAAATATTGAACGCCAGATAGTGGATATATCCTGCAATAATAACACAATATACATAACTTACCAACCCAAAACCTCACTCATGCCAATTTTTCCCGATGATTTCTTTTATCAAAAAGTCATTAATCTTGAACCGAACTGGAAGATGATTATCTCGTAACAGCAATTGTTCATGTCCTGCCTTCTTGACTTGAAAAGGAGTAGATCGTGCCGCACCCAAGCTGCGGCTATAGCAGCGGTAGCAGCCCGGCTTACCTGTCCCATATGTGAGAGCGTAATCCCGAAAAACCACCTTCTTCGATCCCTTCCTAAACCATCCGCCATCGTGGGCAGAGATTTTTATCAAGCGCAGGATTTATCTCACCGATCGCCGTCGTCGTCGTCGTCGTCGGATCAAGAACAAGATCGCTGAACATGGGAATCAACTTACCCGGTTCGCTGCTCTGCTTACCGAGCAAAGGAGTGCGCAGTGTGTGTGGTAGCCGGTTACTTTTGCTGTTGTTCGGTTGATTGAATTTTAAAATTGCTTAATTTGATTTATTACAACTAAATAATATTGTATACGTGGCTTAATCCCAGGGCTTGTTGTTGACCACCGGTAGGATGATGGTGGATCATCTCGTTCAGCGACGGCAGGAGAAGCATGTGCCATGTTCATGTTTAGGCTTAATCGGAACTGCACAGAATTGCAGCTTTTAGCTTCCATTGAACGGCGGACGATGCCGTGCAATTTAGATAATCGTAATCATACACCCAGCGAGTGGGCATTGCGGTGCTGTGCTTCTACGAAGAAAGAAGGATAATCTAAAGCTGCACTTTAGCTTAGAGTTGAGGATTTATACACGCGTCTGTTATCAGTTGGCGTGTGCAAGAACTACTCTCCACCATTCTCACGAAGGTGTGTGTTTTTGTTTTAGTCGGGTACTAAGATCCAACGAGGGGTCCATCACAAGCAGGACTTCGTTTATAGATTTTAGAAATTTATTCAGATTTAAATAAACTGACAGAGTAGACATTTTGAACTATTTGAAAACACGACTATGAACCCACAATCGCACAACCCCTCGTTACATTTGAGCAAAAGGATTGCGTTTCCAGAAATTTCCCTTTCAGCACTATTGCTAAACTACCAAATTGCGGTCCTAATTTCGTGCAGTCGAGCTGTAATTTCGCTTCCTAGCTCGGAGCGTTCGCCATTCCCACAGTCCCCGACGGAGAGTGTCTTAATTTCAGCTTTCCGTAGATGTCCGAAGGTCACGTCATAAGGCTTGGGTGGCATCCCCACACAGAGATGAAATGCGCGCTGAAGAACAGAGCAAAAACAGCAAAACCTGGGTTGGGGGCTGACCGAAAATTGAGCAATTAGAATTAGACCACCTGAAACGATTCTGAGTTGGACCTGCACGCTTCGGATGTCTGGCCCGATCCGGAATGCCCGCCAGCTACGGCGATGAGCTTGTGTACACACAGTGAGACGCGACAGCCATAAAGCGAAAGATACTCGCACCAATGAATCAACTTCCTGTTCCCTGGACCTTGAAAAAGGGATGAACACAGAGAAAAAAGAAAAACACTCATCGTAGTCTCCTCCAAATGCCGCCGACGGTTGGCGCCGATCGGTATCACTTAGACCGGGTGTTGTTGTTGGGCTCAAACAAATAGCAGACGACTAATTTCTCCGGCATCCTCCCATGACGAATCGTAAGAGGATTTTGACAGTCACGCTTTTTCCTCTTTCTTGCATTATTACCGCTCACTCGTGGCTTCCACGCACACGTATCTAACCGAGCGACGACGAATTATAAACAAACATTCAATTAGACAGAATTTATCTAAATTACTAAATTGGTTATGCTTTTAGAGGGTTTATCCAGACGCGGAGGCAGAATCTCCTCTTCCACGCGTTTCTTCGAGGGGACCAGCCGGGTGTGCGCGTGCATTGTCGCCGTCGTTTGGACGTTAAATCATGAGTGGACTGTTCAATGTTCCCTGATATAAAAAAAAGTATGGTCTGACAGCACCAAAATATAACGCCCACTAAATTAAATCTTAGCTGTTACATTTGCTTTATATTCATTTCACAAAAGAAAAGTACCATGGTGCCATAGAAGTTTATTGAATTTGTCTGGAATCGGATAATTAGTTCCGGAGATATGGCCATAAGACTAGAAGCGATCTGAAACATAAAAACTACAAGGGACAGCCCTATGGGATTGTACACAATGGTGACGTAGGACTACGTGGTCTTATATAATAAATGATATTTGTTAACTGCAGCAGGAGCTTGTGTTTTGTCTAGGAATAGGAATTTGAGCAGGGTCCTCTCTGTTTATACTCTTTAGTATGACTATGATTGCCCTGAAAAGAACCTTTTGATATGAATTTTAGTTGGGACTGTAGTAGCAAGGTCCAGTCGGTAAAATGGATAATCCCGCTGGTAGGGCTCGCAAAGCCGAACTGAACCTGAGTGTCACATGAGTGGAGCAGGGCATGAGCACTAGAGTGATGCAAAATTTGAAATTTTTGCTCCACAATACTTAATCTATTCCAAATCGGATCCTGACTAACCTCTCAAAATTTGAACCCATTTGGTGAGAAACTGAGATGGCACAAATGGTTGAAGTTTATATGGGAATTACTATGGTAAAACCAAGATTTTTGTTCATGTCTATCTAATAATTTACCATATAGGTTTGCTTCAAAAGTTTTCAACTGTACTTGTAGGAAATTTTCATTTTCAAGCTACAACTTTGCTCAAGACCACTTTTTGATTAAATACAAGGATCGAAAGTTATCAATGGTCCAATGCGCTGATGTCTTATGATCATGCTCAATCAACTGCTCAGCAGGCAACATTGGTGTTTCTGGGGCGTTGAATAGGACACAAAAATCATGGCTACTATGTCACACTGCAAAATACAGTGTTGCCTACAGAGCAGCTGCTTGATCATGTCATAAGTTTACCAATCTCTTAAATAATTAATAACTTTTCCCTGTCTGGTTTTACATAGAAACAATCTTCAGCAAAGTTGTAACTGAGCAAATTTTCTATAAGAATGGCTGTTGAGCTGTTTCGCAGCTCAATATGGAAAAACACTAGAAGACAATGAACAAAAAGTTGAGATTTCCCATAGTAATTTACATGTTAACTTCAAATGGCTTGTGCGAAGTCTGTTTCTAACCAAATGAGTTGTAACTTTGGGAGGCTAATCAGGACCCGATTTGAAACCATTTAAGCACTGTGGAGCGAAAAAGTCAAATTTTTCATCAGGCTATGAAGTCGTGTTTATTACTCTCTGAAGTAAATATTTTTTAGCCGTATCAGTACCAGTAGCGACGATTTTGGTAATTATATGATTGGTTGGTCGTTGAAAGCATCAAAGCTAGAAAGGTTAAGTGATGCTCCATTTTCTTCTGACGGTTGGGGCATGAGCACTAACTCTTGTCCTAGCCTTTTATGACTTATACCCCGTTCACATTGCAGCCTATATCAGGTAATATAGACTGTCTTGCAATGAGCACTCATACATAAAATATCCAGTGAAAACAAGATGTATGAGTGCTCATTGCAAGACAGCGTATATCACGTGATATACGCTGTTATGTGAACGGGGTATTATGGATATAGCGCCATTACTTGCTTTCTGAAAAGAGAAGAAGGAAAAGAAACGGAGAAGGACAAAGGGAAAAGGGTTATGTGAAATCTATGAACATAAAAAATATTTTTGATTTGAAATATACAATATAGCAATGCATAACGGCATAACGGCGGTGGTACCCGAGTCTTGTGACTATTGTCAAGTCATAAAAACGTGATATCGACTTTATAAAGCTTATTTACGACTTTCTTAAAGCTGTTGATGTATGTGTTTAATGTTTTGTGTTTTAGTGATCCTTTACGTTTAAGTTTTAAATTAGTTCAAAATGCTTTCCCTTGTCCTCCCTCCAAATGATCCATACGTGTCATCCCTAATCTCGAGTAAGCCGCGAGTAATCGGCCCCCGTTCTACTAACATCAGTTGTAAGAAATGATATTCACTCTGTAAAAATCACCAGTATGTAAACACAATCATGAAAAAAATATTGACAAATAAATGGATTATGTAAAAAAAGTCACAAAAAGCAACAAGGACTAAAATATGATCCTTTCATAACTGGAAAATCCTAATTCCCTAGATTGAAGTTGTCACGGCTAGGGTTCGATGGTAGGTCTTATACCAGTAACGCAGCACAAAAAGGAGATCTTTCAACGTTACTGGTTTGAAAAGATAAAAATTTACAAAATAGAACGAACTCACCAAGTTTAGCCAATAGAACCTGAAGGCTGCATGACATGTGTTGATGTAGAAGTCCAAATTATAGACGAAGCTTGACGAAGTTCAACATGAACTAGTGCGGTTTATGGTAGTTGCGCGGAATGTCTTCCGTCGATTTGAGATTAACAAATGTTCGGATGTATGCAGTCAATTTTGTCGTGGCCAATAGTCAGTGCAACGCTGCGACTCAACGAATGATGGAACTATTGATGGGACGCCTCGTGGAGGTTCTACTTGGCTAATAATAGGGACCTAGAATGAGGAACTAGAAATTGTCTCTTGGGCCTCGTTTTGGCGAGATCATTAACCGATTATAGATAAAAAAAAAACTCCACGGAACAAAAACAAACGTCAGGTTCGTTCACACGTACAGCCTCCCGGGCATGGAAGAAGACCAGTGTTGGTCAAAACATGACCCAGATAAGGCAATTTTTCCTCAAAAAATTTGCATTTCCAAAGTTTACCTTTATGTTGACCCTAGCTAATCTTTTTAGGACCAAATAATGCTTCCTTCTGCAGTCAGCGTGTGCTGAAATCTTTCAGAAAATAATGGACCAGGTACTGAAAGGGCTAGACAATGTATTCTGTTACTTAGACTACGTTCTAATTGCTGGGAAGGATTTTGAAGACTTGCAGAAGGAAGCATTATTTGGTCCTAGAAAGATTAGCTAGGGTCAACATTAAGGTAAACTTTAAAAAATGCAAGTTTTTTGAGGAAAAATTTCCTTATCTGGTTCATGTTTTGATCAACACTGGTCTTGTTCCATGCCTGGATAAAGTGGAGACATTTCGGAGGAGTTATTGCTCACCTGGTAGATGGAGAGGAAAGACCAATCTCTTTTACCTAATTTTCACTTAATGATGCTCAGAAATAGTACCCGATCCTTCATCTAGAGGCACTGGCTGTCGTTAGTATAGTTAAAAAGTTTCACAAATTCCTATACGGAAATAAATTTACAATCTACACTGACCACAAGCCACTGATTGGTATCTACGGAAAAGAAGGTAGAAATTCTATTTCGGTTACTGGACTGCAGCGCTACATAATAGATCTTTCAATCTATGATTATGGCATAGACCGTCAACAAGAATGGGGAACACGGACTTTTGTTCGCGGATTCCGATTTCTCAGGAAGTTCCCAAGGAGTTGGATCGTGATTACGTAAAAAGTCTCAACTTTACTGGAGATTTACCGTTGAACTATAAGAAAGTAGCTGCTGAAACAGAAAAGGATGAATTACTTCTGATGATTATGGAGTATTTGCGGAAAGGTTGGTCAGATAGTTTAGAAACGAAGTTCCTGAACGTTTACTCACATTACCAGGGTCTGGAGGAAGTCAAGGGTTGCATGCCCTTTAAGGATAGAGTCGTGATTCCGCATTCCATGAAGAGGGACGTGTTGAAGCTGCTTCATCGGATTCATTCCGGCATGCTCTTCTATCATCCAGAACAACAAACGTATCAATGAATGTGTTTGCCGTCGAGTTAAAGTTCTGTCCAGTTAGAATCCGGAATCACTTATTGTGTTGCAGCGGCACGGGTATAAATTTCACGGTGTTTCGTGCAGTGAGTCAAAAATTATTCCAGATGGAAGCCGAGAGGAGAGAAAAAATTCTGCACACCCACGTTGATAATCCAACGTGGTCCGCAATAAAAATCGCAAAAACGTTGAAAATCGCCAAATCAACCGTGTATGAAGTTCTCAAACGTTTCAGGGAGCGAAAGAGCGTGGATCGAGTGCCTCAAGGTAAGCGTCTTAGTTGAACATTTGACCGCAAGCTGAACCAGAAGGTGTTGAGAACCGTCAGAACAAACTCTGGACTATCAGATAATGAAATCGCACAAAAATACGCTGCTGCTCGCAGTACCGTTCGAAGAATTCGTTTGCGAGCAGGATATCGTTCTTATCGAGCCAGCAAGCAACCAAACAGGACGTTGAAGCAAAGTTTCGTCACCAAAACTCGAGCTCGGAAATTTTACCAGCAGGTTTTGACAAAGTACCAAGGATGCCTGCTCATCGACGATGAAACCTACGTCAAAATGGATTTCAGACAGCTTCCTGGCCGAAAATTCTACATGGCGACGGCACAAGGAGATGTTCCTGCGAAGAAAAAAAAAATGCAAAAAATATCAAAAAAAGGTCCTTTTTTGGGTTAGTTTTAGGCAAGGTTGCAAATACTCATTTCAGCTAAAATAATGTTTTTCGGAATAATAAACCAAAAGATGGTATGACGACATGTTTTACTTGTAACTTACAAGAAGAGGTTACACAGTATGCGTTTGAAACATAAAACCTGTAAATTTTGCTTCCTATGAGTCACAATCAGCGATTTGCTGATCGCTGAGTGAGTGAGTGAGTGAGTGAGTGTGTGAAAAATCACTGAATGTGACTCTCATGAAGTGAAATAAACAGGTTTAATATGTCAGACACATTCTTTGCAACCTCTTCTTGTTTCTTGCTTATTCAAAACATGATCATATCATCTAATTATTTCATAATTTGAAAAAAAAAAAACATTGTTTTAGCTGAAATGAGTATTTGGAAACCTTGGTTTTAGGTGATAGATTAAATCTAATGTGAAATGTGCTTCGGAAGATCGAAAAAAATTAGTCCACCTATGAAAATCGTTGATTTTACTTACTATTTTAATTGAGGAAACAAAGTATAGTTACAAAACAAAGTTATTTTTTATGTTAATCATTGCGTCCAGTCGAGATAATTTGATAATTTTCGTAATCTCCATTACTGCTCATTGATGAATTGATGAGATTAAAGTTATTTTCAAGGAAAAACATCTTGATAAACGAAGATAGTAAAATAACAAATGAAATAATGCCAATATGGCGGCGGCATAAAAATTGATTTTCGATTGGCCAATTGTGAAAAAGCTATTTTGTTTTCACGAAATCACAAACAAATGCAAAACGTTTTAATTCGGCTTTAAAGAAGATAATTTGCAGACTGAATCGTTTTTATCTGAGGCCATTTTGCTTGATCCTATTCCGTTTATTTTTATTACGACATTAATGGTTTCAAAGTTGCCTGGAGAAAGTTAAACGTCAAAATTTGTTTATCTTTCGATAGTTTTGTTGTGTGATCATTACACCGAGTTTCTACTTCAGCGTTGGATCAACAAGATGCGTGGCATCCTCGATAAGGGCGATTATCATCAATTGAAAGCAGTTTATCAGGAAGTGTATCTACATAACCTGGAACAGGTGGAAGCTCAATCGTTCCCAAAAATGAAGATCCAATGCTTAGATTTTTTGGAACAGCTGACCCTTTCGCCGAATCAAACCGCTACTATTGTTAAGAAGTTAGCCAATTGCCAGCTGACTTACAGTTTCTGGAGCTTCCAATCAGCAGTTTTCCGTAGTTCCCGCTTGGCACTGACGCATGTTATTTGGATCATAATCGAAACGCAATTTTTGGAGAAGGCTGGTCTGTTTTCATTCAGAATGGGACGCAAACGCCATTGACAATATTTTGGGTATTCCCATCAATTTTAAGGGTCTAATTTGACGACTTCCAGTGCTTCGTGAACCGCATTCACTTCACTTTTCTCAGTTGGCTATGCTGTCATTATTCCTCCTACTATCGCTTGTTTTATTACTCGACTACCCTTTGGCAGTGCCTTGTGATCCAGCGTTTTAAAGCTTCAATGGATTTATTTTTTCAATGTCTCTACGCGGATTCATATTTTTAGTAAACAGTATGGGGTTTTGTGATACACTTTATAGGCACAAAAAAGCAGCAATAAATGCGGGTTTGTTCCCGTTTGAAACCGAACGGTTTTATAATTGCTTTTATAATGATAAAACCACTTTTATGGAGTATTTTGTCGTGACATCAATAAAAAAAATACCGAGTAGGTTTATGATTGACTGATTGAACAGTGTTATACTGGCGTGGAGTGCTGCATTAAATTCATGTTTAAAAACAGACCCGTTTTGATTTTATCATCAGACTTTAAAAGGTTTTTAAAACAGCAAAATGCTGTACTACTAACCAAGAATGTGTTGCACTATTAAATCTCTGTATTTAAACTAAAAATATTGCTTATTGCCGATTTAAAACCGCAATAAATCTGTGTGGAAGCCAAAAAGCCGGTAAATCGTTACTTAGGATGTTCATGATCATCTACGAACCTAACTGTTATAAATTATCATCTCGAAATAATTGTTTACATGTTACTCTTCGGAAACAAGATCAGTGCCGCCGTGCCACGCCGCCAATACCGCCGACATTTTTCACATTCCGGCGGCGCTGACTATTTTGAGTCGGTGCGCCGCCGTGTTAATTTTGATACGCCGATACTTTTAAATTATGGAAGACGTATTTCTCGCCAGCCACTTTACTAAATTATGCACAAAAAGTGCCAAATTATTGGTATTATTACCATAGACCCGAGCATAGACCGGGATTTTGGAATATCACAGTATAAAAATTTGATGAAATTACCTAGAAACGGCTGCACACAGGTTCCTCGGTTGTACAGGGTGCGTGACGAATTTTTGCAGTAAATTTCAAATAGTAATTTCTCATGCTTGTGCATCATGATTTAGATATATTTGGCAGCACTGGATAGCTTATACTGTTAGGTGTAAGATTTAAACAAACAATGTTGAGTAAACGTAAAGATGTCGAAACAAGAGAGCAATCTGTCAGCCGTTGTCGCTTTGTTGCGCGCCGGAGTATGCATGAAAGAAATAATTCGGTCGGTAAATGTGTCTGAAAGAACAGTGTATAATATTAAAAAAGGCTTGGGAAAGTGATAAGACGGAGCACCTGCTCATACTGCTAATAAAGCACAGAAATGGCTTACGGAAAATATTTCGTAAATTTGAGAGGAAGAAATTTGGCCCCCAAGCAGTCCCGATATCAATCCGTTGGATTATTTTGTATAGGGCGTCGTCCAACGGGATACCAATAGAACCCCTCATACCACACTTAAGTCGCTAAAAGCTAAAATCAAGGCAGTGATGACATCTATGGATCGAAACATCTTAAAACGTGCATACTGCAGTTTCCGGAAGCGTCTAACTACAGTCGTCGAAAGGGAAAGCAATTTTTTTGAATAAATTTACTTACAACTTCCATATGTTGCGAAAGAAAATAAATCGCACAAAATTCATTGCTAGAATAACTAACTGGTGTATTTTTTCTCAAATATGCCATTTACTGCAAAAATTCGTCACGCACCCTGTACAATATAACATTGCGCAATGTACACAGAATTTGCGATAAAATGTGTATCCATGTATGTAGAACCTATCTGAATTTTGTTTTTACATCAATATTTCATACATCAGCATGAATTACTTCTTCTTCTTATTCTTCTTCTTCTTCTTCTTATTCTTCTTCTTCTTCTGCATTCCTTTATTTAACGACGGTGTCTGTTCCGCAATCTAGTGCCAATAACCGACGAACATCGATTGCCATCCAATGAAGGCAATCTAATGTGCAGGAAGGCAGCTTCCACACCTGCGTAGGATATCGTACCCATTCAAACACACATGGGCCGGGACCAACGGCTTTACTCCCCTTCCGAAGGAAGACGTGACCAGAGATTTTTTATACCTCAGAAAAATCCCATCGACCTCGGTGAATTCTAACACAAGATTAATAGATGTCATAATCAGGCATGGAAAATCTTTTACATTCATTTCATGCATTCATTTACATTCATTTGCCTAACTTTTTACATCAACAGAATTCCGGAAAATCATGTTAAGAGCTTTTGTAGGTTTTGTTATTAGCTACAACTTTTACCCATTACTCATCTTTTATGCATCACAAACTATAGCGGGCAGAACTTGTTACTGTTTTTCAATGAATGAAAAATACATTCCCTGAAAAACAGTAGTGGCTTCTGTTTGCTCTGGTTCATCATGCCAGATACGGATTTGAGTTTTCACAAAAGTTGCAGTTAATAACAAAACCTACAAAAGCTCTAAACATGATTTTCCGGAATTCTGTTGATGTAAAAAGTTAGGGGCAAATGAATGTAAATGAATTCACGAAATGAATGCAAATGATTGTCCTGTCCTGGTCATAATGCGGTACAAAGACTACATTTTTACATCCAGAAAAATTGCAGGTACCAAAGTAAATCATGCGAAACTTAGTCATAGATCAAGCCAAATATCTTTCATTGTTGATACAAAGTCCCCAAGCATATAATGGCCACAACCGTTAATGTTCCGGGAATTCCATGGGAAGTGGCTAGATTATGACATTTACTTAAATCTACCATGTGACAGATAAAATCACATAAGAATTTGAAAATCATGCAGCCTTGTCAAGGGGCAAGAACCACGTTCGAATGTATTCTCTCAAAAAATTAAATAGATTTGGACTTAAATCTTAATACAGGGGATTTTTTCACTATCAAACGAAAGCTGAAGCATCCCAAAAAAGTTATGAAATTTTGTCAATGGGTTGAGATAACAGCTTCATGAACGAAAATAAAAAACAATCAATTAGGGATGGTAACTATAATTATACCCACCATATTTATACGCCGATGCACGCCGCCGTTGCCGCCACCAACTAAAACCAACGGTGTCACGTCGCTATGCATCCGCCGCCTATATTATTATTATTATTATTATTATTATTATTATTATTCATCGGACAAACTACGGTCTACATGAATTAACTTACACTAGGCACCCTTAACACTATAGCATTGATCGAAGTCGTTGAATGAAAACATTAATACTAACATTGAAATCAAATAGATAAAAAACTTGGTTGAATTCAACACACATTGCCCTAATAGGTTCATTCTGAGCATAATCGGTCCTCTGAAAGTTAAGCCTCAAGATCTGCCGTTGACGGAGTTGTCTGGGTGTAATACAAAGGTTTATTCGAGAGATTATGTATGGAGCGTCAATTTCTCCTAACAGCAGCTTCGCAACAAATACTGCTTTCTATTGGCTTCGCCTGCTTTCCAGAGTTGTCATTCCTAGCAGGCGACAGCGACTCTCGTACGGTGGTAAATCGTTTGGGTTATTCCAAGGCAGGAACCGGAGCGCGTGTCTTACGAATCGTGATTGAACTGCTTCTATCCTTTTTATCCAGACCTCGTGGTGAGGACTCCACACGACAGAAGCAGATTCTAGTCCGGAACGTACAAGGGAGTAGTACAGTGATCGTGAGCAGTACGGGTCGCGAAACTCTTTCGAAATGCGGAAGATGAATCCCAGATTTCTGTTAGCCCTAGCGATGATGTTGGAGTAATGATCCCGAAACGTCATTTTGCAATCAAGCTCCACTCCTAGATCCCTGATGCTTGTGACTCTTTCCAATGCTTCTCCACGAATCGTGTATGGCCAGCAGATTGGAGATTTCTTGCGAGTGAAAGATATCACGGCATCATTTTTCACACTTATAACAAGATGATTCCTGTCACACCAGCCTTCGAAGAGATCAATATACTGTTGAAGCTTCTGGAAGTCTTCTATAGATCGTATTATCAAGTACAATTTTAGATCATCTGCATATAAGATTTTACACCCGTCTGGTAGGAGAGAGCAGACATCGTTGAAAAACAGGGAAAATAACAGTGGTCCAAGATTGCTTCCTTGTGGAACTCCTGAGCTGTTGCTGAAAGTGTGCGACTCAAAAATGCCAAGTTTCACGCAAAGACGACGGTTCACTAGGTAAGATTCCATCCATTTGACAAACCGAGTTTCAAATCCTAAGCGTTCGAGTTTTGCGAGCAGGATTCGGTGATTGACACGATCGAATGCGGCTTTTAAGTCCGTATAAATGGAATCCATTTGATGACCATCGTGCATACTTAGAAGGCAGCTAGATGTGAACTGAATCAAGTTAGTGGCAGTGGAAAAAAAAAACCATGTTGATCCGGGGATATGTACATCTCAGCAGCACGAATTAGCATGTTGTACACCAGTATCTCCAACAGCTTTGACCCAACACACAATGATGATACTCCACGGTAATTTGCGATATCTCTTTTGTCTCCTTTTTTGAACGTCGGGAACATTATCGAATCCTTCCATTTATCGGGGAATACAGAGTCTGAAAGTGATTTATTGCAGATAAATCTCAAGGGCCCACAAACATTCTCAACACATTTTTTCAGAACGGTAGCAGGAATTCCATCTGGTCCAGCTGACAGCGAATTTTCCTCAGAGCGGTGAGCACATCCGTATCTGCGATGTCACCTACGCGGAAGTTGAGAGCATTTGCTGGAACATCCGAAAGAGCAATTCTTATTTGATCTTCGTCCACCATAAGTTCGTCAAATACGCTTGCAAAGTTTTCAGCGAACAGGTTACATATACCATCAATAGAGTCAGAGGATTCTGATTGAAGCCGACGAACATGTCTAGCATACAAAAAACGATTATACTTTTTGTATCTGTTACTAGCAACACAGAAATTTCTCTTGGAGAAGGGGTTCTTGTCCCTCGAGTATTTCCTCAGTGCTGCTGCTCTCTCACGTTTGAGTTGTCGGAGATGGCTATTTGACCATAGCGGTGATGGGCGAGAACGTGGTGGAGGGACATGTTCACGGAACAACTGGTGCAAGGTGATGGTGAACACATCAACTGCTTCATTAACGTCGACAGACTCATACAGTCGGGACCAGTCGATGAAAGAGAGAGCCAGATTCAGAGCGTTTAGTCAGTTTTACTGAAGTTGAACTCTCTGTCGTCGTTTAGTTCTTCAAACCTGGTGGACGGAGAACACTGCAGTAGAACTTGGAATGGCGGATGTAATTGATCCACGCTTGTTAGTGGTTCAGGGGGCTCACAGACGTCACATAATGGTCTGGTGTCTGCGTTAACGAACAAAAGGTCTAAGGTTTTGTTTCCTACATTTTTGATCGAAATCAACTGCTTTAAACAAAGTACTGTCATTCCGTCAAGTAGAGCAATACTGGATTGTGGAAACGAAGATTCGTGGGGATCCGTAAGGGAAAATCTATCCGGGGTTGGGTACCATACAAGTGAAGGTTGATTAAAATCTCCAAATACCATTTGAAAATCCAGCTCTTGAGCCGAGTTTAGAACTCTATCAGCTGATTCAACGAACTTACTAATAATGTTCACGTTGCCTGCCAGATCAGGAGGAATGTAAGCGGACCCTACGTAAATATGTCTAGCTCCTGCATCTATAACTACCCAAATCTGTTCTATATCTGCATCCACTGCGACAGAACAAATGCTGGAGCTCAATCGAGTATGCACAGCTACTAGTACCCCACCACCTCTTGTCTTACTAGATCGTAAAGGATCGCGATCCTTACGGTACACTTGATATTGTGGCCCAAAGATTTGAGGCGATGAGATCTCGTTGTTTAACCAGGTTTCTGTGAGAACAACGATGTCGTACTCCATCTCCGAGACAGCGAGAAATAAGTCTTCTATTTTGGTTCTGAGGCCCCTAACGTTCTGGTAGTAGAAGCTTACGATGTTGTCGGTACGAATAACACAGCGTGGGCGACCAGTTTCGTGGGTTTCGACGTCACAGGTGGTAGTAGTAGGCTGAAGCAAAGAGATGGTGGACTCTTCTCGGACAGGCTGAAATAGGTGGTTACTATTCAGAGATTGTGCAGTATCCTTTCCGGCTTCGGCGGGACATATACCACTGTTTAGCTTACCTGGTGAAACAGGAAGTGCAACCGAGTGATATGAACAAAAATCCCCAGTGCCGAAAGGTGCGGTGTTTACAGTGATGTTGATATCTGGAAGAACAGGGAAGGCCGCTCCTGAGTGGTTGACGTCATCGGCCGAGGTGATGATTGCGTTGTCGTTAAGAGATGTGCGGCAAAGGTTGACATCTTCATTGCACTGTAACCAAGAAGGCTCATTCAAATTTGGTGCAGTATCCTGCCGGACTTCGGCGGGACATATACCATTCGTAAGCTCACCTGGAGAAACAGGAAGCTCAGGTGGGGTAATGTATGCACCATTCGCTGATGATTGCTAGCTGGAGTAATCAATTCGCTGCTTCGCATTCTTCAACCTTTTCTGGTAGATGGGGCAGTCTGAACTCCAAGACGCGTGGGAGATTTCCAACGCATCTTCAACTGGCAGTCGTTGACGCTTATTAAGTTTATCGCAGTTAACACATTTTTCGTAATCCGAGATGCATTCATTGGCTTGGTGACATTCCGCACATCTTGGGCAGCAGAACGGATTTGGACATGAAGAAGTTTAGTGTCCGTATTCGGAGCACTTGAAACACCGGAGAACATCAACTGCCTCCACAACCTTACAGCGATCCCATCCAACGTTAACTTTCTGCCGTTCCATCAGAGTGTCAAACATCCCAGAATCAGTTTCGATCAGCGCACTCATTAGATTTGATGGTCTATTCACATTTTTCATCAGTCGAATGACCTCGAGCGAAACCGTATCTGCGAGATCATTCTGCTTTCTGAGCTTGTCGATTAGTTGCTGCTCGTCAATCGTATCCGAAAAGCCAATGATTTTCATCCTAGGTCTGAGAGGCTTGAGAACTTCAATCGAGTAACTGTCCGACAATGACTGATTTGCAGAGGATAATAGCTGTGCTGCTTTTTCGTGTGTTTCACATCTCACCGTAACTTCCCCGTTTGCTTTCTGGGACGGGCGTGAAGATGTGGTAGGTTGATTATACGATCGCTTTTGTTTTGTTTCACTGTTAGAAAATATCTGGAAACTAGTTTTTACGATATAGCACTATAGAATCTGAAGCAGTCCATAAATCTTCACAATGTCCGTATTTTACAGAGCCAGAGCTTCCAATTACACAAAAAACATAGATTAAAAACGTATGAATTACCGAGGAAACCACGAAAAAAAAACGAGCTTTTTTAACGTATGAACTCACAAAGGTCTGCACCACCAAAAGGACTGGCGCACAGGTCTATTGAAAACGTCACAGATTTTTGTGATTTTTTGGGGGAAAGTCGGCCGGTCTCTTAGCGTCAAGAGTCAAAACATTAAGTTTTATTTTGCATGGGCTTCGAGAAACTCAATAGGAAATTTTTCTCTGCCGTCGTCAAATGGACCGACTCGATGGGTTTCCTGCTGTCCGCCAGGAAGAGCATCCGATGCCACGTATGTCCGTCTCATCACCGAGTTCTACTTAAACGCAAATATTGCCACAAAAGCCGCCGCCTTTTCCGCTAAGACGTCCGGAAACAATACGATCTTTCTACTCGACGAGAGGAACAGAGTACTCCGCACGGCCGCCGACATCGACCCTCCCCCAGTGGCCAAAGTCCATTGGCATGGAGAGATAAGTTGGAAAATGGCATGGAGAAAAAAGAGAGCAGCAGTCTTCCTCCACAGAGCTCGGTTTTCTAGGCCAAGGCTGCAGCGACCTTCCGTGCCGCTACGACGCCAGCCAACAAACCGATACTTATCTTATCTCACACAGCGTCGTTCAGCGATCACCTCGGAAGCACCGAAACACCCATGGATCCAGGTGATTATCAAGTACGCCCACCGAACATCGTGTACACATGGACTCCCGGACACTGCGGAGTGCCAGGTAACGAGTCTGCTGATCACCTTGCCGGAGCCGGGACATCGGGTCCCAGACTCACCGGCAAGGAGCCCCTACAGGACGTCAGACGGTGGATCATGCGGACCATTCGAGCGGCATGAGAGGCTGAGTGGTTCCGCAACAGAACTGCCTTGATCCGCAAAGTCAAAGGGTCAACTGAAGCATGGAGCGAACTGGACGACCTGAGGGATCAACGCGTGATTTCGCGGCTTCGGACCGGGTACACCAAACTCTACTATAACTATGGTGGCCTGCCGTTCCGCAGAAGCTGCATCATCTGTGGGGTACCCTACACCGTCAAACACATCCTGTGCAACTGCCCGGAGCTCCAAAATCTTCGGGAGTCGCTCTGCCTAACTTCCCGCATCAGGGATCTGCTCGGAAATGATACTCCGGCCTCGGCAGCACTAGTAACCTTCTTAAAAGAAGCCAAAATCTACCACTTGGTATAGCAGGTATTTCTTTCGGTCGTCGGGACATCTCAGCTGGATGGATTTCCTCTATTGGACCCATGCCAGCTGAGCTCTGTTTTGTTTTGATTATTTGTTTGTAGCTTGTTTTAAATCATTATGTTTTCTGTTGTTCCTCTGTTTCACTATTTCATATATTTTTATTTTTTTTCCATATAAGTTGAAGAGCCATCAACGAATTTACAAAATGTTAATGTACCATGTATTTTGAGGTTACTCACTCTGAGGCCTCTCTTTTCTCCGGAGATGAACTAGCCATAGGCTAAAAATCTCTTTATATAAAAAAATTAAAAATAGGAACTTTTGAAAGATCTTGCAAAGATTTCTGATGAATGACGTTGGTTGGTAATAAAACTGGAGTATTAATGCATTACAAAGCGTTCGTAACGATGACAACGGCTGACTAAATTCCACCAATTTTCGTTGAGTGAGTATATTGCATTTACAAACTTAGTAAATCTTCTTTTTACAAGCATCTTAAGTGGACCCTACACGATTACTTTTATTGACAATAATCGTATTGTCAATACATTATATATTGTCGTCAATATATCGAGATTGACAATATTTCTGAATTCACATCAACAATATTATTGTCAATAATTCCCCTTCGCGTCAATATATTGATGCGTGTGGGGTTTGCTTTACACATTCCCGGCAACACGTCCACCCGTCCCATCAGCATTAGTCACCTGTTCATGCATCAATCCATTTTGTCCACTTTTTCCCAAACCGACACACACACATTTCACAGCACATTTGACACGCAGCTTTGTCACATTTCTCATACCTCAACATCCCTCCGCAGGAGATTTACGACCCAAATATGTCTTGAGATTTTTGGTAGTAAATACCGTTCGACAATAATAGCAAAGAAGGTTGGTACATCCCACATCAGATTCAATCAGGTGATACGGGATTCCTGGGAAATTTGAAGACATCCGATTTTCGATCGAAGGACCTTTCGGGCTGTTGTAGTTGCGTTAAATTTGGTGTTATCGCATCACCGTGATCGTCGTCACCCGCCGGACGACGAAAGGGAAAACTCTACATAGGTAGAGGTACCTACATGGTACCCTGCAGGTGAAGGTGATTTAACCCAGCAGGGATTCCGATCGAGGGGATCTGAAGTGGCAAGTAGCTGACTGTGAGCTACCTATAAACTTGCCACGAATGCACTGAACACGGTTATAATCGATGCTCATCGGACGTGTATTTGTTTAAATGAAAGGTACAAGGACCGATTGCTTGCGATGGCAAGTGGAAAAGTTTTTATATCTGTACATTTTTCAGGGAATTTCCAGAGTTCGATTGTTGTTTGAATGGGGGTTAAGCTCCTTGTAGATGGTAGACTGATAAGGAATCGGACATTAATGACTTAGGGATGAGTTTGAGTATGGAATAAATGGATAATGCTCAAACTCAGCCTAATTAACTGAAAACGAAAATAAGCCTCTAAATAAAATTCAGCAAATCACGCCTCATCCCTTGCATGTGTCTACCCCATTTCGTCACGGTACATCACGCGACGACGCTTTCGGATTCCTTTTCCCATATTGAGCGCTGCAGGTTCACCATTGTTCCTGGCCCGCACCACAGAAATGCATAAAAATCCAAAAGGTAGCCAGCCTCTTTCGGATGCCGGCAGGTGCAATGTGTAGGGGGCCTCGCATTTCAGCGTTCCATTTCGGGTTTTATCTCTTCTCATTTCCCGCTCTGCTTTTAATTCCTCATATTGCTCATATTGCTGCTTATTTATTATTTGATATTGAAGCTCATGCTTCGGGGCGAGGGACATGGGAAAGGTCAGTTGCATTTCAGGCTTCTCTTGCTCTTTGTTCGTTGATCCGCCCCGGGTGCACTATTGAATTCGGAATCTCCACGCGGGGTCCCGACTCCGAATGTTTATTTTAATTACACGGTCAAATATTATTTTTTCGCTGCTTCTTTATCCTCCCATTTGGATCTGTTTGTTATCCCTCCTGCTCCGTCGAGGATGATGAGAAATAGAAGCAACTTTTGCTATAACAATAGAAGGGGTGGACCGCATGCTGAAGCTTTACGATGCCCGATGATGGAACCCTCCCCCTTCCGGCCGAGCCAACACCTAATCAGAAAACGAGGATCGGCACAAACAAATCGAAAATTAATTTGGAAATAGCTTTACAACCGACCGACCACGCCAATCAAACCTGATGGCTGATAAGCAAACTGGAAGCAATGCCGACGCGTGTGGGAAGTTTGATTTCCCCATTTTTTTTTTGCCGGCTGTAGATACATGGTGATGAAAATAGACTCTTTTTTTTGGACACGAGGCGCCCGGACTTATCATGGTAGCTTATCAGAGTGACACGAGTTGTGTGTGGACAAGTGCGCTTGATTCGTGTGGTTGGCGTCATCACGAGCGCCGAACTTCGGTGTCCAACAGAAGTGATGAGTGACAGCTTTCAGTGTAGCTCATGGCGAACATGTTGCCAATTTTCGGATACAGTGTCACTATTGAGAGATAAGTTTGTAGAAGAAGTTGATAGCAGAGTTTTTAGAACACATTTTCCCTTCAGCTTGCCTTTATTGAAAGATTACTGAGTACCCGCTGTAAATGGTCAACATTTATAATTTCCATCCTAAGGGACCATGTAATAAATACTTTAGAATTTCTTGTGAAATTTTCATAATTTTGTTTATTACAGGGGATGGCGGGAATCGCGAAATACCAGTATTCCAGGGAACGGCAAACAAAATAAAGCGAATCTCAGGAATGCAAATAAAAATAAAAATAAACTTCAGAATTGAAAACTAGGTTACGTTAGATTTATTACTGAGGCCTTTCTGTATTATTTTGTTTATATCGATGTAACGTTGGTTTTGGAGAATGCTACGCGAGCTTTTGTGTAGTGGTGAACGACTTTAGGACGAATTAAAACTTGTACCGACAAAATTGAACTGTAATATTCAACGTATTTGTTGTTACTTCATACGAGAAGGTTACGATTTTCAGACTAGGTTGGAAATTCTGTACTAATATCAATATTAAACTTTAGTGTGATAACTTTCATTAACTAGAGAGAGTTCTGAAAAGGATAGGTTAGCTAGTTCCGCTAGAGTACGGCAGTGTGAAAATTGAATAGAAGTTGAAATTGAACGAAGGGCCATTAATACGACAGTACAAGTCAAACGCACACTCGTCTGCCTTACTCATACATAAATTGATGAGGGGACTTGAAGATATTCTTCAAATCCACAGCGGAACTATCAACTTATCCTCTTCAAAACTTTCTCTAGTTAATAAATCACCACACTAAAGCTTCATGTTGGTACTAGTATAGCACATGGTTTCCCAACCGGTGGTCCGCGGCCGACTGGGGGGGGCGAAGGTCTTGGTTTGTTTGGTCTAAAAAATATGCCAAAAGTGACAATATCATGGCTAATTTCAAAACATTTTTTGAATCAGTTGGCTTACAGTGGGAAAAAGTAATTGAGTTAATACCGATGGCGCTCTAGCAATGCTTGGTAACAAATAAAGATTTCAGAAAGAGATTATAGAGCTTGCTCCATACGCCACAGGTGTTCGATATGCCCTTGTCAGCAAGAGCAAGACTATGCCGGAACTAATGTTAAAAATACTTGATTCTGTCATCAAAATTGTGAACCGTGTCAAATCTGGAGCTATGAACACTCGTTTATTCAAAGAACTCTACAAGAAAATTAATTCCGCTCACGTGGTTATTCTTCTCTACACTGTTGTACGTTGGTTGTCCAAAGGCAATGTTCTAAACCGTGCTTTTGAATTGAAGGCAAAAATCAAAATGTTCTTGGAAGTTCAAGGGAAAAATGACTTTATTGCTAATTTTAGTATGGAAGGTTGGCATAAGCGTCTCGCTTGTTCAATAAATTTGTGTGCATCAAAATTCACTGGACCAGGAAACTTTTCTTAAATACGTTATTAACGAGATTTTTAGCCGATGGCTAGTTCATCTCAGCAAACCCATCTAATTCACTTCCAACACGATCTTCAAGCATTCAAGCAAAACTGGCCCCGAAAGGTTAGTATTGGCCTGACAAAAGAGCGAATAAGCTAAATTCGGATCTTTAATCAGAAATTATTGCTCATTTTCACTCACTGGATTATCAATGTAAGCTGTATTTCCCTGAGATGATACAAGAAGATGCTGATGTAGTCTTCCTCAATGGATGTGGAAGTCTTGATAAAACACAGGATGAATGTTTGGACCTGAGAAATGATTCCTCATCTCGTGATTTGTTCCGTGAAAAAGATTTGAACCAGTGGTTCTGGCGTGCCATGTCGTATCCCAAAGTCTTCTAGCATTTGTGACAAAAGTGAAATTTAGTGGCTTTTTAAAATTGGAAAATATAGCTGACTTCGTGGATAGTACGTGGGAAGAAAAACATATTTTAACAACTTAAAAACCACTTTCATAATCTCTAGTTTTGAACACATTCAAACTATAAAGTCTCTAACATATAAAAGTATTAATTATAAAGAAGGACATCTTTTTAACCCTTTTGCATTGACCATAGAAACGTACCAAATCATTGATGTCATCAAATACAAGACCCAATTATTTTTGATAGTTTGTAAATGGTCTATAATAAAATATCAAGAGTACTATCAAGCGTATGAAATAGGTTATAAACATCAATATGATAGGAATAGATATGTTTGACGATCCTCAATATGCACTTGAGCGAATAGAAAATTTACTGATTTTCAGATGCATTTGAAGACATTTAATTATTTTAAGAATCAATTAAGATCCATACTTTTGTAAATAATTGTCTAATTGTTTATTTAAATATTCTAGAAAAATATAATTAAACGACCATTTCATTTAAGAAGACTCATGTAGACTCAACAGCAGAAAATTGATCATTTTTTCGTTGCAATCGATTAGTGATTAATTCTTTTCGTACCCGTAACATCATTTTTACCTAGGAATGCTAATAACTGATTGAAATGGTTGTGTAATTTTTTTTTTTCAATAATATTTCATTTGAATTCGGTCTGATTTTCTTCATTACAAGACTGATGAGTTGAAAAGTTGTTGTATGCAAATCATTCACATATGGTTCTGTTTTGATTATTGTATGTGGGTCATTCCGCGCCAAGTGTACACAGCACATGAAATTGACCTCTTCCGATTTGGACCAAATTTGTAGGGAATGTTCATTTAAGTTCAAATTTTAAAAATCCAAAGTTTTATGCTAATCGGAGCACCCCTCGGTCAAGGGGCACATTTTCCATTTTTCGTGATTCTTTGGAAAGCACTACCTTCTTTTGTTCATATCTCCGGAACAAATAAAGCTACAAATTGCAATACGTATTGTTTTAATAAGGAAATTAGACAAGAAATCTAAATCTGTAATTTTTGTTTCTGTATTGTGTTGCCAAATATTTTTTTTTATTTTTGTTTAAAAACTTTAAATGCAGTTTTCTCATAATACGTGTCGTTTAATTTTCATTTTAAGGACACCATTGTGTTTTTCATTCTTTTTTACAAAAGAAACACATAACGACAAAAAGTAATTTGCGTAGTTCTTGAGATATTGCATTTTAAATTTATGAAAGTCATAAATTATGAGGGTAAAACTTTTTTTTTTTTTTTTTCCATTACCTCTTAATAAGTGGATTCATTCTCATGACTTATTGTGCGAAATAATATTTAAAGAAAAAAAAAATCGATTACATTATCAAGAACAGTGTTGCCAAATTTAAATATTATTTAGCGACTAAAAACTTAAAACGCGATTTTTTTAGTTGATGCATCTAAATATTTGGTTTGATTGCACCATCGTGTCCCACTGCATTTGTGCATAAGATAGACTATCTTAAACAAAGTTAAACGCAATGTAACATTTTGGGAAAACAAATTAAAGAAAAGTGTAAAGGGGTAAGCCACTTTGCCACCTTGTGTTAAACACATCAAAAACACTCTTCGACACTCTTCGACACACTCAAAAACCCTTTACCAACCACCCAACCACCATGAAAACCAATTTTTCAATCTTTTCTGGCAGCACTGCAATTCATTTGATGCCCTTTTTTGTTTTTGTTGATTTTTTTTTCTGAAGGAGGGACCTCCAGAAATCGGTAGGATTCCACAAAAAAACTGATCGGGACACCGAAGTAGCCCTCACCCCTGCAATTAGGAAAGAAGATTCAACATCAAGCTCAACATTGAAAAAAACAGACAATTTCAACCTCTAACAAGCTAGAATATCTGTAACTGTATATGAATGAAGCGGATAATAATTATCATATCAATTATTGATCGATAGCTGAAGACAGATATTTCTTTCTAATTTGTTTGATGCCCTTACGTCGTGGATTTCATATACACAATACCGAATCTGAGAGATCCATCCTACTAGCTGCCGCTTACAAATAGGTTCGTTTTTTTTTTGCGAAATTTAGATCCAGAGATTGCTTAGGAAGAAGCGTGCTCGGTTTGGTTCTCTGGGCTTGATTGCGACTGGAATTCGGTTGGGATGGATTCGAGAGGACTTTACTGGTTTGAGCCAGGATGTCAAGTATCATGACATGATAATGCGATGGCTAATGGAGTACTTTTTGAGATCGGAGTGGAAATCCAGACATACATACACATCACATTATTTTAGATAGGTGTTGCGGATGACGATCAGGGATGCGAATTTGAATTCCTGTAAGTTGTTTACATAAACGTGTGCGTTATGGAATTCCGTGCTTTCACTGTGCATGATTAAATTGGTAAATTTTTGGAGGGCAAAACAAAAAAGAATTCTGATTATAAACAAAAGTGGATGTAATGCTATCCAGTAAGCATTAATTTTCAATAAACGTTTTGACAGCTAGGTCGACATGCAGAAACACCCATAAACACCTTCCGACACCCTAAAACACACAAGAAACACAATTACCCCCCCTAACGTGGGTAGATCACCTTTTCGTGGTACGTAAAGGGAAGTAAGATCTACCACCGATTCTTGGTGCTGACTACTTCAAACTAGGGGAACAGGATTTTTCAGTAATCAAAGGAATACATCTTAGTCCTTGTTGCTTTTTATGCCTTATTGATAGTGACAAGACTTGGCTTTGTCCACCGAGGATGATCTTGAAACAAGAAAAAAATGAGTTAGTTAGTTTTTATCTATGTTATTCCTAATCTTCTATTCGTTGTTCCCTAGTTTGAAGTGCTTAAGACTAGGGTTCTGATGCATGGTCAATATCGGTGTCATTCCTTAATTTTGTTGCTAAGGAATCCAATTTGGACTGACAAAGGGGCGTGCCTTTGGAGGGTGTTTCAACACTCCGAAGGGTATAAATAGAGGGACCTTTCAATTAGAGTCGGATCCTTGAGATAAATGCAAGAATGACAACCGTAAAAAAAAATCGAATACTTCATCTTTCTCAATAGTGATGGAGTAATGCGACATGCACTAAACTAAGGACACGGAAAATACTACAATAGATCAAATTACAGTTCGCAGTGGTGTTAGGTCCCGAACAGTGGAACACAATTACAAGCTTCGTTCTTGTTTTACGGAACTGAAAAGTGTTTCGGAGATGAACTAGGCATAGGCTAAAAATCTCCTTAATGAAGAACTAAAAAAAAAAGGAACTGAAAAGTGTTTGTGATGGCCATGCTGAGCAATATGGAGACCTGTATGCGACAATGCAACGACAGTGCTGCAACCCATTGAATCTGCATACAGTTATTCGTCGCAAGAGTTTGAAACCAATTTCTGCACGGTTTCATGACGAGTACAATAAGAACTTTGCCAAAAATTATCGAAGGTCGGAAAGTATGCGTGCAATGTCATCTGGTGGTTAAAAAAAACATGGATAATGACCAGCCATCTGCAGGTAAAATTCATCTTGAATTATTCATTTCAATTCAAGCCGTACGAAAGCACGTCTGTATTGTAGCGAAACTATCCGAGTTTTTCAAATTCACTCGTCATAGCTTACGTTAGAGTGAAGTCGTTGTAGTGGCAAATTTCTCTGAAAACAATTCTTTTTTTTTTAAGTGTACAGGGAATTCATTACAATAATTTGCTGGCAAACGTTCACACTTTTGCTGCCTACACTATACACCAGAATAAAGTTATACCATTGAACTGCGTCATAATGTCCGATATTCTAGAGCACAGCACAACAACATTTCATGCTTTCCAGCGCCATTTCATAGAGTATCTCAAATCCTAGGTATCACAGTTGTCCAAAATCTTGTACTTCTCCAATGGTGCGGTACCCTGGTTTTCCACGAAAGCAAATTTGGGGTGCCCACTGATTGGCACTACTTTGTTACGGCACATGGCAAAAGACCAAGCGACGGATTGGGATGAACTTTGAAGAGATTGGCAACGCGAGCTAGTTTACAAGGAGCCACTATTCACACGCCAAAGGAGCTCTATGACTGGGCAATGAAGAATTGCAATACAAACGTTAGATTTGTGTCATCTGAGATCTGTTCCGAAGAAAAACAAATACTGTTCCACCGTTTTGCATCAGCTGCATCTATTCCCGGTATTCGTTCAATACATGCAACAGCTCCTTCTGGTATTGATACATTATTATGAAAACTGTTTCTGGTGCCACAACTGGTTCAGATTTTAGAGTTGTGGCAACGAAACGTGCAAAGCAAGTGGATTCGAATAATAATGGGAAGAAATCATCACGAAGTGCTAGCCTTGATAAGAAAAATAAATAAATTGTAATGTATGTTTTACATTGTTATAATAAAATGTAAGAAACAAATCGATCAGTGTTTGATACAACATTGTATGTATTGGAATGTCTTAATTTATAATGCAATTCGTTTAGATTATTACTAGTGTAAAGTTTTCAGCCACTAAATAATATTTAAATTTGTCAACACTGCATAAAAATTATTGTTGGTTTTATCATACCTATTTTGTTTCCATCAAGTATTATTTAACACAGTAAGTCATGAGAATGAATCTTATTACGAGGAAACGTTAAAAAATAACCCTCATAATTTATGACTTTCGTTCCTTCAAAATGCAATATCTCAAGAACTACGCAAATTACTTTTTGCCGTTAAGTGTTTCTTATGTAAAAAAGGATGAAGAACACAATGGCGTCCTTAAAATTAAAATTAAACGACATGTATTATGAGAAAACTGCATTGAAAGTTTTCAAACAAAAATAAAAAAAATATTTGGCAACACTGTACAGAAAAAAAAGTTACAGATTTAGATTTCTTGTCTAATTTCCTTATTAAAACAACACTTAATGTAATTTGTAGCTTTATTTGTTCCGGAGATATGAACAAAAGAAAGTAGTGGTTTCTAAAAAATAATGAAAAATGAAAAATGTGCCCCTTGATCGAGGGGTGCTACGATCAGCATACAACTTTGGATTTTTAGAATTCGAACTTAAATGAACATTCCCTCCAAATTTGGTCCAAATTGGAAGAGGTCAATTTCACTTTTGCAATTTTGTGTGACCACTTGGCGCGGAATGACCCATGTATGATTATAACGCTAATTTTTATTTATTTTCATACATTTTGCCTTGATTCTGTCAAAAGATGAATTGAATCATCTGATAATAAGCATGGGGCTTGGGTGAGGCACAAATCATTCAGTAAACGGTGGGTATTTTCGTTCAGTGTACGTACGAGAGCGGATTTTCCACTCTTCTCCACATTAAAACCATGGCAAGAAACAGATTGAACGTTGACGAAGATATGAGATTGGCATGATCACAAACGCAGCATCGTAACTTGATTTGATGTCTGCAACAATCGCACTGAACTAGTTGTTGGCTGTTGTTGACATAGTATTTTGAAATAAAACGAATAATAACTCAAATGAATGGTTTTTATTCATCTCAGCGTAATTTATATAATGTACTTTTCAGGGGACCATGGAACACCAAATTGTTCACAAAGAGGGTAGCGGAAGTGCAAAGGTTGGGAACCACTGGAATAGTATTTCCAAGTCTGCACTTTTTTGTTTTTTTTTTTTATGGATTAGAGTCCAACTATTTTTCGTGTTGAGATACGTTTTAACATGTGAATTTTTTCAAGGATCTAAGTGCAAAACTGATTTGCTTAGATTTTTGATATATATATATATATATATATATGGTAAATTTGCTGTATTTTATTGTGGACTATTCTCTCCAAACCTCACCATCTTCCACCATTTCTTGTACAAATCTTAGGCAGGCCTCACAGTGAACGTGATAAATGACGTGATGCATAAAATTATCTGAAAACCATATTATAAGTCTAACTTTTTACCATTATGTCATAGAAAATTCGTTTTACAGGTCAATTATCCTTAAAATTGAAAAAAAAGAATTGATTTTCTTTAGATCTTCGATATTTTTTTGCATTTATTTTTAGAAAAACAACACATAATTTTTTTCGGAGTGGTAAGCTTTCCCTTGTTTGAAAAGGTGAATTTGCATAACTGACGTTAACACAGACGTCATAGATTTTTTTTTAAAACTTTATCTAATTATTTAAGATTTTTAGCTGGTAGCTAGTTCCTTTCTTAATGTTATGGCAATGCAAGCTGTAACAGGTTTTTAATTAGCCGTCTTCAATCAAGGGGATGGTCACTCCGCACAGTGATCCAAATCAAAGTTGGGCACACCCATTGGCCTGTTTGGCACCCATGGTTAAAATGTATCATGATCTTTGAAGTTACTGGCAACACTGTGCTATCTCTGCGCCTGCGCAGCGCTTGTATCAAATCATTGTTGTTGACACATTGCAATTTTTGGATTGCCGCACCAGCGAACTTTCGGTCAATACTCGCCATAGATTCCTCAAACCGAGTTAGATTTCCTAGCAGCGCACATCCTAATGCCTGTCCGAAACAGTACACTATCATCAGTAGCAGTAAATTCATCAATCAAATGAGGGAACAGAAAGGTCAATAGTCAAATAAAAACGAGGTATCATTTTAACCTAATTACACCGGTCATTCCATCGTCTATCAGCGTAGTAAGCTGAAACAACGATCTTGGCAAATTCCTTCCGGAAATGGTATTATCCTCTGGGTCGCGTCGAGCAAACCTCCACGCGAGGTGCTTATTGCTTGTTGTTCATATATTAATGATTCAATCGTTTTAACTTTGACGCTTTTTTTTAACTTTTTCTTGAGATATATCGGTAAGTTTCGTGAGGGAGATAACGAAAGAACAGGTTGAAATCGTCTAGTTTTAGTTGGCTGTTCAGCACTTAACCACCAAAGAATTCCTAGAGAACGACGGTGGAAATAGTTTCCTGGCTGCGGTTCTTTCACCTAAACCGTTTCGGTTTAGCACGGGCGCACGTCATGCATCGGTGGATGACCTGGCGAACTAAATTCCGACCGCCAAGAGGCCAAAATCGTTGACGTAAGGACGAAAGCAACAATCCAGGGCCAGCATGGAGCGTCTTCTGGTGCTCTTTGGTCGCTATCATTTCGGTCAATCGGTGCTTGGCCGGAAGGACAATCGTATGCTTCTCTTCTATCGGGATCTGTGCGTTGTGCAACCGACCGCCGACACGAATAATGTCGTCCACGAGCTGTGGATGAAGGTATCGGAGCTTGGACTTACGATCTACTTGATAAGTGGTGGAAAGTTGACGGATTTCCTTCTCAAAGTGCTGCTCTTAAGCTCGATGCACTAAGGCGAGTAGTGTTTGATCGATTTCGGTTGCGGTGAGCGGCCCCACAATAAGATCTTGATGATTCTTGCGACGACGACAATTATCTGCAAACCGTCGTATGAGAGAGCCTATTCGAAGCAGTGGACGAAGTCTGGAGTAGCGGAACACTAAATCATTGGTCGTTTCATCTTCGACGACTGGAAGTACGACGATCTTGCGAGCTTCTGATTCATCCGACGGTAACGATTTTGTTGGAGAGTACTAAGCAGGCCATGGTACAGCTAACGTGCTAAGCCACTGCGGTCCGTGTCACCACAGAGAACTCCTTTTGAGTTCGTCGAGATTCATGCCCCGAGAGATGAAATCCGCTGGATTGTCTTTGGACGGAACGTGATTCCAGAAAGCATGAATGGTGAGCTCTTGAATCTCAGCCACACGATTGGCCACAAACGTCTCCCACGTAGACGGTGTTGCGGAGAGCCAATTTAAGACAATGGTGGAATCCGTCCACAAATATATCGTGGAGGAAATATCGAAGCTGTCCATGGCTTGAACTAGAAGCAGAGCAGCAGTACCAGAGCAGCGGAAGCAGAGCAACGGCAGCAGAGCCTGGGGGCGAAAGGGCAACTACGCCGAGTGCGTTGGTGCCAGTGCTCCGGTATACTGGGCCGCCGTCATGGAATGCCCAGCTGCTGCAGTTCTCAGTCGGTCGTATTCACCGTCTGCTCCGCAAGGGCAACTACGCCGAACGCGTTGGAAAAATGGCCCTTTTCAGGGCCACAAAATTATCAAGAAAGAGTGTAACGTACGTATGCGAGTATCTGACACCTCTGATATTTTCTGTTCTACTATATAAGCGTCCAACAAGGTCGCCCGTTCCATCATTGTCAACAACATCAGCCCAACAAAACGGCCCTTTTCAGGGCCACCAAACTTTCGCAAAAGAGTTATTAAGGAATATTCCTAAAATATAATATACACAATTAAGTACAACACATAACAGACGTTATCCAACGCCAACCCTGCGGTCGTATCTAGTATACAACCCTTCCAACTTTTTTCTTACCGTGCAGTTCTGGACTGTTATGTCGTACTTCTGCAGTATCCGCGTTTGCAATTGCCACCTCCGCATTTTCTCCTCCCCTAGAAGTCGTTGCCTCAAATTTTTATCTTCAATCCCCGCAATAATACGATCAAGAATAGCGACATCTTTGAAATAATTTTGCTTGTTATTTAAAAGCCAAAGCAAAATCCTCTATTGACTGATCATGGTGTTGCACCCTGGTACTTAACTTATAACGTTATACTAAGTCCGGGTCGATTTTATCAAGATGATTTTTTAGCTTTCAAATCAAATCTTCAAAACCTGCCTCTTCGAAATTTCCAGCCGGGTACAGTAGTTTGATTTCCTCAAACCAAGGGGGAGGACGACTTTAATGCGAGTGTCTCTTGAGCTAAGAGTTACTCAGAGTTACTCTGATTTGCTCTGATCTACATCGGAATAATAAAGAACTAGGCATATCTCGCGTAACATTTGAAAAGGGCCTATAATCAAAATGTAAACAAATCGGTTTTTGATACCATTCCATAGCACCGCTTGATAGCTACCCGAAACGAAAATCATTTATTATTTGCCAAATCATCAGCCTTATACATTCCATAAGACAAACCACATAGGTCCTATAAGAATGCATAAAAGGTATGTGTGACCGCTTATACATTTCATTTGACACATCCCAAGTAGCATTGCATGCTTTATAGAGGTTTTATAGAGATTTTATAGCATTCTGCAAGCCCAAATCATGGTCTACAGAATCCTCATAAAACCAAAATTGTTACTTGGGATGAGCTTCATTAACTTTTTGCAAGGCGTCTACTTATTAGTTGACTTATACATTTTATGAATAATCAACATTTGAAGTTTGCCAAAAGGTATAAGGAGATTTTTATCTGTGTACCAATCGTGCAGGAATGTTCCACATAACCAGAAAAATCATTATAAATAACTCAATTTTCAAAACGGTTAATCAAAGAAATTTTTCGAATCATTTATTGGCCAGCACGTTAAAACGGCCAACAATGTATTATTTGGGTGTTGTGTACTGAACTGTAGAAATGCTAACAAAAAAACTTAGATTTTCTTATGTAGGAATAAAAGTAGGCAGATTATTTACAATCCATTTTCTAGTTTGCTTATATTTTTGCTGTAGGTCCTTTTAAAATGTTATATAAGATTGGAATTAAAATAATTAAAAAGGCCGAGAAAAAGGCAGATATTATTTACAATCCATTTTCTGGTTGGTTTTATAATAAAAACTCACTGTCCGCTTTCCGGCTTGCGTGGAGTGTGACTTCGGTGATGAGGAAACATTATTCTGTATCCCGATGTTCGATTCGGATTTAAGTATTTAAGACAGTTAAAATCAACAACAGTGAAATATAAGTCTTCTGCTGCTGTTCATTACTTTCAAAACAAACGAGGTTAAATATCCAGCTGAAGATTTCAAAAAGCCTTAAACGAACCTTAAACTCGAATTGTTGTCAAGAAATAAATAAAACCTTCTGCAAAAATACACTAGCAATGAGAGAAAGATTCTTTCAGAGAGCAATAGAGTTTCTCGGAGTAACTCTAGATTGCTCTAAATTTTTCGCTGTCCCCCCTCGCCTCAAAAATTACTGGTCCGCTGAGTGTGACAAAGTAGGCCATTTTGTCTTCGTCCTTGATTTTATTGACCTTGAAGAAATATTTGAATAGCGTGTACCAGTCTCTCAAACTCGTGCCCCTATGATATTGTTCAATGGTACATGCAATGATCGATTAACTGATGCTTTGCCGCAAAATTGCTATCAGAATGTAATTTAATAATGGGTTCGCTAGAACCGTGCTGTAACGTACCAGTAACGTCGACCAGCAACCAAACTTTAAAATGTGTGGTAAAATCACTTGATAATTGATTAAAACGAACGCCGAAATCTATTGTATTTAAACAAGAAAATCCTCCCATTATAATTGATACAACAATGTAATAATAGAACGGATCTTTTATGCTCTTTCGTTACATAAATTGTAATATTTTGGTTATCTTATTGTTCTCCCGATTGCGCCACGCAAAATGAAAAGGCATTTTCTTTGTTTTCGCCAATGGCGCACAGAAACAAATCACTACATGCTATTACTCACAATGCAACGGCGAAACCGACGCTTGAATTTTTCCAGGGCTCACTCCACTTACCCCTGGAGGAATTCTACTTATGGCAAGTGTCCTTCTATCACCGATACTACAAACTGTTGGTGGAATACGGATTGCACCCAAGCACTCTCTTATCCGCCATTAGGTTCCGAGATGAGTTTGTTCCCGACGTCTCGTGTCCAAAATTAACGGTCCCTTTCCTGGGGTTCAACGTGTTCCGTTGTGCTGGTGTGCCACAAAAGGTTCAAAATCACTTTAAATCCTTGTCACTTTGACACTTTTAAATACTTTTTCAACTTACACTTTTCACTGATGACGTGAGGGCAGAAGAAACACAAGTTGATATCTTCGAGTCACTGTTCGATCTAACTGAGTGTGTTCTGTTTTATCGAGGACTACAAATCAAGAAGACTGGTAACTTTTCCCTTCTCCCATACAAATGTCAAACGTCACTGATTACAGCGCTTCTGTCAATCAAAGGTGGAACTTTGAAGCACAAGTGTTAGTGAGACTGCTAATAAACAGTGACTCTGTGTGTACACGGTACTCGTTGTTGTTTTTGTTTTCCTCTACGAAATTTCACAGCAATTTGTATCCTAATCCCAGCAAGCCGGTGGTTTTCCAACTCCAAACCGAAAAACTTGTCATTTTGGATCAAGTAGAGGATTGAAACTCGGATCGATACCTAGTGAAAATAACTGAGGAACCGAAATATTGTTTATTTTGCCTGTTGGAAGCAATCAATTACAAGGAATTGGCAGCCATTGAGTTAACTACCATCATTCGGACGCTGCTGAAAATTCAAGGATTCAAAAAGAAGAAAGATCCGGTACCTACATCACGATCCAACGGAACGCGTAGCAGGATCTAATGTTGGAGAAAATGAAAATGAAAGGTTGAAGGACTACAATCCCAAATAAGTACTGACCTATTGATAAATAATATACACAGACAAACAGACATAACATTCGCAAGTTGTGCATCGAACAAGCAGTTAACGGTCAGTTGGTAGTACCACCACCTGTGGCGCGCATAGTCAATTCCCTTGCGTTTGACGTTTACACACTACCGCCATCTGTTCAGCGTATTGCCCACCACAGTGTACTCACAGATGGCTGTAATGTTTTAGCGACGATGTTTTACAGTGAGAAATATTCAATGTGTTAGGTCAGTTTATCTGTGGAATATATTTCCATTTTAGATGTTGTCAGAACATGAAACCACCGGATAGTGATCCTCTGTATGCTTTAACAATTCTTGGAATCGACTGACCCCTTCCAGAGAATGATAACAACAGTGTCCGATTTGCCAGTGACATTCAAATGGTCAGCGAGTACTGTGCCAAGTTGCCGAGCGTCACAACTTAACTTCTCCCACTGTGGCCAGGTGCCAAAGCCATGCGGAACGGGCATGCATTTTACTGTACCATACGAGTTCCCATAAATGCATCACTAAAAGGCCAAGGAAAAGTGGAGGATAATTCGGAGATAGCAAATTAATGATCGAAGAAGGTCCCACCATCATTGTGAATAGCATCATTGCCATAGTTTGAATTTTCAAAACAAATCTAGATAGAGCTGGAATTAGGGCCTAACAGCTTTTGTAAACAATGACTTCAATCGATGATTTCTACAAACTCAAGACTCGCCCACGCAAACCAGTTGGTCTGCGTGGGCATGCCTTTAATTCCTAGAAATCATCGATAGAAGTCATTGTTTACAAAAGCTGTTACGCCCTAATTCCAGCTCTATCTAGAAATGTACTTATGCATCTATTCAATTTCGACTGGAATTTTACTCGTTGTCAGCATAGAACAAAGAAATAAACTTTTCACTTTATGACAATCATAACAAAACCAATAATGGACAGCTATTTATTTCTACCTATGTGTGTGAATGCACTCGTGAATTAACACACACCATCATACACAGGTTCCACTTTTTCTTAGAAGAGGCGTTGCCGTTACTGTCTCCTGATTTTTGGCAGAGTTGCCAGTCTTCTTGATTTGTAGTCTTTGGTTTAATTTAGAAGGTAACCGATCCAACATCTGTTTGTCACCCGAAAACTTACGAAGTCTGCAATGTTCATTCGAACATCAATAATCGAATGCGCAGGGTGCGCGTTGGTTATAACAGGTATAGCAAACTTATCATTAAAGATATTGTATGGATCCTTACCACTTATTCCTAGTTGGGAGATCACACCAAATACGAACAGATCTCAATTGATTGATTGATTTTCTTTATTTAGGAGATTTTTAGCAGCAGGCTGGTTCAGATCTCGATTGAATGTAGCATTGAACATTGACAATGTCCAGAGGAGACATAAAATTTTAATTTATAACCGACCAACAGAACAAACTCGTTCCGTTTATCGTAAAAATCAATGTTACTGATTACGAAATTATTCATAAACTGACATCCTGACATCATTAATTTGTTGTATTTTCCCAACACAAGCCTATGCCATTGCTAACAAGTGCAACAAACCATCAAATTCCCAAAATTCCCAATATCGTCAACCCGAACCGCAAGCACAAGTGACTTTGCGCGGCTGTCATTGGTGAGGCCACACGCAAAGATGATACCCGATGTGACTTTACGACCTCCAGACAGGATTTTCAGGATTGCAACCCGGGCTTGTTAAAAACGTTGAAAAATGACAATAAAATGTCACAGTCAACTACTTGAAACTGAACATAAGAAGAGATAAACATGGCAGCTGCGGTCCGGCACGCTGATGGCTTTACGATCTTTGCCGCTGCCTGCAGCAGACTCCCAGTACTGTCCAAAATGTCGATAGTTGTTCTGTAGTTTATTACAATGTTTGGCAGTACTCAGCGCAATTAAGGTGGTTCCTCGAAAAACTGATCCCGACTGTACTGGCGCAATGAGCATAACCAACGTATTGGAATGAATATTCAATAGAACATTGGACACTTATGCGCTTAGCAGCAATGCACCGCAAGATAGATGATTTGTGGATTTGTTTTCTTTCGGTTGCCTTTCTCACACTCGCGCCAAGGAGCAGAAGACCGTTAAGAATTTCTGTGGTGTCTTTCCTGGGAAGCGGACACACACAGTTTGAAGGCAAATAAATAAACATATGTGATGCCTGGATCCTCGTCCCATCAGCCAGTGATTTTCGAGTGCACTCGTGTGTGAATGTGGCACTTAAAAGGCCTAAGTAAATATGCATTTAATCCTTGTAAATATCAACAAGGAGAACTTTTCTCGTCAGTTCTGGGGATTCGTCGTTGAGATCTCTGGTGTTCTTGGAATGTTGCAGCAACAGGTGGAAATACGGGCTTACGTACGACTGAAGCCAATGAATCAATGCTCACAGCCAGCTAATCGAAAGTCATAACCCAACCCATATTGTCTTCAGCTCAATTAACCTTCATCGTCATCGGCTGGCTCAATGCAGCTGCCGGCTGGCCCAATCAACCGAACCAAGCAGCAGAGCGGCCCAACAACTCCAACGCCAAAATCAGCAACGCCACCCACCACTTGATTACAGCGACGATTGAATTACATATAAATTAATGTCTTGTACGAGATTGCCTTCCCACGAAAGCTCGGGCAGGGGCTTGGCAGGATCGTCGAAGTCGAGAAAATAAATAAGAAAGTTATCCGAAAGGGGAAAGAAAAAAAGCAGGTGCTTCGAAGTTTGTGTCCGATCGTTTATTTTATATCTCCTTTGTCATGTTACCATGCCCCGCCTCCAACTGACCCTCCTAAAGGGTGATACGGTCAAAATTTGGTCAATATCAACTTGACGTATTTCTTTCAATTTTGCATTTAAAAAACCTGAACACCCCTCATTTTGAAGGTGTGTGTGTGTAGAATGTTGCTCCTATTTTGATTTTGGAATTCACTCTTCAGTTGTCAAAATGCCGTCCAAGCAAGAAGAGCAGCGTATCAAAATTTTGCTCGCGCATCGCGAAAATCCGAGCTACTCGCACGCAAAGTTGGCAAAATCGCTAAAAGTTGCCAAATCAACCGTTACAAATGTAATTAAAGTGTTTGGGGAACGTTTGTCGACAGCCAGGAAGTCTGGATCGGGGGGAAATCGAAAACCGGAAGCCGCTGAGACGACAAAGAGAGTTGCCGGTAGTTTCAAGCGAAACCCTAACCTCTCTCTCCGAGATGCCGCAAATAAGCTGGGTGTATCGTCTACAACCGTGCATCGAGCCAAAAAACGAGCCGGACTATCGACTTACAAGAAGGTAGTGACTCCAAATCGCGATGATAAACAAAATACGACGGCCAAAGCGCGATCCCGGCTGTACACGACGATGCTGACGAAGTTTGACTGCGTGGTAATGGACGACGAAACCTACGTCAAAGCCGACTACAAGCAGCTTGCGGGACAGGAGTTTTATACGGCAAAAGGAAGGGGAAAGGTAGCAGATGTTTTCAAGCACATGAAACTGTCAAAGTTCGCAAAGAAATATCTGGTTTGGCAAGCCATCTGTACCTGTGGCTTGAAAAGCAGCATTTTCATAGCTTCCGGGACTGTCAACCAAGAAATTTACGTGAAAGAGTGTTTGAATAAACGTCTGCTGCCTTTCCTTAAGAAACATGGTTGTTCCGTACTGTTTTGGCCGGATTTGGCATCTTGCCATTACGGTAAAAAGGCCATGGAGTGGTACGCCGCCAACAACGTGCAGGTGGTTCCCAAGGACAAGAACCCTCCCAACACGCCAGAGCTCCGCCCAATTGAGAAATACTGGGCTATTGTCAAGCGGAACCTAAAGAAGACCAAAAAAACTGCTAAGGGCGAGCAGCAGTTCAAGGCAAACTGGCTTTCTGCGGCGAAGAAGGTGGACAAGGTGGCTGTACAAAATCTGATGGCAGGGGTCAAGCGTAAGGCCCGGCAATTCGGATTTGGAAAAGCGGAAGCCTAAGTGAATATTTTCCCTGAATTTTATACTAATTGAACTTGAAAAAGAAATTTAATTTGATTTTTTAAATAAACGATTTCACCGATTTACACGCGTTTTCCCTTGACCAAATTTTGACCGTATCACCCTTTATATTGGGCAAGAATGAAGCCCGATTCTTCGATTTGACCTGGTGAAATATTGATCATTTAACGATACCGTTCGTTGGAAGGGCTGGGATTCAAGCTTTGCTGTCTGAAGTTGTTCCTAGTGATGTGTACCCTCAGTCAGTTGCGTCTACTGAATGGACATTTTCGAAGCTACTTGTCAACAATAATTTGCGATCTGGAATGTGATTTCAATGAGGTTATTCGTGACTTTTAAGAGCTTGAGGTTTGACGTGTCTATGTTTTTTAAAATATATTTATAAAATATATTAAATTATGCATTAGATAGGGAAGACTGGACAGACTTGATCCCTGAACAGACTTGATCCCCCCATGATTTCTCGAAAACCAAAACGTATTTTTTTTTTCAGACAATTTACCACAATCGTTCAAAACAATTTTCCACAACGTAAAACTATAGGAACATTTGAATTAATTTGCTCTTGTTATGTATTTTTGGAATCAGTTGCTAGTTGTATGCCCTTTTCCCATGTTCTTCTATACAACACACGAGCACTGAACGATGGCGCTGCTTTGACGATGATGGCGCATCATGCGTGGAAAATTGTGAACTTCGTTATGAAAACAAAATTTGTTTCATAGTGTTAATGTCATTGCTCACCTAATCTGTTGAGTGTATCTGATAGCATCAAAATCGGTGCTTGCAAACATAATGAAAAATACGTTTTTCTGATCAAATTCAATATGGCGGCCAAATCCAAGATGGCTGGCAAAAAATTTCTAATCCAAATGAAAGCCTTTCCTCTTCGAAAATTCAAAGATTAAACATGATAAATATGCCAAGAATTGCTAGAAATCCAACTTTTTTGAAAACTATTAGCACAAACGAAGTGACAGACGAAGCGGCTCGAAATTTTATTTGACGCACTTACATTTGAAATTTTCGAGTGTACCTCACAGCAACACTATCTACTCAAATGTACTAGCTTAAAGTAGTTGATGCTACTGGGGTACCGCCTGTTATCTCTTTTTCTCTAACGAAAATTGAAAGGGAGAACCTGTTGTCAAGCAGCATTTCATTATGTTGTTTTCGTTGTTATCTGCACTTCTATTGTATAGTGAAAGACTATAGAACAAAATGATTAGGGGTGAACATATCGGGTTAACATTTGCTTAAAAGTAAACGATGTTGAGCTGTCAATGATTCGCGCTTGTTGGCGGCAATTGTTGCTACAAATTTCATCAGTCCGTGCTTCTACCCAAAGCCACATTCAGTGTTCGGAAAAACTCAAAAACTCAAATCTCATGCATGAGTTTATGCGACTATGAGTTTTGCCTTGCATAATTCAACGTCGCAAAAAATCACCGATGAGTTTTCAGGTTCAAAATTCATTGCTCTATATTTTGGCGTTTTTCGTTGTTATTACTATTGTTTGTGCATCAGGGGTTGAAAAACTAACACAACATGCATAGGCATGATATCAATTGACGTTTGAGTGGTTTTTTATGAGTTTAAAGCTGGAATGATTTTTCGGCGTTGTGAGTGTGAGTGCGTGAATATGCATGATAATCTCAAGAGTGAATTTTGTTTGCCGCATTCGCACGCGAGTTTATTTTTGTAGGGAGGCTCAATGAATGAGATCTGAGAATGATTTTCCGAACACTGCCCACAGTCTCCCGAGACCGAGAAGACATGGGACTGGGAGAGCAACAGTTCTTCAGCAACAGAAGCCTTGATGGCTTGATGCCTTGATGACCGTCAACGTATCGGAGTGTCGTAATCTACGAGTAGCAAGCTACGAACACCTCCCAATCCATGTCGATAAGTAAATACTAATGTTTCACCCAAACCACATATTTACGCACCCAAGCCGAGCATCGTCATCGATAGGTCCAAGGGACCACTCCTAAAAATAAGGTAAATTTTCCGTTCCACCTACACTGCGGCAACCGCAACCGACATGGCAAGACGTGCCCCTTTAATGACCTGTATTGCCGAAGTAATTGATACCAAAAATCGTTATCAAAGATGAAGGAAAGAACCGGCCTCGCCCTCCTCCATAGAGGATACAGAATTGTTGGTTAGACGACTAAAATTAACTTAACCTGTCTGCTTATGAACTATCAAACTCAAGGATCCGGAAACCAGGAATGAACCGCAAACATTCCAAACGAGCGATACATCGAAACAGGATGATGGTGATGATGAAGACGACGACGATGTTCTAATTTACAGTCAATAAAATTAAATTGCCAGTCTTAAGCAGCACGTTCCTAAGATTTCTCGTCGATGTTGTGTATCGTTGGAACAACACCTCCGAAGGTGAAAGCCGCTGTCAAATTTATTTCGATTTTAGATCCGGCATCAAAGCTACCGTTTCCGTTTCGATACCGGTCGGTCGTTAGAGCCTAAAGCTAGCCCATTAGTTTCTCTCCCACGGCTCGTTCTCTCCCAGGAGAGCGGGAAGGACCACGACGACGAGGAGAAACCACGTTCGGACCAACAACTGGGACCATGTTCGCCATTGCCACTCTTATGTTGCTGCTGCCGGTTATGTTGCAAGTAAATCAAGCTGAACATTGCATTAGGTCCTAAGTAACATTGATCGATCCTCTTCATCGACTTTCTCTTTCGTTAATAACTTGATCACAGAACCGTTTCTTGATGTGTTTTTCGTATTAGATGCTAGATAAAAGCTTCATTTATCGATCTGTGTGCAGAAAATACCTGGGAATGTCTTTACATGGCCGTGGGGATGCAAAGAAAAAGTCGACGAAGAGAATCTGTCAATGTTACTTAGGACCTAATGCAATGTTCAGCTTGAAATCACTAATTCAATTACACAAGCCCACTTCATCTGGCCCGTTTCTTCTTCTTCTTCTTACTTTCTTTATTTAACGTCGGTCTTTATTCCACAATCTAGTGCCAATCACCGACGGACATCGATTGCCATCCATTGACGGCAATCGAATGTGCAGGAAGGCAGCTTCCACACCTGCGTAGGATATCGCACCCATTCAAACACACATGGGCCGGAACCAACCTTCCGAAGAAAGACGTGACCAGAGATTTTTATGCCTCAGAAAAATCCCACTGACCTCAGCTGGGATTGAACCCAGACCCATTGGGGTGAGAAAGCAGTTACGCTTACCACTACACCACCGGCGCCGGCCTGGCCCGTTTCAATCGGATGTTGGGGTATGTGGGTTGAATGCGAGTGGCTCCCAAATATACAAACTTTGCTCTTTCATTATCACGACGTTCTTATGCATAATTTAGTGTGACGTAACGTTGCATCATGCGTAAGAACACCGTGAGAACGAAAGAGTCAACTTCATTCCTTCTGCCGCACCTATAGTAACGCACACTGCTCCCGCGCTGACTGTTCCTTACTTTCTCACTCCAATCAAAATGTCCTTCGATGAGGGAGAAAACAGCACCCCGTCAACGCTCGTGAGCGAGAACGCGAGTTGCCAGATCATTGCACACAAAACTAACTTGAATTACTTCAAATCAAAAATACTAGCGAACCTGGCGGTGAGCGGCGGAAGGTGGTCTAAAATTCTATTACACATTATTTTAATTAATTTATTCGGAGAAAGTCGTCTGTCACTTTGTTTGTGCTATTAAATAGGCCCCTCGGCGAGTGAGGTGTCCATTAATTTGAGCTAAGAAAAGTGGAAATCTCATCTTTTCATCAGTTTTGACCAATCAAGCGGATATATTTATTTAATTAAATACCATGTGCCAATGGTGGCCTGTTTTCAACGAGAATTACTCAGTAGACACATAGAGGTAACTCTAAGACCAGAAGGTCCCGAAGAAATCTGTTCAACTTTTTGGCTCAGCGCTGGTACTATCTTCGGTCCCAAGCAAATCGATGCACCCCTCGAAACATAGGAAAATCCACGAACCCCTCAATTGATCTGTCAAACTTTCATAGCAAATCAAAACAAACATTGTGTAGTACTAGAATGACGACTAGAATGGGGTACGTTAATCGATTGCTTGGTACCAATAGGCTAGTCAAGTAGTAGGCCAATTTAAAATCGATAGTTTCGTATTGATTGTTGGTAGACACCTCTGAAAAAGTAGAATCGATCTGTATCAATGGATTGGTAAGGTTTTATATTTAATTTTGGATCAGGTTCAGGTTCAGGATCCCACTTTGTACACATTTGAAAAGGGCCTATGTCCAAAATGCAAACAAACCAGAATCTTAATTTTAAATTTTTCCGACATTTCATTTCATAAGTATACAAGGAAATTGAAGTATTTTAGGCATTAATATTGTTCACAATAACAAAAGTAACTGTATCTCAGTATACAACATCCAAAATAAGGGAAAAAATTGAAAAATATATCAAAATTGATAACAATAATTGTTATCGATTTTCATATATTTTTGAAAACTATTCCCTTATTCTGGATGGTGTATACTGATATACAGTTACTATTGTTGTTGTGAACAATATAAATGCTTAAAATTTGATTTTTTAAATTAATAAGCCTTTTCGTGGATCTTTCTGTGGATAGGCCTTTTTGTTAAGCCATTGTGCTTGTCATCAGAAATGGTACTCCCTTTGCTAAGCTTTTTCACAACGTCAAATAATTTCAAAACAAATCATCGGCTCTGTCTCAAGCAGTAGGGCCTAGCTTTGGTTTGAAAATTTTCAATTGTTAGCCGTTTTAGCGAATTTAAATGTTTCGTTGATCGGTCGTTTCGAAAATCGAGTTATTTTTAATGATTTTTATCGATTATGCGGAACTTTCCTACACGATTAGTAGCTTTCAAGCGGTGCTATAGATTGGTATCAAAACCCGATTTGTTTACGTTTTAGACATAGGCCCATTCCAAATGTTACTCGAGACATTGCCTTTGCTTTTAAAACATGAGCATGATCATGATTGACCGCCCACGGTTGGTACTCTGTTATTGTCAGACCAGCTGTAATTACACAGAGAACCAATAGACTATGCATGGGAATAGGCAATACCAGCGCCGGCCACGCCTGAACACAGGTCAAGAAAGAAAGGGGTAGGAATGTGTTGACATGACACTCGCTTTGATGGAAGCCGAGAACACCTCTGCACTTCCACGAGGAATCACTGGGATGTTGGATAAGAGGGTTGGGTTTACAGCAGGGTTCGTTTTGGTAAACAATAAGCTGAACTGATGTCCTAACAATCATATAACGCGAAGGAGCTTGGGATTGAACCCACGGTCTTCTGCTCAGTAAGCAAAAACGTTTGCCTCTAGGCAGACGAGCTCCTTTTTAAATCATCGAGTTGCTGTTATTACCATGTAGTCATGTTAACAAATAAAACGATTGACGAATCTTGAATGTGGATGGGCTTGAGATTAGACTCATGATGTTCTGCTCAGTAAGCAAAATCGGTTGCTCTAAGCTTCGCAACTTTATACACAGCAAAAAAATAATTTTGATATCACGTCAAAGTGGATGCACTACAATCATGTTGAAAATATGGTGTAATATTACTTGCTAAAAAGGACAAAATTATCATTAATACAATGCATGAACTGACATTACGCTGCTTTTACTGCATTTGTTTATTTATGTGGTCATAAAAATTACATGAAATTTTCGACATGATTGTAGTGCATCCACTTTGATGTGATATCAAAATTATTTTTTTGCTGTGTACAACAGAAATTCATTCCAAGATCATGTGATCCTCTTGAAGCCTGGAGTATCAATAAAAGCGAATATCCAAAGATTTCCATTCGATATATCAATACTCAAGTCTCGATACTTTACACAATATCGCCCATTGCTATATCACATAGTAGCGTTACTCAAGTTTTTATAACTATTCATACCCGGCACCGACGACAACGAAAAGTTTTACAAAATACACGATAAACAAGCAATCTTACCATACATTTTCAATATGAAAGGACCTGAGACCACGTTTTTCTGCTCAGGAAGCAGTTGCAGTGGCTACCGACGATATTTGAAATCCTAAAACTAAAAGCTACGAAAGAGTACTTAGGCCTTCATTAAGGGGGTATTCCCGATCTTTTTTTTTTCAAAAAATCAAATTTTTTTTTCACGTTTTTTTGTACTTTAGACTATATACTTTCATCCCACCAAGCCGTTTTCCGATCAGCGAATTCGGTGTCCAGGCATAGCTGACTAATGGTAAGAACCCCCAAATGGTTTTAACTAAAGTCAAAACTTTAAACGCGTTTTTCTCGAAACCACATTTTTTTTATCGGTCGAAGATTTTTCTCAGAAACTATAAGAGATATTGACTTGAATCTTTGCGCATTTTGTTCCTTATTAAATTTTTTGGAGCTTCTCCCACTTTCAGCCAAACGTATTAACATTTAACATTGTTTGAAGCACCTTAAAGCTGCAAAAAAGCGGGCTAAAAATCGCCTGTTTTTTCATATGGCCGCCATTTTGTTAATTAGCAAGATTTTTTGCTGCCAACGCGAGAAGCTCCAGAGAATCTTATGCAGATTATTAATTTCATCACGAAATCTGTTTCAGATGAAGCCGTTCCAGAGAAAAGTCTTCGCCCGTCCAGGCGTTTGCGGCGAACAGGGGTCTGTTTACCGCCATTTTGTGACGTCAATAATGTCTTTTTTATGTCGAAAAAAAATTTATTTGTAAACTTTAATGTTCAATAAACAAGAATCCCAAAGAGTTAGGCGCATTACTATTCATTTTCCTTGAAAAAAATTAATTGAAAAACAGGCCGAAAAAAGGCAAAAGATTGGGAATACCCCCTTAAGATCCACTTTCACGCGACGTTCAGTGTTTCGATTTTCTCTTTACGGATGGTTCAGGCAATCATAACAAGCTATGACCGACGTGACGACCTGGTTAAACAAGCTATTCAAATGAAATTACGTCCTCGAATTTCACTTGGCATGTAATGAACAACAGAAATACCGTGGGGGACCGAAATCCGTACAGCATCGAAATCCGTACACCTCATACAAAAAGTAGGCGTTTTGTATGAAATGTACGGATTTTGATTCATTTCTTAGGTGTACGGATTTCGGTTCGCCACGGTACGCGATAAAATTTATTAAATGTTCTTGATTATTGACTTTTGCCAATGAAAATAAATTTCATTTTCTGACGTTGCCTTCACATAAGTGACTGCCGCTGTATTCATCCGTTTACGTTTACGTTGAAGGGATACTACAATGATGCTTGTGATGGCTGGTTGCCTAATCACCCGGGCAAGATAATTTCCATCTACCATATTGCAGAATGCTTGAGAAAGGCATTTCCAAAGGCATAAATACTCTTCAAATAATATCAATAGTGGATTTGCCCTTTTGACAGAAATGTCTTCGTGGATGAAGATAGGCCGCAAATACCGGATGACACTAAATTCGAGCAGCAAATTGATGTGGATCACGTGCCGCCTAATTTGAAACCTGTTTTAGATCACCCGAAGATATTAGACCGTTCCCTAAAGCATCACCAAGGAAAACCTAAATCCGGATGAGTACCAAAAAAGACTTCGGCACCTTCTTCATTTTCAGAAAATGAGTTACCATCCACATCGCACATCCACATCCACATCCAACAAAATCTTCGTATGTACGATCAGGGAATCAAGAAAATGCTATCTTCCGATGCTTACCGACGATAAAAATACTAGTTAACGGAATCATGATCAGTGTACAGTAAGATCATGGATTATCATTTGTGTTACACATCATGATCAGCAACAAAAACGATAATCTACTGATATGATAACAATCACTTTGTAATGTATATCAAAATCTAGGAACTTGCTGTCTTCGGAAAAGTTGTTCTAAAGGTCAAATACCCTACAATACGGATATTTTTGGAATCGGGATGACACATATATTTTGAAAATCAATGTAGGTCGCCATTTTGAAATCCGTCATCTCGGCCGTTGGTTTCGGAAAAAAAAACTGTCAAATACCCTGCAATATGGGTATTTCTGGAACTGGAATAATGTATAGATGTCGAAAATCGATGTCAACCGCCATTTTGGAATCCAATTTGGCGGCCTTTGGATTTAGATAGAACTGACAAATAAACTATTCAACATGGCGGCCGACATCAATTTTTGACATCTACACGTCATCCCGTTTTCTAAAATGCCCACATTGTAGCGAAAAGTTGTTTCTAAAATCAAAAGCCGCCATCTTGGATTCCCAAATAGCGGCAGATATTAATTTTCTACATCTGCATACTATCCCTGTTCCGAAAATACCCACATTTCAGGGTAATCTTGGATTTCCAAATGATGGCGGACATCAATTTTCGACAGTTTTTCTTAAATCGATGGCCACCATCTTGGATTTCATAATGGCGGCAAACATCGATTTTCGATCTCTATTCGTCATCCTCATTCCGAAAATTCACATATTATAGGGTATTTGATTAGCCTTGTCTTAAATGGGGAATTTTTAAGTGACGACAGCTGATGATGATGATCTGAGATTATCGCTATTTCATATGATCATGATGTGATACGCAAATGATAATCGCATTATCGTTTCCAGAACTGTCCATTGTGATTTATGGATTTGTACTAACCATGAGTGTAACCAAAATGAGAATGCCATTATCTTTATCTGAATCGTTCATTTTGATTCCCTGTCTACGATCCAAAATGCAGATAACGCAGGATCTCAAAGCACGTCATTAAAAACAACGTGAAGCAAAGGGAAATTCAACTAAGATCAGGCGAACCTTTAAACTGAATACATAACCTTCTTCAACCCCGACGATACCGACTAACTACCATCCACGACTTAAAAAAAGGATTTTGAACACCGCAGCCAAGCCACCAAAAGCATCGTGGGCTCGTACAAAACGTACATACCGTACGCGTGATAATGTTTGCACCATTGAGCAATGTCAACATTGAAAAAATTCTCAAAAATTTCGTTTTCGAGTTTTTTTATTTATTCAAAGAGGGGATGTCTCTCAGAGTCTTAAACTATGTTAATCATCGATCGAGTTTCCACTTGCTGTAATTACGGCCTCCACACGCTTCCAGAATGCACGGAAGGTTCTAATGATGTAGTCTGGATCCATTTCTCTCCAGGTACGGATCAATGTTTGTCTGAGGCTTGCTGTACTCGGGTGGCGTTTAGAACAGGCCTTGGCTTTCATGACGCGTCATATTGAGTAATACAGCGGATTAAGATCGGGGCTGGATGGTGGCCACATATCTTTCGCCCAGAACGGAAGATGTTCCTGTAACCACAACTGAGTGCGGTTCGAGGTTTGGCACGAAGCCCCATCTTGTTGAAATACAACATTTGGCTTCGGACCGTACTGTTCGTTGATCCACGGAAGAACATATTTACTTAAAATCCAATGTAGACCTCCGTCCGTGTTGATCTTGTCGCCTTCTGGAATGAACACCGGGTCCATTTTTTGCCATCGGAAGCCACCAATCCAAACAGCATAACGCTAGTTCAAGATTTTCTTGCATCGTTCGACTCGTAGCTCCAGGATGCGGTTGGTAATCATGTGAGTTTTTTGACGTAGGACTACGTCTTTGATTTCTATATGGGGGTACACTTTGTGAAAACCGAAAATGGAACATGTAACAAATTAAGAAAGATTTTGAACGTTAATAACTCAGCTACCCCTGGTCCAATTTCAATAATTTTATCACCAATCGATCAGAAATATGGCTACGCATTGATAACAATGCTTCCGAATGTTGATTTTCAACAAGAAACTATTGAAAAACTGGTAAATGTTAAGCATTGTCCAAAAGCGTCGAATTAACTAACAAATCCACCAATTACCTACATGGATATGCTGCTTCCCCAGCACAGTCGTCAGAGAGTAGTAAGTAGACGAAACAAGTCGAAGTGGCATTCACCTCCGATCCTCGGGCGCGTGCGAATAGGGAGGATGGAATTGCGTAATATTTTACACACTCATCGCCATGTTCAGAACCAAACGCAAATTCTTCGAGATAACCACCATCCGTCGTCTGGCTCGCCGTGGCGGTGTCTGACGTATCTCCGGTTTGATTTACGAGGTGTGCTGAAGGTGTTCCTGAAAAATGAGATCTGTGATGCTGTCACCTACACTAAACACGCCAAGCGTTTGGTTTCAGAGGTTAAATCATCACCGACATTGGAAACAAAACGGCTCTTTTCAGGGCCACCAAGCTTATTACAGTAAAGAGTAGGAATAGAATTCATGTGCCTGTTTGTCCATATTCAGAACCACCGACCACACAAAATGCTCATGTGATCAAACTGGAAGCAGGGATACAAATTGTTTTGTTCAACCTTGATCAACTTTGAATCGCCACGGCCGGATATTTTCGATGGAAGAAGTAACAATCTAGCATCTAATTCGACGAAGACGGCAGGAAACATTTCTGGATCAACAATAGAATAGGGCCCATCAGCATTTGTAAACAAACCGTTCCAAAGCCTCACAAATCGAAGGCCGCTCACACAAACCAACACCAACATCTTGTAGGTAGAAGTTTCCCCTATCCGATGATGGTGTTGGTTTGTGTGGGTGGCCTTCGCTTTGTGAGTAAAGGGCTTTGGAACGGTTTGTTTACAAATGCTGATGAGCTCTTTTCTATTGTTGATCCAGATTTGTGAAGCCGAGTTATTTACGAAAGAGAGTGTCGATGAAGAGAATCGATCAATGTAGATAGGACCTATTGAAAAGTGACGCGAGATTTGTTTTCCGTACTGAGCTCCAATGCTACCGACGCCAGGGAGGCAGCTCCCAGAGATGTTATGCCTTAGAACATGCCGATGGCGCCGACTGAGATTGGACCCAGGCCTGCTGGGGTGAGAGGTAATCACGCTAACCACCGGCGCCGATATCTATCACGGCGAATGAGAACAACCCAAATTTGAGTTTAGTTATCTCAGAAATAAGTGCAGGAACTCAGCGATGAGTAAATATTCCTCATATTTTCCCAGGTTTTTCTAGGATTTTCCAGGGAAAAATTCCCGAATTTGAGAAAAGTAAAGATTGGATTCACTCAGTGTATTGGTACTACTCCAAGACTGAATAACATTTTCATCAATTTCCTCATTTTCTGGCAGATTTTTTAGGTTTTCCACAGGAAATCATGAGACAAATTTACTCATCGCTGAGTTTCTACAGTTTTGGCGATTATGAGTGAACTAAATTCAAATTTGGGGCGTTCTCATTCGCCGTGTACGCAAAAAGAAAATAGCCAGTGTCGTTACTTGATAGCAAACTACTCATAATGGGAGGAGTCTTTGTAGCTTTTATACCACTTGGTTGCACATCATTCTGCTTTAACCTAAAAAGATATAAAGCAGCGCTGCTGTCTGGTATCAGCTCATTTTCGCTTCGGACGGCGTGGTGAGCAATAGTAGCAGTAGGTCGTGGCAAAGGAGATGCCAATCGTCATCGCAAATTCTTCGAGATAACCACCATCCGTCGTCTGGCTCGCCGTCGCAGTGTCTGACGTATCTCCGGTCTGATCTACGAGGTGTGCTGAAGGTGTTCGTGGAAAATGAGGTCCGTGATGCTGTCACCTACACTAAACACGCCAAGCGTAAGTGGCCATGGATGTCCTCTTCAATAAAACGGCCCTTTTCAGGGCCATCAAGCTTACATCAGTAAAGAGTTGGAATAGAATTTATCTATGCTTGTTTGTCCATATTCAGAACCACAAGCCCCCAACGACCACACAAACTTGGAAGCAGGGGTGCAAGTGATTTTGATTGATTCTCGTAATCAACTTTCTTTTTGAAAAAGATTACTACAAATTTGGATCGCCTACAATTCAAAACCGGAAAGAGTTGAGATAATAGATATTTCAGGCATAACATTTGATAATGGCACAAAAGCATTTGCAAACAAACCTTCTTAGGCCCTTTACACGCGAACCAAAGTACGCCCACGCAAACCAAAAATCATCGCATAGGGGCAACTATCACCTTTCCGTAAGTGGTATTGGTTTGCGTGGGCGTACTTTAGTTCGCGTGTAAAGGGCCTTAGAATGTTTGTTTACAAATGCTTTTGTGCCGTTATCAAATGTTATGCCTGATTTGATCAATTAAAAAAACTTAATGCTCTTCACATTTATTCCGTCCACTAGCGGTCCTACGTCAAGCTTCCGTTTGTGCCCCTAGGCACAGACCCTTCTACTTTTTTCTGTGTCCTCGACTTCACCTCGCAATCTTCCTTTACGATCTTCCGTGCCGTAAAGTCACTGATCCCGTGTTCCTTTGCCATTTTCCTTATTGAACGCACTGGATTCACCCGAATCTTCCTTTTGATAGCAGCGATAACCCTCGGACGACCTGTGGCCACCTTCGCGGATAGTTGTCCTTTCTTTTCTCGATCTAAAACCCTTTTGACGGTCCACCGGGACACTCCCACGGCGATTGAAATGTTTTTTGCGACATTTGCGCGTGGGACAAATCACGAATACGGTGCCACCATAGAGGTAACTCTAAGACAAGTAGGTCCCGAAGAAACGTGCTCAACTTTTTGGCTCACCTCTGGTACTATCTTCGGTCCCAAGCTTGGTGAATCACCCCTCGAAACATAGGAAAAACCAATAACCCCTCATTTTATCTGTCAAACTTTCATAGCGAATCAAAACAAACATTGCGTAGTACTAGAATTTCGACTAGAATAGGGTACGTTAATCGTTTGCTTGGGACCAATAGGCTACTAAAGTGGTGAGCCAATTTAAAATCGTTAGTTTCGTATTGATTGTTGGTGCCACTTCGTCATGGTGCAACTGTCAAACTAAGAAATCATTTTCTTTTATACACAGCCTACTACGGTATGAGCTATGGGTTACGTGCATGCAAAGAAAACCAAGGCATGGTATGCACAGGTGAAACGGGAACCTTATTCGTACGATGGTGCAAACATTATCACGCATACGGTAATTCAAATGTCGTTAAAAAGTCGCACACCATGAACGTCGTACCACTACGTTTTTCTCCATTCAATTAACAGTTAAACAATTATCATGAGTTAAATTTTTGTTGTTGCTTTGCTTTTGAAATCGCTGAAATGAAATGCCCATTGTTTTTCCCAGAGCTTAGTTTTTAAGCAATGGTAGATTATACAAAAATATGAATAGAATTTCACGTCACCTAACAGGGGTCAAGTCTCCCTAATTTTAAAAATTGCGTGTTTATTCATCTTAAAAAAAATTACATACTTTTCGTAACAAAAGCTCCAAAGCATTTTTTAATACTACGTAATGAGTTTCCCCATAAATCCATGCGAAAACCGCATCAAATTATCAATTTTATGCTGAGATATATCCAAAATAAAAACAGGAGATCAAGTGTGTTCAGCCTCCCCTGTAGGAAAAATAAAACGATTTTTTCTCAATTTTGCATGACATAATTAATACATGAAATTCGGACAATCACAAAGGACATCCAACATATCCACGTAAGGTGTTGTTGTCCCACTCGTACCAACTGCATTTCTGCCTTACACACCTACCAACAGATAAGCTTCAATGCCAACGTGCAGAATTCACTTGTTATTCCAAAAAAATATTCCACATACCTCCTAGGTCGTCACGATACAGTAGTGCCCCATATAGACGTTGTTTGCAGATTGTCTGGTGATTATTTCAGATGGCTGTTACCTTCTTCGTCTTCTTTTTCTTCACTCTCACGCGAAAAGATAACACCATCAATCATGAGGTTGTTTACCAACGGGCACAGCAAAATCGAGCGTTTCGTCCACAGCTATATTGGGAAGTTCTGATAATCACCTGCACTTGCCCTGTTCAGAGGATCTGTCAAATGTTCGGTCTGGTAGAAATTCTACAAAAATTAAATCACACTAGAACCACACCTACCCCAATGATAACAATCCGCCGCTTTCGAGTCATTATGGCGTTTATTCAAGATCGTATAGTGCGCGGCATGCGTATCTTTGCGATCCGTCGTCGTTATCAGCAAGAGTCAGCAAGTCTTTGGATGTACCGCCACCTAACCACACCACGAGCAGCAGCAGCAGCAGCACCGGGGTTGACATTGATCGATTGTGGCGTGCTTCGAAGCGTGACAAATTACTGTCATCTGGTTCGGTCCTCGATCCCCCGGACGCTGCTGTTGCCTGGTGGTGGACGAACTGACGCGTCGACCGGACTGGACTTATGAGGGAGCGTGCGGGTGTCCGTTCACTTGTGCATGCCTGCATACCAACATTCGGGTCGCTCCGAGTGCTGAAAGGAGATCGAGTTTCCCGCAGCATCCGCAGACGTTTTGAAATCAACCGTGATACAAAGGACAAAATTGTGTCTTCCTGTGCTTCAGTGAAGCCGGGCGCTACAAGTCGTACTCTTAGAGTGGGTGATGTAATTTGAGCTCGTGCCTTGAATTTTCGTAATATGTAGCTGTTTGAGAGTTCAAAAGGTTATTTGTTTCTCCTCCGTCCGTTTCATTATACGTTTAGTTTTGTTTTCACCATCTCGGCAAGGTTTTACCGAGATTTGCACAAGCGACTGCCATGGCAATGAATTTTACTAAAATTTTAGAAAATATTACGTTCCTTAGCTTCTTCTTCCTTGCATTTCAAGTTTATTGCTTATCGCATATTAGTTTATTAACTTTTAACTTTTCACTCAAATGTTGAAATTTATTTTTCTTTAAAGTAATTGATAGATTAGGCTCATAGTTTACTATAGATATGCGAGGATTAGGTAAAGCTTAACATTCAAATCAGCACTAATCAATTTAACACTTCAATTCCGAGATGTGTAGTGAGCATTTCTCACCTCATTTTTATAACGCAAAAACAAATATAGTTTATTACTAGAAATAAAATCTACTTTGTTTTACGAATCTATAACAAGCTTAAACTCTTTACCGCTTCAAAAAGAACTATGTTCCGTCAACTGTGTGCAAAGTTATTAGCAAATGAGCAGTTCGTGACCAAAACTGTGTATGCCAAGCATGGTGGAAAGTACAATCATACTCTATGCCAAGGGACGTCGAGAAATTTTCCAACCCGAAAAATTCATAGACCGTACCAGGAATCGAACCCAGCCACCTCCAGCATGGTCCTGCTTTGTAGCTGCGCCTTTACTGACTGAGCTAAGGGTGGCCGCTCGTTAGTTGCGATTCAGTGAAACGTTTTCCAAGGTTCAGCAAGCATACGTCACTTTTGCTGAAAGGGTGGGGAGCCATTAGCGGAGGAACTAATTAAAACATAAATAAATACAATTTATTTGTGTCAATCTATAGCTTTCAACCTCTTATTTGGTAGAAAAATATTAGATTGTAATTAAATTGTATACATTTTTAGAAAATTCGTCCTCAAATAATAGGGGTACCAGTTGTTGTGATTGTTGGTATCTTGGATTCTCTAGGTGCAAAGGAGTCAAAATCTTAAGGAAAATTATTTGTTTGTTTTTTTTGCGCTAATTTTAAGATTGACATATGCAGAGGCGTCGCGTGCCTCATTTGTTTACCTGTGCACCAAACTTTGTTCGTTATAGTTTACCACCACATAGGGTAAATGACGGCTTCGGCAACGCCTTATTCTATTACCGTCAGGGGGGTAAACAACATTCTTGAGAACTCAATTTTAGAGCATCCATTTACCAAATTTGAGTGCTCTAGGACTTTGTTTACCCCCTAAAGATAAATAGGTTAAGGTATTGCCAAAGCCGACATTTCCCCTCTTAGTTTTTTTTTTTCAATGCTCCATGAATTCGAGGGACATATTCTCAATTACTATATTAATCATTACCTAACGTTACATTTGAATGGCCTATCATCTTGTGTAAACAAAACTTGTATGGTGCTTTTCATGCTAACCGAAGTAGGAGGAATTGCAAAACTTAACTAATTGTCGTTTTTATCACAAGGCTAACTCTTTTGACTGAAGTGTGGTAAAGAATATCCGTCAAACACTTCTGAAAACATTTTTTGGTACAAAAAAGTGTCAAAATCTAAAAAAAAATCATGAAGTCCTTGGGTCTAGGCGCCTAATACATAGGTGCCACAGTCGAAAGAAGTGTTAGTTTGTTTACTAAAATGAATCGCCCATTTTGTTATGGCAAGTTTTGATATAAGAAATGCTCCTCGTGTTTATTAGCGAAATTCACATCAAAGATTGATTAACTGTGTAGGAACTCAGTTTGGTACGGCATTTGTAACCAGCATACACCTTCTGGTCGTATGAAACAGGTCAAAAAAAGTCCAAATCCGCAGATAAAAAAAATTTGTTTTGAATTTCTGTATGGCAAAATAGTGAACTTTTCGTGAACATTAACGGCAAAGAACTCACCAACACTGGGAGACCGTGAGTTCCTGCCCACCTGTCATAAAACCGTCTCGCCCTTGGGTAGCAAACTTGAATTAATCAACTCTCGATGAACATTACAAATGGTCCTATCTGCTTTGATCGATTCTCTTCATCGACTTTCTCTTTTGATAACCACGCCTACGCAAATGCATTTGGTGCTAATTTTGCCACACAGTTTGATAGCAGCAGTTCATATCTTGTGCTTAGAAAGTTGAACACAGCAGGGAATGCTTTTGAAGTTGAGTTATTAATGGAAGAGAAAGTCGATGATGAGAATCGTTCAATGCAAATAGGACCTTTTGAAATGTTTATCTAGAACTCTCTATTCATCAGAACAACACTATCAGAATAAACCAGGGGAAGCTCATAAGTTTTGATAGGTGCACTGGCGCAACTATCGGTAATTGAGAGATTCACAACTGACAAGAGAATGAAAGCGAGCTTTTGCGCTCTCTTCCTCGATTACTATCTTTGTCTGCAATCAGATATCCAAGTGCACAGCGAGAAATGCACGCTTTGAACACCCATACATCACAAATGTTCTTCTAATTTAAACTCACACATTCAAACCGGTCTGCAAGTATCATACACGTCCAAAGCGTGCCAGACTGCTGTTTCCGTGTTGCTCCTGTTTGACGCGTGACTGCTGAAAGTTTCAATTACAACTAGTGGTGCAAGCCGCCATGTATTATGGAAAATTTGTGGCATGTTTCAAGAGGTGATAGAAGGTCTGCTTGCCTTACATCAGGCATTTGACCATTCACAAACTTGCCACCCGCCACCTAAAAAAGCTCGTTTTTAGGTGCACTATTTAACGAGTTTTGTCATGGTAGTGATATCGACATGCTTAGAAATCAATGCATTGGGGATTAGGCAGACCATTCAAACTAAATCTAATCCTTTTGGAAGCAAACCAAGGTCACTTGTGTTCTGGAGTAAAAAAAATCTAAACACTTTTTTTTATTTATTATTTACACCTGTGTCGTGCACAGGTTGCACATGTGGCCGCGACGTCACTGGACCTATGTAAATCTGCTTTATTTTAGGGTGGTTACCGACGAAAAATAACCTTTTCCAGTTTTCCCTCCTTATTCCGGCTCTTCTCCCATACCACAACAATAGGTACACCATTATTGATGGAAATGCAAAATTAACAAGATTTGACAAACAAATTTAAGTGTGTACAGATTGCGTAGTGGCTTAATTATAACTTCAAGACGGCTTTGTATGAAAATGAAGCATTGAAACGGTTTTAGGTGAGGTTTACGAATCGTGAATTTTAATGTCAATGGCACATTGTTCATACATTCCAATTGATAAGCCTGAAGGGCTCTTCATCTTTGTTTAATTTGTAATTCTAATTTACGTGTTTACGTTTTTCAACTAGTTTACAAGATACCTGGGGTGTGTTTTGCTTGAATTTAAAAATAATTTGAAAATAATTTGATAACCTACCTAACTACTAATAACTTTACCGAATTAGCAAGATTGCGTATGATCTCGTGATTTGATCTCAGACAGGCGTCTCTGAACCTTTCGAGGATGAACGTACTCCACTCTTCCAGTGTCTGAAGACCAGCCAGGCGGTGAATCTCAGAATTTTGAGTCCGGAGGGGACTTTTGAGGATCATCCTAAGGATCTTGTTCTGGATCCTTTGAAGTTTGAGGTGATGGCACTTAGCACAGCTCCCCCATATTGGCGTTCCGCACTCAATGGCGGGTCGGATGATTTGCTTGTGGACGGCAAGCTTGTTTTTAATGGAAAGGGTGGACTTTCTGTTGATAAGTGGATAGAGCGACCTATTCAAGATGTTGCACTTGGTGGATGATTTGTCGACATGGGAACGGAACAGCAACATGCTATCAACGGTGAGACCAAGGTAAATGACTTCATTTGACCATGGGATTTTTATCAAGGTGGACTTTTAAGTTACCAGGGGGGACAAGCCGAGGTGAATTGGAGTGCGGAAATAGTATGGTCTGTGTTTTAGCTGCATTGATACAAATCTTCCAGCTTTTGCAATAGTCGGACAGAACATCCAGGCCTGATTGGAGTTTTCTCGTCAGAGCATGGATCACTCGACCCTACAAATACCACCACCCGGAAGGGAAGGAAAATCTAACGTGAAGATGTTGAAGAGGACCAAGGAGGCTACCCTGGGGAACCCCAGCATCAACGTTGAACGTATCAGAAGGTGAATTGTTTAAGAAGACCTGGAATGATCTGCCCTACAAGAAGTTGCTGATGATCTTAACAAGGAAAATCGGGAAGTTGCATCGATGCAGCTTGTACACTAGGCCATCATGCCAGACATTGTCGACCGCCTTCTCAACGTCCAACAATGCCATGGAAGATGTATTGGAAACGGACTTGTTCTGCTTGATGATGTTATTAACCCGGGTGAGCTGGTGGATGGTAGAGTGGCCTTTCCTAAACCCGAATTGCTCTTTGAGAAAGACGTTATCATTGAAAACACCAGCAGACGGGAGGACAAGAGACTGATGGGGCGATAGCTTTTGGCACTGGTAGGGTATTTGCCAGGCTTGTGGATTAAAATGACTTTGGCTAACTTCCAGCATGCAGGGAAGTAGCCAAGCACCAACCACTTATTGAAGACCACTGCAAGGTGTTCGAAGAAGTCAACACTCAAGTTTTTCAACTCGAGGTAGACCACTCCATCGACACCAGCGGCCTTCATGTCATTGGTTGATTTAATCGCTGCTGTCACCTCATCAGCCAATATTCTACTTCCATCAGGGACAACTACGGGGGTGGCAGCGACTCTAGACATTGCCTCCGATACTGCAGGCTCATAGGAACTCACCATGGCTTGGCCAAGGTTATGTGTATTCACAAAGTGTTGACCAAGAGCATTGGCCTTTTTTTACTGGGGTTATGAGTAAGGATGGATCCGAATTCTGGGGCCTCAGCAGAATGGCTTAGCACAATCTGGGAGAGAGCGAATCTTGTTGCAAAATCGATATTTCTGAGATCCACCATCCTGGCTTGGATGATTTTGTTCAAACGGTTGCAATTGGTATTGAGGTTAGGCAGCCCAGTACGCTGGTACTGCCTACGAATCGTGTTGCGGAGTCTAATGAGGTCTTTAGCAGGCCTGACAAGGTTCAGAGTATTGCTCACCTGTCTGGATACTGGAACGTGTTGCTCCCTGGCCCGGGAAATCGCTTCATCGATGGAGCGCAGACACCGGTCGACGTCGTCGGTTGTTTCCGTGTGGACATCAACGCAGCGTTGGAACTGTGAACTTGTTGACTGAGGAACCCACCTCAGCCTCCACCACTCAGGTCCGAGCTGAGTTCCAGATACACGACAGGTTGCGAGATGTTGTCCATGTTGCTGATGTAGATATCGATGGTGGCGTGATCACCGGACCTACTCAACCGGGTGGGAGTGTCCGGACTCAAGATGTTGTACTGCGCTTCCTGCAGATCGTTGTTCAGGATAGTGCCGTTTTGATTGCGCCGACTGTTGCCCCAGGCTTGATGTTTGGCGTTCAGGTCGCCGCAATGATGTATTATTCCCGCCGCCAAGCGCTGTGCCGACTTCAACCCCGATGGCTTCGATAATTTTGAGTTGGAAGTTCGGCAGCACTTGATGTTACGCCTCACAGCAATGGCTACTCTCCCTCATCTTGTCGAGTCTCAAGAGCCGAAAGTCCGAGAGGTAGATGTTTACTTCCGGCTTAAGATGGGTTTCGGTGATGATGACAATGTCGATTTCCTTGGCGTTAAGGAAATCAAGCAGATCGATATGCTTGTTCTTCAGCGAAAAAGCGTTCCAATTTGCAATTTTTATAACTTCACGGTCCATACTTAGTAACAAGGGACAGGGCAGCATGAAGTCGTTCAGATCGGGTGTTGCAGGCAGCGTTGCTAGATTGTTTTAAAGCTTCTCGGTATCAAAGGTATATTAAAAATCGGTATTTATCGGTATTTACTATTTAATTAATTCTATATTGTTGCCATTTTTTAAAGCGAAATTTTTAACGATGGTGACGACTGCACACTTAGAAAAATTCATGTAAATTTAGGTGCTCTGAGAGTGACATATACGAGCGTCAATTTTGACATAAATTTGAGTCATAACAGATGCGAAATTAACTTCAATCAAACGTACTTTTCATCGAGCAATGAACTTTTCCGTTTCGGAGCACTTAATATTACACGACATGTTTGTTTACGTCTCATTTTTTATGTCAAAGATCGATTCCGTCATGTGTAAAATTAGTTATTTCTAAGTGTGTTCGACTTGAGGGGAATTGCTATGTTCAACGGCTTTCTCAGCCTTAAAACAGTCTTTTTTTTTTAATTTAATTTTTAAAGTTGTTTTTTCCAATTAAATATCATTAAATGAAACCAAAATATGAAAAATCAGCCACAACAACGACTAATCTATTGACAATAAAGACAAACAATATTTTCACTTGAAAAAGGCCACAACCCATGGCCGAAATGTCCAGCAGGTTACAACGCAGTCGTTGCAGTGTTTTAAGACTGAGAAAGCCGTTAATCAAAGCAACATTTTAGCTTTTGTACAATGATCGGAAAATTGCTGAAAAAAAAACTCCGGGGAATGTTTGAATTAGCTTCTGAACGAAGCCGAAAAAACATCCAGAGAAAGACGAAATAAGCTTTCCTGGATGATGTTCGAGAAAAGTTCTAAGAAGAGTTGGAAAACATTATTATTTATCTTTATTAGGGAGGCTTTCAGCCTTGGGCTGGTTCGCCTCCAGATTTGGAAAAACATCCGGGATACTTCCAAGACACGAATTGAGAAACTTGTGGCGAAAATTTAAATAAACTATCGGAAAAAATAGGATGTCACATCTAAAGGAAGCCAGAAGTAAATTTTCAGAAGTTGCCATTTACAGGGAAAGCCAGAAGAAGCTCGGAAAACCTTCCAATAGAAGTCGAACAAAAAAACCTTTGGCTTATGGTCAAACTTTCAGAAAAAGACGAAAGAAACTTCTGGGAGAATTAATTGAACTTCCTGGAGAAGACGAAAGAAACTTGCTGGAGACGCTGGCAGAAGCTTCCTAAGGTAGATTGGAAGAAACATCTGAAGAAAGTCAGAAGCCAGTGCGCTAACGGAACAGTCGAAAGAAACAAGGACATAATTCCGGAAGAAATAGATTCCTGGGGGATGTTCTAAAGATCCAGAAAATTTTCCTGATATTCATAAAACATCCCTGAAGACTCCGCAATAACCCTGAAGTTTTCGGAACATTTCTGAAAAGCACTTAGGAATATTCCATAATTCCTCGAAATTCATTAAAGTTCACGTAATTGTCCTGAAATTAGGGGCTGTTTAGGAGTTCCCAGAACTTCCCTGATTATGATAAGACTACCGGAATATATCTTATCATCTTTGAAAGTCTCTGGACTGTCTTGAAGATTACGAAATCTCGTAAGTGCTCTCACAATTTTCTTGAATGTATTGTAACATCAACATTGAAGTTCTCTGATCTTCCTGATTTTTTTTTTAATTTTTAAAAGTTATCGATATTCCCATAAAATGCTCTCACAATGTTCTAATGTTCATGTAACTTCCATGACGTTTCTTAAATTTGCATGAGCCCCTCAGGACATTGCTGAAGTTTTTAGAAATTGCCTGAGTTTCTCGGAACTCCTTTATAATTTCAGCAATTTAATTAATTATTTGATCTGTCCTGATGTTCTCTGAGCTTCACTAGAGTTCCTGAAAACCATTGACTCTCCCTGAAGTTCTTTGGACTTGTGAAGTTTCCAAAATATGTATGATGTTTCCTGGACTTTTATGAAATTCCCTGGTTTTCGAATTTTAACAGAAGTCAATGAAACTGTCTTTAATTTATCGAAACTTACACAAAAGTCTGGACTTTTCTGAAGTTTCAGAACTTTTTAAATGTGCCTACAGCTTGTGTGGATCCACAATAAAAATCTGATAGCATCCTTGAAGTTCCGGAAAAGTTGACAAAACTGGCGGGAGAAGATGAAAGAATCATTCGAGCAAAGGGTGAAGAAGCTTCCAAGGTAAGGTGGAAGAAAACTCCAGGGAAAGTTGGATGAAACTTCAGGAAGTTAATGTTTAAAAAATATTTCTCAATTCCCTAGGAATTACGTGAAAGAGCCATTGACTATTTCTCGATTGATGGGTAGCCAAAAACGGTGAGGAAATGCAAACATTAGTCGAAAGAGTTTCAAGCATAAGGCATCTTTAAAGATGATTGTTTAGAATTTTGAAGGCTCAAAAAATATGAGGTATCCAAAAAGATACAAGTCTCTCACAAAAAATTCTCCAAAATTCGAGCGCGAACAGGCAATAATAATTTTGATTATTTAAAAAAACGGTATAAATCGGTATACAATCTTAAAAATCGGTATTCTGAGGAACCTTATCTGTATATCGGTATCAAGTTTGGAAATCGGTATAAATACCGATTAATCGGTATATCTGGCAACACTGGTTGCAGGTGCGTAAGATGATGATGACCTCTGCCCCGAGTGTCACATGATCCTCCGAGGTACATGGGGAATCGTCGATGGACTCACCTGACACAGCACTGACATACAATAAACCAGGGGCAGTGGAGGGACCATAGTTTGGCTGGGCCACTGCAGCAGTGAGGCGATGCTAGGCTGATTGGCGGCTGGAGGCCACTTGCTCTGTTGGAGAATACCCAGTGGGGGTGCTCAGGGCTCGCTGATTGTTGAGGGGAAGCGGTGCTAGGTTCGGGTTTCAACGAGCTTAGGTTGCCCGAATTTATACCCTAAGTAATTTCCCCTTCTTTACTGGGGGGGGGGCTGACCGCTGGGTCGGGATTTCCCCTCACAAAGTAATATTTTGTTCTCATACTCTCTTCTTTACTTTCAGCTCTACCATCTTTCACGCTAACTATGTAACAAGTCGTTTTTATTTGCTCTAGAAATCACGGTTTCACTTTTAGAGTTTCAGTTAGAAGTTCGGTGGAATAAGTAAAAAAGTTAAGTCTATAGGTCCAACGTACGGACTTTTCAGGCCTTAGCCTGATTGGTAAGGTAAGGTAAGTCGTTTGCCTAGTGGCAAATATTTTTGCTTACTGAGCAGAAGACCGTGGGTTGGATATTTGGTTGTTGTGTGGTTGGAGTCGCTGGAGGAGGAATTGTTTAGGGATGACTAGAGAAAAATATGCGTGGAAGCATCGGGAATGCGCTTCCGGGTGTAGTGATTTGGTGAGTACGTTCCAGTTGAAGATTGTGGAAAAGTGTATTTGTGGTGATGCAAATTATGGTTTAGATGACGCATGGCTTCAAACATTTTGTGTATCCAAATAAAACATATTACATACTAAATACGCACAGGGAATCGTGTGCTGACCATTGCCGCGGGTATATCGTGGGAGTCCCAGGTACCCGGTTCAAGCTTTAGTTGGTGGCGGTGCACAGTGGTTCCTGGCTGGCCAAAACCTCAAAAATTAAAGTTGATATTTTTTTATTTCAAATTTTTTTTTATCATTTTTACCTGTTAAGAGAATCTTATATTGAATGATTTGTGCAGTTCTATTCATTACATATTTTTTTAATGATTCTTGTTACTGTTTTGCTCAAATATAGCAAAAAATAATGTGTTTATCAACTTGGTTGCTACAGAAGAAATGTTCTTCGGCTTATTTCACATCAAATGGATGGTAAAAAAGAGTGGTCCTCGTTGAAATCCAAGTTCTAATTCTAACTTTTTTGTTTCAGGTTATAGGTAGGGAAATTTACGTATTCTCGGCAACCTAAGCAGCGACCTTCTTTCTATAGCCTTTTTCTCTAAGGAACGCACACACATGCAGTATTGGTTTGTTTACAATCTTTTGCTGCCAGCTGCTCTAACAATTTCAGCCGAAAGAATTGTCAAAACCTGTTTTGAAACGCTTTTACAAAGCTCCAATCTTCTCTAGTGAGAGCGAATATTGTCGGCAACCAGTTTTTCTTCGGCAACCGTTCCATTTGAACTGCATGTAAATCTGCTGTTCTATTATCGGCAACTCGAAATCAGCTAAAATTTGTAGTGCGTGTGTTGCATTTCAAGAAAACCTTGCTAGATTGCTTTTTCTCAGTGGTAAAAATATAGTCAAATGGAAGCTGAAAGCATAAAGAATCGTTTGCATGCATTCAGCGAAGTGTTTTCGTAAGAAAATCCAGTGAAAATAGTGTTTCAATTTGGGTTGCCGAAAATAGTCTGTCATGCCGAAGCCATCATTCCCTAGTTACATTGATGAGCAAAGTTGTAGAAAATATTATTTTAGACAACTTTGCTGAATATAGCATTTATCTATCTCTTTAGTTGACTGTTTTAAAGCATTTATTAAGTATTTATTTAGGGTGTCCCTAAAAAAACAGTTATTTTATTTTATCTTTTTTTAACCATTTTTTTTTAAGAAAATGGTCTCCAAAAAAGAACAAATATTGGCGCACGTTTTTGCGCAACAAAGCATGTTGATAAGTCTTAACGTTAAAAAATTATAGACTATTTTGCCCAAAAAACCAAGTGGTGTTAAAATTCTTAGACACTGGAGTCGATTTTTACGCGGTTTTTTTTACACGGTTTTTTACGCGGTTTTTTTTAACGCGGATTTCAGAATTTACGTGGATTCCGGAATTTACGCGGTTTTTTATACGCGGGACGTATCACCCGCGTAAAAAGTGACTCCAGTGTATCACATGGAGTTGGATCGCTAAAATTTTTCTTGTGGTATCATCTGAAAAGCCATACTTAAAGAAATATTTGAGGAAAAAACTGCGAAGATAACTTTCTTTAAATTTGAATAAATCAATTTTAAAAATTTCCTAAAAAAAACTTAAAAATTACCTGTATCTCAAAAATGTCTAAACATAACAACATACTGTCTTCATCAAAATTGTAGGTTTTGACTAGATCTTAAAGTTTTCTTTGCACAACTTTTTTGTAGAATGTAAAGTAAAAGAGATAAAATTAATTGTGTTTTTTTGTGGGAGACACCCTATATCAATTATAAGTTATCATGGGGAACAACCTTTTAGCAAACTTTCATTGTACGGATTGACTATGAAAATTTTAATTGGAACGAAGCATATATATATTTACAAAACAAATATTATATTCTTGAGGCATATTTCACAAAAATTGATCTCCTTGCCTAAGCTTTGCCTAAGACCGTAACTTTCTATCTGATCAGGATCTCGAGATATTTGATATGATAATTTCACATGTATACTAGCGCCGTGCAGTGAGAAAATTCTGAACTACTGTCCACCAGCCAAAAATACTTGACCCCCTGAACAAGTTTGCCGAAGACAGTAACTTTCTATCTGCTCAGGATTTCGAACTATTGTATATGCAAAAATTGCAAGTGTATACTAGCGCCACGTCGTGAGAATTTTCTGAACTACTCCACCAACGAAAAAATCTTGACTTCCTGTAAATCTTTGCCGAAGACAGTAACTTTTTATATGGTAAGGATCAAGAGACATTTTATATATGCGAGAATTTTACGTGTATACTAGCGCCGCAAAGTGAGAAAACTCTGAACTACTGTCCACCTGCGAAAAAGCCTTGACCTCTTGAACAACTATGCCGAAAACAGTACCTTTCTATCTGGTTGGGAACTCGAGATATTTTATATGAGAATTTCACGTATATACTAGCGTCGCGTAGTGAGCAAATTCTGAACTATTGAGCACCAAGCAATAGGCTTTGATATCCTGAAAAACTTTGAGAAAGACAGTAATTTTCTATCTGGTCAGGAACTCGAGATATGTCACATGCGAGAAATTCTGAACTGCCGTCCGCCAGCGACAAGGCTATGATCTCTTGAACAACTTTGTCAGAGAGTAACTTTCTATCTTGTCAGAATCTTGATATATTCCATGTTGTAATCAATTAAATCAAATCCCACGTAGTATGGTCACAGTTTTCGCGGTTTCCATTTACTTTTTCCCTATTATCTGCATTTTTTAGGTGTTTACTGTAATTAAAGTTTAGCTTGTTTAGATCAAAACAAGTTTTTTGAGGAATAAATACTCGTTGGTTTCAGATCGATTGGTAACTCAGCAACAAAATGGCAATGGAAAACTCATGTGTGTTGTTCAAAGTACTACAGCGCGAGTAACCGAGGGTTAAGGATGTTGAATGTCGGTTAGTTTCGAAACTTTGCATTATGAATTGATGCATTGTTGATTTGGATGATAAATTATTATTTTAAAATTTTTGATTGCTTTCAGCAGCTCAAATAATCTCGTAGTCCTACGTTAACCACCAACTTTTTTGTGATTTATCCACCGCTATCAGAACATTAAATAACCGTCCATATACAACCCATAATTAATGCGAGTGTGATACGCCAACAAATCGTGCATTATTTGCTCAAAAAACTGCATCAGCTGCCGTACCTAGCCCCGGGGGTAGGGCGTTGGTTGGTTGTATGCGAAGCTCCACCCTCGAACTTACCTGGTTGGTAATTGAGCTTAAGATGAACAATCCTCCTACATCTGTTCACCCCCTTTATACCCTCATATTCCATTGCGCAACAATGGCAGCGGTGCTCAATCTCGAATTGCAGATCTCCCAAATTGAATTGAATGAGATGGAAAACACTCTAAATCGCACTGCAATGAATACCGAGGCTAAGGATAGTAAGTGTGCAATACACGAGGAGAGATTCATGCCTTCTAACCACGTTGGTTGAAACAAACATAAAATAATACCTGCTCACTCACTACCTTCCGGGCTGCTTTGGGTAGGTCCAATCGACGAGTAGGTGGTCCCGATGCATTCGGACATAAACCACCGACAGACCTACCGGCCGAAGATGAACCGTGTGTCGCTTTGTGTGGTACGCACCAACCAACAACGTGTTGAGTGTAATGGGTTGCAGGAACAAAAGAGCGGCCTCGAAGCCCTCGGAGCAGTTTTCCTGGATTTGGCATTACCATTTCCATCATCGGTTGAAATATAGTTTGTTTGTTCTTTATTGCGTTGGGTTCAAGCAGTTGAGTTGGTAGCGAAGTGGGAAACGTGCAAAATTCAATATTTACTATAAGTAGTACGGTACAGTTAAACCTAGCTCGGCATGACAGCTACCCTGGGCATTCGATACAAAGTTGCAGATCACTAAATTTACACCTCTCGTTTTTTTGGCAAGTCACCACACAGCTAGCACACGCTCCGACCATGAATAAACTTGGTACCAGCCAACCAGTCAACCAGCGGCACAGTGTAGTTCATATCAATGAGTAGTTGTCGGAGCGAGACTGACAAATAGCTCTATTCGACAACCCCGGTAGCAACTAGCAACCAGCCAAGCTTAATCTATCAACAGCCACCAAAACGGCGACGTCATGGTTGTTGAAGATGTTGACGAATAATTTCCTGCTTCATAGACCAAACTCCCTACGAAGATGGAAAATTAACCCCACGGAGTCGAGTGGAATCTTCATTAACGTCAGCAAACTGCCGAGAGCTGGTTGCAATTTGTGGATAAAAAGTTGCACTATTTCGGTTGTAATATAACAGCCGCACGTGTGACTCGCTCCGTTTGGATCGATTACAAGGCAAACGACTACACTACACATCACCACTGCTGTCACCATGGGAGTCAGATGCTAATTGTACCCGACTATATCCACATTCGAAGAGTCGCAAATTTCATCAATCTTTGTTAGATATCATCTAAAAGGGGTGGTGGAAAAGGAGGTGTTTACGCGCGCGTTTCTAAAGTGTATCACACGCTGCTACCACTTCAACCCGACGACGACGACGACGACGCTCTCGGCAACTTGTTGTTACATCGTGCCTACTTGGTAGCTAGCGGTCGCGTACATGCACGCGCGCCGGTGCAACATTGTTGCTAAATGCAAATGCAAATGCACTTGCCGATTGCGAGCGGTGACGTGCAGTGGAGCAAAAAAAGAGGCAGAAACTGAACGGAACACGAGCGAATTGAGGCGGACAGAAATCTACACGTCTCTCGGTGACTCGGTTAGTAGAGTGTCTGTCCATGCCGCGTGGGGGAGGAGTCCAAGGGATTGGGGCGGGTGAGGACAACTAGTCAGTTCAAATATTATGCACCAGCTTTTATATTTAGACTAATGAGAAATGTCAGCTTTTCACTGTGGTCCGGGGTACCTCTGGTTGTGTCGAGGCGTCGAGAGTTGAGAAATAGTTTCGATTTATTTTGCGGTAAACTACCGACAGTTGAACATGATGCCGTTTGCGCCGGTTGCCGCAGTCGCACGGTCACCGCACACAGAAGAATGGGAACGCACGTTGTTGATTTTTTTTTCCGACGACTAATTGATAACTAAGTTCTCGTGGTTGGCGCAACTTGGGCTTGTAATTGCAATGATAATGAATTATGATGTTGCAACATATGATGGCAAATTTAGGGTAACACTTCATCAAATGGCAGTTGAAGTCAAGGACAGGTACTCGATATATATGATCAGTGATTTCTCTATAAAGGAAACAAATCACGAATATATTTTAAGAAGTGCAGAGATATTGGTTATCAAGTTGTGTATGTCCATTTTTTTATTTCGTTCGATGACAGCGTAGATATGGTGTCATAAAATCAGCCCAGCTTACACAATTCAATTTGACGGTGAACTCAGTGGTACGAAGCCAACGGAGTCACTTTCGTACCCAAGGACATGAACCCTCCCCCCAACGCACCGGAACTAAGGCCCATCGAAAAATACTGTGCTGCTCTCTCATCGGTAAATCGGAAAACAACTCGGAATCGTGTAGTCAACGGTGAGTCGTGTGTAGACCTGTGCACCGCCACGCCACGCCGCCGCCGCCGGCCATTTTCATACGCCGCCGCCGACGATGAAATTGAACCGGCACGCCGCCGCAGTAAAATAGTTCACGCCGCTGAATCAATTTCAATTTGCAATGATTGTTTGCAAAAGCAGATGAAATGAAAAGCTGGCGCTGAATTTTTGTACAAAAAGCTGATCATGTTACGATGTTACATATGATCATGTTACGCAAAATATTATGCCTGAGCATGAGCATGCATGATCATGATTGACCGCCCAGGCTCATTATGTTCTGCTCAGTAAGCAAAACCGGTTGCTCTAAGGCCACCGAGCCTCTCATATCACATTATAGCGTTACTCAAGTTTTTATAACTATTCAAACCTGGCACCGACGACAACGAAAAGTTTTATAAAATACACGATAAACAAGTAATCTTACCATACATTTTTAATATGAAAGGACCTGGGACCCCGTTTTTCTGCTCGGTAAGCAAGCCACTCCAACCGACGATCTTTGAAATCCTAAAACTAAAAGCTACGAAAGAGTACTTAGGCCTTCATTAAGCCACTTTCACGCGACGTTCAATGTTTCGATTTTCTTTTTACGCATGTTTCAGGCAATCATAACAAGCTATGACCGACGTGACGATTGATTAAGACCTGGTTAAACAAGCTATTCAAATGAAATTACGTTCTCGAATTTCACTTGGCATGTAATGAACAACAGAAATACGCGATACTTCATATTTTCAACGGTTGATGGTTAATTTTAAATATACTAACGGTACTGCCTACGACTACGACGGCGATTACGACAGCGACTACGACGTCACATACGACAACGACAACAGCGAATTTGTAACTTAGCATTTGTCTAGGATAAACACCTTTGCCCGGCACCTCCAATGGTTCTTCATGTCCGCTATCTGTCACTGTTTGCAAAATATCTAATAGCAATTACCTTTGTTGTAATACTTCCTGTATTTCCATGGCCATCTGGGAGGAGGGTCGCATCTAGTGCTTTCCCCAGGAACCGTTCACGGCCACCAGCTACCACCCGTCCTGACTTGGGAATATCCAGCGAGACATCCTTCAGCTTACTCACAATCTCCGACACTCAATGCAAATCGCAGGCACACTTACGCTAGTTACAAAAAAAAAAAGACCCGTGCAAAGAAACGGATCCAATAAACGTCACTCTTGCGAAAGCACACCCGTCGTCGTCGAACGGCAAAAAAAGGAATCGGTGGGCAATTTTGTGATACGGATTTCCGCAATCAACTGGGAATGCACGAATTTCACCACGCCCAACTGCGAAACACGATCAAAAGCACTTTTGTTACACTTTTGTTCGAAAACACTTAATATTTTTTTTTTAAATAGTTGCGAGTGAACCAACATTATCACTGCGTAAATAAACTAAAATTAAAATTATCTGTTACGCAAAATATTATGCCTGTGGCCACAATACTTTGATGTACCAGATTGTGTTTTTTTTCTCGTTGCCTGTATTGTTAGTCTTCTTACTGGAATCTGTTTTAACTGCATCTATTTGAGTGCATGTGAATTGTAGGCCAACTCCCTCTGGGGCCTTCTATTTTATAGAGATGAACTAGCCATTGGCTAAAAATCTATCTAATAAAGTAAAAAAAAAAAAAAACTAAGTATCGAAGCTTTTACTTTTAGAAACGAGGAGTTATTGGAGTTGATGAAAATTTGCCAAGTCGTACAACCATCTCACATGAAGCGTTAACAGATGTATACGATGCTATGATGGCTGATGTGATAGAGCTGCTCCAAGGGACTGGTACGTTTGGTGCACTCACCTTTGACTTATGGACCGATGGATTTAGGAGACGAGCATACATAACATTCACTTATCATTTCGTTTCAAGTAAGTTATACCATGTCATGTATACCTAATTGCTCATAAATATGTTTGTTCAACAGATGATATGAAAAAAGTTAATTTAACGCTACGTACCAAAGTCATGCCAGACCGAAAAACGGGTAACAATATACGAAATGAAATCCTTGACGTGCAGCAAGTTTTTGGCCTCCAGAATAAGAAAATGTATGCTGTAACTGATGCTGGTTCCAAAGTGAAACTAGCCTGTAGACTTGCCAACATAGAAAATCATCTATGTCTCGGGCACGGACTCCATAGTTTGATTATGGAAGGTGGCATGAAGCGGAATTCTCGAGTCTATGAGGTGGTGCAAAAATCTTGCAAAATCATAGGAGCGTTACGGTACCGAGGTCCGGAATTTAAGGCCGAAATGGGAAAAAAATAATCGGCAAATACTTACTGACATTGAGGAAGCTGGAGATTGGATGGAAATGGATGAACAACATCCATTATCAAATTTGGAGGAAGAGCTTGAAGCACAATATGAAGGTTCATGTGAAATGGATATCAACGTCTAATTTGACGGTGGACCTAGACCAGCCCCAACTCTTAAAACAATAAGTGTAACGCGCTGGCATTGCTTGCTAAGAATGATGAAAAGCCTCGAGCTTAATAGATCCGGGGTGAATACTTTGTTAAATCGTCTTGATAAGCATGATCTCCTTTTGACGGCACATGAGTGGGCACTAGTTGAAGACTTGCGAAATTGTCTCGAGCCATTTGAGGTGAGTTGAGATTCTGAAACTTTAATTATAAGGTCAATCTAATTTACCCGGCTTTGATGCTGTTTTAACGAGGTTTCGCCTACCATCGCTTAAGTGTTCTAGATGCACTTCCACAGTTATTAATTGAGGGGGTTGCAAGCAAAGGGGTGTAAATGATTTTGATCGATTCTCTTTATCAGCTTTCTGTGCCGCAAATATCTCAGCTTTAAAACAAAAACATTCTTTGATGCATTCGCCGTTCTGGATGCTAGATAAGAACCTTCTATATCAAACTCTGAGGAAAAAATAGCGTAAAATCTGTTTGTAAAGTCCTGTTTATTGAAAGAGAAAGTCGACGAGAAGATTCGATCAAATTCACTTACACCCCTTTCCTTCCAAGCCCCTCAATTGAGAGTTTCCTATGCCATTACCAATGCATGGATTTGTAAGTTGTGTACTCTTATGCCCAGGGAAGGCGAGACAATTTCCAAACGGAAAGATTTCTTCGACCGGACTGGGAATCGAACTCGCCACGTCTGGTTTTGTAATACCGTACCTTTACTGACTAGGCTATCTGAGGCCCCCTGAGGTCTATCTGACCTATTGGATTTAAAACTCAATAAGCAACAATTGGGTTTTTCAATTTTGAAAAATGTATCGTTTTTTATACATCATCTGAAAGAGCTTCGTTTTCTGTGCACAGCGATATTATTTTCGCACCCACACACTTTCATCTCGATTTTTTAAATCAAGTTACAAAGCAAAATAATAACTTCACTGTATGACACTAAACTAACAAACTGACAGCTCGCTCCCATATAAAGTAACACCGAGGGGCTCTAATAAAGTGATTTTTTCAAATGTAATCGTGCTTATTTAAAATAGTTCCAGTGTACCAAAATTGATGAAATTTTGGGCTTGGGTTCCATTTTTAATGCAGATTACGAATATGCATTTACCTCAATACGCTTAAAGAACCCAATTGCATTGAAGATTAAATGTTTGTTTAAGGTGATATCACAGACAAACAGACGTAAAGCATTGAATATATTTTATTGTAAAACATCGTTTAGAAAATTATCGCCATCTGTTGAGTACACTGACATGGGCAGCACGTTTCACAGATGGTAGTAGCGTGCGTCAAACACAAAGGAATTTACAATGCGAAAGCATTCAAAATTGACCGTTAAATGTGTGTTCGATGAAATTTAAGCGAATATTATGTCTCTTTGCCTGTTGGTGATACTGTATAAGAAAGCCTCAGCGTAGAACATTAAGAGCACAAATGTCAACTTTGACCTAAAATACTCATAAGAAATTGCTTCTCCTTGATTACTGAGCTACAAGAAACAATAAGTACAAATTTCATTACTGTAAGTCTTTTGAAGCTGTCCATTATGCTGTTGAACTTTCACGCTTCCTTTGAGTATCACCTTAAGTCAGGAAAGCTTTCATATCAATTATTGTGTTTCTATTGTGTTTCTATCTATATCTTCTCTAAAATATGGTACATTATATTAAAGTTAAATTTCGTTTCATTCACAGACTATAGTCACCCTGTTGTCAGCTGAAAAAATGCAACTGTTAACATTGCCATGCTCTTAAGATCAAAAATTGAAGCTTGCATCAGCGAAAAGGATGAGGACTCCTTTGCCATCACGCAGATGAAACTGGGAATGATGGAGCAGCTGAACAGAAGGTTTCCTGTCTCGGAGCTTATTTGGGTTACTGCATTACTGGATCCTCGTTTTATGAACCTAGAAGGCATAAAAACTGCTTTGGCTTATTTTTTCTTATTTCCTTTATTTAACGTCGGTCTCTGTTCCGCAATCTAGTGCCAATCACCGATGGACACCGATTGCCATCCATTGACGGCAATCGAATCTGCAGAAAGGCAGCTTCCACACCTGCGTAGGATATCGCACCCATTCAACACACATGGGCCGGGACCAACGGCTTTACTTCCCTTCCGAAGGAAGACGTGACCAGAGATTTTTATGCCTCAGAAAAATCCCACCGACCTCGGCTGGGATTGAACCTAGACCCATTGGGGTGTTAGAAAGCAGTCACGCTTACCACTACACCACCGGCGCCGGCTAAAACTGCTTTGGATGAACGTTCAATTTCAAAATCTGAATTTCTTGCGCGTAATGTCAAAGACAACGTTAAAATAACGGATATTGAAACGGATTCTCAATCCGTAGCTCCATCAACCAAAAACGGTGGATTTCCATCTAACACATCTTTCTCGCTACTTGGCCTAGCTATGAAGCTCTCAAGTGCTGAAGGTAATGCGAGCTCTGCCATCGAGCAAGAGTGCAACGCATATTTTGCTTCGTCATATCCGAACAACGTTACGGATGGAGATATCCTACGATTTTGGAAAGTAAAGAAGCAGCAGTATCCATGGCTGGCTGCCTTGGCTCGGAAAGTATTGTGTGTACCCGCCACTAGCACGCCAAGTGAACGAGTTTTCAATATAGCCGGGCTAACCGTATCTGCACGTCGCTCAAGCATCCACCCTAACAATGTAGATAAAACCGTTTTTGTTCACGACAACTACAACATTCGCAAAAATAGGGTTTTGCAATAAGTTACTGACGTGGATCGCATTTGCATGTAAGCGAATAAGTGATTATTATTGAAAACATGTTGATATTTGCACAATTTTTAATCTTTTTCACATGTCCAAGTTTTGTGGATTGCTGCGTATATCCGAAAGGCACTATCTTCAGGTACAGCGTTAAAAAGTTATTTGACAGCAATACGTGTACATTTAATTATCAGAGTAGTAAAAGCATACCATTTATTATTATATGTACCCAATATTTTAGTAATGTGTAATGCTCAGTGAAAGAAAGAACTCATAGATGCGGCATGCTATGATACCGTCCACCCCTTCATAACGCACTTTAATCAAACTTAAGGGACGTAGCTATAAGAGGGAAGGCTTAAATAAGGCCAAACATATACTACGTTAGGGGCCTCCCTTAGCTCAGTCCTCGTATCAGTGGGTAAGACCTGCTACAAAGCAAGACCATGCTGAAGGTGATTGGGTTCGAATCCCGGTCGGTGTAGTGGGTTGGAAATTTTCTCGTCTTCCCAGAGCATTGGCACTGGCTAAGAAAGCCCTCAATTCACAACTGTGGAAGTGCAGCTAGAATACAGCAGGCGTAAAGTTCCAGTTGGAACGTATGAGCCAAATAAGATGAAGAATAATTTATGGATACTTTCACAAAACGATTGTAACACGTTACCATACGACTCAACCCCAATAATTTGGAAGGCATTCTCTTTTTTTAGCAAATTCCGCATGCGGTTTGGAAAGCGTTTTTTTTAATCTAGAAAAATTAACTCAAGCCGACTCACGCCACCACAACGCCGCCGCCAGTTGAAATTAACATATCACGCCGCCGTCGCTCATTTTTTAATCGGCGCACAGGTCTAGTCGTGTGATTAAACGTTACTACGAAACTCTGAGCATCGAACGGAAGAAGAAATGCGATCAGGGTGAATGTTCTTTTAGTGATCAGGATAACAAGTGTGTCGTGAAAGCGTTTAAGCGGAAGCCCAATGCTCCGGTCAGGGATGTGGCCAAAAAGTTGAATCTGTCCAAGTCTTTCGTTAAGAGAGCCAAGGACTGGGAGGGACTGCATACGCACAAAGTGCAGAAGGTGGGAAAGTCACGGGCCCGGAAACTGTACACCCACATGCTGACGAAGCCCCATTGTCTCATCATGGATGATGAGACTTATGTCAAGGTGGACTTCCGGTAGCTTCCAGGGCTACTATTCTTCACCGCCCAGCACAAGTTTGATGTTCCGTATTAAGGAAGTAAGGAAGCAGAAACTTTCAAAGTTTGCCAAGAGGAGTGCGTCGTTCGTGACTACCGGGACTGTAAACGGGGAGATTTACCTCAAGGAGTGTATACAGAAACGTCTGCTTCCTCTGTTGAAACAACACGAGGGCCCTACGATCTTCTGGCCGGATCTAGCTTCGCGCCACTATTCAAATATTGTCCTGGAGTGCTACGAAGCCATTACTTTCGTACCCAAGGAAACCAAACATAGTGTAGTACTGGAATTTATACTAGAATGGGGCACGTTAGTCGATTTGCTTGGGACCAATAGGCTAGTCAAGTAGTGAGCCAATTTAAAATCGTTAGTTTCGTATTGATTGTTGGTATAATGGTGTTCAGCTAATTGACGTCTAACCTAATTATCCATGAAAAAAAAAATTAAGCCGGTCCAAATTCACAAGATGGCCCGCCAAAACAAGGCCGTCAAGTACCGCGACCAGCTATACCTGGTTCACCTTGAGAAGAACTCAACAACTTCGATGGACCTCCAGGGCATCCGCGTCCTGTTCAGCATAGTGGTGAAGTGCCGGTTAGCCGTGGAGTCACCCAATGCTCGAACTGCCTGCTGTTCGGGCATCAACCACTGCATCAAGTGTGGCAAACAACACAAAACCGACGCCTGCGACAGACTCGATGAAGCCGATCCCATTTGCGCCAACTGCGGTGCTGCTCACAAACCTACAAGCAAGGCCTGCCCGAAGCGCGCCGAGTACATCGAGATCCGGACGAAAGCATCGACGAGAAACCAGCCCGGTCGCAAGAAGGTGCCGGAAATAAACGATCAGAACTTCCCACCGGTTTCACGATGACCGATTCCAGTGCTGGCACCGCTGCCACTCAATCATCGATTGGCTGCTGCTCGTATCACTGCTACTGCTATTCAAGCTCAAACTGCCGGAGCCCCTGCAAACTCAGGTCAACAGACGACTGCTGCTCCACAGCCGCAGAATCTCCCTACAGCTCCTGGGCTAAACTGGCATCAGGATGGACCGTCCCTACCGCAGCCCGAAATCAACGATGGTTCTTGGTTTACCGCAGCGGAACTAATGATCATCTTCCTCAAGATGCACGACATTGCCAACACCATCAAGAAAAAATCCGACCAGCTCCAAGCTGTGGTCAATTATGGACCGTGAGCTCATCAAAATCGCAAACTAGAACGCTTGCTCGCTCAAGAACAAAATTATCGAGTTCGTTGACTTCCTCAACGAACATAGCATTGACATCGCTATCATCACCGAAACTCACCTGAAACCGGAGATCCCAAGTAACAATTTTGGTTTTATAAGGGTTCTGTTGACCATGATTTAGACTTGTAGCATGCTTTAAAACCTCCATAAAACTTGCAATGTTACTTGGTATGAACGTATTTATTCCTAGATTCCGGCTCGTGAGGCTGGATCAGTCAAGCTCTGGGGTGATGGAGTGGCCATCGCTACCAGGAACAAGAATTGCTGCCCAGTTTCCAGCTGAAAATGGTTGAAGCATTGAAAGTGGAAGTCTTCACACCTGTCGGCCCCGTCACCATCATTGCGGTCTACTGTCCGAAACAAGCAAACGCCAGGCAGACCTGCGGAGGGAAATTTTCAAGATAACACGACGCCATAGAAAATTCATCATCGCTGGCGACCTGAACGCCAAATATCAAGCTTGGGGCAACCAAAGGCGGAATCTAAACGGCACCATCCTGAACGACGACCTGCAAGAGGCTCACTACACCATCCTGGTGCCGGACACTCCCACCCGGCTGAGTCGGTCCGGCGTGCACTCCATCATCGAAATCTTCGTCAGCAACATGGGAAACAACATCTCGCAACCTGTGACCAACCAGGAGCTGAGTTTGGACCACTATCCGGTGGTGGCCGAAGTGGGCTCATCCGTCAACCGATTCCAAGCTTCCTGACGCAAATATCATCGTGTCAGCTGGGATCAGTACCAACACTGTGTCGACTCCATTGTTGACTACGGTGTCCTTCCGGAGACGCCCGAAGACGTTGACCGGTGTCTTTATTCCATCTTGACAGATCTACCAAAGACCTTATAAGACTCCGTAACACCATCCGAAGGCAGTACCAACGCTCTGGTCTGCCTGTCCTTACGACCCATTGTAATCACCTAACAAAAACCATCCAAGCCAAGACGGTGGACCTCAGAAACCAAGACTTTGCTAACAGGATCCGCTCTCTCCCAGATTAGGCAAAGCCCTTTTGGAAACTAGCCAAAATTCTTAAAAATAAGCCAAGACACATTCCACCACTGACCCCACTGGATCGTTACGGCGACACAGTGGTTCATCTGATAACTCCTGAAGAGAAGGCTGCCGCGATAGGTCCACACTTCATCAGCTCCCATAATCTCGGACAAAACATCGTTAGCCCTCACGAAGCTGAGGTTGCTGAAAACGCAACCAACCTCCATCAGATTCCCAATATTTTTTCCGAGAAATCCAAGATTACGGCTGACGAACTGTTGGCCTACATCAAATCATCTAAAAACATGAAGGCCCCAGGTTTCGACAACATCTTGAATCTGGAACTCAAACACTTGAGTTCCAGATTCTTCAACCATCTGGCATTAATTTTTAATCTGTGCCTCCGACTTGGCTACTCTTCCCCTCGTGCTAGAAGTCAGCTAAAGTCATACCATTCGGAAACCTGGTAAGGATCCGTCCTCTTATCGAGTTATCGACCAATCAGCCTTCTCTCAGGGTCATCAAAACTGTACGAAAGAGCAGCCTATCACCATTTTCTAACATGTGCCGATGAATACAACTTGTTACTCCAGGAGGTTTTCGAGTAACAAACATTCTCAGACGGAACAAGTATGTTTCGAAAACATCTGCCATGGCGTTGTTGGACGTTGAATAAACGTTCGACAATGTCTGGCATAATGGCCTGGTGTTCACCTCCAATATGCTGGCTCTCCCTGATGGTGGATCGTTGTCTGTTCGCAGATGACACATCCATCGTCTACAAGGGTAGGGTATCGGAGCTCTGACTGCCAAACTTCAGAGAGGCTTGGACGTCCTGTCTGAATATTTCAACAGCTGGAAGATCCGTATCAACGCGGCAAAGACCCAGGTCATCATCTTTCCACACTCTAAATCTCCCAGACTTGTTCCGTTGGAGAATAATATGATCTGCCTGAACGGCACATTGGTGGAATGGTCGAAAGAGGTAGTCTACCTCGGCTTAACACTAGACAGCAAGCTGATTTTCAGGGAGCACGTTGACAAAACCAAAACCAAGTGTAGCATCTTGATAAGATCACTGTATCCACTTATCAACAGGAGGTCTACCATGTTCCTGAAAAAAGCTTGTTGTCTACAAACAAATCATCCTTCCCGTAATAGAATACGGGATGTCAATCTCGGAGAGTTGCGCAAAAAGCCACCATTTCAAATTACAAAGGATCCAGAATAAGATCTTGAAAATGATCTGAGGTCCACCGCTTGGCTGGTCTTCAGACACTGGAGTTACGGAGAGCTGACTCTATCGAAAGGTTCAGAGAACAGATCATCAGGGATGTGGCAAGTTAGGTTATGTTAAGCTAAGTTAGGTTAAGTAGGTAGAATAACAAATTAAAACATTTAAATCAGACATTCTTCACAAGAATAGAATTGTTTCCAGCAATAGGCAGTATGCCTAGGCCGCCGTCATCCGGTTGGCATCGAGTTGCACTGGTGTGGCCACCATTTGAAAAACAATCGGCCACCAATTCAAAAGCGGAAAAGCTAAGAACTAAATGATCAACATATTTGTTCCGTCCACTATCGGTCCTACGTCAAGCTTCCGTTCGTGCCCCTAGGAACAGACCATTTTACTTCTTCTTTTTTTTTCCTTTGGTTTGTTTTTTCCGTCGATCTTGTTTTCCGTGCTGAGCACCAATGCTACCGACGTGCCAGGAAGGCAGCTCCCACACCTGGACCCTACCGATCGACCCATCAACTCATGAACCAACGGGGACCAACGGCTTTACTTCCCATCCGAAGGAAGGCGTGATCAGAGATGTTATGCCTCAGAACATCCCGGCGGCGCCGACTGGGATTGAACCCAGGCCTGCTGGGGTGAGAGCTAATCTTTTCTTCTTCTTCTTCTTCGCATTTCAAACTTATGGTTTATCGCATATTAGCTTTTTGCGTGCTCTTAACTTAGTGTTCCTAGTGTTGTTATTAGTTGAGAGCTTTCGATGCCTACCATCTCGAGTTGCATACATCCGTCCCAAAAAGTTGCAGCAACTTAATTGTGACTAAAATTAGTAACCTAGAAGTTACCTCTACCGATGTGGGACAAGTGTGCTACTAGGGAGTTTTGAATTAGTATAATTGTGTGGTAGAAGTACAATCATTGCGGTCTATGCCCCAGGGACGTCAAGAAATTATCCAATTCGAAGCCGGACCGGGAATCGAACCCAGCCACCTCAGCATGGTCTTGTCTTCTAGCTGCGCCTTTACCGATTGAGCTATGGGAGGCCCTTGATTATTTGATAACCTTTTAACTATTATTTGCGTTCAATTTGTGTATTTCGTCGATAGTAAAAGAAAACTGGCTGTAAGTTAAGAATCTGTATTTGAAGACCTATAAAATAAACAACGATTGAGTCACGCCAAACCTGACTCTAAAAAGTTCTCAAACACGGACCCGCCCTGGGTTTCACATGCGATGTTATCCGATTTGATCCAGAATAGTCCAGACCACCTAAAGAGCATACAGCACACAACGAATACCTCCCGCTAGGCGCATGACAGTCCTCGTTTCTTTTCTTTTCTTTTTTTTCAAATTTGTTTAGTGGCAAAACAAGCATGCAAACACTTCTTCAAACACTAAACGCGGGGTTCATCATTTACTTTCTGCCACGGTCGGGGGTGCGCACAAGTGATCTTACAGTTAGCTGTAGGCATTTATGAGATTGACTCTTCTTCTCCAACTCTAACATTTGTGTACTTACAAGCTGATATTCGATTTAAAGTTTTTTTTTTTCATTTATGTTTTAACCAAAAATACAAATATGACTATTCTCACGTACCTATATGTTTAAGGGAATTGCAAACGAGTGCAACATTGTTTCCCACGATTATCGTTCGAATCAACTTGGCGCGCGCGTGCAAAGTCAACAAGTGTGACTTCTCGTACCATCGCGCGTGGAAGGGTAGCAGTGTCGATGTTTGACCAAAGTAGTTTTTGTAATAAATAAAAAACTATTGCACAACTTTGTTCGATTAGCCACTTTTGCCGCTCCATCAGTCCAAGTTGCATAAAATTCTGTAGAAAAAAAAAACTGGTCAAAAACGTCACACATGTGCGCACTCCGGCATCCGCAACAATGTAGGTATCCGACACACGTTCCCATACACTAGAGAACAACAACCGAGCACCATACGTCGTAATTAAATCCCCATCGCAACGCGGCATCACGCTTGCCAACAAACTAGCAAAAATGACCAAGAATAACCGTAAAACGCCCAACACATGAGTCATTTTTGCAATCTACTCGTAGTTCGGTTACGTACAAAGTAGTACATTTTCGATGCAGGCAATATACGCTCGAAACGAAAGGGCGTCCGGTGCCTCGCGCCAATGCATCTAGGTAGGTTGGTAGGTACATATAGATATGCACCGACGACGTCTCTAGAGCAGTTCCATGCCAACTGACGAATCGATTTTATTTGTCTCTCCCGGAATTCCATGAAACGGCACATAATTGTTTACTAGGGGAAATGAACCTAGATTGTGCTGAAATTCTGCCATTTTGACTCTCGCATAATAAAAAAAATGGCGTATTCGATATTTTTCAATAAATCATAGCATGAAACCGGCTAATCGTAATGACGTCTGACACAAACTTTGATTTAGAAAAATATACACACTGAAAAAAGCCATAAGTTTACGAAAGACATTTGAAAAAAAAAAAACTGTTTTCAACTTCAAAAAACAGTAAATTATTTAGTTTTATTACACACTTACATTTTTTCGCCGAGATTCCAACAACCGAGTAATTCTGCAATTTATTTAGCTGAGATTCAGTCAAGCAATTGCCGAGACTCAGCTAACAAATAACATTTTTCTGAGATATCAGCTAACAAACAGATATTTTGCAGAGATATCAGCAAAAGTAAATGCCGAGGTTATCGGCTGTTCGAGATTTTACCGAGCCAAATTAAGTGTGTAACTTTGTTTATGTGAAAGCCTATCAAAACTGAAAACTTTTCTGAAATGGAAACAATGGACACACACTACACTGAAAATAAAATTTTGTTTGTACTACGCTGATACGCATTGTAGAACCATTTTTAATTCATATTCGGGGCATCATCACTCAGCACGTCTTTAATTCCGTGGGTTGTTTTGTCGCTGGATTTCCGCTAGCGCTGATTAATTAGGAACAAATCCATTGGGTAATTTCGTTTCGTAACTTGCATCCATCCAACGTGGGCAGCACAAACATCGATGCACACAGTTTAATCCTGCGATGAAGGAATTTAAAATAAAATTCAACTGGATTAGCTGCAAACCGGATTCCATACATCCTGCAAATTATCAATTAGATTATTAATATCATCAACACATCACATCACAACACATTAATTTACTTACCGTTTTTAATATTTAGCTGTCTCATGATGATGATCGAGTTCTTCTAGCTGTCCAGGAACTAAATTGTATGCTATGAACTGATTTGCACTGACGACCAAAATGTAGTTTTAATATCCGTACGAAATTCAGTTCGTGTATTCTACGAATTAAGTGTAATGTTGAAATTTTATCTGATGACATGCAATAGGAATGTTTCGCAGATCAAACAAAATAGTTGTTTTATCTACAAAACCCGTTTTTACGAAATGAGCAAAAGAGAAATTACGAATAATAAATTTCAGTGTATGAAAAAGTCGTGTAAATTTCGGTTCCCTGAGACCGACACCCTTTTGACATAAAAATCAGTTGAAAGAAACAAGAAAATCAATTTAATCAAACGTACTCTTCATCGAGTTGCTTATTTTATTACTACTACTACTACTACTACTACTACTACTACTACTACTACTACTACTACTACTACTACTACTACTACTACTACTACTACTACTACTACTACTACTACTACTACTACTACTACTACTACTACTATTACTACTACTACTACTACTACTACTACTACTACGTTTCAGCTTGAATGACTATTGGTTGGCTGAAACACAGCTTATGAAACTCATTTCATTATTTGGTATAGCCTCGTATGTCTTTGAGCAGTACAGAACCGAAAGCTTAAACATATTTTATTTGTAAAACAAAAAAATGTGGTTGTCATCAAATGAATCGAAACAAATGAGAATTGAACTGGGATACTTTCGGCGTTTTAGAGACTATTGCTATTATCGTCGATGATTAACAAAGATAGAATGGTTTTGCAGCGAGTAAGAGCGTGCTAATAATATGCAGTACAACGGTTTACTCTGTGTGTATGTTGAAGGCCTTAAATGCATTTAAGCTGCAGCATCTTAAACCGTTCACTTTACTTACCCCGTATCAGAAACACGGGAAAGTAAACTCTTTTTGTTCATACGACCCATGGCCTTCATCGCACAACTATGCTCAAAGCAATAATCTGAAGCCTGATCAAATTCAAGATCAAAATATAAACACCAGGGAGGCATCTCCCACACCCAGCGAATCCAAATACATAAAGCTACCAACGATACAGACAAAATGGTTGCTACGACTACCATGACAAACTCGCTCTGTAACACAACTCGATCGGAGCGGTAGAAGGATAATGATATATTGCTTGCCTGCTTTGTTGCAATATACATGGATGAGGACATAGCTTGATCTGAATCGAGAAAAGACATAACAAAAAAAATCCCATTAAAACACGTGTATCATCTTCGTATCTTACTTCGTGAAGCAGCTCGCCAACAATTTGCTCGTTTCCTTCTACCGCCCTGAGTGAGCGGTGTCTTACGGGCTGCTTGTTATGAGAAAAAAAGAAGAAGATTATATCATTATTGCTTTCCACTTCTGACATAGCGTTATCATTCGATTCGTTGATCGCTTGTCATTTTGTCAATTGGAGATATTTTTGATTCCTTGCCCACACCTGGACCCAAGGGGTGGTCACCCTACACACTTATTTTGCCCCAACATTTTTCTCAGTGTGCCTCAAGTGTGCCGCGCTGTACCAAGCGAGGTACCAAGAGTGTCATGCCATCGGACTGATTTTTTTGTGTGAATAATTGTATGTTTGGCAACCCGGTATTTTGACAATTCAAATGTGTTTTTTTTATATCAAACCGTATGAGCTGTCAAAGACAATGGTCACGTTAACGCCAGATCAACAGAATGGTCAGCCCACCAAGAATACTGCTGCTGCGAATACTCTGATCGGTCCAGTTCCGTCTCCCGTATGTCGCAGTGCGATGAAGATTTGATCTACGGAGAGTACAGCAAACATTACACCATGGTGAGGAACATTGGGAATGCACTCATTGAACATTCTGCACCGGGATCATCGATCACCATTTCCATATCAAGCTGATTGACTTCCGATCGGCGACGTTCGTACAGGAAGGGCAACTTTTTCTACCTTCTACAACACGACCGAGTACTGCAGTCTGGAAGCGTTGGTAGGCAACCGCTACTCCTGCCATGAACTGGAAATGTGGGCTCTCTGTGTGACACTGTACGTGTTGTTGTTCTTCGAGAACTCATTCGTGAACGTTGAGGAAATCCAGGAGCTACTGGAGGCGGAATGGATGACGCAGGAAACCAATCATCACAGCTCAATTTTCCCAAAATCGTCCCTTGCTAATCGTACGAAATCAATCCGTAGAAGTGCTACGTAGATGCAAATATCTGCTCCAGCCAGACGGGACTGCCCTCATCGCCGCAAAGCCTTTCGATATTGGATGATGTCGATGGTGAAGATGAGGATGAGCATGTCCAATGTCGAATAAGTCAGAAAATATATTTAAAAAAATATTTACTGCCATTCATTTTTAATGATTTTTGTTCAGAGACTGAGGTTTCCTCAACCCAAAGATGGTGTTAGTTTGCGTAGGCGAGCCTTGAGTCACGAGAAAAAGGTTTCCGAAGTTTTGTTTGGAATAGCTGAAATGTTCTATTCTGTTGTTGGCACGAACTGCTTATTTGTTTATAAATTTACACAAAATTGACGAAACATAGTTCTTTTTGAAGCAGTAGATAGAATAGAGTTTAAGCTTGTTATAGATACATAAAACAATGTAGATTTTAATTCTAGTAATAAACTGTATTTGTTTTTGCGTTGTAAAAATGAAGTGAGAAATGCTCGCTGCACATCTCGGAGTTTAAGAGTAAAAATTCATTGGTGTTGATTCAAATGTTAAGATTTATCTATAGTAAGCTATGATCCTAATCTATCAATTACTTTAAAGAAAAACAAATTTCAACAACTGAGTGAAAAGTTATTAACAAATGAGCAGTTGGTATGTACAACTGTGTATGCCAAGCATGGTTGTTGGTCGGATTTGCTCGATTGATTCCGCTATTTGACAGCTCAATTAGTTCCCGAGATTCTATCCGCCAGAATATGAATATAGCGACTATAGGGTCCAGGTGTGGCATCTGCCTCCCTGGTGTCGGTAGCATTGGTGCTCAGCACGGAAAACAAGATCGACGGAAAACAAATCAAGGACAACAACAAAAACAAAATGCCCTAATTCCAGCCCAAACTTGGTTCATCGCCCTTCGCGAACAGTTATGCGACGTTTAATGGAATTCAGAGGGGTAAAATCTAAAATATGATATTTTTTCCGCTATTTTACCTGGAACTGCTCTCTAACTCTATTCAGTATGCTTTGCTCTCCAGAGAAAAACCCGATCAGTAGGAGTTGCACTTGTGCGCCGTCGTTGCCGGCCTGTGTGCGCGTTGGTCCGGGGTGATTGAAAAATATTTATCATCTATATTATTACCTTCTATTATTGACATTTTATATTTCCATTAATAAATATGCTACACACCGGCCGGCGCGGGGGCCCGCAGAGTCGGTGGCGTTTGTTTTGCGTTTATGGGTTGAATGTACAGGACCACACCGCCGCCGGTTGTCGACTGATTGGTCCAAGTAACGCGCGAGACTCGGTGTTATGGTAATGACGATGATCAGTTGTCCGACAAGGGGTGTAATTGAAGAATATTAACGTTACTGGATGGAATACTTGTTGTAGATTGGTCTGAGGGGTTTGAAGAAGGAGATTGAGAAAATTCTATTTCGCTATTAAAAACTTGAATTCATCCATCTAAAATGCGACCTGACCCTTCCCACTTGGCCACTTGCTTCGCATACTCTGTTCCAACTTATCTTTGCGAAAGCGATCCACACAATGAGCGGTACACTTGGTGTGATGCAGGGAGCGAATAAAATTCAACAACCAAGCTGCCAAACCTGAATCTTCCAAATTTTGAGGGAGATATAATTATATCTATCGATGTCGAGAAATCAAATAATCATAGTCTAGCACTTAAAATTACTTCACTAAAGGCTGACTAAAAGTAACTTGGTACGCCCCTCGCGCCAGCACGTCTATAGTGTTGGGCATCGAAAATCTTTGACAGTGGTGTGTTTACACTTCTATAGAAAACAACTGGTGCAAGTTTGATCAACGGAGTTCATCGCGTTGAGAAATAACGTCAAATGGAACTCGAAAGAAGAAAAAATATTGTGCACAAACACCTGGAAAATTCGGAGGGGTCCGGTTCCAAGCTGGCTAAAGTGCTGAAGATGCCGAAAACAATAGTTTGTCGAGTGCTCAAAACCTACAAGGAAACCCTGCGTTTGGAAAGGAATCAGCGGACCTACGAAAAAACTGGAACCAGGGATCGTCAGCTGCGCAGCAAGGTGTTGACGTGCGTTAAAGCAAACCCCGATCTTTCGATCCGAAATGTGGCCAGAAGGTACAACGCCAACTTTCAAACGGAACATCCTTACCAGGGAAGGATACAAGTCATAAAAAGCCAGTAAACATCCGAACCGGCACATGAACCACAATTCCGTGGCCCAAAAGCGTGCAAGGCTCTTTTTTATCCTTGATTTGTTTTCCGTCAAACTTGTTTTCCGTGATGAGCACCAATGCTACCGACGCCAGCGAGGCAGCTCCCTCACCTGGACCCTACCTATCATCGATCCATCAACTCATGAACCGGGGACCAACGGCTTTACGAAGGAAGTACGCCTCAGAGATGTTATGCCTCAGAACATCCCGGCGGCACCGACTGGGATTGAACACAGGCCTGCCGGGGTGAGAGGTAATCACGCTTACCACTATACCAAAGGTGCTGCTGTGCAAGGCTCTTGTACGACCGTGTTTTGACGAAACACAAGGGCTGCACTTTGATCGATGACGAAACATACGTCAAACTCGATTTTATGCAGCTTCCTGGTCAAAAGTTTTACATTGCGACTGGACGTGGGAATATGCCAAAACAGGCAAAACCCGTTGTAACATCACGTAAAATGTGTCACGTGCACACGGAAATGCAGCAGTTACAAAATGTGATGCGTTACTCGTTCGATTTAATTCAAATAAATGGCAGAAACTAGCTGGTAAGACGGATCAGAGCCGGAAATCAGGTGGATGTTCTGGATCGAATGAAAGGTGCCAAGTTATTCATAATCTACCGATATGGGCAACTGCAGCAATTTGTGGGACTAGAATGTGACCTTTGCTACTGGAACATGCATTTTGGTTCATGACCGGTTGATGAATGTGGGTTGAGGTAGTGTTTTGGATTGCATGAGTGTAAATGTACAATTTGCTGGATACTTCTCTGACGAGAATTTATTTGATTTACTCTTCAAATGGTATTCATCAAAATCAGTTAAATCCAGATTTACGTCAAACCTCAGCCAAGCGATCTTCCTTATGAATATGCAATAGAATGTTCCAGAAGTTACGAGCTATCCACAAATGGAAATCATACTTTCTTCTGGTCTGATCTTGGGATGCGTTACGTAAGAAAAACGTTAGCTACGTTAGCCTTATGGATCGGTCAACAGCGTTTGCAAATGAGGTCATGACTCGTTCGAATCAATCATCAGTTTGAATATATTCATCTTAGGATTTCAATATAAAATACAGATCACAGGCTGGGAAATGAGGCTTATGACTAACAACTCACGTATATTAACATTGTGGATGAATATTCAGCTACGTGCAGCAGTCTCGTATCGAGAGTTAATGCACTTTGAAATACTGTGACAATTCCAATGAAAATAGTTTTGTCTGAAAAGTTTCAGTGAAATCACATGCGACAAAATAACATCGAAATCTAACTATGTATGTACAAACTTCACTCAGGAAATTATAATTCATCATGCAATCATTCCGTACATGATATTCTGTGTAACAAAGTATGTATCTACAAATGTCACGCGAAATTCCCATACCTACGAAAACGAATCTTCCCCCTTTTAATTACTAGCTTCCGGAATGAAGCACGGGATCGTGATTGAATGAACCCTTGGGCCGTTAATTTACTCGTCTGCCACATCTACTACTCCAAACAACTCGCCTGACGTTCGTCTGATGACCGCCGTAATTTATCGATACACAATGTAGCAGCCACTCAGCCCGGTAATATGCGTCATACACTGTGGGAATAGCAACAATGGCCGCAGCTAAAAAAAAGTATACGATGTATTTAATGTTATCTGAAAATCAAACATGGCACACTTGCACGCGCCAGACCTACGATAGCAGTTATTAGTTTTTATTGCAATTGCGCCGGCTCCGAATGTTCTCGGAAAGGCAACTACTAATGCAATGCAATGAAAACAAAGTCGGCACAAATTACGCTCAGAGTGTCAATCTGTTGTCTCGTGTGGAGGTGGATGACGTGGGTGGAAGTGCTAATCGGTGGCACAAGTGGCACGCGTCGGAAAATATTTACACCGATATCTCGATAAGAGATGGCTTCTTGGACAGCTGTAAGTTTTAAACAGTAGTTTATCACTGTTGATGGATATATTTTTCAGCAGTCAAGTTGCTTTCTCTTGGCACTGACACTTTAGGTAATTAGTAATGTAATATCAAAGAACGCTGTATTCTTTCTTTTTGATTTCAAAATCACCTGCGCTGATTGAGTAATGTATGTTTCAATGAAACGTTTTATGGCTGTGCTCAAAACATTTCAGCTATAGAAGCCTTCTTTCTCAACACTGTGCTGTATAGAAGCTGCGGATTCAGCTACAGATATTATTTATTTATTAATTTATTATTATTAAAGTATATCTGTCTTGATAGTTTCAATGAAACACTTAAATCTAAATGTAGTCACTCATTAAAAATTAAAAATTGGCCGACAGCAAACGATGACGAAACCTGGAGGCATTGATGTCAAAGTCAAAAAGGTCAGAGGCTTCGTTGAATTGATGAATCATGGCGACAAAGGAATTGTTTGCAGCATAGTTGGTTGCATGTACTACTTCGTGTAGCAAGGTTCTCGGACGGAGTGTTCGGGCAGGCGCATACAGATTAATTTTGGCCAGGAACTCAGGAACATTATAATCTGCGAGCAAAACTTTAGCAACGAAGACGACCTGCAATATGTTTCGTCGCTTAGCACTCCATGGAAGATAGCGCAGTGCGTATCTGACGAATTTGCGTTGAACAGCTTCGAATCGTCCACTCCATACTGCTTGGTAGGGATTCCAGCCAACACACTCGAATTCCAGTAGTGAGCAAACTAATAAACAGTAAAGGGCTTTAAAACACAGAGGACCACGAAATTCCTTAGATATCTTGAACATGAATCCAAGCTGACGATTAGCTTTGTCGATCGTGGTTGAGAGTGCTTTTCATCCAACATGACACCGAGGTCTTTAACGTGATCGACAAGTTAAACTGCAGTCCCAGCAACGTTATAATCAAACAAAACGGCAGTCCTAGTTCGACGGAAACTAATTACGCAGCATTTTGAGACGCACAGGACCATACAATTACGTTCACACCAATCATTAAAGATTTCAAGACGGTTTTGTAGTTCTAAACATTCGGCATAGCCTCGAACGACTAGATAAATCTTCAAGTCATCGGCAAAAAACAATTTACCTCCACGTAGTTTAATAAACGTTACATCGTTCACAAATAAAGAGAAGAGCAATGGTCCCAAAGTGCTACCCTGTGGAACTCCTGATCTGTTCGAGAAACAGTACGGTTAGTAGTTTCCAATGCATACAGTAACTTCACGTTGCACGAGGTACGATCTAAGCCAGCTGCAGAAGGAAACAGAACATCCAATTTTTTCAAACTTTGATAGCAGAACGTCGAGCACAACTCTATCAAACATATCTTTAAGATCAGTGTAGATGGCATCCACTTGAATTTTCTTGCATACATTTTCCATACAGAACGACGTTAAGCTGACGAGATTAGTTTCCACGGAGCGGCCAGGAAAGAAACCATGTTGACATGTACTTATGTAATGCTTGCAGGAAGCAAACAATCTCTCATTTATCAGCGACTCAAACAACGTAGATTCAACCCCAAGCGAGGTAATCCCACGGTAGTTTTTCACATTGCGTTTGTTTCCTTTCTTGAAAACAGGGAACATAGTAGAGCGTTTCCATAGTGCGGGAAATTTCTGTTGACGAAGTGACAGGTTGAAGAGCAAGGACAACGGAGCAGCCAAGATATCGGAGCATTTTTTTAGGACAGCAGATGGAATAAACACTCGGACCTGGTGAAAATGATGATTTGGTTTTACTCATCACAGAGAGAACCATTTGTACATCTACGGCAAAAACATCCATGTTTACGACGTCGGTTGGCACATCACGGACGGCTCGCTCAATTTCTGCTCGCGATGGGGAGTCATTCGAGAAGACGCTTAAGAAGTGCCTAGCAAATAGGCTGCATTTGTCCTCAGTTGTCAATGCTACGTCATTGCCGAGGAACATTTTTGACGGCAGCCCAGTTTCCTTCCACTTCGTATTCACAAACGACTAGACTCCCTTGGGGTGGCATTGCAGATTATGTTGAGTACGAATTACATACCTCTTGTAAAGAAGCTTGTTGTAGTGGCGATAATCATTGCTGGCAATTGAAAAAGTTCGCTTGGTAAGGGTACATCGTCGATGAGTGAGAGCACGGAGAGCTCTAGATCGCACTCGTTTCAGGTTGCGGAGAGTAGCGTTAGACCAAGGCGGTTTTCTTCGAGGTAGGCACTTCGGTACTGAAGCACAAACACAGTCGCGTAAAAGGCTATTACAGCGAGCGGCTGCTGTATCGATATCAAAGTCATTCAACACGTTCCAGTTGATCCGGGACAAGGAACGCCTCAGCAAACGGAAATCGGTTTTTCGGAAATTGAGTCGAGTGGCAGTCATGGGTTCATCCAAACGAATTTGAGATCCGTTCGCGATAGATACATCCTAAGCAGGGTGGAAGTTGTCAAGAGGAACGATGACGTCAGGCGCTTCAGCGACGACACAGTCAAGAATTGCACTTTCGCTAATAAAAACCAAGTCAAGAAAACGAGACTGGAAATTGGGAACAAGGTTTATCTGGCTCAGTCCATGAAAGCAAGCAAGCGGCTGACAGGAGTAGTTGAAGATGTAATCGGATTTGGAAACGCATAACCCTGGCCTGAGGGTGACCAGCTAAGCCCAGGCTGATTAATATCACCAAGCAGAAGAAGCACATCCGTTATATCAGCCATGGACGTTGCAAATTTTGTAGCATCCAGATGAAAATGCATTGTACTGCAGTCAGGTCGACGTTCAGGGGGATTTAGGTATATTATATTATGGTTAAAAGAGCATTTATTTGTATTTTTATCAGCCGATATTTAATTTGTCGGCCAAAGACAGTCTGCTGCCAATAGACACAAGAGGAACTTGAATACACTTTTCAATCAAATTAAAACTAGTATTTAGTTGTTAACTAAAGATGATTAAGAAGACATACTTCGGCTTATATAAAAGGCCGTAGCCAGGTTTCGATATACAGGAAGGCAATTTTTGTTTTGTGTCTTCGGATTAGGCCAGATGTAAACAGGCTGAATATCATTTTGTTGAACGCTACTACTCAAGTAATAATGTAAATGCTTGGAAGATTTCAAGAGCAAAGGTAAACAAAGTCGAGCTATCAGTGCCAATCGATGCTCCTGCTATTACACTATATACTGTCCGAATATAGGATCAAATCCCATTTTTAAATTTATTTGCCAGTCAAATTGCTTTTTGACGTAATCACCTTCCGATCAAAATAGTTTTCGATGTTACTTAAGTCACCCAATTTCTATGCAGATGCCGTTTGACTTAAGTAACAGCGCTGAGAAACCCGTGAAAAGTGTACGTTCGTCGTTTCGCTTTCTCATTATTAAAGTGAATAAATCGAACTGTTTGTTGCTAAGATTATTTCGGTAGTCCTAAAATGATGAATGGGCTGCACGTAAGGAGACGTAATTGATAATTCTCCCGAATATCCTGGTAAATACACTTTGACTTAAGTAACAATAGGGACCACCAAACGACGTTTAATAACTTTTGACTCAAAAACCAGTATTTTTTAGCATGAAAGCTAGCGATTTGCATTTTTATGATTAAAACCCTGCTAAATATATTAAACATTGCTATCACTATGAGATTAAATGTGTTTACTTGGAAATAGGAATAACTTTTCAGTCATCAAAATAAAATTTTATTTTTCTCGGATTGATGCGAATGTTACTTACGGCATAATGAAAATTTGCTCTTGATTTATTCTTCTTTTATCATTATTTTATTTTAGCATCCCTTGCAGCCTGTGGTTGTATTATGGTTTTAAGTGGTTCACATAAAATCAGGCCATCAAGTCGTCTATAAAACTATTTTATGACTACTACTTATGGCTACTTTCACTCACTTGCTGTAAAAAAAATGTTTTTCGGAATTATGAAATCATTAGATGTTATAATGATAATTAGTACTTGCAAGATACAAGAAGAGGTTGTAAAGTATGTATTTGACTTGTAAAACCTGTCAATTTCGCTTTCAGAGCGTTACAATAAGCGATTTTAAGATTCGTGAGCGTTCAGAGTGAGCGCTCATGTATCGTAAAAGCGCTGATTGTGACGCACTGAAAGCAACATTGGCAGATCTTATGTGTCAAACACAAACTTTACAACCTCTTCCTGTACTTTACAAGTATCAAGTAGCATTATTAGATCTAATGATTTCAAAACTCCGAAAAACATTTTTTTTATAGCAACTGAATGGAAGCAAACCCTCACCAGAACAAAATACACAATTCTGGATCAACAATTGAAAAGGGCCCATCAGCATTTGTAAACAAACCGTTCCGAAACCCTTTACTCACAATGCGAAGGCCACCCACGCAAACCAACACCATCATCGGATAGGAAAAACTTCTATCTACACGATGATGTTGTTGGTTTGTATGGGCTGCCTTCAATTTGTAAGCAATGGGCTTTGGAACGGTTTGTTTACAAATGCTGATGGGCCCTTTTCTATTGTTGATCCAGAATTATGTTTTATGGCATACTTTTACATGACCGATATACAACTTGGAGCACTCTTATACCTTCATCAAAGCCTCATTACAACTATCATTCTTATGAGGGGCCTTAGATTCACAGATAAGAAATATACTACAACAATACCAAAAAATAATCTGAAAATTGTTGCCAATAACAAAAAACTTCGAAAATGAGTGCGTGGAAATTGTATAAATCGAAAGGAACGTATAAAAGAAAAGTAATGGAGAATATTCGGCAAATAATGGATCAATGCAAATGCACAACATGACATGGATACGACGCATGTAAATCCGGTCATTCCGGATACCGAGAATACAGAGCTGGAAAAAAGCGATACGTTCAGGAATGACGTTGGCACTGACGTGGACGCACGTAAACAAATCGATTCAGGTATAAGAAATAAAAACCCCTTTAGTGCTTTTGAACACGATTAAGATGAGACGATCGCCAAAATGAAACTCATGGAGGATCTACAGATGTGTGCTTTCTCATATAACCAGTGCTGTGTTTGTAAAATTTGAGCTAAGTAGTCGCACCCAACATATAGACCCTTAAAATATAGATCTGTCAAAAATAACAATAAAATCCCATGTGGCTCTCGTAAAAGAACCTTACATTTGTAAAGGAAACTTTAATCTAGGAAACCTCGTGAACCCAACCATTGCAAGTGGTCTAAAAGTGCCAAAGTTTATGCGAAAACGGTCCATTTAAGCCAGGGAGAAGTTTGTGCACTTAAAAAGTCCCTTCTTTTGAGCCTAGCCATTTCATGATTAATCCACCTAGGAGGGAGATGAAAAATTTCCTTTTTTTTTTGTTTGTCGAGATAGCAAAATGGTGTCTTGAGCAAAGTTTTAAGAAATATTAAAACAAACATTTTTGCTCAAGACGTCAACCCTATATCTCTTATGTTTACAGAGATATGTCATTTTTTGGAAAGAGCCTTTTCAGGAAGCAATTTTTTGACGTTAGTATGTTCTACACAAATGTTTGTTTTTTTTTTAATACGCCATTTTGTCTTTGAAAGCAAGTCCCTATCTTCAATATTTCTTAAGATATTCAAGGTTTTGATCCAAAATTAACAATATTTCCAAGGTCAATACCTAGAAGTTGGGCAAAATTGGGCAAACCAGGATGAGTACATTTGAAAGTATACTTAAAATGCTGCCCAATGCATACCATATCATTAGTCTTCTTTTGTATTCTCTGCTGATCTGCTTATTATGAACCAATGGTGAAACGGAGAACCTGAATCAGATCGCGGATGGTCATACCCTTTTGAATGTAAATGACTTCCGGAGCACAAATATCAGATCCTGGATGGTGGCTACTGTCCTCAGATTATTTGCATTAGGGACGATCCATTTATTATGTCACGCTGAATTGAGAGAAAACTAACCCCCTCCTCCCTTTCGTCATGTTTTCCTATACCTATACCATTATAATGCATTGCTTATCACAACATCATAACCCCCTCCCCCTCCCCCCCTTGAAGTGTGACTAATATATTCATCACCCCTTATAACATTCACCTCGGTTGAACATGCAAGATTTTACATACCGCGCGATATAGTAGTTGGGGCCTCCCTTAGCTCAGTCGGTAAAGGCACAGCTACAAAGCAAGACCATGCTGGAGGTGGCTGGGTTCGATTCCCTGCCCAGTCCAGGAATTTTTCGGGTTGGAAAATTTCTCGACTTCCCTGGGCATAGAAGTATGATTGGGCTTGCCACACAATTATACCAATGCAAAAATGGTACAGGCATCGAAAGCTCTCAATTAATAACTGTGGAAGTGCATCTAGAACACTAAGTTGAGAGCACGCTATAAGCTATGCGATATGCAATAAGCTTGAAATGCGAAGAAGAAGAAGAAGAAGAAATATATCATTTCTAGTCATAATCCAGAATTTATGGAACCAGATACTGTAAGCATTGAAACAGAGGCCAATGTGTCAATATGACAATGAAAGTATCTGAAATAATCGTTCATGCCCATATCCTATGATTTGATATGCAGTATGATTCATTTGCCCCAGATATGACTTTGGCCTAAAGAACCGGATTATAAGATCTCCCTCTTACCGTATCGTATTGCGGAATCTATGAAATGAAATTCCGGAATCCCGGAACCGATGCCAATGTGACCATATGCCAAAGGAATTACCACAAATAATCTTTATTGACCTTATCTTATCATGCTAACATGATTTGCTATGTAACATGATTATTATACCGCGAATGTTACTGTGGGGTATAAAACCGGATTCCACGGATTTATCGGAACCGATGCCAATGTGTCCATTAGAGTGATGCAAAATTTGAAATTTTCGCTCCACAATACTTAAACGATTCCAAATCGGATCATGACTAACCTCTCAAAATTTGAACCCATTTGGTGAGAAACTGAAATGGCACAAACCATTTGAAGTTTGTATGGGAATTACTATGGTAAAACCAAGATTTTTGTTCATGTCTATCTAATAATTCACCATATCGGTCTGCTTCGAAAGCTTTCAATTTTACTTGTAGGAAATTTTCTCAGCTACAACTTTGCCAAAGAACACTTTTTGATTAAATGCAAGGATCGAAAGTTATTAATGGTTCAATGCACTGATGTCTTATGATCATGCTCAATCAACTGCTCGGCAGGCAACATTGGTGTTTCTGGGACACAAAAATCATGGCTACTATGTCACACTGCAAAATACAGTGTTGCCTGCAGAGCAGCTGCTTGATCATGTCATAAGTTTACCAATCTCTTAAATAATTAATAACTGTTTCCTGTCTCGTTTTACATAGAAACGATCTTCAGCAAAGTTGTAGCTGAGAAAATTTTCTATAAGAATAGCTATCGAGCTGTTTCGCAGCTCAGTATGGAAAAAGACTAGAAGGCAATGAACAAAAAGTTGAGATTTCCCATAGTAATTTTTATGAAAATTTCAAATGGTTTGTGCGAAGTCTGTTTCTAACCAAATGAGTTGTAACTTTTGGAGGCTAATCACGAGCCGATTTGAAACCATTTAAGCACTGTGGAGCGGAAAAGTCAAATTTTGCATCAGTCTAGTGTCCATATGTCATCAGATATACAACAACCTGATTTCAGTGATCAAAGCTTGTCATTTTGGCATAATATGATATCATAGCCTTAATGAAATTATATTCCATCAAACCGTTCACCGGAATTCACAGATCCGCGTTCCGGAAACGATGTAAAACTAGCGATGTAAATCATCTGAAATCATCTTCATTCACTTGATTCTACCTATTTGACATGATTTGACATGCCACAAGATACTTTTGCCTGAGATATTACTATGTCCTACAGAATCTATTTCCAGGACTTCGGGTACCGATAATATCGTAGCCATACGCTATGGAAATATCTAAATTCAGTCTTACTAATCATATTTCATCTATCTGATATCATTTGCTGCACCAGACAACCGATTCGCGTGAAAATTTTAAACATTTGGTCAAACTGGTTAAAAAAGTACAAAAAAACAGACATATTTGCATCTCCCAAGAACGAGGAGGGTTCTAAGGGGACGGTACCTACGACAAAAGTTAGTTCAACTATTCCCCTTGAATAAAAACCAAAGTTTATGAAAATCGGATGAGGCATTGCTGAGAACGAGTGTGTTGAAAAAAATTCGTTCGTCCTGGTACTTTATGGGTTAATTGAGTACAGGTAGAGATAAACAGAATTTAATTTAAGATTTGTGATGTCAGCCGGTTCACTTTGATTTCTAAAGTTGTTTTGCTGTGACTATTTTTTTTAGAGGCCTACTTACTCACCTCCACACCAAAGAGCTTGCATCAAGAGCCTGGCAATGGACTCCTCGTTAAGATTTAAATTTAAAATAAATATAAGAATTAGAGGAATAGTAACATATGCTGATAATTTGGAGGTGTGTCTGTAAAAAAAAAAACAAATTCCATAATGTTGGGATGTTAGGGCCCATGCATTAATTATGTCACGCTAAATCGAGCATAAAATTACCACCTCCCCTCGTATCGTGACGTTTTTCCTATACCTAATGCATTGCTTGTTACAAAATCTTAGACCCCCCCCCTCCCCCCTTTGACCGTGACATAATATATGCATCAACCCTTACCAGTAAAACGAAGTTCCTCTAAAGGGATCCCTTGCTTATAAATGTTTCAAAATATTAATAGTGAGTGTAATACAATGATAACAATCAGTGCAATTCTTATAATATAGATGACGATTTTACATCAAGAGTTCATTGATTTTTGATCTGTATGTGGTGTTGCTTAAAAATGTTTTAAAAAAATAATCGATTGTTGTTTTCAAGCGTTCCGGAAGTACCATATGTAAAAATGAACCATAAGAAGAGATTCGTATTTGACCAAGGAATGTAAATGCCCTCAAACGAATTAAATTATTTCTCTCCTTAATAAAGATATATATAAAAAAAAAAATTAAATTATTTGCATTAGTAAGTTTCCAAAAGTTGGGTGAACATATTTGGACATAATTATGAATAATAAAGGAACTGATTTTCCAATTTCAAAACATGAAACTTTATTTTAGGTTTGAATCAACAATCTTCCAATTTGAAAACTATTAATAATGAAATGTTAGTTATTTATGGAGTTAAATTTCTAAACCATTTATTTCGTTATTAATATAGTATTGAAAGGAGTAGCAAAAATATTCTCGTAGTTCTTCGTCAACAATGCGGCCATACTTTGGAAACTGCACTTATTTTTTTTTATTATAGGGGTCTTTTTAAAGACATTAAGACAACGTGCAGTTTTATTAACACAGTTGAGTCGTACCAAATTAACCAAATTGAAAAATAAAAAATAATTTTTGTAGTAGTTGTAGTAGTGCTAATCGAATAGGTTAAACGTTATTCAATTCAATCACGTATTCTACTGGGCTTGATGATAATCAACCTATCGATCACCACAATTCCAATGCTAAGATGCTACGTTTCTGACTAACGTTCTCCCAAGTACTTTGTCAAGCCACGAAACACATGCAAAAACAAATCGATAGCAATTGGAATTTTCCGGCAGCCCGTGAGCAGTGACTTGGATTTGAATTTGGTTTGAATTGCATTGCTTCATCGGGTACAAATGAAGATCCAATCGATCATATTTTACCATCCTGGGTACCGGAGACGTACATCTTCAGACCGAACCACGTGCCTGTTAGTAAAGTTGGCGAAAGTGGTTTCTTTTCCAGCATTTTCTGGATTCAAAATGATAGCCATCGTAATGATACCCGACTACCCCCAGGTAGGTATTGTTCACAGAAGCAAACGACGGAGAACAGCACCAGCTAGCTACGTGAAGTCAACGCAAAGGTCACCCTCGACTGAGGTTGATCGAATCTAATTGAGGATTCAGTTATGCGTCGAGACTGACTGGCGACGACGTTCCTTTACGGTTCATCCTACTACAACGAACATGTTCAATCGCGGTCACGTGATAAACTAAAGCTATGGCGCAAAGATCTAAGCCGGTCAGTCATGATTCATTCAACAGTGGAGCATTTGAAAGTCTGATTACAATGCAGTGGTTGTGTGTTCTCAAATTTTCTTGATAATATACTGGAGCAAATCACCATTTGAGATCTGGTCAAATATAGATTTTCAATGATGGAAATCGTCACTTTACTTATACAAAAAGGTAGGGTAAATTACGGCTTAGGTAATACCTATTCCTATTATCGACAAGGGAGTAAATGAAGTCCTCCCTGACGATAATAGGTTAAACTTCTGCCGAAATCGGCATTTTCCCTACTGAATAAGCTAATCAACATTCTTGTTGTGGTAAATCTGCCGAACAGGGTGTCCCTTTGCAAAAGAAGTAATGCTACAAATGAAACATTAAACGTTTTTTTCTTGGCTGACTGAATTGTGCTATGATGCGGACTTGCCAAGAGTGGAAGATGCTCATCTGGCATTTTCATCTAGGTGGACGAAAATTCCACAGCACTCAGCAATGAAACTAACAACCGCAGCATGCATTTTAAGCTGCGGTAGTCAAACAATTCGAAACAGAGCGCCAAGTATACTCCAAATCGACAATATGCTCAAATTTTGCCAACAAAGAGTAGAAGCATCCCATCAACCTTCAACCACAAAATACGGGACGCGCACCAAATGGACCACCAAAGACCGTAAGTACGTGAGAACGAGGCGACTACAATTAGGCACTCCTAAGCGGAGCACGCTCTTCAAAGCCAACGACGGCGACGATGAACGGGAGCAACAATGTAGTGCAGGTTATAAATAAACCCGTTCCGTAATTAGATGAAGTATTATTTTGACCCACCCCACCATAGCGCGGCGGCGTAGTGAGCAAAGAATGTGGTTTGTTGAAATCGAACTAGGAAAAAAGACGTAAAACAACTGCCGCGCGTGGATGGCCGGTTTGCACTTTGAGTGGCCCGCGCGAACATGTTGGCGCTCGTGGGAGATCGTTTTAGAGAAGTGTAAACATCGGAAAACGGTTTAGAGCAGATTATTGCTCATTGAAATTTATTGTGTCTTCCTGGCTTTTGACGTGCCATCTCAAATTTATAGGCCTGCTCTGAGTTGAGTATCCGTTTCCCTGCCTTAAAAGTTGAGCGAACATACTTTTGCATGAATTTAAAACACTACTATACAAGCTTCTCGAGTCGAGGCAATTCACAATCTAGAATAAATAGATAGTTGTCCATGTTTAACGAACGATTCATGACCCATTAGGGTTATTTGAATACCAAATTTCAATGTTTTTTCATTGATTGACACATCAGTTTGTTCCCAACTGTCGTCGGAGAACTTTGTTCGTTTTTCGCAGGTCGAATTGGTTTCCACTTCTTCTTAGTTCGTGGTGGACCCACCTCCACTTCCGTTCTTGGATTTCTGTTGATGTCGAGTTCTGATAACATCGACAATGGAGCACAGCATTCGAGATCCAGAACACAGATTTCACGTTTTAGCTGAAAATCAGGATTTTATCCGTCACGGATAGAAATCCCCTTATGCCTTTTGGGAAATTTCTATTGTTGATAATTCATAATATTCATAAGTCGACTAATAAGTAGAGGCCATACTAGAACTTTAATGAAGATCATGTGTCATAACATTCATGGATGGTCACGCATATAGTTGATGTGATATATGTGGTTTCCCAAGAAGAAAGTATTAAGCTGATGTTTTGGCAGAAATTTATAACTTAATAGTTGTTTTTCCTTAACTTTAACTTAGAAAAAACTATAACAAACAGGGAAGTGGACATAATGTCGGACTAAATGTCCCTAATTTGGGGCCCATACATAAATTAAGCAATCGACTAAATTTTCAATAGCGACCAAAAATATCCATTAGTACCGATTCATAGGCCATTTCCCCTACGTTTTTGGTTTACTAACTGCAAGCTTCTTCAGTGTCTAGTCATATACTAGACTAGACCAGTATATGACTAGACACTGAAGAAGTTTGCAAGTAGCAAACGAAATAAGTATCTGTTACAGTTTTTTTTAAAGTGATAGTGGAAGTAAATAGCGAAAGTGAATAAGTGAAAGTAAAAGTGAATTAGTGAAAGTGAAAGTGAATTAGTTAAAGTGAATTAGTGAAAGTAAATTAGAGAAAATGAATCTGTTCAAATCTCCAAATATTTCGCTAGCTTGCAAAGACAGCCCTACACAGTTCGAAAAAGTAGTGTAAATTTCTGTTCAGTATGATGCACATAAATGGAGCGTCACATATCATCTATGTTTACATTATATATCACGTAAAGTTCTGAGACATTTCATGCAATGTAGCACATATTGTATTCAAAAGCCCATTGTTGTAAACAACATTGTTTACAAGTTGCTTGGTTGCGAGAAATGAAATGCAAGTTTACGCGAATGAATGTTTACATCACTATTAAAATTCAGAATTTTTATCTGTGTAGCCTTCTTGATTCGTGCACCTATGCCATTCTTGGTCTCGTTATTTGAAGTTAGGGCACGGAACTACAAAATGAGGAGTTGAAAACCTGGAAGGAGCTGAATACCTAGCTCTGGTCCTCACAAGTTTCTACCGCACGTCTCCCCAAGTCATATGTTAACGAAAGACTGCCAGCTGAAGCATGGACACAGCTGGGTGGCGTAACCTAAGCAATGTTGCCAGTCTGGCAATATCAAAGCGAAAAGGTGTGACGTGAACACTGGTGTGGTAACCATAGTACGGTAATAGAGGAAATGCATCATCAAACCCGAGCCTCTGTTCAAAACGGCATCTGTTCTTCATGTTAGCTGTGCACGATGGTCCCCCGGAGAGCATCATCAACGTGCACTGCCCACACGAAGCGAGACCCGAGGACGAGAAAGAAGCCTTCTATGAGTAGCTGGAGCAGGTGTACTACGGTTGTTTGCAACGGGACACCAAAATTGTCATCGGCGACATGAACGCTCAGGTAGAACGGGAGGTAATGTGCAGACCGGCTATCGGGCCAAACAGCCCGGCATGCGGCATCGAACGACAATGGCCAACGATGCGTGAACTTTGCAGTCTCTCGGTTTATGGTAGTCCGAAGTACCTTTTCCCCCCGCAAGTATATCTACAAAGCCACCTGGAAATCAGTGCGAACATAAATTCGGACCACTACCTAGTTTCAGTATGCATGCGCTCAAAACTCTCGACAATGCATAACACCCGTCAAAGTCGAACGCCGCGACCCAACATTGAGCAATTACGGGCGCCAGAGTTGCCCAGGATTACGCACAGCAGCTGAAAGCTGCACTACTCACGCAAGAGCAGCTTGGAGCAGCTACTATTGAAGACGGCTGGAGGGACATCCGTTCCGCCATAGGTAGTACTACTGTAGCGGCCCTAGGTACTGCGATCCCGGACCAAAAAAATAACTGGTTTGACGGCGAATGCAAACTGTTAGTAGAGCGATATAGACAAGCACGGAAAAGACAAAACTCGGTTTCTGAATAAAGAAGCGTCAGCAGGAAGACCGAAATCGCGAGGCGATGAGAAATCTGTACCGCGTAAACGACACATGGTAGTTCTACGAGAAGCTAAATAGTCTGCGCAAAAGACTACGTACTGCAAGCCGATATGTGCAAGGACTTGGACGGTAACCTTCTCACGAATGAGTGTGAGGTGATTTTGAGGAGTACTCCTCAACGGTGATGCAGCAGAAAACGAAGGTGGTACGGCAATAGACCTTGAAGAACGCGCAGAAGACGACAGGCTACCAGCCCCTGATCTTCTAGAACTTGAGGAGGAGATCGGTCGGCTGAAGAACAACAAAGCAACTGGTGTAGATCAACTACCAAGTGAGCTATTAAAATACGGTGATGAAGCACTGGCTAGAGCGCTGCACTGGGTAATTTCCAAGATTTAGGAGGAGGAGATATTACCGCAGGAGTGGATGGATCCCCAATCTACAAAAAGAGCGACAAGTTGGATTGCTGAAACTTCTGCGCCATCACACTGCTGAGCACCGCCTACAAGGTACTCTCCCAAATTCTATGCCACCGCCTGTCACCATTTGCAAGAGAGTTAGTGGGGAATTAACCGCTATAGTTACTGTCTGACACCTTGGCAAATTAACCACTTAGTCAACCTACTGCTGTTGTTTGCGGTGAGATCTATCGGAAATTATGCATTATCTGTTTTCCGTTAGTTTTTTTTTACAGAGGACAGTGCAGTCAAAAAATCTAGACATCCCTACCACAGACTACAAAATACAGTAGTGACACTGCAAAACGTATCTGGTACCTCTATATTTGCATTAAGATTTACATACGAAATCTCTCCCTTTTTCAAGTCGTTTCTTGGGGAGCAATGACACAAGAGTTCAGCTTTCTTGTCAAGAGTTGGATCTCAGATAAATTTGATCGCAACCCATGGACTTTCCATCGCAGTATAAGTTTCAACAACTCATTGCCATTCTGTTGTGGCACATCATACATGGTAGCTATTTAGTACCGGTAACAGCATCGCTTTTGCGCTTCAATACCGAGTCAACAGGGGGAGAAGGTGCTATGTTTTCTCCTTTTTTACGGCTGGTATGACCTCGAGGCCAGCGATCTGTTTCATCCCAAACACAAAGAAGTCGTATAACAATGTACAGACAGTATCGTAAATTGCTACAGTTTAAGACGATTTTTGCATATAAGAATGGCATACCTCGCATTACGTAGTTAAATCGTATAGAATGCAAATTTCCGACCTATTTGCGATGACTAATTTTTCCGTCGTATTGTATCACAAATTAAGTCCGATTACATCGTAAGACTTTTCCAAATGAGTTTGTTATTACATATTAAAACGTCTACGATGTTAAATCAACTCGTTTGAAATTAAATTAAAATATGCACGTATATGGCCTCCACTTTTGTACGTATAAGCCATTTATTTGCATTCTATAAGAATTGATTGTTTGTATATATGTTTGAATATCACGAAAACAACTTTGAATATACGTGCATTCTGGTTGTCTGGGATCTTTCTCCTAGTTATAAGAACAGAAACCTCGCTCTCCTCGCAGTCGAGGTTCGCGCCTACTCTCTCGAGTTGCCCCAAAAGGGAAGCACACTCTAGCTCAAGTCGAGTTTTCGTCTCCTTAAGCAGCTTGATCTTTCCCTTGTCCTGGATCACCTCTTTACGTAGACTTTCCACCAACTTTTCCAGGAGCTGTTTTTCCTTATCAGAAGGTGTTTCGGCATCAGGCAAGGGAACAGTGCCAACCTCTTGGGTGAACACATCACCCTCTCTACCAGTAGTCTTTGTACTAGTGGCCTTCTAATTAACAAAACCGGCAGGTGGGCTAGCACCAATCCTAATACTTTTGCACTGGGTTGCCCTCTTGCTGTCAGTCTTGGCGCCCTTAGCAGACGAGGCTCCATCCATCCCTTTGTACTGAGGGACAGATTTCTTAGCCCCCTGCTTAACCTTCTTCTTTTTCTTTCCCTTTCTAGGGGGATCTAACGCCTGAGGACCTTTTCCAGGTACAGCAGGCGTACTCCTCGCAACCTCTGCATAGGACTTCCCACTTTTCTCTTTGCCTTATACCTTCTAAGTATCCCCAAAGAGATACCAAGGTTGGTCTAGATCCGTAAAATTTCGTCTTCCTTCACTTAGTTTGGGCAATTACGGTTAGTCGGTTGATGGTTGCCTCGACTATTGGAGAAGAAGGCTTTTGCTCCACATTTCTCGGCAATCGAGTGAACCCCGGAACAGACCCTCTGCATGACCATACCCATACCCATAGCAGTTGTAACACTGTGGAGGTAAGGCATAGTACGCTCGGGTACGAATGCGCAAGAGACCAAACCGTTTCTGGAAAGCTGGTCCCTTCGCAAGTCAAAACCACTGATGAAATGTTGACTTTACCCTTACCGCTACCCTTTCAGATTCTGTGGATATCCACCACCACACCTTGTATAGCGAAATGCTCATTCAGAACCTGTTCCGATTCGTTGATGATATCCACACTTGATATCACACAACGAACTTTGAAACCACCATTTAGTTCAGTGATCTGTTTCAGCTTTTAAGCACCAGCAGGATCACTAACTTCTAACACGTAACGTGAACCACCCCGATCTGTATGGGCCTCAATGGTATGCCCAGCAGAACGCTGAACCGCTGAAGCCATATCGAGATGGTTCCACGTTACTTTATCTCCTCCTTCGATTAAATCCATGAGTAGAACAATCGTCCCGGTGCATTTAATTTTCGCCAGGGTCCGTCGACCCTCACTATAGCTGCTTGTTTTGGACATCAATCAACTATTTCGTACGGGAGAGACCCTCTCGGGCAGAAGCCGCCGGAGTCTGCTCCCAACATATACCCTTGGGGAAACATATAGGACAGTGCCTCACCCCTGTCCCACTTACCGGAAACACTAAAGACGGGGAGTTCCATCTGCCTCCCCGAATCGCTCCGTTGGTGAACAAACCTCCAGTGAAATCCACTATCTACAATTTTTTAAAGTCCGGTAGACAACTGACTACCGCCAGAAAGGCTGAGCACGTTTATCAGATGGGCCTAAGACGTGACTAGGTCTTATCCTGCACACACTCAAAACCTTCGGACTCCCCCGTTATTGATCGCGATCCTGACTACGCATCATAGCCAGTTACCCCAGCGAGCACCACGAGAAGGTAAGAATCGGAGTTCAGATGGTAAGAGGTCACAAGTCAACTGATTGTCTGGCAGAGCCCGACTACCGTACACAAGTACACAAGATCTGTTTCAGCTTTTAAGCATCAGCAGGATCACTAACTTCCAAAACATAACGAGAATCAACCCGATCCGTGTAAGCCTCAACAGTATGTCCAGTAGAACGCTGAACCATTGCAGCCACATCGAGGTGGTTCCACGCTATTTTTTCCCCTCCATCGACTGCCTCCATAAGGAGAACAGTCTTTCCAGCACGTTTATTTTTCGCTAGGGTCCGTCGACCCTCCTTATAGCTGATAGTGTTATTCATATCAACTATTTCATACGGGATAGACCCTCCCGGGCCGAAGCAGCTGAAGTCATATCTCAAAATCAACCCTTGGGGAAAATATATACGACAGTGCCTCACCCCTGTCACACTGACTGGAAACACTAAAGACGGGGAGTTCAATCTGCCATCCCGAATCGCTCCGTTGCTTCAAACGTGGACGCTAGAAGTAGGTCCATGCAGATGGTAGAATAAATTCATCCTGAACAAAGCCAAGCCACACGACATCCACTATCTACAGCTGTTTAAAGTCCGATAGACAACTAACTGCAGCCAGAAAGGCTGAGCACACACTCAAAACCTTCGGACTCCCCGTTCTTGATCGCAATCCTGACTTCAACGCATCATAGCCAGTCACCGCACCGAGCACCACGAGGAGACAAGAATCGGAGTTCACATGGCAAGAGATCACAAGTCGACTACCGTAGACAAGTGTTCTTATGCAACCTCATTTGACCGGCATTCGTAGCTGTGCTTAAGGCGAAAGAGTTCATTCAAGACGGCATTAGGTGAACCTACGCGAGCTTCAAATAGCACCCTGTTGTTTCGATTACCCTCACGCACTATGGTATTTAGGACCTCAAAGTCTACCCTTTTGTCAAATAAAGTAAGAGGGTGGTGTACAAGACACGACCGCATTGTTGACGGATATTGTTTTGGATAAAGTGAATTTCATAACTCAACGCTTTTGTAGAAAGTTGTGGTGGCCCTGAAAAGGGCCGATGGTTAGGGTGGTTTTGTATAACAGTGTAGTGTACAACAAAACGAACACCCCTGTTTATCACTCGGCAGTCAAACGATGACTGCAGTCAAACTTTCTACGTTTCCCTTACTTAAGCATTTAGATTAGCATTCTGTGTCCCTTATTTATGATTGAAATTCTATTTTAATAACATCATTTTATTTAAATTGATTACAAGATTTGTTTGGTAGAAATAAGATAGTTGTTTATTAATGATTAACTATTGAAAATTGACCAAAGTGTTAAGCCGCAACGAACCAAACGGTACCACTCAATTCGGTATTTCGGTTTGTGTCATTAGGGTTCACATTTCTGATGGCTGTGTTAGGGGTTAGCATCTTGCGGTCGAAGAAAATGTATGGGAAATTTGAATATTTGCATATTTCTTCAATGTTAATTATTTAAATAGTTAACAATCATAAGGTGTCTTATATCACACAAATCTTATAACACTGGTGAATCAATTGACATACAAATCATCAAAATCCATTGATTATTGGCCAAATTATTAGCATTTAAAGTCTGACCAATTTTCGTTGCATTTCCCTTAATTGGCACCATTCCCGAAAGACGTAGTTGTAAGTAAAAAAACAACCCGGATTAAACCAATGATATTCTGCCCATTAAGCAAAAACGATCCTTCCAGGATCGTTGAGCTTATAAAAACCACAACACTCCACGACAAAATATGGTTAAGTTTTCGCTTTTTTTTTTTCCTCTGTTCGGGACATAACACCACTGCGACCAGTAATTTGATCTATTGTAGTATACCCCGTGTCCTTAGCTTAGTGCATGTCGTATTACTCCATCACTATTGAGAAATGTTGAAGTATTCGGTTTTGATACAGTTGTCATTCTTGCCTTCATCGCAAGGAATCGATTCTAACTGAAAGGTTCCGCTATTTATACCCTTCGGAGTTGGAACACCCTCCAAAGGCGCGCCCCTTTGTCAGTCAAAATTGGATTCCTTAACAACAAAAACAAGCTATGACACCGATAATGACCATGCATCAGAACCCTAGTCTTAACCACTTCAAACTAAAGAACAACGATTAGAAGATTAGGAATCACATAGGTGAAGACTAAATAACTCATTTTTTCCTTGTTTCAAGATCATCCTCGGTCCAGGCAACCCGAGGACTTATCACTATCAACAAGGCATAAAAAGTAACAAGGACTAAGATGTGTTCCTTTGATTACTGAAAAATCCTGTTCCCCTAGTTTGAAGAAGTTAGGACTAGGAATCGGTGGTAGATCTTACATCCCGTAACGTACCATGAAAAGGTGATCTACCCACGTCACGGGGCAAGTTTTCGCTTGGTATGTAATGAACAACAGAGGTACGCGATATGTCATATAGCTGCAGCGGTTTATGGTTAATTTTCAATGTACGAATGGTATGAAGTCGGTGACTACGACGGTGACTATGACGGCACCTACGACGACATTTGTGTAGGATATAACACCTTTGCCCGGCACCTCCTCTGGATCTTCATGTTCACTATCTGTCACTGTTTGCAAAAATATCTTATAGCAATTACCTTTGTCGTAATATTTCCTTTAATGAAAACATTTTTTTTTTGCTTTGGCATAGTCATGTGGGAGGAGGTTCGTGTTTAGTACTTTCCCCTGAACCGTTTGCGGCCACCAGTTACCACCCGTACAGAATTGGGCGTATCCAGCGAGGCATCCTTCAGATTGCTCGTAATCTCTAACACCGGCGAGAGACCAGCAGCCGAGCATTTTTTCAAGCGAAAAACTTGCAGGTTCACAACAACGTCAGGCACCGAATCACCACCAAAACTCACGACGGACACATTATCAGCACTTTCCCGGGCTAATTTGCCAACCGGACCGGGTTCAAACTCGCCCACGGTGACGAGACTCTCGATAGAACTACACGCCAAAAGTGTGGCATCTGAACTAGGAGAACCAGACTCCCGGGAGGCAATCCTCTATTGCACAATTCCATGGACACTTAAAACTCATTTACAGCACAAACAAAAGATGTTTAATGCAAAAAATTTCAAATCCGCTGAAGAAAAACACGCAGCAAAACTAAGCACGTCAGATTTCAAGCGCTGCTTACTGTGATCTCCTCACTTAGATATATATCATAACAAATAAGACTAGTAAGTTACTGTATTAGCTGGAGCACCTAGATTAAAATTAAGTGTAATTTATTTTAAATTTGGAACAAATAAAGAGTAATCAAAAAATTTGGGCCTCTATGAGGCGGGTTTGGTAGAAAAAAAAAGGTTAATACATCATGCAAGACACCGTTGAGCTTGTGATATTTTGTCAACATAACAATTTATTCTACAAAATGTTATTGGGTTTAATGAAACTCTACTGAACCAAACATTCGATCAGGACATTGTTAACTACTTTGGGACGTCGTATAATACTTTGTTGTAGCTGTAGAACTTCAAGATCAAATCTCCAAGATGATCTGTAAAACTTTTATTACAACGTTTGTCCTGATAAGATATATGTCATTTTGATCATACTGATGCAACATTTTGTATCGTTAACTCGAAAAAGTCTCCAAATGTATACAGGTTTATTATTTCATGAGGTTTAAGTGATCCAGGTCATCCAGTTTTCATGAAAATTGGATTCTGAATAATTGAAATATTGCTGAAGAAACTATACGATTATCTTGAAACAGTGATTTTTGACAGCTAATATCTTGTAGTGGTCATATATGACCCCGCAGAATTGACATCCCGTAGAATTTATTTTACATTAGTGTTAATTTAACTCATGACCACAGAATTTGATACATAAATCGAACCTTCAGGTCACAAGTTAACTGATCGTCAGGCATGACCAGATTATCAGACACGAATGTTCTTAGGCAGCTACTTTGCTTGGCACACATCAATCGAGTGAATCTGATAGCATCTAATGAAAAGGCTACTGAGATAGGTCAACAACAGCTCCCATAATCTCGGACAAAACATCAAAATTAATCCAACCTTCATCAGATTTCCAACAACTTTCCCGAAAAACCGAAGATTTCAGCAGACGAACAGTAAGACCTAAGTAGCACACTTTCATCACAATAAGTTACAGCAACTTGTTTATGACTGAAATAAGTAGATAGGTTTCTACAATTGATTTGTGACAAGCGTGCTACTAGGGCTATGTCAAAACTTCCAAAACAACATCTTCAATTTAGAGCTCAAACATTTGAGTTCTCAACTCTACAGTCACCTAGCACTGATTTTTTGGAATTGTCATACCTAACTGAAGGTGTTGATAAGGAGAGGGTGTGAATCCCTGAAATATTTCCTGCGTAATTTATCGATAGCCTTTTGCACTTATCCCCTAGAGCTACCTTAAAGATATTATTCTCCAATTCTCATCGTTTAACGTACATTGCTTTTGTTCAGCACAACATCATGTTGCACCAATCTACCGGCGGAGAGATGCAGCCTTTCTTACTCACCATACCAGATTAGTTCCAAAATATAAGCGTTGAACATATCACCCATCACCGTCTGCCTACTAATAATTCCATACACCAATTCCCCGAACAGTGCCTAATTACTGAGGTGGCACGTGTGTAAAACAACCATAAATTCAGCACACTTCAACCACCGCCGCCACCCATCTTCCACTGACCTCCCCACCCATTACCAACCAGTTTTTGAGATCGTTATCTGTGCTGCTGGTTGCGGTGGTCGGTTTGGTGGCGTCGCTCTCTTGTTCTCCTTCATCTCCCGTGGGTCCATCCCATCGGGACGAGGAAAAGGGGATGCGGCGGTGGCACGAGCTCGTCATTCGTCCAAGAAATCCAATATACTCATCATCAACATCATCATCGTTGCGCAAATTGATCACCATCAGCTCAGCGCAGCGCATCCACCGAGAGACATCGCAAAGCATCGGGTCGGTTTGCTTGCTTCCATAAACAAATGTCGATGGGATAAGAGGAAGGTGGCTGGTGCTGGGGGAGAGTCAAACGGTGCAGCTCGTGGCAAACAGTTGATCGATCTAGAGATCACGCGAAGTTCGCGAGCGGCAAAAAGTCATCAACATTGTTGCTGTTGCGCACCGCGATCTGTACTTGTGTGAGGCGGGGATGGCTTTGACGCATTACCGAGCCGCGCTTCTGATAATTAGTTCGTGGATGAGGGGCGACAGGAAATGGAGGGAAAGTGCAGTGTTAGGCGGAAGGACACACACGCGCGCGCTACTAAACATGGTTACTCGTGGATCTCTCACGCCGCCTCGTTTCATATGCTTTTTTTTTTTGCGATCGTAGATTAGTTGGGGCCCGGATCTAGTGTTTATCGCCGTAAAAGGGGTGGGAATCTCAAGTCAGCTGTCGGTTACGGTTCAGCGGCAAGTGCAATTAAACGGTGTGTTACTTTGTAAGTAATTTAATAGCAGGCTTGCAATCGTTGTTTGGCGTGTGGCTGTAATCACCACCTAAATGGGAGTTGTGAGAATATATCGAGATGATTGCACTGATTGGAATACAATCTTAACATGCGTGAGCGATTGTGGTTATCTATGAACGTATCGTTATAATTTTACGAAGATTCATTCGGTTGATTACTTCAACTAGAAGGATGCCCTAATCAACTGGAAAATACATTGTTTAGCGATTTAGAATCAATTCAGCGTGCAAAATAAAACTATCAATTATTTGAAAAGCCTTCTGATGGTTTTAGGTAGTCGGAACCATTGGAAGACTTTCGTCCCATGAACATGTTGCACACATTAGTGAAAATTTTTGAACTAGTTGTTTAAGGCCAGCTAATGGAGTATTACAATCGGGATATCGGGAAGGTCATTCTTGTGAAACCGCGTTGAATTTGGTATTGGCGAAGTGGAAAAATAACTTGGAGTGTAAAGATACGATTGTTGCTGTTTTTTGGATCTTAAACGCGCTTTTGAAACAGTTTCTTGGCCCTTATTGTTTAGATCAATCAAGCGCCTTGGAATTACGAGTACTGCATATAAATGGTTTGAAAGCTATGTGTCTGACAGAACTCAATGGACTGTTTTTAATGATTCTGTTTCCAGTTCAGAGGGGAATAGCCCTAGAGTGCCCCAGGGAAGTGTATTAGGGCCCCTGGTATTTATTATGTATATTAATGACTTGCGTCGTGTTTTACGATTTTGAGATATTAATCTTTTTGCAGATGATGCTGTGTTATTCATTGCAGCTAAGGTTTTAGATGATGCCGTTTTACACTTGAATGAAGATTTGCGTTCTCTAAGTAGATGGTTAAAGTATACGTAGTTGAAATTGAATACAAGTAAATACTAAATTTATGGTAATTTCGCGGAACGCCTGAGAACGTCTCTGTTGTAATTGATGATGAGACTGTTGATCGCGTTCGGGAAATTAAATATCTTGGCGTGATTATTGATGACAAACTTAAGTTCAACTCTCACATTGACAGTGTCATCAAGAAAATTGCCAAGAAGTATGGAATTCTATGTCGACTGAAAAACGATTTAACTATTGCCAGTAAAATACAGCTATACAAATCAATCACCTTTTCTCATCTAGACTTTTGCCCTTCCATTTTATTTTTGTCCAATGAAACACAAATATCGAGATTACAGCGCTCGAAGAATAAAATAATGCGTTTGATTTTGAGATGTAATAGATTCACTTCCTCAACTTTGATGCTAGACGCCTTACAATGGTTGTCGGTGAAGCAAGGAATTGTATATTTGACTATGGTGTTCAATTCGATGCCTAGATATATCAAATGTTCAGAAACACTTACAGAATTTAGAAGACACTGTGCTCAATACATGAATCTGACACTACCGCTGCACGGTTTTTTTTTTTTTGAAAACTCCTGGAACTGAGACATAATAATGAATTTGAAATCGTCAAATAAACATGGATTCGAATGGCTACGATCTGTATCATCCGTAACAGTGCTCATTCTATGAAACTGATACTAGAGCTCCGTGTTTTTGTTAATCAATTCGAACTAAATTCTGGGTCGTGACATAAACATGCTCCTGCGTGGCGAGAGATAAGTGACTGAGTGAATAGTGAGCAGTGAGTTACCATATTAGGGCATAATTCAACTAACCAACTCTGGAAGATGACAACATGGAGCTTCTAAATGTTCAGCAATGTTGTAGGCCATTAAATGCAATGTCCAAAATTCAGTCTTTAGTACCGAAACCTACCGTACAGTGACGCTAAAGTACAGGGGTTACTCAAAATAACTAGGATAGGCAAATTTTTGGTCTACTTTGGAGTGTTGTAACTTCGTCAAATATGATCCGATTTTAAATCTTCTAAGAGAATTTGACTGGAAAACTAATATTGTTCTGAGGTATAGCCACGAAAATAATCCTTGTCACTGGATACCGGAGATATTCTGGGTTTCCGGAGAGCTTGTCTAACTTGTTAAATTTTTGGTGGAATTTTATATATGAGGCTGGTTAAATATATATATTTTTAGTAAATACAACAAAAGAAGAACCATTTCTAAACAAATCAAATGCCAAGATCTAAAATCGGTCTATAATCAGATATGGCCATTTCCCTGGAATCGGTTCTGGTGGAGGGTTCTGAATGCGGGTAGATAATTTAATCACTCAAAACATGCCGTGTGACAGCTCTTTCTTCATGGTTTCTCGTCAATAGACTTTCGATAAACTTTAAATGCATCAGTGACCACATTGGCCACTCTCGGAACATCCAGTATGCCCCCGGGGGAACCTGGAGCAGAGGACAATTGCATTTTTACACCAAAACATGCCGTGCGACAGCTAATTCTTCATGGTTTTTCATGAATAGGCATTCATTAAACTTCAAATGAATCAGTGACCACATTGGCAGCTCTCGGAATCACGGGATACCCCCGTGGGAACCTGTAGTAGAGGGTAATTGCGTTTTTACTGAAAAACATGCCGTGCGACAGCTCTTTCTTCATAGATTTTCATAAATATTCTTTCTATAGAATTGAAGTGGACCAGTGACCACATTGACCTTTCCGGAGTCACTGGAATGCCCTGGGGGGAACCTGTAGTAGGCTGTAATCACATTTTTATACAAAACAATGCCATTGGGGAGCTCATTCTGGAACCAGCAGATGCCCCAGGATAACACGTAAGAGGAAAATTGTATTTTCACTTCACAATGCCGATCGACAGCTCGAACTATCTGAAGTCTTGAAATGGACCATTGACTACTAGCAGTGGATAGGGAGATTAGGTCTTTAAACTCTGGTTGTAGACCTATAAAAGTCTCTCTCTTGTATTAATGTAAGGTGTAGCAAGAGCACAGCAACAACTCTTTAATGAACAAAATGACTATCGACGTCAGCTCTGGAGATGTTCGCCACCACTTTTGTGCTCGCTAGTGACCATCAGTTAGTGCCATTTCCTGCATTTCAAATAAAAAATAGTGACAGTGAGAATAAACCATTCTTATTTGAAAAGTTGCGCTTTTAATCTGGGTTCCAAAGCTATTTGCTATTTGCAATGCTATGTGTTTTTAATGAATTATTATTTATAAATTAAGAATGCCATTTAAAATTGCAGAAAAATGTTATAACAGAACCGTCTTATATGATGTTTGACCACCATTTACTTAAAAACAGCTTGGATTCGTTTCGGATCATAAAGTTTTTGAATGGCTTCTAGTGGAATGTTGTACCATTCTTGGATCAGAAAAAGTTCAAGCGTTTTCAACGACGATGGAGGAGGAAAAACGCTTCGAATACGAGTTTCCAACGTTGACCAAAGTGGCTCAATTATATTTAAATCCGGCGACTGTATTGGCAGGTGTATAAAGCCCTAGTCGTGTTCCGCATACCATGACTTTATGATTCCAGCAGTATGAATGGGTGCATTATCGTCTGGAAAAATGCCTTCGCCCTTCGGAAATAATGTTTGCATCATGGACAGACCCTAATAATGTATTCCAGTGGTTCCAAGAGCGGCCAATGTAGTCAATGATACACTTTAAGTCTTATTAATGAAAATCCATGAAGAAAGAGCGGTCGCAACGGCACGTTTTTGAGTTCAAACGAAATTGTCCCCTGCTACAGGTTCTCTCGGGGCATCGCAGTGGTTCCGAGAGCAACCAATGTGGTAAATGATTCACTTTAAATCTATAAAAAAGAATATTCATGAAAATCTATGAAGAAAGAGCTGTCGCACGGCATGTTTTGAGTGATTAAATGATCTGCCCGCATTCAGAACCCTCCACCAGAACCGATTCCAGGGAAATTGCCATATATCGGTTGATTATAGGCCAATTTTAGATCTTGGCATATGATTCGCCTTAGAAATGGTTCTTCTTTCGTTTTATTTACTAAAAATATATATATACAGCAATTCCATAGAAAAAAGTTATAGTGGGTCTCAGAATTTCATGAAAATTGGTATAGTTCTTCCTTATCAAAAAATATTAGACTCGTATTTTTTTATTGCGCCATTAGGGTGACCATTTCCGTGTTAGGGTGGTCCAAAAAATCATTTTTTTTTTCAAAAATGTTTTTTTTTCAAAAATTTATAACTTCTGAACCTCTTGACCGATTTTTACGATTGACCCTTCAAATGAAAGATGTTTTAATGTTGTTTTAAGAAAAACACTCAGAGATATTTGATTTTGTAGGAAAAAAATATGTTACAAATGCTTTTTCTTGATTTTCCCTGCGAGGGTCTTCAACAACTTCTTATTTTAGTATTTTTAATTGAAAGATCATTTAATTTTACATAACATATCAAAAATTAGCGATGTCGGAGAAGCAGTTTTGGAGATACAATTTTTATTAAAATAAAAAATTATTGTTCCGCAATATATGCACCACACGTGCATGGAAACGATGAAGACGCAAGGTAGTTCACAATTCGTCTCCATCGAGTCACAGCAGCTGTGACTAATGAAATCTATGAGTAACTTACAAGGTGGGTGCAACATTCAGTTCAACCTGCGGGCCGTCCATAAACCACGTAGACCAAGTTTTAAACATTGCAGATCCTACCTTTCCCTTCGTATACTCAAATTTTAAAGCGTTTCGTTTCAATACTCCTCCCATAGGGCCTTTTCCATGACAAGTTGCGAAAAAATGCCACACGGCAGCAATGCCAAAATTTTTTTGCATGTTGCATCAGCACCTAAGAGTCCAAGCTGTACCTCATAGGTATATCAATCGTTCGTAGGCAATGACTTTTACATAAGCTCCAGCCCAATAGGCTTCGCGGTGTTAGTGACATTTTTTTTTTTTTTTTTTTTTTCCTTTGGTTTGTTTTTTCCGTCGATCTTGTTTTCCGTGCTGAGCACCAATGCTACCGACGTGCCAGGAAGGCAGCTCCCACACCTGGACCCTACCTATCGACCCATCAACTCATGAACCGGGGACCAACGGCTTTACTTCCCATCCGAAGGAAGGCGTGATCAGAGATGTTATGCCTCAGAACATCCCGGCGGCGCCGACTGGGATTGAACCCAGGCCTGCTGGGGTGAGAGGTAATCACGCTTACCACTACACCACCGGCGCCGTTGGTGTTAGTGACATTTGGAAATGTTTGGTGGTGTTTGTATGTATTCGCAATATTCATCTATTTACCTGAAACTGCTGTTTGAAGTGACGTCATTGCTTACGAACAGGTGATATACCTATGAGTTACAGCTTAGACTCGTAGGTATATCACTCACTCGTTGGTACGATATAATGCTTCACATAAAACAACAAATGTTTTGAAAGAAATGATCAGTTAGAAATCAAAGTTTCCTACTAGAACAGTTGAATTGAAGAATATCTAAAAATGAAACGTAAGTGTTCAATGTGTGATGTTTGGATGTTGAGTTCATGTGCCAGAAAAATCACCAATAAATTGTACGATTATGCAGTGGAAAAAAAGATTAAAATAGATGAGAGTAGCTCCTTCATTTGTCAACGATGCTACCACAAACTATATGAACCCAATGATGCTGTGGCTGATGAATGCATCATAATCTGTGATTTTTCGGAGAATTATTCTTTCGTTGTGCAGGATGCAGTTCAAGGCTTTCATTGGGCGAACGCCCAGTGTACTATTCACCCTTGTGCTATTTATTTTAAAGACGAAGAATCTAACGATTTCAAATTTACTAGTTTTATTGCAATTGCTGATTTCACTAAACATAATCATGTCGCAGTTCGTTTATTTCTTACGCATTGTCTAGCGTTCATAAAATGTAAATTGCCAAGCTTACAACAGATTTACTTTTTCTCAGATGGATCAGGAAGCCAATATAAAGATAAGATGACCGCTTTTAATTTATGCAACATGCAAAAAGATTTTGGCATTGCTGCCGAGTGGATTTTTTTCGCAACTTGTCATGGAAAGGGCCCTTGTGATGCTTTGGGAGGAGTATTGAAACGAAACGCTGGGAAAGCGGGTTTGCAAGGCCACCATATAACAACGGCCCAAGAACTTTACTCATGGGCTATTTCTAAGCCAGATTCAAAAATACACTATCAGTTTTTTTCGGAATCCGATTACAATAAAATGGAAAGAAAATTGAAAAACCGTTATATACATGTGAACCAAATTTCGGGGACACAGTCATCCATAGTTTTAAGCCTCAAAACGAAAAGTATATTATTGTCAAACGGTATTCATTTTCAACGGAAGAAAAATGTGTGAAATTGTAATTAGAGAAAATAAATGCTTCATGTTTTACTTATTTTTCTTCGACCTCGTCATTATTTGTAGCATTTAAGTACTTCTCCCAGAATTTTGATACCAAAATTAATAATGTCAAACTGGGGCCTGTTTTAAAGCCACGAAGACTTCAATGGGGGAGGGGAGTCCAGCCACAGTATACGCTCGGTAAAAATATTTTAAAATTTTAGTAAAGTATACGAAGGGAAAGGTAGGATCTGCAATGTTTAAAACTTGGTCTACGTGGTTTATGGACGGCCCGCAGGTTGAACTGAATGTTGCACCCAGCTTGTAAGTTACTCATAGATTTCATTAGTCACAGCTGCTGTGACTCGATGGAGACGCATTGTGAACTACCTTGCGTCTTCATCGTTTCCATGCACGTGTGGTGCATATATTGCGGAACAATATTTTTTTATTTTAAAAAAAATTGTATCTCCAAAACTGCTTCTCCTACATCGCTAACTTTTTGATATGTTATGTAAAATTAAATGATCTTTCAATTAAAAATACTAAAATAAGAAGTTGTTGAAGACCCTCGCAGTGAAAATCAAGAAAAAGCATTTGTAACATATTTTTTCCTACAAAATCAAATATCTCTGAATGTTTCGTAATTTTTCTTAAACTACATTAAAACATCTTTCATTTGAAGGGTCAATCGTAAAAATCGGTCAAGAGGTTCAGAAGTTATAAATTTTTGAAAAAAGACATTTTTGAAAAAAAAAAGATTTTTTGGACCACCCTAACACGGAAATGGTCACCCTAATGGCGCAATAAAAAAATACGAGTCTAATATTTTTTGATAAGGAAGAACTATACCAATTTTCATGAAATTCTGAGACCCACTATAACTTTTTTCTATGGAATTGCTGTATATACAGGGTGTTTGGTTCCGGGTTTTACATATTTTTAGGGTAGATAGGGCTCTTAAAGTTATGAAAAAATCCCCATGAAACATAGGGTCGGAAATGACTGCTAAGTGAGTTATTCAACATTTTATATTTTTTTGTATTGCCAACTTTGGTTAGCTATATTTTTTTAATCTTAATGTGGTTTTCTGATTTCAACATACCAAATGAAAGATTAAAGTCTTAGCTATCAATGTTCTTTGAAAAAGAACTCGATTAAAGTTAATTATCATACATTAAAATTGAAAAGTATGTTGAAAGTACCGAAAAAATTGGTGAAATTTCATACATTTTAGTGTTTTTAAGTTGAATATTTTCATTTCTGTTTAATTAGTTGTTCTACAAAACATTTTCCATGCAGTTCTCTAGATTTGTGCCTTTGGTAGTAATTGTAGGCTTTATGGTTTCTTCGTTATTATTGATTTAAAACAGCCATAAAAACTTGTGACGTTTTCATAAAATGCGCTATAGTCACCCTATTCGTTCGTACGTTCGACTGTTGCAGTGGACTACGCACATGACAATTTGGTAGAATGTTATTGTAAATGTTTAGCTACATTCTTAACTTTTGATTACCGCACATCTCCTGCGCCGAAAGAAAACATAACTGCGGAGATGTTTCGCGGTATCGAATATTGCTCAGTCTCAGCAGAAAACACAACGAGAGACACCGAATCGGCGAATTCTGAGAGCGGAAGGAAGAGAAGAAGTAGGTAGTGGTAATAAGTCGATGTCCCTTTTATTTCATAGCACTCTCAGCTCAGCTGCGGTGCTGTTTTGATGGAGGAGTGTGGAGCTCCGCTGCTTCTGTATACACACTTAGATTTTTTACAGGAGTTAGTATTTTTACTGGTTTTTGGATTACTGACTCGGTTAAAATTCAAATGACTGTTATTCGTAAAGATTGGATAAAATCAAAAACAAAATATTTTTCATAATTACACGGGGTTAACAGAAGTTAGTCTCTAAATTTTCGTAACACATTTTCTCAACTTTGAATTTTTTACAGATTTTTTTAAATTTTACCGAAGAGTTCCGGAATTCAAAAATCCTGTAAAAATTATTGACTCGATAAGTGTGTGCTGATGTATGGTTGGTGAAGAGGCTAGCATGTGGAGGGTATTCTCGGGCTAGTGAATGCCACCCATCCCCACTTATAATTCAGTAATACACTATTTCAGTGCTAACATTTGAAAACGGCACAAAAGCCATTTGTAAACAACTTCTACTTGAAGTACACCCACGCGACACAACAGCAACATCGGGTAGGGGAAATTTTCCCCTTCCTAACGATGCTGTTAGTTTGCGTGGGCGTTCTTCGGGTAGCGAGTAAAGGGCCCACAAACCATTTGTTTACAAATGGCTTTTGCGCCGTTTTCAAATGTTAGCACTGATTTATTCATTTCTGTTTGATATGTTTACAAAGTTTGCAAACAGAAATGACCATTGCAGTGTAGTTACCAATTTTCCAAATCATAGACTTCAGACAACTGTTCAAAGTCCCAGATTTTTTTATAACGGAATTATGAACAAAAAACCAAAGACCACTATGACAAACGCGACCGGTCTGAAGGGATCTTTACATAGAAATTGTTTTAAGGTGATAAGATCCAGAACCTCGGGCTCTGGTTCCACTTCGCTTTTCCCAGGAGGCCATTATCTGCTACCGGAAAACATACAATAACAAAACTGTGATGATAATTTAGTGCCTCAAATCGCAATAGTGCCCGAGATTAACTCCCTAGAAAACTCGAAGTGGCAGTGAAAGTGCCTGTGGACGCTGAATCGTATCACCTTAAGAACTCAGTATGTTCCATTCCCAGGTTGGAAATTTTCTCAACTTCCCTGGGCATAGAGTATCACTGTGCTTGTAATAATACAAATTCATACATTGGTAGGCATAGAAAGCTTTCAATTAATTACTTGACTGAGTTCTTAAGGTATACTGAGTTCTTAAGGTGGTATGGTTCAGCGTCCACAAATCATAGGCACTTTCACTGCCACTTTGAGTTTTCTAGGGAGTTAATCTCGGGCACTATTGCGATTTGAGGCACTAAATTATCATCACAGTTTTGTTATTGTATGTTTTCCGGTAGCAGATAATGGACTCCTGGAAAAAGCAAAGTGGAACAAGAGCCCGAGGTTCTGGATCGCATCACCTTAAAACTATTTCTATGTAAAGATCCCTTCAGACCGATCACGTTTGTCATAGTGGTCTTTGGTTTTTTGTTCATGATTCCGTTCTGGGACTTTGAACAGTTATCTGAAGTCTATGACTTGGAAAATTGGTAACTACACTGCAATGCTCATTTCTGTTTGCAAACTTTGTAATCATATCAAACAGAAATGAATAAATAGTGTATTACTGAATTATAAGTGGGGATGGGTGGCATTCACTAGCCCGAGAATACCCTCCACATGCTAGCCTCTTCACCAACCACACATCAGTACACACTTATCGAGTCAGTAATTTTTACCGAGTTTTTAAATTCCGGAACTCTTCGGTAAAATTTAAAAAAAATCTGTGAAAAATTCAAAGTTGAGAAAATGTGTTACGAAAATTTAGAGACTAACTTCTGTTAACCCCGTGTAATTATGAAAAATATTTTTTTTTTTGATTTTATCCAATCTTTACGAATAACAGTCATTTGAATTTTAACCGAGTCAGTAATCCAAAAACCAGTAAAAATACTAACTCCTGTAAAAAAATCTAAGTGTGTATACAGAAGCAGCGGAGCTCCACACTCCTCCATCAAAACAGCACCGCAGCTGAGCTGAGAGTGCTATGAAATAAAAGGGACATCGACTTATTACCACTACCTACTTCTTCTCTTCCTTCCGCTCTCAGAATTCGCCGATTCGGTGTCTCTCGTTGTGTTTTCTGCTGAGACTGAGCAATATTCGATACCGCGAAACATCTCCGCAGTTATGTTTTCTTTCGGCGCAGGAGATGTGCGGTAATCAAAAGTTAAGAATGTAGCTAAACATTTACAATAACATTCTACCAAATTGTCATGTGCGTATTCCACTGCAACAGTCGAACGTACGAACGAATAGGGTGACTATAGCGCATTTTATGAAAACGTCACAAGTTTTTATGGCCGTTTTAAATCAATAATAACGAAGAAACCATAAAGCCTACAAGGTTACTACCAAAGGCACAAATCTAGAGAACTGCATGGAAAATGTTTTGTAGAACAACTAATTAAACAGAAATGAAAATATTCAACTTAAAAACACTAAAATGTATGAAATTTCACCAATTTTTTCGGTACTTTCAACATACTTTTCAATTTTAATGTATGATAATTAACTTTAATCGAGTTCTTTTTCAAAGAACATTGATAGCTAAGACTTTAATCTTTCATTTGGTATGTTGAAATCAGAAAACCACATTAAGATTAAAAAAATATAGCTAACCAAAGTTGGCAATACAAAAAAATATAAAATGTTGAATAACTCACTTAGCAGTCATTTCCGACCCTATGTTTCATGGGGATTTTTTCATAACTTTAAGAGCCCTATCTACCCTAAAAATATGTAAAACCCGGAACCAAACACCCTGTATATAAATGAATTTCTATCTGTCTGTCTGTCTAACCCTTATAGACTCAGAAACTACTGAACCGATCGGCGTGAAAATTTGTATGCACGGGTTTTTGGGGCAGGGAAAGGTTCTTATGATGGTTTGAGACCCCTTCCCATCTGTAAAGGGGGGCTCCCATACACATGAAACAGAAATTTCTGCATAACTCGAGAATTAATCAAGCAAATGGAACCAAATTTGGCATGTGGAGGTCATAGGGGGTAGCCCCTTAGATAAGAGGGGGAGGCTACGTACAATATAGCATGCTTTTTTTAATTGGTGCAAAAACTCAAGCTAATATTGAATCCCGAGCAAGGCCGGGCACACTCAGCTAGTATACAATAAAACAATGATGTTTTGTATTTGTAAGTTACTATAAGAGATTATAAGTAATGTGTTATTCACATAAAACCTGTCAATGTTGCTTTCAAAGAGTCACAATCAGCGATGTGCGGATTGCTGTTCGCGAAGAATCAAGAATGATTGAGAGAAAATGGTAAAATCGGTTACTGCGACTCTCAAAAAGTGAAATTGTCAGGTTTTATTTGTGAAACACAAACTTTACCAACTCTTCTAACTACATATGCAAGAATATATACAGTCCAAATTCGCTGGTTGGGCTTTTAATACTTGGGCTGCTTTTTAGTTGGGCCTCCGTTGGTTGGGCCATGACCCAATTAAAAAGCAACTGGATGTCAAAATCTCATGTCAAATTGGATTTGACAATCGATCATAAATTCTTCCAGGGGGTAAGCATATGCGGTTAGGACTTCGAATCATATGTAATGAATGTTAACGTTTGGTATTTGCTAGGAACATTTGAGTTTCATTTAAAATTCTAGAAGAAAACAAAAACAAAAATTGTGTACTCAATGATTTGCTTTTTCCACTCTGCTTCAAGCAACTTGCTGCAATCCGCTTTTTGTGAAATCTTTTCAACAAAGGATGCGCACACCCCTCAACAAATTTTAGCCTTCTTTCAGTTGGCCCAACTAGCGAATCAAATTCGTTAGTTGGGCCGAGGTGGTGGCCCAACCAGCGAATTTCGACTGTACACAATATAATCATAATCATTATCATAATATCGAGTACACCATAGAACATCTTTTTATGCGAAATGAATAAAAGTAACCATGTTGTCAACCTAACTGTCATAATGCGTAATAATGAAAGAGGCAACATATCAAATTTACATTCTCACCCCAATTTTATACAACATTAGGAGCGACTATGCTGATGCTGAGAGTATGTTCATTAAATTTAGGTTTGGAGTGAAAAGAAATCAGTTTTACGATGCACAAAAATTAAAATTCATTTGCTTCTTTGAAGATCGAAAAGAGCGAACGGATAGATCGTTTTTTTATGATTTGATAATAAATAAAGAATCGATCCTAAAAATCGAATCGAATTCTATCCTGGCATCATTGGCCAACTCCGTCAAACACCACGCACAGGAATTCTTCAAAAACATTAAGAAGAGAGAGAAGCGATTGTTAAATCCCGTCCCGGATTTTTACCAGCACTGGTTTGATTATATTGTATTATCGGCACAGTTGAAAACCGAAGTAACCCACTAGCGACAATCGATTTTACTCTCGCACAATGATGCGCTATACAGCGCACTACTTCCGACACTATGTTCAAGGTACAAAACGAGAGTAAAATCGATTGTCACTAGTCGGTTATCCCGGTTTTCAACTGTACCCATACTACTCAGGTAAGACTGATTCATAATGAATATACGTCGTATCCGAGGGAACATGAATTCGTCTAATTTTGCATTGCAAATTCCATATTAAATTAGACGAAGTAACACAATAGCTTAAAATGAAACTCTCAAATGCACCACAAAATGCTGCTAATTTCGAGTTACCGATAACATAACAGCTGTCAGACTCACTGTCTGAATTTATAGAGTGCCGTACAGAAACCGGCTTCCGAAATTAGTCACTCTCAGATGACTTTGTTGACTTTCAATATTTGTACTTAGAAATAGAATAGCAGCGTAAGACTGTATTCCGAAATGCCAATATCATCCTGTCCTGACCCAATTATATGTGACATTTATCCGCTGTTTACCGCCAAATCAGCCGAAAAGCTTCTTCTTTCCATTGAGAATGTGTGTTTTACCGCAAGCATTCCGATGGGGTTTAATGATCAAAATGTTATGTTTAACGACTGTCAATACAAAGCTCACTGAATGGTAAACAAATCGTTCCATAAATCGTTAACAAGCCATTAATCATAAGGCAGTGCCTACTCTCAATATGCCATCTCTCATTTGCGTATAAAAACAAAAACCTTTGATTCTACGATTGTTTGCTGTTGGTTGTTTGGTTTTGCCCCGCTAATCAATCAATTTTTGCATCCATACATTGCAACTCGGACTTTGTTTACCACATTTGCAAATGCTCATTCAAGGTTCACCGTTTGCATTTGTAAACTTTCACCACGTATATTTTTTGTCCTCGTTCCAACAAACGCGATCTGATTGATGTTTGTTCTAATTAAGGCATTCTCGAAAAGAGAGGAAAAAACATGCTTCTTGAAAATTTTCAATTAATAAATCCAATTAAAAATTCTGATTACACGCTTTGTGTCCCTCAAACTCTCAACGGGCACCAGGAAAGGTTTCGTCACACAGTAACCCTCTTTTTCCTATTCTGATTGTTATAATAGGAAATCCTCTAAATTTAAATAGAAGTTTTAATTTGTGTTCTCCATCAGAAATTAAGAAATTTTTCCCGGGAAGGGGTTGCCGTTTGGCGTTATTTGTTTGTGTGAGTGTGTGCGAACATTCATCAAGGATCCGCGCTCGTTAATTTTAATTGCATCGCACACGCACGTACCACGCTCTCTCGATGATAATGGTTGAAGCAAACAAGCGCGTGTTTATGCATCTTTTTCATCTCTCGAAACCCCTCTCCTATATGGAAAAATAGAGAACCTATAAAAAAAATGTGAAGAAGGAAGACCGATTACAGCTCTTTTTTGGGTGATCCTAGTAATCACTGAAATCACGTGCAGCGTGCTCTCGGCCTCCTACTAGTCCTGTCCTGGCTTTTCGTCGGGGAGGTTCCCTTGCAGTCAAAGCATGCTTGAATGTTGGAATATCTAATTTTTGTTATGGAATTGTCAGGATTGATGCGTTTCAAAATGCAGGCCGGGAGGTTTCCCTCGTTCCTCGCCTTGCTCGGGTTAATTGCATTTGAACTTTGCGTGTGAGCCAGAAGGAGAATCCCGAACAATAGGGGATTCATTACCCTCTTTTTTTTCGTACTGATTACGGGAAAACGGCGTTGTAACACGATTTGATTGAAACTAATTTGCGGCATTGTGCGGAAACTCAATCGTAAATTGTAACCTTCTTGTCACTGACGTAGCATTGCATTTGACAGATGACATTAAATGGCCGGCTAATATTGACATTCCCAAAGGAAACTTTCAATCAGAAAAGAAAACAAAAACACTACTTTCCAACGAATCCATTAACTATATACGTAGTCAGTTCGATGAAATCTAAATTGGACAGAAAGCGGAATGTTTACATTCAATTACGACCGTCCGGCAGTTTGACGTTTCGTAATATCATAAAAATGTAAACAACCACCAATCACCACATTTCCATCCACTATATACGGAAAGGATGAAGAACAACACTCATAAATCCTTTTAAAAGGATGGTAAATAAATTAGAAGCCCAATTGATGATGGAATATGGTTTGTTTACTTTTCCCACTCTGTGTTCCGTTTCATTTCATTCGCGTTGAATCCTGAAAAGTGTGAATGAATGAGGAAGCAAGAAAAAAAAAAGAAAAAATCTCCGTTTTCATTATCGAGAAATCCATTTAAGAGCAATTTACTGTGCCAAGGGCCCTATCCGTATGCTACCTTAACCGCTCTGAAGTGTGGTTTGAGGCTAATTATCCGAAATCTCCGCCCCGAGCAAGACGACGTAAAAGTCGATTTGTCCAGATAATTTCCCAGCTCATAATTTCCTTCCTGGTTTTACCTACTCTGTCCCAGCAAGAACGGAACTGCAACCGTCGTCGCCGCCCCATGGATGAACTGAAAAAATTACCATAATCTCTTTATAAATTACACTCCCCTAAAAATATCTTTTCGGTATCTTTTTTTTTTTTTGCTACTGAACAACGATCCAAGTAGGCCGTAGGAATTTTTCTCACACACATTACGGGTTTTTTGTTTGTCTGTTGCTACATTGTGACTAATAGCCGAGGTCTGAGGGGCTTGGGACGACGACGACGACGACGGCTGTTGCTTCTTAATCTGGGCTGCTGGGGGAAAGATGGCAAATCCTCCGCGGGATGGACTCCGGAAGTAATGCGGAACAAGTCCATTTGGTGATTTTTCTTGCATCTTGGTGGTGTTTTTTTCTTCCTTCCGAGCTGAAACGCAGGGATAGGTTTTGGAACCTTTTGTTACTTGCTCAATGATTAAGGAGTCGGATTCGAGATTCGGGTTTGGGGAAGTATGATTTATGCGGTGGAAAATGAAGTGGTTTATCCACATTTGTAATTCAGATCTGGTTGGCCGATGGTTTTGATTCTTTGAGGTTAGTTTTTCATGGTTAAGACAGTTAAGATAAGAGACCATCTGTAGTCTGAGTAGGTTTTAGTCATATTTAAATACTTTATCAAACCATTCCACCAACCTTCGAAAACACCAATCAATTTTCACCAATAATGCCGCGAAGGGGTGATTCAAATGTGACTTCTACTCTCGAGGGAGGGAGGGGGTCCGAAAATGTGTGACAGTACGTGAAAAAGTTCATCAAGAACTCACCTAAATTATTCTGCACAATTCTCTACAATATCAGGGCTGGTAGCAAGTCACTTGTCACTTGATCACTTTCTCAAGCCAGTCACTAAAAAGTCTCCTTTTTAAGACCAAGTCATAAAGTCAGTTTTTCTTGGAACACAGTCACTATTTTCAACTTTTTTAGCGTGAATTAATTTCCAGATTGATCATTCTTCTTGCAGTGTGTAGGATCTGATAGTCCAATCGATAGTAATATTTCTCGCGTAACATTTGAAAAGGGCCTATTCTAGTCGATCGATTCTCTTCATTGACTTTCTCTGTGGTTTACTACGGCAACATAAACGAATTTCTCGCTAAGCTCGCAGCACAGTTCAACAGAAGATTATGTTAGCTTGCGCCTGAAACCGAGCCTGAATCAACACAGTGAACGGGAAATACATTTATAGATAAACATTTCATAAGTTCCTATCTGTATTTATCAATTCTCTTCATCAACTTTCTCTTTCGTCAATAACTCAGCAGCAAAACCTTTCCTTGTTGTATTTGACGTTTTTGGACGCTACATAAGACCTCCTTTATCAAACTATGTGGTAGAGTTAGCACGAAATCTGTTTGCATAGCAGTGGTTATGAAAAGGTCGATGAAGAGAACCGATCAAAGCAGATAGGACCATTTGAAATGTTCATCGAGATTTGCAGTCGCGAAAGAGAAAATCGATTAAGAGAATCGATCAACAATGATATGCCCTTTTCTCGTGTTGTGCGAGATTTGGTTCAAATTTTCGAACAATTCGAAGGTGTTCTGCCCTGCGAATCGCAGTAGGCCGCGCTTGAAAGCTGACGTGTTTTTCTTTTGCTACGTATTTTTCGTCAGCGAATTAAACATTTTTCGCTTTAAATGTGTCAATTTGTGTGCTGAGATTTCGTTTCAAGTGTTTATAAAGTTATAATTTAGTGATATATCGTGTTTTCCTGTGTTTGCCTTGTTCGGTGTCGGTTTTCATTGCCTCCCGGGAGCCCGGTTCTCCTAGTTTGGATGCCACACTTTCGACGTGTAGTTCTATTGAGAGATTCGTCATCGTGGGCGAGTTTGAACCCGGTCCGGTTGGTGAATTAGCCCGGGAACGTGCTGATAATGTGTCCGTCGTGAGTTTTGGTGGTTATTAGGTGGCCGATGTTGCCGTGAATCTGCAAGTTTTCCGCTTGCAAAAGTACTCGGCTGCTGGTCTCTCGCCGGTATCGGAGATCGCAAGCAATCTGAATGATGCCTCACAGGATACGCCCAAGACTGGACGGGTGGTAGCTGGTGGCCGTGAACGGTTCCTAGGGAAAGCACTAGACGCAAACCTCCTCCCAGATGACCATGGAAATGCATGAAAATTTGTGTTCTTTGAAGAAAGTATTACGACAAAGGTGAATCACGAAATGAGAGCGTAGAGAAAACCAAATCTACGAAACCCATGGATTCCCTAATAAATTTGTTATGGTTATTTTGCTTAACGACGTGTTTGGGGTATCATCCAAACAATTTGTGGAAAAGTTCGACTATTTGGGGTATTGTTTGTATATGGTTTTAGTTTATTAGGGTTGGAGGATCAAATCAACATGGTGAGAACAGTCCAAATACTTTTTACAATTAAAAAAGCAAACGTTCCAGTATTCAAAAGAACATTTTGAAACTGGAAGTGTGTGTGTAATACTAATATCCAATTGATAAAGGTAATACATACATGCGGGGCTTATAAGGCTGTCCACGAGACAATTGCGATTAGCTGACTTTTTTGTTTACCAAGAACTTTTGACAGATCAGAATAGAACTGGCAATTTATTCTCACATGAATTTCTGCTTTGCTTATATTTACATTCAGCACCATTAACACCAGATCACTCACACACTCTAGATTTCTAGCTGTCAGTTCCACTGAGAAAAGTCTCTTGGATCACCTTATTGGCGTTGACGATAGCTCTGTAACTCTTTACTCCTATGGAGAAATCTCATATCCAACTGTCAGTCATGGCGGACTTTTTCTTATTCTCTCACTCCAACGCAAAACCCCATAAGGAACTGTCAAAATGTGTGTGAAGAAACGTCACTTCGGGACTGGTGTCAAGGCGAATTGTAAGTGAAAGTAACCTCGGAATGGGTGTTACTCTCCAGACATTCTGAAGTAGGTTGCTGGATCTGCAATAGAGATCTCACCTTCTAACTCCCGGACTAAAGCTGTCTACAATGACCATAAATGCGGTATTTTAGAGAGAGTTCTTTCATAATAACGCTGCCGGCCAGTGGGGGTTATAGGGACTACACACACACACACACAATTCGAAGGTTATAATAAAGCTATTTGACTTCTTCCTCTTTCTTCTTTTGCTTTATTATAGAGACTTTCAGCCCAGATTTTTTACGTTTAATCGTCTTTCTCTATCTACAGGCTCAAGTAAAGCAAATTCATAGAATTATGTTAATTTTTTTTTTTTTTTTTTTGTAACTTTATTTAAGAGGTTTTCAGCAGGTTGGTTCGCCTCTGGGTTGAGTGAACTTCTTTACAACCAGATCCAGTCATATAAAGGTTATATAAACTATTATAGAACATGTGTGTTGCTTGAGAGGTATCTGCGCATTTGGCTAAAAAAAAATCCCTGAGTTTTCGAGGTTTTGCCTGAATTTTAACTGATCCAGGTTTATAATAATAAAGCTATTTTTAAATGCGCTAAAAAAACGCAATTTGTAACGTTACTCGCGCCAACTTTTGTAATATGAGTACTCGCGCGTTGTACTTTGTACAACAGTGTGAATTTTCCATTGCCATTTTGCAGCCGAGCTACCAATCGATATGAAACCAACGGGTATTCCTTAAAAAACTTGTTTTTAACTAAACAAGCTAAACTTTTATCACAGTTAACCCCCAAAAAATGCGAATAATAGAGAAAATGTGAATGGAAACCGTGTAAACGGAGTCCGTACTACGTGGGATAAGTCAAATCCAAATATTTGGTTACAACATGGAAAATCTCGAGATCCTGACCAGATATAAAGTTACTGTCTTTGGCAAAGTTGTTCTAGAGATCATAACCTTTTCGTTGGTGAAGAGTAGTTCAGAATTTTCTCACTACGTAGCGCTAGAATACATGTGAAATTATCACATGTGATATATCTCGAGATCATGACCAGATAGAAAGTTATACTGTCGTCGACAAAGTTGTTCATGAGATCAAAGCCTATTTCTTGGTGCACAATAGTTCAACATTTTCTCAATACGCGGCGCTAGAATACACGTGACATTCTCATATAAAATATCTTGAGATTCTGACCAGATAGAAAGTTACAGTATTCGGCAAAGTTGTTCAGGAGATCATAGCCTTGTCGCTGGTGGACAGTAGTTCAAAATTTTCTCGCTACGTAGCGCTAGTATACATGTGAAATTCTCGCAGGTGATATATCTCGAGATCCTGACCAGATAGAAAGTAACTGTCTTTCACAAAGTTTTTCAGGAGGTCAAAGTCTATTGCTTGGTGCTCAATAGTTCAGAATTTACTCACTACGCGACGCTAGTATACACGTGAAATTATCATATAAAATATCTCGAGTTCCCAACCAGATTGAAAGGTATTGTCTTCGGCATTGTTGTACAGAAGGTCAAGGCTTTTTCGCAGGTGGACAGTAGTTCAGAGTTTCCTCACTTTGCGGCGCTACTATACATGGTCAAATCCCACGTAGTATGGTCACAGTTTATGCGGTTTCCATTTACATTTTCCCTATTATCCGCATTTTAAGGTGTTTACTGTAATCAAAGTTTAGCTTGTTTAGATAAAAACAATTTTTTTTAGGTATACTCGTTGGTTTCAGATTGATTGGTAACTCAGCAACAAAATGGCAATGGAAAACTCATGTGTGTTGTACAAAGGTTAATTCTAGTAAGTCGAAGATCTCAAAACATGCGATGTCTTGAAGTTTCACAAGTTCAAAATATTGAAAATTTCCAAAGTGCCAGAACTACGGAAAACAATTTTATTTCGTATTAGTAATTAACTTTATGAATGATAAGAGATATTCCAAGGGGCAAGACAGCTCCTAATCATGAGCAATTTCAGAGTTGCTTTTGAGGCACCTCGAGTAACTCACATTGCTCAGCGAGCAAGCTCGATGTCATTTGCTTTCTCACTTTTCGCATCACAGCAACATATGAAGGTGCACCTTCATGCGAAGCCGAAAAGCTGCTGTCAAACAAAACAACAATAAAAGCGGAACTCGGAGACATTTAAATCATGTCAGTTTAATAACCTTCGTTCGATCCTTACCAACCATGAACGTGAAAGGAACCTGTTGCAACCTTACACTTACGACGGTCGAATGCCTATCTGGTTGATGTGGTAGAAAAACCCAATCTGCCTACCAAATACTCAAAATCGATACTTGTCGAAACAGCTGAGCTCTGAATTACCATCCATCCCTGGTTTTGGTGCTTTTGCTGGGCCTTCCGGATGGTCGTGATTCGCTCCCGTTTTTGCTATACACCACAGAGATTTGTCTGCGGCCGTCGACCGAAGTCTCCAGGAGAAAGTCGTCGAAGAGAATCTGTCAACTTGATTTGTGTTTCGTCTTACTGGCGGGTTTTCACTTCGGTTTTGTCCGGTAGATCATTAATGGGGTTGAAGTTCAAACGAGGATCGCACTCACCGGAAACAGCGGCTTCGACAGTGGCAGCGGCTGCACTGATGCTCTGGCTGAACATTTCACGGGGTAATGGTTTGTAGCGTTGCCTTCGGAGCTGGAATTGGGTGTTAATCGGTTGTTGCCCCACCCGGGAGATATTTTCTATACCGGAAACTGTGGTGGCGGGTGCCGTTGGAGGGGCCATGGTTGAAATATTACTCACTACTCTATGTTTGCCATGGTGCCAACGGGAATGTTAGTCGAAAGGGGATCGGAGTTAGTTATTACTACATTGACTGGTGATGCCTTTTCCAATGGGACTGCTGTTACGACTGGAGAAATCGAATATGGGATCGCTGCATTATAGGTGGAATTTTAGATGTTTCGAAAAATATTGGAGAGTTTTTTGATCGGATATGATCCTTTCGGAGTGACGACTGGGATTGGTTGCTGAGAAGGAAGAACAACCCTTAAAGCTGGTTGGAAGTGTAGGTTGTTATTGGTAGTAAGCAGGCACCAGCACATGTTCTTCCATAATATTCCAGTTTTTCGAAAGGCTCAGAATACACTTGGGATTACTTTATTTACAAACAAAACTGACATCTAAAATGAGTAAACGGAGGAGGTAGAGAAAATATTGAGGTACATTGAGTAACTGCAAAAAAGCAACTCAGAGTAAACCTGTCTCACCCCTTGAGATATTCAGTTAAGTCCCATTAACTTCACAAAATGTGTAAGACTTTACAGAAGTTCTGATGAATGAAAGAAATTCTGAAAATTTCAGTGAAGCGGGAACATAAGGTAAGCTAACATCCTGAAAATATGGCGAACCTACTGGAAGCGTTAAGAACCTCAAAGCGTTTCCATTAGCTTCCGATAAACTGCAGAAAATTTTAAGAGGTTCCTAGAATTTTAGAGAACCTCACCGGTGTCAAGAGAACTTTATAAATAAAGGAAACTTGAGGAAAATTGTGAAGACTTTTAAGAAGTTCCAAGGGGTAGGCCACTCCGCACACCATCATTGGGTCTACTTTCTCAGTGTGCCGCAATTGTGCCGGTCATAGAGCAAGTTGCGATTGTTTGTAAAATACGATTTGGTTTGAAATCGCAAGGATAATGAATCAGTCTAGCAGCAACCAAGGAGGAATGCAATGTCGAAAAATGAAAATAACGTTACTACCGCCGTCTTAGAAATCCACAAATTTGGATGCGGTTACTACCCAATGGGAACTTATCGAACCTGATTCTACATATGTTCGGTTGTGAATGATGTGCCAATTCGTAATATTCATTCGCCAGCCCATTGAGGATGACGCGAGAAGTGGTGGATGTGCGGAATTTGTCTTGTGTTCATAGGATAAATACAAGTCCTGTGTATTAGGGTTTTGTAACGCCAAAACCAGACCAGATACCTAGTCTTTCGTGATTTGAAAAGCAATGGTCTATCAGCGACCGGAAAGAGATTGAACCGGTGGGGAACATTGTTGGAGAATTGTTACCGAATATAGAGAAAGAATGAATATGTCTTATGTAGTTTGTTTTGTGTGCAGCATTATTTAAATTAAGGGTACTGATGGGGTATCATTAATCGTCTCTTTCTCTCGAGCCCTCGATAGAACCTACATTTTGGAATTATATCTATAAATAAACCGAGAAGTGAACTACTAGTATATACTATATACAGTCAAACAGCACGTAATGTTGTGAACAACTTCAGTAATAGTTGCTCAGCAGTGCTCCCTTCTTCTTCTTCCTTGCATTTCAAGCTTATTGCATATCGCATATTAGCTAATTGCGTGCTCTCAACTTAGTGTTCTAGATGCACTTCCACAGTTATTAATTGAGAGCTTTCGATGCTTGTACCATTTTTGCATTGGTATAATTGTGTGGCAAGTCCAATCACACTTCTATGCCCAGGGAGGTCGAGAAATTTTCCAACCCGAAAAATTCCTAGACCGGACCGGGAATTGAACCCAGTCACCTCCAGCATGGTCTTGCTTTGTAGCTGCGCCTTTACCGACTGAGCTAAGGTGCTCCCATTTTATTTAATAAACAATCCATTGCCTACGAGATTGAGCCGAAGGTGCAATTTGGCACAGCTTTCTTCTCATGGGTGAACAACTTCTGCCATCAGTCACCCTTCTCCTTCTCGTCGAGGGGCAGAACTTCGAGGTTGGCAAAGGTCATCGTATACTAGCTAACAGTTCCAGCAGTGGCCGGTGATCTAGCGTTTGTCAATCTTCTCATTCGTTTGGCATTGTTGAGCCAAGAGGAATTAATGTTCTACAAAAAAAAAAGACTCACATGCGTGTTATTTGATGCTCGTTTTACTTATAAACAGGACAGGCACAGTGATTATACCCTCGTATATACTATGCAATATGCACACAAATATCTCGTTTAATCATCCGTGAGAACTTGACAAGTTAAACAAATAATCTCAAAAGTCATTACTGCAGGGTTGCCAAACTCATGGCTTACTGAGACTGACCGCTTGATTGCTACACTTCGGCACATTCGGCACAACACTGGGTACAGCTTTCGGCACAGACATAATACTGGGTACAGATTGAAATGTGCAGAGTTGAGTACCCCTTGGTATCTACAATTTTGTCCCAGACGTCATTTCGATTGGAAATGACGTTTTAGAATTATGATTTATTAAAAACTTTCTAATACGCCATTTGAAGTATTTTGCTAGATTCAAAATGGCCGAATTTTAGCTCAGATGTGAATAATTGACCATAACAAACAATTAAGTAAAGTTTCATGCAAATCGGAGGAGATCGCGTCAGATCATTTGTGGAACTGCTCCTTCCAAAATAACATAAAAATTGATCTCATTTTTTTTTTTCAGAAGTCCCATTGAATTCTCTCCATAAATCAAATAAATTTTTTCACAAAATTCTGTTGGCAGTTTACATACAATCATGGAACTCTTCTCAAATATCTTGATCTAAACTATCTTGAAATTTAACTTAAAACTTACTTTAATTAAAAGTCTAATTAACCGAACCTTAACCGAAGAAGATTGTTGTTGAATTACGGATTACTGCTGTTAAATTACTGAGTTACTGTATTAGTATTTTAAATACTTTTGTTTTTAACTGGTTCAACGTGGAAGTTGCAGAAGATTGAGAGGTTATCCCCCAGAAATTGGTCTGTTTCCTCGACCCGTTTCATAAGTCATTGCGTTCACAAGAATTATCGTTTCGTGACCAAATTCGTGAGTAAGCGCAAAAGCATTTTTAAGATAATTCAGAGTAAAATCGATTGTCGCTAGTGGGTTATTTCAGTTTTCAAACTGTACCGATAATATTTTCTCCTTGTTATAAATAGAAGGGGAAATGCATGTAATGTCAGCCTAAATGCAACTAATTTGGGCCCATATCCATTAGTACTGTCCCCATGACGCGTTCATCTAGATAAAATTGATAAATAGCAGATGTTTAGCGATGGGCCCAATCTTAGATCCATAGGCCAACATTAGAGCCATTTCCCCTATATGACCAATGTTTTCCATGCAGTTGTAAAAAAATTCTTCCGATGGTATTTACAGGTAAATCGTTCCAATTTGTGTGCTGAAATAGAATAAAGCTTAACTAACTAACTCTATGAGAATCTACCACCACTACATATCGTCAGATATGTGTCTTCCTTGTTACACTCCAGACCATGCTCACTTCACCAATCGCAGTTCCTCAATTGAATATGATCTGACCATGAAACAAGCAACTCATGGGATTCCAGATCAACTTCGACCTATTATTATCCCGCGTATTTTTACTGAAAAGTACCAACACGTCAATTGCGTGAAAAGATATTTTACAGACGGGTCACGTCTCAATGGGTCCACTGGCTTCGGTGTCTTCAATGAAAACTCTAGCGCCTTCCGCAAACTTCAGGAACCTTGTTCTGTTTATGTTGCTGAGCTGGCAGCAATCAACTTCGCATTGGGGATGATTTCCAACATGCCCGCAGACCATTACTTCATCTTCTCGGATAGTCTCAGTTCGATTGAGGCTATTCGGTCGATGAAACCAAGTAGGCACTCATCTTATTTCCTTTCAAAGGTAAGGGAGCAGATGAGTGTACTGGTCGAAAGATCATATATGATTACCTTTGTATGGGTCCCCTCACATTGCTCAATCCCAGGCAATGAGAAGGCGGACTCTCTCGCAAAGGTGGGCGCGCAGGAAGGCGAATTTTATGACAGGCAAATTTCACACGATGAATTTTACCATTTAGTGCGTCAGAGTACCCTTTCGAGTTGGCAAACCGATTGGGACAATGGAAATCTTGGACGGTGGTTACATTCAATTATTCCTAATGTTTCTTCGAGAGCGTGGTTTAAAGGCTTGGGCTTAAGTCGTGACTTTATTCGCGTGATGAGTAGACTTATGTCCAACCACTACTCGCTAGATGCGCATCTCAATAGAATAAACCTCGTGGACAGCAACATATGTCGGTGTGGAAACGGTTACGATGACATCGAACACGCAGTTTGGCAATGTACGGATAATGACGCCGCCAGAGAGCGACTTTTGAATACCCTCGAGGCCCAAGGAAGACAACCCTATGTTCCTATCAGAGACGTGTTGGCAACCCGTGATCTCTGCTATATGCAGTCCGTTTATGTTTTTCTTCAAATGTCTAGTATAAGAATTTAATTCCTTTTGTCTTTTGTCTCTCTTTATTAGTTTTTGTTTGTCTTGTCCCCCCGTCTCGATGAGTCTCATCGTCGCCCACTGGTCACCCACCATAGCCGGTCGAACTCCAGACGAAGCTAGAACAGCACTACCGTTCATACTGGCGACAACGCTCTGATGAGACAACGAAACCCTACCCCAAGCTCCTCCCCTGATCCTATCCTTCGAAAATGTACCCTTCTAACCTCGAGTAAGCCGCGAGTAATCGGCCCAACTCCTACTAGACATAGAATTAAGTGAATTTTGTTACAAACAAAGAACAATGAATTATCGGCTCCGTAAAGCTAACGCGATTGAGCCTTACAAATAAACGAACTAGATAAAAAAAAAAAAAACTAACTAACTCGTTCCAATCCGAAGGTGGTTCACTAAGAGAAAAGGGTCCATAAACGGGAAATTTACCCTACTTTACCTAGAAAAAAAACTGGAAGTCGAACAATACATTGCCAATTCAGAGAAAAATTAGCAGCATGCTACTTATTGACATCGCAACTTGGAAACCGTCCCAATTATCGAATGGCATTCGGTTGATGGGATGAAGTTGCGTCCCAACTAGTGACTGTAACACCAATTTCTATGATTTTCATCATTGTGTTAAAGCATTGCATGTTTAAATTCAAATTATATCCATCGAATACATCAGTTACATAACTCATTATACTACGATCCCTTTTCCATCCTAAAATTCCCACCAGAAAATCCTACAAAAGCTATCAAAGCAAATCAAAATCACTCACGGATAACTGACTGTTGGCAACTATCTTGGCCGAGGGTTCTGTGTGCACACAGTTGCCGGGTTGCCGTTTGCGAAATTCCTTCCGTGTACGAGCGCGCCCGGACAGGTACGCCGCAGCACCGTGGGATTCACAGAGACCTTCAAAGGCGGACTCCGTCCTGCTTCCTTGCCTTGCCCTGCCTTGCTGTGACCAATCGATCCGGTGGAATCCGTTGCCTGCACCGCACCGCACTGACTGGCTGCCGTTCAGCGTGCCTACTACCGATCGAATTACAACACTTCTTTTGCACCTTCTTCCTTCTCCCCCTTCGCGGCCTACTATACGTAATATGCCTACTTTGGCTTCGGCTTCAAACTTCTCAAATTTCGCACTGCTTCGCAGCTTCTTGATGGTTGCCGGTCGGTTTTGTGCAAATTGCAGTGCACTTTATATATTTTTTTTTCCGCTGCAATTCACGAACGCCACGAAATGCCACCGACTTGATGTGTTTGTTGTGTTTTCTAATTAAAATAACTCGCGGAAAGTGATCTCTTCTTTTTCCGAAATTCTTTCGTTGCTTTTTTTTATTTTGTTGCTGCTGTGAGTGTGTTGTTGGTTTAACGTTTCTTCTTCTGGCCTAAACACTGCACTGCCTGGCACTAATAAATTTTGACACTTTTTTCGTCGCCTACTGCTCGTTCACGGGATGACACTTGCGGAGCATTCCAAACTCTGCTCTGCTCCAGCGCGTTATTTATCTCTTTGAGTAGTTAAATATTTGAATAATTATAACATATTTTTGTTTTGCTCGCCCGGCACGTCACAGTGACTGCTGGCAGACACTCACCACTGGAGCGCGGAGATCTTCTTCATTCATGAAAACAATATTCACATGCACCAATTGAACCAGAGACCATGTGGTTGGTTATCGCAAGCTCTTAATTAAAAATAAGAAAACAATCTACCCTCTGTCACTCCCGCTTCGCTTGATCTCTCCCTCTCCGGACTGTGCGGTAAGAATTAACAATTTTTTATTTAGTTTTAATTGTACCCACTTGATAGATGGTAATTAATTAGACAGATTTGTGCTGGTTGTGTGTGATGTATTTACTTTTTGCGCTATCTCGCCCGCTGCTGGCGTTCTTTTGTTTACTCGCGAAATCACTTTCTGTCACTGATTGTCACTCAAAACAATAGAGAGGACACTACCGCAGCGTAATCTAAGCTACCTTGTTGCAGCCACCTGTTTCACAATACGTATGGTCGCCTACTGAGATCACAATTGCCCGCAACGGTAAATGATTCAAAGATGACACGTTTCGAATTCAAATAACCGGCTTCCGCTGAACGCGACGCTCAAACGTCAACTGCTTGTTATCGCCGCCTGCTTCTCTGCAACTATCACCGCACAGCAGACATTTCTCTCTCCCGAATCTCGGTCTATGTACTCTCTCACTCTCTCTCTCTCTCTGGCATATAAAAGCATGTTCTTCATATCGAGGAGAAAATTTCCCTCTGCCCCTATGTACTGCCCCCTGGAAAATGTTGCCTTTTGACACTTCACACCTTGCGCTCGCTTCGGATTTTCTCTCTCGCTTTCGCTCTCCGCAGCCTCCTTTGGGGGGTGGTAAATAAAGGTGTCGCTTGCTGCGATCGTGCGGTGTGGGAAAAGGACCAACAGCGTGGTTTCGGAAAATTCGACTATGTAAACAATTCGCGGGAGAGCAGCGCTGGATGCTCTGCGTGAGAAAAACCCGGAGGTGGGACAAATGCCGTAGAAGATGCTCTTCTGAGCTAGACAGAGCGCGAGGTTAGGTGACACGTGACATTGTCAGAACTCGCTCTATGCGATGCGACCATTATACCATTTACTTCGGAGGTGAAAAAAACAACGAAAACTTCGAGGAGGGATTGAAGGAGTAGGAGTAGTTGAAGCGACCAGCTGATGGTCGGAAGCGTGGGAAAGTGGGGTAATGCGAGATAGGACCGTGTCTGTTACATAGGTTGGATGTGTGTAGCCTGTATAAGTGGAGTCGATGATGGTTTCGTTTCGGTGAGATGAGATTTCGTATGGAGTGGCGTGGATTATTGGTTCTCATGGGTAATTAAGTTTCAAATTTGCAACATGCGTCCAATCTTGCGTGCTCAGTTTTTCGGGTGGATCGAGGTTTCATCATCGTACAACGGGTGATTGAAGGGAATCATTTCTGTTGAAAATCGAAAATTTGACAAAGTCTCGCACGGCATTTTGGCAAATTCCTGTTCATTATTTTCCTCGGGTACTAGCCTCAAAATGTATGGAATTCGATCTGTCAAAATGAGTTTGACAACGGTTTCGTATCCCGAATAAACAAGAAGCATTACAAAGTTATTACACTAAATTTTCGCTAACTGAAAAGGACAATTTGAATGTTTTAAAAATGGCATCGTATCGTAGCCAAATGATAACCACTGTCAAAGATTAGTCAACCGGCAACATTTGTCATTAAAGGGCTCAAACAGTCCCTTTCAGTTAGGTAATGTTTAGTGTATTGTTCTATCCAGCGTTTAACGCTAGTCTACTATAAAAACTGAATCACCCCCTTTTGACATTAGACGCTTACCGTTACAGCTCAAACAAAGTGACAGACGACTATCTGGCGAAGAAATCAATTAAAATAATTTGGTTCGCTGAAATAGAATTTTCTTAGAAGCTTGTGCCATCAACCGCCAGATGCGCTAGTATTTTTGTTCTGATTTGATCAAAGTTGGTTTTGTGTGCAATGATATTTGACAGTGTGCGAACAGTATTGCCAAATCAAAATAAGCTCCCGTGAAGAATAGCAGAACTATGAACGTGATGATGATTTCAACATTTTCCACGGGTGCAATAGGCCTGCACCACCAACGGAGAATGCGCTTCGTGAGTTCGAGAGGAAACGTCAACCAAACCGTTTGTTTACATCAGAATTTGAATTTTTCAACACGCAAATTAAAGCATTTTTCATTCAACATCTTGCCAATTTCCATCGGTGATTGTCTTATTGTAAAATTTTCCACTGATCTATACTAATTTGTAGTATAGATAGTAGATCAAGTTTTGGAGCATCTCTGATGAATCAATTTATCAGGAAAAATGAAAAAGTGTTCCGCTTCCTATGTCTCACGGCAGAAATTTCTGCTCACAACACTCTTTTTGACGTTCTCCTATTCACCACCAGAGGCTGAATCGATCGCATTCGGCTGAATTTAAAAAGGCGTATAGACGAATCCAATAGAAGCTAAGCGATCGTTTCAGCCTCTGGTGGTGAATAGGGGAACCCTCAGCCCATCATTATGATGTAAACAAATGGATTGGATGACATTTGCAATGCATTTTGAATTTTCTTCTGGATCAAATTCATTCTACAATGTGTAGTAAATTGCTATTCGTATAATTTTTTTTCCCGCTTAATAAACAGGGGAAGACAGTTCCCCAGAGTATTGCAGCTTTGAGACCGATCTATGTACATTGTATAGTTTCTGCGAGGTTTCCAGAGCAGAGCAGAGCGAGCAGATTCCAGAACCCTTATCCACCGTTCAACGGATAACACCAGATACTTCCGTCGAAGTACCCAATCCCTAATTCGATCATTCCATCGAAATCTGATGCTCGTTAGACCACCTAGACTTCTAGCAGCAGAACATCCCCGTTTCTAGCTGCTGGACTGCCCTTGACATGAGAAAGTGACGTAAGCGCCACCATGTTCAATTTTCGTTTTTCGCCATATTATTCATTCTACACATAAGGGACGTCCGTCATACATAAGTTCTGAAAAATTGAAAGTTTTTCTAAGCTTTAGCTTTAGATCATATTCCACAGGTCCAGTAATAATTTTAATAATCTTCGCAGTCATTGCGTGGTTAAACAAAAATATGTGTTTTTGCGAGGGGGGTGCCACATCTAAATCTCAAATCTAGATGCTCAACAAATTTCACACTAGCTTATCAATCTTCGAAAAATCTTCTTTAATTTCTCGCATCTACTTGCATCACGCATCATCTTTTTGCAGGAAATCTTCAGAATCTTCATCAATCTACTCAGCGTGCGGGCAGCTAACCACAGCAAAACACATTTTTTCCTGTTTCGTAGATAGAGTCACCTCCCTCGGATCATCCTTCAAGTAACTGGGACATCCCTAAGGACTTCCCTGAAGATTTCAGAACTGCAGTTTTTGGAAATTCCCGGAGTTTCTAAACTGAACTGAGATTCACTGACCATCTCTGATCATTCATTGGTCATCCCATGAAGTTCTCACCTGAAGATTTTCCCTGAACATTTCTTGACTTCTGTAACGTTCCCAATGTATGCATGAAGTTTTCTAAATTTCTCAGGAGTTGCCTGGACTTTCCTTAAATTTACAGAACTCTCAAAGTTTCTCAATTTTTTTCCTGGAATTCATGAAGCTGTCCAGAATTAATTGAAACAATCCCGTACAGATCTTCCCATACATGCTGCCCTGAAATTATTGGGACTGCCTTTAAGATCTCTGAGCTTGTCTGAAGATCTCTGGACCTAGTTTGAATTTTTATAAAGCATTCATTTGTGGATTGTTCTGTGGACTTCACTGAAGTTCTCATGACTTCCCTGAATTTATTAGAACTTCTCAAATGATCCAGCAGTTTTCTTGAAGCTGATTAAACCGCCTTGAAGTTCTCGAAGCTTCCCTAAAGTGGCCGAAGTTTTATAGAATCAGATCATACCTTATTATGCCGCTTATGAACAGACTCATGAATCTTCCCCGAAATCCTTAGTATTTGCTTTCATTCCTAGGATCTCATTTAAAGTTCCTAAGAAATGTGTGAAGCATTCTAATGTTCTTTAATCATTCTGAAGTTCTTGGAACATCCCTGAACTTTTAGTTATTCTTATGAGGATGTGTTTATTAGCCCTGAATTTAATGAACCTGCCCTGAAGATCTCTTAGCTTCCCAATTTTTTCCGCAGTTGGATTTATCAGACCTTCCGTGAAGTTTCCGAAAGTTTTTTTAACTCCTCTGATATTCTCTGGAGTATCTTTAATGTTTGAAACTTCTTGATATTTATCGCTGTTTTCCAGCGAAATTTATCTAAAGCTCTCAGAACTTTCCTGAAATTCCTGCAATTACCCTGTTAGTCATGGAACTATCACAGACAAACAGACATAACACTCGCAAGTTGTTCATCGAACAAGCATTTAACGGTCAATTTAAAAGTATCGTAGTTGGTAGTACCGCCACCTGTGGCGTGCATAGTCAATTCCCTTGCGTTTGACGTTTACACACTACCGCCCTCTGTTCAGCGTACTACCCACCACACTGTATTCAACAGATGGCGGTAATGTTTTAACGACGATGTTTTACAGTGAGAAATATTCAATGTGTTATGTCTGTTTGTCTGTGGAACTATGTTGAGGATTTCAGAACTACTTTCATGTTACATTCCTTAAAACCTTTTAACTCATTTGAAGTTTTGAAAACCTCTGTAAAGTTCCTGCAATTTTCCTAAATTGATTGGATTGCTTCTTGAAATCAGATCTTTAAACATCCCCGTAGTTTTGGACGTCCATTAAGGTCTCAGAACTACCTTGAAATTCTTGGAAGGTACATGCAATTCTCAGAATTTTGTAATGGCTCACACAATTTAAAAAAAGAGATAAAGCTTTCAATTTCAATTTTAATTTTTTTAAATTCTTGGAACTTCATTAAAGAATGTTCTCGAAACAAAAATGCAATAGACAAAAATGATCACCAAAAATTCATTTTGAGTTGGATATTTTGGAAACTCTCAGGGAATTCACAAACACATATTAGCTATGTTTTTGCAAAGTTGGCTTATGCACCCTCCTCTCCTAGGCGAAATGCCCGCACCTTGGACTAAACAATACCCATCAAATCTTGTGCAACACTTGCGCCATATTTCTTACACGCTTTAATCCACTCTTTCTTCAAATCCTTGTCGTTTTTGAAGACCTTCCCTGTTTTCCGGAGCTTGCCCTTCATAATCGCCCAGACTTTTTCTTTTGAGCGATGTTTTGGCACAAAAACAACATCGTTATCTTCGTACCACTTCATCACCGGTTTCGCGTAATGGCACGATGCCAGATCCGGCCAAAACAGAGTGTCACCTTCGTGGACCGGAGGAAGGACAGCAGGCGCTTCTAGAGGCATTCTTCTTTATATATTTGGCCGTTGATGGTGCCGGTCGTTATGTACGGCTTGCTGAATTTGCCGCACCCACAGATCGCCTGCGACACTAAGTACTTCTTGGCAAATTTGTCGACCTTCTTCTTCCGGAACTTCTCCTGAACATCTAGGCGGGACTTTCCCGTCGAAAAACTCCAGGCTTGGCGTCAGCTTTAATGTACGACTCGTCGTCCCTTACGATGCACGGCTGCACCAACCACTCGCCTTCCTTACCATGAAGACATTAAGTCCAGCCCGCTTCATTGTCTGCTGGACAAACCAGACGGAATAATTGACCTTCTTGGTCACGTCCCGAATCGAAAAGTTCGGATTGCGCTTGAAGTAATCCCTCACCTTCCTTGCGTTCACCGGATCGGTCATCTTATAGCGAATTTGTTTATTATTCAGTTCCAACCTGGATCGGGTATCAAGATTGGGCCGGCTTGTTTTCTGACAAACGTCAGTTCGATCGTTTGTTTCTAAAACCCAGCTAAGGTTGAGGTTCACACTGACAAAAAGTTCGGTTTCGCACTGGGTTGGAACTGGTTCCAACCCCGATAATAAACGAATTCGTTATTAGCTTTTCTTCCGCTGCCAGCTCGCCGCTCGGTCATCTGGGTGAACGATTGAACGATTTTACCACACGGCACATGATCGCATTGACGATTCCAAACTGTTTCGCGATCCACCTGAGGGACTGACCTGGATGTTCTACGACCACTCCCATAATTTTTTTGTCGAAGCCATCTCGATAACCACTTGACAGATTGTGACGAGAATTTGCACATGTAAACATTACACTCTAATCTAGTTTTACTAAATATTTTATCAATTTTTACCCATGTAATAAAACCAAAATAAAGTGTAGCATGGTCGAGTACAGTCTTTAAAGGCCTTGAAGCTTTCTGGACATTTTTCTTGAAGCATCTGTAAAGTTCCTACGATTTTTTTGAAATCTTCAAAATTGTCCTGAAGTTTTAGGGTTAAGTTTACACAATTTTTCGGATATTCATGGAACTGCACTGAACTTGCTCGATGCTTTTTGGACTTTTTCAAAGATCTTTAAAATTACGATAAGTTTTATTGGAGTTCTTTTAAAGTTCCTGAAATATTCTTGAAGTTATTGGAACTGTCGTGAGGTTCTGCAATCGTCATCAAGTTGACGAATTTTTCCGGGAGTTTATGGAACTACCCCAGACGTACTTAAAGGGTGATACGGTCAAAATTTGGTCAAGGGAAAACGCGTGTAAATCGGTGAAATCGTTTATTTAAAAAATCAAATTAAATTTCTTTTTCAAGTTCAATTAGTATAAAATTCAGGAAAAATATTCAGTTAGGCTTCCGCTTTTCCAAATCCGAATTGCCGGGCCTTACGCTTGACCCCTGCCATCAGATTTTGTACAGCCTTCTTCGCCGCAGAAAGCCAGTTTGCCTTGAACTGCTGCTCGCCCTTAGCAGTTTTTTTGGTCTTCTTTAGGTTCCGCTTGACAATAGCCCAGTATTTCTCAATTGGGCGGAGCTCTGGCGTGTTGGGAGGGTTCTTGTCCTTGGGAACCACCTGCACGTTGTTGGCGGCGTACCACTCCATGGCCTTTTTACCGTAATGGCAAGATGCCAAATCCGGCCAAAACAGTACGGAACAACCGTGTTTCTTCAGGAAAGGCAGCAGACGTTTATTCAAACACTCTTTCACGTAAATTTCTTGGTTGACAGTCCCGGAAGCTATGAAAATGCTGCTTTTCAAGCCACAGGTACAGATGGCTTGCCAAACCAGATATTTCTTTGCGAACTTTGACAGTTTCATGTGCTTGAAAACATCTGCTACCTTTCCCCTTCCTTTTGCCGTATAAAACTCCTGTCCCGGAAGCTGCTTGTAGTCGGCTTTGACGTAGGTTTCGTCGTCCATTACCACGCAGTCAAACTTCGTCAGCATCGTCGTGTACAGCCTCCGGGATCGCGCTTTGGCCGTCGTATTTTGTTTATCATCGCGATTTGGAGTCACTACCTTCTTGTAAGTCGATAGTCCGGCTCGTTTTTTGGCTCGATGCACGGTTGTAGACGATACACCCAGCTTATTTGCGGCATCTCGGAGAGAGAGGTTAGGGTTTCGCTTGAAACTACCGGCAACTCTCTTTGTCGTCTCAGCGGCTTCCGGTTTTCGATTTCCCCCCGATCCAGACTTCCTGGCTGTCGACAAACGTTCCCCAAACACTTTAATTACATTTGTAACGGTTGATTTGGCAACTTTTAGCGATTTTGCCAACTTTGCGTGCGAGTAGCTCGGATTTTCGCGATGCGCGAGCAAAATTTTGATACACTGCTCTTCTTGCTTGGACGGCATTTTGACAACTGAAGAGTGAATTCCAAAATCAAAATAGGAGCAACATTCTACACACACACACCTTCAAAATGAGGGGTGTTCAGGTTTTTTAAATGCAAAATTGAAAGAAATACGTCAAGTTGATATTGACCAAATTTTGACCGTATCACCCTTTCCCTAAGTTGTGGACTTCCTGTAGTCATTTTTTTCCGAAACTTCTCTAAAGAACACCACTCATCAGCTTCTGCATTCATTTGTCCACATTTTCTTAAAAGGTTCCACGTCTGTAGCTTGTTTTCCTTTCTTCTTCAAGTGACGCTTCATAATTGCCCAGTATCGTTCGATCGGACGAAGCTCTAGGCAATTTGGTGGATTGTCTTCTTTCTTGTTCAGTGATTGGTACAGCTTCAAGGTTGTGAACACGTAATGAGCGGACGAAAAGTCAGGCCACGATAGAGCCGAGTCAGGTGCTTCCTAATGCATTCTTCTCTATGCACTTCTCCTGATATTGTTCCTCTAGTAAAAAACGACTGGCTTTTACTACCAAACGTACAAATTGCTTGCCAAACAAGAACTTTTTGCCGGAACTTCTCAATTTGAACTGTGCGGATGTTGACAGGAACCGTCTTACCAATAATACCATTATAAAACTGCGGTCCTGGAAGCCAGCTGGGTGGCATCCCTATCTTGTTTGCCTTGCCTTGAAAAGAGCTAACATCGCTGCGGACCCGCGAATTGCGGGCCCCACTGACAGCTCATAATTTAAACAAATAGAAGATTCAAGCCAGAATTTCAAAAAAGGCGTGACTGATATTATGGATATTCTTAATATTTTTGCTTACATTTTGTGAAAAATAAACTTAGGACTCATAAAATTTTATTTTCTGATTTTCTACCATGAAGTCAACCATTTATATGGCATAAAAGGGAAAATAATTTCATTTGATAAAAATAAGACAATTCAGTCACGCCATTTTTGCAGTTCACACTGGAATTGTGACGTTTCAGATGTTGGTTTCAATAACATGGCGGCATGTCACCCAGCTGCTGGAAGCGCTCTTGTGTCCAATTTAACATAGGTTGCATCATCCATAAGCACACAACTGAATTTCTTCTCAAGCAGCTGATTATACAACCATAGAGGTAACTCTAAGACAAGAAGGTCCCGAAATAACGTGCTCAACTTTTTGGCTCAGCTCTGGTACTCTCTTCGGTCCCAAGCTAATCGATTCACCCCTCGAAACATAGGAAAAACCAATAACCCCTCATTTTATCTGTCAAACTTTCATAGCGAATCAAAACAAACATTGCGTAGTACTAGAATTTCGACTAGAATAGGGTACGTTAATCGTTTGCTTGGGACCAATAGGCTACTAAAGTGGTGAGCCAATTTAAAATCGTTAGTTTCGTATTGATTGTTGATACAACCTTGGGGAGCGTTTCATGGCACGAAGTTGTTGATATTATGTTCTTTTCAGTGCTTTCTGCTTCCGGTAGGAAGGAACAGGCGATGAATTCAACTGTCACACTCAAGGGTTTGTTTACTGAACTTCACGCTAATAGAAGATAAGACAAAATTAGGTAAATATTGAGCTTCGTATATTGAAATAAAGTCGCAAGGGAAATATCAACAATCAATACGAAACTAACGATTTTAAATTGGCTCACCACTTTAGTAGCCTATTGGTCCCAAGCAAACGATTAACGTACCCTATTCTAGTTGAAATTCTATTACTACACTATGTTTGTTTTGATTCGCTATGAAAGTTTGACAGATAACATCAGGGGTGTGTGGATTCATGCAGAACATGCAGGGGTGAGTGAAATAGCTTGGGACTGCTTGGGACCGTTGTTCTGGTACTGAGTGAGCCAAAAATAATAATGATTTTCTTCGGGACCCAGTGGTCTTAGAGTTACCTCTATGGAAATATTTCGTTTACAAAAATACACAATGAATAAAAATCATGAAATCATGAACATTTTTTTTTTCGTAAAATAAACGTAACGCATGCGTTTCGTTGCACCGGGCACCAGCAGTCATAGAAACGTGAACTCTATTCTGAAAATCATGATCGTGTTCTGATAAACGTGATTAAAGTTCATGAGTTGTGCTTGATATCGTGAACCTGTTCTCGAAAACGGGAACATGGTTCATGGATTGTAAAACGTCACCATTAAAATAACTTTCAATGTTTTGATTGGATAACACAGCATGCAAGTGGATCCTTCTGCAAACGACGGAAGACTAGGCTGGAACAACCGCACGATGCAGGTTTCACCCGCACCAGGCAGCAGGCATCTGTCCATCAGATGGAGCGGGCACACTTTCAGTTCATCCATTCAGTGGATGAACGCAGCTGCCACCATTTTCATCCTCGTCATAGCAAGTAACAAGCACTGATCACATCCCCACCGACGATAGCCGCATCGGTGCTTGCTCACCTTCCCTCCTATGTTATTTCTAGGGTCCAAACTAGCGGAAAACATATCCACTGCCTCTGGTGTAGGGTTACCATATGGTATGGTAACATGTCCTCCTTTTTCAACAATTTTTCTACATCCTTCTTTTGCCCGAAAATGTCCTCCTTTTTCAACCTTGCATTTTTTCCAGTAACATATTCATAAAATTGTTTGCAGAGCTTATTTGTTTAATTATGTTGCAACCTCATCTTATATAGCAAATGCCATTCGATGGTGGGACTAGGAATATACTACAGCTGTCAACATTTAGGTTCATTTGGTGAATTTTAACTTATATTTCACTGATGGAAAATTTTCAAATAAACCTGCTATTCTACCGGACTTATTTCAAACAAACCAGCAATCAATTTTGATAAACAATTTCTCGAAAATCGGACAACAACAGAGAGATTTTCGAACATTATAATTTATTTTGCTAAAATTTGACATTTTGAAATAAATTAAAATGTTCGAAAATCTTTCTGTTGTTGATCGTGTGTTTTTCGTTACATGTCTGAATTTTGATTTTTTTTAATGCGACCCCCAGTATAGAAATTAAAGACGTAGTCCTACGTCAAAAATAGCAAGTTTATTTGGAAATTTCCTATTCGTCAAATTTAAGTTAAAATTCAGCAAATGGAACACAGTCACACAGATTGAATCTAACATGTGTTCGATTTTGACGTTCTGGTTCTATGGGATTTTAGGTATTTTGTTTAGGCCGCTGCCATGCTGAATCAATGATAAAATTAACAGGTTGCTTAGATGCTCCATGTTGGTTTCAATCAGCATTGACATGTATCCTAATTTTTGTACATGATAAAAGTTGGGATGGTTTTGAGGCTGTAAAGCTGTAGTTTTCATGCAAATCAGTTAGACTAGATCATTTGCAAGTAGGGTAAATGACAGCTTCGGCAATACCTTATTCTATTATCGTCAGGGGGTAAACAACGTCATTGAGAGTTCAATTTTGGCATGTAGATACATTGTGTTTCAGAGCATCTATTGGCCAAATTTGAGTGCTCTAGGACTTTCTTTACCCCCTGACGATAATAGGTTAAGGTATTGCCTCCTTTTCAAGTTTTTGATATGGTAACCCTACTCTGGGGCAATTTTCAAAGTGTTCTCCACAACTAGTACCGCTTTCACGTCGCTTTTTCACTTTGGAACAGCGCGTTCACTGGTTCACTCTTACCTTCAAGGATTACGGCCAGCTTGATGAACTTCACCACCATTGTGACAATACGGCTCAGCTACATGCACAAATAATCAACACACTATTCTCAACGAATCCGAGCCTTCCGAGGTTCCGAGGTTTGACAACAACCGGAAAATGACAGCTGCAGCTTTGCATGTGATCCAAGTTCACTACGCGTCGTAGGAATCGGAAAGGTCCCTCTTTCGGAAAATACCCTGATATTAGAGTATTTGACACTTGACTGATTTGGCACTGAAACCTGATGGCCACCATATTGGATTCCAAAATGGTACCTGATACCGATTTTCGGCATCTATACGTTGTCCCCGTTCCGAGAATAACCATGTAGTAGGGTATTTGAAACTTTTGATGAAACCCGATGGCCGCCATATTGGAGTCCAACATAGCGTCGGGTATTGATTTTCGGCATCCACGCGTTGTCCCCGTTTCGAAAATACCCACACACTTAGATTTTTTCTCCGAGATGGGCACCACCGAGCAGCTCGGCATTTTATTTTGCTGGTTCTCAGTGAAAAACTTGCCGAGATTCAGCTAACAAACGGGAATTTTGCCGAGATCTCAGCTAACAAACATATTTTTTGCTGAATTTCCAGCAAAATAAAATGCCGAGCTGCTCGGTGGTGCCCATCTCGGCAAAAAATCTAAGTGTGCATATCTTAGAGTATTTGTCACGTTTTATGAAACTTGATGGCCACTGTCTTGGATTCCAAAATGGCGTCGAATATCAGCTTTTGGCTTCTACGCGTCGTCCCCGTCCCCTCAAGCGTGCCGTGCTGTGCCGAGAGTGCCAGCCATTGGACTGGCTTTGTTTGGGAATAATTGTATTTTTGGCAACCCGACATTTTTACAGTTCAAAATTGTATGTTTTGTTTTGATATGTCAAATCGTACGAGCTGTCGAAGACAATGGTCACGTCAACGGCAGGTCAACAGAAACTATATTCGGCCGTTGGAAAGCTTTCGGTTCCGTCTGGACCACGCAAGTCGATCTATTCGGATGGGAAGTACATCGGGGAAGTGATTCAGTACGATGGCAACGTGGTGCCTCCACCTTATAAATTGGGACGGTTCATTTTATAAGGTGGACGTTCTTTTGAAAATGTTATAGAGAGCGAGATAGAGAGTTGGTATTTGGGCATCAAAATCTGTTTTACTGATTGTACAAGCTCAAGTTTTCGGTTAAAGTAATTGTAAGCGTTTTGCGGTAAGTTGTAAACAATGTTACATGCACGGTAATCCGGATATATAGAAACGTCAACGTAATCCGATGCCAGATGAGTAGTTCTGAAATGATAATATTCAAATCAGTCGTTAAACACGTGAACGATGATCCAGAATTAAGCTAAAGCTAAAGCCCAAGGGGTGTTCAACTCTGCACACCTTAATCCATGCCGAGTAATTGAGCTGTGCCAAGGCCTGTGCCGAACAAAGTTTCAATCAAAGTGTGCCTATCAATGTGTCACTATTCCATGAGTTATGACTTATTTTATTGCGTTTACATTCTTAATTTCTCTGATGAATCGAGCCAAGAATTCAGCTTCTCTTCATTCTCATTAGAGCGTTTGCAAATCGGGAGGTGGAAGAGGAAGTGGAAGCCATCAAATCTGTACGGAGTTCAACCCGTCCACCGGATTCCAGCTCGATGTCCCGTTGAACTGCTGATTCGTTGCAGATGTACAGAAACGAAGGCGTACCCGATCGATGATGGATGAAATTTGCCACCTGCTCCCTGTCAAATTCTTCCCGACTAAAGTAACCCGAAACTTTAATGAGCAAGAATTCAATCCCACCCTAGGAGCAACATCATCGAGCCAGTTTTTAATAAAACCTCAAATCAAATTTTCAGTAATGAGAACAGAAGACTGGCAACCCCATATCAATCCTATACGTTTGAAGATCACGGGCCTTATTTAAATACGGCCCGCCTGACGTACACATGGTGGAAAGAGACGCAAAATCGTGTTGTAAGCAAGAAGACAAGAGCAGATGAAAGCATCAAAAACATGGCCGCCAGCCAGGCCCCTGCAAAAGAAGGATGATGACAGAGATGCATCTGCAAAATGACTGGATCTGGTGACGGGGATGTGCTTGATATGGATATCCCATAGAACTCTATATCAATTGAGACCAATGACTGGCAAGAATATACTAGGGAAAACGTAAGGGAAAATGTTAAAATTTTCATCCCGGATGATCCCTGCCAAGACCGGTACACGAATCTAACTAACGTTCAATGTCTCCAGGTTTGTTTTTGATTTTCATGATCACGGAATCCAACCAGTTTTTACCATAGGTAGCTTTTGATCAACCGTCGGTCGCTGGAGGCAACCCGCTGTAGCTGTTTTGACTGCCGTATCGACAAGACCCTCTCGACCGGCCATGGTGTGGATGAACTTAATTGAAGTCAAGCCCGAATAGAAGCAGTTGTGGATGAAATCACGAGCCACAGGGTTTTTTGCTTTGAATGGATGGAGTTTTGCTAGATTTAAAGCGATCCATGGTTAAGAGAATACTTACAGATTTTTTTTCGAGTGATCCTCGCAACCGGTTTGCCATAAAGGTAACTCTAAGACAAGTATGTCCCGAAGAAACGTGCTCAACTTTTTGGCTCAGCTCTGGTACTCTCTTCGGTCTCAAGCTAATCGATGCACCCCTCGAAACATGGAAAAATCAAACTTTCATAGAGAATCAAAACAAGCATAGTGTAATACTAGAATTTCAACTAGAATGGAGTCCGTTAATCGATTTGCTTGGGATCAATAGGCTAACCAAGTATTGAACCATTTTGAAATCGATAGTTTCGTATTGATTGTTTGGTTTGCCGTTCTTAAATTCTTGATTGAATCGTTGTTTTACCAGTTTTATGTATGACAACAAATTCTCTCACTAGCTTCACTTTTGAGTAAACAAAGTATTCAACCGAGTAGTCAAACTTAGCAACGATTTGCAAACCGTCTACACTCAGCAATGATCTCGGCAGTGATGCCGTTTTATATTATATTGTGTGTGTCTTACTTGTCAAAGTGTGATCTAAAGAGCCTGAATTTATAAAGAGACGACTTGTCAAAATTGAAACAATCGATTATCTGTCAAAGTCATAGGAAAAGTTATTCCAATCAAGTAGAAGACCTGTCAAATGGATAAGATGTCGTCTCTTTATAAATTCAGGCTCTTTAGTGTGACCTATCGTGCCGAACAGTGTGTCATGCTGTGTTTTGGCACAGTGCGTAGAGTTGATTACCCCTTGCCAAAGCCAAGAAGTGGGCCTAGGCCAAGGGGTGAGACAGCTTTGCTCTGAGTTGCTTTTTTGCAGCGAGTAGCTCGCGAGACGTTCATCGATGTTTTTGTCTGGTTACTCCTTGGCCTACTCCGTTTATCCCTTTCACATATTAGACGAAATTCTTGTTTGTAAACAAAATAGAATTGTTCGGCTATTGAAACGATGTGAATTCCAGATATTGTTCAGAAAATGGCTTGAACGATGCTGGAAAAGCGTGGCGTGGATTTGCATCTGCTTCTCTATGCCGATTGGCTGCTATTACTGATGTTATTGTTTTGGAAGTGCTTTTTGTTCGTATTTTTCCATTTCAAAACGTTGAATGCGAATTAACTGAAGGTAGGTGGACATATGCGATTTGTTCTCGTAAAATAACCACAGGAATCGTTTTCAAATGTCTACCGAGGAGAACGTGAAATCACTGGCATACATAGGAAATATCTTCCCTGTTGGATAAAAACCGATTAACATCCGATTCCCAATGCCAACTCCGAAGGAAACGCTGCCAATCACTACCCCAGAATTTTCAGCCAGAGCATCAACACAGTCGACACTGCTGAAGTCGAATAGGAGGAGAACGATGAAGACACAGCTGCCAATGTTTCCGGTGAGTACGCTCCTCATCCGGACTTCAAACCCATCATCGATCTACCCGATGAAATCGAAGTGAAAACCGGTGAGGATGACGAAGAACAAAATTTAATGTACTCCAAGCTACTGCAGATGTTTCCGAAAGACTTTGCTGACGAGAAACCGAAGAACGAAACATGCTCCGAATATGATTAATAATAGTTAAAACAAACTTTTTTTTTTGCTACTGGATGAATTATTTTCTTTAAAGAAGTTATGTTCAACTTCGACGGAGACTTCCTTCGACGGCCACAGCAGGATCTCGGTGGTGTATGGCAGAAAACGGCTCATTTCACGATCGCAGTTTCATCTAGCGGCAGGTTGTTGAGCGATGGGAACGGGATCGCTTCGACAAGTATCGGAGGACGGCAGGGTACATATAATTTGCCGGATCTGGAGTATTTGGTCAGGCGGATCGAGTTCTTCTACCACATCAAGCCGGTTGTTTGTTGTTGTTTTGCTTAACAGCAGCTTTTCGGCTTCGCACCTTCATATGTTGCTGTGATGTGAAAAGTGGGAATGCAAATGACAGTGATCTTGCTCACTTAGCAATGTGAGTTACTCGAGGTGCCTCAAAAGCAACTCTAAAATTGCTCATCGTTAGGAGCTGTCTTACCCCTTGGCCTAGGCCTAGCAAATCAGACTTTTCGGCTCGCACTGTCACGCATCCGTCCTTGCATTTGCCCCAAAGTCCCTTTAGACCAGATTACCGAGTAGAATTCACTGTATGTATAAGAAATCTCCATTCCCCGCATCCTTTGTCATTGTGCCTACGTGATTGACTATGCAATCACTGGCTTTTCCATTCATGAATCCAACCGACACGATACCAGCCAGCAGCCGTCGACGACGGCACCCGCCACCGACAATCCCTTTCCCATAGACTATCACTCGACCACATCAAGTTAATTTCCAGGGTAATCTGGTTCTAATGGCACCAGCTCAGAGCCTACTTGTGCCGTTCCTTTTCATCCTCCTCCTCCTTTCATCTGTCAAAACTCAAACCACGCGCCGAAAGCACCAAAAATAAAGATAACAATCTCGTCCCTCTATGTGCAAAGATGACGAAGTCACGTGGATGGAAGATATGTACCTTGTAACTCTATAAAAACTATAAATTGAAATTTTTGTCAGCGAAAATTTCCACTGCTATCTTGATGAAGCAGATGGAGAGAGGAAAAAGAACGGCACGCGTGTCCCGTAATGCATCATGCAATCGGATTTAAAAGTTACTTCAATAAGCTACAGCAGCGTGGCGTGGCCACTAAAAATCATATGAATGGAGGAAAATTTTGAATCTCAACCCGTAATTGCCAAACTGCTGTGGTGAGAGACGCAAGGGTGTGCCACACACAATAGAAATGAATTCGTTCATTTGGTCGAGAGAAAAAAAGTTTAACAGGGGTCAAGATTTCGCGTGCATCAAAGGAAGCGGGGATGGGGTAATCAACGTAACTCTGACAGATTCTACAGATAACCCAAATTAATATAAAACATGCACAAGTGGGTTCCAATTTACGAATCGCTTCAAAACATATGTGGGTTAGGTTTAACACAATTAATTGTGGCATCATAAATATGAGGGTAAATTACAAACAAAACAAACACAACATTTCCACGTACTTGCAAATGTACGGCGCAGGGGGTGTTGTGAAGCCTGTTTACCTAGCGCAGGAAAAAAAACAGCAGTGATTCCATTTTTACGCGAAGGAAATTGAAGCCAACCAAAACGGTTGCTCCCCTCGGGCGTCTGATAAGGAACGACAAAATCAGACAACAATAAAACGCTTCGATGATTTATTGTCATTTTTTAGCTTCTCCGACTCTATCATCATTATTCATTTCATTTGGAATACGAGAAATCAGTGGCGGCGGCCGGAGCAGGGGGGTGGGTAGAGTATTTTGGCTGTGTCAAAGCAGGCTGGGGTGGAGATAATCAACGTAAACATTGCATTTTGCGTGTAAAATCAGTCAAATCAGGTGAAAACTTGAGTCAAAGCATGCCATGCGGGACTGTGTGTGTGTGTCTGTCAACCAGCAATATGTCATTATGCCGCCGCGGGCAACAATGACCGTGTAATTATCGAATTTACGCATTCCAGACATCAATCAGTTGGGCAGGCACCCTTTCCCAGTTAAGGCACACAAGAACAAACAATTTCCTACCTTGTAGCTACACTTGCCTCTACGGTAGATTGGACTGCATGCCACCAAGGAGGTTAATTTCCTGTTCGCTGGAAGTAAAATTACTGGATCTGACTTTTGAGAACCATCGGGACGGGGTAAAGACATGTGTATAATTTAAATTCACCACCACCGCAGACCACGAACCGGACGGCCGGCGAAGGGTTAACTGTCAAATGGCACGAGAATCGCCACGCCACACGCCGCTGAATTAGCATAAAAATGTGATTCGCCGTCCGGCGTGGCACTCCATGATGGCATGGCATGGCATGCTAGATGACGTTTTTAATTAAATTTAACAATGCCTCACACACAAACTCGTTTGAATAAAATCACGTGTTTTCTAAAAATGGAAATCCTATAATTGCTAATTTTACGGTCAAACTGAGAGCGGTTGAAGGATGGTAATTATATCTTTATCGATCAACTAAACGTCATAAGTCACACAAACTTCCTGCCCGAGGAACAGAAGGAGGAGAGTCGCGTGGCATTTTCGGTTGGGAGAAAAATTGAATTAGCATCCTCCTCGAACGTGCCGTTCCGTTGGAAGAATAAATAAAAATGCATGGTTTACCAAGTTTGTGTGTGTGTGTGCGTGCGGCTTTTATCTTAATCAGAAATCTCCACAGTTTTCCTCAAACGGATCATAGCACGCTCTGGCATTCGATTCCATTAACATTTGCGCTCGGCAAACGGCACGTGTTTCTGATTTCGATCTCTGCCAAAAGCTATAAAGCTAATGAAAATGGTGAAAATAATCAGTTCACGACCAATCGCTCTACTTTTTTGCCGACAGTCGGTAAAATGTTTCCAGTGATCCAATTAATATGACCCGCAACCGGTTTCTCGAGTGAATTCAATTACTCACCCGGATACTTATTAATGCAGAACAAATAGACAAGAGGGACACAGACAGCTAGGATCCTCCAAATCCTTTCATCCTTCGTTATTATGTTTTCTCCTTCTGCGCAGGGGATTCGTCCTCACATGCACTTAATCATCCACTTTTTCAGTTCATGCCCTTGCTACCTTCTTCTTCATCTTCGTTCACTATGAATAAAAACGAGGAGGGTTTTTTTTTATTTGGTTCCAGCTCTCTATCCTAACCTAACTATTTCAGTTTTCTGGTTTGTTTACCATCCGAAGGTACCCGTCCTTCGTCGTTTTTTCCCATCATTTAAATAAAATATCAATTAATAAAACTTAATCCTCCAGACAATAAATTACACCCCTAGAAATCTGGCATTCCATTTACTCATATTCGAGCTTTGTATTTTTTTTTTTCCTTCTCAGATGATGGCAAATCCTTATTTTATTATTCTGCCTCGTTGGCTGCTCGGCGTGCGACGCATCTGCAAATTCCTCTTCTCTTCCATCAATTAAACCGCATTCATTTCGTGCCCCTAGCTCTTAGCAATTACCTACCCTCCCTTCCATTAGAGTCCATGATAAATAAACAACAGAAATGCAAGAAACTCGCTGCGGTGCATGGCTCATGGTCTACTATGTTGCAGCATCGCCTACCGTGATTGACATCAAATAAAAATATTCATTTCCATCACCCACTTATCAAAAAAAAACAAGCGAAAGGAGAAACCAGTCCAAAAATTATTCCGTTTTACATTTTTCCAATTTATCGGGAAAACCGTCATCATAAGAACTGAAGGACCTCTTCATCACCACCATCCAGTGATGATGCCGTTCGTTCGAATTGAATTACACCTTTTTTGTTTGGCGATCCCTCCGCCGCAATTCCAGAGCATTGTAGCGAGAGCTGCTGTGCCTACCACCTTCAATTATATTCATAACCTCAATCACCACCGTATTCTGTCGGATCGGTTTTTGGGAAGTGACCGACCCCTCACACCCCTCGCCATACGCATAATTGGTGACAAGTATTGCTTTTTGTGCGTCCAAAACGAGGGATACGATTCGGAAAATTGAAGGACTCGTCGCTGTCGCTCGTACGGGTCAACGTGTGCGAGGATGAAGAGGTTATGATGAGTGCCATGTGAGCCGCTGGAAGTGATTAAGATGAGAGCTATAAAAGCATTTTCCGACACTTGGTTCGCGTCTGCCGATATTGGCTTCATATGTGGAAAAAATTGCAGAATAGGAGAATTTGTCATATCTGTTTGACGGATGATATGGGTCAGCATGGACAATACCTTGACAGATCTAGTTGTTCGGCAGCACATGGCATTATTATGATAGAATGATAATAGGATTTTGACGTAGACTACGTCTTAAGGGAAGGTACAGCGGGTAAATCGAAAATCTTAAATTACCACCGTCACGAAAAGATGTTAGGCTTTGAACTCTTATAACTTTGTCATTTGTATATGAAATTAAAATCCAAGTACTCCAATCGATAGGAAATAACTCCATTTCCGTAGAGCTAGACGTTGTTAGTTGTTGCAAAATTTAATCACCAAATGGGTATGTGCGACTCTTAATAGACCTTATTTTGTAAGACAAAATTTAACCTTCGAGATTAATTATCTGTTCGATCCAGCTGTGTCCAACACAAGTAGAAGGGTCTGTACTCAGGGCACAAACGGGAGCTTGACGTAGGACCGCTAGTGGACGGAACAAATATGTAGAGCCTTTAGTTCTTTTAATTGATCGATAATCCATTATCTTAACTCTTTCCGTTTTTTGAATTGGTGGCCCTGAGTGTAGTGACAGAATGAATATTTATTTATTCCAATGATGACTAGATCCTATACTATAATCAAAGATGGTAGCGGTTGTCCAACGGATGTGAATCGTTAACATTTATCTTGGACACAACCCTCCGTATATCTGACTCACCGAAGAGCATAAGCGTTTTGAATTTTTCATCATGATCAACTACATTTGTCCACTCAAGATAGGCCTTGAAGTGCTCTATCCACTTTTCCCACCGTACAGCTGCGGGTCCTTCATCGTTTTCAATGAACGGTGGAACGATTTGATTAACCTGTAAATCACAGTAGGCAGACAAATGATAAATTTGACAGAAACAATTTTCATGCATGAAGTTACAATCCTTTTTTTTTTGACATCATCCCATTTATCGGGCCTCTACTTTTACGTACTTCATCCTACGACTCATAAATTTACGATATATCTTGTGAGATCCATCCCGATTTCTCCAGGTCTCACCAACTCTCTGAGGGCCATCCCGATAATGTCGGGCCTCAATTCGGATTCTTCTGAACCTTGTGAGATTCCTCCCGATTTCTGCGGGTCTCTCGTGATTCATTGAGAGCCATCCCGAATCTGCATCGGGCCTCAATACAGAATCTTGCAATGCTCATCCCGGACACTTCGGGTTTTGCTTATTAAATTGAGGGCCATCCCGAGACTAACGGGCCTCAGTTCAGATTACTTTGAATCCTGTAAGATTCATCCTGGTTTCACGGGTCTCATAAAATAAAGTTGAGGGCCATCCCGACTGTTTCGGGCCTCAAATATTGTAAAATTTATGATGGTAGGTTCCGTATACTCCAAAATTTCCTCGAGAAAATTGCTTCAATCAGATTTCTTTTTATACTTTATTTTATACGTACCATGGAGAACGCCATTATTTTGAAAAAAATTGCTAGATTTTCATGAACAGTTTTTTCTCCTGTCGTCGCCAAAATGTAGTGACTAAGACAACTGTTGGAAACAGAATGAATATTTATTTATTCCAATGATGACTAGATCCTATACAATAATCAAAGATCCTACACTGAGAAGGGCCGTCATTTGTTTTTTTTTTTTTTTTTTTTTCTGGTGTCCTTTTGACCGTTTGGGACGGCTACCGTGTAGCTGATGGAAAAATAGTGATTATTGATACCTGTAATTTTAAAATTTTGTTTGTGACCATACTTGTCATTCTCCTCTGTGAGAGACAAGAACTAACATTCTAATCTTCTCGCTCTGTTCATTCTAGAAAGAACACTACATGCAGTATATTATTCACCACACCCTTACTTTGTGTGTAGTTTTTTGAATGAACTGCGCGGTGAGTGTAGATCACTCTACACTGATGGGAACTAGTGAGCGACATAAGAGCTCAAGAACACTCTGCAGTGAACTCACAGATGCTCACTCCAGACAACACTGGAGTGGGAGAACTGGTTGGTGCTCTGTATATAGAGCAAGTGCAATTGTGAATGATTTGACGCTCCGTTTCAATTTTCCTTTCCATTCGATATTGGCGTTGACGACTGTTTTTGAGCCGGGAGCCATTGATGTAATATTGTATCTGCTTTTTGCTATTACATCATTATTTCATACATCAGCTTGAATTACATTGATCGGTATTACATTTTTTTTTTTTGCTGTGTACGTCCAGATCGGTGACCGGGTGGAGATCAACTATCTTCTATCAACTCCCGACCCAATAAACCCCAACCTGTGCGCTTGGCTCTTGACCTCCCTGGAACCGCCCGAAGGCATTACTTCGTGGGAGGGGCCTGTGCGCTATAGCGCTCCTCTAGCCATACTCTAACGCTTTAGTCGGGCAGTAGGCAACTGCTGCTCGGCACGCCACACTCGTTGTAGTTCCGAAACTATGTGGGTGACCGCAGTCACCACCGCGCTCCAGATCTCGGTGGTACCACACATCATAGGGACGATGTTATCCGGACTGGTATCCGCTCCGCATATCGCTAGCATAACGCTCATTACTGGCTCGAAGCGTGGACAGGCGAACACAACGTGTTCCGTCGTCTCTTTGACACCAGCGCACGCGGGGCAGGTTGGAGTACTTGCATGTCCGAACCTATGCAAGTAACTCCTAAAGCAGCCATGGCCTGACAGGAACTGTGTCAGGAGGAAGTTTACTTCCCCATGGCGCCTGTTGACCCAGCTTGATACGGAAGGTATCAAGCGGTAGGTCCACCTCCCCTTTGTGGAGATTTCCCACTCCAACTGCCACCTCGCAATCGATACCGCGCGCGCGTTGTTGCGCACCCCTCGAACGGTCCTCGTGTCATAGCACTCCACATCCTCCTTGATGATGAGGCCGATTGGCACCATGGCGAGATGGTGCGGTATGCACTGGCCACCCTCAAGCACATGAGCCTATGTGTACTCTCTAATTTCCACCTGTGGCAGTCAGTATCCAGTACCGCAGCCCACGCAGGACCTCCTTATCTGAGGATAGATACTACGACCCCGGCGAGGAGCATGCGCTTACTGGCACTCACCGCCGAGCTGTTTGACATCATGCGGGATAATTCCCCCACAGCCGTAGACGCTCTCTTGCAGGCGTACTCGACGTGGCAGCCGAAGCTGAGCTTATCATCGGCATAATCCTCCAGAGTTTCAGAGAGCGCACAGATCTAATTGTGCTCTCGCTCACTGTCAGACATGCGATTATTGACTACGACCGCCTCCGTCTTGTGATGGGCGAGCTCCAGTTTCCTGGATCTCATCCATTCCTCCACAAGCTTAACGGACTGAGCCGCTGTCAGCTCTGCCTCTTCGAGGGGTTGGCAAAACCAACAATTTCCACGCCTACTGGGAATCTTATCCTCAACACTCCGTCGTACATGACGTTCCATAACACCGGGCCCAGGATGGAGCCTTGTGGCACTCCTGCGGTGACTCTAACGCGGTTTTCGCCACTTCTGTGTCATACTTCAACACACGATTCTGGAAGTAGCTTTCCAGACTCTTGTACAGCCCTCCGGGGATTCGGAGTTGGTGTAGCGAGCGGACTATCGCCCCCCAGCGCGCACTGTTGAACGCGTTCTTCACGTCTAGAGTTACCACCGCGCAGTAACGAATACTCCTTATTTTCCGATGGACCACCTCTGCCGTCTGGATGACGTCGCGGATGGCTTCCACCGTAGATCTGCCTTTTCGGAACCCGTACTGGCTGCTTGACAGGCCGTCTACACCTTCGGTGTAAACCGACAGCCTGTTGAGGATGACCCTCTCAAGCAGTTTACCAGTTATGTCCAGCAAACCAGGTGGTTTTCCTGACTTCGGGCGAAGCACCAGCCTCTGCCGCTTCCACGCATCTGGGAAGATGCCTACGTCCAGACAGGTCTGAAATACAGACATGAACATGTCTGGATTTTCCGCAACGGCCGCCCTCAGAGCCACAACCGGGATCCCATCCGGGCCCGGGGCCTTGTCCACCACCAGCGACTTGGCAATGTCGGTCAGTTCACTGTTAGTCACTCTAGACACTTCTCCCTGTTCCGCGACTGGGATACCCCGCGGCCAGGAGTCAACGTCCCTACGTGGAAACAAGAACCGCACCAAGACGCCAGCATTGACGCCACGGCGAGCGCTACGGGTCTTGGCCATGATCACTTTGCAGGCATCCCCCCAGCGGTTCGTGTTCGCTTTGGCATAAGCTGTCGAAGTACGCGCGCTTGCGTCTGGCGATCTCGTCTCGAGATTCGGCCGTACGAGCCCGTTGCATCCTCCTTCTCGCCTGGAGGCAAGACGCCCTGAGGATAGCAATCGACTCGCTGTGGCGTCTATGGCCATGTCTGGGATAGGCTCTCCTAGGCATGGTTGTATCGCACACCCTTGTCAGCGATGCTATCAGTTCTTCCCCCGTCAGATCAAGGGTTATTCGCTCACGCCTCAGTGCTTCGCTGAAGACCTCTTCATCGAAGAACGACGTCCGCAACCTCGAGCGCAGGAGGGACTCCCTCCTGCCACTCGCCTCTCACCTTGCCCCACACTGTAGCGAATCGCCTGATGGTCGCTGTGGGTGTAGCCCTCATCGACCCTCCAGTGTAGGTTGCCCTCCAAACACGGGCTGCAGTACGTCACATTAATGACGGATTCTGCACCGTTCCTTCGGTAGGTACTGACCGAACCGGTGTTGGTTAGTACAACGTCCAGTTTGGCGATTGCCTCCAGTAGGATGCATCCTCTCTGGTTGGTGTGGTGGCTACCCAACTCCACCGCCCATGCGTTAAAGTCGCCCGCAATGACCACCGGTCTTAGGCCGACAAGTACCGCAGTGAGTCTGTCCACCATCTGCGAGAACTGCTCGATGGACCACCTGGGCGGAGCATAACAGCTGCTTAGATATAATCCGTTGATCCTGGCAATCACGAATCCCTCGCTCGAGTTGGACGAGACCACCTGCTGAACGGGGAAGCTCCCCATCGTGCATATCGCTGCCATCCCCAACGCGTCCGTGACCCAATTCCCGTTGCCGGATGGGACCCGGTACGGTTCGGAGATGATTGCGACATCCACTCCCCATTCCACTGCCGATTGCCACAACAGTTGCTGGGCAGCCGCGCAATGGTTCACGTTCAACTGCGCTACCTCGAACATTTCTGAGCATTGCTCTTGGCCGGGGCAGCATTGCTCTTGGCCACCTGCCATGTGGTTGGTAGGGGATTTTCCATTCTCGGCGCATATTGTGCACTTCGGTGGCCTTTGGCAACTTTACGCCTTATGGCCCTCCGAGCCGCACCGTCTGCACAGCTTGCTTTTATCGGTGTTCTTGCAGTCACGAGCCAGATGGCCCTGACCGAAGCACCTGAAGCAAGCCGTAACCGGTCGGGGAATGTTCACGGGACAAACCGACCAGCCCACTAGCACCCTCCCTGTGGCTGCCGCCTTTACGGTAGCCATCAGCTGCCGGGAGCTTGACGGTAGCCACCTGGGTGGAGAACAGTCCCTTCCTCAGGGTAACCGCTATTGGCGGTACCTCGATTTGGCACTGCTCCCTGAGCGCCGTGACTAGTTCGGTCGCCTCTGTCACCTCGTCCAAGTCCTTAACCTGGATAGTGATTGTCGAGCCTAACGACTTCACCTGCACCTCATTACCAACGACCTCCTTTGCCAGTTTCTGGTAAGCCGGTCCCTGGTCTCTAGCGCCACGCTGCAGTTTTTCCGGGGGTTTCGGGGGAGCACCTTTGTTACCACCCTGCTTGGAGTCAAAACTTTTCTCAATCACTTTATTTCCTATTTTGGGCCACTTCTGAGGCTCGTCCGCTGCTGCATTGGACTGTTCGACCAACAATCAATACGAAACTAACGATTTCAAATTGGCTCACTACTTGACTAGCCTATTGGTCCCAAGCAAAAGATTAACGAACCCCATTCTAGTCGAAATTCTAGTACTACATAATGTTGGTTTTGATTCGCTATGAAAGTTTGACAGATAAAATGAGGGGTCAGTGGATTTTCCTATGTTTCGAAAGGGTGAATCGATTAGCTTGGGACCGAAGATAGTACCAGAGCTGAGCCAAAAAGTTGAGCACGTTATTTCGGGACCTTCTAGTCTTAGAGTTGCCTCTATGGTTCGACCACTGCCACGCACTCTACCTGGACACCCTTTACTGGCGAGGGTCGGTCGTGCTTCTGGCCTTGCGTCACGGCAAAGTGGAGGGCCTCGCTGGCCATCGTACTGTTGCCTGCGAAGTTGAAGGCGTCCGTCTGGGTAGACTTCGGCTCTCTCTTCTCCGCCCTCTCAGCGGCTTCCAGTCGCCTCTTTAGCCGCTCGTGGTCGCCCTGAGCCTCGTCCAACGTTGCGCGGAGCTGTCGCAAGGCCTGCTTGAGGTCCTTCGCGATATTGTTCCGCGTGCTAGTGAACTTGATGATAGCATCGAGCTGACCCGCGATAGCCAGCATCCTAGGGAAGGCCCCAAAGCCACTAATGACTTTTATTGACCTGGGCCCATCCATAGGTTGCTCCTCCGGCTGTCCACCGGTCCCGTCGCTTAGTTCTGCGTCTTGCAGAGGTATCGGCCGCTTAGTGTCCTTGTTCGGATCACTGGGTGGGGGAGATCTCGTAAGACCACCCTTCGCAAATGGGTTCGCGGTCGCCTCCTTGGCGACTTGATCTCTAGATTGGGTTTTTGACTGGTTTTGATGGTTTTCCATCATTCTGACTATTGGGTTAGACCGCTATCCTAACCGTGCAACTGGAATAGTCGCTGTTTGATCCCCATGGGTACCTATGCAAGCAGTGAGGTCCATGGCGAGGGTTGACATAGGTCTTCATTGTGGTTACCATCTCCGTCGGAAATGAAACTGCCATTTTGGATCGAAGCGAACAAACTGGTGTACTTGGGTATCTCCAGAGACAGCGTGCTCAGTTGGCTTTCTTGGCAGCAGCATTACGCAGTTGATCATTGTAGTCAAACTCAGCTGTGTAACGTTCGAAGGATGTCGTTGCCGTTGGTAATGCTTCTCATTCCGATGTCCGCGTCCACTTTCTGGGTCTTTCAAATTAGTTGTGACGACTGTCGTCACAGTTAATGGAATTGCAACTGATCACGTTCACTGAATTACAGTCTGTTTTATACTTGCAGAATAACTAATTAGGCCCCTCCCTTTTGGAGTATTTTTTTTTCAGAGCGTTCCTAGTCGCAAGTATATGGCAGCATTCACACCAGACCAAAACGTGCTCCGACCAGCATTGAATTGTATTGTTGTGAAAGAACATCTAGCGCTACTTGACTCTTTCACACCAGTGCAAGTCGATGCTGACCGGATGAAGGCGGCCCAGTCATGCTGCCTATTGCGAGAAGCCTTTCCTCTGGTCGATGTTATAGTCGCTATATTCAAAGTCTGGCGGATAGAATCTCGGGAACCAATTGAGCTGGCAAATAGCGGAACCAATCGAGCAAATCACGATCAACAACAGAAAAGAGCACTTCAGCTATTGCGAACAAAACTTCGGAAACTCTTTTCACGTGACTCAAGTCTCGCCTATGAAAACTAACACCATATTTGGGTTGGAAAAAGCTTCCTCTATCCGATATTGCTAGTAATTTGCGTTAGGTTGGCGAGGAAAGAATAATCAACGTTTTTTTTCATAAAAGTTGATAGTACCTACACACAAAAAACAAAAATTGTATCTTTAAAAATTTTAACATTTCAAATTAAAAGTTTCTCGAATTTGGTAGTTTCAACTACGAATATTTTCAAAATGAATTGTTCTTCTTTGGTTTGAAAGTTTTTCTTTCACTATCGACATGTTATTTTAAAAGTTCATACTTTTAAAACAAAAATTATACAACTGTCAGAATCACCTCTTGAAAAGCTCATTGTCATGGTCCAAAAATCCAATAGGGCATATAGTATGAGAATCAAACCGCAGAAAATCAATCGTGCATCGTGCAGTTCCGGGAACCGATTCCGGTACCGGAGGCAATGAGAAAGAGTAAAGTTTTTGCAGAAGGTAAGATTGCAACTACTGTCTAGATATTTCGAGAGTGGTTTTGAAAAACTTAATGATTATTTTCCAGCTCGCCAGCATATTTGGACGTTAGAGCACACTGCAGAGATTTTCGGTGGCTATCAATAGAGTTTGCAATGTATCGCTGGAGGGATTACAAATTCCGTTCATTTCTATGGAGACTGGTAAGATTTAGTCGCACCAGGTGTCGCTGCTTATCGTCGGCCAACAGTGTAAATAAGATGCACTTTCGTTCGACCAAGTCCATGTTGTTGTATGGCAACACAGATCATATCAGTTGTTTTTTATGTTTGAAAACCATGGAGTGATTTTGTTCAGTGCATTTTCTTTTGTTGACATTTTTCTTTTATATTCTCGATATTATCAAAATGTGTTCGCGTGCTTTATTTTGATCAAAACGTTTCTGATAATATAATCCGTATTTTCATCATAAACTGCGTGTTTTCTTATGAACGATCCGAAACCTGTCTCTGCCCAACAGGTTATGGGCCCAGCGGAGCAGGCGGATAAAGTGCGTGGAACTGTTTTTTGAGCTGTATTCTCATCGAATTGTCGTTTCAATTGTTTTTTTTTTGCGATGGCTACCGGTGAGAAAATGCTGTCTTTCCCCAAGCTGAATGGGTCGAATTACGACAATTGGAGCTTCCGGATGAAGCTGCTCCTCTTGAAGGAAGGTAATTGGGCTATTGTCAGTGAGGAGAGGCCTGCGGGAACGTGTGCGGTGGCAACAGCGGAATGGACTAATAAGAACGACCAAGCAATGGCCACTATTGGTTTGGCAGTGGAAGATGGACAATTGATCCACATCAGGAAGGCCAAATTAGCGTCGGAGGCATGGAAAAACCTGGAGAAATTTCATGTCAAGCGTACACTAACCACAAAGGTGTCACTAATGCGCAAAATCTGCCGTCTCCGGCTCGAAAGAGGCGGTGATATGGAAGTGCATATCGGTCGTCTTACGGAACTTTTCGAGAAGCTGAATGATTTGCAGGAGGTACTCGATGATCACTGGCTCGTTGCGATATTGTTCAGCAGCTTACCTGAGGAGTACGAAACACTCGTAACTGCGTTGGAAGCACGCCCAGATGAAGATCTGACCTTGAACCTCGCCAAAGGGAAGCTGATAGATGAATGGCAAAAGCGGAAAAATCGCTCTGAAGATGATGATGATCTAGAGGCGGCGTTGCGTGCCGGTCCGAGTAATAATAGTGGAAAGTGTTTTTTCTGTAAAAAGTCCGGGCACAAGAAGGTCGACTGTGATAACTTCAAGGACTGGAAGAAGAACAGGGAAACGAAGCAAAACGAAGAAAAAGTTCACAGTGCGGTGAACGTTCTGAATGAAGATTGTCAATGGGCATTTCTTTCTGCGGGTTCTGAGTCAGCGGAAAGACTGTGGATTTTAGATTCTGGTGCTACGTGCCACATAGTGAATCACCGTGATTTTTTCGATACAATTGACGAAACTGTTCGGGAAGTAGTGTACGTAGCTAACGGTGCCAGAGTGATGGCAAAAGGTCGTGGACACGGTAAGATGAAAGTGTTAGATAACAAGAACAGAAGTCGTGTTATCACAGTGGAAGAAGCTTTGTTCGTTCCGGAGATGAATACTAATCTTCTGTCTGTGAAAATGCTCGTGCGTAAAGGCTATGTGGTGACATTTGATAGCAAAGGAGCTGGAATCGCTCGTGATGAAGTTGTCGGTGCATACGCGGATCTGTAACGCAATTTATTTGTTTTGCGAGTATATGGTGAATCTGCAGCGTTGGTACAGAACGACAGTGGTTGCATTCATGGTTGGCATCGTCGATTGGGTCACAGAAACTGCAACGCAGTTGGGAAGATGTGTAAGTTGGCAGACGGTTTCGAACTCGTAGAGTGTGAGTGTGATGATGTTTGTGAGGTGTGTATAAAAGGCAAAATGCACAGAAGTTCCTTCCCGAAAGAATCAGAGTGCAAGTCGTCGGCAGTGATGGATCTGGTGCACACAGTTATTTGCGGACCGAATCGAACGGCGACGTTGGGCGGTCGGAAGTATTTTCTTACTTTCATTGACGACCACAGCAAATATACGGTGGTGTATATAGTGCGAAAGAAATCGGATACGTTGGAGAAGCTTAAAGAGTTCGTCGAATTAGCAAAGACTCAGTTCGGATGTAAACCGAAAGTTCTTCGGTCTGATCGAGGTGGCGAATACATCGGCAAACAGGAACGAGAATATCTTAAGTCTAACGGTATCATTAGTCAGCTTACTGCGCCATACTCACCTCAGCAGAATGGGATAGCCGAACGAAAAAATCGGTATCTCGTTGAAATGGCACGATGTATGCTGATTGATGCAGGGCTGGATGATCGTTTTTGGGGAGAGGCGGTGGTCACGGCGAATCATATGCAAAATCGCTTACCATCTCGCTCGATCGAAGGTACTCCCTATGAACGATGGTTCGGGCAAAAACCCAATCTGAATTATATTAAACCATTCGGTATCGATGTTTACTGTCATGTACCCAAACAAAAACGAGGCAAGCTGGATGAGAAGGCTGTGAAGTTGAAGTTCATGGGGTACAGTGAAGGGACCAAAGGGTACCGTTTGGTGGACGCTAATACCGGGAAATTGACGATAAGCATGGATGTTAGATTTCTAAATACGTTCGATCCTATTACGGAGAATCGAGAAGATGAAGTTGTTGTCCCGTTGAGTGTTCCACCTGTCGCTGTATCTGAAGGTACTGCATTGCTGGATGATGACCCTGATGACATGTGGGTCGATACCGATTGTTTTTTGAACGATGACGTTAATGACGATGAACCTAATGGCGATGAATTATTTCAGGAACCGTTAGACGATCCTTTAGAGCTGGCAGTTCGTCGTTCAGAGCGAAAAACCAAGGGTATTCTGCCGCAGAGATATGCCTGTGTAGCGGGACTGCTAGAGATGGAGCCCCGGAATTACGCAGAATCGCAAGCTAGTCATCACAAGAATGAATGGCGGCATGCTATGGTAGAGAAGTTGGAGTCTATTCAAGTAAATGACACCTGGGAAATTGTTGACCTGCCACCAGGAAAACGAGCACTTGGAAGCAAATGGGTGTACAAGTTGAAGCGGGATGCGGAAGGAAAAGTCAAGCGTTTCAAGGCACGACTTGTTGCTCAAGGCTTCAACCAGCGGTACGGGACTGAGTACGACGAAGTTTTTGCACCAGTTGTACGTTTGACCACATTTCGTGCTCTTTTATCGGTTGCGGCGAAGAGAGGTATGATAGTGCAACAGTATGATGTAAAATCAGCGTTTCTCTATGGCAATCTTGAGGAGGAGATTTTTATCCGGCAACCTCCCGGATTTGCTGTGGATGGTGCGCAAAACAAGGTGTGCCGTCTGAAGAAGAGCTTATACGGATTGAAGCAAGCGGCGCGATCTTGGAACAATCGGCTCCATGAAGTTTTGGTTCAGGAAGGGTTTCAGAGATGTGATTCGGATCCATGCCTATATCGCAAGCAAATTGGAGATAAGCTCTGCTTCGTTCTTGTCTACGTTGACGATCTGATCATTTCAAGCGACGACAGAACTATCATCGATTCTTTGGAGCAGGCACTGAAGAAGAATTTCGCCATCAGCAGTTTGGGAGATGTACGACAGTATCTTGGTGTTGATGTTATACAGGATGCAGGAGGAGATTACTTCATAAGTCAGCAGCGTTATATCGCCGATGTCGTAGAAACAGCTGGTCTGGAAAACGCTAAAGTGTCGGCGATTCCTTTGGATTCAGGATATGAAAAGCAAGAGCCGGATGTAACCTTACTACCGGACAACCATGAATATCAACGGTTGGTTGGAAAGTTACTGTTTATAGCAGGGAATTCACGACCAGATATAGCTGCGCCTGTATCTATCCTTAGTCGGAGAACAAGCAAGCCCTCTCAGCGAGACTGGAATGAGCTTAAACGGGTCATACGCTATCTTAAAGGTACTACAAATCTGCGGCTTCGTCTGAGTAACATGGATGACGAATCGGGATTGGTCGGATTTGCAGACGCCGACTGGGTGGAAAGTCGTGATGGTCGAAAATCGAATAGTGGCTTCGTTTTTCAGTACAGTGGTGGAACAATTTCTTGGGCGTGTCGCAAACAGTCTTGCGTTTCACTTTCGACAGCTGAAGCCGAGTTTGTAGCTCTTTCAGAAGCTTCGCAGGAGGCACTATGGCTTAAGCGATTACTGGTTGACTTCGGAGAGAACGTGACAACCATTCGGATGAACGACGATAACCAAAGCTGCCTGCGGATGCTGGAATGTGACAAGTTCAGCAATCGCACTAAGCATATAGATACCAAATATTATTTCATCAAGGATTTGAAACAAGCTGGAGTGATGGAGTATCAATACTGTCCGAGTGAGATAATGCGAGCTGATCTTTTAACGAAACCGCTCTCAAGAATCCGGCTTGGCGCGTTGAGAAAGCTGTGTGGCCTTGATGTCATGAACTGAAGCAATGATATGCGTTGAGGAGGAGTGTTGTTGTATGGCAACACAGATCATATCAGTTGTTTTTTTATGTTTGAAAACCATGGAGTGATTTTGTTCAGTGCATTTTCTTTTGTTGACATTTTTCTTTTATATTCTCGATATTATCAAAATGTGTTCGCGTGCTTTATTTTGATCAAAACGTTTCTGATAATATAATCCGTATTTTCATGATAAACTGCGTGTTTTCTTATGAACGATCCGAAACCTGTCTCTGCCCAACAGTCCACTGCATGTTGGAGCCCCGGGTCTGCGAGAAAACCTTTACCAAAGCCATCCGCCAAACAAAACATCCCTGATATTAACAACCGTGCTGTGAATGAAAAATAAAATATATGTATATTAACAAAATATTTAAATAAATTTAAATATTGGTTATGTTTCCTTTCATAAAACCAATTAAATTAAAAATAATTCGTATTTGAGATGAAAACTTATACTAATTGCTGTGAAATAGCCTTCTTTTGAAACAAAACTTTTCCAACGTCAATCTAAAAGTATTTGGTTTTTAGTTTGATAGTTCTACAATTCGATTTGAAAGTTTAAACTTTTAAAATTAATAATATGCTAAACTTTCGTTTTGACAGTTGGCTGACTTTCATTTTGAAAGTTAGATACTTTCTACCAAAAAGAACCAATGCATACTTTTAATTCTATCAACGGTTTTTTTTAATTTTATCAATGATTATTTTTTGTGTGTACACGCAGAAAAAACTATCGTCGAAACAAAAATATTTGAGATAAGACCCAAGCTCAATGACAGCGGAAGCGGAACGGCAGCGGAAAAGCCCGATCTGAGTAAGTCTACTTGTCGTATTGAAAACTAGTTAGAACCAAATCGACTTCGGTTAGGCATCTTGATGTCCTTTGTGACAACTGTCAAACTTTCCGTTTCCGTTCCGCTTCCGCTCACATTGCGTTTGGGTCTTTAAACGTAAACTCAGTTTGTTCTGGCCACAAACATAAATTAGGTTGATTTCAAATGTATTCCATGTTTGAAGTCATGTGAAATCAATGTTTAAAATAAAAATAATGTTACGTTTATTTCAAAAAAATCGTGTTAAAAATAAACGTATTTGTTTTTGTTTGGTTTGACAGCTATGCGAACAATAATAAATATGTTTATTTTAAACATGCTTCTCATGTTTAAAATAAACATACATATTTTGAAACTATGTTAGTAGTTGAGTGCAGGGTACAGCAAAATAAAACGGTTTGTAAAGAAAGGAAAAAAAATCTTCGGGCAGGGCATCTAAATTCCTGCTCTTTTCGGGTGCGGTTAAGGGTGACCTGTGGGTATTGGGATCCTGGTCCAGGATGCGAGGACCTGTCGGGGTGGGTGTCCAGGGGTTCCACTTCAATGGAACCGGTGAAAATTTGTGATATTAGCGTCATTTTGTCGTTTCTGCCTTGGTGAACATTAAACTTTCTAGTTCAACTTCTTATCACACACCCTCACGAAAAATGAATGATTTTCGTTATAGGGTTTTTTTGATCTATTTATCTGTTGCATTTGAGATGAAGTTCTTTAGCTATGGTGTGCATACAAATATCAATCATGAAAGCATATAGGGGAAATGGATGTAATGTCGGCCTAAGTGCCTCTAATTTGGGCCCATACATAAATTTAGCAATCGACTAAAATTTCAATAGCGACCAAAAATATCCATAATTACCGTCCCAATAACGCGTTCATCTAGATAAAATTGATAAATAGCACAATTTTAGCGATGGGCCCAATCTTAGATCCATAGGCCAATATTAGAGTCATTATCATATGCAAGCAGGATGATTCGCATTTGATATAAATTATCTGTTTAGTTTGCTTCTGTTGTTTCGAAAACGAAACGATGGCATCAGAGAGCACTTTGAATGACGATTAATTTGATTTTTGGCATGTAATTTCGTTCAGTGAGTGAGCCATCGATGAAAGTTTCCGTGTTCCAAACATCCAATTATTTGTGTAAGTCTGGCTGTATTCTCAGTTCGTTCACCTAACCGTGCACACCTTCTGACCACTCCCTCGTCACGCGAAAGTTTTTGTCACGCAGTCAAGCAAGAGCAAGACAATACATACGCATCAACATCACACGAGCACCCGTTATGCCGCATCAATCCCCTTGGGCAAGAGCGAGAAAGCAACAATCCAACTACGGCCGTCTGTCAGTCGCCGTGCGCCGTGTTCCACCGTTCCAGCGCTGCCATTTATACAGATTTATCTGTATTATACAGATTTTTTAATCTTAATACAGACCCGATACAGAATACAGATTTATCACAGATTTTTTAATTACAATACAGATTTATACAGATTTTTATAAAATGCTTGAGAAAAAAAATTCAAAATTTATAAAAACAAAATAACTTTTTTGATTGTATGGGGATTTACAGTATTAATTGAATATTTCCAATATAAGCATGTATGTTAAATACAAGAAAAGTGCCCGAGCACATTAAAATGGTACAAATACAAGCACTCGTAAACATTTTACTTGCATTGAAAATGTATTTCGTAAGAAATTGCGGATTTTCTGATATTCTCCATACTGCAAAAATGATTTTACCAGCACTGGCGGGGCGACATCTCTCGACTTTTCGGTGTAACTACCACACAAATGATGTAGTTAATTGTATTCATCTATATTAAAAATATCAAATAGTAATGAACACGTGCACTTTTTTGCATTTAAAACTGCTTATCAGGAAGATAATGAATAGAAACTAAAATCTCCATACATTTTCAAACGGCTTCATATCACTCTTATAAATAAGTACGGACGATATCACAAATGGTGCAATTATATCCCGTATGGTTAGTACGATAGCCCGAATAGGTGGTTAAGCACTTTTTATGGTTATTTTGTATGTACTGTATTTGTAAAACAACAAAACATGATTAATTAAGAAAAAAATCGTCAATACAGAAAATACAGATTTTTTAATAGAGTGGATACAGATTTTTTATAAAACCACCTGGCAGCTCTGCACCGTTCGAACAGCGAGCTGTCAGATTGGAAATATGAAAATCATTTACGAGTGCAAATTCTGACCCAAACTGCGGGACAAATAAAATTGCGTTTCACCGAGTCACCAATAGCGATATTTTCCCCGCGGAAGGTAAGTTCTAACTGTTCCGCCGGCGATGCGATAGAATTCCTCCGCGGAAGCTAATGGGACATGTGCTTTTTTGCAGAGCATTATTTCCAGCTAGCGCGATAAAGGAACAGAATAAACTCCGGAGCAGCACCATGAAGATCACCATCAAAACATTGAAGCAGGAGGCGTTCCACATCGAGGTGGACGTCGAGAAGGACACCGTCAAGTCGCTGAAGGAGAAGTTCTTCCAGGTAAGCAAACAGGACTACCCGGTCGAGCGGCAACGGTTGATCTACCTGGGCAAAATCATGGAAGACGAACAGCCGCTCAGCCACTACAACTTGGACGATAAGAAGTTTGTTGTGGTTATGAACAAGAAGCCCACGACGGCTCCGGCAGAACCGGCTGCTGCAGCGGCATCCAGCTCCAGTACGGTGGCGACGCCCGCAGCGGCCAGTGCCGAAAAGGCAACGACAGTCAAGAGCGATTCCCAGCCGGCTGCCGCGGCTACGGCAACGGCTAGTACTGCTGCTGCCGCCACGAAAGCAACCGAAGAGAAGCCCAAGGAAGAGGAGAAACCGAAGGAGGACAAAAAACCGGAGGAACCTCCCCAGGATGATATCCAGATCAAGATTCAGCGGATAACGGGTGAGTGGCTTTTGGGGGATGAGTTTTTTGTTTGTTTTGGCTATGGGTTCGGACCAGTTTGGACGTGTTTGGTCACGTTGTTTCGGGTTGTGAAATTGGGAGAGTGGTATATTATAATAGAGTCAGAATTTGATTAACAAATCATCATGGAAATTACTTAAATACCTGATTACGTATTCAGCTAATGGAAAAAAAACCTAAATCTCGGAAACGTTGAGTGGAAGTTTTGCCGAGTCGATGAAACGAACCGCATTGAGGTAAAAGTGAAACAATGAAACAAAGAATTCATCCAAGTTTTTCCGACCGACCAACACAAAGGACAAGCATTTCAAATTTTGTGCTACAAAGGAAACCCGTGAAAATTTGTTTTGTGCCTCAAACTAGTTACGCTCACTTAAATATTCTGAGTATCTATACAGTAGTGCATAGGACCAACGTGAAGGATTTCCATCATAAGCGATTGTTTGCTTCTTTTACTTCTTCGTTGAGACTTTGTCGTCATAGGACTGTCTCGGCTGGCGGGTTCCGATTTGCAGAATTCGTTTATTTCCACCCGTTCTTACTTTCTCCAATTTCCGTTGATGTCTTCTGCTGATGACATTGACGAAGGAGCTCCGCATTCGAGATCCAATTGTGAGACCACTAAATCACCGTTTTCCCCGTTTTCCCAAATCGAGCATCACGTCCATTCTTAGTCATGTTATGTCGGGTAATCAACCTGCAATGAAGGTGAAGATTTTACGGAGTCGTAAGACAATCGTGGGACATTCTATAGAATCACACAAGAAGATGGACAACCACGCGGATATCCGAACCCGATTGATTACGAAAAGAGAATCAGGCGAAGCAGTGTTCCCGAGTAAAGTGCAGCCAGCAAAGTCACGTTGGAGAAAAGAACCACCGAGTCGTGAATCACAAGCAGAATACTCAAATGATGGAAAGTAAGTAGGTAGTTCCTTGATTTGTGTTCGTCCATTGATGAAGCCGTGAACTACTTTGTCGAGATTGTGAGCCGAGCAATATCTGATTGTGTATGCTTCTGCATGGTCTAATGCTCGCTTATGAATGTACAACCGTTTTCTATGCAAGACGTTTGCAGATCAATCTCCGGCGTAATCCTAAGCTATTCTGGACGACAAGAAGGAACGAGGATGGGCTACCGGTTTCGAAGCGAAAAATTTAACCTTCTGGCAGAGCATTTCAAGAGTGTTTTCAACGACTCAACGGCATCGTTAAGCCAAGTTGCTGGAGGGGGGAGTATCTCTGATCCCTTGAAATGTGTTCAACTTTGGTATTTTCACGGTCACATTGGACCTCGTCCACTCTGCCATCCTGAAGCTGAAATTCTCAAACGCTGTTGGTCCTGACGGCATTCCATCGTGCATACTCAAGAGATGCTCAACAGAGCTTTCAACCCGCTTTCAAAACTGCTGTTTAATATTTCATAATGACCGAGGAATTACATCGCTTTGTGCCTGCTCGAAAGTATTCGAGATAATCATCAACGACTTACTTACTTATCCTGGTCCGACATCGCTCAGGATTGCACCTGCATCACAATTTAACGCCAATTCACTCGGCCCGTGGCTGCTTGTCTCCAATTTCTTGACCGTCCCACACTTCCAAGATCCTGCTCCACTTGGTCTAACCACCTTGCTCGCTGTGCTCCTCTTCGTCTTCGTACCGGCCGGATTCGAGGCAAACACCATTTTTGCGGGGTTGTTGTCCGGCATTCTTAAAACGTGTCCCGCCCATCGTACCCGTCCAGCTTTCGCAACTTTCTGGATACAGGGTACGTCATAAAGTTGCGCCAGCTCGTGGTTCATCCTTCGCCTCTGTAATAATCGAGATGCTGTGATAAATAATAAAGGGACTTCAATTTACATACGCTTTACAAAGTGTTTATTCTCGACGTTTTCACTACACTCCTCGCGTACCTTCACTGCCCGCTCTTTACTCACCCAGGCCCGTACGTTACTAATCAATCATTTTACATTTATACTCTTTTTATTAGGAACCATAAAACAGGGCCGCACTCGGCACCACATCTCCCTTTGTTTAAATTTAAGAAGTTACATGTAGTAATCGTTGAGTCGGGCCGGTTTCTTCTTTGATCTACGCTGTCGGCTTGATATGGTCAGTCTTGATGCTTCAGTCACTTCTTCTGACTCAAAGCCAAAGAAATCTTCTTCTGATGATGCCTGCAACTGCGCCTGATCTTGATGGTTGTCATCGGATGCTACATTTGGCTCAGCCAAGGTTTCAGCCTCAAGGTCCACAGCCTTTTTGAGATGTGCAACATTCCTGTCATAAGATTTTCCGTTCTGAGGGTCTTCAACTGTTACACGATCGTGAGATAACTGTATACTGCTTTGGGTTGAAGGTCGTGGAAAGCTTGTTACTTGGCGTTAAATTCTGCATCAGAACAGTATCACCCGAATCGATAGAAGATCTTCTAGCTCGACGACGGGTATCTTCTGCCCCCTTCCCTTTTCCCTTCGATTCTTGGTCTCGATCACGGAATTCTGTGTTCTGTGGGGTTGTCTCGATGTCTCCGATCGTAGGTAGCTTCGAACGAATCGTGTGTCCATACATAAGCTCGGTTGGTGTTTTACCAGTAGTCGAGTGGGGCGTTGTATAGTACATGATTAGGTAATCATGCAAGTCCTGTTTCCAATCTCTACCAAGCGCAGCGCTGATCTGAAGTCGTTTCACGAGAGATCTGTTTTGACGTTCGACGAGGCCGTTTTCTTGTGGCCAATACGGCGTCGAATGATTCAAAGTGATTCCGTGTAGTTTGCTGTATGTCTCTAGCTCCGTGCTGACAAACTGCTTGGCATTTTCCAGCGTTATAGTCCGAGGATATCCCAAGCGAGTGAAAATCCTGTCAAGCCTGCTTATTGTCTCTTTGGCCGTTATTTTGGACATTATTTCCACTTCTTTATAACGACTATAATAGTCGATAATTACCAACAGGTACGAACCACAAGGCAATGGGCCGAGGAAATCTATCACGGTGTCGATCCATGGACCAGATGGTAGCGGACGGCGACTCATTGGTTCGGGTCTGCTAGGTAATCCTACCAAACGACAGCCATCACAGGTCTTCACTCGAGTCACAGCCTCATTGTCCATACCCGGCCACCAAACACGATCACGAAGACGACGTTTCATAATAGACTCTCCCGGGTGTCCTTCATGGGCGATATCAAGCATCCTTGCCTTCAATTTACTCGGCACGACGAGTTTGTTCCCACGGACCAACAAATCTCCAACAAACCCAAGTTCATCCTTGAACGGTAAAAACGGTTTGACTTCTTTTTTTCCCAGCTTCCAGAACGCAAACACTCCTTAACAATGCCCAGGATTACATCAGTATTAGTCGCATCTTCAAGCTCCTGAATGTCAATTGCTGCGGACTCCATAACTGCCAACACCATGAATTTACTCTCAGCGTCAAAGGTCTCGGAAGACGGTTTTTCAACGAGACGAGACAAGGGATCAGCCAAGTTGGACGATCCTTTGCGGTACTTTACTACAAAAGAAAAGGATTGGAGACGCAGCACCCATCTTTCAATTCGAGCACATGGTCGAGAAGTTGGTTGAAAAATCGCTTCCAATGGTTTATGGTCCGTTTCCAGCTCAAATGTTCTTCCGTACAGGTATATTGAAAATCGCTCAACCGACCAAACCAAGGCCAACGCCTCTTTCTCGGTCTGGCAATATCTGCGCTCCGTGGATGTTAAACTTTTGCTAGCGATCGGACGAGGCTGGCAATCCGTTGGTCCTTCAAATTGAAACAACACAGCTCCAAGAGCCACTGTATGTGTATTATCGAAAAAGTACAGATGCTGAACGTTACCAATCATATCCTTACGTTTAACGAAAGATTCCTCTTGGTCTTTACCCCTCGAGAACTTAATGCCGGATCGGATCAATTCCCGAAGAGGAGCCGTTATTGTTGCTAGATTTGGAAGGAATCGTCCGACATACGTAACTAATCCGAGGAAACTTCGGACTTCTTCTGAGGTGATTGGTGTACGAAAGCATTGAAGCGCTTCAACCTTACTGTTCGAGGGTTTGATACCATCTGAAGAAATTGTGTGTCCGAGAAAGTCTAAGCGGTCCACCTTAAACAAACATTTCTCCTGGTTCATGAGAATTCCATGTTCGTTCAAAACCGATAACACTAATTTTAGTTCCACATCGTGCTCTTCCTCGGTGCTGCCGAAAACAAGGATGTCATCAATAAAATTTACCGTTTGCTTACAGCTGCTCAAAATTTGTTCCATGATTCGTTGGAATATTTCTGGAGCAATAACAGTTCCGTACATCAGCCGCTTGTATAGGAAAAAACCTATGTGGGTTATGAAGGTTGTTATGTAACGACTCTTTTCCTTCAACTCCACTTGATGGAAAGCCTCCTTGATATCTAACCGGCTAAAATATCTTGCTGACGTGAACCGTGGCAAAAAGTCCTCAATTGTTGGCATGATATGGCGCTCACGCAAGATCGCAACGTTCGCTCGTCGCATATCGACACATAGCCGAAGATCCCCATTATCTTTAACCACAGTTACCAAAGGTGAAACCCACTGACATCCACCTTGAACAGGTTCGATAATATCACTAATAAGCAAAGACGTCAGTTTCTCTTCAATTTTTGATAAAAGAGCAATAGGAGGACGGCGAGGATGTTGACACACCGGAACGACAGACTTATCAATAGGAATCTCAACTTGAACGCCTTTTATCTTGGGAAACGGGTGTTTTTGTGTGTACTCAACCATACTAACTCCGTGTGTACTCGGTAATCCAATCACCAAAACACCCAGACTCATGGCTGTGGCACGACCCAGTAAGCATTGCTGACCTCCAACCACAACGTAGACTGTCGCAACCTGTTCGATGGTTTTTCCTCCATCGTCTACGGAGATATTTGCGTCAAATTTGCCAAGAACGGACAACGGTTTTGCTTCCTTGCCATATGGTAGAAAAACTTCGGTACAGTGCTTCTCCTGGTTCCAAACCTTTGCTCCATCGTTCTTCATGTACACCCAGGCCTTTTCATTGATAATATTCTTCTTACAGCCAGAGTCAATCAATAGTTGCAACGTCACTCCCCCAAGCTTAAGCCACAGAAATTCTCCTCCATCGTTTATGCTAAATATGAAACTCCGATCTTTCCTTTCCTCCTCGGTTTCGATCTCATGTATGCGTTGTCACTTGAATCCTTTGCTAGGGCCGGGTCTAGGTTCTTCAGCATACTTTCGTTTTCCTGCAGGGGTTCGACATCGTGCTGCAAAATGACCAATCCGTTTGCACTTTATGCACTCTCTACCAGTCTTGTAAGCGGTCACGGTAGTCGACACATTTTCTGTGATAATTGACTGCCTCTGCCTCCGACACTTGCAAAACAAGCTATCATAGTACAGTAACAAACTAAAATGTAATATGACAGGCTCTGTCATACGACACTGTCGCCGAAGACCGTCACGTAGGTATGTATGTTAGTTTTTCTCATATTAAGAGCTGCTGATGTTGTAATTGTGTGAATTCTGAAAATAGCAAGCGATGATGTCCTAGTAATAATATTTCTGATCAGAAATGGTTTGATTTACACCAATTTGAGGAATTACAACGAAATCACACATGTCATATGATAGCTATTTTGATAATTTTCTTTTAGCTCGAATGTTATTCTACCGCTCGTGCTGCGTGAGAGAGACGACGGTAGAGCATGAGTTTTCGAATACAAACAGACTGTCGCGCACGACAACGAAGCGAGTGTAGTAAAAAACGTCAACTGTTTCAACCCCTGCTCTCTACCACGTGCAGGACAGTTCGGATCATTGGCAAAATGGCATCTCTGATCGGGATGTTTCGAATTTTGTTGACGTTATTTCTTTCGCCAGCATTGATATCAAAAGACTCCGAAAACCCAGTTGATGGAAGATTCATCAGCTGTGCCTGGTGTTTCACAGATTCGAACGAACTAACGATTTTCGCGACTTCATCTATGTTGAGAGAATCCTTTTGCAAAAGCTGCTCTTTCAAATCGCTCGGGGCAAATAAGATGACCTTATCAATAACACTTATTGCCCTGCTCTCCTGCGCAGTACTTCCGAAATTGCACTTACTGGCCTGATCCTGGCAACGCAACATGAATTTCTCCAACGGCTCTTCATGATTCGGTTTAAGCGTCCAGAAAACGTTCCGTTCGAACGTTTCGTGCTGCTTAGGTGAAAAGTAAGCGTCTAGCTTCTGTATAGCGACAGCGTACGGATCTATATTCTTCTCCTTATCTGCAGTCACATCCGCGCCGGGAATTGAAGTAAACACCTCCTGAAGGTCCGGCCCAGCTCTAGCTAGAAAAAGATTCTTGATGCGTGTTTTATCGGTCTCCCCCGATGCCGCAACTATATACTCAAAGTTTCGTTTAAACTTAACCCACTCATTAACCGAGAAATCAACGAGAGAAGTCATTGTTTACAAAGGCTGTTACGCTCTAATTCCAGCTCTATCTAGAATTACTAAAAAAGAAGCGACCGAAGCAGAAATACTATGGTGCATCGAAACCGCCATGAGCCATAAGTCGTTACGGGCAGCGGAAAAGGATGAGCTAGTCTTAAAAAGAATGTTCGGAGATAGTAATTATGTATGGCATTGCTCCGTTCTTCAAAGCTGAACTCATAGAAAACGTGAATAATTGTGGCTGGGTTCGATCAATCATTCAACAAAGTTACAAAAAAAAACATGGATATCAATAACCGATATTTGAATACCACCACCGATGAGATTGAAACTAGATATTCACGTCACGGTTTGTGGCCAGATCCCGAGCAACTGATTTGTTGGATTCTTTTCGAGAAGGCATAAATACGCTGAATACGGATAAGATTATTCAAGTATCTATTGATGGCCCCAATGTTACCTGGGCGTTTATCTGGGAGCTCAACTTGGAGTTAAAGAAGGGAGATACAAAATTTCTTGATTTAGGCTCTTGTGGGATTCATATTATGATCTTTCAAAGATGGGATTCGAGCAACCGAATGGCCAGTTGTCTCATACTTGCGTGCTATGCATAACTTATTCAAAGATGTTCCAGCTCGACGAGTGTTGTATGTGCAATATTCGGGAAGTGATGTGTGCGTATTCATAAAAGGGATTCCAGATGGATAAATAGAAAAAATAATAACGTTTGTATGCACCCTAAAATTTCTCTGATTGAATTTGATTCAGAATGTAAAGTAATAACGAAATTACCAAAAATATGTTGTTATGCAACATGTGCATTTGCAACCTTGCTCTGAACTTACAGTAATATTAACAATTCACCTCCCACCCCGTACATACAATCATGACATGACTTAGAATAACAGTGGGATACGACACGTGATATTTCTCGACAATTCTTTAGGATTTCTCTAATGCCGCAAAGCTTCTATAAAACTAATATTTTTAAATCATCTGTTCCTTCCCCTTACCAGAGATGGGCTACTCAGAGGAGGAGGCCCGCATCGCGCTGGAGATCTGCGACAACAATCCGGACCGGGCCGTCGAGTATCTGCTGTCGGAGATTGCGACCAGTTCGATGGGAACGGGAGGTGGAGGTGGCGGCGGTGGTGGCAGTGGTGCCCTTTCCAGTGGCGGTTCCCAGGAAAGCCGATTGGCCTTCCTGCGGGAGCATCCGACGTTCCTCGAGATGAAACGGCTCCTCCAGGACGATCCCAGCCTGTTGCCGCATTTACTGCAGAAAATCCAATCGAGCAATCCGGATCTGATGCGCATTATCTCCGAGAACCAGGTGGAATTTTTGGCCCTGATAAACGAGGGCACCGACGAGCCAACGGGCCGGATGGGTGTCCCCCGGGAGCTGGAAACGACGGCCGCCGCCATGGTGGACAGTCTCACCCAGTCCGACATGGATGCGATCGATCGGCTGAAGGCGCTCGGCTTTCCGGAACATCTGGTTATCCAGGCGTACATCGCCTGCGAACGGAACGAGTACCAGGCGGCGGAATTTCTCGTCTCGCAGACCTTGGACGATGATGAGTAAGCAAAACACAATTTTTCGACTCTTTGCCTCTTTCCATCTATTAAGCGAACAGAAGTAAGTTTGGTTTCGATTTGTTGAAAAAAAAAAGTCTTTGTCACACTTTGTGATTGATTCAGCTCCAAGTTTCTCCGCTATCCGGCCCTTTTTTTCCTTTTTATCGTTGGTTGATAGTAGAGGTTACGCGTTTCGGGTTTCTCGCCAAATAGGAACATTATTTCCAAGTAGCCGCTGCTGCTCGAAACTATGGCGACGGAAAGAGTGTCTTCTTATTTTCCATTATCCTTTAATTATTCCTTCCTTTTTGTTAAACACAGTTTGCATTACACAACTCAGCGGTTTTCAGCTTAATTGTACTTTTTGAGATGATAATGATGATCGATTAGCTCTGCTACTATAAATTGCTAAAAAAAGGAAAACAAACAACTAAACTAAACATTAAAGCACTATCTACGATTATAAAAAAAAAATGAAAAATTATCCATTCTTGAAATTTTGCCCGAATAAAATTTAAGGATTATTGTACTTCTCGGTTTGTGGTTTTCTACGCTTGTTGCGGCCTTGCGGGTAGTGAACGGTATCACGGTCCAATAGCATGCATCGGTCTGCATAAGGTGGATCGCGCCACGGCAGGCTGCGCAAAGCCAACCTCAAAAAACTCTTTTCTGAACACGTTCTATTCGGAGATTCCACACTAGCTCATATGGAGACCAGACCACAGATGCATTCTCAAGTATGGGCCGAACTAAAGAGCAATATAGGGCCTTCAAGCAGTGAGGGTCTTCGAAATAAATCCCAGTTGACGATTCGCCTTAGAGATGTTGTTGTTTATTGTTTATTGAAAAATTCAACTGACAATTACTGTCTAAATGAATAAAACTTAAACTAAATAGTTACGGTCAACGGTACGGAAAAGGCCAAGTAGCCGATGACGAAACACGTCAGCTGATACATTGAAGTCGAACATTATAAAAAAAGTTGTTGAATTGCCGGCTGATTGCTCGAATTGGCTCGTGTTGTGTATAATTCCGGCTCCGTGGTTCCAAAAACAGAAAGTCGCGTTGACGAAGAGACCTCTCAGGGGCATACATATTTAGCTGTGACAGCAGTGTTGGGCAGTCAATGTCACCTGTAAGAACATAGCTTGAGCGACCGTCCGTCTCACCTCTAATGGCTCGATTCCCAGGAGACGGCAACGCTCCTCGTACGGTGGCAAGTTCGTTGGGTCACGCCAGTTGAGGAAACGAAGAGCATATCTCACAAACTTGCGTTGAACGGATTCAATTCTAGTGATCCAGCTAGCATGGAAAGGGCACCAAACAACTGAACTTGACTCCAATAAGGATCGCACAAGCGAGCAGTAAAGTGACCTGAGACATAGCGGGTCACGAAACTCGTCGGCAATTTTGAAAATAAAGCCCAATTGTCGATTAGCTCTGGAGATGATGTCATTGTAGTGGATTCTGAAAGTGAGTCTGCAGTCCAAGGTAACGCCGGGATCCTTTATGTGCTCTACACGAGCAAGACAGCGTCCGTTGAGAACATAGTCAAACATGATTGGTTCGATTTTTCGGTGATAGGAAATAATGTTACATTTTTCTATGCTTAGACTCATCAAATTTCTGGAGCACTAGTCAGCAAAAATACCTAACATATTGTGGAGATCCCAGCAGTCCGACAGGCTTTTAATAATTTTGTAGATTTTCGTATCGTCTGCATAGAAAAGGCGGCATCCTGATGGTATCAGCAAGGCGACATCGTTTGAAAAGATCGAAAATAGTAGCGGTCCTAGGTTACTGCCTTGCGGGACTCCCGAGTTGTTTGAGAAAACATCCGATTCCGACGCGCCAATCTTGACATGTACATAGCGATTCACCAAGTAAGATCTGAACCAATCCACAGCAGTTGACGAGATGCCAAGTATCTCCAGCTTGGCCAGCAAGATATTATGGTCCACCGTGTCAAATGCAGCTTTTAGATCCATATACGCCGTATCGACTTGCCATCCTGAATCCATGCATCGCAGACAGTTAGAAGTGAACTGCACCAGGTTCGTGGACACGGAGCACTTCGGGTAGAAACCGTGTTGTTCTGTATCGATATAATTTTTGCAGCGTGCGATCAGAGCACCATTTATGATAATCTCGAACAGTTTTGAGCAGGCACACAGGGAGGTGATTCCACGATAATTTATGACATTCCGTTTATCTCCTTTTTTGTGCACTGGGAACAGATAAGAAAGTTTCCAGCGGCAGGGGAACTCACATTGCTGTGCCGAGAGATTGAATAGCCTCGCAAGTGGAAGGCAGAGATTGGCTACACAACGTTTTAGAACTGATGACGGAATGCCGTCAGGTCCGGAGGCGAACGATAGCTTCAGTCTGCGTGTTGCGGCTATCACCATGTCTTCTGAAATGCACGGAATAACGAAACTAAACACATCACGTGGCATCTCAACAGCAGCATCCAGCACTTGTGTTGGCGAAGCGGAGAAATCGTTGAACACTTGCTTGAAATGACGAGCAAACAAGTCGCATTTTTCTCTTTCACTATTAGCCGAGTCATTCCCGAGAAACATGGAACAAGGCAACCCGGATTCCTTCCGTTTTGAGTTGACAAACGACCAAAAACTTTTCGGATTCGTGCGAAGGTTCGCTTCCGTGCGTCTCACGTGTCGATTATAGAGAAAACTATTGTAATTTCGATAACTACGACTCGCAAAATTGAACAGTCGTTTGTAGTACGGCGAGCGAGAGTTACAATACTTTCGGAGGGCGGCAGAGCGTTGACGTTTTAGCACGCGTAGGCGTGGGTTAGACCATGCAGGCTTTAGCGGAGGTCGTCGAGCTGGGACAATGCGGAAAATAGCATCTTCCAGTGCAGCACTGAAAAAATCCACTGCATCATTCACGCTAGCGGCAGTTTCGATAAATTGCCAAGCAATTTCCGCAAGTGCATTGTTCAATGCAACATAATCGGCCCGGCGAAAGTCCCAAAGAGTAGCACTCAGATGACGGCGTAAAAAGAATCGGCGCAGGTAAACTAAATGACACGACGAGAGCGGGATGATCGGCATCTAGATCAATCAGTGGCTCGACCGGCAAGGAAACAGAAGTGCCCGGTAGTGCGGAATCATTTGCCAGGACGAGATCTAGCAAACGTCCATTTCGGTTCGGAAAAGTATTCACTTGTGTGAACCCGTAAAAGTTAAAACCGTCCAAAAGAACACAGCAAGCAACCGGCATATGCGAAAGCAGTGGATCAATTAATGGTGTGCCACTGTCTGTAATGCGCCACTGCAGACCAGCTTGATTGTAGTCACCAAATACGAAAGCGGGAGAGCAGGGACTTAATTGTGACGAAATTGACCCTAACGATTCCACATGCTCACGGATGATCGTGCAGTCGTTTTTGCGGTCGGGAGGCAGGTAGATTGCGCCTACACTAAGCTTGCTTTGTGGAAGTTCTACGACAATCCACAGCTGTTCCAGTTGACTGGAAATAGGTGACGTACTTACGTAGCTGGCTAGTCTAGTAGATACTGCAATCAGGACTCCGCCACCGCGCGATTTTTGACTGTTTAGGGCAGACCGGTCAGTTCTGAAGACGGAATAGAGTGACCCGAAAAGTTGCGATGAGTGAATTCGGTCGTCCAGCCACGTTTCCGTCAGCACAATCAAATCATATTCGGCCTCCGCAACAGCCAGGAAAAACGAGTCGATTTTAGTCCTCAGCCCACGCACGTTTTGGTAGTAGATCCGGAGACCATTCGAGGAGCAATCACGGGAACTAGAAATCGAAAGGACATCAGGAACCGAAAGCTCGGAATCGCTAACATACTCGCCTGAGGTTGCAGGCCGGAAGCCCCCGATACCATCACCGACCACAGGACCGGGACGATGACGATGGCGGATGTCTGCAGCAAGCGCGACTGGGTCGGGAGGTTCGGAAGCTTCCTCAGTGCCTGTTTTAGGGTGTCCCGGATCCGAGGAAGAGCAGGTGGCGGCATAAACTTGCTGGTAGTTGGCAGGACGGATGCATGGACATGATGTGGCTAGTGTGGAGATCGCAGAACCGGAAACACAGCTAGAAGTTGAAGCAGTATCAGGCAAAGGAGAAGCTGAATCGTCAATATACTTGCCAGTAATAGCTGGTTGGAAGATCCCCGACCTACATCTACACTCAGGGCCGAGACGACTATGCAGAGCGCTGGCTGGAATAAGCGCGACTGAGGCAGAGAAATCAGGGGCTTCCAAAGTGCTATCCACGATGTAAACATCATGAAGCGTTGCACGGGAACACGGAAACTGATCAGGCAAATGACTGTAACTAATGTATGCATACTTGCCTGACGACGATGCTCGGGAGACCTCACCACCGAACTCGACCGCAGGGCCAGAACGACTCTGATGGCAGGAAATAGAACGGCTTTGATGGCGGGAAACAGCTAGCGCGACTGGATCGAGTGGTTCGAGGTCTCCCATAATGCGACAGGCAGTGCGTTCTGGTCTACAGCGCTCCAATTCACAACGCAAAATCCAATTCTGAATCAGCAGACTGGGTCTAGTCCGGAAATGGGAGTTGAAAACTCGGAAGGTCCCGGAATAGGAGAGATCGTGATGGTAGGCGTGTTCAAACGAGGCAACCACATGTTTTTTTAACCGTCTTCAAATTCACGGAACAAAATTCCTTTCGGCCATGTATCCGATCTAAAAGCAGCTTCGCGTAGTTTGGGATCCATTCCGACTTTGTACGAGATGAAGCTCATACGGCTGATGTCGGATCCTTTTTTGACTAGCGGCACAACCTTAATCGGATCTTCACACTGTACACAACCTTTGACCAGCTTCTCGATTGATTCAGATTTCACGCTAGGACGAATACGAGAAAGGTAAAAGCCAAAACAGCCAAGAATAGTGAAGATTGAAGGTCAACTTTGGGTCCAAAAGAACACCAAGATCAGTAATACGTTCTACTCTGCGAAACGTTACATTGTCAATGCAGTAGTCGTAAAGGATTGAACTCTTAGAGCGGTGAAACGTCATCACTGCACACTTTGGAACGCTGATGATGAGCTTATTGCGACGGCACCAATCCACAAACAAATCTAGCAGAGCTTGAAGACGATGACAATCCTCAATCGAGTGAACTATGACGTATATAGCTTAAGATCCTGCATAAACGAGCTTGCATTTAATTCCCAACGAAGCTGCTACGTCGTTGAAAAATAACGTAAACAAAAGTGGACCCAGGATACTTCCCTGAGGTACTCCAGAGGTAGTTCTTCGAGCGATTCAGGACAAATTCGCTCAAGATGATCTCAAACAGTTTGGACTGGCAGTTTACTCCTATGGTAAAATCCATAAGCAAACGTCAGACTGTGCGAGAAACATGGCGGACTTCGTACTATCCTTTCACTCCACTAATAATTCCCATAAGAATCTGTCAATCTTTACTAGAAGAGACGATGTTTCGGCGGTGCCGTCAACGCCAATAGACCTGCCGATGTAGAATAAATTGAATTTGCAACCTCATTTGTTGCCAGAGTACTAAGCGTTACTACTTAACTAGTTGTAAAATACTGGGTAATTTATTTCGCTTCGTTCGTACACCAATAAGTTTAAATATAAATATAGTTGAACTATGTACTTGAATTTCGATTATTTCAACGTATGTTTAACATACAGATATTTTTTTTTTTTTTTCGAATAAAAGCTTCAATTCTGCAGTCAACCCTAGTACCGTCTATTGTAGTTCAACAGCGGGCTAGGTCTGAAGATGATCCGCGTACGTTCCGCCACATCGTCGTCGTACCGCCGCAGGAACCGATCACCAACCGAATGCGCCGGATAGTCGTACTGGTACTCGCGCGGATCTTCGTACACCGTGATGGGTGCATGCGGTGCCGTCTTGAACATCGGTCTCGGTTCGTGGAAGGTGCGTCGCTGAAAAAGTTCATCGTAGTTGCGAACCGGAACCATCGGCGGAAGGCCCGGGTAGATTTCCTGCCCATAGTCGTGCACGTGATGATCGCGATCGTCGCGGAATCCGTCACGGTAATCGTGCAGGTTGCCTAGTAGAACAACATACTTGATAAATTTCCTAGATTTCAACAACAACAAAAAACCAAACTTCACAAACCTCGATCGGCAGCCGCCTGATGATGGAAGTCACGCACCCCGCGAAGATCGAATCCTCCGAAACGATCGTCGTATCGATCCCGCAGCTGATCGTTCCTCAGCTCCTTATTGTACAGATGATCGTTATAGTTGTTCCGCAAGTTCTGCCGATTGTCGAACACCTGCTTTCCACCGCGATCGTCCGAGTCTTCGTAGAACGAACTCTTGCTGCCCGATTCGTCCTTGTGATACGAATTCGTAAATCCCGACTTCACCTGCTTTTGATTGTGGGACTTATCGGCTTCATAGTTCTCACCAGCCAAGTGCTTCACCTTATCCTGCGATACACCCTGGGAGGCATCCGCTATCCTGTGCCCATTCACTTGGTTGTCCAGTGCGTGATATCGAACCGCATCGGTCGCCGAGTTGATCTTGCCACCTTCATCGAACACATGATCACGATTAAAGTTACGCAAATCCTTCCCTCCTTCGGACGTTCCCCTGCTGGATGCACCCTTGAGTAGTTTCGATTCCGACACAACTGCCGTACCGTACGGATACCGGTCCGCATAGGGATACGTTAGGCCACTTCGCACCGATCCGACTAGGATCAACACCACCGGAACACAGTTTAGAATCATATCGTTTAGACACCACGCGCTTAAAGCAACTAACTTGTACCAGTCGAACAGTGTCGTATATATACGGCAGCGGTGATCAATGATCCAGAAATGAAGCCACAAATCGATCGTGCGTCTTCTCTTGTGACCCTCATTGTATGGCGGGGTGGTCGGGTTTCGCCCTGTCATCGCCCGAGAGGGCGTATTGACGTTTCGTCACAGTTTCGTCGCTTTAATTCAGGAATTTCCGCGACCACCAAAGTGTCATCATCGGCTTAAGACGTTTAGGTGGAAGACATGACCCTTCGGAAAAGGGATCATGGTATTTTTTTGGGACAGTTAATTCGAATTCAATCTAATTTCTTCGAACAAGCTCAACGAGGAATTAGAGGTCATTAACAGAGCGCGATCGCGGTACAGTCAGTGGTGTGTTGACGTGGTTCCACTTGATCGAATGCAGCTACGATCACTGGCTTCGAGCTGTGTGACCAATGGATTTGGTCGGTCTAATTGATCAAGTCTCACGAGGTGGCAGATCATCGATGCGTACCTATCGTGAACTGTCTGTTCGCGTATCTAGCTGTAAACTTTAGTTGTTAGGAAAATATCAGCAGAATTGAAATCGTTGAACGCTTGATTTGATTATAAAGTCATAAATTACTGAAAGCCTTTCAACCCTAATATCCATTCTGTTCGACATCGATTTAAAATTAAAAAAAAATGTGGGAAATAATGGATTCTATTGATTGCACATCTTGACTGGATCAGAGCAGTTCCAAGCCAAATGATGAATCGGAAAAACTTGACATTCTCCGATTTGCATAATTACAGGGGATACTCAAAATAACTAGGATAGGCAAATTTTTCGTCAACTTTGGAGTGTTGTAACTTCGTCAAATGAGGTCTGATTTTAATTATTTCAAAAGCATTCAACTGGAAAACTAATATAATTTTATGGTGTTGCCACGAAAATAATCATGGTCACCAGATACCGCAGATTTTCCGGTTTTTCGGAGGGCTTGTCTAACTTTCTAAATTTGTGTTGTGATCTTCTATAGAATGCTGGTTGAAAATCGATATAAATTCACAGAAGCAAGAACCATTTCCAAAGCGAATGATACATCAAGAACTAAAATTGGCATATAATCAACCAAGATATGGCCATTCCCCTGAAATCGGTTCTGTTGGAAGGTTCTGAATGCGGTCAGATATTTTAAACACTCAAAACATACCGAGTGATTTTTTAATCACTCAAAACATACTCATTCTACATGGTTTTTAACCCACAGGCTTTCGATAGACTTTAACCGAAGACTACAAATCAAGAAAACTGGCAACTGTTCCCTTCTCCCATACAAATGTCAAACGTCACTGATAACAGCGCCTCTGACAATCAAAGGTGGAACTTTAAAGCACAAGTGTTAGCGAGACTGCTTATTAACAGTGACTGTGTGTGTGACCTAATGTCACCGAAACAAATAATCATAACACGGTACTCGTTGTTGTTTTTGTTTTGCTCTATAAAGTTTCACGGGAATTTGTATCCTAATCACAGCAAGCCGGTGGTTTTTCAACTCCAACCCGAAAAACTTGTCATGGTGGTCATGGTAGAGGATTGAAACTCGGGAATATTGTTTACTGTGCCTGTTGGAAGCAATCAAATATAAGGAACTACCGTCATTCGAAAGCTGCTGAAAATTCAAGGATTCAAAAAGAAGAAAGATCCGGTTCCTACATCACGATCCAACGGAAGGCGTAGCAGGATCATATGTTGGAGAAAATGAAAATTAAAGGTTGAAGGACTACAATCCCAAACGGTACATATTTCCATTTTAGATATTGTCAGAACATGAAACCACCGGATAGTGATCCTCTGTATGCATTAACAATTCTTGGAATCGACCAACCACTTCCAGAGAATGATAACAACAGTGTCGGATTGGCCAGTGACATTCAAATGGTCAGCGAGTACTAAGCCAAGTTGCCCTCCATTATGGCCAGGTGCCAATGCCATGCGGAACGGGCATGCATTTTACTAATGCACCATACGAATGCTCATAAATGCATCACTAAAGGGCTTAGGAAAAGAGGAAGATAATTCTGAGATAGCAAATTAATGATCGAGGAAGGTCCTACCATCATTGTGCATGGCATCATTGCCATAGTTTTAATTTTCAAAACAAATTTACTTACGTTCAATTTCAGCTGGATTTCTAACTCGTTGTCAGCATAAAGCAAAGAAAGATACGTTTCACTTTTTACGACAATCATAACAAAACCAATAATTGATAGCTAATTATTTCTACCTATGCGTGTGAATGCACTCGTGAGTTAACACACACCATCATACACAGGTTCCACTTTTGCTCGGAAGAGGCGTTGCCCTTACTGTCTCCTGGTTTTTGCAGAGTTGCCAGTCTTCTTGATTTGTAGTCTTCGCTTTAACACTCCGAATACGATGCCTCCAAAAAACGTGTAACGGAAAGTTTACAATGGCATAACTTAGCCATTTCTTGATGAATTTAAAAAATTGTGGTACTTCTAGAATTCCTAGGGTCTGTAGATTATTTTGATATATTGAAAATAGAGTCGTCTACCTTATTCAAAAGCGAAAAGAGTCGTTACCAGTGCTGTTAATTTCCATATCATTCGATTGAAGATGAACCAATACAGCCATTCAATCAATTCTGTGAAAACGAATTCTCACATGACCATATTTTGAAGAGCCCCTTTTTCATTCCATACTCTTCGTCACTGTCAATTGAGTCACTCAGGCTGTGTTCCATTTGGTGAATTTTCACTTAAATTTGACAGATGAAACATTTTCAAATAAACACAGCCTCACTTTAATTTTATACACGACAGTGGAGTATGGAAGAAACCCAGCAAAATAGTCCCGAACAGATAAGTCGACCCCGGTGTAGCGGTTGGCATCCATACCTCTCACACCACAGTCTCGAGTTTAAATGTCACCCCCGGACAAGTCACGAATGACCCAAGAGCGTTAAAGGGACTATAAAGGTCGATGTCGGCCCAATGTCAACATCTGGTTGGGGTTTGTTAAAAGTCAGGTTGGTGTTTTTCGCCGGAATGTCGACCAGTTTATGTGTAGGTTACACTCAATTGAATGACATCAAGCGTTTCTCAAATGAGAATGAACCATGCATGCCTTCGTCAAATGGCTAAGCAACTGATATCAACCATTCGAAGGAGGTCCCCTTCGATAGCGGATAGCTGCTTTTATCATTTTCTTCAAAAATGTTCAATTGATTTTGAGAATTTACAGTACTGGTCGTTACACTGTTTTTTTTAAAGGAGTGTTTATGGGTTTTGTAAGTGGCCTAGGATCCATAAATTACATTAATGGGCACAAATGTTCATAACTACCCAGAATACAGTCATGGTTCCTATATATGGATCCTGGAGACAACGGAACGGTCCTTCGGAAGATTCGGAACATCCGTAAAATTGATCAATCCACGAAACTGATCCTAGAGCTCCGCGTTTTTTTTTTAAACATTAGAAACTGTGATATAAGAAAGAATTTGGGTTCATGACATAAACACGGACCTGGATGGTCATGGGAGCGTGCTCAGGAAGATCCGAAACATCTGTAAAAGTGGTCAATCCATAAAACTGATCCTAGAGCTCCGCGGTTTTTTCGAAAACACTTTGAACTGTGATATAAGAAATAATTTGAGGTCGTGACATAAACATGGTCCCAGATGGCAATGAGACCATCCTTCGGAAGATCCGAAAGATCCTTAAAAGTGGTCCATCCATGAAACTGATCCTAGAGCTCCGCGGTTTTTTTAAACATTAGTAACTGTGGCGTCGCAGCCTGTTCCTCAACCTCCCCCGCTATGTCTGGAGGGGGATATGGAACAAAATTTTGATTTTCTCAAGCGTAATTGGGAAAATTACGCTAGTGCAATTGGCATGAATCAGTGGTCTGCCGAAGATGAACCGAAGAAAGCCGGTTTTTAATATCAGTGATAGGATTTGAAGCGTTGCGAAAATATTTCAACTTTCAATTGACGGAAGAACAGCGTCGCATGGTGAATGGTGAGCAGCAGCTCTCGCTGCTATCAAAGAAAAAGTTGTTCGTCCGCGGAATATGAACCTCACGCTTATTCTGGTCAACTCAAAATTGAGTCGAATGTACTCATCTCAGTGGCAAGTATGGCTACTCAAAATTGAGAAGCCTTATGTTGACTCACTTTTGAGTAAACTACGTTCTCACGTAGACTGAGTCAAATCCTAAGAGTTTTTGTTTTGATTTTTATTCAAGGAAATGGAAATTGCCTGCTCCGGATTCATTCTACCGGAGCAAAAAACGGTTCAACACCGTTTCCCTAAGCAATTCGTACTTAGGTACCTGAAGGCATTTCAGCCGGTTTTGAGTAACATTTTCTATGAGGTTTCCTCCGACATGACTGGCATTTTCTTCCAAGACCAGGATTTTGCTGACTGAGTGGCTTTTACTCAGTTTGACATTTCTCGTTTACTCAATTTTTGACAACTCGATACATCGGACGAAAGTGAGTACGATCGACTCACCTGGTGAGTAAGCAGAAGTTAGCGTGCTTGATCTGTTGGAGTTTCTCTCTGTGAAACAAGAGCTGGAAACGATTGATGAATTCCACACAAAGTTGAAGATGTTGGTGAAGCCGTGTCAGTTGGGGGAACTAGAAGATCGTTTTATTACATACAAAATCGTGACGGCTAATAGATGTCCACACCTCCGAAAGAGGTTAACAACCAATAGTGAAATAACTATCGAAAAAGCCGTTAATGATTGTCGACTGGAAGAAGTTTCTGCAAAGCGGATCCAGCAGCTCGGTTGTGAAAGTGCCTCTGAAGTGAACAAAATTGAGCATGATTGACCGCCCACGGTTGCTACTCTGTTACTGCCAGATCAGCTGTAATTACACAGAGAACCAATAGACGATGCTTGGGACTAGCAATCATCCTCAATGTGTAAAAACTGGTGATCTTAAATTAGGCAATACCAGCGCCGGCCGCGCCCGAACACAGGTCAAGAAAGGAATGGGAAGGATTGTGTTGACATGACACTCGCTTTGATGGAAGCCGAGAAATCCTCTGCACATCCACGAGGAGTCACTGGGATGTTGGGTAAGAGGGTAGGGTTTGCAGCAAGGTTCGTTTTGGTAAACGATAAACTGAATTGATGTTTAAACGATAGGGAGGGGTTACTGTATAAATAAATAAAAAGGAATGATCTCAGCCAAATAACCAAGTGGAGCTGCACCAAAAGCAACCGGCCAAATTCATATTATATTATAATAAAATAAAAAGTAAATAACAATGATAAGCTATTTGATACACCTTCTGGTCCTTCAGGATCTACAGGACAACTTTTTTCTAGAAATGAAAATTATAGTTATATAATGATAGTTATATAGTGATATAATGAGATTTTAAAAATGTGAAATAAAACTAATTTACTAGTCATGCAATATATAAAATAATGTTAAATAAACAAGTATTACAAAATACAAATAAGCTCGATTTCAATTAACCTCAATACATTTAACTGATTTCAACTTCTGATATTTTATTGGAATTGAAACAAACACTTTATTATGCACCATGGAATTTCTTAACGCAATATGGAATGCTTTTTTTAAAATATTGGTAAACTTTCATAATGCATCAATAGTCAGAAAAATCGAGGTTATTTGGACAGTTAACAGTTTTTATGCAATTGTAATCATGCATTCCAATGTTTTTTGTATTTTCCTGAACGAAGGCTGAAAATAGTGAATCATTATAATATTAATCTAAAAATGTCGAAGAGCTGAAAATAAACTTAAAGATTTAAATCAATGCATCCAGCCTAAACGGAGGGCTCGCGAACACAATAAGCTTCCTCATAACTCATATTCAGAATTTGATTAAATAAGTATTTACAAATATACAAATAAACATATCAATAAGTTATGTAAGGAAAGGAAAAATTAAATGGTTAATTTCACTGTCATATAAACGTTAAACATACATTAGAGAAATTCAAATGATGTTACGTTGCTTCTTCCAGTTGTGTTTTGACCCTGTTATAAATATTTATCAATGAATATTTAATAATAATATAATAGGACCTAGGATGTATTCAAACTCAAACTATATCAAGATGGAAATAAAATCATAGTGAATTATTCGTATACACCTAACCGTAAAAAGCCGAGGAACATGCATCATGCGACCGTGGTCATCACTCTGACAAATGAAACGATGAACGATGAACATACATAAATCTCGAATACTCCCCCGAAGGGACGCATCCACTCCCGCAAACAATGCATCCCATCGTCAATCCGGAGCAACCAGCATCCCGCCCACGCATGCCAACACCACCATCAGATAGGAGAAATTTTCCCCTACCTGATGGCGGCGCCACAACGCGCGGGCGAGCCACCAACCACACCAAACCGACAATCAAACGCACTGCCCACAAAAGCAGACACGACCCCTCGAAAATGCAATCGAGAAATGTGTAAGAACAATCTTCAACTGGAACATACTCACCAAATCAATGCATCCGGGAGCGCATTCCTGATGCTTATCTTTCTCTAGTCATCTCTAAACAACCACAACTAAACATCTTTCCACTCTGTGCACAAAGTAATGCATTTTGCAAAAACCTAATAATAGATCCACGCGGTCAAGTACCAGCTCCACCGTTACATTTCTTGGGTCGATTCTAAGCTACAATAAACTATCAAACATGACCAAACACAATCACGATAGTGAAATCGAAACTTAAACACACGAAATCTTTCCAATTCAGACACAATAGTTAGCTCCAAAAGCTCTTTCTACACATCAGCCAACACTACTAATAGCCTCACAATAATTATATTTAATTTTCCTCCCGCCGATTCTAGCCGCACAAACCGCCAGAAACACAAAATTCATATAGAACCGATCGCTTACTTCCACACGGTAAGAAAAAATACTCAAAATTAAGTTTAAAAAAACTCAACGTTGGGTTCTATCATTTGAGGTCCGCCGTTGAGTGAATCAGAAAAGCGGCGTTGGTTAAAATTTACTCAACTATTGAGTAATAATAAATAAACTCAAATATAAGTTTATTTTCATTGAGGTTGCTTTTATGCGCCTTTAACAATTTCATTTTCACAAGCGTTGATAGACGAGTGGTCAACACACGGGCCCCGTAATCTCAACGTCCATGGTTCGGTTCCAGTCTGCTCCGTTTTATAATTTTTTTGTCAACGCCAGGATTACTCAAAATTGAGTTTTTTTCTTTAACTTAATTTTACCTAGCCCCACGGAAGCCACGTGATGAGTGAAAGGAACTCAATTTTGGGTACTTTTTTCTTACCGTGCAAGCTCTGCTTGATAGCAACGATCCACACTACACCCACAGCCTTTTTTCTTTATTTTTTTTCCGTCATCCCGTCCGTTCCCGATGCTTTTTCTCACTCGAATTTTCTGAGGATTATCCATTCACAAAGCCAATGCTGCTGCTGGCTGAAAAACAAGATCCAGCAGAGCAGCATGCTATATGCGCGCGATCTTCCAACTTGCTTCTCTCTCTTCTTTCACCACGCTCTTCTCGCACCAGCTGACACGAATTCCGCGACGGACGACGAAATGTGATTTTTCTCATCATAGCGCACCTCCTCTTGCGGGCAAAATTAAAGGGGAGAAACAGAGAAAAGAACACATTTCACATACACTACAACGCGCCCCGGCCGGTGAAAAAAAACCAAGCAACCGATCGAAAAAAAAACATCATGGTGGACGAAAGATTGTTCTAATTCGCGACACAAATTAGGACCACCGATCGAGAAATTACGGCTTTTCTCAAAAATAATTTCTATATCCTATGAATTCTAATACTATAAACTAATACTTGACAATACATTTCATATTTAAAGCCGTATAAATCACTCGAAAAAGAACAAATTACCGGACGCACTTAAGACATCAACCGATCACGAAGGCAGTGTGGCCAGATTTCTCCCCTCTGAAGTGAACAAAATTGAATCGAAAAAGGAAAGAATCGAAGGAGAGAAGAAGTGTAAATTCTGTGGAGGACGTCACGTCTTCGAAAAGGGTTCTTGCCCTGCTAATGGACAAAAGTGCAGAAGATGCAAAAAGAAGAACCACTTTGAGAAGATGTTATAACTGATGTTAGAACTCAGCACTCACCAACTACCTACTCGGATATCAAACATACAGCACCCGGTCGACTCAGGCGACAAGAGCAAGCTCCGGAACACCCAGGGTCGGCTAGCTACCGGGTAATCAGAGGGTTTCGCGATACAAAAACGAAGAACTTTCACTTTTCTTCAAACGCATTTATTCGCCACTTTCTGTATTATGTGCGTGTTGTTCTGTGTTCATAATTTCGTGTAATATGTGTCGTGTAGCCTAATCGCTGTTCGCTGTACCGGTACATACCGCTGCTGCCGTTAATGGTGAATCGGGATGGCCGACACAGTGACTCCTGTCCTACTGTGCGGCCGGAACTCTCGCCAGATTGGCGAACCGAGCGGATGACGGGCCAGCGGGCGTTGCTGGACGATGGGATGGCAGGCGTCGTCCTTGGTTGGCACGATCGGCCGACCGTGGCAAGGCTACCTTGGTCAAGCCGAGAAGGGAAAACAACTTTGCGATTATGGCCTACGTTTGGCCAGATAATATTGTTTGGTCCTTGACAATTAGGCTCGGAAACTGCTGTTCTTGCACAAGAAACGTGAAGGTTCTGAATATATAATATAAATGATAAAAACCTATGAACTTGTGACCAAACGGTTACAATGTGCCCGAAGCAAAAGTGGGAGAAAATAAAAAGGTCAAGGAAGTGCTGGAAGACGATGACGCGAGTGACAGTAGTGAATCGTACGAGACCAGCGCATCTGAGGAATGCAATGCATCCAGTGGTGACCATGTCTTGGCAGATTTGCACCTAAAAATCAGTGATCGCTGGAAGACGGTGAAGTGCGAGCTTTTTTCAAACTACAGAGTTTTGGTGGAGGATCGATTCCGGTAATCGGCGAAGTGAAAATTCCGTGTCGCCATAAAGAAGAAAAGTACAAATTAGTACTGCAGGTGGTTGATGTTGACCATCGTCCGTTGCTATCTGCGAACGTGTGTTACAAGTTGGGGTTAGTGAAATTCTGCAACTCGTGAAGTGTTTCGTGGCTACAGAAAAATGGAAGGAACAGTGTCATTGGAGATCGACTCTACTGTACAGCCATAGAGGTAACTTTTAAACCAGAAGGTCCCGAAGAAACGTGCTCAACTTTTTGGCTCAGCTCTGGTACTATCTTCGGTCCCAAGCTAATCGATGCACCCCTCGAAACACAGTAAAATCCACGAACCCCTCATTTTATCTGTCAAACTTTCATAGCAAATCAAAACAAACATTGTGTAGTACTAGAATTCCGACTATAATGGGGTAAGTTAATCGTTCGCTTGGGACCAATAGACTAGTCAAGTAGTGAGATAATTTAAAATCGATAGTTTCGTATTGATTGTTGGTACAGCCGCAGATCCAACAACCTCGGCGCATACCGATCGCGCTCCGTGAACAACTTAAAGAAGAGCTGCTGAAACTGGAAAAAGACGGTATCATCATAGAGGTAACTCTAAGACCAGAAGGTCCCGAAGAAACGTGCTCAACTTTTTGGCTCAGCTCTGGTACTATCTTCGGTCCCAAGCTAATCGATGCACCCCTCGAAACATAGGAAAATCCACGAACCCCTCATTTTATCTGTCAAACTTTCATAGCGAATCAAAACAAACATAGTGTAGTAGTAGAATTTCGACTAGAATAGGGTACGTTAATCGATTTGCTTGGGACCAATAGGCTAGTCAAGTAGTGATCCAATTTTAAATCGTTAGTTTCCAACTGGTGGTATCATCGTGAAGGAATCCCGTCACACGGACTGGGTGAGCAATATACTTTTGGTAAATCGCTCATCATCATGTGAGTCCTTTAGAATCTGGCTAGATCCTATACCTTTGAATAAAGCTATTCGGCTATCAAATCTTCAATTCAATACACTCGATCAGATCATGCCGGAATTGGGTAAAGCAAAGGTATTTTCAACGGTGGATGCAAGCAAAGGGTTCTGGCAAGTTGTTCTTGATGATGCCAGCAGCCTCTTAACCACCTTATGGACTCCCTTTGGCAGATACCGCTGGATAAGGCTGCCATTCGGAATATCATCGGCTCCGGAGATCTTCCAGTTAAAGTTGCGGGAGGCGATTGGAGATTTGGATGGAGTAAAATGTCTTGCGGACGATTTGCTGATTTTTGGATGCGGTGAAACCTTGGAAGAGGCGATGCAGAATCACAACCGTTGTCTGGAGAAACTCTTTGAACGTCTTAAACAGTGCAATATAAAGCTTAATCGTTCGAAACTCGTGTTATGTAGACCGTCTGTTAGGTTCTTTGGACATGTCCTTACTGATAGGGACCTTCAGGCCGATGAGTCGAAGATATCAGTTATTAAAAACTATCCAGCTCCAGCAAACCGGAAGGACCTTATGCGGTTTGTAGGAATGGTGAATTATCTGAGCAGATTTCTTCCTAACTTTAGCGCGCAAGCACACTACGCAAGCTGATATCCGAAAAAGTTCAGTGGATTTGGAGTTCCGTTGAACAAAAGGAGTTCGACAAGATCAAGGCAATGGTGTCCGACGTCAAACCTCTTTAGTATTACGATGTGAAGCAACCCTTTTGGATCGAGTGTGATGCTAGTTCTTTCGGGCTCGGAGTAGCAGTATACCAGGACAACAGGATCATCGGTTATGCATCGCGAACACTGACACAAACGAAGAAAAAAAAACTACGCTCAGATAGAAAAAGAACTTCTAGCGGTGCTATTCACTTGTATCCGGTTTGATCAAATAATCATCGGAAACCCGAGGGTAGTTGTGAAGACAGATCATAAACAACTAATAAACGTCTTCCAGAAACCGCTTCCCAAGGCTCCGAAGCGGTTGCAGCACATGCTACTAAATCTGCAAAAGTACAACATCCAGCTCCAAAAAAAGGTTATCTTCCATTTAATTCCACTTTTTTTTCCAATTTTGGTATCCAAGAAGGATAAGTATTTCGACTACAATGTGCAGTCTTCATCAGTGTCATTCCCACTAAAGAACTTATCAAAATCTAACCCCCTTAAGTACTCATCTCCTAGGTAAAAAAGTACTTAAGGGGGTTAGATTTTGATAATGGGCCCAGCCATCCTGTAACCCTTGGATACGGAAGATTGTTCGTCGAAACAAAAAAAAATTTTTCACGAAGAACCAGAAGAATGCAAGCGGGACGGGAAGAACTTCCTGGAGTTTCCGGATGGAGACGTTATTGGAACAGCGGCAGCTGATCGATTGCATCCGGCGGGAAGCGGACGAAATTCCGGAGATCCAAGCGGCTGAAACGGATACGGCACAGGTAAAGGCGCAGAAGGAGACGAAGCTGGTGGAGCGGAAACTTCTGGAAGCTCGTTGCAAGGCGTTGCTGGTGGAGAAGATCGCAGATTCGCAGCTGGAGTACATCAAGGTCAAGTCTACTCCGAAGTCGGTCTGGGCAACGTTGCAGAACTTGTTCGCGAAGAAGGGAATTTCCGGCCAGTTTTACCTACTGAAGCAACTGGCCGTAATGAAGTACAGCGAAGCGGAACCGATGGAAGAGCACCTGCTGCGGTTCGAGAGGATCATCCGGGAGCTGGCCTCGGCGGACATCGTGATGCACGAGCGGCTGGTGGTGTTCAATTTGCTGCAAACCATGCCGAAATCGTTCCAGCAGCTGGTGACAGTCCTCGAAACCCTGCCGGCGGAGCAGTGCACACTCGAGTTTGTGAAGGCCAGGTTGCTGAGTGAAAACGTGAAGCGTCAGAACAACTGCGAACCGGAAGGCACTCTGGATGGTGAGTCGGCGTTTTTCAGTGAGCGGCCCAAGATGAAGTGTTTTTCCTGTGGCAAAGTGGGTCACAAACGCGCAAACTGCCCCATGAAGAAGGACTTGGCCCAACGGAAGCCGAAGAGGAAGGAAAAGGCCAACGTCGCTGGGTCCGGAGTGGCGTCTGTAACAGAGTCGGACGGTGAAGCTAAGCGTGACGGTGGGAATCTGAGTCAGTTCTGGTGGATTCTCGATTCAGGCGCCTCCGAACACATGCTGTAGTCAGCGGATTGCCTTCGAGACGTGGTGAAGCTGGACAATCCGGTGCCAATCGTGGTGGCCTCCGGGAAGGTCGTGTACAGCTATCACTCTGGCACGGTAAGCATGGTCTCGATGGTCGGAAAGCGTCAAATCAACAGCGTGGTGAATGACTTCCTGTACGTGCCGGAACTGCAGTACAACCTGTTTTCCATTCGGCGCATCGGCAAGCTTGGGATGCGTGTGACGTTTGGAAGAGAAGCACGGCAGCGAAGTGGTTGCCACTGGTAAATTGTCCGGCAAGCTGTACGTGCTGAACGCCACCGTGAAGCGTGGACCAGTGGATGGAGCGCTGGTAGTCTTGCCGGTGAACGAGTACGAGCTGTGGCATCGGAGGTTCGGCCACATTGGCAAGAGTGGTCTGAAGACTCTGGTGCGCAACGAGATGGTCAACGGCATGGTGCTGAGGAAGGACGCATTTCAAGACAACGAAGTGTGCGAACCTTGTGTGCTTGGGAAGCATGCGAGACAGCCTTTTGGAGACGTACCAGTTCCGAGATCCAACAAGCCGTTGGAGCTGGTACACAGCGACGTGTGCGGTTTCCTGACCCCGACAGCCTGGAACGGAAAAAGGTATTTCGTTACATTCGACTGGCTATGCGGACGCGAACTGGGCTACGGATATCAACGACAGGCGTTCGGTTTCGGGAATCCTGTTCAAGCTGTACGGAGTCACAGTCTGTTGGAGTATCCGGAAACAGAGCACCGTATCCTTGTCGTCGACCGAAGCGGAATGTTCCGCTCTAGCAGACGCAGCGTGCGAGGCCATTTGGATCGGCAAGGTCTTGAAGGATTTAGGTGTTGCTCGAACCGCAGTCGCCACTTTTATATGAAGATAATCAATCAACCATTGCTATCATGGAATCAGCCGGACCTTCGAAGCGTTTGAAGCACACCGACGTCAAGATACATTTTGTGCGGGAATGTGTAGCTTCGAAGAAACTTGAAGTTCGCTACATTCCAACGGGTGAGCAGCAAGCTGACTTGTTGACGAAAGGTTTATCGACGATGCCGTTCCGGAAGCACTGTTCGAGTATCGGAGTTTTCCCACGATCAGTTTGAGGAGGGGTGTCAAGAACGAGCAAACCGATCGTAGTAGCTCTATTAAGATGTGTTAGATCGTAGTAGTCATGAGTTTGAGTTTGAAGTTAAATAAAGCATTCTTCTAATTATCCTTCGACAGAAGTAGTCGTCTTTCCATAACTATCTACTATCACGACATCAGTTTGCAAAACTATGGGGATTTCAACATTCTACGTCTGCACCACACCACCAACAGGCCAACGGTAAGGCGGAGGCCGCTGTAAAAATCGCCAAACAGCTTATCCGTAAAGCGAGTGAGTCAGGACAGGATCTTTGGTTCGTAATTCAACTTTGGAGAAACACACCCAACAATATCGGAATTAGTCCTGCATCCAGATTGTTCTCACTGACCCGACACACAACGAATCTATTGCAGAAAGTCGTGGAAGGTGTTCCAGAAGCAATCAGGAGGAATCGTCCAACTTTAGGCACAATCATCTAAGGTCTGGTCTCCGGGATTCATCAGTAATCAACTTAGTGATCGATCATACGTAGTTAATGTGGGACTAAAAACTTCACAGATATTTTCTGCTCTATTGCTCTCTCGGATGATGTACGTTGGAATACTGCTGTGCAGTCTGGAGCCCGAACTACAATAATGGGGCTGAACGAATTGAATCTGTGCAACGACGTTTTCTTCGCTTCGCGCTCCGTAGGCTGCCTTGGAGATACCCACTTCATCTTCCAAGCTACGAGAATCGGTGCCAATTGATCAATGTCGAGCCCTTACGTAACCGAAGAGATGTTTTCAGAGCCTTAACCATCGCCGATACTCTGCAAGGAAGCATCGACTGCGAAGCTATTCTGCAACAAGTAAAAATTAATGTTCAACCTCGATCACTACGCAACGATCTAATGCTGAGACTTCCACTTCTTCGAACTAATTATAGCTTAGGGATCGCTATTTACGGCTTGCAGCGAGCGTTCAACCGAGTAGCATCGATGTTCGATTTCCACTTGACATGGAATATGCTTCGCCGAGGATTCTCTGCCTTTTTTGCTGATCGAAGGCGCTTGACGACCAACCGCTAAGTGTAAAATTTTAGGCTTATACATTTTCAGTTGTCGACTCTTATGACAATACCTATTGGCAAAATTGGGGCTGTTCTTTCAAATAAAACGACTGACTACTTCTTAGAAGTGCAACAAAATTAGGTGTAATTCATAGCAAACGGTTTCATAGGTGAGTTATTACGAGTAAAAACATTATCGAAGCAGGCTACAATATATTTCACTGCCAGAGCCTAACGTTGGACAACAGGAAAACTCAACATACGACACCAGTGGGAATAAATGCGGGAATATTCACGTAAACAGCTTGTTTATTTGTAGCTTCGGGAATCGATACATTATCGCTTTGATGGAATAGGCTCAATGTGATTAGAAGGATGAGAAAATGGATGTTAGTACGACGCCTTGTTCTCTGAAGAGTTTCGAAACTTTGCCAGTAAGGTTGGACTTCATTTCACCGAAATAATTACGTTCTGTGTGTTCGATGAATGTAAGTTTGAGGTTATGTATGAAGTTTCCGAGGGTTTTATGTCCAGTCCAGTCGAAACTTAGTTCATGTTAAGAGACGCGTGCAGTCCACAGAGGAATCAAAATGCAATTATTTTGGGGGTCAGTGAACTACGCCGTTTCTCTCCCAGAGTCTTACAGGACTTTCTTTGAGAACCCTTTACAATGTTAGGAGAATCTAGTTTGAAATGTTTTATTAATCCACTTAAGTTACCAAGCTATCAGCTATTTGAGATCATCGTTTAAAAGTGTTACTCCTCATTCATAAAACGACCAAGTTGGACCGAGTTGGAGCACGGAACTATGCTCGAAAAGCTTCCCTGAGACTTGGAGAACCTGTTAATCACTTGAAGTGATACGATCCAGCGTCCACCAATCATCGACAGAATGATTCTTTTGCAACGGCCACTCCCTTACAAGGTTTGTTTACAAAACTGGGGTTGCGGCCTTTTCAATTGTTGGTCGGCATATTCAACTGTCTTCAGTGTGAAATATTTCAGACCACGAATAATTGGCTGAGGCTTCAGTAGGCTTGGGGTGAGAATCGTGTAAAGTTCAAATAATAGATCCCAGAAGATCCGCTGAGAATTCTACAACCACCCCTATTCTGTATTTCGTTCGAAACGAAATTCCTATACAAAAAAATATTTTTTTGTATGAGAATTTCGTTTCGAACGAAATACAGAATAGGGGTGAACATCTCACATCAGAACCTACAAGCCTACGTGTCTTTGGGCAAGATAACCTGAAAGAATTTTAGAATGCTAGAAAGCACATATAATTTACCCGAAGAGGGGCCAGTTTTGGCACTAGACAGTTGATTCATAGTGCAATTTCACTGGTTCTGATCAATCACGGAGTAGCAACCATTTGATATGGGCAGTCAGTCGGTGCTCCAGTTTTTGGTCCTAGGTCCTAACTCAAATTTGAAATATATTTTCATTGTATTATTTGCATAGATAGTGTGAGGTGACTCTCCATTTGATTTACACGGAAAGTCACCTCACACGAATAAGGGGGTTTATCTCTCTCGAAAACTTACAAAAGCTCCTACTAGATTGATAGCGCACTGCGTCAACCTAAGATTTGATATGACTCCCTTCGAAAATAGGCCTTGCTTCCACGAAGGAGATCTGAAGATCCTTGGAGCGTAGCCATTTTTCGTCAGAACTAAGGCAAACATTTCTCCACCTGCTTTCTTGTCTCTGGCAAATTGCGTACTGCCCTCGGTGCTGCCTAGATGGTGTTTACTCTTTTTCGAATTTTGTATCGATTAGGGCTTGAAAAATGTTAACACTGAACTTGCGTGCTCAAAACTTGAACACCGATATTTCACATCCCTAGTAGGCGTTGAGCTTCGAAATTTCGAAGTAGTTTCCCGCTAAATTCCCTCACGTTTTGTAAGGGAACATAATATCTCTTATATAGACATTGTTAACTACAGACATGAAATTCTGATATCCAGGATGCCACGAATAATTAGTGGATTAGGTCAGTGACAATTGTCACTTCACTGTCTCCTCACCTCACACGCCGCGCAGAACAGACCTAGATACATCCACCCGAGCTATACGAGTGGCGCTGATTTCTGGTCGCTCAAATTTGCCAGAAGTGGTGGAGGTGGTCTGCTCTAAAGCTAGATCACCATATGACTCGTCATGCTGAAATCTCCCCTCGTTGCCATCAACATACACATAGGAACTAGGTTGTCCAGCAAATTCATTCGACGGAAAATCGATGCAGTCTGGCAACACTTCCCTTTATGCTTTGCAATTGCATAACTACGATAACTGCACATCACAACTGAGTTGCCATTTCTATTCAAAGCTGCGAAGAAAATTAAGCGTTCCAAGCAAAGGCATTCAACGGAAATTCGATATATTCCTCGAACGCATCTTTCCCCCCGGCATCACATAGCAAGTTTCCTGCTTCTCCCGGACAAAACTATCGAGCTCAAACGTTCAACCGTTTGCGGATCTCCTCCGCTAGCGATTCCAGTGGAACTTCATCCTCCTTGCGGGTTGCGATCTCCCTCAGCTTCACAATGCCCCGCGCCAGCTCCTCGTCACCCAGGACGATCGCGTACGGAATCTGATTCTCCTCGCAGTACTGCAGCTGGGCCAACAGCTTCGGATTCTGCTTGTACGGATGTTCCGCCTATGGATCGAAAACAAACCGAAAGTTTCAGCACATAATAATACCAGTACTCGACCTGAGCAGTTCCAGGCCAATAGCGAAAAAATACCTTCTCCGATTTGCATGAAGATTTGCGTAATTGTTTGTTAAATGGGCAATGATTTACATTTTTGCTAAAATTCGGCCATTTTGGATCTTGTAAAATTTTCAAAATGAAGTGATAGATAATTTTCCGTTTCCGTGCTAATTTTTTTTAAATTTTCAGATAGGCCCTTTTGAAAATGTTGCAAGATCCAAAATGGCCGAATTTTAGCAAAAAATGTGAATCATTGCCCATAAGAAACAATTGTGCAAAGTTGAATGCCAACCGGAAAAAACCAGCTTTTCCGATTCGTCATTTCTCGACTACTTTTTCGAAGGGACGTATCAGCTTTTGTAAACAATGCATTTGATCGTCGATTTGGCGTAACACCACTATCAGGTAGGGTAAAGTTTCTCCAATCAAATGCATTGTTTACAAAAGCCGATACGTCCCTTCGAAAAAGTAATCGAGATTTGGCGTGGAACTGCTGCTCACTTACACCTCTCGAAACGAACCTTAATGCCGGCATCCCACAGCTTGTTCAGCACTTCCATCCGCTTCAAATGCAGTCCCTTGTGCGCCGAAGCCACGTAGACCTCGATCTCCGTCGTGCGGATCTTCTTCTGCTGGTTCTTGGCTTCCAAGATCGAGAAGATCCGCTCCACGCCAATCGAAACTCCCACGCAAGGGACCTGTTTCCGCTTCGGATTGAACATACCTACCAGATTGTCGTACCTTCCGCCACCGGCAACCGAACCGACGCTCACTTCCTCCTCCTTATCCTTGCCCTTACCCTTACCACCAGCACCGCCCCCGTTCAGTACCGGTTCCGCCTTCAGCACCGCTTCGTAAATCACCCCCGTATAGTAATCCAACCCTCGAGCTAAACTCAGATCGAAGATGATCTTATCCTTCAGCCCGAAGACATCGCAATACTGCAACAAAAGTCGCATATCTTCGATACCCTCCATAGCCGTCTTAATGTTCTTCAACTTCTCGTCCTCGGCCAGTGTATCCACCAGCTCCGCTCCACCGTTCATCCGCACATACTCCCCGATCCGATCAGCTATCTCCCCATCCAGACCCTTTTCATCGATCATCTCCTTCCGAACTTCCTCCCACGGCGTTTTGTCCAGCTTATCCACCGACGAACAAATCGTCCGGAACTTATCCACCGGAACTCCGCACGCCTCGAACATACCATCCAGAAGTTTCCTGTGATTCAACTTGATCACAAACTCCCCCACTTCCAACTCGGTCAAAATCTCCACCACCACCTTCACGCACTCCGCATCCGGTAACATCGGATCGTACGTTCCGGCGATGTCGAAATCGCACTGGTAAAACTCCCTGTAGCGTCCCTTGGTCATGGACGGATTGTCTCTCCGATAGACCTTGGCAATGTGATACCGCCGGATGTTGAACACATTTCCCATCCCGACGAACCTCGCAAACGGCACAGTCAGATCGTACCGCAGGGCCAAAATCTCCCCACCCTGATCCTTCAGATCGTAGATCAACTTGCTGTCCTCGCCGTACTTTCCCGTCAGCACCTCCTTCAGCTCAAAGACCGGCGTGTCGATCGTTTCCGCTCCGTGCTTCTTGAACACGGTCTTAACCCGCTCCAGAATGTCCAACCGGAGGGCCATCGCTTCCGGGCCATAGTCGCGGGTACCTTTGGCTGTTTTCAGTGTGATATTCTTGTTGCCACGCTCCGGCTCGCCTTCATCGAGATTCAGCAGTTGGGCCTTCAAAGCCAATAGCTTTGCAACCTCCTCATCAATCTGCAAATAAGACCAAAGATAATGAAAGCGAAATTAGTGTGCAGTTCGGACAGTACCAAATCAGGACGAAGGTGACGCGAACCTGAACGATTTGACGTGAGTTGTCGTCGTCAGTGGTCGATCGCTGCAGCGAACAGAAGCGACAATTTCGGTGGCCAACGGTGGTGTTGATCCGACGACCAACGACAGACGCTGAATAGTGGGCACGATCAAGCCGTCCAGCAGCAGCGGTGGTGGGTTTGGTGATTGATCGTTGAAGCATGGTTACTGCGGAGACGCCGCCCCGACGCAACTGACAAAGCATGGCGTTTCTTCGGTTTTGTTAATAAAGTAAATTAAAGTGATGCGCGACGGTTACGCCCGGCGCTTCCGCTTCCAAGTCCGACAAATCGATTATTCCTCTTCTGGTGTTTTTTTTTTTTTGTTTTTACTGTACACGAAAGATTCAATAAACGCGATCGCGACGCGAGTCTAACGTGTCTTTTTAACTCTATTTGGCATGAGGTGATTGACTTCTTACTGCAGTTTGAAGGAGAGGCAAGATTTGCGATCATCATTGGCAAAAGTTGAAGCGAGACGCATAGAAGAGAAAGAGAAAATTGAAATCAAATGAGCAAAGTGTATTCTTGGCGGCGCGAGTGTCGGGACGATTAACAAGCGGCGTAAACTTTCTTAAAATTTGATTGCATGCTAAGTTGTTTTTTGGTGAGTCACAATTTTTTTTTTTTCACAATAACACATTTTTTTGAAATCAATAACTTTACGCGAGTTAAGACAATACATCATAAGCCAAAAGCAGAGTACTTCCCACACAGACACAACACATAAGCATTTTCATTTAATTCTTTTAATTTGGAGTACTGCCCATAAAAGCATAGCAGTCGCATCTTGATAGCATGATTTCCTGTTCACATGGGACTGTTATGCGTTTATGGGTAGATTCAGGATAGAAACTAGGGACACGCAATATTCTAAGTTCACTGCAGTTTTGTAATTGTAATTGTAATTTATTTAGCTTACGATACCCTGTTGGTTGTACCATGTTGTACCCTTTGTCAAGTCAAGGAAAACATATTTATAAAATATGAACTTTGGAAGCTAGAGAAAGTACAAGTTTTACATTTGATTTAATAACCCCGAAGGGCAGCCTTAAAGGCGGAGATGTTGTTTGATGGCTATCGACAGGTTATTCCAGGTGAAGGCACCGTCGACGAGCACACTTTTCTTTTCGGAAGTAGTGTGCCTCGGGATGGTGAAAGATAGAGCTCGATCCATTTGGCCCCTTTGAAGGTGTTGTAGCAGGTACTCAGGTAGGGATCCCAAGTACCCTTGCCGCATGAAACAGCTAATGCGGTTTCGGTAGTTGATTGCTAGTTCGTATCCTAGGGTTCCGTTTCGCACCGCGGCCGTTGATTCTCTATGCTGCAAGCGGTACACAAACCGAACTGCTGCCTTGAAGCACCGTTTCAGCCGTTCTTTGTACGCCGAAGACAAGGCGACAAGCCGGGATGATACACGACGTCGCAGAATGTGAAAAATGTCATGACGACAGCTTATATGAGCTTCTTCCGTGTTGGTAATGATAGTACAGGAGCGAATTTCCTGAATGTGTGCAGCGTTCCGAGTACTTTCGCAGTCACGTTGTTCACCTGAGCAGACCATCGCATGGTTTTGTCCATGTGCAGCCCTAGATTTAAGACTCTATCGGCTGCAGCTATGATTTCAGAGCAGAATACCTACAATGTCGGTGTTTGTTTCTACCGAGCCCTCCTTGCAAAAAAATAATTGTTTGTATTTTCTTCGGGTTGGGGAAAAGCGCGTTTCATCGTGCCCAACATTCGATAATCGCCAGGTCCGAGTTAACTGTTGCAATAAGTACATCAACTTGGTTCTTGGGATCTGAAATGTATATTTGTCTCTGCATAAAGTTGATATTGACACTTCAAATCCCGTGGCAGGCTATTGATGTACAAACTGAAAAGGAGAGCGCTCAGACAGGAACCTTGTGGTGTGCCATTGGTGACTGGATGCTCGAAGGACGATACATTGCCGAATTTTACGGTTTGGCTACGGTGACGAAGAAACGATGCAATCAGTTGAACGGCTTCAGATGTAAAGAAAAATTCATCGTGTAGCTTATCCTTCAGCTTCTGATGGTTTATACAGTTGAAGGCAAGTGAGAAATCTATCAGAACCATAACAGTACATTGATTACCATCAAAGCTACTGTAGATGTCATGGGTTATCTTGGTCAGGGCTGTTGTTGTGCTGTAGCGTTTCCTATACCCAGAATGATTCTTTGCTAATAGCTGAGGGTCTTGGAGATGACAGGAAGGACGGTGATAGATCGGAAGTCCTTCGGTTGTGTGGGGTTCGCTACTTTCGGAATCGGAGTGACGACTCCTTTCTTCCAGATGGCAGGAAACGAGTTGTTATCAATAACTGCATTACACACATTCACCAGTAGCGGCAAGATGAACGGGCATAGTAACTTTACGAAATATATTGCGATGGCATCTGTACCTGTGGCGTTGGTTTGAATCTCCGCTATTCTTCCTTCAACTTCTGTAGCATCAGTGTGTCGACAAAGTAGACGGGTGGACAGTACAGCCGGCCAAACCACTTCCAACGCTAACCGCCCGTAGAAGACGTGCACACGCACTGGTCACAAAACGGACTCTTGGACAGGAATTCAGCGTAGTCGCAGGTAATTTGCTGCATAAAAGATGGCGACGATGATGCTAACATGTTCGTTTTAATTAGGCACTTTTCAAATCGGCTTGAGCCAGGAACAGTGATCAACCGGTCGCTACACGGACCGCACGGAAAACGACTGAATTGGAACGAGAAAGAAGCGTCCCGATCCGAGGGTGAGTTTCACGGCACAAGTATTGTCTCTGCCGATATTAATAGAAAGCCTTTTCAGGGCGCTTTATTTTTCCACGGTCTCAAGATTCGGGAAGTGCGGGAAGGCCGACTGACGTCGACGGAATTGGACCACTCGATGGTCAAAGACGGTAGTGCGACGAGGACCGACTACGGAGCTCCGTGTGACGGCAAGCGATTGGACCGCTCGACGGTCAAAGACGGAGGTGAGACGAGGACCAACTACGGAGGCCCGTGTGACGGCGAGCGTTGGTACCGTGCGGCGAGTGACCAACAGGACGTCGGTCTCAGACGGAAGCGTACGACGATCGTTCGTCGAGTTGCCGACTAGACGCCGGCGGGAAGCTAGTCAATCGCGAGCCCCTCAGTGGCAACAACGACGGCGAGCAGGAGAACATGTGAGTACGTTCCAATGTACGTAGTGGGCGGAAGCTTTGCGACGCCGAAGAAAGAAAGGAAAAAAGAAGAGTTATGTTGTTTAGCAAGCATTAGACAGGTCCAGGAAGAGTAACAAGAGTAGGAGAAAGAGAGAGAGAGGAGCAGGAGCTAGGAGGGGAAAATATGTGGGCAATGAGAATACACGTTTGTTAACAAGTTATGTTCTCATGATTTTGTTTGATTTGTTGGTGCACATTGCCTTAAGTGTTTGTGATTAGTCCGCCCTATGGTAGTTCTGCTCTACCGCAACCGGGGAACTGTAACACTGGCGCCCAACGTGGGGCTCGAACCCACGACCCTGAGATTAAGAGTCTCATGCTCTACCGACTGAGACTCTTAATCTCAGGGTCGTGGGTTCGAGCCCCACGTTGGGCGCCAGTGTTACAGTTCCCCGGTTGCGGTAGAGCAGAACTACCATAGGGCGGACTAATCACAAACACTTAAGGCAATGTGCACCAACAAATCAAACAAAATCATGAGAACATAACTTGTTAACAAACGTGTATTCTCATTGCCCACATATTTTCCCCTCCTAGCTCCTGCTCCTTGTCCTCCGCCTTGGTTATTGGCCCCTCGTTGTTCGGCTGAAACAGTTGCTGGTGCTACGGTTTGAAGTTGACGATGACCATCGCAGAAGAAGCGATTGAGTTGTTCTGGTTCAATTTCATCCATATCGTTTCTTTGCAACCGAGATAAGTGAAGCAGCTCTGTCACGTTTACGGATGTAGTCGCACCAATGTTCGTCACCTTTTCTGCGGTTCACATATCTCATGGTTACATATCTGAAAATCGGCTTGGAGTCTAACAGTATCAATAGCACGGAAATCTCTTACTATAACTCGTTGCGCTTACTGTTTTCTGATTCGAACATCAGATATTAGGAATATTGTCTCGTGGTCAGAAATGCTATTGGCGATTGCTTTAGCAGCAACGATGGTTTGTGGACAGTCAGTTACCATGAGGTCAATAGTAGTAGCGGTCCTATCCGTAATCCTAGTAGGTGTTGTAGGGAGGACAGAGAGGTTGAAAGCGTCGTGGATACGACTCAGTGCTGCATGATTCCCTATCGGATGTGGCACAGTCTCCTAGCAGGAACAGCCTGTCGAAAACAATCTCCTGTAGGTCGAAGAGTAGTTTTTCATATTATCTCGCAAAGTTCTGGTTGCCTACGTTGGGATTGTAGATGACGGATGTTCAGGTCATGTATTCTGGTTTGGACGACGAGAAATTCGAACCTCTGTCCGACAGGAACATCGGGATTGAGGGTAGACTTAAGAATTGGTGTAGCTTTTATCCCTTTAAAAACATACAGACCAAGCCCTCCACAGCATTTACTACCGCGGCCTTTGGTTGATGGTAGACAATGCTTAATTAAGTTGTAACTTGAGCTTGCTTGAGCTTGAGCTTGATTGACCGCCCACGGTTGCTACTCTGTTACTGCCAGATCAGCTGTAATTACACAGAGAACCAATAGCAGTGCTGCAAAATCTCGACAATACACGGTAATATTGACAATTTTGCTTTGGTCACTCATTTGAGCTAACAGTCATAGTCAAGGCAAACCATGTCAATTGTCAATGACAATGCTGTCAGTGACGAACATGTGTAGATTTTTATATTAACCAAAATTGTAACAAAATTTACTAACTTGAGCAACACAATTACATGAAGCCGTTAATGTGAACAAGCATCTACCTCCTGAACTACTTGGTTAACAATAATGTGACACAGAATGTATGAAATTACACTTTTTGTTACCAGGTGAATCTTTGTCATTGACGAAAAAATGAATGAGATTTTGACGAAGGTTTTTTTGAGGATCAAGTCTGTCAGTGACTATGTGAAGAACAATTTTGTCAATATCGCGCGAAAGTCTGTCAATGACAATGACAAATCTCAGCACTGACCAATAGACGATGCTTGGGACTAGCAATCATCCTCAATGTGTAAAAACTGGTGATCTTAAATTAGGCAATACCAGCGCCGGCCGCGCCCGAACACAGGTCAAGAAAGGAATGGGAAGGATTGTGTTGACATGACACTCGCTTTGATGGAAGCCGAGAACACCTCTGCACTTCCACGAGGAATCACTGGGATGTTGGATAAGAGGGTTGGGTTTGCAGCAGGGTTCGTTCTGGTAAACGATAAGCTGAATTGATGTCCAAACGATCATATAACGCGAAGGAGCTTGGGACTAAACCTACGGTCTTCTGCTCAGTAAGCAAAAACGTTTGCCACTAGGCAGACGAGCACCTTTTTAATCACCGAGTTGCTGTTATTACCATGTAGTCATATTAACAAATAAAACGATTGACGAATCTTGAATGTGGATGGGCCTGAGATTAGACTCATGATGTTCTGCTCATTAAGCAAAAACGGTTGCTCTAAGGCCACCGAGCCCCTCATATCACATAATACCGTTGCTCAAATTTTTGTATCCATTCAAACCCGGAACCAACGACAACAACGAGTTTCGCAAAATACACGATACACAAGCGATTTTACCATTTCAAATCCGAAAACTAAAAACTACGAAAAAGTACTTAGGCCTTCATTAAGTTCCACTTTCACGCGACGTTCAATGACATGGTCCTATCCAGGATTACGTCTGAAAAATCCAAATCTGGCCAACGCCCACCCTAAACCTGTTCTAATCCACCTGAAATGACTAACGAATGGAAGACTTTCACTACCCAGCCATGTAATAGTCTCATTCCGTGCCTTATGGCAACTTGATGATTCTATTGCGTTCATCTTTTGCCACCACCCAGGGGAGACTTGGTCCTGTACCCAATGCTTAACTTATCTCCATTCCACTCAGCTACTCGCAATTCCTTGTGATATAGTGGGCGGAATATTATTATATGAGACAATTCAATGCAGACGTCTTTCCAAATTTGGCAGATCGACAGGTAATCGGTGAGTTACCAAGATAGTTGCTATTCAACAACTCGACAACGTCCCATCGTCAACGCCTGCTATGAGAATTTCCCATTGCAGACGTCAACGAAATGACGTCATCGAGCTATCGATCAACTACCCTGGTTATCGCCTGGTACCTTATAGCACGATGCTAGGAGGCGAACCGGAAGAATCGATGAGCTACCTCTCCCCCCTTTGAGCTTAGTTTCTGTAACGCCGAAGAAGTGGTACTGATTCCTGTGTAGTAGAAGTTTCATGCCATCGATGTGGCATTCAAGGCCACGGACGTTAAGATGGCCGAGTCGCATGTTGGTGTAACTGTTATTTGGCATATTGTAGGAGGTTGTGTGTATCGTTAGCGCGTTGGTAGTTACTCTTGGAAAGAACATTCGGATTCGGCGTCGAAGAATATCGAAGATCCGTCGAGATGAGAATCTGTATTAAGCAGCTTGAGGAGATGATCGGTGTCTACGATTGGGGTATACTTTTTCTATCCTGGGAGTCGAATAGAGTGCTATCGTTCTTGACGAACACAGACTGGATTAACTTCTGCTGTTTCATTCTTATTGCCAGGTTTCGAATCCGGAAGCTTTTGATGGATAGCATTATTTTAACGGGAGTCCGGATTTCAAGTTACACAATTTAGCTTCTCTATGTTTCTGGATATTCCTCAGAACATCTGATTTTAGTTCGACGTTATCGAATGCCACCAGGATGGTTGGCGTGAGTGATCGATCGCTCCATTTGGACGGTTTCACGGGTAGACGGAAGCAAGCAGTTACATGGGACATGACATCTGGGGTGCCTAGGAAACACAGGAAATACTGTACGATGGACCGAACGTTTTAGCCTACTTGATACGGTACTTTGTTGATAGCGATACGACAGCAGTTGACACCTTGCGAACAAACTCTGGCAAGCCTAACTCCGGATTCGATCGCTTCAAGTTTCTCTACTACTCCCTCGACTAGTTTCGTAGATGCAACCTGTTTCTCCAGTTGGGCAGCGACGGTGTAGTTTATTTTGGATCCTGCCAAATTGTTTCTTCGTTCTGTTAGAGTGTTAAAGTGACTATAATAAAAAAAAAGAAAATGAAAGAAAAACATATCGAGTGGAACAATTTCAGACAGGAATCGCAACACATCCATCCGATTTCAGTGTCCGTCTTCTTAGCTCGTTTTCTTGTCCTTTTCTTCCCTTCTGGAGGCTCCTCCAGACCGCAGGTTCCACAGATACCATCGCTCATTGTGATACAACCATTGCGCTAACAATTCATTCTATATTTTTATCGCTGCATATCTGTAATAGGCAGCTGATGAATTTACGTTTTCACAGAAAGTTCGCACTGTCCCTCTCCGATCCAGCAGCTGGGTACCCCGACGGTGGTCAACCAGGAACGACTCGTTGGAGACCCCGACGGTGGCCGCAATTTCCAACGACGAGCAATAAAGAACCCCGACAATGGAACTTTGCTCGATGACGACACAGTGAGGTTAGGTTTCGTTTAGGTTTCACTTCGGCACTAGTGGCACGTTATTCGCAAGAATTGAAATCAAATGCGGCAGAACTAGCAGCTGGGTGCCCCGGCGGTGGAAAACCAGCTCTAATAGTTGGGAGCCCCGGGTGGAAGCAGTTTCCCAACGCCATACAACAAGATGCCCCGGTGGTGGCAATCTTGCTACGTATATTGAGTTTAGAGATGGCGGCTGGAAGGTGAAAAACTTCCTCGGGTCGACCGAGAAAAGATTCGTCGATTCCCTTCGAACTTTTACGATTTCCGACCTTCCTGTTTACGGTATATTTAGTCGTGATCGGACGAGAAAATTAAACAAATTTTTAGCAGCAAGCAATAGTTTTATACATTTTTTTTTAATTAGTGCGATAACTATTTGCACATTGGTGCAGTACGTTAATTACTTTGTACGTTTATTAATTACAGTCAAAGTTTCTCATTTAAAGTACGTTTTTAACATGTTCAGTTAGGGGCCGTCTCAACCACCCGGTCCGGTTGGCGAATTAAAACGGTTCCTGCGGAAAGCACTAGACGCGAACCTCCTCCCATATAACCATGGCAAAGGAAGAAAATCGACGTAATTGTTGACGCGCCCATATGGAGAAGTCATGGGTGTGACGATAGAGAGTAGAAGAACAGTCGCGTAATTTACAGTGAATAAAAAGAAAGTTATTATTAATCACAAACGTGTTCTTTCGATTCCATTCGTATCCGTTCGCCACAGAAGTATTACGACAAAGGTAATTGCTATTTATTAGATATGTTTGCAAACAGTGACAGATAGCGGACATGAAGATCCAGTGGAGGTGCCGGGCAGAGGTGTTATATCGTAAACAAATGGGAAGTTTCAAATTCGCTGTTGTCGCCGTCGTAGTCGCACAGCGTTCGTATGAGAAAATGGAAGAGTTGCCAGTCTTCTTGATTTGTTGTCTTCGGCTTAATCCAGTTTGTGTTTTTTTTTTCATCGATTCGGTCACCCGAAAAGCAACGTCGCGAATTTATTTTGCGCAAGCACCTGGAAAATCCTCAACTCTTGTAACGATCAGGAATTTTGCATAAATTTGTATATAACTTAATAGTTTTAAATTGTTTGAATTTAATTCATTAGTGTACGAAGTAGGGGCTACAAAATGGTGAAGGAGCGATATACCCAGCTCCGGTCCTCACAAGTTCCTACCTCACGCCTCCACGAGTCATATGATCACAAAAGACTGCCAGCTGAAACATGGACACATCTGGTTCGCGTAGCCTGGGCAATGTTGTCAATCCGACAATAGCAGAGTGAGGAGGTGCGACGCGAACACTGGCGCGGTAACCATAGCACGGTGGTATAGGAAATGCTGCGCCAACCCGAGCGATTGTTCACCATGGAGGTGCGGCTCAAACAGCGTCTGACTGGCATCCAGCGGCTGAATAAGAAATGCTCTTGACCGGAAGCCAGCCCTATCACGGCGGGTAGGAGACCTTAGGCCAACCACCTACTGTCTCTGAAACCTTTACAATTGTTACAGAAACCAACAGAGAAAGACATCGAACTGATTTAACGGCAACGACTTTTAGCGCAAAACAACGGACACGAATTGGATCATGGAATGTATTGACGTTAGCCCAGCAGGGTAAACTGGCACAACTCGCCAACGAGGCGCGACGTATGAAGCTAGAAATCCTGGGACTGAGTGAAGTTCGTTGGCCAAACTTTGGAGAACACAAACTGCCGTCGGGACAGGTACTACTATACTCTGGAATTCGAGGTGAAAACGCTCCCGGCCATCGTGGAGTTGGTCTCCTACTTAGCGTCCAGGCAAGTGCTGCGCTCATCAAGTGGGTGCCTGTTAATGAGAGGATAATCGTTGCCAGATTTAGAACACGGGTTCGTAACCTTACCATAATCCAATGTTATGCGCCAACCGATGCTGCCGAGCTACAGGACAAGGAGAATTTTTACAGTCAACTGAATGCCGTCGTGGATAAGGTTCCAAAGGGTGACATCAAGATCTACACTGGCGACTTCAATGCGAAGATCGGCTCCGACAACACGGACTATGAGCGTGTCATGGGACGCCATGGTCTCGGCGAAATGAGCGAGAATGGTGAGCTGTTTGCAGAATTTTGTGGCAATAACGACATGGTGATCCGGGGCTCGCTCTTCCCTCATCGGCCAGTGCACAAAGTCACGTGGGTTTCCCGTGATGGACATACCGAAAATCAGATCGACCACATCTGCATCAGCCGAAAATGGAGACGGAGCCTTCTTGATGTCCGGAATAAACGCAGCACCGACATCGCGTCTGACCATCACCTTCTAATCGGTGAAATCCGCCTAAGCATGGCGCGGATCCAGCGACGGGAGGAGAGACTCAACACACGCCGACTTGAAGATCCAGCGGTAAAAAGGTCCTTTGTTGAAGAACTTGAGACTCGAGCTGCGGACGTTCCAGAAGGTGGCAGCGTAGAAGAACAACCCTAATAAAAAATAACCATAAACGAACGATAACCCAAATCATTGAACTATTCCATAAATGGTTTGGATGATACCCAGAACACGTCGTTAAGCAAATTAACCATACAATTTTTATTAGGGAATGGACGGCCATCAAGAATTCCTTTATAGAAACAAGCGAGAACAACTTGGGTGAGCTGCGCACCCAGAGGAAAGAGTGGATCACAGATGAAACCTGGCGGAAGATTGAGGAGAGTAGAGAAGCAAAAGCCACTATAGAGCGGGCGAGAACCAGAGGAGCCAAGAACGAAGCCCGTCAACGGTACTCGGCTCTAGAGAAGGAAGTCAAGCGCTCTTGCAGACGGGACAAGCGAGCGTGGGTGAACTTCCTGGCCGACGAAGGGGAGAAAGCCGCAAACACTGACGATATACGCCTCCTCTACGAGTGGAGCAAGGATGAACCCGAGGATGCCAGTGAAGGACACGACTGGACAATTGCTTACCGACCCCACTGACCAGCTGAAACGCTGGTTTGAGCACATCGAACAACTTCTTCAAGTTTCGACGGCCAACCAGCCATCAACATCTCGGCATGATCCGCCTAGGGTGCGGCGCATCACTCGCGTCAATTCCGAGGCCCCATCACTGCAGGAGATTGAAGCAGCTATCCGAAGCATGAAATCCAACAAGGCTCCAGGGGTCGATCGCATATCAGCAGAGATGCTCAAAGCTGACCCCATGCTATCCGTACAAATGTTGCATGAACTATTCTGTAATATCTGGGACACCGCGACTTTTCCGGCCGACTGGATGCAGGGCATCTTAGTGAAGGTCCCAAAGAAGGGGGATCTGACTGTGTGCGACAATTGGCGAGGCATCATGTTACTGTGTATTGTTCTCAAAGTTCTGTGCAAAGTTATCCTGAATCGGATACAGGAGAAGATCGACGCGACTCTCCGACGGCAGGATTCCGTGCCGGAAGATCTTCTGTTTACCATATTGTCACGCTCCGCATCATCCTGGAGCAGGTCAATGAATTCCAAGAGTCCCTTTATGTGGTATTCATTGACTACGAAAAAGCTTTCGACCGTCTCAATCACGAGAATCTGTGGGGCGCCCTGAGACGCAAGGGAGTCCCGGATAAAATCGTCAACCTCATCGAAGCGCAGTATAAGGCTTTCACGTGCAGAGTTCTGCATAACGGAGCCTTGTCCGACCCTATCCGGGTAATCGACGAGATCATGGTAGGTGCAATTGACCGTGTACCGAACCGTGGGCTGCTTTGGCAGCCTATCACCATGGAGCATCTCAACGACTTCGATTTGGCTGATGATGTTGCTCTACTAGCACAACGGCGCTCTGATATGCAGAGTAAGCTCAATGACCTAGTCGAACGCTCCTCTGCAACGTCAACAAGACCAAATCGTTGGATATCAACACGGGCAACCCTTCCAACTTTACGGTAGCGGGGCAAGGAGTGGAGAAGGTCGAAAGTTTCCAATATCTTGGCAGCCAAATAGCGTCGGACGGCGGGACCAAGAGCGACATAGGTGCACGAGTCACGAAGGCTAGGGCTGCCTTTGCGAGTTTACGAAACGTATGGAGATCCAACCAGATAAGTCAACGCACCAAAATCCGAAATTTCAACTCCAACGTGAAATCTGTGTTGTTATACGCCAGCGAGACGTGGTGTGTATCAGCGGAGAACACTCTAAAGCTGCAGGTCTTCATCAACCGATGCCTGCGGTATATAATTCGTGCCTGGTGGCCTCACAACTGGATCTCGAATTCCGAGCTCCATCGTCGATGTCATCAGAAGCCGATAGCAACAGAAATTCGTGAGCGAAAGTGGAGGTGGGTCGGCCACACACTTCGACGGGGCGGAAACGAAATCTGCAAGCAAGCGCTGGATTGGAATCCGGCAGGAGATCGCAGCAGAGGCAGACCCAGGGGCTCAATCCGGCGGAGCCTCAATAAGGAAATTAAGCAAGTCGATAGGAATCTGACCTGGGCCCAGGTCAAGGCAAAAGCGAGCAGCCGCCCAGGATGGAAGTTTTTCACGTTGGCCCTTTGCACCGCTGGTGGTGCACAGGACCCTTAAGTAAGTAAGTAAGTAGGAAGTAGGAAGACACAAGAATTTCTGCTGAAATCTTTCCTAAGAGGGGTCCATTAAATTTGTTGCAGATTTCCCGGTATATAGAGCAAATTACCGATATCGAATCTCAAAAGCAAACACAAGAAAACAATGCACCAACTCATAGCAACGTACATATATCTATTTTACACTGGTTTTATTGACTTCCACGTCCCAACATGATATTCCCACTTTCCTATCTCCTTCTTCACTTGCTATTCTCTACGTTTCCTAACTACAACTTGGCTTACATTTCAAGGACGGAGTTACTATTCACTAGCCGCTCGCTTCGCCTAATCCTGCCACACATCTGATTCGACATCCTGCGGCTCACCGTGTCCGTCTCGCTAACGGGAATCCAACGACCAATCCATAAATTGCGAACGCATCCGGCCCACGCCCTTGCAGCGCCGATGATTTGTTCGCGATTGTCTCTCGCATACGTCGCTCTTCAGTGGATGCCTACGTGTGTCGGGTTCCTACCGGACAATTTGCTGGAAGCTCAGTTCCGCTTGCTTTCGACCCTCTTCTTGGCGAGTCACCCGAAGCACCGTCGACCTTTGGAAAAAGAATGACAAGGAAAAAACGACCCCCTTCCCTTACCATCCGTCAATTCTCAAGTGCGACAATGTGTTACTAACCCGTTGTGGGGTCGTCTATTCTGTCTGGTTGATGGGCCTGTTTTTGTTCGTTAGGGATTCGACGTATGTACAATGAGCTGGAACAAATTCAGCTATTAACTTCCATTGCATCTTTTATATAATTGGGCTTACTTGTGCAGTTCCGCTCCGATGGTCGAATAATGATGCGATCGGCGACGGGCAGCGGGATTGATTTTGTGCTGTGTTTTTGCTTGCCGACTAATTATTCTTATCACATAGTTCATGAATAATTACAAACGTAACAAATTTATAGATAATGTAGGGAAAGGGACAGCCGCACGATTAAACGAGTCAAGTTATTTTTCGTGTCTTTTGATTCACAATAGGACACGAAGGGTTTCGGGAAATGATGGACTTCCGATTCGTTCGAGCTCAACTTACAGGAGGTCTGAAATGGGTGCAACTATCTTGCTGTAGCTTCTTATAAAACGCTGATAAAAGCTCGCCAATCTCAGCAAACGTCGAATGTCCTTGACGTTCTTTGGTCGAGCGTAGTTCAGAATCGGCGCTATCCGAGCGTTATCGATGGACACGCCTTCGTCCGTCAGAAGGTATCCCAAATAGGTCACTTGTTTTCTGCAGAATCTACATTTGTCTAGCGATATCGTCAGGTTCGCTTCAGTCAGTCTTCGTGGCGATGACTATGTCGTCTGAATAGACGAATACGTTGGGTTCGAGGTCGAACCCAATGACCCGGTCCATAAGCCGACACATATATAGAGAGAAGCTAAAGACGTCTGTTTTTGGTAGTGGTTAGAGAAGAACTAATTTTATTTAAGACGTTTACAATTAAGTATAAATGTCAAGGCTAACAGCTTCGCTTCAACACTCCTCATCAAGCCGCAGAGATTCCCATCATCGTACGGCTCTCTTCAAACTTCGTCCTCTGCAATGGTTTGGTTAATCCATCAGCGATCTGCTCCTCCGTGCCAACGTAAACCAGTTTCACCACACCACGATCCAAAGCGTCCCTGATGTAGTGATGGCGTATGTCGATATGCTTCGTGCGAGGATTATAACCACCACTCTTGGCGATTGCAATACAGCTTTGGTTGTCGCAGCGAATTTCCATTTCTCCTTCTTTGTTGAATAGCGCAGAAAGTCCTCGCCACCAGAACGCTTCCTGTGCCGCAGCCGAAACGGACATTTATTCCGCCTCACACGTCGATAGCGCCACCGTAGGTTGCTTCTTGCATGACCACGAAATAGCGCCGCCTTGAGCCATGAAAACGTAGCCGCTGGTTGACTTACGTTCGTCCGGATCGGCTCCCCAATCCGCGTCGCAGTAGCCGACTATGCTTGAATCGGCATAAAGACACCCGACAGCTTCCTGATACCGAACATCCTTCATAGCAGCAGATTCCTCGTTATCCTTCGGGCTCGCATCCTTGGAAAGTGTCTCGCTAGTGTTCATCGATACCTTCACTGGTTTGCACCGATCCATGTTGAACCGCTTCAAAATCGTTTCAATGAAGACTTCTTGATTTAACGTTATCCTGTCAGTTGTTCTGCCGATCCGGATCCCAAGACAGTGTTTCGCAGGTCCCAGATCTTTTATCCAGAAAGTGTCGCTTAGCTGTTGCTTCAGCATATTTTTCCATACGTTTCATCGTAGTCGACCCCCTTTCACTGTGAGTAGCCTTTGATGACCAGCCGCGACTTGTGCCGTTGAACTCCTCCTGCAGCATTACATTTCGTTTTGTACACCCATTTGCAATTGATTGCCTTCCTTCCCTTCGGTAGCTTGGTGAGGGTCCAGGTGTTATTGTCCACCAGTGCGTCGAACTCCTCTTGCATGGCACGCTTCCACGCATTGCTATCGACCCGAGCCAATGCTTCTTGATGAGAAACGGGGTCGTCTCCGAATTCGCCATCCATGCCAGATGCTAATGCCGCTAGACCATCGTTGTCGCTCGGTCCACCAGTGCTATCGTCAACGGGGAAACCATGGAAGTCGCTCGATTCATTGGAGATTGGCTGTGAAAGTGAGATACCAGGAAGGCCAGTACTATCAACGTGAAAATCTTTATACTTAGCTGGAAGCACGTGCTCCCGTCCACTGCCCCTCAACATCTTTGACCGAGGTGGTTCTAAAGTTTGTCGCAGAGGGAGCACAAGGTCAGTCAATGTGGATGTGTTGGTATCGTTATCACCGCTTGAATCATCTGCTTCATGGTTCTCGTTTTCTGTATCCGATTCGCAAGGACGGCTCTTGATAGTTACCTTCTTCTTCAGGTCATATAGACGATATCTCTTGGTTTCTTCATCGAATCCCGTGGGATTTGGGGTCCCACTTGTGTCGTTTCTGCTTTGGAACCTGGACCATGGCTTTCGTTTCAAAAACACGAGCATGTGAAAGGTTGGCTTTCTTCCACTCCACGCTTCTTCGGGGGTCACACCATGACCACGGCTAGGTGATCGGTTGATCAGATAAACAGCTGTTGACACAGCCTCGGCCCAGAAGCCTTTCGATAGCCTGGATTCGAATAGGAGACACCGCACTTTCTCCACGATGGTCCGATTGGCGCACTCGGCCAATCTGTTTTGCTCGGGAGTGTAATCGTTGGTCGTCTCGTGTCGGATGCCCTCTTTCTGCAAATAACCTTGGAAACCATTGTTCAGATACTCCTTACTATTGTCAGTCCGTATTGTTTTCAGCTTCTTGCCGCTTTGACGTTCGGCCATCACGTGGAAGTTCTTGAAAACTGCTAACACCTCGGCTTCTGATTTCGTTTTCAGGAAGTACACGAACATGCGTCTAGTTTTGTCATCGATTAAAGTAATGTAGAACCGATTACCGCCAATCGAATTCATCTCCAGCGGTCCACTGATATCCGAATGAACCAGTTGTAACACCTCCGACGCACGGGATCCGCTTTTTGGAAACGGCAATTTCGACTGCTTTCCCATACGGTAAACGCGACAGTCAGCAGCGCTAGCTTCAACATTCCTGTCGCAAGGCCACCAGAAAGCTTCTTCAAATTTCCGACACCAAGATGACCCATGCGTTTGTGCCAGAGATCGAGACTTCCAGCAGCATTACACGACAAAACCTGCGTGTTATTCGCCGTCTGGTCCAGCTTGAATTGATTGTTGGAGTGGCTCCCGGTTGCCACCAGCTCGTCGTTTGCGTTGTGCATTTTGCAGTCATCGTTGTTGAAAGTTACGGAATACCCCTTCTGCACGATTCTGCTGACCGAGAGAAGATTCGCCGTCAACCCAGGAATAAGCTGCACGTCACTCACTGCAACGTTTTCTTGAGCATCCCTGCACACCGACCGACAACGGTTGCTCTTGAAGAAGTTTGATCTTGACAAAATCGCCGGTTATGGCAACTCAAGAGTTTTCCAAGGCCATAATCATGGGTCGGTAATCGTCCGGGAGGCCAGCAAACAAATTCATGCCAATCCAGAGATCCAGAAGCTTGAATCCGGTGCCGTTCAGCTAATGCGCTGTCGAAATTACCTGGTTCACGTATTCTTCCATTGATAAACACGAATCCAGATCCGACTTGATGAGCTTGTGGAGCAAACCGATCTGCCGAGAAAGTCCTTTGCAGCTTCGGCCGATTCCGCGTCCTCAATGTGCACATAGATTAGCGGATCGAGAAGCAGGATCAGTTTCAACCGCGCTCGCAGATCCTTCTGCACATCCACCGGTTCGAATGTTCCGTCTCGTTTTTGCTTCGGCTTCACTGCATCCAAGAGTCCTTCCAGCTGAAGAAAAGTTTTCGCTGCGAACTTCCATGAGGACCAGTTGTCCCGTCCAGTCAACCTCTCGATGGGAGGAATACTTGAGGAACCGCCTTGAGAAACTCCGTTGCAATTCGAACTTGTACTCATTTTTCTATCTTCTGCCACGACAGACTCATAACCTGTAGAGAGTAGCTAAACGCTAAAGACGTCTGTCTTTGGTAGTGGTTAGAGAAGAACTAATTTTATTTAAGACGTTTTCAATTAAGTATAAATGTCAAGACTTGCTTCGATTGCTAACAGCTTCGCTTCAACAACATAGTAAATGGAGCGTTTGTCAACCCGAAAGGACAAACCTTGAAGCGATACAGTCCCTTCGGAGTCCGAAGGGCCGTTTAGTCCCGTGATTCTTCTTTCAGGGGAATCTGAAAGTATGCATCTTTCAGATCCACTACCGAGAAATATTTTGCCTTTCCCAACCGATGAAATATCGCCCCCATATCCCTCATTGGGTAGGATTCCTTTTTAGTCAGTGCATTTATGCTTAGGGAATCTTAGCAGCATACGCGTAGTTTACCGTTCGACTTACGAACGGGAACCAGAGCACTAGCCTAATTCAAAGGTTTTTTCGAAAAGTTGTACCCTAGGATCAAGCTCCTTGCTATTTGTGGTACAATCAACGTCGGAATAACCTTCGTGACTCCCGGAACTCTATCGGTAACTGCGCGTATCCCAAGCTTTCGTGGACCGTCTTATCTGCGGTCACGATCTTAACTGGACTCTGATGCAAAGTCGGTCCATTCTTCTCCGCTATGTCCACAATGCTGGTTACGTTTACGCTTGCCCCTGAGTCTAGAAGGGCGTCGTAGTCCTTATCAAAGATCCTCACCGCTACGTGTGGACACAATGTCCGTGTGAACCTTAACCTCACAACCGTTCTGAAGTGGGTCGCTAAACGGTACCAACTCCGATCCTCCAGGAACATTGATTGCCGGAATGCTGACGTTCCCTGCTCCACATTCCCTACCTAGTTTCCCGAGTTCGAATATTTTGCCCGATTGTCCCTCGAATGGCTTTCGCACGTATACACTTCGCGTTCTCCGTTGTAGTTTTCGGGTCCCGTCCGCTTGTTGAAAGTTTGAATGTTGGGGAGAGTAGTCCACTTCCAGATCGGGGCGACGTCAAGTGACGAGACTGCCCATGAGGATAGATTCTCTTTCGTAGCGGTCTTTTTGGTATGACCGACTCTCTGAGTGATTATCAAAAAAAATAATTTAAGCGGGGAATGGTTGTTGCTCGTGAACATTGCAGAAGTCTGTCAAATCCACCTCAAATTCACTGGACCTCACCTGCTTACACTCATGGATTTTAAATATGTGAATTTGGCTCCAAACATCAACAAACCATCGTTGCTTGTTGTCGTTTGGAACCAGCTATGCGAGCTAGGCGACAATAGTTCGTATTTGACAGTCACCTCCTCCCCTCCCCCCTTGGTGTTCACTGAAAATGAACAAATGACGTAATGCTCGCGTAACTTTAGAAAAGGGCCTTTCAACTTTTACAAACAACTTGTTAGGTCCTTTTCACGTGAACCGAAGAACGTCCACGCAAACCAAGAGCACTATCGGGAAGGGGAAAATTTACCCTTCGACACAAGAATTTCAGATCTTCACCTAGAGGCGAACATTCCAAATTTAGATTTTAAAATTGATGACATAAACACTAAATAGTTTTGTGCAGAAATGCAACACATCTGAACATGCTTTGATAAGCAATTTGTATATAGTAGTTGTAGGTTAGTTGTAGTTGTAAATAGTAGTTATAAGTAGCCTTTTTTCAATTTCAAACAAACCAATTCCACCAAGGTGGAAATGCTCTTAACAGGCTCGATAGGACTAGGAACTTAAATAATAATTATAAAAAAATCAAATTAACTGAACATGAAAAGGCATCTGTGTCACTTGATATTTCAAATATATAAACCACACAAATACAAGAAATAAACATCATCATTCTCTGCTTGACCGTCAACCAGGTCAGTTCGGTTTTAGCTCGCTCTCTCGAGTTATTCGGAAAGTTCGTTGCGATAGTGTTCGCGCTCTCTCTTTCGCGATGGTTGGTGAAGCACCGCACGACTCCAGCATGGGGAAACCGCCGGGTGGTGACGCGGCTGCAATTCCGACCGGAAAACGAACCCGCCGACGCTCAGTTGGTATCGAAGAAACTGCTGGCGAACCACCGCTACGCTGCGCTGTTCTGGAAAATCCGGAGTGATTTGAGATTTGGGCGTAATTGCATATGTAAACAAACACGTCAATCACCGATTTCTCGCGAATAGAAACTCAATCTCGAAAACTAATAACGCTATGAGGTAGAGGAATGATTCATCTATCATTTGGTATAGTTTGTTTATGAGATTGAGCTTTAATTCAAGAGAAATCGGCAATTGACGTCTTTGTTTACAAAAGCAATTACGCCAAAATCTCAAATCACTCCGGAAATGGCAATGAACCGCAGGTGGAAAAGAAAGAGAAACTTTCGCCCTTCTTTGTGAAGGGGTTCCCGCCCGGATTTATGGAGAAAATAGACTATTATATTGGTAAAGGTTTTAACGGCGCCGGTGGTGTAGTGGTAAGCGTGATTACCTCTCACCCCAACAGGCCTGGGTTCAATCCCAGTCTGCGCCGCCGGGATGTTCTGAGGCATAACATCTCTGATCACGCTTCCTTCGGATGGGAAGTAAAGCCGTTGGTCCCCGGTTCATGAGTTGATGGGTCGATAGGTAGGGTCCAGGTGTGGGAGCTGCCTTCCTGGCACGTCGGTAGCATTGGTGCTCAGCACGGAAAACAAGATCGACGGAAAAAACAAACCAAAGGAATTGGTAAAGGTCTCAAATGTACTATCTGCCTTTGCATTGAAGCACACAACATGGCGGTTCAAGCGAGGGTTCAAGTCCTGCTGGACAAACTGAAGGTAGAATATTTCTCCCACGATCTCGAAGCCAGTTGTCCCACAGCTGTCTACAGCAGCAGTCGAATTTTTATTTCGGTGTGAACCACGCGATAGCCTGTTACTCGCTATTATATAGTTGCTCTTTGTTCGTTGCTATCAGTTTGTGCCTTTTGTTGCTACGGTGCAAGATGTGTGAAGTAAAAAACACCATCAAGTTTAGCTTCAGCCATTATGATGCTAAACCAAACATCGGAGAGATTGTAAATTTCGCCAAAGCACTCGACGCGGATCCGGCTGAAATGGAAGCTGTTTATCGCATTGGTGAGGAAAGGGGAGTCTTCATAAAGTTCAAATCAGAGGAAGCGATGCTCCATGCTCTGACATACAATTCGGAGGATTTAATCTTCCATTATGCGAATGGAACGACGGCAAAGGTACGCATGTCGCATGCTGGTGAATTTATCCAGTATGTGCGTGTGTATGACTTGCCACCAGAGGTACCGGACAACGAGCTGGATAAAGTGCTGGGGAAATATGGAAAAATTAAACGCATCATCCGGGAGAAATTTCCATCTGATCTGTGCTTTGAGGTACAGGGATACGCGGTATATACAGGGTGTTTGGTTCCGGGTTTTACATATTTTCAGGGTAGATAGGGCTCCTAAAGTTATGAAAAAATCCCCATGAAACATAGGGTTGGAAATGACTGCTAAGTGAGTTATTCAACATTTTATGTTTTTTTGTATTGCCAACTTTGGTTAGCTATATTTTTTTTAATACTAATGTGGTTTTCTGATTTCAACATACCAAATGAAAGATTAAAGTATAAGCTATCAATGATCTTTGAAAAAGAACTTGATTAAAGTTAATTATCATACATTAAAATTAAAAAGTATGTTGAAAGTACCAAAAAAACTGGTGAAATTTCATACATTTTAGTGTTTTTAAGTTGAAAATTTTCATTTCTGTTTATTTAGTTGTTCTACAAAACATTTTCCATGCAGTTCCCTACATTTGTGCCTTTGGTAGTAACCTTGTAGGTTTTATGGTTTCTTCGTAATTATTGATTTTAAACAGCCAGAAAAACTTGTGACGTTTTCATAAAATGCTCTATAGTCACCCTATTCGGTCGTACGTTCGGCTGTTGCAGTGGACTACGCACATGAAAATTTGGTAGAATGTTATTGTAAATGTTTAGCTACATTCTTAACTTTTGATTACCGCACATCTCCTGCGCCGAAAGAAAACATAACTGCGGAGATGTTCCGCGGTATCGAATATTGCTCAGTCTCAGCAGAAAACACAACGAGAGACACCGAATCAGCGAATTCTGAGAGCGGAAGGGAGAGAAGTAGGTAGTGGTAATAAGTCGATGTCCTTTTTATTTCATAGCACTCGCAGCTCAGCTGCGGTGCTGTTTCGATGGAGGAGCGTGGAGCTTTGCTGCTTCTGTATACACACTTAGATTTTTTTACAGGAGTTAGTATTTTTACTGGATTTTTGGATTACTGACTCGGTTAAAATTCAAATGACTGTTAATCGTAAAGATTCAATAAAATCGATTTTTTCATCATTACACGGGGTTAACAGAAGTTAGTCTGTAAATTTTCGTAACACATTTTCTCAACTTTGAATTTTTTTAATTTTACCGAAGAGTTCCGCAATTCAAAAACTCGGTAAAAATTACTGACTCGATAAGTGTGTACTGATGTATGGTTGGTGAAGAGGCTAGCATGTGGGGGGTATTCTCGGGCTAGTGAATGCCACCCATCCCCACTTATAATTCAGTAATGCACTATTTATTCATTTCTGTTTGATATGTTTACAAAGTTTGCAAACAGAAATGAGCATTGCAGTGTAGTTACCAATTTTCCAAGTCATAGACTTCAGATAACTGTTCAAAGTCCAATTTTTTTTATAACGGAATCATGAACAAAAAACCAAATACCACTATGACAAACGTGATCGGTCTGAAGGGATCTTTACACAGAAATTGTTTTAAGGTGATACGATCCAGAACCTCGGGCTCTGGTTCCACTTCGCTTTTTCCAGGAGTCCATTATCTGCTACCGGGAAACATACAATAACAAAACTGTGATGACAATTTAGTGCCTCAAATCACAATAGTGCCCGAGATAAACTCCCTAGAAAACTTGAAGTGGCAGTGAAATGCCTATGATTTGTGGATACTTAACCATACCATCTTAAGAACTCAGTCACAGTAATTAAATGATAGCTTTCTATGCCAACCAATGTATGAATCTGTGTTATTACAAGCAGAGTATTATGCACAGGGAAGTTGAGAAAATTTCCAACCTGGGAATGGAACATACTGAGTTCTTAAGGTGATACGATCCAGCGTCCACAGGCACTTTCACTGCCACTTCGAATTTTCTAGGGAGTTAATCTCGGGCACTATTGCGATTTGAGGCACTAAATTATCATCACAGTTTTGTTATTGCATGTTTTCCGGTAGCAGATAATGGCATCCTGGAAAAAGCGAAGTGGAATCAGAGCCCGAGGTTCTGGATCGTATCACCTTAAAACAATTTCTATGTAAAGATCCCTTCAGACCGATCGCGTTTGTCATAGTGGTATTTGGTTTTTTGTTCATGATTCCGTTATAAAAAATATGGGACTTTGAACAGTTATCTGAAGTCTATGACTTGGAAAATTGGTAACTACACTGCAATGCTCATTTCTGTTTGCAAACTTGGTAAACATATCAAACAGAAATTAATAAATAGTGTATTACTGAATTGTAAGTGGGGATGGGTGGCATTCACGGGGCTTTACTTAGCTCAGTCGGTAAAGGCGCAGCTACAAAGCAAGACCATGCTGAAGGTGGCTGGGTTCAATTCCCGGTCCGGTCTAGGAATTTTTCGGGTTGGAAAATTTCTCGACTTCCCTGGGCATAGAAGTATGATTGGACTTGCCACACAATCATATCAATGCAAAAATGGTACAGGCATCGAAAGCTCTCAATTAATAACTGTGGAAGTGCATCTAGAACAATAAGTTGAGAGCACGCTATAAAGCTAATATGCGATATGCAATAAGCTTGAAATGCGAAGAAGAATAAAGAAAAAAAGAAGGGTGGCATTCACTAGCCCGAGAATACCCTCCACATGCTAGCCTCTTCACCAACCATACATCAGTACACACTTATCGAGTCAGTAATTTTTACCGAGTTTTTGAATTGCGGAACTCTTCGATAAAATTAAAAAAATTCAAAGTTGAGAAAATGTGTTACGAAAATTTACAGACTAACTTCTGTTAACCCCGTGTAATGATGAAAAAAATCGATTTTATCGAATCTTTACGATTAACAGTCATTTGAATTTTAACCGAGTCAGTAATCCAAAAATCCAGTAAAAATACTAACTTTTGTGAAAAAAAATCTAATAGCGAATTCGTTTATTATTCAGTTCCAACCTGGATCGGGTATCAGGATTGGGTCTGCTTGTTTTCTGACAAACGTCAGTTTGCTCGTTTGTTTTTAAAACCTAGCTCAGGTTGAGGTTCGCACTGACAAAAAGTTCGGTTTCGCACTGGGTTGGAACTGGTTCCAACTCCGATAATAAACGAATTCGCTATAAGTGTGCATCCAGAAGCAGCGGAGCTCCACACTCCTTCATCAAAACAGCACCGCAGCTGAGCTGCGAGTGCTATGAAAGAAAAAGGACATCGACTTATTACCACTACCTACTTCTCTCCCTTCCGCTCTCAGAATTCGCTGATTCGGTGTCTCTCGTTGTGTTTTCTGCTGAGACTGAGCAATATTCGTTACCGCGAAACATCTCCGCAGTTATGTTTTCTTTCGGCGCAGGAGATGTGCGGTAATCAAAAGTTAAGAATGTAGCTACACATCTACAATATCATTCTACCAAATTTTCATGTGCGTAGTCCACTGCAACAGCCGAACGTACGAATGAATAGGGTGACTATAGCGCATTTTATGAAAACGTCACAAGTTTTTCTGGCTGTTTAAAATCAATAATTACGAAGAAACCATAAAACCTACAAGGTTACTACCAAAGGCACAAATCTAGGGAACTGCATGGAAAATGTTTTGTAGAACAACTAAATAAACAGAAATGAAAATTTTCAACTTAAAAACACTAAAATGTATGAAATTTCACCAGTTTTTTTGGTACTTTCAACATACTTTTTAATTTTAATGTATGATAATTAACTTTAATCAAGTTCTTTTTCAAAGATCATTGATAGCTTAGACTTTAATCTTTCATTTGGTATGTTGAAATCAGAAAACCACATAAGGATTAAAAAAATATAGCTAACCAAAGTTGGCAATACAAAAAAACATAAAATGTTGAATAACTCACTTAGCAGTCATTTCCGACCCTATGTTTTATGGGAATTTTTTCATAACTTTAGGAGCCCTATCTACCATGAAAATATGTAAAACCCGGAACCAAACACCCTGTATATGGATGTGAAGAAGGAAATCCCCACGTCATTGTATTTCTTCAACCGCAAAGGAAATATATTTTATGATGGCAACAAAGATAAATGTTTTCTGTGCAAGGCGGACGGACACCGGAAGCTTTCCTGTCCCAAGCGGAAGGCTCGGAAGGAACCGGAGAAGCAACTAAAGGAAAAAGGAAAGCAAAGTGAAAGAAAACAAAACAGCAGCAGTACGTATGCTGGTGTAGTGGTGGAAGGTGCGTCGTTTGTCATTAGCGACCAGGAAACGGACACGGGGTTGGAGATGTTGAATGAAGATAACGAAATGGACGAGACGACCCCGACGACCGACGAGAGTAACGGAGAGCATGCAACGGGAAACGATGTTCAGATGCAGCAGCAGCGATCACGTTTCGGGTTCAACGAAAATGAGGAACAAATTCGGGAAAGAAAGAAGTTGCGTGCACGGGAGAAGATCGCTTTGTCGCCGCTTCGATCGCCACCCAGGAAAATCCTTTAATAATATGCATTTGCACATCTTTTGTTTGTATTTTGAGTACCAAAATTGGTATTCCATGTTACTCGGCTCCGCTAAGTTATTCTTTTAACATTTGAGCCTGCCAAATAAACAAAATGAAAAAAAAAAAAAAAAAATCTCGAAGCCAACAAGCCGCTCAAGATGGTGCCGCGTGGCCTCCCGGACATGGATATCGTCAAACGTAAGCAGCAACCGCTGGATCTCGCAGCTCCCCCCCCCCCTCCCTCCGGGACTATCAAGGCGTCACGATGATTTACCACCACCGAACGAAAACACAGATGCTCTGTCTGTTCACAGCGGAGCAACAGATCCCCGGATCCAGCTTGCCACACGATTGTGCAGTTACGAAACCCATTACGACCAGATTTACACTCTGGGCCTTTTCGTCATTGCGTATGGCCTTTCAAGTGTTGAAGCTAGAGTTTGTTGAGTTTCTCAATAAACGAAACATCGACATTGTCGTAATAATTGAAACCCGAAATTACCATCTACCTTCCCAATTTACGGCTCGTGAGGCTTGATCGAACCAACTCTGGAGGAGGAGGAGTGGCTATTGCCGAGCTTTCAGCTGAAGATTATCGAATCCGTAGGGGTTGAAGTTTCTACTCCTGTCGGCCCCATCACCATCGTTGCGGCTTACTGCACCAAACATTGTCAAGCTAACACGACGCGACGACGGGAAAACTTCATCATCGCTAGTGACCTGAACGCCAAACATCAAGCTTGGGGCAACAGTCGGCGCAACCAAAACGGAAGCATCCTGAACAATGACCTACAGGAAGCGTAGTACAACATCTTGAGTCCGAACACTCCCACCCGGTTGAGTCGGTCCGGTGCAAACGCTACCATCAGACACTTGGCCAACAACATCGCTCAACCTATCACCTACCAGGAACTCAGCTCGGACCACTATCCGGTGGTGGCCGAAGTTGGTTCTTCGGTGAACCGATTCGAAGCTTCCCGGCGCAACTACCATCGTTTCAATTGGGCTCAATATCAACACTGCATCGACTGCAATGTCCAACCGGAGACGTCCGAAGACGTTGACCGGTGTCTACATACCATCGAAGAGACGATTTCCCGGGCCAGGGAAAAACAGGTGCCCATTATCCAGACAGGTGAGTAACACTCTGAACCTTGACAGCGCTACTAAAGAGCTCCTTAGACTTCGTAACACCATTCGTAGGCAGTACCAGCGTACTGGTCTGCCTACCTTGAAGACCAATTGAAATCGATTAACAAAGATCATTCAGGCCAGGATGGTGAATCTCAGAAATAACGAGTAGGGGAAATGTATGTAATGTCGGCCTAAGTGTCCCTAATTTGGGCCCATACATAAATTCAGCAATCGACTAAATTTTCAATAGCAACCAAAAATATCCATTAGTACCGTCCCAATGCGTTCATCTATTGATTATGAATTGATAAATTGCAGATTTTTAGCGATGGGCCCAATCTTAGATCCATAGGCCAACATTAGAGCCATTTCCCCTATGTTAATCAAATCCGTTCTCTCCCAGATTGCGCAAAGCCTCTCTGGAAGCTAACCTTAAAAAATAAGTCCAGACCCATTCCACCACTGATTCCACTGAATTGACCCGATGATTCAGTGGTTCATCTGAAGGCTGCTGTGATTGGCTAACACTTCGTCAGCTCCCACTGCCGTTGCTGAAAGCGCAGTCAACCTTCATTTGATTCCCAACAACTTCCCCGATCAAATCTTCCAAAACTATGATGGCCCCAGGTTTCGATAACATCTTAAATCTAGAGCTAAGACATATGAGCTCTCGATTCTATGATTAGCTTGCACTGATTTTCAATCAGTGCCTTAGGCTTGGCTACTTCCCCTCGTGTTGGAAGTTAGCTAAAGTGATACCTATCCGTAAACTTGGGAAGGATCCTTCCTCTCCCTGCAGCTACAGACCTATCAACCTTCTCTCAGAATTATCAAAGCTTCTTGAAAAAGCAATTTACCGGCGTCTTCTAACATCTGCCGCCGAAAATAACATCTTACTCGAGGAGCAGTTTGGTTTTCGACAAGATCGGTCGACTTCTCACCAACTGACTCGAATAAGCAATATTCTCAGGCGGAACAAGTCTGTATCTAAAACATCTGCCATGGCATTGTTAGACGTTGAAAAAGAATCCAGTCCAGGCAATCCTTATTTTTTACAAGAAGTCCTCCGCATAACTGCCTTTGAATACCCATAAGAATTCATTTAGATTTATCCCTAGCAATCTGTAGGAATTATCATCGACATTAATTGCATAAAGCCGAAGCAAGGCTAAATTCTAAAAGGCTTGATAATTGTTCAAAAATGTTGATGATTGTTTTCAAATCTGACATCAAAAATAAGGGAGCTCCCTTAGCTCAGGCGGTAAAGGTGCAGCTACAAAGCAAGACCATGCTGGGGGTGGCTGGGTTTGATTCCCGGTCCGGTCTAGGAATTGTTCGGGTTGGAAAATTTCTCGACTTCCCTGGGCATAGAGTGATTGAACTTGCCACACAATTATCCTGATGCAAAAATGATACAGACTTGAAAGCTCTCAATTAATAACTGTAGAAGTGCATCTAGAACACTGTGTTGAGAGCACGCAATAAGCTTGAAGAACGAAGAAGAAGAAGAAGAAGAAGATAATCAAAACTGAAAACTTACGTTAATCCAAAAAGGATTTCGTAAAAAATCGAAACATAAAATTTTAAGAAATTTCAAGAATCAAGTGGACATAAATTTCAGTGTAAACCTTACCCAACACTAGTTACGTCACTGGCAAAGAGTTTGATCCAAGGTTAGGAAATTGTCTGTCTCATGATTATTATTTCATAAGGATAAGCCTTTCTATATGAATCACATTTCAACTTATCTAATTTCTTAGTGAATAATAGTTACCGAGTAGAAATTTAATTGGCTTGTTTGCTGCGTTCAAACAAGCAATGTCTGCCATTTACAGATATTTCTACCCCATGAATGTGGAGATCTGAGCTCTCAAACTCGCTATGTAAGGGAACGAAAAACCAATAATTATAATTATTTTATGATTTCACAAGCAATGTATTTCATAATGTTGAACAAGCTTAATTACCTATATACCCTTTGGAAAGAGACTACCGGGACGTAATTGAAAGATAAAAATTGCTATTACATTATTGCAGCATATTGCACGAAATTTGATTCCACTTTAAAATTGGAGCTCTCTTGCATGCACCAGTTCCATTCATTGAAGAAAAGCCTGGCACAGTGAAAGCCAACAATTGAATTGAAAGCGAAGCGAAGGTGAACGAGTCCACCTTTTTCCCCCCAGCTGATCCCGCATGCTTGATCAAGATACCGAAGTGGAATCCACGTTGTCAAACCGGAGGCTCGTCACCAATCAAGAACTTCCCCCCAGATACTAACCTTAGATTTCGGCTCCTTGGCTGCCTTTAGCTTGCGAACCAAGTCTCCCTGGGCGGTGATCTCGGCCTGCACAGTTTCCCGACCGGTCATCACTGGTTGCACACGTACTCCGTTCTTACGATTCGATCCGAATAAAATGCAATGATTTACAAATCAAAAGCGATTCAGAAAGGCAGTAAAATTCAACATGCGCTAGCGACAATCCAACGTAAACAGCGAACGTCGACTCGATACTGTTGGATCGAGATTGTATAGACTCAATGACATTTATATAAGGTCTGGGCCAACAGGCAGCTTGCTGGTGTTAGAAGCAAAAATGTTGTAAACATTGCTGAACATCTGCGAACAGATAGAAATACGTCACTGCCAACAGCTGTTTCGTGTAAAAAGATAAACATTGCAATAAAATACAAACACCACTAAACATTTGCACATTTCACTAACACCAATAAGCCCTTTGGCCCAGACCTTATATAAACGCCATTGGTACAGACTGACACTATTGGCCTTTGACAGCAATTGGCGTTGACGGCGACTCTGTATATATAGCTCTTTACTTCTATGAGAAAATCCATAAGCAAACGTCAGACTGTGCGTGAAACATGGCGGACTCTGTACTATCCTTTCACTCAACCGAAAATTCACATAAGAAACTGTCTATATTTGCTGGAAGAACAAATTTTTCGACGGTGCCGTCAACGCCATGAGCTGGATTACCGAATCGGTTATGTTGTGTGAGTGAAACCCTGAAGATACAAGCAATTAGTGACGTCACTAATTGCGTTTACGTTGATTTTTTGGTTTACTAATCCAACTATATTTCACAATCTGGTGAACCTCTCTCTGTGCTCCTTGGGCAGGGAGGGCTGTTCATTTGGTTTACGTTCACGCACGCACACAGTTTTCCGATGTTTTGTATTGGTTCGAGCTGCACATGACTTGTTCAAAACTGATTTATTCTTTAAATTCCGTTATAATTGCTTATCTTTTGACAGATACGCGTATTTCGTCTACTACTTGCAGACTTCATCAGTGCCAAGTACTCAACTGGCACTGATGAAGTCTGCAAGTAGTAGACGAAATACGCGTATCTGTCAAAAGATAAGCAATTATAACGGAATTTAAAGGAAATAAACCAACCCACTCAAAGCTCTTCATAAAGGGATTCCGTTAAGAGGTCCGACAAATTTAAAGGATTGATTTATTCTATTGAATTTTTCTAACCTAACTATATCTTAAAATGTCAATACATTTAATTTTTTGTAATAGTAATTTGATCTTTATTTAGTTGAAGCAACAACTTTTAGTGAAAATTGTCCATCTATCATGGTAAATGGTATCCTTTGCAAACAATACTACGGAAAACCAAATGTAATGAACACGTAATCAAGAACATAAACACGTCGAGAACGTCAAACCTAAAAGTGACATCAGTATGCTCTATACCACTGCGCTGATAACAGACAGAAAAGAATCCATCGGAATCACCGGAACACAAAAGCTAGTGATCAGAAAGTAGCAAAACAAACAAGCATCCATTTACGCTCTCCGTTCCGAAACGCTGCATTGGCCAGTGACCGGGCCGTATAGTGCAATAACAGGGCCAGTGAGAATCCACCGCGTAGCAGTCGCCGCCGCTCCACTCTCCAATCACCATCGTGCGATGGGCCAGCAGGTGTCGAGTCTACCGCAGAAGATCCTGCCGTGCGATACGGTGGACTCGCTGCAGTTCGAAATCAAGAAGCAGGCGCAAATATTCTCCGAAATCGGAAGCCTCACCTACGAGGACTTTCAGAAGTGTCTGGCCGATCTCAACAGTTTGTGAGTATATCTGCTATCGGTGTTAATCAGTCGCATATTCGTCTGCCTGAAAATCTTAATAAAGATAAGCAACCAACCAACCAGTCGTACATTGCAAATTAGGTGGTACATACTGATACTATCATGTGCAATTAAATTTTGATAACGCAATTCGACAGTGAGCGTTCATAAGGGCCTGATTGGATCGATTCTCTTTGTCAATTTTCTCTTTTGTTAATTACTCGCTTGGATTTACCTACATTTCTCGATGCGTTTGCTGTTGCTTTTGATAAAATCTATTACAGCACTGTATTGGGGTGAGGGGGGGGGGCTGAATTTTCCCATGCTTGGTTGGAAGTACTCTGAACCCCTCGTCAGAAGTTCTCTCGGGATTTCATTGATCTTCTCATCGGAAATTCTCTGAATTTCTCGTTGGAAGTTCTCTGAAGCTCTCACCGGAAGCTATCTGAACTACTCACCGGAAGTTCCCTGAACTTTACGTTGGGATTTCTTTGAACTTCTCGTTGAACGTTCACTGAACCTCTCCTTGATAGTTCTCTGAATTCGTCGGAAGTTGTCTGAATGTTTCGACGGAAGCTCTCTGATTTTCTCCTCGAAGTTCTCGGAACTTCTCTTTGGAAGATCTCTGAACTTCTAGTAAGAAGTTCTCTGAACCTCTTGTCGGAAGTTTTCTGAACATCTCCTTGGAAATTATTTGAACTTCTTTTCGGATTTTTTTTCTGAACTCTGTAAAAAAAAGTCTCTGAACTTCTCCTCGGAAGTTGTCTGATCGTCTCGTCGGAAGATCTCTGAACCTATCCTCTGAAGTTCTCTGAACTTCTAGTCGGAAGTTCTATGAATTTATAGTGGAATGTTCTCTGAACTTGTCCTCGGAAGTTCTTTGCACTACAGAGATCTTCCGACGAAAAGTTTAAATAATTTTGAAGGAGAGATTCAGAGACTTTCCCTGAGATTATTTTCGGAAGTTCTCTGAACTTCCTCTGGAAACTTCCCTTTTGGAAGTTCTCTGAACTTCTGCTCGGAATATCTATGAACTTCTCGTCGGAAGTTCTCTGAACCTCTCCTTGTAAATTCTTTGAACTTTTCGTCGGAATTTTTCTGAATTTCTCTTCGTAAGTTCTTAGAATTTCTCGCCAGAAAATCTCTGAACTTCTTCTCGTAATTTCTCAGAAGTTCTATGAACATCTCGTCGGAAGTTCTCCGAATTTCTCATCGGAAGTTATCTGAATTTCTTCTCAGAATTTCTCTGAACTTCTCGTTGGAAGTTCACTGAACCTCTCCTTGATAGTTCTCTGAATTCGTCGGAAGTTGGCTGAATGTTTCGACGGAAGCTCTCTGATTTTCTCCTCGAAGTTCTCGGACCTTCTCTTTGGAAGATTTCTGAACTTCTAGTAAGAAGTTCTCTGAACCTCTTGTCGGAAGTTTTCTGAACTTCTCCTCGGAAATTATTTGAACTTCTTTTCGGATTTTTTTCTGAACTCTGAAAAAAAAGTCTCTGAACTTCTCCTCGGAAGTTGTGTGATCGTCTCGTCGGAAGATCTCTGAACCTATCCTCAGAAGTTCTCTGCACATCCCGTCGTTCTCTGAACTTCTAGTCGGAAGTTCTTCGAATTTATAGTGGAATGTTCTCTGAACTTCTCCTCGGAAGTTATCTGAACTACAGGGATCTTCCGACGAAAAGTTCAAATAATTTTGAAGGAGAGATTCAGAGCACTTCCTACTTGATGTTCAGAGACCTTCTCAGAGATTATCTTCGGAAGTTCTCTGAACTTCCTCTCGAAACTTCCCTTTGGAAGTTCTGTGAACTTCTCGTCGGAAATTCTCTGAACCTCTCCTTGGAAATTCTTTGAACTTTTCGACGGAATTTTTCTGAATTTCTCGTCAGAAGCTCTCTGAACTTCTTCTCGTAGTTTCTCAGAATTTCTCTGAACTTCTGTTCAGAAGTTCTCTGAACATCTCGTCGGAAGTTCTCCGAATTTCTCATCGGAAGTTATCTGAACTTCTTCTCAGATTTTTTCTGAACTCCTCCTCAGAATTTCTTTGACCTTCTCGTTGGAAGTTCACTGAACCTTTCCTTGATAGTTCTCTGAAGTTGTCTGAATTTTCCGACGGAAATTCGCTGATTCTACCGTCGGAAGTGCTCTGAGTTCTCGGATGTTTTCGGAACTTCTCCTTGGAAGATCTCTGAACTGCTAGTCGAAAGTTCTCTGAATTTCTCCTGCATCTTCAACTACTCCTGCCAGTCGCTTGCTTGTTGACGGCACGGCTTTTCATGGACTGAGCCAGATAAACCTTGTTCCCAATTTCCAGTCTCGTTTTCTTGACTTGGTTTTTGTTAGCGAAAGTGCACTTCTGGACTGTGTCGTCGTTGAAGCGCCTGATGACATCGTTCCTCTTGACAATTTCCACCCTGCTTTGGATATATCTATCGCGAACGGATCTCAAATTCGTTTTGATGAAACCATGACTTCCACTCGGCTCAATTTCCGGAAGACCGATTTCCGTTTGCTGAGACGTTCCTTGCCCGGATCAACTGGAACGTGTTGAATGACCTTGATATCGATACAGCAGCCGCTCGCTATAATAGCCTGTTGCGCGACTGTGTTTGTGCTTCAGTACCGAAGTGCCAACCTCCAAGAAAACCGCCTTGGTCTAACGCTACTCTCCTCAACCTGAAACGAGTGCGATCTAGAGCTCTCCGTGCTCTCACTCATCGACGATGTACCCTTACCAAGCGAAATTTTTCAATTGCCAGCAATGATTATCGCCACTACAACAAGCTTCTTTACAAGAGGTATGTAATTCGTATTCAACATAATCTGCAATGCCACCCCAAGGGATTCTGGTCGTTTGTGAATACTAAGAGGAAGGAAACTGGACTGCCGTCAAAAATGTTTCTCGGCAATGACGTAGCATTGACAACTGAGGACAAATGCAGCCTATTTGCTAGGCACTTCTTAAGCGTCTTCTCGAATGACTCCCCATCGCAAGCAGAAATTGAGCGAGCCGTCCGTGATGTGCCAACCGACGTCGTAAACATGGATGTTTTTGCCGTAGATGTACAAATGGTTCTCTCTGTGATGAGTAAAACCAAATCATCATTTTCACCAGGTCCGAGTGTTATTCCATCTGCAGTCCTAAAAAAATGCTCCGATATCTTAGCTGCTCCGTTGTCCTTGCTCTTCAACCTGTCACTTCGTCAACAGAAATTTCCCGCACTATGGAAACGGTCTACTATGTTCCCTATTTTCAAGAAAGGAGACAAACGCAATGTGGAAAACTACCGTGGGATTACCTCGCTTGGGGTTGAATCTAAGGTGTTTGAGTCGCTGATAAATGAGAGATTGTTTGCTTCCTGCAAGCATTACATAAGTACATGTCAACATGGTTTCTTTCCTGGCCGCTCCGTGGAAACTAATCTCGTCAGCTTTACGTCGTTCTGTATGGAAAATGTATGCAAGAAACTTCAAGTGGATGCCATCTACACTGATCTTAAAGCTGCGTTTGATAGAGTTGTGCACGACGTTCTGCTAGCAAAGCTTGAAAAAATTGGATGTTCTGTTTCCTTCTGCAGCTGGCTTAGCTCGTACCTCGTGCAACGTGAAGTTACTGTATGCATTGGAAACTACTCATCGTACTGTTTCTCGAACAGATCAGGAGTTCCACATGGTAGCACTTTGGGACCAATGCTCTTCTCTTTATTTGTGAACGATGTAACGTTTATTCTACTACGAGGAGGTAAATTGTTTTTTGCCGATGACTTGAAGATTTATCTAGTCGTTCGAGGCTATGCCGACTGTTTAGAACTACAAAACCTTCTTGAAATCTTTAATGATTGGTGTGAACGTAATTTTATGGTCCTGTGCGTCTCAAAGTGCTGCGTAATTAGTTTCCGTCGAACTAGGACTGCCATTTTGTTTGATTATAACGTTGCTGGAACTGCAGTTCAACGTGTCGATCACGTTAAAGACCTCGGTGTCATGTTGGATGAAAAGCTCACATACACTCGCCACTTCTCAACCACGATCGACAAAGCTAATCGACAGCTTGGATTCATGTTCAAGATATCTAAGGAATTTCGTGATCCTCTGTGTTTTAAAGCCCTTTACTGTTCATTGGTACGCTCACTACTGGAATTCGCGTGTGTTGTCTGGAATCCCTACCAGGCTGTATGGAGTGGACGATTCGAAGCTGTTCAACGCAAATTCGTCAGATACGCACTGCGCTATCTTCCATGGAGTGACCCGCTGAATTTACCACCGTATGCTGACCGCTGTCGTTTACTGGGTTTGGATACTCTTGCTAAGCGACGAAACATATCGCAGGTCGTCTTCGTTGCTAAAGTTTTACTCGCAGAATATGATGTTCCTGAGTTACTGGCCAAAATTAATCTGTATGCTCCTGCCCGAACACTCCGTCCGAGAACCTTGCTACATGAAGTAGTACATGCAACAAACTATGCTGCAAACAGTTCCTTTGTCGCCATGATTCATCAATTCAACGAAGCCTCTGACCTATTTGACTTTGACATCAATGCCTCGATGTTTCGTCATCGTTTGCTGTTGGCCAATTTTTAATTTTTAATGAGTGACTACATTTAGATTTAAGTGTTTCATTGAGACTATCAAGTCAGATGGACTATAATAATAATAAATAAATAAATAAGGAACTTTTTGTCTAAAGTATCTGATCGTCTCGTAGGAAGTTCTCTGAACCTATCCTCACAAGTGCTCTGAACTTTTCATCGGAAACGCTCCATACTTCTAGTCGGAAGATCTCTGAACCTATCGTCACAATTCTCTTCACATCTCATCTGATGTTCTTGTCGGAAGTTTCATCAGCTTTGTGATCCTATCGTTCCCTTCAGTAGCGTTTTGAACGATTTTACAGCGCTCTCCCACAAACCTCCGAAGTTGGGTGAGCGCGCCGGAATGAAACGAAATTCAATAATGTCTTTCGCTGCTTCTCTGAGCGTGGTCTGGGAATTGATGGTTGATGAAGAGTTTGCGTAGTTTTTGGCTTAGTCGCACGTAATGATGACAGGTTTTCCACTTCGAGACGAAAATCGCTTGAAGGAAGCTAGGAGAGCTTGTGTTGTTGGGGAGACGAACCAGCCCAGGGCTGAAAGTCTCCTTGATAAAGATATAAAAAAAAGCTTGTGTTGTTAGGTCATCCACTAACTCCAGGTGCACAGCTTTTGTGACTAGGCAAATGAAGACCACGACGAAACATTTCACAGGGCGAGTACGGCGCTGAGGATAAGCGACCAGAAATGGACCACAAAGGTCGATGCCAACACGTTGTAAGGGAGTGGTGTTACCCTCTCCGACGGAAGGTCAGCCATTAGCTGCTCATGAACCTTCGTTTTGGTACGAAAGCAGCGTACGCAATCGTGGATTACTTCATTCTGACACTCATTTCTATCCTTAACGAAATTTGGTACGAACTTCTCAACTAGGGGAAATGGCTCTAATGTTGGCCTATGGATCTAAGATTGAGCCCATATGCTATTTATCAATTTTATCTAGATGAACGCGTCATTGGGACGGTACTAATTGATATTTTCGCTATCGCTATTGAAAATTTAGTCGATTGCTGAATTTTTGTATGGGTCCAAATTATGGGCACTTAGGCCGACATTACCATAGAGGTAACTCTAAGACCAGAAGGTCCCGAAGAAACGAGCTCAACTTTTTGGCTCAGCTCTGGTATCTTCGGTCCCAAGCTAATCGATGCACCCCTCGAAACATAGGAAAATCCACTAACCCCTTATTTTATCTGTCAAACTTTCATAGTGAATCAAAACAAACATACACGGCGAATGAGAACGACCCAAATTTGAGTTTAGTTCACTCATAATCGCCAAAAGTGCAGGAACTCAGCGATGAGTAAAATTTGTCTCATGGTTTGCTGTGGAAAACCTAAAAAATCTGCCGGAAAATGAAAAAATTGACGAAAATTTTATTCAGTCCCGGAGTAGTACCAATAGACTGAGTGAATCCAATCTTTACTTTTCTCAAATTCAAGATTTTTTCCCTGGAAAATCCTGGAAAAACCTGGGAAAACATGAGGCAAATTTACTCATCGCTGAGTTCCTGCACTTTTGGCGATTATGAGTGAACTAAACTCAAATTTGGGTTGTTCTCATTCGCCGTGTAGTGTAGTACTGGAATTTATACTAGAATGGGATACGTTAGTCGATTTGCTTGGGACCAATAGGCTAGTCAAGTAGTGAGCCAATTTTAAATCGTTAGTTTCGTATTGATTGTACATCCATTTTGTTGAAGAAAGCGTTCTCGCTTCAATAAATTTCTTAATTCAGCACTCATCACTGATCACCTTCAAAACTTATCAATCAATTGCACTGACACAAAACTATCACAGGATTGACAGATCGACTCGACGTTCCACTTAAGGAATGACCAAAGCAGAGAAACGACCGCAGGGAACTTTAGACCGCGTAGAAAAATACGGAAACTCGATTGATTTTACGAAACGTGTTTATTATTGCGTAAAAGCGAATAAGGAATAAGGTAAACACAAAACCCAAGTTAATACATTTCAAAGTGTTGATAATGTCTCTCTTTGCTTAAGTTCAGTGTGATAGCGCCTCTGACGTAACAGCCACCAACACTCCTGCTCGCTGAACACTGAATTTCCTGCTCTTACTGCTTTCTGATGAGCCCGAGACTCTTCGTGAACTGACCAATCTTCATTGGCCTTCGTGAAAATGTCGGCAATCATGTTTTCAGTGACGCAGTGTTTCAGCTGAATAATTGCTCTAGCACACAGATCCGGAGCATGATGTAATTTAATGTTAATGTGCTTACTGTGCTTGTTCTGCCGCTCCAACGAAACAAAGTCGATGCAGCTTCGATTATCCTCAAAGATAACTGTAGCTGCCTGCTGCTTCTCACCGAGTTCATCCAGCAACCTGCGTAACCAAACCGCTTCGGAGAGAGCGATGTACTCGGCTTCCATCGTAGTTTGCGGCTCGCCCAACTAACCGTTGCATGACCGACTTGAAATAGGAACCCGCTAGTAGATTTCCTGTCTCGCGAATCTCCCACCCAATTCAGGCTCAGCTCGTAGTCCTCCGTTTCGATTAAGTGCCGTACCACCCCCTTCTTTGTTGACACATACAGGAGGGCACCTACCAAACTATGGTATTGTTCATTGTCAGATAATGCCTCGCTGTCCTGCTTCCAGTACCCAACATCCAAAGGGTACTTCGACTGCTTCGCTTTACCTAGCCCAAAACGAACAGCAATCTCGCGAATGAACGCTCGTTGACTGAGGCAGAACACTCCACATTCATCTTTCCTCGCCCGGATGCCGAGGAAATAACCGACCTCACCAAGAGATGTGATATCGATTTTCTCCCGCAAAGCCGTCTAGGCTTCCATTAAGTAGGCATTCTTCACATCTACGTGCCGCACATGATACTTCCGGTGACCTGCGACAGTCAGAAGAACCGTCAGTGTCGTTTGCATAGCCACCGGTGCGAACACCTCTCCATAGTCAACGCTGAGCGAAATCTTGGGCAACTAGCCTTGCTTTAAATAGCATCATCTGCCCACGCGAGTCCTCTTTCTCCTTGAAGACCCTTTTTGAGCTTACGCTTGTCGCCCCGTAGGTAACGGCATGAGAGACCATGTACCTTTGGATAGAAGAGACTGGTATTCCTCGTCCATTGCTCCGACCCACTCCGTTCTGTTGACACTGCTGATCACTTCCTTTTAGTTTTTTGGTTCACTCTCACTCAGTCGCGCCACGCCAACAACGTAATCCTCCATACGCTTCGGCAGCGCACCAGAAGTCAACGGCTGTGATCTTCGTGGTTCGTCAACGCTTGTGTCTTCATCCAGGTCAAAGTACCCCTGATCGGTTGTATCAGTGTCGCTCAAACCGTGAAATGATGGTTCTTCCTGCAGACTCCAATCAGCGCCGCTTCCGGTTGGCCTTGGCTTGACCTCCGCTTGCTGTTGCGAAGCATCCAGCTCTACATCCGGTGGCACTGTGTCCAAATCAAGCGACAACTCTTCCACTTGTTCCGGAACTCGCTCCTCCTGAAGCTGCGAACCTAGCTCCAAAAACTTTGCGTCCCGACTGACGGTAATCTTGTTCGAATGACCATAGCAAAAACAATAGAATTTCTGGCCAAAGCACACTACTGACATCTAATACGCATGCAAAAGCTATGAATTAGTTCGTATCTGATCTATTCTGGACAAATTATTTTTATCTAGATCAAAAAATCATATGGTTTTGACAGTTCGGATTACTGCACATTTAAATCGGCCGTTCATGATTTTCGGGCATAAGTCAGAATTAAATGTCATGTCGATTTGTCGTTGATCCAAGTTCAATTGATCTCGTAGAAGTGCAGTGAACTTTGTAGTAGTGCCACCGACAAACCAACATGAATGATCATACAAATTACAAAGAAATTTCTGATCAAAGCACCAAACTGACATCTGCCGCCGTGTTCACGGAAAATATTTATCCTAGCCACGAACACGCATACAAAATCTATTAGTAGGTTCGTGTCTAATCTATTTCGGACAAATTATTTTTATCTAGATAAAACATTTCTATGGTTTACATTTGAATCGGCCGTTATCGATTCTCGACCAAGAGTTAAATTTAAGTTTCATGTCGGTTTGTCGGTGTTAATAGACCCTCTAACAAGCTTCGGAGCATGCCCTTGTCTTCTACTAAGATAACACCAAATATCGCATTCCGTTTCTCCCGCAGATCCCGCAAATGCCTGGACCCGAACGGTAAGCAGCTGGTGTTTGCCGTCAAGAAGGGAACGGACAGTAGCGTCCTGTGGAAGGGTACGGTGCGCATTGCCTGCGTCAAGGTCGATCCCACCACCAAGAAGGTCGAGTGCTACAAGCTGCTGAACCTGAAGCAATTTCTGCAGGTATTCCGCACCTTCCAGACCAATCTGCACGCGATGGTGACCGTTGAGACGCAACGGATTCGCACCCCTAACTCCAGCCCAACGCACTCCAGCTCCACGTCGACGACCGGGCGGAATGGCAGTTCGTCCAGCGGAACCGGTTCGTTCGAACGGCCTGACATCAGCCCGCAGACGCCAAACGCGCTTGTATTCCCCCAGGCGGCAACCACGACGGCATCGATTCTGATGGAACAGGTCGATGCCATCAGTAGCGGCAGCGCCGGTTTTAGCTGTGAAGACGGTCTACGCGGTGCCCAAGATTGTTACCTTGAGTGTAACGAGTGCTGCATCTGCTTGGAGCGGAAGCCGGAAGTGTCACTTCCTTGTGCTCACAGCTACTGTACACCGTGCATCGAGCAGTGGAACATTCACCAGAAGAAGTGTCCCATCTGTGATGAGGAGCTGGCCAGTACCGACGAAACTTGGGTCCTCTCGGAGATGCCCGAGGCGGAGGAGATCAGTGAGGAAATCTGCGTCACGCTGATGAAACTGTCCGTCGATGAGCGCAAGAAGTGAATGCAATTGAGCTCTCTAGTTTGCAGTGGGATGGTTCAGAGAGGAATGATTCTTCATTGTTTTTCAGGGAATGAGTACCTGCATTGAAGTGTGTGAACCGGAAAGCGTGATGTGATCGATCAGTGGCACTGGCTGCCACGGCTGTTGGGCATTGTGATTTGTGATGTGTAATTTGTAGATTTTATTGATTATTTTAAGCCATTGTTTGATACAGTTTACTAATTTAAGACCTTACTAGATTGACATATGAAATCAGTTGCAAATGATAATTAACGGATAATCGAATATAATGACGATAAATGTTATGAGTAATTCATTCTATACACCCTACAAATATCTTGTAATTTCATGTGCTAATGCTTGATAATAAAGTATCATGAGAATAAAATGATCGCATCTCATTAATGAACGCCGATATTGCAGTCTAATAGTAACGTTCAGACTATGCCTGATATCATGTAATATAGGCTGTCTTGCAATGAACACCACGGCTGGTAGCGAGTAATGCTGTAGAAAATTGTGATGTTGGTGACCATGTTGAAGAAATAAGTGACCAAATAGTGACCTATTGTTGTAAAAAAAAGTTACTTAAGAGAAGAAAGGTAGTCGATCTGATGGCACACCAAATAAATATTTGATGCCTCAGACTTATTCAATTAGTATATCATTAACACTTATGTACGATATGCACCTTCAATCGAAAGTTTATGACCAGAGCGGACGAAAGGTTTGAGACCATCGAAGTTCATGGAAGAAGAGTGTCTGTCAATGTGCTGCCCATGCGGATTCTCCATGATATTTCCGTAGCAATCGAACCATCGGTGACGTAAAATCTGTTGACATACAACGACCAGAAAATTCCGATAGCAGGTGAAGTTTCTCGACAATGCCTCATCAAAGGTTGTGAAGGAAGACGTCACTCCAGCGCGAGGCCGCAAAACTTGCATTGTCCTTCATCTTTTTTAGGCCAGGATTAACACTGTTGAAATAAACGAAAGTGATCTGTACGAAGGCCTGGGATGTTTGCGAAATTACGTTTATGATATTGATCTCGTCGGTAATCCAGCATGGAAAATCCGACCATCGAGAAACGTACCCCACAGCATCAGAGAGGATGTTGAGAAAGAACTTTCTAGTGTGTAAATATTGGAAGTGATTGCAAAGATAAGATTGTTCGAAAGAAGGGAAAACTGCTGATCGCAGGTTAATCAGAATCTCTTAAGAACCCACTTACAACAAATTAGAAAATCCCTGCACGTTTTAAACATTCTAGTCGGTTCACAATCTTGGATTGTACAAAAGGTTTCTGACAGATACAAGTGAGTGACCGCACATTAAAATGCCTCACGTTTGGAACGCCGTGGGGCCGTTATCGTTGTTAGCTACTACCATTTGGCCTGGCAGTGGCTCCCGAGGTATTCCAAAGCAGTATGCTAGAGGCGTTGAATGCTGTATGGATGATGTATTGATTCATGCCAGGAGCTCAAGGGAGTTGCAGGAAATTACAAGTATTGAAACGGATCCATACTGCAGGACCAAAGTTGAACCGTGAGAAGTGCTTGTTTGATCCGTCATCAGTAAAGTCCTTGGGACACATCCTGTCGTCCGACGGATTAAAAGCAACTGATGATAAACTTGACGCAATACGGAATCTCCAGGAACCTACTAATAGGCAGCAGCTGCAGAGAGCTCTAGGCATGATTACGTACCTCGGTAAGTTCATTAAAAACCTGTCAGAGATGAAAGGTTGGAAAGCAAGAGCGTTCAATCTTAGGAAAGAACGTTGCGTAGAATTTCTCCGCCCATACTAGCCTTCTACGACGTCAATGCACCTGTTACGTTGTCGATGGATGCTAGTTCGAAAGCGATGAGAGCAGTGTTATTGCAAGGTGGTCAGTTAGTCACCTACTTAGCAGTAAAATTCTTCTTTATGTTTGATTTGTTATGTCGTTTACAATTGCTAATACAGGGCAAGAGGTTAGCCGGAAGGGCTCTTCATCTTTGGTGAACTTTTTGATTTTATGTTGTACATGTTGTGTTTTACTGTGTAATGTTTTTCATGTTTCTTCTTGTGAAGTATGTTGTTTGAATGTTTTAATTTGTTATTCTACCTACTTAACCTAATTTAACCTAATGTGCCAGATCCCTGACGATCTGTTGGTCGGATCGCCTACAGTAATCTCTGAACCTTGCGATGGAGGCAGCTCTCCGTAATTCTAGTGTCTGACGATCAGCCAGGCGGTGGACCTCAGAGTTTCTAGTCCGTGGTGGACTGTTGAGGATCATTCTCAGGATCTTGTTCTGGATTCTTTGAAGTTTAAGATGGTGGCTTTTTGCGCAACTCTCCCAGATTGGCATCCCGTATTCTATTACGGGAAGGATGATTTGTTTGTAGACAGCAAGCTTATTTTTCAGGGACAGGGTAGACCTCCTGTTGATGAGTGGATACAACGATCTTATCAAGATGTTGCACTTGGTTTTGGTTTTGTCAACGTGCTCCCTGAAAAGAAGCTTGCTGTCTAATGTTAGCCCGAGGTACACGACCTCTTTGGACCATTTCACCACTGAGCCGTTTAAGCAGATCTTATTATTTTCAAACGGAACAAGTCTGGGAGATTTTGAGTGTGGAAAGATGATGACCTGGGTCTTTGCCGCGTTGATACGGATCTTCCAGCTGTTGAAATATTCACACAGAACGTCCAGGCCTCTCTGAAGTTTGGCAGTCAGAGCACCGATGACCCTACCCTTGTAGACGATGGATGTGTCATCTGCGAACAGAGACAACGATCCACCATCAGGGAGAGCCGGCATATCGGAGGTGAACAAGTTGAATAGAATGGGGCCAAGGATGCTTCCTTGTGGAACTCCGGCTCCGATGTTGAAAGCATCCGATGTGATGCTATTTAGAGAGACTCGGAACGTCCTGTCCGATAGATAGTTGTTTATTATCTTTCTTCACTAGGAAGATTGGAAGACCGTACTGCTGCAATTTGAACACAAGGCCATCATGCCAGACATTGTCGAACGCTTTTTCAACGTCCAACAACGCCATGGCAGATGTTTTCGAAACAGACTTGTTCCGTCTGAGAATATTTGTCACTCGAGTCAGCTGGTGGACGGTCGAACGACCTTTCCGAAAACCAAACTGTTCCTCGAGTAAGAAGTTGTTTTCATCGGCAGATGTTAGGAGCCGGTGGTATACTGCTCTTTCGAACAGTTTTGATAACCCTGAGAGAAGGCTGATTGGTCGATAACTTGAAGGTGAGGACGGATCCTTCCCAGGTTTCCGGATGGGTATGACTTTAGCTGACTTCCAACACGAGGGGAAGTAGCCAAGTCTGAGATGGTTGTAGAGTCTGGAACTGGATGTTGTCGAAACCTGGGGCCTTCATGTTTTTAGATGATTTGATATAGGCCAACAGTTCGTCAGCCGTAATCTCGGATTCCTCTAGAAAAATGTTAGGAATCTGATGAAGATTGGTTGCATTTTCAGCAACCTCAGATTCATGAGGGCTGACGATGTTTTGTCCGAGATTATGGGAGCTGACGAAATGTTGACCTACCGCTGCAGCCTTCTCTTCAGGAGTTATCAGATGAACCACTGGGTCGCCGGGACGATCCAGTGGGGTCAGTGGTGGAATGGGCCTGGGCTTGTTTTTAAGAATTTTCGTTAGTTTCCAGAAGGGCTTTGCACAATCTGGGAGACAGCGGATTTTGTTAGCAAAATCTTGATTTCTGAGGTCCACCATCCTGGCTTGGATGGTTTTTGTAAGACGATTGCAATGGGTCTTCAAGACACGCAAACCAGAACGCTGGTATTGCCTTCGGATGGAGTTACGGTGTCTGATGAGATCTTTGGTAATTCTATCAAGGTTCAGAGTATTGCAACACTGGCACGTGTTGGTCCCTGGCCCGGGATATCGCCTCCTCGATGGAACGCAGACACCGGTCAACGTCTTCGGGCGTCTCCGGAAGGACACCGTAGTCGACAGTGGAGTCGTCACAGTGTTGGAACTGCTCCCAGCTGACACGATGGTAGTTGCGTCGGGAAGCTTGGAATCGGTTGACAGATGAGCCTACTTCGGCCACCACCGGATAGTGGTACGAACTCAGCTCCTGATGGGTCACAGGTAGCGATTGTGGTTGTCTCCCATGTTGCTGATGAGGATGTCAATGGTGGAGTGAACACCAGATTGGCTCAACCGGGTGGGAGAGTCCGGCGCTAATATGGTGTAGCGAGCCTCTTGCAGGTCGTCGTTGAGGATGGTACCGTTTTGGTTGCGTCGACTATTGCCCCAAGCCTGGTGTTTGGCGTTCAGGTCGCCAGCAATGATGTACTTTTCGCGCCGTCGAGTTAGTTTGATGATGTCCTTCCGCAGGTCTGCTGCCGATCCGTCCCTGATGGTAATTTGCTTGGGACAGTACGTCGCAATGATGGTGATAGGACCGACAGGAGTGGAGACTTCTACCCCTAAAGCTTCGATGGTTTTCAGCTGGAAGCTCGGCAGAAGCCGACAGCAGATGTTTCTCCTTACAGCAATAGCAACTCCTCCTCCCCCGGAGCTGGTTCGATCTAGTCTTAGAAGCCGGAATTCAGGAAGGTAGACGTTTACCTCCGGTTTCAGGTGGAGTTCGGTGATAACGGCAATGTCGATGTTTTGTTTGTTGAGGAAGTCAATGAACTCGATGATCTTGCTCTTGAGCGAGCAAGCGTTCCAGTTGGCGATCTTGATGGTTTCACGGTCCATAATTTTCGATGAAACGTGATGCAGCAAGAATCTGCTCGGTTCTGGTTCTGCAGGAGCGCTTGATGATGATCGCTTCTGCCATGATGGTAATAAGTTCCTCTGTTGTGAGTAGCTCTTCGTTTTCATGCGATGGTAGGGCATCATCTCGACGCCACGATAGACCCGGGGGAGGGGACGAAACCGTTGCCGCAAAGGACTGACGGCTCGGATTAGCCGGATGGTTTGGCACCTCAGCAGTTGGCGGGACCGATGCAGCAGCAGCAGCAGCCAAACGGTTGTTGAGCAGTAGTGGTGGAAGAATCGGAATCGGACGCCGTTGGCTAATGGCGGGGAAATTCTGCTCATTGCGTGCCGGTACCTTTTTCCGACCCGGCTGGTTCTGCGTGGACGACCTTTTGCGGATTTCCATGAATTCCGCACGTTTCGGACAAGACTTGCTGGTAGCTCGATGTGCTGCACCACAGTTGGCGCAGTGTGGATCGGCGTTCCCCATGCTCTCGCATTCTTCGGGTGTTTGAGTTCCAGATTCAGGATGTTGTCGAAACCTGGGGCCTTCATGTTTTTAGATGATTTTATGTAGGCCAACAGTTCGTCAGCCGTAATCTCGGTTTCCTCTAGAAAAATGTTAGGAATCTGATGAGGATTGGTTGCATATTCAGCAACCTCAGATTCTTGAGGGCTGACGATGTTTTGTCCGAGATTATGGGAGCTGACGAAATGTTGACCTACCGCTGCAGGCTTCTCTTCAGGAGTTATCAGATGAACCACTGGGTCGCCGGGACGATCCAGTGGGGTCAGTGGTGGAATGGGCCTGGGCTTGTCTTTAAGAATTTTCGTTAGTTTCCAGAAGGGCTTTGCACAATCTGGGAGACAGCGGATTTTGTTAGCAAAATCTTGATTTCTGAGGTCCACCATCCTGGCTTGGATGGTTTTTGTAAGACGATTGCAATGGGTCTTCAAGACACGCAAACCAGAACGCTGGTATTGCCTTCGGATGGAGTTACGGTGTCTGATGAGATCTTTGGTAATTCTATCAAGGTTCAGAGTATTGCTCACCTGTCTGGATACTGGCACGTGTTGGTCCCTGGCCCGGGATATCGCCTTCTCGATGGAACGCAGTCACCGGTCAACGTCTTCGGGCGTCTCCGGAAGGACACCGTAGTCGACAGTGGAGTCGACACAGTGTTGGAACTGCTCCCAGCTGACACGATGGTAGTTGCGTCGGGAAGCTTGGAATCGGTTGACAGATGAGCCTACTTCGGCCACCATCGGATAGTGGTCCGAACTCAGCTCCTGATGGGTCACAGGTAGCGAGATGTTGTCTCCCATGTTGCTGATGAGGATGTCAATGGTGGAGTGAACGCCAGATTGGCTCAACCGGGTGGGAGAGTCCGGCGCTAATATGGTGTAGCGAGCCTCTTGCAGGTCGTCGTTGAGGATGGTGCCGTTTTGGTTGCGTCGACTATTGCCCCAAGCCTGGTATGATGTACTTTTCGCGCCGTCGAGTTAGTTTGATGATGTCCCTCCGCAGGTCTGCTGCCGATCCGTCCCTGATGGTGGCTTGCTTGGGGCAGAACGTCGCAATGATGGTGATAGGACCGACAGGAGTGGAGACTTCTACCCCTAAAGCTTCGATGGTTTTCAGCTGGAAGCTCGGCAGAAGCCGACAGCAGATGTTTCTCCTTACAGCAATAGCAACTCCTCCTCCCCCGGAGCTGGTTCGATCTAGTCTTAGAAGCCGGAAGTCAGGAAGGTAGACGTTTGCCTCCGGTTTCAGGTGGATTTCGGTGATAACGGCAATCTCGATGTTTTGTTTGTTGAGGAAGTCAATGAACTCGATGATCTTGCTCTTGAGCGAGCAAGCGTTCCAGTTGGCGATCTTGATGGTTTCACGGTCCATAATTTTCGATGAAATGTGATGCAGCAAGAATCTGCTCAGTTCTGGTTCTGCAGGAGCGCTTGATGATGATTGCTTCTGCCATGATGGTAATAAGTTCCTCTGTTGTGAGTAGCTCTTCGTTTTCATGCGATGGTAGGGCATCATCTCGACGCCACGATAGACCCGGGGGAGGGGACGAAACCGTTGCCGCAAAGGACTGACGGCTCGGATTAGCCGGATGGTTTGGCACCTCAGCAGTTGGCAGGACCGATGCAGCAGCAGCAGCCAAACGGTTGTTGAGCAGTAGTGGTGGAAGAATCGGAATCGGACGCCGTTGGCTAATGGCGGGGAAATTCTGCTCATTGCATGCCGGTACCTTTTTTCGACCCGGCTGGTTCTGCGGGGAGGCCCTTTTGCGGATTTCCATGAATTCCACACGTTTCGGACAAGACTTGCTGGTAGCTCGATGTGCTGCTCTCGCATTCTTCGGGTTCGTGTTGTTTGCCACATTCGTTGCAGCGATGAGCCATGTGGCAATTTTTGGTCCCATGCCCAAACATGAGGCAGTTTGAGCATTGGGTGACGTTACGGGGGCGAGGTTGGTAGCGTTCCCACTTAACCACGATGTGGAAAAGCGCCCGAATACACTGCAGGTCCTTCAAACACGTTGTGTTTCGCTCGAGGTGGACCAAATACAGCTGGTCACGGTACTTGCGGGAGGCGTCGTGCCGATTCATCCTGAAGACTTGCGATGGCCTTAGGCCGTTCTTCTTCAGCTCATCCGACAGCGCGGCGATTTCCATATCGGGCAGACCACGCACGACCACCTTGAGCGGCTTGTCCTCCTCGATGTCATGAGAGAAATACTCCTATTTTTTCTGCTTCAGCAGCACTTCAACGGCCTTGTAGTCCTTCCTTGCTGGTACATCAGCATGATGCCTTCAAAGCACAGGCGCATGGTGCACTTCAAGAAGCCTTTCTCGATGTAGTATTCGATGTTTTCCCGAAGTCCAAGCGGGAATCCCTTGACAAAAAAGGGTGGTAGTTTCTCCTTCTTCTTCATCACCATTTTTCAGAATGGCGTACCGGTTGTTGGACAGCAGCTTTTTCGAGGCCGACTGAGCGTTGGCGATTTCCTGACGGGAACGCTTCCCGGACGCGCTTGCAACCGCATCACCACGCGGCGGTTTTCCCATACTGGGATCGAACGATGTTTCACTTATCACCGCGAAAGGGAGACGCGAACGGACTGTCACAAAACTAATACTCAAGAGAGAGATCGGACGAAACCGGACTGGACTGCTTGACGATCAAGCAATGAATATATCACCTAGTCACCTACTTTCGAAGTCGTTAAGTTTAACAGAACTCAATTATTCTCAAATAGAGAAAGAGGCTGCAGCAATTCGTTTTGCATGTCAAAAATTTCACCATTACATAGACGGCAAAGAACTGACCATCGAGAGTATAGTAGTATAATCCACGTGACGTCTATTTAAGAGGCAAGGGCATACCAATCCCAGATATACTATGCCGGGACGGCCTGAATCAACATAATGATGAGTTTGATGAAGAACTCGAGGTCACGTCACGATTGATCATGAATTGCAACTACTGAAACAAGTGATAATTACTGGTTGGCCAGATCACCGAGACGATGTAAATTCTGGTGTTTCCGCGATGAGCTTGCGGTATACGAGGGAATAGTGTTCAAGGCTCATCAAGTAAATTTTCAGCCGCAGGCTGGTTCATCTCCGGGAGCCCCAGAAAGGGGCTTCCCTAAGTACATAGTTGAGAGTTTGGAGAACCCAGAAGGGGTTCTTCTAGGGGTTGGTGGGGCTCCAAAAGGGAGTCCCCTTAGTAAGTAGTAGTTTTTTTTAACAGAGTTCATTACAGTTCCTGCTTTGGTTCTTAGCGTGGTTGCCGGATCATGGTGTGAATGGCGGTGGTCGTTGTCGAAGGTAGTCAGGTAATCGTCATGTGATATCCAGGCTCATTCCAGTGGTGTCCATGTTCGAGGCGTGGTCATTTTGTATATGTATATTGATTATATTTTATAGAACAGTATCTTTTAGGAAAACTATTAGGGCTGCTTCCGTGGACGGGTCGTTAGAGAGGGCGTTACGTATGCTGTTCGGTATTCCATAGAGGAGCCGGATGTTATGGAAGCAGGGACATTTAACAATCAGGTGTTCGACTGTCATAATCGTGTTGCAGGAGTCGCAAAACTTGTGTCCGGATCGAAACCGGAATAAGACTTGTTGTTCCCATCGGCTCGTAATGTCATTCCATTTGGAGGAGTCGCCCTTTATTTTTCTCAGGAACGGTCCACTCCCGGGCCCAGGCGTCTCGGAGGGATGCTTTCACCCATTTGTTTACGTCCGGACTGGGTACAACTGTGGTGGCCATCCGGCCGGAGCGACCTGTGGCAGCGAGATGATCTGCTTCACAGTTGCCCCGGATACCGCAATGGCCGGGTACCCAAACAAATGAGGTGTTCGGCGGCGCGGCCTTTTGGATCCCTTGTATCCAGGGGTGTCTGGATGTTGCTGAATTCAAGGCGTATAAAATGCTGGCGGAGTCTGTTAGGACACATATGGGTTTATTGGCGGGTGTCGTTGTGGCGTGCTGTGCTGAAGATAAGTCAGATACACAACTAGCATTACTTTACGCCAGGAATACGCTGAGGTCTACTGGATTGCCTGCCCCATTGTGAAAGATTAATGGGAAGATTTTTACGCAAAAAATTACCGGTCACTGATGAGAAGCTGCAGCCCTAGCTAATCACCGTAGTTTCACAGGCATTGTCAGATGTACGCCGATACACAGAAAAAAATTCTGAATTTTAACTGTCGCGTAAAATCTTCCTTCGTACAATTTTGTGCTATACTTGGCATAAACAGCGAAATCGTTTGCAAGCTTGTATACAATATTGCTTATTTATGCGATATTGCGCTTAAATTTACACAAAATATCGCGTAAATTTATGCCAAATATAGCGTTAGTTTTATGTGCGCTATATCTCGCAGAAATTTACATGAATTTTTCGAACGGTGTAGAGGAGCTGTGGAATCAAGTCAATACCAGCCAGGAGAACCAGTATTGCTTCAGAATCTTCTTCTTCTTCTTCTTTCCTTTATTTTACGTCGGTCTCTGTTCAGCAATCTAGTGCCAATCACCGACGGACATCGATTGCCATCCATTGAGGGCAATCGAATGTGCAGGAAGGCAGCTTCCACACCTGCGTAGGAAATCGCACCCATTTAAACACACATGGGCCGGGACCAACGGCTTTAGATTTTTATGCCTCATAAAAATCCAGGCCAGTGACAAGGCCTATACCAACAGCAGCGTTTGACAGTAGGCAGCATGTCCCGGGCTCAAATCGTTTATTTTGCTGTGCTGGGCCCACTGTCACTGTATAACATGTTGGCTACGTGCCTGCCACTGGGCTGGAAAAATCCCACCGACCTCGGCTGGGATTGAACCCATACCCATAGGGATGAGAAAGCAGTCACGCTTACCACTACACCACAGGCGTCGGCACTTCAGTCTAGTCTAGTCTAGTCTAGTCTAGTCTAGTCTAGTCTAGTCTACACATACACAGCCAGTACTTGAAAGAATCCTGGAAAATGATACATCTATCATTTTTCTTGTCATTATTAATGCCTGCTGCACATCAAGGATGTGAAACAAACAATAAAGCGGCCAGGCCTACTGTGTAGCGTTTAGTTAATTTTTGTGGAAGTGAATGTTTACCATGTCTACTTAATAAGTATAGACAGTGGTTAACATTTAATCCACAGGTAATCAAAGAGCGGGGACATACCGTACCAACCGCTCCGTATGCAGGATTTGAGAATAGACTATATAAATCGTTGGGAGTGACAGAGCTAAGAAAGTTAATGTACACTCCTTGGTTGTCCGATCTCCTGGGATGGAACACAGGTATTTACCCCTTGTGTTCGAGCGTACAGTCCTCCCTCCGTACAAGCGTGGACGGCACCGCCCATCCACTGCCATCCCTCAATCGATCCAGCCGACCTCAGTCGAAGGACAACAGAGAGCGGTGTGCGGACGTAACCCATACGGAGGGAATGCTGTATTCGCCTAGGTTATAGCGCCCTTGCTCGCTATTCGTTATTCGCTGTCTACAATGAGAAGAAACAATGCATGAAATTTATAGTGAGTAATTTTATAGAATATATATATATATATATATTTGACTTAAATTGATATATATATATTAGCCGTCACGATTGAATGCGCATGTTTAAACAACGTTGATCCAGGTACCTATCATATAAATTTGCCTATAATCTAGTTATGATTATTGTCAATAATACTTACATTTCGATAAAGATGATGCTGCCTACTTTACCTGTTATGTGATATTTATCATCACAGAGTCCAACCTTGAATCGCAGACCAGGTCCACTAACAAAACAAGGGGTTTATGGTCTTCTTCTTCTTCTTCAGGTTCGCTCACCACCCGGAATGAAGGCACGGTGCGGTTTGTAATATCAAACAGTGTTACATGCAAACGAAAAAACGAAAAAGAGATACAACCAGGATTAGTTTTTTAAAGTAATAGTTTCATCTGAATACCCGACTAACCATATCTCAGTGACATTGTACCACTCTGCACCCACACCTAAAGCTATTTTGTGATTATATGGTTACTTTGGTATTCACATGAAATGTTGTGCAAGTACCAGAGGTTCAACAACGCCCAACTATGGACAGCTCAATGTTAATACCATTTACTCTTTGAATCAGCTTACACCAACATGATAATCTACTTAGAAACATCTAAGAATGTATAGAGATAAAGTTCAAAAATACAGTTTTAACTGATGGTACTTTATAAACGTCAAACTGTTCAATATTGGACCCTGCCAACACACGGCGCCTGCACGACAATGTGGGCCGTCAGAATGGTTCATCGGTTGCGAAGTGAAGTGCTTCTTAAACTGAAGCGATACATTTCTCAATATTTCAACGTTATCCTAACGTAAACTTAATATTATCACCCATATGCCTGTCCACGCCCGAAACCCATCCACTACACAAAATCAAATAAAAATGTTTCTGTATGGCAAACACGTCCAGACATAAACGAGAATATGGGCGTATATCTTCACTGTAACAACTACGGGTAATCATCGAAAATACTTGCATTTTACTCAGGCACTTTTGAGCAAACTGCAATCACTCTCTCATACTCGTAATGTGCCTACACCACAGGCGTCGGCACTTCAGAATCAAAATACCAAAACATGAAGACCCGAGTGAAGACCAGCAACAGTGATGCATTGTATCGACGGAAGAATGTCGTATGCTGTAACCGTTGTAACCGACGGAGAAACTGTACCACAGACTGTACTGAGGAGAAACACCCACCATTTGCGACCAGTCACAGCAGTAGAAAACAAGGAGCGTTGAAGCCACGACCCGTACCAGGAGAACAGTTCGCATCCACTAAGGATGTTGCTTCAGAGATCAAATGGTTGGAAAGCAACAGCGAACAACACACGAAGTATTCTAAGTATAGTCTGGTGATATTTTCTAGATAATTCAGAGAAGCGTTCCAAACGAATTTCTGGAATAATACCATGAGAGTTTCGGAAGAATACAAAGCAAATGCTGAGGAGAACTCTACGTGAATTTTCATGAGAAATCACCGTTGAATATGGAATGAATTATTCTGAGGTATTCTGAACTACTTGAATGTCCCCAAAAATTTCTTAAAGTTACCCGCATAAACAATAACCATAAGAAGCGCCTAACCACCAATTCGGGATATCATCCCAACTTTATGTGGGATAGTCGTACCATCTATGATATCGTTAGAGTATGGTACCCGTTCATTAGGGTAATTAAACTGCCCTGAAGTGCTTTTGTAGTCTGAGAAACTGATGTGATGCTCACAATACTTTTCATACAATTTTTAAGCTTCCCTGATTTTTTTCGGACTTTCTAAAGTTTCCTCAATTTTCCTAACGATCATGGATCTTCTCTAAAGTTTTAATGATTCGCTAAAGCTCTCGAAGTTTCTTTAAAATGTATGCAATTTCTCTAATGTTAACGGAACTGTTCTGAGGTTCTCTGTTCTTTCCTGAAGTTCTCGAGACTTCAGTAAAGTTTTTGCAGTTCTTATTCAGCGTGTTGTACTGCTCTGAATTTGATTGAACTGTCCTTCCGTGAACTTCTGAACTTATGTCAAGACCTCAAAATTTTCTAAACATCTCTGAAGTTCTCTGAAAATCTGGGAACTTTTTAAAATATCCGGCCAATTTTCTGACTAAATTTTTTTTGAAATGCTCCCGCATTTTGCTAATGTTCATGAAAATTCCTGAAGCTCCCGGATTTTCCTTTAAGTTCCATAGACTTTTATCACCGACAAACCGACATGAATGACCATAGCAAAAACGATAAAATTTCTGACCAAAGCACACTACTGACATCTGGCTCCGTGTTCGCGCGAAATATTTAGCTAAGCCATCAACCCGCATGCAAAGGTTAAGGCCCAAGCGCAATGTGGGCGGAAGCGGAACGGAAACGAAAAGTTTGACAGTTGTCACAAATGACATCAAAAAGCCTAACCGAAGTCGATTTGGTTCTAACTAGTTTTCAATCCGACAAGTAGGCTTACTTAAATCGGGCTTTTCCGCTTCCGCTGTCATTGCGCTTGAGCCTTTATGAATTGGTTCGTGTCTGATCTATTCTGGACAAATTATTTTTATCTAGATAAAATAATCATATGGTTTTGACAGTTCGGGTCACTGCACATTTAAATCGGCCATTTACGATTTTCGGGCATACGTCAGAGCGAAGACATCATATCAAGAAGACTGGCAACTTTGCCAGAATCCAAGCGATAGATACAATAGCGCTGCGCTTGAGTGAAGGTGGAAGCAACGCATAGAAAAATGAGCAAATACACAAACCTTTCTTCTGATCATGTAATCACAGACAGGTAGTACCCGAGGGGGACGACTCTATCTACGATGCAGAAAATATTGTGTTTTGCTGTGGCTAGCTGCGCGTACGCTGAGTAGATAGCAAGAAGATTTATCACGATTTTGAAGATTTCCTGCAAAAAAATGATGCGCGATGCAAGTAGATGCGAGAAATGAAAGAAGATTTTTCGAAGATTTATTCGCTAGTGTGAGATTTTTTGAGCATCTAGAATCGAGATTTAGATGTTTCGCCCCTCTCGGTAGTACCATAGAGGTAACTCTAAGACTAGTAGGTCCCGAAGAAACGTGCTCAGCTTTTTGGCTCAGCTCTGGTACTATCTTCGGTCCCAAGCTAATCGATTCACCCCTCGAAACATAGGAAAATCCACTAACCCCTCATTTTATCTTTCAAACTTTCATAGCGAATCAAAACAAACATTGTGTAGTAGTAGAATTTTAACTAGAATGGGGTACGCTAATCGTTTGCTTGGGACCAATAGGCTAGTCAAGTAGTGAGCCAATTTGAAATCGTTAGTTTCGTATTGATTGTTGGTAGTACCAACAATCAATACGAAACTAACGATTTTAAATTGGCTCACCACTTTAGTAGCCTATTGGTCCCAAGCAAACGATTAACTTACCCTATTCTAGTCGAAATTCTAGTACTACGCAATGTTTGTTTTGATTCGCTATGAAAGTTTGACAGATAAAATGAGGGGTTATTGGTTTTTCCTATGTTTCGAGGGGTGATTCGACAAGCTTGGGACCGAAGATAGTACCAGAGGTGAGCCAAAAAGTTGAGCACGTTTCTTCGGGACCTACTTGTCTTAGAGTTACCTCTATGGTAGTACCATAGAGGTAACTCTAAGACCACTGGGTCCCGAAGAAAATCATTATTATTTTTGGCTCACTCAGTACCAGAACAACGGTCCCAAGCAGTCCCAAGCTATTTCACTCACCCCTGCATGTTCTGCATGAATCCACACACCCCTGATGTTATCTGTCAAACTTTCATAGCGAATCAAAACAAACATAGTGTAGTAATAGAATTTCAACTAGAATAGGGTACGTTTATCGTTTGCTTGGGACCAATAGGCTACTAAAGTGGTGAGCCAATTTAAAATCGTTAGTTTCGTATTGATTGTTGGTAGTACCAACAATCAATACGAAACTAACGATTTTAAATTGGCTCACTACTTGACTAGCCTATTGGTCTCAAGCAAACGATTAACGTACCCTATTCTAGTTGAAATTCTATTACTACACTATGTTTCATGTTTCGATCATATATTTTTCAAAATTAAAGAACCCAATTTCATTGAAGATATCTCGGTTCTGCGCTGAAATAAATCGAATTCTCGTAAACACCTTTAAACTTCCATGAAATACTCTGGACTTCTGTGAAGTTCCTGAAATATTTCTGAAGTTTTCATAATTTCTCTGAAGATCTCTGTACTTTTTTGAAATGCTCGGAACATCTTATGGTATCTCGATTTTTTTTTGCAGTACATCGTGGAACTATCCTGAATGTTTCTAATCTCACGATTATAGATCTTTAAACTGCTCCAAAAGTCTGGACTAAAGTTAAGCGAACTTCCCTGAAGATCTCTGAAATTCTGCAAAGATCTCTAGATTTACCTTTTCTGAAGCACTGCCTAAAAATGTCCACAATTTTCTTCTAGTTCTCTAGCTTTCTGTAGTTCTCTCACACCGGTGAAGTTGTCTGAAATTATAAGAACTTCTTGAAAATTCCACCAATTTTTCGGAAGCTAATAGAATTTCTTTGATATTCTTAAAGCTTACAATAAGTTGCCCATATTTCAGGACGTTAACTTCCGTTATGTTCCCGTAGTTTACGCAGCTTCACTGAAATTCTCAGCATTTCCTTTCAATCCTCATAACTTCTATAAAGTTCGTACTATTTTTTATAGACTTCATGAAAGATCTCTAATCTTTTAAAAAGATAATTACAAACCACCCAAGCCTACTAATGCAAAAAGTGCAAAATAATGCTGATTAATATAAAAATTAATGCCGTATATCAGCCTTATATTGCAAAAATCGTAAATTCAAAATTAATCCTGATTTGCTGAACGCACCCTATACTCGTTTTAATCACCTGAATCCACAGACAAAACCAAAACAAAGATGCTGTCAGTGTTCATCCGAAACGTCCAAAACTGCACGCACGCACTCACACACACCCATCCAAATCAATCTGTCAAACTCGCTCGACAAGGCTGATGCACTTTCGTTGTTCATTTCTGTGCCTTTTCTTTTTGTTCACGCTGCGTGCAAAAAATTATTCATCACCCCAGTGTCAATCTTCATTTTCATCATGGCTTTACGTTTCCAAAGTGTGTCATAGGAAAAAACACGATTTCCGCGTAATATCTGTGAAATTCGGTACGGAAAGTGATCGCAACTGCGCGGCGGTGGTTCCGGACATCCGCACGAGATGGATTTCGGCAAATTGCTGAGCGTGGCTCAGCGCAATGCCTCCAATTCGGAGCAGAAAAATTCCGAGGTATGTAGACGGGCGCGAGCTGCTCTGTTCGCTAGTCGAATCTCTCGACTGTTCCAAAAGGAAACCTACACGGTCATGTTGGATGGGTGGAAAGGGATGGGGGCGGTGGGAGGTTTGAGTTCACAGATGGCTGGGGCTAGTAGAAGGGAAAGAGGAGTACAACTTCTCCCTTCTGCATACACCGAAGTCTGCTGGGGATGATCAAATCTGGTCGATCGGTAATGCTCGGGGGAAGGTCACGAGAAATTCAAATAGATCTGGTTTGGCTGCAAAACGAAACAGTGTTTGCTCTGTTTGATAAAAGATCATTGCTACGTAGTCAGTTTATCGTACAGGAATTTTCCAATAGATGACAAACTGTCGCACTAAAGCATTGTGTGTATAGACACTAGTGCGTGTCTTCGTTGTTGTTTTAATACAAAGTACGAGTGTAATATGTATTAACGACTGAATGAAGTCATTGTCAGAAACATGGGGCTGATGCCTCCCACTCTCCTTGCTCTCTTGATACTTATTGTTTGTATCGTTCCAGCTGTTACGATCCAAACATCCAGCCATTGATAAAGATTTTATTGATTTTAGCAGCAATTTTATTGCACTGGTTGTGATTTGGTTATTCGTATGAGTAATTTTCCATATCTTGAACCTATGTTGAAGAAAGCTTAGGATGTGGATTACTTAACATATGCCTCTAAGACAGGGTTGTTAATGACGATAACGCCATTAACTATACCCTGCTCTGAAAGCATCTTGCGACTTGCCTGTGATCTTTTGAACAAGCTTAGGAAAATTTTGATACTTGATTTCAATGATGGTCGTCTGTGTTCTACGTGCTTCTGAAAAACCATTGACAAAGTCCAACTCAAGCACGTAGATTTGCTCGGCGGTTATCAAATTGTGAGTCTTCGATCGTATCTGTTTGATTGCAAAACTCTTCGGTACGCTAGTATTTGTTCTATTCGTCAACGATCTTCCTTCTACCTCAAATCGGACGAACATATGTAGGTACGCTGAAGATCATCCAGAGCTATAAGATTATACCTGGAGGGCAATTTAAAAAAAATACAAACAAACTCGTAGGTAGAGAACCTTTGGAGCAAGTTTAACGGTCAACACATATTAGAATGTTCCACTCCAGTCTAAGGTAGGTCAATAGAATTTTTGGAGTAAGTTTAATCAGAATCCAGGGCAGATCTAACCCGTACATACAGAGGGATTTTAGGGTAAACTCAAAGTACCTCAAAAGCAAGTCAAACAACTCCTGCGACAAGCTCATCGACTATCCAGGGATAGCCATACCCTCTTGGCGGGAAGAGTAAGTAAAGCGCAAGTCTAGAGAACCTTCAAAAACTTCCCAGAGCACAGCCAGGGAATCTACAGAGTAAGTCCAGGGTAGGTTTTGATCAAATCTCAAACGCAAAGCTCAAGAGGCTATCAACGAATCTTCCGGACAAATTTAAAATACTTCCAGATCAAATCCGGAGTTCAGTGTATACTATCTCCAGGAAAGTCCAAGAATCTCCTGGATAAGTCATATGTTGGTTCCTGTAAGGGTTTTGTATGTTTCGTAACTAATAGTAATCCACGCCAACTGACGAATCGATTTTATTTTGCCCTCTCCGAACTCCATGAAATTCACAAAGTCATTCGATAAAGGAAGTGTCCTCTTTCAGATGCTGGTGTTAGATTGCGACGATGTGTTTTGATGCTCGAGAAATTTACGTTAAAAGCCATTGTTTACGTTTGGCTGTTCCGCCTTTGATAGATTCGAGGGCAAATAGCAAAACAAAACGTAAATTTTTGACTCAACCTTCGCCGATTTGCATGAAACTTTGGATAGTTGTTTATTGTGGGCAATCATTCACATTTAGCCATTTAGAATCTTGCATTTTTTCATTCAAAATGGCGTATTTGACATTTTTCAATAAATCGTTGCACAAAACAGTCACGGAAAAATATACCCAGTAAATTATGTTTAGTAATTTTGAAAAAAAATCTAATAAAGTGTTTAAATTTTAAATAACAAAAATGTCCTTGTTCAATATTTAAGATTAAAAAAAAGGTTACGAACAATGCAAACTTTTGAAATATTCAAAACCTTGGGCTAGGGAGTAAATCATTCGGCTACATCTTGCTAACACCCACAGAAACACACTTCAAACACCCTTCCGCCGCATGCTAAGCAAATTGTTTCATCAATTCTGGCACCACTGAAAATAATGTTTACATTCGATTTTTATTTTGTTGTTGCGAAAAAAAACGAACTGGAAACTGTCGTCGCCGGGGAAGAAAAACATTCTAGATCTGGATTGAAAACCTCCAATTCGAAGAGAAGGAAATACGAAACCGGTTGGGATGTCTTGGAAGAAAACCAAGACAAACGCAACGGAACAGTTTCTGATTGTACACTGATAGGCACAATGGGTAAGTCACTCAGCACATTGTGCCGGAATTAGATTCGACACAATCTTGTTGGCATTGGATTGTTGTAAATAAAATGGGAGCACTGTTCGACAACTGTCATTGAAGTTGTTCACAACATTTCGTGCTGTTTGACTGTATATCAAACAACATCTGGAACATCCTCTAATTGAATATTCCAGAGGAACTCAGACCAGCTGTTCACTTATAGATTTAAATTCGAAATGTAGGTTCTAGAGTGGGTTCAAGATTAAGAGGCAGTTAATCAGCGTTGACGTTGTTATGATATACTTTGTGCGACACTCACGACTCTTGAAATTCTGAGTTTGACTACTTTCAGGAATAATGCTGCATTGATTCTAATCTAAATAAGAATACCAGAAGCATGACTGTCGCTATTCCCGGCCACGCCCATCTTTACCATAACTAGGGATAGGGAAGGAGATGTTGATGTAGTACTTACTTAACGAGAGGCCACCGACTTAGCGACACTCTCATATGTGCTACGGAGTTGGAGGGTTGGGTAGGGTATTCGGTTAGGATTCGCCTCAAGTTGGCCATGCAACCAAACGCAAATATTGTTTATGTATTGCTCATTGAATCTCTCGATAGCCGACTATCGAAAGAAAATATTCATTTTGTTTAGTGATCATGCATTTTAAGAGTCATGATGGAGAGCTTGGCATTAAAACCATGATTTTCTGCTCAGTAAGCAAAAATGATCCCTCCAGGGTCATCGGGCATCTCACAATCCACAGCGCGTCGTACGATTAAGTTCTCTTTTAGTATGTAACGAACGATTAAGATACGCGATAATTCTTGTATTTTCTACGGTTGATGGTTAATTCAAAATATATGAATTGTACTGCCAACGACGACGAAAATAGCGAATTTGGAGCTTACTTTTTGCCTAGGATAAAAACACCTTGGCATCTCCATTGGTTCTTCAATTCTTGTTCTTTGTTTTGCGGTGAAAGTTCTTGCCGTAAAATCAGTTCGTAATATTTCTCTGTTGGGTTCTGTTCTCCATGGTGGACGCTCGGGTTGGCGAAGTATTTCCTCTAATATTGTCAACACTGATTCCGCCATCACTGCCAGTCAGATTACTGTGATCCCTCTGCCCGATTGTCAAGTCCCGTCCCAGATTGCAGCTTGCTCTACGATCAGCACAATCGGCACACTGACAAAAAAGATGACCCAAGACTGGTGTGCGGAGCGGCTCCAGAAGAGATAAATTAAAGTAAAAGAAAAGCATTTTAATACTTAATGTGTCCTCCTTTGACCTTCAGGACCTGCTCTCCACCAGGTTCTTTAGGTGCTGTGGATCTAGCGCTCCCCAGGCGCCATGCAGGGCTTCATAATAGTTATTTTTATTGGTAGCGCCAGTTTTGTCAACCCTGGAATCGAGAATCGCCCACAAATTCTCGATGGGGTTGAGGTCCGGGCTTTGTGGAGGTCATTCCAGCGATTTGATCCGACAAGACCGGAAGAAAGACTTGGTCTTCTTGGCAGTATGCTTCGGGTCGTTGTCCTGCTAAAATACGAACTTCTCTTCAAGGTCCGTCTGAATCAGCGAAACCTCCAGATTTGGTCCTACAGGATGTTGATATAGGAATCTGCCGTCATTATCCCGTCGATTTTCACAAGGCATTCCACCCCACAAAAACACCCCCAGAACATCACATTTCCACCTCCATGCTTCACCGAGCCTTGGATGTGGAGCTCCTGAAGCTCCTCACCCGATTTGCGCAGCACACGAACCAGCCGGTTTCGGTTAAACAGCTCGAATTTTAATCCGTCCGTCCAGAAAACCGTTTTCAAGAACGCTAGGGGCTTATCAGCATGCTCCTTAGTAAAACTTAAGCCGTTTGCCTTATTTGCCTTGCTGATAAATGGGCGCTTCCGGGCAAGTTTGCTATTCAACCCCTGTTCTACGATGACGCGACGAACAGTTCGACAGGAAACTGATAGCTGGAGGGTTTCCTGGATACTCACAAGACGCGTCGCGAGACAAGACACAACACATATCGTTCTTTACCTTTCTGTCGACCGGCTTCGGGCGTGATGTTGTCCATCTACGGGACAATGTCCGACTGATTACTCAGGATGTTCATACGTTGTTCCGTACACGTCCAATAAGAAGAGAAGAGAAGCTACTGGATTCTCAGATTTGTCAGCTTGAAAAGGCAGGATATATTGGGGGCGATGATGATTCCCATGCGTTTAGATGGGAAGCTTTTCTGACGGTTTTGACGAGTTTTGCACCTTTCCAGTCAACGTTATGGTCTAAGCTAATTGTGTGTACCGCAACATTGCTCTAGAAGGTGTAATGCGACGAGCCGGGCTCACCAGCCGGGGTACGATTTTCACGAAATCCGGTCAATTTGTATGCTTTGCGGCCGACATGGACATTATCGCAAGAACATTTGGAACGGTGGCAGAACTATACACCCGCCTGAAACACGAAGCAGCAAAGGTCGGACTGGTGGTGAGTGCGCCAAAAACAAAGTACATGCTAGTAGGCGGAACCGAACATGACAGGATTCGTCTAGGAAGTAATGTCACGATAGACGGGGATACTTTCGAGGTAGTGGAGGAATTCGTTTACCTTGGATCCTTAATGACGGCTGACAACAATGTGAGTCGTGAAATACGAAGGCGCATCGTCAGTGGAAGTCGTGCCTACTACGGGCTCCAGAAGAAACTACGGTCAAAAAAGATTCACCCCTGCACCAAATGTACCATGTACAGAACGCTAATAAGACCGATGGTCCTCTATGGACACGAGACATGGACTATGCTCGAGGAGGACCTGCAAGCGAAGTGTACTAAGGACGATCTTCGGCGGTGTACAGGAGAACGGTGAGTGGCGGCGAAGAATGAACCTCGAGCTTGCTGCACTTTACGGTGAACCCAGCATCCAGAAGGTGGCCAAAGCCGGAAGGATGCGGTGGGCAGGGCATGTTGCAAGAATGCCGGACAACAACCCTGCAAAGTTGGTGTTCGCTACTGATCCGGTTGGCACAAGACGGCGTGGAGCGTAGAGAGTACAGATGGGCGGACCAGGTAGAGCGTGATCTAGCGAGCATTGGGCATGACCTAGGATGGAGAGCGGCAGCCGCAAACCGAGTATTGTGGCGTACTATTGTTGATTATGTCTTATCTTAAATGTGATGTTGTACAAATAAATGTATGTATGTATGCTAACATACTTTGATCGTCACTAATTCGATGGTTACTACGCCAACATCCTCCTTAACCGAGAATGCTTTTAACTCCAATAGCACGTCTTTCGGTTTCGAATTTGGGAGCCGGAATCACCTTGGTTAGAAGATCCGCCACTTGCTGTTGACTGGCCACGTGCTGCAAACCTATCATGTGCTCCTCAATTTTCTCACGAACGAAGTGATGACGAATATCAATATGCTTGCTATCTCTCTTTCAGCTAGATGTATCGCACTCTTATTTTCACAACACATCGTGACCTTCTCAGAAACGCCGGATAACTCCTGTCGTAGTCCTCGCCACCAAAATGCTTCCTATACTGCTCCAGATACTGCCATGTATTCTGGTTCCGTTGTTGACAGGGCTACTGTGGATTGTCTTCGGCAATTCCATGAAGTTGGTCCACCTGGCTTCATAAAAACGTGACCAGTAATGGACCGTCACCTCTCGATGTCGTTTCCCCAATCCGCATCACTGAAGCCAGCTTGCTGTAAATTATCTTCATATCCTTAGTACCTTTAAGGTACCGCAAAATGCGCTTCGCCGCTGTCTCGGTGTGGTTTCCCCGGATCACTACAAAAATGGCTGACTACATTAACGGCAAAACTAATGTCCGGGCGCGTGCATTGCGCTAGGAACTGTAAACCTCCTACCAACTCTCGAAATGGAACTCTCTGCATTTGCTCTCGTTCATCCTTGGTGCTTGGACTCATCTGTTTAGTCAGCTTCTGGTTGTGGTCCGCCGGGGTTGCTACTGGATCACAGTCCTCCATGCCAAATCGTTCTAGTAGCAAATCAAAATATTGCTCCTGATCTAAACATACATTGCCTTTTCACCTCATCACTCGGATTTCAAGGACTTTGTTGGCCAATCCGCTGTTAATTGCTTCTTGAGCTCGTTCACCCATCGCTGGTTGTTGGAAAATATCATCGACATACACTGCTACAATCAGGATCTGCTTGTTTTCAATTCTGAAGTATGCACATGTGTCGAACTTGGACCGCGTCAGTCCAAAATTCTTCAGTTCACTATCCAATTTCTGGTTCCAAGCACTGCTAGCTTGCTTTAGTCCTTATTGCGCTTTCTTCAGTTTGCAGATGCTCCTTGGATTAGCAGAGTTGACAAATCCTTCCGGTTGCACCATGTATATTTCTTCCTCTCCCAGTTCACCTTGCAGAAAGGCGGTAACTGCATCCATCTGGTGAATTTTTTGGTCCAGCCTGGCAGCTAATGACATCAGATAACGAATGGTAGCATACCGGACCACAGGCGAGTAGGTCTCTACGTAGTCGATACCGCTCGATGGATCCGTCGGGATTTGTCTTCAGTTTATACACCCATTTGGCAGCGAATTGCTTTCCTCCCAACTGGCAAATCGGTGAGCACCCAAGTCTGGTTCTTCAACAACGATTGATACTCCGCAACCATGGAATCTTTCCAGCGATCGCTTTCCTGGCAAGAAACTGCTTCTTGGAACGTTTGTGCCTCGACATCGCCTGGTACCATCGCATAACTGTGAACTTTGGGGGAGTATCATGAGGAAGAATGCTGAAACCCAAATGAAAATTTTGGTACTTGCCTGGAGTTGTGGCATCATCTGCTTGCAGAGTTTGTTTTCTTTACCATCTATGACTTGGTCATTTCTAGCCTCCATTTTGTTTTGCACAAGCACAACCATTTCAAAAAGTGCCTCTCGCATCGAGGGATCTGCTTCGCTTGAAGTAACTTTTTCTTCATCCAAGAATATGACATCACGAGTAACTGTCCTGTGTCTTGAAGTTGACACTGTAGCCTATGAAGATGCAACGTTCTGACTTTGAAGCACCATGACGTTGCTTCCAAAAACACGTAGGTGGGATAAGTCTGGACATTTACCTGTGAACTTTTCCTCGGGAGTCACTGGTAGACCCTTGGTCGGTGAACGATTAACGACGTAAGAAGCAGTGGCTACTGCTTCTGCCCAGAATCGCTTTTCAAGCTCGGTATCGAACAACATGCTTCTGGCGCGATGCTGTCTCCATTGGTTCCACTAAAAACCGGTTCATCCGCTCTGCCAATCCGTTCTGCTCCGGATTATACGGAACCGTAGTTTCATGGTGGATTCCAGCGTGAAGAAAAGTACCTCCGCATCGCACGATTAACGTACTCCTCTTGCCGTTGTCCGTTCTAATTCGGTTTATTAGCTCACTTGTCTGGTTCTTAGCATACGACTTGAAATCTTCAAAAGTTTCTAAAACATCCACCTTTGATTTCAGAAAATAAGTAAACACCTTCCTGCTAGCATCAACGATAAACGTTAGGATGTATCGGCTTCCTCCTAACGATGCTGTCTCCATTGGTCCACAAAGATCGGAATGGCTCAACGCGAGCAACTGACTAGCTCGGTGTCCTTTCTCCTTGAACAGATGTCGGTGATGCTTGCCTTGTATCAAATACATCAAATCAAGAAGACTGGCAACTTTGCCAGAATTCAAGCGACAGATACAGTAGCGCTGCGCTTGAGCGAAGGTGGAAGCAACGCAAAGATAAATGAGCAAATACACAAACCTTTCTTCTGCGGTTGTAATCTTTGCTATCAAATTCGTTCAAAGCATTTACCTTTAAGTGGAAGATGACGCGATTGAGAAAATGGAAGAGTTGCCAGTCTTCTTGATACGTTGTCTTTGCTTGTATGCACGGAACGCATTTCAAAAAACTCAGTTTCGAATTTCATTCCAGTTGGCATATTTCTGAGTCGCTTCATGCCGTCTGCCGAAAGATGCCCCAATCGTCGATGCCACAATTGAAAACTGTGCTACATGGAATGATGGATTCTTCATTAATTTCAGCATGTACAGACCATTCGAATGCTGTCCAACCGCTACTATCTGCTTCGCGGGACTAATGACCTTACACGAATCTGCATCAAAGATAACCTGATATCCACTCTGGCACATCTTGCTTACACACAGTAAATTCAATGCTAAATCTGGAACGCATAGCACATTACTCATGGTGATTTCACATGACTATCCTACCTGTTAGGAACGATGATAAGTGGACTGTATTTTTTCTATAGGTAACTGTTTCCCGGATAGATGAAGGGAGATTTGGTTTTCTCTCGCGCAAATCGAAACACTTAATTTTTATCGAAACATTCAACACCGTTTATTCTCGGAACACTTTTTTACTCGGGACAATTAGTTTAACGTTTACTGTAGTTTTCTTTACCAACTATATTTGAGCGAGTTTTTATAAGCAAGAAGCTCCAGAATGTTAATTTCCCTAGCTTATATAGGTTTGGTTAGTGGGAAATTACTAGCCTTTTCTCTGTCTAATCGTATACTCATCTTTATTCCGCGTAACTCGTCTAATTTTGATTAGTCATATTCGATTTTCTTCATCAGTGGTCGTCAATGGATGTTGCTACGCTGGAAATAGGTCGACTCGTTCGGGACTAGTTGATTGCGTCTCGTACATTCTCCCCCCGTTGAAAGGGAGCTTTCAACACCTTATTACCATCGGTACTGTGGACTTATCGAAACTTCTCGGGACTTCGCCTTCACTGTTATTGATTCAAGTTGCTTGATTCTTGCGGTTGGTTGTCCTTGATCGGCAGCATACTAAGTCGTAAAACCGACCGCTTGTAGACACCTCGGGCTGTTCTCACTGTCACGACTCTAACGATGTTATCGTTACCAGGAAAAAGTTGCTCAATTCGCCCCAGTAACCATTGTTGAGGAGGAACGTTGTCTTCTCGTACTATCACTAGCTGTCCTGCTCTCACTGGAACCTTGGTGTGCCATTTCGATCGTTGTTGGAGTTGATTGATGTAATCCACGTTCCACCTGCTCCAGAAATGCTGAACATATTGTGTGATTCGATTCCATCGGGACAGGGTGTGCATGTTTTCATCAGTCAAGTCAGGTTCAGCAATAGCGTTGAGTGGTCGGAAGATTAAGAAATGACCAGGCGTCAGAGCGTTATAATCGGTAGGGTCGTCCGATAATGAACAAAGTGGTCTGGAATTTAATGTTGCCTCTATTCTCGTCAACACTGTGGTCATTTCCTCGTAAGTCAGTATCGCTTCACCAAGGGTTCGACTTAGATGGTACTTCAGCGATCTGACTCCAGCTTCTCACAAACCTCCAAACGATGGCGCACGAGGAGGAATGTAGATCCACTTAATGGTCTTTTCTTCGACAAATTCTTGTAGTTTCCGCTGGAAGGGCTGCGAGTTGAAGAGTTCGTGCAGTTCCTTTAGGTTGTTGTTTGCTCCAACAAAATTAGTCGCATTGTCGGACATTAGCTTGGCACACTTTCCTCGTCGGGACACAAACCTTTGTAGCGCAGCGATGAAAGCAACTGAAGTCAGGGATCCTACTAACTCCAGATGAATTGCCTTTGTTGCTTGGCACACAAATACGCAAATATAGGACTTCGCACGGGTCGTTGATCGAATTGTTGGCTTCAGGTACACCGGTCCACAAAAATCCACCCCTGTGTTGTAGAAAGGGTAGACTAACTCTACCCGGTCCAATGGTAGGTCGCCCATGTACTGTTGCAGTTGTTTCGGCTTGTGACGAAAGCATCGTAGACAGACGAATCGTTTTACAGAAGTCTTACCACGCTCAATCCAGAATGTGTCCCGAATCATCGACAGAGTTAGCTGGTTGCCGGAATGTAGGTTTTCACGATGATACTCACGAATGACGGCTTCCGTAAATTTGTGGTACGGAGGTAGTATGCACTGATGCTTCATGTCGAAATTACAGTTTTTGTTCCGCAGTCTACCGCCGACACGTAAAACTCCATGCTTGTCGATAAATGGTGAAAGGTTGATCAGTTTGTGCTTTGAGTCGATCACCTTTCCTTGCTGCAACTGGTGGATCAGCTCGGAGTAGGCCTCCCCCTGCACTAACTTCACCAACTGTTGTAAGGCGGCTGTCTTCTCCGCATTACTTATCTCCTCTGTTCTCGGAACTTCAGGCTGCTTCTTCAGGATACTGATGAATCTCTGTATCCATACCATAACACGAACCATTCGTCGATAAGAGCTGATGTTCACGAATACAGGGAATGATTCAATGGGTTGCTGGACACTAAGGTTGACAGCTACTCGAATTTCAGAGATTTCTTCAGGATCTTGGAACTCCTGTGGCCACACAGCTTCAGTACTTGACAGGAACTCGGGACCATTCCACCACAAAGATGAATTTTGGAGATCCTTTGGCATCAATCCTCTCGATATGATGTCCGCTGGGTTGTCGTTGGTGCCTACGTGACGCCACTCCATAGTCGATGTCAACGCCTGGATCTTTGTGACACGATTTGCCACAAATAGCTTGAGTTGTTCTGGACGTCGATTGATCCAAGCAAGAGCGATTGTAGAATCGCACCAGAGTACGGTTTGATCCGTAGAAATGTTTAATGATTTAATGGTAGCAGTGACTAATTGAGCTAAGAGCAGAGCACCACATAATTCCAGCCTGGGTATTGTAAGATCAGGCTGCGATTTTTTTGGGTTTGTGGATTTCTTGATAGGGGCCACACGTGACTTTGAGCATACTAGCGATACATTGACCTGACCGTTTTCTTTAGTGGACCTCAGATAGATGCACGTACCGTATCACAAAAACCATGGATTTGGATGGAGACCGATGCAAATGGCAGAATGCAACGCCTCACCTTGACCTCTCGTAGACACTCCAACTGCGACTTGAAATCTGCCCATTTTTCGATGTCTTCTTTGTCAGCATCCTCATCCCAATTTTTCTCCTTCTTCCACAAGCCTTGCATGATGAGTTTCACCACGATGATTACTGGCCCAGCCAAGCCAATTGGATCGAAGAACTTTGAGATGCTCGATAATATATCCCGCTTCGTAGTCTCCGATTTGCCGACGATGATGGAATCAACGTTGAACATGAAAACATCTTCGTCAGGTTTCCAAACAATTCCAAGAGCCTTAACCGATTGTTTCTCACCAACCAGCAATTTCTTCTCAATGCTGTCCTGAGGGAGGGTTTTCAGAAATTCACTGCTGTTCGAGCACCACTTGTGAAGCTCGAATTTGCCGCTTCCAAAAAGTCCGATGATCTCATCTTTCAGCTGGATCGCTTGATCGAGTGTTTCTGCTCCTGTTAAAACGTCATCAATGTACGAATCTTCAGCTACAACCTTCGCCGCCCAAGGAAAACGTGCTGCTTCGTCGATACAAAGTTGCTTCACTGCTCGAACCGCTTGGAATGGTGCACTCGCTAGTCCGTAAGTCACCGTTGTAAGTCGATACACGATTGGATTTCTTATTTCCTTGGGTGTCCACAGAACAAGTTGAAATTGTTGATGCTTATCTGCAGTTAATACCTGTCGATACATTTTACCAACGTCTGCCGTAAACGCAATCTTCGGAACTCGGAACTTCATCGATATTTCATTTAGTTTGGATTGTATCACCGGTCCAACGAGCAGGTTATCGTTCAGTGATTTTCCGTTGCTAGATAACGCTGATCCGTCAAAAACAACGCGGCATTTTGTCGTGCTACTGTCCGGCTTCTCGACTGCATGGTGAGGAAGGAAGTAATCGTGTCCAGGTTCAGATACGTAAGTTTCCAAAGGACCAACTTCCACCATATGCCCTAGACTGATGTATTCATTAATGAAGTCCTCGTAATCTCCAGCCAGCAGCCAATTTTTGCTTAGTCTCCTGTCTAGGGTTTGAAGTCGTTTCAATGCCATCTGCTTCGAATCACCAAGATTAGGACAGCCTTGCTTGAAGGGTAATTCCACCACGTATCGACCATCCTCCTGACGACGGTGAGTCTCGATGAAATGTTGTTCTGCTTGATCTTCTTCAGTCGTACACTTCGATTCAGTACCACAATCTTCCACTTCCCAGAAACGCTTCAGCAATTCATCCAGATCCTCGTTTGTGACCAAAGCAGAAACTAGTGGCTTCTTGACTTCCACTTTTCCACCAATCACCCAACCAAAAAACGTTTGTTGCACAACACGGCTACCATTTAGCAGAGGAATCCGGTTGTTCTCCAAGATCTTCGTGTATACATCCATACCAATCAAAACATCAATTTTATTTGGGATGTTGAAAGATGGATCCGCCAAAATTAGATTTTCAGGAATCATCAAGGTATCTACCTCAAAACCTTCGAGAGGAAGATCTGCTGTTATCCGCTTAGTAACGAGACATTCGATTTCGGTCTCGTACCTGGAGGTGGTAGAACGAATCGTAGCGTGAACCTTGTACTGGACAGCAGAAGTTTTACCGCAGACCCCAGAAACATGTACATCTCCCTTGGTTTTTCTCAGCCCAAGCCGCTGAACGCAGTCTTCGGTAATAAAGTTGACCATGGATCCAGAATCCAAGAGCACTCGGACCTTATGTAACTTCTTGTGGTAATCTTCGACGTAGACGACGGCAGTATTGAGCAAAATTTGACGACGAATCGGAATGGAACGACAAGTTTGGGAAACGGTGGTATTCGACACAGGAGGTTCGGATGGCATCGGTTGTTCACGTTGACCTTTGGGCAGACACCCTTGGCAATGACGGCGTCTTCAGTGCTGTTTGCGACATTGATGTTGGCCGACATACTCTCTGCTTTCCTCAAAAGCTCCTTGTTCCGGCACAGATGCGTTGTTGCACTGGAATCGAAAATCCAATCGACATCGTCTTTTGTCGACTGCACTGCGTTGAATGCCGCGAAAAATGCAGCACGGGCTTCACCTCGGACTTCCTTTTTCTCACTAGGCTTTCTCTGGCATTGTGACGCATAGCGTTCTTGTTTCTTACACCGGTAACACTTGACCATTGACATGTCCACCGATGTCTGCTCCGGTTTTGAATTACTGAAGAACGCGTCCTGCAGTATGTTTGCCTTGACAATGTCTGCCGTATGCTTCATTCCAGATGACTCCAATCCCAGTATCATCGGTTCGTACTGCTTCGGTAGGCCCTTCATCAGCAGACTCGCCAACCAAGTATCGTCCACTTTAAATCCTAACCACCGAAAGCTGGTGACTCGTTGTGAAAAGCTCGTTCACGTACTCCTGAGTCGTTTGACATAATATTATGACTTCATCATCACGTTCAGCGCCAACTAGTCGAATTCCCGTCAGCCGTCTCAGCAGACCGATCTTCCTTGTGGATCCGCTGTGTTCGTAGGTTGTCCCAAGCTTCTTTTGCTGTTTTGGCACTAGTCGTCCGTACTAGTTCGCAGATCTAGGAGTCGATGCTCAGGCATATCGTAGCTAGAGCCTGCTCCGTTCATTTCCTTCAGAAAATTTCTTAGCGTTTGAAAAAAATCTCAATTTGTTTCCTTAGCAACTGTTTGGGCCCTAACCTAATGGGACAATTGATGAAACACGTTTGGTTGATAGTGGTGTGAAAGATGAACTAATTTATTTAATTAACATAAAGTGCTGACGTACTTTGATCATCACTAATTCGATGGTTACTACGCCAACAAATTCCAACCCTTTTATCCAACATCCTAGATATCTCGTGGAAGTGCAAAAGTGTTCTCGGCTTGCATTAAAGCGAGTATTACGTCAACATATTCCTACACATTCCTTTCTTGACCAGCATTCGGAAGTGGCTGAGGCATTGAGGCTGATTGCTAGTCCCAAGCAACGTCTATTGGTTCTCTGTGTAATTACAGCTGATCTGGTAATAACGGAGTTGCATCCACGGGCGGTCAATCATGCTCATGAAAGCCTTAAGAAAGTTTCAAGAAAATTCAGCGCAGAATTCCGTAATAGCTCCGTACAAAATTTTGAAAAGGACTCTGCTGAACCCTCACTTAATCTAGCGGTGCATCGGAGATAAGTCATATAGATCTGTAGGTTATGTCTTAAGTCTCCAAGGCAAGTTTATCAACTGCTGACCCATTTAAAGGAAAACAGTTTCTTTATTAAAGAGGCTTTCTTCCTTTGGCTGGTTCGTCTTTCAAGCAAAGTAGGTCTAAGAGAACATCCATAAATGACATAGCTTGACGCCCCCCTCGTAGCGTATTTGGCTATACTTAATACATGGTCGGTCACAACTTCTTCTATGGATCTTCCGTAACGACGAATTCAGATTACCAAACCTACGTTCCTGGACGAGAACTCCTGGGTATTTGCAAAGTAAATCCAGGTGCAAAGTACCATAGTGTCTTCAAGCTAAGCCCAAAGGGGGTGCGGCTTTGTATTAAGAGTACAGTTAAAATAGTCTCTAGTATGTACCTACTAATGCGGAAGTCGTCAGTACAAGTCCTTAGCGCAACGAAGGCAAATCTAGATCCTGTTACTAAACTTCCAAGTACATCCCCGGGGCAATGCCCAAAAAGCTTACAAGAGAGAATCTTCGAGAACTTTCTGCTCGAATATAGAGTAATCCGAAGAGTTTAAGGACGGATCCAGAAGTTCATTGGGCTTTGAATACGGAGATATTTCAAACCAAAGATGCGACCCGTAATACCTTCTTAGGAAATATTCAAAGTCCAATGAACTTCTGGACCTTAACATTCTCATCAAGTCCTTTTGACTTATTCCTGAAGTCCGTTTCCTTCTGCAGACTAAACCACACTTTCCACATTTCTCTCCCATTTTCAATTCCAGTCCCGCTACTACTCGACCAAGTTCGCCCCGCCCAAGAAGGAGAACAAGGAAAAGAAGCTATCGGCCAACATTCAGAAGTTTCTCGCCAAAAAAGAGGAGGAGGAGCGCCAGAAGACCATCGAAGAGAACCGCAGACGGGAGGAGCTGATGGCCAAGCGGGATCCCAAGGCGAAGCGGAAGATCGAAAAGATGTTGAAGGTGATCAAATCGGCCAACAAATCCGTGCTGGACGATGCCGTCGATCAGAACGACACGGCCGTGACACTGCAAGGGCCGGACCAGCCGGACGAGGACGACTACGGTTACACGTCCAACGTGGCGTCGCAAATCTATCAGCAACTGATGGACAAGTACAAGAATAACCCGGAGGAGAAGAAGTTCAAGGATGGCGCAAAGCGGACCATGTCCAAAGAGGATATGGACCGGGCGAAGGCACGAGTGAAGGACGCACTGAACAGAGTTCAGGAAGAGGAGAACGCTCCTAGGACCAGGAAGCGAAAGGAAGGCACCGAGGGAAGCACCAGGGATGAAGAAAGTGGTAGTAGTAGTAGTAAGAAGCTGGTAGGTCCGGACAAATATGACCCGGAGGAGGATCGAAGGAAGGAAGCAGAAGCCAAAGCGAAGGAGGAAGCAGCCAGGAAAAAGGCTCGCAAATCAACCGGACCTGCGCCTCCGGACTTCGCCACCCTGCTCAAACTGGCCGAACAGAAGCAGTTTGAACCGGTTAAACCTGAAGCTCCGGTCGAAAAAGTCAACAAAAAGAAGGAACCGGACCGTCTCATGACCAAGAAGGAGAAACGAGAATACGAGGAACGGCAAGCTTATCTCGAACAGAAGAAAATTCGCGATCGAATACGAAACGATGCTCGCCTATCGGAAAAAGAGAAACAGATCAAACTGGCACAGTACGATGCATTCAAAGCCGGAAAGGCACCACCGGCAGCGAGTGTCAGCAAACCCGGAACAACCACTACAAATGTAATGGCTCCAAATGGCAGAATCCCCAAACTGAATTCAGCTGGCTCTGGAAGGCCTGCTGCTGCCACGCCGTCAAAACCGACGAGTTCCTCCTCCAGCACAACACCCAGCAGTACCAGTTCGAAGCCGCCAGCTTTCCGACCGGAAGAAAAGCGGCCCTCGTCACTCCAGAAACCTACTTCCGAACCGTCGTCATCAAAAAGCAAGCTCGAAGCTGCTCTCATGGCAGCCAAAAAGCCACCAGTCAGTGCCCAACCTTCTTCCATTAGGAAACCGGTATCATCTGCCCATCAAAATGGAACTTCTAAAATCTCATCGACCACGTCGTCGAAGCCTGCTGCGCCAACCGCAAAATCCGCACCCTCATCGACGGCCAACGGCCAAAAGACTCGACCATTCCCACCGACTGACGTCCAGAAGACCCGCCAGTTCCCGCCACCGGACGTACAAAAAACGCGACAACTTCCTCCCCAGGATATGATGCGGAAGCGACCGATAGATGCCCGCGGTGGTGGTGGCGGCGGCGGCGGCGGCGGTGTCGGTGGAGGAAGAGGTGGATCGTCATCGTCCAAAAAGCGTCGGCCCGTCATCGAGGACAGCGACAGCGAGTACGACTCCGAAATGGACGACTTCATCGATGACGGCGACGAGGAAGAGGACTACTCGTCGCAGATCCGTGCCATCTTCGGATACGACAAGTCCCGCTACCGGGACGAGGACTTTGACGACCGGGAGATGGAGTCCACCTTTGCCCAGCAGATGCGCGAGGAGTTTATCAGCAAGAAGATCGGACTGATGGAAGATCTGGAGGATATGCGTATGGAGGAGGAGGAGAAAAAGATGAAAGCACTACAGAAGAAGAAAGAGGCCAAGCGGAAGTGAGAGTTGGTTGGTGGATTATTTTGATTAATTTTAACCTTTAGGGGACATCTTATTTATTTTTTAAAATATCATTATGAAGAGCTCTTTAGTTGCGTGGGTCACCTACAAGTGAGTGCTGCTAGTTCTAGGTGGTCTTTTAGAAGGCTTATTTTTTTTTGCAACAAAATGATTGGCGGATTTATCTACCCCCATTAAAAAAAAGTAGTGCAAACGTTTAGATTGAACATTGTGACATTGTGAGAGACTATTTTTGTCTTGAAATATTTTTTTTTTGGCTAATATGAAAAATTTCTCATTAGAAGAATCCTTATAAGCAGACGAAAGTATATAAACGGAATAGTTGCAAATGATATCCAGCTGGGAACGAGCGTTTTCCTTGCTATTGTGGAAAGAAATTCCAAGTTTTGTTTTCCGTACTGAGTACCAATGCTAGCGACGCCAGGGAGGCAGGTCCCACACCTGGACCTATCGACCCATCAACTCATGGACCGGGGACCAACGGCTTTACTTCTCTTCCGAAGGAAGGCGTGATCAGAGATTTTAGGCCTCAGAAAATCCCGGCGGCGCCGACTGGGATTGAACCCAGGCCTTTTGGGGTGAGAAGCCACTACACCACCGGCGCCACTAAGAAATTCTTAAACGACCTACACTCTAAAAAATCTTCACGTCTGATTTACATGAAATATCACGTACCTGATCTGTATTTAGAAAATCTAAAATGTTACGTGACGTTAGTAACTTTGACCTGAAATACACGTCATGTCCCATAAAAATGTTGGTGAAATTGACCGTATATTCACGTAAACAGATTTAGTGTATTTGTGTTTGTGTGTTTGGGACTTCGATATTTCTGTGAAATGAGATTTACGTGATTTTCATGTACGCAAAAAAAAATTCAATCTGGCGTCACCGAGCGTGGTGGAAGAACTCCTCAAAGATTCAAAATTCCTCAGCGCTTGCTGCAAATGTTGGACGGTAATTAGATTCTTTTACATTAATTTATTTATGATTACATGTAGCCTTTTTCAAGTTTTATAATTTCAGACGGTGACATCAGCATTTTGAATCTGCAAACAGGTGTTAATATTTTGTCAGAAATAAAAAACTCATACACGTTTCTACCTTATCTAATCATCTAGTCAATATTTTACAATTTTATGAGTAAATATAAGTATTAATTTAAACACGTGAAATTTATATCTCCCCGATAAAATTGCATAATATTGACTGCTTCTATATATAATGCCCACAAATTACATGAAAAGCATTTTAAACAAAACGGAATGTCACGTAAAAGTTACCAGATGTCCAGTAGTTTTCACCGCGATTTCACGTAAGCTGAACGTGGAAATCAGGTCTTATTTACCTGACTAATCACGTAGATAATTGAAGCTGAATTTTATCGGCTATGTGCAATTCCGGTAAAAGTTACGTGAAAAATAGGGTGAACGAAAACCACCTATGTTTTCACGTCAATCGGACGTAAAAAATTTTCGGTTTCGTGAAACTAGGACCAGGGAAGCCGGTGTTGCAGAAAACAACGCTGGGCTGGGTAGTCTCCGGAAGAGTTGGTCTGCGTCAACCATCTAATTCAGCAGGCGTCGCTCACGTTTGCAGCATACAATCCTCACTTCACTGAAACAACCACTAGGGACGAGGATGGTCGGTTTGTTGTTACATTGCCGAAGAAGTTGGAGGTTTTGCATCAACTTGGCAAATCCTACGATGTAGCCAAACGTCGGCTTTTGTTGCTGAGTCGTCGTCTCGAAGTAAATCCTTCACTCAAATCAGCTTATTCGGCTTCATTGAAGAATACCTCGAGCTTGGGCATATGGAGGAAGTTCCCAACGAGTCATCAAGTCCGTCGTTTACATACTTTCTTCCACACCACTGCGTGGTTCGTTCAGATAGTCTTACCACCAAATTACGGGTTGTTTTTGATGCTTCGTGCGCCACGGACTCAGGAATATCCCTCAATGATGTATTGATGGTGGGTCCGGTAGTGCAGGAAGACCTAGTCTGCATTACCTTACGTTTCCGATTTCCAAAATATGCCATTATCTCTGACATTGAGAAAATGTATCGTCAAATCTGAATGAACTTCATTGACCGACTTCTTCAGCAAATTCTGTGGCAAGACAAACCTGGTGGATCAATCCGGGTCTTCAAACTCAAGACTGTCACGTACGGAACATCCACTGCACCCTACCTAGCCACTAAGTGTCTTCAAGAGCTTGCCAAACAAGACCAGTCGTCTCATCCACTTGCCGCAAGGGTTCTCGCCAACGATTTCTACATGGATGATATGATTAGCGGAGTTGACGACGTGGACGAAGGAAAAACTCTATGCACTCAGCTCCTTGAGTTGTTGCAATCCGCCGGTTTTAGTCTCCGTAAATGGTCGTCAAATTACCCAGAAATTCTGGAAAGCATCCCCGCTGAGCTCCGCGACGAACGTTCCGTTCTTGACTTAGATTCCACTTCATCGGTTAAAACCCTGGGACTCAAGTGGACACCAACCTCCGACAAACTCGGTTTCCACGTACCGAAGTGGAATGAAGAGGGTGCCATCACCAAACGCTTAGGACTCGTAGGCCCTGTCATCGTACTCGCTAAATGCTTTATGCAAGAGCTCTGGGAAAGTAAGAAGACCTGGGACGAACCGTTAGAAGAAGAACTGCAACATCGCTGGCTGCAGTTCAGGGGCGAACTTGCAGCTGTTGAAACCATCACTGTTCCACGGCGAGTCATATCGATTTCCGAACCTATCATTCTCGAAGTACACGGTTTCAGCGACGCTTCTTTACGTGCGTACGGAGCCTGTATTTATTTACGTGCAGTATCATCCAGTGGGGAAATCTCTGTTCATCTCCTCACTTCCAAGTCGAAGGTCGCTCCTCTGGGAAATAGTAAGAAGCAGAAGAAACTCAGTCTTCCACGCTTTGAACTCCCCGGTGCATTGCTATTGAGCCACCTCTTCCAGAAAGTACAACAAAGTCTGAAATTGAACCTCAAATCCTTCTCTTGGGGTCGATTCAACCATTGTGCTACATTGGTTGGCAGCGACTCCTTCACGCTGGAAGACATTTGTGGCTAACAGAGTCTCCGAAATCCAGCACCTAACAACGCATGGAGTTTGGGGAAACGTATCCTGATTAGAAAACCCCGCAGATATTATTTCGCGTGGAATGCTGCCTACTCAACTGATGGAAACTGACCTTTGGTGGCACGGCCCTCCCTGGCTTCAGCAAATCTCTAGATTCTGGCCGTCACACATACGTACATCCAACGACGATTTCCTAATTGAAGATCTGGAGGAACGATCGATTGCTCTTCCAGTACAAAGTCAGCCGCCAAACCCAATCCTCCGTCTACGATCGTCGTTTCCAGCATTAGTTCGTCTAGTGGCACATCTTCGAAGGTTTATCCACAACTCTAAGCGTGCGAACCGGCAGAATCGAACCACAGGGTTTATCAAAACATCAGAACTTCATCAAGCAACACAAACTCTCGTCCGTATAGCACAATCCGAATCGTTCCAAGAAGACCTCCAATCACTTCGGACTAGTGAACATGTAAAGACAAATTCAAAGCTAAAATCTTTGCATCCAATCCTCGTCAACGGGATCCTGCGCATCGGTGGCCGGCTTCTAAACGCACCTGTTTCAGAAGACCGGAAGCATCCGATGATCCTCGCCACGCATCATCCACTAACTGAACTCATCATGGCGTCCTACCATCAGAAATTGTTACATGCTGGACCGCAGCTGCTGATAGCGAGTGTCCGTGAGAAATTCTAGCCACTACGAGTACGCAACCTGGCGCGGAAAGTAGTGCACGATTGTCTGCAGTGCTTCCGTTGCAAGCCCACTGTAACCGAGCAGCTCATGGGAGACCTACCTGCCAAACGCGTTACTCCAGCTTTTTCATTTCTCAACACTGGTGTAGATTTATGTGGCCCGCTCTTCTATCGACACGCTTTGCGAAAATCGGCTCCTGTCAAGTGTTACGTTGCAATATTCGTATGCCTTGCAACAAAAGCGGTACATGTTGAGCTTGTAGCTGACCTTTCGACTAACGCTTTCATCACTGCACTGAAGCGTTTTGTAGCCCGGCGTGGCAAACCAGCAGTGATCGAATGCGATAACGCAAAGAATTTCCTGGGAGCATCAAGGACGTTAGCGGAGCTCTACGAGCAATTCCGTTCACAACAACATAAACACGCTGTCACCGCTCACTGTGCTGAAGAAGGAATTAGCCGGTGCCGGTGGTGTAGTGGTAAGCGTGACTGCTTTCTAACACCCCAATGGGTCTGGGATCAATCCCAGCCGAGGTCGGTGGGATTTTTCTGAGGCATAAAAATCTCTGGTCACGTCTTCCTTCGGAAGGGAAGTAAAGCCGTTGTGTTGTTGAATGGGTGCGACATCCTACGCAGGTGTGGAAGCTGCCTTCCTGCACATTCGATTGTCGTCTACGGAAGGCAATCGATGTCCGTCGGTGATTGGCACTAGATTTGGAAGCCCCTAGTCCCTCTAACACGGTCCTGCCAGTACCAGCCAGCGTTCTTCACAGTCGTCCTGGTCCTGTTGTTAGTAGGGGTTCGGGGGTCTTCCAGCCTGCTATGCCAGGCAAGTACAATGATAACTCTGAACATTCACCGCCTGACGCCATTCCGAATTTCAGCACTGTATCGGTACTCTCTAACACTCGAAGTGTGGGTTGCACCACTGGATTCTCCGATGCAGCCCCACCTTCTGCTGCCTTTGATCATCGAAGCTGCCCTAATGCTGTTATCAGAAGTGAAATTAGGATGCCCAAAAGTTCCCTCTCAGGCGAGGTGTACACAGATTCTCAACGTCTTGCTAGTACTAACCAGGACGTCACTATTTACTATCAGAACGTAGGCGGGATGAACTCGAACGTTAAAGACTATCGTATATCCGTATCTGAAAGATGCTATAATATTATTGCTCTCACAGAGACTTGGCTCGACTCCCGCACGATCTCCAATCAAGTGTTTGGATCTGAATACGAGGTTTTCCGTTGTGATCGTAACCCCCGCAACAGCCGAAAATCAACGGGAGGTGGTGTCCTCTTGGCTGTCGGTTCTGAATTGAAAGCCAGAGCAATTGAAAATGATCTGTGGAACAGCGTAGAGCAGGTCTGGGCAGCTGTGGACCTAGCGGATCGCACGTTGTTTGTATGTGTGGTCTACATACCTCCTAACCGAGCTCGAGATATAGATTTCATCGACGCCCACTGTCGTTCAATTCAAGCTGTCTTGGAAAGCGCAACTGCTATTGACGAGGTTATTGTCTTGGGAGACTACAATTTACCTGGTATCTCGTGGCAACCATCCCATAGCGGTTTTCTGTATCCGGATCCAGAACGATCAGTGTTCCATTGTGGAGCCACTATGCTTATTGATAACTACAGTACGTCTACGTTATCGCAAATCAATCATGTAGTCAACGAGAACAACCGCAGCTTGGACCTTTGTTTCGTCAGTTCTCAGGATGTCGCTCCATTCATCTCCTGTGCACCCGCTCCACTAGTGAAACCAACTCCACATCACCTTCCTTTGATTGTGACTGTGGAGAGCAAGTTACTTCACGATTTCGACGAAACGCCCGTTGCTGTTTCCTACGATTTTCGAAAAGCAGATTACCGCAGCATCTCAGTGTTGCTCTCCAGCTTGGACTGGGAAAACATCCTCGATCATCACGATGTTGAGGTAGCCGCAAGAACGTTTTCACACATTTTGGCGTATACTGTCGACAGACATGTCCCGAAGATAAGTCACCAGAAAACAGCTCATCATCCATGGCAGACTAAGGAGCTCCGTAGACTGAAATCTACTAAAAGAGCTGCACTACGCAAATACACCAAGTACCGTACGTTCCAATTAAAATGCTATTATGTTCGACTAAACCATCAATTCAAACGGATCAGTCGCCAAAGCTATTCGCGATATCAGCAGGGAATTCAGCGCAGGATGAGATCACATCCGAAATCCTTTTGGAACTATGTAAACGAGCAGCGAAAGGAATCCGGTCTTTCATCGTCCATGGTGTTCAATGGCGAAGTAGGATCCATAAATCAGGCGATTTGCCGACTGTTCTCTCTCAAATTTGCCGATGTTTTCACTGACGAGAGCCTATCTGACGAATATGTTAACCTCGCAGCAAGCAACGTTCCAATGCACGGCGATACATTAAATGGCATCGACATCAACGATATGACTATTTTAAGAGCTGCTTCCAAACTGAAATCTTCTTGCAACCCTGGACCCGATGGAATCCCGTCCGTTTTTCTCAAGAAGAATATCGATAGTCTATTGACTCCGCTCTGTCACGTGTTCCAATTATCGCTTCGCTGTGGTATTTTTCCTTCTTGCTGGAAGTTTGCTCACATGTTTCCTGTTCACAAAAAAGGAAACAAACGAGATGTCAACAACTATCGTGGAATTACCTCACTGAGCACCGTATCGAAGCTTTTTGAACTAGTCATAATGGAACCGCTACTTTCTCACTGCAAGCATGTTTTGAGTGATGATCAGCATGGCTTCATGTCAGGTCGTTCCACCACCACCAATCTGCTATGCCTCACATCTTATGTAACTGATAGCATGGTTGACCGAGCTCAAACGGATGTGATTTATACCGATCTGTCAGCAGCGTTCGATAAGCTAAACCATGCTATTGCTATTGCTAAACTAGACAGACTTGGGATCAATGGTAACCTATTACAATGGTTTCGATCGTATGTAACCGGTCGCCAACTGATGGTTGCCATAGGCGATTACCGATCTGATACTTATCCTGCTACATCGGGGATACCCCAGGGTAGCCACCTTGGCCCTTTGATCGTCCTGCTCTACTTCAACGATGTGAATTATGTGCTTGACGGACCTCGACTATCGTATGCTGACGATCTAAAAATCTACCTTCGGATTCGTTCCATTGCCGACTGTCACTTTCTTCAACGCCAGCTTCATGCTTTTGCTGACTGGTGCACCTTGAACCGAATGGAAGTTAACCCGGCGAAATGCTCAGTAATCTCCTTTTCTCGGATAAAAGAACCAATCATCTTCAACTACAACCTATTGGGTTCAGCAATTGAACGAGTGAGCCACGTGAAGGATTTGGGAGTCATTTTGGATTCGCAACTCACATATAAGCAGCATATTTCGTATGTCGTTGATAAAGCTTCCAGAACACTAGGCTTTATCTTTAGAATAACCAAAAACTTTACTGATATTTATTGCCTGAAGTCATTGTACCAACAATCAATACGAAACTAACGATTTTAAATTGGCTCACCACTTTAGTAGCCTATTGGTCCCAAGCAAACGATTAACGTACCCTATTCTAGTTGAAATTCTATTACTACACTATGTTTGTTTTGATTCGCTATGAAAGTTTGACAGATAACATCAGGGGTGTGTGGATTCATGCAGAACATGCAGGGGTGAGTGAAATAGCTTGGGACTGCTTGGGACCGTTGTTCTGGTACTGAGTGAGCCAAAAATTATAATGATTTTCTTCGGGACCCAGTGGTCTTAGAGTTACCTCTATGATTGTACTCCTCACTGGTCCGATCAGTCCTTGAATATTGCTCAGCAGTTTGGAATCCAAGCTACAACAATGGTGTTGAAAGAGTCGAATCAGTCCAGCACCGATTCTTACGCTTCGCCCTTCGGCGATTGCCTTGGAGAGATCCTTTCCGTTTGCCTAGCTATGAAAGCCGATGTCAGCTGATTGGTTTGGAAACTCTTTCGACCCGAAGAGACGCTGCAAGGGCTTTACTTGTTGCCGATACATTGCAAGGGAGAATCGATTGTCCTACTATCCTCGAAAAAATCGATTTGAATGTACGACCACGTGCACTAAGAAACAGTCTTATGCTGAGACTTCCCTTTCGTCGCACGAACTACGGAATGAATGGAGCAATAAACGGACTGCAGCGAGTTTTCAACAGAGTTGCCTCAGTGTTCGATTTTCACGTACCACGTCAGACGCTTCGCCGTAGTTTCACCTCGATATTTTCGGGCACAGGTAACCGTGAATAGCAGTGTAATGTTTAAGTTTTAAGCACAGACAATCATGTTGTTTTTTTGTATTACTTAACATCATTGGGGCTTATTGAATCCTGTTGATGGAATCAATTAAATAAATAAACAGAGACCGACGTTAAATAAAGGAAAGAAGAAGAAGTAGGAATTTTCTTCAAATTTATTCCCCCACGCTCTCCCAATCTCGGCGACCTTTGGGAGGCCACAGTCAAGTCTTTTAAAAAGTACTTCAAGGCGACAATCGGAACCACCATTCTACTCAAGGATGATCTAGTTCCAAAGGTATATCAACCAAAACATCTGCTACGTCTGAGGTCCGTCGCCCTATCATCAACCAAGCCACCGCAAGTGCAAGAAGCCATTCCCGTATCCAATTGAACGAAGCAACCAGTCGGCAACCGCCGAACGAGAAGATATCGATGTCCTACATGTCAACAACCGAAGAGACCAGCAGCTCGAACTTGTATACGAAGAAGCACGTGTTACGAAGATTTGTTTATGTTTGAATTAGATCCGATAATCGACCGGTCCACCTAGTAGTTAAGATTCAGGCATAACATTTGATAACGGCACAAAAGCATTTGTAAACAAACTTTCTAAGGCCCTTTACACTCGAACCAAAGTACGCCCACGCAAACCAATACCACTTTCGGAAAGGTGATAGTTGCCCCTATCCGATGATGTTGTTGGTTTGCGTGGGTGTATTTTGGTTCGCGTGTAAAGGGCCTTAGAAAGTTTGTTTACAAATGCTTTTGTGCCGTTATCAAATGTTATGCCTGAGATAATAGGGTCTTTTGAAAAACAACCATTTCAACGGTGGCCGGGTATGTTGAGAATTTAATTATATCCCAATGAAATACCACAAACGAAGTGACAGACGGCTAAGTGGCGAAGAAATCCATTAAAATAATGTGGTTCACTGTAATAGAATTTTCTTGGAAGCTTGTGCCATCATCCACCAGATGGGGTAGTTTTTTTGTTTTGATTTGAACAAAGTTGATTTTGTGTATAATGATTCTTTGACAGTGTGCAAAGATAGTGTGTGGGCTACAAAATGGTGAGTGACAATCTGGAAAGAGCGATATACCTAGCTCCGGTCCTCACAAGTTCCTACCTCACGCCTCCACGAGTCATATGATCACAAAAGACTGCCAGCTGAAACATGGACACAGCTGGTTGGCGTAGCCTGGGCAATGTTGTCAATCCGACAATAGCAGAGTGAGGAGGTGCGACGCGAACACTGGCGTGGTAACCATAGCACGGTGATAGAGGAAATGCTTCGCCAACCCGAGCGTCTGTTCACCATGGAGGTGTGGCTCAAACAGCGTCTGACTGGCATCCAGCGGCTGAATAAGAAATGCTCTTCCCCGGAAGCTACACCTAAGATGGCAGCCCCATCACGGCGGATAGGAGACCTTAGGCCAACCACCTACTGTCTCTGAAACCTTTACAATTGTTACAGAAACCAACAGAGAAAGACATCGAACTGATATAACGGCAACGACTTTAAGCGCAAAACAACGGACACGAATTGGATCATGGAATGTATTGACGTTAGCCCAGCAGGGTAAACTGGCACAACTCGCCAACGAGGCGCGACGCATGAAGCTAGAAATCCTGGAACTGAGTGAAGTTCGTTGGCCAAACTTTGGAGATCACAAATTGCCGTCGGGACAGGTACTACTATACTCTGGTATTCGAGGTGAAAACGCTCCCCGCCATCGTGGAGTTGGTCTTCTACTGAGAGTCCAGGCAAGTGCTGCGCTCATCAAGTGGGAGCCTGTTAATGAGAGGATAATCGTTGCCAGATTTAGAACACGGGTTCGTAACCTTACCACAATACAATGTTATGCGCCAACCGATGCTGCCGAGCTACAGGACAAGGAGAATTTTTACAGTCAACTGAATGCCGTCGTGGATAAGGTTCCAAAGGGTGACATCAAGATCTACACTGGCGACTTCAATGCGAAGATCGGCTCCGACAACACGGACTATGAGCGTGTTATGGGACGCTATGGTCTCGGCGAAATGAGCGAGAACGGTGAGCTGTTTGCAGAATTTTGTGGCAATAACGACACGGTGATCGCGGGCTCGCTCTTCCCCCATCGGCCAGTGCACAAAGTCACGTGGGTTTCCTGTGATGGACATACCGAGAATCAGATCGACCACATCTGCATCAGCCGAAAATGGAGACGGAGCCTTCTTGATGTCCGGAATAAACGCAGCGCCGACATCGCGTCTGACCATCACCTTCTAATCGAGCCAGTGACGGGAGGAGAGACTCGGGCGGCGGTTCAACACACGCCGACTTGAAGATCCAGCGGTAAAAAGGTCTTTTGTTCATGAACTTGAGACTCGAGCTGCGGACGTTCCAGAAGGTGGCAGCGTAGAAGAACAATGGACGGCCATCAAGAATGCCTTTATAGAAACAAGCGAGAACAACCTGGGTGAGCTGCGCACCCAGAGGAAAGAGTGGATTACAGATGAAACCTGGCGGAAGATTGAGGAGCGTAGAGAAGCAAAAGCCGCGATAGAGCGGGCGAGAACCAGAGGAGCCAAGAACGAAGCCCGTCAACGGTACTCGGCTCTAGAGAAGGAAGTCAAGCGCTCTTGCAGACGGGACAAGCGAGCGTGGGTGAACTCCCTGGCCGACGAAGGGGAGAAAGCCGCGAACACTGGCGATATACGCCTCCTCTACGATATCTCACGACGCCTGAGTGGAGCAAGGATGAACCCGAGGATGCCAGTGAAGGACACGACTGGACAATTGCTTACCGACCCCACTGACCAGCTGAAACGCTGGTTTGAGCACTTCGAACAACTTCTTCAAGTTTCGACGGCCAACCAGCCATCAACATCTCGGCATGATCCGCCTAGGGTGCGGCGCATCACTCGCGTCAATTCCGAGGCCCCATCACTGCAGGAGATTGAAGCAGCTATCCGAAGCATGAAATCCAACAAGGCTCCAGGGGTCGATCGCATATCAGCAGAGATGCTCAAAGCTGACCCCATGCAGGGCATCTTAGTGAAGGTCCCAAAGAAGGGGGATCTGACTGTGTGCGACAATTGGCGAGGCATCATGTTACTGTGTATTGTTCTCAAAGTTCTGTGCAAAGTTATCCTGAATCGGATACAGGAGAAGATCGACGCGACTCTCCGACGGCAGCAGGCAGGATTCCGTACCGGAAGATCTTGTGTGGACCATATTGTCACGCTCCGCATCATCCTGGAGCAGGTCAATGAATTCCAAGAGTCCCTTTATTTGGTATTCATTGACTACGAAAAAGCTTTCGACCGTCTCAATCACGAGAATCTGTGGGGCGCCCTGAGACGCAAGGGAGTCCCGGATAAAATCGTCAACCTCATCGAAGCGCAGTATGAGGCTTTGACCCTATCCGGGTAGTCGCTGGTGTGAGACAAGGATGTATACTATCACCGCTACTGTTTTCATCGTAATCGACGAGATCATGCTAGGTGCAATTGACCGTGTACCGAACCGTGGGCTGCTTTGGCAGCCTATCACCATGGAGCATCTCAACGACTTCGATTTGACTGATGATGTTGCTCTACTAGCACAACGGCGCTCTGATATGCAGAGTAAGCTCAATGACCTAGCCGAACGCTCCTCTGCGGCGGGTCTCACCATCAACGTCAACAAGACCAAATCGTTGGATGTCAACACGGGCAACCCTTCCAACTTTATGGTAGCGGGGCAAGCAGTGGAGAAGGTCGAAAGTTTCCAATATCTTGGCAGCCAAATAGCGTCGGACGGCGGGACCAAGAGCGACATAGGTGCACGAATCAAGAAGGCTAGGGCTGCCTTTGCGAGTTTACGAAACGTATGGAGATCCAACCAGATAAGTCAACGCACCAAAATCCGAATTTTCAACTCGAACGTGAAATCTGTGTTGTTATACGCCAGCGAGACGTGATGTGTATCAGCGGAGAACACTCAAAAGCTGCAGGTCTTCATCAACCGATGCCTGCGGTATATAATTCGTGCCTGGTGGCCTCACAACTGGATCTCGAATGCCGAGCTCCATCGTCGATGTCATCAGAAGCCGATGGCAACAGAAATTCGAGAGCGAAAGTGGAGGTGGGTCGACCACACACTTCGACGGGGCGGAAACGAAATCTGCAAGCAAGCGCTGGATTGGAATCCAGCAGGACATCGCAGCAGAGGCAGACCCAGGGGCTCATGGCGGCGGAATCTCAATAAGGAAATTAAGCAAGTCGATAGAAATCTGACCTGGGCCCAGGTCAAGGCAAAAGCGAGCAGCCACCCAGGATGGAAGTCTTTCACGTTGGCCCTTTGCACCGCTGGTGGTGCACAGGACCCTTAAGTAAGTAAGTAAAGATAGTGTGTCATTTTGTCATCTTTTTATGCATTTCAGTTTTGAGTAGAGTGAAAGAGATAGAAATAAAACATTCTAATACATTTGGCGAAAATGCTAGTACAATACAGTAGTAGCAACAATCAATCCGAAACTAACGATTTTAAATTGGCTCACTACTTGAGTAGCCCATTGGTCCCAAGCAAATCGTTTAACCATAGAGGTAACTCTAAGACCACTGGGTCCCGAAGAAAATCATTATTATTTTTGGCTCACTCAGTACCAGAACAACGGTCCCAAGCAGTCCCAAGCTATTTCACTCACCCCTGCATGTTCTGCATGAATCCACACACCCCTGATGTTATCTGTCAAACTTTCATAGCGAATCAAAACAAACATAGTGTAGTAATAGAATTTCAACTAGAATAGGGTACGTTAATCGTTTGCTTGGGACCAATAGGGTACTAAAGTGGTGAGCCAATTTAAAATCGTTAGTTTCGTATTGATTGTTGGTTTAACGTACCCTATTCTAGTCAAAATTCTAGTACTACACAATGTTTGTTTTGATTCGCTATGAAAGTTTGACAGATAAAATGAGGGGTTAGTGGATTTTCCTATGTTTCGAGGGGTGAATCGTTTAGCTTGGGACCGAAGATAGTACCAGAGCTGAGCCAAAAAGTTGAGCACATTTCTTCGGTACCTTCTAGTCTTAGAGTTACCTCTATGGTAGTAGTGTTGCCATGTGGTACAATCCAGTAGTAGTGGTGTTGCCATGTGGTACACTGAAAAATTGAAATAGCAGGTTAGTCACCAAAGTTTTCGAGCCGCTCCGCCTGTCACTTCGTTTGTGGAAATACTCTATTGTAGTACTAGAGCCCTTAGCAATACTGATCTCTCTCTCTCTCTAGATTTCCTTATCACCGAATGATCACACGAGTAACCGTAGGTAGGGTTTTTAATTGTATTCGATCATGAGCATCTCATATAAAGGTTATACAAGAGCCAGATCAGTCTCAGTCGCAAATAAGTAGCCAAACGAAAAGCATCTACTCCGATATCAGTTCATTATATTGAAGCGAGCAATAAAGCAAACCTTTTTCTTACACCGAGACCGGACCAAATAAGTTATTTTTCGGTACAATTTCACTTTTTTTTTTAATCTTAGTCCAATAATTAATCGGAATTCATCAATTGTACGTCATTTTAATTAATTAAGAGTCATTTAGCTGGCTTCTTTTTCCATAATATGCCAGAATTCGTTCCATAATGTGTGGTGCTTCATCAGCCAAAGATTTTACAGTAGCGGAGCTCCAACAACCGATCTGAGAAAAAAAGTTGTTTTAGTAATTCTGAATGAATGAATGGCTTAGTTGCCATCGTTCGTGGTCTTCCACATGGATTGTTAGACGATCTTCCATCAAATCATGAGATTCCTATGGTGAAGGAATTTCATTCATCATCTGGTTCAGAAGCAGTAGGCTGCCAATCTATTTCGGATCGCGGTCGGTAGAGTTTTCTGATGACGAAACGGAAAAATCGGAAGATTTTATACAAGCAGAATTTTTCGAAGGATACGATGAATGATGTTCCAGATCGGTATTTATTATCTTATTAATTCAAGGTAGACAAGACTGAGAACATCCTATCTTTTTTCAGGAGCCTTCGAGTTACGATCAATCGGCAAAATTTCATGACAACATTCGTGTCAAAGACATAATGTTTATGGCACTGAATTTTTACATAAGGCACAAGCTTACCCAAGGAGGTTTGGAAGACTTTATGAATATGTTGAATGTTTTCACCATAGGCAAAACTTTTCCTAATGGGATATAAGCCGTTTATGATTTAAACAGTCTTTTTTTTTTCAACAATCATTCGAAAATTTTATCATTTCTTACTATTTATGCACAGGATGCCTCTAATGATCGTCACTTAGAAACAGAAAATAGTAAATAAACTTATATTTTGGAATCATTAATCCATATTTTATGTATTGATAGTAATTAAAACTGACATTGTTATAATTCTGATATGATGAGAAACTTCGCACAAACCCCTTTTCACTAATATATCAAAATATAACACACGTTGATATAAATATCAACCATTGATATAATTGTGTTATGCCCTTCTGATCGGGAGGCCGACATCACATCCATTTCCCCAACATGGTTAATTTGAGAAAGCGTTGCTGCGCTGTAGTTGTCGAGAAGGCTAATAGCTCCTGCGTGAAATGCCATCTATCCGAGCTATCGTGAACTCCACGAAACGCCTGGCAGATTGAAGTTACCCAAAATGAATATCTCATCAACTGGAGTGGCACTTTCGATAACTGTGAAAACTGACCGATGAGTATCGATGAGTTCATTGTCCCGGACTCGATCAGGTGGAATGCGCAGGTGATGGTCACCCAGATTGATGGCTGTCCAAACCTGCTCCACATTGTTCCATAAGGCGTTCTTGATGGCCTTTGCCTCCCACCCGCCTCGGACTTCAGGTGAATCATCCTGTCGTAAAACGATCACTCCTCTATCAGATCCTTGGCTTTATTCGATTCTTAAGGAAGGGAAGATGCTGAATCTTACAGTGCAGGTACCTGTAGACATTCACCCTGATTTCGTTTTGAGGTCGTATCGACTAAAAGTTGTAAATTTTGCATTCCCGTTTTCAAACAAATCGTTCGGCAATGTACTTCGGTAGGCCCAGGCCTTCTAGATGATCAGTAGTTCAGTTGATAATTCTCTCACTAGATGGAGCTAGTGTGCATATGAACTTCCTGTATATGTCCTATCTAGAGTCTCTCCATATAGAATGTTACTGTCTTCAGCAAACTTGTTCTGGTGACCAAATCCATCCAGATGATGGTCAGATAAGTTTAGAATTATCTCACTACGCAGCGCTAGTGTGCATTAGACTGATGCAAAATTTGACTTTTTCGCTCCACAGTGCTTAAATGGTTTCAAATCGGGTCGTGATCAGCCTCCAAAAGTTACCACTCATTTGGTTAGAAACAGACTTCGCACAAACCATTTGAAGTTTACATGTAAATTACTATGGGAAATCTCAACTTTTTGTTAATTGCCTTCTAGTCTTTTTTTCCATATTGAGCTGCAAAACAGCTCGATAGCTATTCTTATAGAAAATTTTCTCAGCTACAACTTTGCTGAAGATCGTTTCTATGTCAAACGAGACAGGAAATAGTTATTAATTATTTAAGAGATTGGTAAACTTATGACATGATCAAGCAGCTGCTCTGTAAGCAACACTGTATTTTGCAGTGTGACATAGTAGCCATAATTTTTGTGTCCTATTGAACGCCTCAGAAACACCAATTTTGCCTGCTGAGCAGTTGATTGAGCATGATCATAAGACATCAGTGCATTGAACCATCAATAACTTTCGATCCTAGCATTTAATCAAAAAGTGGTCTTCAGCAAAGTTGTAGCTGGGAAAATTTCCTACAATTAAAGTTGAAAGCTTTTGAAGCAGACCGATATGGTGAATTATTAGATATACATGAACAAAAATCTTGGTTTTACCATAGTAATCCCATACAAACTTCAAATGGCTTGTGCCATCTCAGTTTCTCACCAAATGGGTTCAAATGTTGAGAGGTTAGTCAGGATCCGATTTGGAATCGTTTAAGTATTGTGAAGCGAAAATTTCAAATTTTGCATCACTCTAGTGTGCATGTTGACTTCCTGAATATACTCTCATCTCCTTTAACAAACTCCCCTGTTGGGGAGGGATGGTGAGGGGAGAGTACTGTTGGGTCGCTTTCGAGAAGCATTTTCAGTGGGTCGTCGTACGGCATTCTTACGACGTGCCCAGCCCAGCGTAGTCGCTCAATTTTTGTAGTGTAGACGATGGATGCTTCTTCCAGCAGCTGGTACAATTCATGGATCTGTGGCATCGCCCAGCAACACTGGTCAGCCTGGCTTCCATCGGGTCGTCGTCAAAGAAAAAGAACTCAAGCTGTCAATCTTTGCTACGCAGCTATCAACGCGCGAACGTGGTTGTTTTTCTATTGAAAGTAAAAATAAAGATTTTAAGTATTTCGTAACTAATCGTTCTTTATTCCGTGTCCGATTATTACATTGGTGACCCGCGACGTCGCGAATCTAAAAGTTTCGGTCCGATTTCACGGTTATTCGCCGATATTTGATCTCAAAGCCGAAACTAACCTCAAAATGCCGGACGATAACGGGAGCAACGCAGCAGCATCTGTCGCGGTAAAACTACCGGATTTTTGGAAAACTGATCCGGCTAAAGGCTGATACGGTCAAAATTTGGTCAAGGGAAAACGCGTGTAAATCGGTGAAATCGTTTATTTAAAAAATCAAATTAAATTTCTTTTTCAAGTTCAATTAGTATAAAATTCAGGAAAAATATTCAGTTAGGCTTCCGCTTTTCCAAATCTGAATTGCCGGGCCTTACGCTTGACCCCTGCCATCAGATTTTGTACAGCCACCTTGTCCACCTTCTTCGCCGCAGAAAGCCAGTTTGCCTTGAACTGCTGCTCGCCCTTAGCAGTTTTTTTGGTCTTCTTTAGGTTCCGCTTGACAATAGCCCAGTATTTCTCAATTGGGCGGAGCTCTGGCGTGTTGGGAGGGTTCTTGTCCTTGGGAACCACCTGCACGTTGTTGGCGGCGTACCACTCCATGGCCTTTTTACCGTAATGGCAAGATGCCAAATCCGGCCAAAACAGTACGGAACAACCGTGTTTCTTCAGGAATGGCAGCAGACGTTTATTCAAACACTCTTTCACGTAAATTTCTTGGTTGACAGTCCCGGAAGCTATGAAAATGCTGCTTTTCAAGCCACAGGTACAGATGGCTTGCCAAACCAGATATTTCTTTGCGAACTTTGACAGTTTCATGTGCTTGAAAATATCTGCTACCTTTCCCCTTCCTTTTGCCGTATAAAACTCCTGTCCCGGAAGCTGCTTGTAGTCGGCTTTGACGTAGGTTTCGTCGTCCATTACCACGCAGTCAAACTTCGTCAGCATCGTCGTGTACAGCCTCCGGGATCGCGCTTTGGCCGTCGTATTTTGTTTATCATCGCGATTTGGAGTCACTACCTTCTTGTAAGTCGATAGTCCGGCTCGTTTTTTGGCTCGATGCACGGTTGTAGACGATACACCCTGCTTATTTGCGGCATCTCGGAGAGAGAGGTTAGGGTTTCGCTTGAAACTACCGGCAACTCTCTTTGTCGTCTCAGCGGCTTCCGGTTTTCGATTTCCCCCCGATCCAGACTTCCTGGCTGTCGACAAACGTTCCCCAAACACTTTAATTACATTTGTAACGGTTGATTTGGCAACTTTTAGCGATTTTGCCAACTTTGCGTGCGAGTAGCTCGGATTTTCGCGATGCGCTAGCAAAATTTTGATACGCTGCTCTTCTTGCTTGGACGGCATTTTGACAACTGAAGAGTGAATTTCAAAATCAAAATAGGAGCAACATTCTACACACACACACACCTTCAAAATGAGGGGTGTTCAGGTTTTTTAAATGCAAAATTAAAAGAAATACGTCAAGTTGATATTGACCAAATTTTGACCGTATCACCCTTTATGTGGTTTGCGCAATCGGAAGCGCAATTCCACCTTGCGAAAATCGTCAATGTTGAAACCAAGTTTTACCACATCGTGGCCAAAGTGGATCAATCGGTTATATGTCACATAGCCGATTTGGTAGCTGCTCCTCCAGCGGAAAACAAAACAGTGAAAGATCGCCTAATTGCTCGCTTCGCCCTGTCTGCTGAATTGCCTCAGGCTAAAAATCTCTAAAATAAAGATTTAAAAAAAAAAAAACCTGTCTGCTGAAAGCCGCTTCGAACAGCTGCTGGGGGCCCACGATCTTGGCGATATGCGCCCAACGCATCTGTTAGCAAAGATGAGAGAGTTGTCGACGGGTTTGGGCGTGGATAACAATCTGCTCAAAATGATTTTCATTCAACGCCTCCCGGCAAACATTCGACCAATTCTCACATGCCACGATGGTACCATCGAGAAGTTGGCTGAAATGGCAGACAAGATCACCGACGCCTCCAACGGTCAGTCCTCCGCAGTTGCCATGGTGCACAACGAACCAACGTACAGCAACAGTGGTGAAAGGAAGCTAGCAGAGCAGATCGAACTTCTCACAGCGGAAATCCGACGCCTGAAGGCTCCCAACCCTGAGCGAGGCCGTTCGTTTTCGCGAAACCGAAGTGGTTCTCGTTCGTCATCACGATCCGGACTGTGCTGGTACCATAGGAAATATGGAAACGATGCTCAGCGGTGCCGAGAACCGTGTTCATGGAGCTCAAAAAACTAGCATCCTCCCCACCATCATCGGCGGTGGTGGCCGGAGTGTCGGAAAGTCGCCGAATGGTAATTTTTGACAGGACGAACAATACACGCTTTCTAATCGACACTGGATCGGACGTCACAATATTGCCTGCCTCCAGAAGAGATCGATTGAACGGTACCGTTATACAACAGCTCCACGCAGCCAACGGAAGTAGAATTCGGACATTTGGAACGAAATTTATTCCTGTTGACCTAGGATTGAGACGAAGATTCACCTGGAATTTCCTCGTTGCTGAAGTGACGATGCCAATAATCGGTGCTGATTTTTTGGCGCACTTCGGCATACTCGTCGATTTGAAAAACCAAAAACTGATAGATGGCCAGACAGGATTGAAGTCTTCTGGAGGTATGATGACTGCTGCTCTGCACAGTGTAACACTTGTTGGTGCCGATCATCCGTTCCACGATTTGTTAATGGAGTACCGGGAAATAACTCTGCCATCGACGCTTCGTTCTGTCACGCAGTGTGACGTAACCCATCACATAGTTACTCGTGGACCACCCGTGGCGTCTAAAGTTCGACGAATGCATCCGGACAAAGTTAAAGCTGCTAAGGAAGAGTTTCGCCTTATGTGTGACCTAGGAATATGCAGACCATCGAGTAGCAGTTGGGCAAGTCCTTTGCATTGTGTGCTGAAAAAGAACGGGAAATGGCGTTTCGTTGGTGAGTACCGTCGCTTAAATCATATCACTACACCTGACCGTTATCCGGTACCGCACATCCACGATTTGCTGCATTCGCTTCATGGTAAGTCCGTTTTCACAACTCTTGATCTGGAGCGAGCGTATCATCAGGTTGCGGTGGAGGAAGCAGACATTCCCAAAACGGCGGTCATCACATCGTTTGGCTTGTTTGAGTTCACCCGCATGCAATTTGGGTTATGTAACGCAAGTCAGACGTTCCAGCGCTACATGAACCGAATCTTTGGTGATCTTGATTTCGTTGTTGTCTTTATAGATGACATATGCATCGCTTCTGAATCCCTTGCTCAACACCAGCAGCATCTACGAATAGTGTTTGACCGCCTACGCCAGCACGGACTCGTTCTAAATTTGGGTAAGAGCGTGTTTGCCCAAAAGGAAGTGGAATTTTTAGGATACCTGATCAGCAGTGATGGAGTGCGGCCGCTCCCGTCACGCGTCCAAGCCATTATGGACTACGAGAAACCGACAACAGTCAAGGAACTCCGTCGCTTTCTGGCACTCGCCAACGGCTACAAACGCTTCGTTCGTCATGCATCCGACATCCAAGCTGAGTTGCAGAAGCTTATTCCCGGGAACAGGAAAAACGACATACGTAAACTACAGTGGACAGATGCAGCTTCATCAAGCTTCGAGCGTTGTAAAAATCATTAGCGGAGACAGCACTGCTTCACTATCCTGACTCGTCGAAACCATTAGCTCTGACGATCGATGCCTCAAATATTGCTGCGGGGGCTGTCTTGCAGCAGCTAAATGATCAGAATTGGGAACCACTCGGATTTTATTCCGAAAAATTTTCGATGTCCCAAACGAAATACTCTACTTTTGGCCGTGAACTGACTGCGATGAAAATGTCTGTGAAATATTTTCGGCACTTCCTTGAAGGACGCAACTTCACGATCTTCACTGACCATCGCCCACTAACATACGCGCTAACAACCGATTCCAGCTCTCGGCTACCGCATGAAGAACGATACCTACGTTTCATCTCGGAATTTACTACGGATATACAACATGTCAGTGGAAGTGAAAATTACGTCGCCGATGCATTGTCTCGTGTGGAGAGTATACTAGCGACTACTTCGGTGGACTATGAAGAAATCGGACGAAAGCAGAAAAACGTCGCGGAGCTTCAGCAGTTGATGCAATCCAAATCTACTTCGCTGAAATTTGAAGCAAAACGGATGAGTGGTTGTTCTCAACCGATCTACTGTGACGTCTCGACCGGAAAACCACGACCTTTCGTTCCAAGTACTCAACGGAGAACCATCATGGAATGCCTACATGGAATTTGTCACCCAGGAGCACGAGGCAGCAGGAAGTTAATCTCCGAGCGATTCGTTTGGCCAGCTATGAACCGTGAAATAAATGAATTTGTCAAACACTGCGTCGACTGCCAACGGTCGAAGGTGCATCGACATACCGTCTCTCCGTTGGGAAAATTTGACCTACCGAAGGCTCGTTTCCAACACCTTCATATTGATCTGGTTGGTCCTTTGCCGCCGTCACAAGGATACCGCTACCTACTGACCATGATTGACCGTTTTACCAGATGGCCCGAAGCGGTTCCACTTGTCGATATGACTGCAGCATCTGTGGCTCAAGCACTGTACTCAACATGGATAGCAAGATTTGGAGTCCCAGAAAACCTGACAACCGACCAGGGACGGCAATTTGAGTCCGATCTCTTTCGGGAGTTAACGCGAATGTTAGGTGTTCACCATATTCGTACGAATGCCTATCACCCACAAGCGAACGGCATCGTAGAACGTTTTCACCGAACATTGAAAGCATCGATAATGTGTGTAAACTCTAAGAATTGGTACGACGAACTTCCAATGATTCTTCTGGGACTAAGGGTGGCATTTAGGGACGACCTGCAGTGCTCGGTTGCGGATATGGTTTACGGTCAGGCTTTACGGATTCCTGGTGAATTCTTTCAGTCTGCACCTGGAGATATCGACCGATCGGAGTTTGCCCAAATGCTTCACCGTACGTTCGACAATATAAAACCGCACGATACTAAACGTCATGGAGAACGACAAGTTTTTGTCAACGCCAATTTGAAAACATGTACACATGTATTTGTACGAGTGGATTCTGTGAAGCGACCGTTGCAGCATCCTTATGAAGGTCCATTCAAGGTAATAAGACGAGATGATAAGTTCTTCGACGTACTTATTTCTGGAAAACAGCAGCGCATTTCAGTCGACCGAATAAAAGCGGCTTTCACTTGTAATCCGGATTTGCAGAAATATCCTCAAGATGATCATCGTACGAAAGTTACACAATCTGGACATCGTAAGATTTTTGGTGTAACTGGAGGGGCCCTGTGGCATCGCCCGGCAACACTGGTCAGCCTGGCTTCCATCGGGTCGTCGTCGAAGAAAAAGAACTCAAGCTGTCAATCTTTGCTACGCAGCTATCAACGCGCGAACGTGGTTGTTTTTCTATTGAAAGTAAAAATAAAGATTTATTATTATTATTATTATTTAGCTTTATTTAGGAGGCTTTCAGCCTTAGGCTGGTTCGCCTCCAATAAAAATAAAGATTTTAAGTATTTCGTAACTAATCGTTCTTTATTCCGTGTCCGATCATTACAGATCATTCACCTCCTACACGTTTTTTCATCTATCTGCACTCCACCGTAGATGGTACGCAACACCTTCTGTTCGAAAACGCGGCGACGGAAGTCCAAAGTAGGCATGATTCCCTGCCATGCGTTTTTGAATTTCTCCGCTGGAATCATATTCGGCGGTCACCAGTGAGTCCAAACACACGAACTCGTGGACCACCTCGATGTCGTTACCGTCAATCTGAACTCGGGCTGGAAAGGCTAACATTGTCTTCCCTAGAACCTCTTCCTCTCCTGTATTTCGTCTGCGATGCGTTGATGGCAAGTCCAATTCGCCGAGCTTCAGTCTTCAATGTGATGTACGTTTCCGCCATCGTTTCAAAATTCCGTGACACGATGTCGATGTCATCGGCGAAGTTAAGGAGCTGAATGAACTTCCTGAAGATCGTGCCACTCGTATCTATCCCAGCTCTTTTTATCATACCTTCTAACGCGATGTTAAATAGCAGACACGAAAGTCCATTCACCTTACCTTGCCGTAACCCCCATCGAGGTTCAAAGGGACTCGAGAGTGTCCACGATACTCGAACAACGCACATCACTCGATCCATCGTCGCCTTGACGAATCCGTACTCATGCATAATCTGCCACAGCAGATCTCGATCGATTGTGTCGTATGCGGATTTTAAATCGAAGAACAAATGATGTGTGGGCATGTTGTATTCGCGGCATTTCTGCAAAACCTGGCGAATCCTGAATCCTGTATTCCTGAAAACTAAGTTTATAAATAAATATGAAAGTTCCTTGAGAATTTTTTAGGTATAAAATTCATTTAGATTACATGATTTCCAGAAAGTAGACTGAAGCTCGATATCTTTTTTGCCCAACAGAAACGGACGTCGTACCCGTCAAGGGCCGACAGGGAAAGCGACATATTACCCAAGCGCGGATTGAGCTATTTTTAATAGCATCATTTGGTGGAAACTACTAGCCACTGCAAACTTCATATATTCTTCGAATGACACGAAAAGCATTTGTCCTGATGGCCATCATAACAAAAAAAAGTCTTCAACCTCCACGACGACGATTTCCCTATGAAAATCAGCAGTACTTTCAACCCCTGTCTGGACTTTCACAATATTACCTTCTGCAAGAAAACAACAACCATCTTCAATACAATTTAAAACATACTTATTCTTACTATTATTATATTATAGACCATTGACACGGCAAAACTGCTTTCTTTCTTCTCCTCCTCCTCCTCCTTCTCTTGAATTCCCCCCTTGTTTTCAACCCCGATTATTGTGTTGAAGTAGCAATTTTTAATCCGTTGAAAGTAGGCATTGTGCCCTTAACTTAGATCGATAGAAAAGAGTGCAATAATTGCTTAGTTACCTATTATGCATCTGTCATTGTTTAGTGAAAGCTATTCCGATCTGCATCCCCTTTCCCCTCCACACAGCAGAGGACAAGACCGGCAGAAAAATACGATTAAAAGATTGAACAAATTAGAGAAAAAAAAAGCGATTCAGACCGTAGTAGGTAAATGAGATCCATTTGCAGCGCGCTACTTACTCACAGCCGGGTGGGAGGACTCAGGATTCAGTTGGCACGTCGCTTGATCGAAACCTTGCCGCGGCTGAGCTGGTTGGTGAAAATGCGCACCTTCTGACCGTCGGAGGTTTTTTTGACCCAGATCGCTTCGCTACCGATGGCGGAAATGTTGGCCGAGAAGCGCGGAATATCCTTCCCCTCGACGTAGACCGGTTGGCCCCGATGGAACCAACGGCGCTCGTACAGGAGCTTTCCGTCTTCGATCTTAGTCTCGACCAGCGGTGTCGGCGGTGGTGGCGGAGGCGGCGGTGGCTGCTGTTGCGGCTGGGGCTGTTGCTGGACTGGTTGCGGTGGCTGCACCGGCGGTTGGGGCGGTGGATTGTTTGGCGGTTGTTGACTACCGGATGGCGGAGGAGCTTGCTGCTGCGGTTGGGGTTGATGATTGTTTTGGTTGAGGTTCTGACTGTGAGTTGGAGTTGGAGAAGGAGCGATCGTTGCCAGCTGAGAAGGAATCGGATGCAGGGAATTCAATGTCGATGAGGGAAGGGTGGAAATACTGATCTCGTTCGTGGTGCTGGAAGATGCTGCTCCGGTTGTGGTGGCCGTGCTACTGTTGTTTATTTGGTAGCTGTTGGCTACTGGGCTGACCATGCCAGTGGCCAGTGATGTGCTGTTGGCATTCTGACTGGAACTACCGTTGCCAGCATTGGAGGTGCTGTTTGTGTGTGTTCGTATGGCGTGAACCGGTTTCCCACGGCTGATCAGTTTGAGATCGTTCTCGACCTCTTTCTCGTCCAGCAGAAGGATCAACTGTCCGGTCGTCGGCTTGCGACGTTTTTCCGGAACCGGAAGTGGTTCGTTCGGTCGTCGTCTCAGCTTTCTAGTCACAGTCGGTTTCACATCAATCGAATCCCCAGTCAGTTCCATCGTAGCCCGTTCGCTTTCGATCATCTTGCGACGGTCCTCAAAGTCCGTCACCAGATTCTCCTGCAAATCGTTCTTCTTCTCCTCGTACTCCTTGACGGCGGCATTCTTCTCCAGGATGTAGTCACGCTCAACGCAACTGATCAGGTACTCCCGGTAGATTTCGTTCAAGCGGATCCGCTCGTTGTACTGATGCTCCAGTTTCTTCACCCGCCGGACATACTCCGGATGCGTTCCGGCACGCAGCTCCTCCAGCTGCTTCTTCAGCGACGCCAACTTGTCCTGGTACATTCTGTGGAACGGCCGAAATAATAACAACGGAAATTTTCCAATTAAAAATCCACAAAATACTCACTGCTCTTTGATCTCGATGGGTTCGTCAATGTTCCGATGGTTGCTGCTGGAGCCCAACTCTGTCTCGCTTGCCTCCTCCGTATCTACCAAACAAAAACAAACCATTTTCCCTTTGTTATTGCATCATAAAATCCACTTAAAACTCAAAACAAAAAAGCCCAACGGCACAAACCTTCCCCACTGTCGTCCATGTTCTCATCCTCGGCAACCGGTCCGTCGTCGAACAGCAGTTCCTGCTGCTGCTGGGTCTGTTCGTTGTCCACATCCTCGAACTCGTCGTAATCCGGATGGTGCTGCTGCAGATTGTTGTGATGCGCCGGAGCGATACTGTTCTGCGTGGATCCGCTGCCGCCGATGTTGTTGTTGTTCAGATGGCTGAACGGCGATGGATGATGGGACGAAGAAGACATTTTCACTTTGGAGGACAAACACTCAACTTTTAATTTCACCACCAACGACCGACACTGACGGTTGTTGCTTGATTTCCACGCAAATCGGGAAAAGGAATTACTGAAGCGAAAATGTCGACCTCGGCCAGAATCCGGGAACGGGAACGAACGGAACGAAACTCTTATTTTCTCGCGACCGATATACTACTCTTCTTCTGTGTGGTATGACGCGCGTCCAGAAAGCAGGCACCCTCTGTCCTTTTGTAAATCGGATGACTCTGGATGACAGCTTTTTGAAAGCCGCTGTCCGGGATGAATCCCTTCCAGTGCGGATGAATGACAGTGGGATGAATTTTCCCAAGGAACAGCTCTACGCGAACGCAAGGTTTGTGTCGAAGGAAACGCACAGTTTTGAACAGTGCTGCTAGCTTTCAGGTAGAACGAATGAATCAGAGGATTCGAAGAGTTTAAAATGACGTTTCCTGCACTCAGAAGCTAAGTGAAAGAGGAGACAATGAGGGGACTTCTATGAACCAATTTTCTGTCAAACGCGAACCAGCGCCTGATTGGTCGGGCGAATGTATAGAAACCCGAGAATTGACCACTTTGTCAAGCAGTTTTGGCGTGACTTTCTACCAGCGTTTTCACAAAACTGGACCAACTAATTTATATTTTTTTATGAAACGCACAAACGTTGGCTACTTTTCTCGTGATTCTTAAAGAAAAAATCTCAAAATAATGTTTTATTTCAAAGTTCGAGTGGTAGTAAATGATGATAACCCAAATAGTCGAACTTTTCCACAGATGTTTTGGATGGTAAGGCACTCTGCCACCTTGTGTATGTGCTTATTGTGTTTCATGTGTGTTTTTGGGTGTTGGAAGGTGTTTCTGGGTGTTTCATCATGTTAACCGAGCTGTCAAAACTTCAACCGAAAAAATATATTTACTGGCAATCATATCCTCAACCATAACAAAACGCTGATAATGGCAGGTTCTCCTGTGACTCCTTTGTTTTGTTGCAGATGTGCAGATTAGTAATTGAAACGGGAATCGGCCCTCTCACTGCAGGAGAAAGACGAAATGCGTGCCTAATATCAATATTATTGCGTCCAGGGAACGGTCGAACACAAGATTCTTCGTGAAGCGAAAAATGTGGAGTTCGAGAATCGGCAGGTCAAATACATGAGTTTCAGTGCTCATGCAGACGCGAAAAACATCATGCAGCTGACCCAGTAGTGTGAACCCCAGGGATGAAGCTAAAAAGAAAAGTGCCAAGCCACCAGATTCGAAGCGTAGACGCGTCACCCACGAGTTGTTGGTGAGGTAGTATAACAAAACCTCGCTGATAAGCGTCGATTCAATCTTCAACGAATGTGGAATCAACCGTCACGTAATAAGGTAAACTTTATGCCATTTTATCATGGTATTCAAGTGAAATGTAGTTTTAATGCTTGTTTCAGATTCATTGCGAAGGTGAAAATTGACGATCCGGGACCAACCCTGCGCACAGTTGAGAACAAGATTGAGAAGCTGTAGAATCTGCTAAACGAGCGCTTCGCGGGATGGACCGTATCGATGAATGAGAAGGGCTCAATCAATGTGGAATCGGTGAATATTAAGATCGAAGGCGACGTGCCGATAGCCGTACCACCGGAATCGGCTTCCGTTCCACCACCACCGCCAGGCATTTCAACGAAGCATAACATTTGTAGCGTTTTGTGGTTAACCAAGATGAAGATTTAAGAAACTACATCCTCGGCAAAGCCTAAACACAACAATTCGTACCTATCGGCAAGACGTTGTTGACTTTTCTAACAAATATAAAATTTATATGGAAGCCAAATAAAGCTGGGAGTAACTGGAAGAATATTTTTTTTTTATTAACTGTTCCAGGTGCTTGTAACACAATATTCAAACGCATGCATTGGTTGACATAGAAAAAGCCCTTCATTCGGAATTAAATTCGACGTCTTGTTCCTCGGCGGACCCAAGATGCATTAGCGCCCTGACTTGCGCTTTTTTACGTGCTTTTAAGAACGGCTTAATGCCATTTGTTCACACAATATCCGCAAGATCCAGAATGCACAGGATCTTCGCCTGCATGAAACTAAACTCATGTGGTCGATTCGGCAAGCTTTCGATAGATGGTCCACCAATGGCTGACTTCTCTGCCACGTCCTGTGCCATCTCTCGCATATCTCTCTGAATAAGTTCGTCGTAGATACAAAACTACTGTTAATAAACATAACAAACGAATGCTTGATCGAATGTAAACAGTCATGAAAGTGGTGCCAGAATTAATAGAAAATTCTGGTGGAATTGTGTTTGGATTGTGTCGAACTGTGTTTTTGGAGTGTTAAACACAAGGTGGCAGAGTGAGTTACCCCTTGATGGTACCATAGAGGTAACTCTAAGACCAGAAGGTCCCGAAAAAACATGTTCAACTTTTTGGCTCAGCTCTGGTACTCTCTTCGGTCCCAAGCTAATCGATTCACCCCTCGAAACATAGGAATATCCACTAACCCCTCATTTTATCTGTCAAACATTCATAGCTCATCAAAACAAACATTGTGTAGTAGTAGAATTTCGACTAGAATGGGGTACGTTAATCGTTTGCTTGGGACCAATAGGCTGGTCAAGCAGTGAGCCAATTTAAAATCGTTAGTTTCGTATTGATTGTTGCTTTCATGGCCGCGGATAGCTTCCACGCCTCCGTCGAAAATGCAATGCGACGAGATTCACCAATTACGTACCCGGATTTCAAAACCGCTGTTGGAAACGCTAAAGGAAACGTTGAGGTATTCGACATGCTGCCGGAACATTTTTTCCCCAGTGTTTTCAACATTTCACAATACATTCTCGCCCGTAATACATGCTTTCACAATACAGGTCAAACCTCGCCCGTATATCGACAATATTAGGCATGTTGTCGTAAAAAAAGGTTTATGGAATTTGCACTACAGTTGCTCAGTAGATGGCAGTGACCTGAATAGCTGCAAGATATTTACAAACAAGCAGGAAAAGCTTATTTCGGCTGATGGCTTCAATTTGGAAGACCACTTGAAAAGGAAGAGTCAACCTCGAGGAATCGACTCTGAAAGGAAAAGCGAACTACTGAAAACTATTTTACCATTGTTGGAGGAAGAAAAGAAGGCATTCTGGATGGAACTACCCCAAACCGAAAGAGAAAAATGATTGGCAAATTTTGAACTTTTTTTTTGTTACGTATAATTTTGTTTTGACATTATTGTTCTTGTTATTTAATCTATTAATTTATAATATCACTAAGAATGACACTGAAATACAAAAAATAAAATAAAATAATCATTATAGACTTTTTTTTAATTCTTTATTAAATAGATTTTTAGCCTTAGGCTAGTTCATCTCTAATCATTATAGACAACCCAACTAACAATTTTAGCTGCAGATAAGCTTATACAGCCAAAATTTGCCTTATGCAGCTAATTTTTGCTTGTACAAGCTGGTCGGCAGCTAAAATTGTTTGTTGGGAATTGACATTATTATTCAACTAGTATTGCAATAATGGGACTCATATGCGGTTACTTTTAAGATAGGACAAATCGACTTGATATTTTTTTTGACTTTTTCTAGAACAAAATACTAAATTTTATAATTACATTTTAAAATACGATAAAAAATAAGGCCAATGCTACATCTAACTCAAAAACGACGAAAAGTCATTTGGGACTGATATGCGGTTACAGGCAGAATAGGCTAGTCAAGTAGTAAGCTAATTTAAAAATCGTTTGTTTCCACCGGTTGCTTGTAGCGTGCATCATCTTTTTGCAGGAAATCTTTATCGTTATCAATCTTCTTTCTATCTACTCAGCGTGCTTGCAGCTAACTACAGCAAAACAAAATCTTTCCAGCATTTAAGATAGAGTCATCTCCTACTGTGTTACCTGACTTATAACGATGACGTTTGACTCGTCTAATTTTGTCTTGAATTTTGTATAGCATTTGCAATGTAAAATTAGACGAACTATACGTTGTATTCGGGGTACTCGTCGAGGGGGGCGACACATCTAAATCTCGATTCTAGATGCTCAAAAAATCTCACACAAGCGAATAAATCTTCGAAAAATCTTCTTTCATTTCTCGCATCTACTTGCATCGCGCATCATTTTTTTGCAGGAAATCTTCAAATCGTGATAAATCTTCTTGCTATCTACTCAGCGTACGCGCAGCTAGCCACAGCAAAACACAATATTTTCTGCATCGTAGATAGAGTCGTCCCCCTCGGTACTCGTATACAACGTATATTCGTTATAGGTCAGGTAACACAGTAGGTCACCTCACTCGGAATTTTCCGTAAAATTAGAGATTAACGGTTCCAAGATCAAAATTCCGCATAGAAATGTGCCGAATCTTCAGAATTAATTTTTTTATTCAGCTGTCAGTAAACGAAATTGCAAAACTCACACCAGTAAATCAAATTGATTGCGTTATTTCCATGCGTATACCAAGCTCGCGTATTTGTTTTCGAAAATGTGAAGTGAAAAATGTACGATAATATTGCTGATTGCATCTGAAACTGGACTGTCCCAAAAATGCAAAAAGTGTGATAAAAGTGCACGTTTCCGTCAAATCGTTTTGATGTCTTGGGAGCACTTATTGCTTGCATCATAAGGAATAAGTGCACCCAAGACACCAAGACGATTAGACGTAAACTTGCAGTTTTATCTCACTTTTTAATAAGTGAAAACGCGCTTATTAGTCCAATTTGGAATGAAACACGCAATATAAAGAGCTTTTAAGAAGATTCACGAATGGTTGGCCGGGCGGTGATTATATTGCACATTTTTTTGCACTCCTCTGCAAAAAATAATTTAATATTAAATTTTGTGTACAGGTTTGAAAATTGAAAAACCAACTTATTTCAAAGCAATATTTTTGGTTGATAAAAAAAACTGTCATTCCACATCGAACGCTCGACTGTTTCGGTCAAGTATTGCTTGCACTCCGTAATCGGTACTAGTTTTTTTCCCCTATTGAGGTTTTTTTTTTCAATCCGCTTTCATACTGAGTGGTGTTGTAGTATACAACAGTGCAGTGAGCATCGCGGAATTGTAATTGCCGCTCAATCGTTCGAGAAAGGAAGCAGTCATTTCCGGCCGAGTCCGGCAGATGAGCTGTACATCTCTAACCAACAAGTTTCATCGCATCACGAAACGGCAAACTCAAGGTCATCGAGTTCACCAGCCGGCGAGCCAGCCGGTGCTTTGTTGCAAACACTCGAGGGCAACAATAGAACGATCATCACCATCATTCTCACATCAGGATAGATCATCGTCATCAGCCACACTCCGTGCGCTTGTGTGGAGAGTTAAGTAACAAACGGTTATCTTCCGTTCTCCGCAACCTGATTAATCTCCATACAGTGTTGATTAACTTTTCTGACACCTTTTTGTTTTTTCCTGAAAAAATTTTCATTTTTTTTTTCTCTTTTTTTTTCATTTACTGTTTTTTTTTTCAAGTTGATTAATCTCCCTATAGTGTTGATTAACTTTCCTGGCATTATTTTTTTCCATTTTAAAGTTTTTTTTTTTTTTTGCTTTGTTGGATTAAGTATTATTTTTACCGTTATATTTTTTGGATAAGTTTATTTTTTTTCTTATTTTTTTTTTATTTATTATTTTTTTTTCTCAACGCATATATATATATATATAAATATATATATATATATATTTCCTTTTTTATGTCGAAATCTGTTGCGGAGGTACTTAAGACCCCGCAATGGATGAAACCAATGATGGCGGGGGTATTTCGCTAGCAGATATCTCCGATGATGAGTCTGTTAAATCTCCATCATTCGAAAATCTGCTTCTCACTGAAGAGGAAATGGATACCTCAGGGGATTCTACATCGGACCCCAAAACGAGCACTGGAGCTTACCCAAAGGTGATGTCTAAACAACAACCTCCTTCACCCCCTGTCCCCCCTTCTCCACCATCGCCCCCTCGTCCACCTGTTCCCCCTACTCCAACCGTTCCCTTAAAAATTTCTGCGACCCCCCGCCATAAAGCTTACCCAAGCGACTCAAAAGGTCCGTGGGTTGTTTTTTTCCGGCCCAAACAAAAACCTTTGAATATTTCTCGGATTTCGAAGGATCTGACAAAACATCTTTCGGCCGTAACCGATATCTTTAAGGTAACGTCAAACAAACTGCGCGTTACCGTTGATGACCTGAAACAGGCAAACCGGATTGTTGCCTGTGAGCTTTTTTCGATCGAATATCGAGTCTACGTCCCCAGTTGTGACGTAGAAATTGAAGGAGTGGTCACCGAATCGAGTCTGACTTGTGAGGATTTCCTGCAAGTCGAATCTTTCGGCATTTTCAAAAACCGTGCCCTCCCGAAAGTCAAGATACTGGACTGCATTCAACTGCAGTCAGTGTCGCACATAGGCACAAAAAAAAAGTATACCCTCTCAGATTCGTTTCGTGTGACCTTTTCAGGATCGGCATTACCTGACTACGTCACAATTGGGAAGGTTCGACTACCTGTACGCTTGTTTGTACCGAGGGTAATGAATTGCTTGAAATGCAAACAACTAGGTCACACCGCGGACTTTTGTTCCAACAAACCGCGGTGCGATCAATGTGGGGAGGAGCATACGGAGGGTCCTTGTCATGCTACCCCAAAATGCGTTTACTGTAAGGATGCTCCGCATGCTCTGAGTGATTGCCCGAAGTACAAACAGCAGGGAGAAAAACTAAAGCGGTCTTTGCAAGCTCGCTCTAAGCGCTCGTTAGCAGAAATTTTAAAAACGACCGCTTCATCTTCCCAAACCACCCCAAAAAGCAACAACACATTCCACCTCCTGCCAGATGATGATCAGGGCTCTGACTCAGAGGTGGGTGAGAGTAGTCCTTTTGTCTTTAATGGCAACACGAGGAAGCGGTCCAAAATAAACGTCACCCAAAAACCTCGTAAGGCCTCTCGTATGGACTACCAACCTACCTTGACAAATTTAAGAGGTAGCGGAAATGTACCGAAACCCCCACCACCGGGATTTAAATCTTGTAATTTTAACAAGGACTTTCCGCCACTTCCGGGATCATCTAAAACCCCAGATATCCCAGTTTTTCAGCCAGAAAAACAGCTGAATAATCAGCAAGAACATGATGCCATGTTCACGTTTTCTGAAATTGTGGAGAGCATCTTCAATATATTCAACGTCTCTGACTCAACTCGGAACATTATTAATTTAGTGCTTCCATTCGTGAAAACTCTTTTGAAGCAACTAGCTTCTAGGTGGTCCTTCCTTGCATCGATCATATCCTTTGATGGATAATTTTCCGAATGAGGTCGGGGATATGATCTCTGTTCTTCAGTGGAACTGTAGAAGTCTTATACCGAAACTTGACACATTCAAATTTTTAGTTCACAACTCACTTTGTGATGCATTTGCTCTTTGTGAAACATGGCTTTCTTCAGACACCGATCTCCCTTTCCACGATTTTAACATTATTCGCCTTGATCGAGCAGATTCGTATGGAGGGGTGCTTCTCGGGATTCATAAGCTCCATTCCTTTCATAGAATCGATCTGCCTTCCGTGACAGGCATTGAAGTTGTCGCATGTCAGGTAAATATTCGAGGTAAAAGCCTCAGTATTGCCTCAGTATATCTTCCTCCAAGAACTGCGATTTCTCGCCAAGGTCTCTCAGATATCTGCTCAGCTTTATCTGAGCCTCGGTTGATATTAGGAGATTTTAACTCCCACGGTACAGGCTGGGGGGAACTGTACGATGACAACCGCTCAACCCTGGTATACGACCTTTGCGATAACTTCAATATGACATTATGACAATTCTAAACACTGGGGAAGTAACACGAGTGGCCAAACCTCCAGCAAGAGAAAGTAGATTAGACCTCTCCCTCAGTTCGAGTTCACTATCGTTGGATTGCTCGTGGAAAGTAATTCAAGATCCCTACGGTAGTGACCACTTGCCAATCAAAATTTCTATTACCAATGGTTCATCTTCCACTCGCTCGGTTGACATCGCGTACGACCTCACGAAAAACATCGACTGGCAAAAATTTGCGTCCGCGGTTCTCGGTGGTACTGATTCGGTTGACATACTCCCTCCACTGGATGAGTACTCCTTTTTATCGCGACTTATCGTTGACTGCGCTCTTCAAGCACAGACGAAACGCGTTCCGGGTGTTTTCGTTCGCAAACGACCTCTCACTCCGTGGTGGGATAAGGATTGCACCGACGCGAACAGCGAGAAGTCCGCCGCGTTTAAACGCTTCCGCAAACACGGTAAGGTCGAGGATTTCGAGCGGTACACCGACCTCGAGAAAACTTTTAAGAGCTTGATTAAAGCCAAAAAACGCGGTTACTGGCGTCGGTTCGTCGATGGTTTGTCGAGAGAGACTTCGATGAGAACACTCTGGAATGTCGGCAGGAGAATGCGCAACGCGTCATCACCGGTCAACGAAGACAAGGAGTACTCAGACAGTTGGATATTCAGCTTCGCGCAGAAAGTTTGCCCGGATTCGGTGTCGGTTCAAACCAACGTTCGTGATAGTCCGTCGGGTAGTAACGAAATAGATTCTCCGTTTTCGATGGTGGAATTCTCACTTGCTCTCCTCTCATGTAACAACTCAGCTCCAGGAATGGATAGAATCAAGTTCAACTTGCTCAAAAATCTCCCAGATGTCGCGAAGAGACGCTTGTTGAACTTATTCAATCAATTTCTGGAGCACAACATTGTTCCGGATGATTGGAGGCAAGTAAGAGTTATCGCCATTCGAAAACCCGGTAAACCCGCGTCGGATTATAACTCGTACCGTCCCATCGCGATGCTGTCCTGTATACGGAAATTGTTGGAGAAAATGATTCTTTTTCGTCTAGACAAATGGGTCGAGTCGAATGGTTTACTTTCAGATACGCAATTTGGATTTCGGAGAGGCAAAGGAACGAGCGACTGTCTTGCGTTGCTTTCAACTGAAATTCAACTGGCCTATGCGCAAAAACAGCAAATGGGTTCAGTTTTCTTGGATATTAAGGGGGCTTTTGATTCTGTTTGTATCGATGTCCTTTCGGATAAACTCCACGATAGTGGGCTTTCACCAATTATGAACAACTATTTGAGCAACTTGTTGTCTGAGAAATATATGAGCTTTTCTCATGGAAACTCGACAACTTCACGAATTAGTTACATGGGTCTCCCCCAGGGCTCATGTTTAAGCCCCCTTCTTTATAATTTTTACGTTAAAGACATTGATGGTTGTCTTGATGAAAATTGCTCGCTAAGGCAGCTTGCAGATGACGGCGTTGTGTCCGTTATAGGGCCAAGTGCACCGGACCTGCAAGGACCATTGCAAGATACCTTAGACAATTTGTCTACTTGGGCTATGAAGCTGGGTATCGAATTCTCTCCGGAGAAAACTGAGTTGGTTGTTTTTTCTAGGAAGCATCATCCTGCACAGTTACAGCTTCAACTAAAGGGTAGAACAATCACTCAAAGTATATCTTTCAAGTATTTAGGTGTCTGGTTCGATTCCAAATGCACATGGGGAAAACATATTGCGTATCTAAAACAAAAATGCCAGCAAAGAATCAATTTTCTTCGTACAATTACCGGAACTTGGTGGGGAGCACACCCGGAAGATCTTATCAGGTTGTATCGAACAACCATCTTGTCGGTTCTAGAGTACGGTAGCTTCTGCTTTCAATCCGCGGCGAAAACACATATCTTGAAGCTGCAACGAGTTCAATACCGTTGCCTCCGAATCGCGCTTGGCTGTATGCACTCGACGCATACGATGAGCCTCGAAGTACTCGCGGGTGTTCTCCCACTGACAGATCGTTTCGCTGAGCTGTCTTTCCGGTTCCTCATCCGTTGTGAAGTATTGAATCCTTTGGTAATAGAACACTTTGAGAAGCTGCTCGACCAAAATCCTCAAACAAGATTCATGAGTTTGTACTATGAGTACATGACGCTGGAGGTTGGTCCTTCTTCATTAATCTCCAATCGTGATTGCTTCCAAGCCTTCTATAGTTCCTCTGTAAATTTTGATCTGACCATGATGCAAGAAATCCATGGAATACCAGATCACCATCGGTCGATGGTTGTTCCCTCAATTTTTGCAATCAAGTACCACCATGTAAGTAACGATAAAAGATTTTTCACAGATGGGTCAACCATAAATGCTTCCACTGGATTTGGTGTATTTAATCAATTTCATAGCGCCTCCTATAAACTGCAGAAACCATGCTCCGTATACGTTGCGGAACTCGCAGCTATATTTTACGCAGTAGAGCGAATTGCCTCACTACCTTCTGACCATTATTTCATTTTTACGGATAGTCTTAGCTCATTGGAGGCTATTCGTTCAATGAGGCCGATGAAGCACTCCTCGTATTTCCTGCCTGAAATACGATCTAAACTGAGTGCTTTATCTAACTGCTCCTATACTATCACCTTAGCTTGGGTCCCATCTCATTGCTCAATTCCGGGTAATGAGAAAGCGGACTCATTGGCTAAGGTGGGCGCTATGGAAGGCGATATTTTTGAGCGACAAATCGCCTTCAACGAATTTTTCTCCATTGCTCGCCAGCAAGTCCTCATCAGTTGGCAACAAAAATGGAATGATGGTGAATTGGGAAGATGGTTACATTCTATTCTCCCACAGGTGTCGAACAAACCATGGTTCAAAGGGTTGGACATGAGCCGCGACTTTATACGCGTTATTTCAAGGCTTATGTCCAATCACTGCTCGTTAGACTCGCACTTCTATCGAATTGGGCTCTCAGGCAGCAATTTATGTGCGTGTGGCAGTGGTTATCACGATATCGAGCATGTTGTTTGGTCGTGTACCTTACACCGTGTTGCCAGATCTGAGTTATCCACATCCCTCAGGGCCCGAGGAAAACAACCCGCGATACCCGTTAGAGATGTCTTGGCGAGCCGAGACCTTGACTATTTGAATTTAATTTATGTGTTTTTAAAACGGATAGATTTGAGGATTTAGAAGTTAGTGTCATCTTGTGTTCTCCCAAGTTGTTAGCTACCCATCGGTGTACCCCCATGTTTGTCTTTTTCATCAGAGTGTCGCCTAGTTCGAGATCAAGAGCACATTGCTCTCCAAACCTTGTGTTCACAATCCCTACCCTGCCATCCATTTGTTACAATTTGTTACCCCTAACCTCGAGATAGCCGCGAGTAATCGGCCCCCGCTTTACTAACGTTAGTTTTAAGTAATTTTGTTATCTAAACAATGAATATCGGCTCCGCAAAGCTACAGCAAATGAGCCTGGAAAAATAAACGAATTATTAAAAAAAAAAAAAAAAAAAAAAAACTGCTCGAAAATCATTATAACTTAACCACTTAAAATAACCACCAATCCCACTATCCACCAGCTCGCACCGGAAACGCACTTTGCGTTCTGTTGGTGCGTTCCATCTGTCAGTGTCTCTCGGGCGAGCGAAAAAGCTGTCACCATCTGTCAACCCTAGTGAGCCTTCGCTCTTTCTCTTTCCGGCAATTGTATGGAATTGTTGTAACACATTTCGTGCAAGGTGAATTTTTGTGATTTTTTCGTGAAAAATGGCTTCCAAATCGTCGGAGATTAGTGTAAAACAGTGTTCGGACGCACGGTTAATGAAAATCGGTGATTTTCAGTGTGATGTGTCGTGTTATTCCCGGTGAAAAGCGGGTTCCAAGTTGCAACCGACTGCCGTCCGATCGTCGCCCACAGAGCAGTGTCAATATAAGAGCTCAGCTCTTGTGGGGTTCATTGATTTACACTAACCTCTTATGTTTTTTCCGAACCGAACAACTGCAGAAGAAGTCGAAATGGTTCTAACGGTACTGTTCTTGTGTTCTCTCGATAGATGTTTATGCCCAAAGCCCATCGCGTCGCCATCTATGAGTACCTCTTCAAGGAGGGAGTCCTAGTGGCCCAGAAGGATTTCTATGCCCCGAAGCACCCGGAGCTGGAGAACATCCCCAACCTGCACGTCATCAAGACGATGCAGTCGCTGAAGTCGAAGAACTTCGTTAAGGAGCAGTTCGCTTGGCGCCATTACTACTGGTATCTGACCAACGAGGGCATCGAGTATCTGCGCTCGTACCTGCATCTGCCCCCAGAGATTGTGCCGTCGACTCTGAAGCGTGCTGCCCGTTCGGAACCACAACGCGCCCGTGCCGCCGCTGGACCACGCTCCGGCGATGGCCCCAAGGGAGGCGAGGACCGACAGGCCTATCGCCGTACCCAGCGCGAAGGTGGCCCAGACAAGAAGGGCGATGTCGGCGCCGGAGCCGGTGATGTGGAATTCGTAAGTTGCTTTTCATTGTTTACCATTTCTATGTGTGGTGGAAGGCCTAACCGATTGTTTTCCCTTTGCCTCTTTCCTAATTTTAGCGCGGAGGATTTGGCCGTGGAGCGAGACCGCAGTAAGGCACGGACAGTTTCCATCTGTGTATATTTAACAATAAAAAGTATGATCTAAGAAACACACATTCGCTACAAATGGAATTCAGTGTTGATGATTTTGGAAAGAAACATTTTGTGAAGGTTGTGAAAGCTCGTTGAGGCGGTAAGTATTGAACAATGGTTTCGTTTGGATCAGTTCGGATTTGTAGCTGCACAGGATATTGTTGTTTTCCTGTTCACATTGCTTTAATAGTTAAGGGCATGTTTGATCAGCTGAAAAATGCTCAGAATTAGCAGGAAACGGTCTGATTGTTTCCCTTTTTGCAAGTTATGTTTAAACGTATATAGACAACATCTTATCCAGCTTAGAGGTCTTTCGCAGGGTTGGTTACTTGTTCTCTCACTGCTGTAATTCGACTCTAACTGCAGCTTCCATCACCGGATTCAACGTAGACCGATGGATAGGCGATGAATATTTCAGTATTGTGTGACAAGCAGTGAATAAGGTTTGTATAGGAAAAACGTGACGAAAGGGGAGGGGTTTAATGTTTCTGAATCTCGCGTGACTTAAGACCCAAGCGAATGACAGCGGAAGCGGAACGGCAGCCCGATCTAGGCAAGCCTACTTGTCGGATTGAAAGCTAGTTAGAACCAAACCGACTTCGGTTAGGCATTTGTGACAACTGTCAAACTTTCCGTTTCCGTTCCTCTTCCGACCATATTGCGTTTGGGCCTTTAATGCTCAATGTTGCATGCTCCCTTAAAAGTTCTGAGTTGAACTCTTGAATAAGAACTTCTTAGGATAGTTCCTTGGGGATCGTGAAGAGAATTCCAGAAGAGTTCTAATTTTGCGGCATTTTGAGAAAATTTCTAACCGAAACACTCGAAAGAAATTCAGAGAATAAGTTTGGGAATTATATCGATGAAACTCTGATGGATATTCCAAGGGTTTACGAAAATTTCAGAGGGAGTTCGGACTAAGGCATCCCAAGAAAAATTTCAATTTAATTTGCTTAACTGTTCGGATTGGGAAGGAAACACGTCCTGATAGCAGCTTACACGCAACTTCAAAGCTGTAATGTATTTCAACGATAATTTCAGTATTAATAAAATATAGGTTAAACTTACATTTTCGTTTTCTTCTTCCTTTTTTATCCGAAACAAAGTATTCATTCAAGTATTCGTAGTGTCCTAGATTTATCAAATTCATTAGCTTAGCTTAGCGATTTTATCGTAGGTGGAACTTACTTATGTTTATAATTAGTATCAACTTGCAGGAACTAATAAATCATCCGTATTATTAGCGATAGTATCTATAATAGATTTCCGTAAGAGTATTCACATAGTATTTAAGATAATTGCATGCTTTATTTATAATCACCTAGTCCAGCATAGCAAATTCACTTTAACTAATTAACACTTTAATTTTATCAACTGTAGGAATAACTTTTAGTAATAATTTAGGTTTAATTCAATTCACATCAACCATTCAATCATGTTGGGTTTATGCTCCATGGGACAGTTCTGGACACGATGTTATGTTCCTTGAAGTTTCTCCCACTGACGTCTATGAGTTCTGGCGTCGACTGCTACGGGCGGTACCGAACTCACCCAACTGTTGTCCGAATCAGCCTGTCCGTGAAGTTCCGGACCGTCTCCAGGTATCTGAAGATCCAGAAGTGCTAACTTTACTGCAGGTCTATTGAGTAATCCGTTCTTCGTCTGCACAACTGCTCGCCGAACTTGTCCATCCGCTGCCTTGGTCACGTCCATGATCCGTCCTCTTAACCAACCGTTCCGTTTGCCTTCGTCGACGACGAGCACGAGATCCCCGGGTTCTAGAGGCTTGACTGGTTCGAACACACTTAAATTTTTTCGCCGAGATTCCAACAGCCGAGTAGTTCTGCAATTTATTTTGCTGGGATTCAGTAAAACAATTTCCGAGACTCAATGGGGCGGTGGTCACTGCCCAGAGGGTCCTCAAGGCAGGACCATATTAGGCGCTTCGTTATATATCTACTGGCCAATGATACATCGATTGCAGTTTCCGTTTGCCCCCGCATAAAAGTGGGCGTTCCATCGTTTAGAACAACTAAATCGTAGTCTTCAGCTATCCCTGCGCAGATAGTTCCTCTGGAGTCCCGAGACATCTCGACGCCCTCGCTGGCGTTACGATCAGGCGGATTGGGCCGCATTTGAAACGGCCATAGAAACAAGTCTAGATGTCAATAACCCGTCTAGTATCGATCAACTCACCACCACTATCTTCGACGCTGCTAAAGGTTCCATACCTAGGACTAGTGTCACCCCCGGCCGTAAAGCCCTGCATTGGTGGTCCCCGGAGACCAGGGCAGCTATCAAAGCTAGAAGGAAGGCAATGAGAGCAGTGAAGAGACTTCCGCCTGATCACCCAGAAAAAGGAAGAATGATAGCAGAATATCGGTCAAAGAGAAATAAATGCAGACAAATCATCAGAGATGCCAAACGCAGGAATTGGGAAGATTTCATCGACGGGATCAATAGTAACCAGTCTACTACCGAACTGTGGGGTAGGGTAAACTCCCTAAGCGGAAAGAGAAGAACAAAAGGAATAGCCATCAGACATGAGAACGGGTTATCGAGAGACCCCTCGGTTGTAGCCGATAAACTTGCAGAATATTTTGCCAGCCTTTCTGCCATCAGTGGCTATAGCCAACTTTTCATCAGAAGCAATGCTGCCTCCTTAACGTCATTAGATAGACTTCCCATTCCACAAGACGTCTCCTCTCTACCGATCAACCAACCTTTCTCCATGTTGGAGTTAAGCTTTGCCCTTGCGAACAGTAATGGTAAATCTGCTGGCCCTGATGAAATTAGTTACCCATTGCTGAAACACCTACCACACAGGGGCAAGCAGATCCTTCTTTCACTTCTGAACCAGAACTGGACCCAGGATGTTTTCCCAAAGCAATGGAGACACAGCTTGGTAGTTCCCATACCAAAGAATGGATCATCCTCGACGGATCCAAAGGACTACCGGCCTATCTCATTGACAAATTGCACTTGTAAAGTTCTGGAACGTATGGTCAACCGCAGACTTACTGACTTCCTTCAAGACAACAATCTGTTGGATTGCCGACAACATGCCTTCCGTAAAGGTTACGGAACGGGAACCTACTTTGCTTCCCTCGGTCAAGTTCTAGATGACGCCCTACAAGCCCAACAGCACGAAGACAGCAGCTTTGGACTTGTCTAAAGCTTATAACAGGACATGGACACTAGACCTGTTCATTTTAAACGAAATGTTCGGAATGTAACGGGTCAACCGTGATTACTGTTCGTCATGTTAATTTGTACTTCTGTGTAAATTTTCAGCAAAATCGGTGATGATTTTGAGGTGCTTCAAGTTAATTTTATGTTTTTAAGGTAATTTACGGCTTACAATATTTGTATCTCGAGACTGAAATAACGAAAACTGCTGTAACAACTTTCATAGCAAAGTTTAATGTGTCATGTATCAACTTTGTGACCAAAGGTTGACTATTAGAAGTGATTTTATTGAAGTTTGACTTAGTTTCATGCTCGAAGATATCTTAAAAAGTGAAGAATTTTAAAGTATTTGTTCTACGAATTTTCCACCCGTATGATATAAAAATGTGTAGTGTACGGCATAATGTTCCTCATATTGTTCTAGAAGTTTCATTCCAACATAATTTTCGTGTTTATTTCATAGATTGAGAGATAAAAATCAGAAAAGAGGCCGTTTTAGCTAAAATTCACAAGACAACAGAACCAATAAAAGTCAATTAGATTGACAGAACATAGTTGCATTGCTTTTCAATGACGACCGATGACTGTTTCATTGATATATGATTTTTTCATAAATATGAATCCTCAGTAGACGTGTTTTTTTTTATCAAAGGCAAGACCGCCACCTCAACTTCCAAAAACATTTTAACACGGTCCGAGAAGATTGTCAATCAAGAATACGCCTATTACGCTTGATAACGAACCGTCGGAATCACAATAACAGCGATACTGCGCTCCGAGTTTCCACGGCCATCGTAACCAGCAGACTGTTATACGGTATAGAGCTCACCTGCCGATCTTCAGACGAGATGATGCAGAAACTAGGACCAACCTACAATCGCTGCATAAGAATAGTCTCTGGTTTGCTACCATCCACGCCGGCGTCGTCAGCGTGTGTCGAAGCTGGAGTGTTACCTTTCCATTACATCATGGCCATAACCACCTGCTCGAGAGCTTTGAGCTTCATGGAAAAGACATACGGAGATGAGGAGGGAGTGTTCCTCCTAAGGGAGGCTAACAAACTCCTTCAGAAACTGGCTCATCAGGAACTCCCACCGGTAGCTGAATTAGACCGGATCGGAGGCCAAGGATGGGACTCTTCCAAACCGAAGGCCAACTGGTATTTTCAATGTTCTTATAAAGTCGGAGAAAGTCAGGCTGGAGTTATAAGTACTTTCAATCGTATGAAAGCGACGACGTTAGCTGAATATGATTTAATATACACCGATGGTTCCAAGGCCAATGGCAGAGTAGGTGTTGGTGTGTCAGGAAGAGATCTTGTGATACACCAGCGGCTACCAAACATGTGCTCAGTCTTCTCGGCTGAGGCCATAGCTATTCATCAAGCAGCGACCAATGCAAAGGCAACTTATACTGCCATATTATCAGACTCCGCGAGTGTCCTTAAAGCCCTTGAAACGGACCGTATACGTCACCCATGGGTACAAATGATCCGGGCGACAGTGAAACCTAACACTCTTTTCGTTTGGATTCCCGGACACTGCGGCATAACGGGCAATGAAAGTGCAGATAAGCTTGCGGCCTCAGGTCGAGATTCGCACCTACTCACCACACAGGTACCCTTTCAAGATGCCAAAACCTGGGTTAAAAACATAATTTCGGTAGCTTGGGCAGTACCATGGCAACAAGAGAGAGACCTTTTTCTTCGTAAGGTCAAAGGTGAGACTACCAAATGGAATGACCAAAATAATAGAAAAGATCAACGAATCCTATCTAGGCTGCGAACCGGCCACACACGAATTAGTCACTTCCAGTCGGGACGATACGATCAAAGCCTATGCGATTTTTGTGGGATTCGGCAGTCTGTCGAACACATTATTGCTGTTTGCCCTCAGCATCAAGATTCGAGAAGAATATATGGACTAGAAACTGGTATAAGAGATATTATTGCTAACGACCCTTCAACAGAAACAGCTTTGCTCTGTTTCCTTAAAGACACAAAACTGTACGAACGAATTTAGCTGACATCAACCACGGGAACTTCTAAACAACAACAAAGTGCGCCAGTACAGGACTACGATTAAGGTTTTTTGATTAACAACTTTACTGACTTGATGAACAACGCAACTAAACCTGACATTTCAATTTATGGAACTTTAAAAAATTATTGTTATGAAAACATATGTTTATGCTTTGCCAAGGGGGCCTCCTTCGATGCCTCTTCTGTTAAATAAAGAGACGAACCAGCCTAAGGCTGAAAGTCTATATAATAAAGACAAAAAAAAAAAAAAAAAAAAGAAATTGCCGAGACTCAGAAGACAAATATGATTTTGCTGCAATGTCAGCAAAAGTAAATGCCGAGGTTATCGGCTGTTGGAGATTTTACCGAGCTAGATTAAGTGTGAACCACTTGGTGCGTCTCGTAATAGCGGGCAAGTACTCACGTATCCATCGACACCAGAACTGGTCCACCAAGTGCTTCGCAAGGCGCCAACTGTCCTTCAAGCTGCTGCCGACTGAGTTCACCGAAGTTGCTGGTTGGTACCGAACAGCAAGAAATGATTCGGCGTTAGAGCTTCTTGCTCCGTAGACTCCAGCGGAATGTAGGTGAGCGGCCTGGAATTTACAATCGCCTCCGCTTCTGTGACTACCGTCTGTGATGAGGATGATCTGCAATCGCTACTTTCATTGAGCGCACCATGCGCCCCCACAGGGGCCTGGCTAACAGCCATGTTTTTGATGCTATAATCTGCCCTTGTCTTTCTGCTTCTAACACGATTTCCCGTCCCTTTCCACCATGTATACGTCAGGCGGGCCGTTTTTAAATAAGGCCCGTGATGTTGCCTACTGTCAAACGTATAGGATTGATATAAGGTTGCCAGCCACCTGCGCTCCCACGATCCGCCCATTTTGGGTCGCCGAATTTGTGAACGTCACCGCGCAGTTTTCATGGATATCCTGGATCTCCTTGGTCAACAGGTTGCTGGCCCTCAGAAAGTTTGTTCCGTTGCCACTGTGTAAGGACTCCGGGGAACCTCGACGAGCCACGAATCGCCTAATCGCCATGATGTAGGACTGAGTTGACAGACTATACACCAACTCTACGTGTATGGCACGTGAATAGCGCCACCCACCTCTTCACCAAACTGCGTCCTTGCTTAACCTGTATCAATAGAGCTAATAAACTATAGAGAAAGAATAGCTCTACCGTCGCTGCCGAAACATCTTTTCCTTACATCTGATAGAGACACAACTGTCAAAGCGTGAAAAAACTATGCAGTTTGACAGTTCTGTACCCGGTATTATTCAACATCGGAACAAAGGGAACACCAACGCTATTCTTCCTCTACAGTATATTAGCTCTATTCCTGTATCGGTCCGAAATAGTCCACTCCAGTGTGCGTGAAGGGTCTAACTATTCCCGTGACTCGCATCTCGGGTAGTGGCGCCATCATGGGTGATTGTGGAACAGCCTTCCTAACACTACAGGTCACACATTCCCCCTTATTCTGCGAGTCACGTGACTCTCTCTCACCGGTGAGGTGACAATTGTCACCTCGTGTGAGGTGACTCTCCATGCAAATCAAATGGAGAGTCACCTCACACGAGGTGACTATTGTCACCTCACCGGTGAGAGAGAGTCACGTGACTCGCAGAATAGGGGGGATTGCTTCGATACCTGGCGCGTCACGTTTCGCAATCCTGGTATGTAGAACCGTTGACGCATCTCGTTGTGAACGGTCTGTCCGTTGCCATGCAGGATTCGCCGATGATAGTCCTGCACGAGAAGATGGACCGCAGCGTGCTTCTTCGGTAACAGGATCGGGTACTTCATATCTGTCGAGACGGCTCGCGCCGCGGTGAGCCTACTATTCATCCGAATGACGTCGCTCTCATCTACGAACGGTGACAGCCGGTATAGCTGACTGGACTTCGGAATTGAGACTGGATTGCTGGGGTTCTTCTGGTTACGTTGCAAAATTGCGTACTCGTCAGGATACATTTCTGCTTTAACCTGCCGCCAGAGCAAGTTTTCTGCATCACGCAGCTCCTTCTGCGTCAAGAGATCCGGTTTGGACTCCTTTTCTCCTCCCAATCTGCGCACTGCTCGTAAAACGTAGGCTGTTGTCCTCAGGAGTCGATTCCAGTACGAGAATCTGGACACGGCGATCAACGGTTGAGGCGTAGTTCCATGGAACAAGAATTCAGTTCGCAAATCGATGTCAGTTTACTTCTGCTTCTGAGACGGTTCCTTTGGCTTATACAGAAACTCTGGCGCACTATACCAAGGGTTCTTCGGATCGAAGTTGGGTCCGTCTTTCCATTTCATGGCCGCGTCAGCAATGTTCAGTTTGGAAGGCACGTGGTGCCACTCATACACGCTAGTAGATGTGAGTATCTCTCCCACTCGAAAGGCCACAAATTGGTGATATCGTCGGCTATCGGATCGTAACCAACACAGGACGGTTGATGAATCCGACCAAAGGAAGCGTTTATTAACCTGGATATCCATGAGTCGAGCAGTCTTGTTCCGATCATAGCCGCTTGTAACTCCAGACGTGGCACGGAGAGGGGTTTCAGCGGAGCGACTTTTGTTTTAGCCGCCACCAGCGTGCATCTAGGAGAACCATTGTCCACGAAGCGAAGATACAACACAAAAAAAAAGATTTTAAAAGCGCTAAGTATGAATATTTACACCCTTTTTTTCTCAAAAACAAAAGAAGCGCTGCGACCGGATCAAATTTTCCGTTCCATTTTTAGCTTCATGGCCAAAGTGAATCCAATGATGTTTCAATACGTTAGTACGAAATTAGAATCCGTAGGCCGAGTTTGGAATCACAAGAAGCCGAGTTAGATTTTTCACAATATCTCAACAAATTATGACTCTTTATCAAATCTGACGGTACGTACCGGAAAGGTAAATAAATTTGGAAATCATCGATAGTAGCAACACTCCTTTCTGTAGTAGGCCAAATATTAGATCTAAATCCTACTTGGGTTATGAAATTCATGGTGTTTTGAATAATGAACTTGTTAAATGGTAACTTTATGATTTCCATAACAAATCCTTATGTTATCAGGAAATTTCCAACTTCCAGTTTTTAGACATGTCTCCATACAACTTGAGTAGAAGTGACTATAGATATATCTTTCTCTCTGAGTTATTCTCATTGGTCGTTCGGTTCTAATGGAATGCTTATAAACTTGTTTTCCTCAATAAAGAAAAAGATTTAATTTCACTTTCCGCCACACAAAATGCTAAGCGTCCTATTGCTAATGTAATCTATTAATTCATGCATAATATAATCAACCGTGCCGTTCTCTGGCTGATATGCTGTTCTCGCGTCCCACTCGTGTGTCCATTATTTACATCACAGCAAGCGCAAAACATGCAATTTTCCGTTACCACGGCAGCACAGCCATGCTCGCATTCAAACATCACTCGCTTGCCTTACATACCTTCTAGGCATGTACCCTTCTACATACGTACGCGAGTGATTCAACGATGGTGATACTGATAAGGATTTGATCAAATTTTCCGTTTTTTTTTCTAGCGGGAAGCCCTATTCCGTAGACGTTTTTTGTGTGTACCAACGACGGGGCCTCCGATAGCCTAGTCAGCAAATTTACGGTATTGAACAAGCCGGAAGCGGCGGGTTCGATTCTCGGCCCGGTCATGGGCATAGAGTATCACGAAATCATGCATTGGTCAACATAGAAAGCTCTCAATTAATTACTGTGGAAGTGCATCTATAGAACACTCTAAGTTGAGAGCCGGCAAAACGCTCGCTACAGTAGCGTAAATAGCCTTGAAGAAGAAGAAAAAGAACTCGAACTGACGACAGGAAGATGGTTCACGTGTTGTATCAGATTGGACTAAATTGACTTTTGCCCTGTGGCAAGCGAACCAACCGATCCTGAACCTGATGATGGTGAACTATGATTAGGTAGGGTAGAGAACTAGTACGGCATAAGTGCTCATTTCTGTCATATCGAACAGAAACAACAAGTATATCAATAATTTCGACGTGAACGAATCAAACATCAAGCTAAAACACAACGCATTTTCCTGTGATTATACAGAAGATCAGAAAATTTCAAGAATATTTTAATAACTTCCAGCGAACTTCCGGAAAATTCTTAGAATTTTAGAGATGATCAGCAAATTTCACGGAAATTCTAAGAACTTCAGAGAACATCAATCAACTTCAGAGAAAATCAGCACACTTTCTGAGGACTTCAGAGAAGATCAGGAATCTTCAAAGAAAATCAGAAAACTTCAGAAAATGTCTAAGATCATTATAGAAAATCAACATAAATCAGGAACATTCTGAGACCGTCAAAGAATATCAGCATACTTCAGAAATATTCTGATACGTTCAGAGAAAATCAGTGAAGAAGATCAGCAAATTCAGGAAAATTAAAAAAAAAATAAATCAGCGAACTTCAGACATTTTCTGAAAACATTAGAGAAGACCAGGAATTTTCGGAGAAAATCAGCAAACTTCAGCAAAGTTCTGAGAACTTCAGAGAAGGTCACACAAATTCAGAAAAATCTTGAGAGCTTCAGGAAAGATCAAAAAACTTCAGGAATATTCTTATAACTTCAGAGAAAATTTTTGAACTTCTGGAAAATTCTCAATGCTTTAGTTCGGTTTCAGATTTTCGATCAGATTTTACGAAAATTCTAAGAACTTCAGAGAAGATCAGCAAACTTCAGAAATATTCTCATCCTTTCAGAAAATATCAGTGAACTTAAGAAAAAAATCTGAGAATTTGTAAGAAGATCAGCAAATTTCAAGAAAATTCTAAGAACTTCAGAGAAGATCAACCAACTTCAGAGAAAATCAGCGAACTCCAGAAACTTTCTGATGACTCAAGATCAGGAATCTTCAGAGAAATTCAGCAAATTTCAGAAAAAATTTTAAGATCATTATGGAAAATCAACATAAATCATGAACATTCTGAGAACTTCAGAGAAGATCAGCAAACTTCAGAAATATTCTGATACGTTCAGAGAAAATCAGTGGACTTCAGGAAAAATCTGAGAATTTGTAAGAAGATCAGCAAAATTCTAAAAACTTTATAATATGAATAAACTTCAGGAAAATTTACAGAACATTGGAAAAAATCAGCGAACTTCAGACATTTTCTGAGAACTTTAGAGAAGACCAGGAGTTTTCAGAGAAAATCAGCAAACTTCAGGAAAGTTCTGAGAATTTCAGAGAAGGTCACACAATTTCAGGAAAATCCTGAGATCTTCAGGAAAGATCAGAAAACTTCAGGAATATTTTTATAACTTCAGAGAAAATCTTTGAACTTGTGGAAAATTCTCAAAGCTTTAGAGAAGTTCGGTTTCAGATTTTCGATCTGATTTCACGAAAATTCTAAGAACTTCAGAGAAGATCAGCAAACTTCAGAAATATTCTGATCCGTTGAGAGAAAATCAGTGTACTTCAGAAAAAATCTGAGGATTTGTAAGAAGATCAGAAAACTTCCCGAAAATTCTAAGAACTTCAGAGAAGATCAACAAACTTCAGAAAATTTTCAAAAGAAAATCAGCAAACTTCATAAATTTTCAATTAGAGATGCTCAGAAATCTTAAGAGATAATCATCAAACATCAGACAAATTTAGAGAACTTCACAAACAACTTCAGGAATATTTTGATAGCTTCAAAAAAAATCAGTGAACTTCAGAAACTTTCTGTGAATTTCCTATAAGTTCAGCAAACTTCAGAAATATTCCAAGAACTTTAGAAAAGATCAGCAAATTTCTGGAAAATCCTAAGAACTTCAGAGAAGATTATAATGCTTTAAAAATATTCAGATAGCTTCAGAGAAAACCTGGGAACTTCAGGAAAATTCGGAGAGTTTGAGAGAAGTTCACAAATTTCACAAAAATTCTAAGAGCTCAGAAAATTTAAAAAATATTCCAATAATTTCAGAGAAAACCAGCGAACTTCAGGAAAATTCGGATCAACTCGAGAGAACTGCTGCAAATTTCTCGAAAATTCTAAGATCTTCAAAGAAGATCATCAAACTTCAGGAAAATTCTGATAACTTCAGAAAAGATCAGCGAATTTCATGAAAATTCTGCGTATTCTAGAGAAGGTCAACAAATTTTTCGAAAATACTTAGAACATTAGAGAAGATCAACAACCTTCTGGAAAATGTCAGAAGAAAATTAGCAAACTTTCTGAGAACTGTAGAGAAGACCAGAAATCTTCAGAGAAAATCAACAAACTTCAGGAAAATTTAGAGAAATTTTCAAAAAAAAACTTCAGGAGTATTCTGATAACTTCAGAGAAAATCAATGAACTTCAGAAATTTTCTGTGGGCATCCAAGAAATTCAGCGAACTTCAAAAATATTCTGGGAACTTTAGAAAAGATCAGCAAATTTCTCGAAAATTCTTAGATCCTCAGAGAAGGTCAATAAACTTCGAAAAAATCTGGTAACTCCAGAGAAGATCAAAGATTTTCCGGAATATTCTGATAACTTTAGGGATGATCAAAAAACTTCAGGATTATTCTGATTGCTTTACGATACTTCACGAAAATTCTGAGAACTAAAAAGATAATCAGCAAACTTCAGGAGAATTCTGAAAACATTAGAGAAGATCATCAAACTTCAGAAAAAAAACTGAGAACTTCAGAGAAAATCAGTGAGCTTTAGAAAAGACTAAAAACGTTTAAATTTTGCTGACTAGACCAACAAAAAATACCCATACTGCACGATTTATATAAAAGTCTAGTAAAAACTGCTTGGCGCAAAGTGGCCAATCTATGTATATAAAATTCCTTATGGACTCGGAAACCACTGAACCGATCGGTGTGAAAATTTGTATGCAGGGGTTTTTGGGGCCGTGAAAGGTTCTTAAATGTTTCGAGACCCTACAGATTATCACAGAACGCATAATACCTATGTAGATGTACATGCATTCTTCTCAAAAATAAAAGAAGCGCTCCTAGAGAATCCATTTTTCGGCCTTCATCCGTATGCCAAAGTGAATCCAATGACGTTCCAATGTGTTTGGACGGAATTGACTTTTGTATGACGGAATTGGAATGTAGATGCAGAGTTAGATTTTTAGCAATATCTAAACAATGTGTGACTCTTTGTCACATCTAAAGGAAAGGTATATACATTTAGAAAAAGAGGGATAAACTGCGGGCTGTACTTAGCATGACAGAAATTAGTTCTTAACCCTATGTGGAATCAAAGAGAAGCGTATCTCTCTCAGGGTATGCTCACATGCGGTTAGAAATTGTAATCTGAGACGAAAGTTTCTGGGAACTGATGAATTGCTTCGACATTGATTACGGGAGGTTTTTTTTTCGCAAGTTCTAATCAATGAACAACAATAAAGTGCCACGCATGGGAGACATGATGGTAGTGTATTATTACGAGTGCAGCCAAGCAAATTACTGTTATTTTCTCCATCAAGTGCGATAGCTTTCCCCGAAGCTCGAACCACTGCTGAGTGTTTTTCCACGCTACGTTTGAAACATGGGTGGGTCACACATACACACACACACACATACACTCACAATATTCGATAGATGCTATCCATCATTTTCCTACAAATTGTCTGGAATGAATTTGCTCCGGTCCTGATTGCACGATTGCGTGACATATATGCGACGGCCGCAGAGTTGCAGCCCGTTGGGGTGACCCAATGTTTGCACTGCATGATGAGCGTTTGAACTGACCCAGCTCTTCACTGTACATATGCACATATTCGCTGCAAACACAGCTTTTTGTGCAGATTATCAGTAGATCTATATTTCGTTGATATTTTTCATATTTTCCGGCCTTGAGCTGAGCTGAACCAGCTATATTGGCTGTAAATGCGCCGTGCAATGCTTCTTTGTGCCTGATCATCTTTTCTGACTTAAATATAATATAATACCTTATTTATTAGCGCATTTACGGTTAAGATTTAATTTCCGTCATACTACACACAACCTCTCTTTTTCGAACGGGTTTGAACAAAAAATTTAATGTTTTTATCAAAGATAACTTCCAAATTCAGTAACCTTTCCATATGCACCGTTAACCAGCCAAAGGCAGGAAAGCCTCTTTAATGCATAAAACCTTGGATAAAACTAACTAACGAGCTGGCATCACACGTTTTGACAAAACGTCAAATATTTGGCAAATATTGGGTTTGTATTTGTCATTCCATTTATTGGACGATTTGTCAAATAGTGTGATGGTCTTTTTTATTTTTGAAATCATGTTTGCTCAAAACAGCAAAATAACTAATTTGATACTCTTGAAATTCTTGAGTAGCAAACAACATCAAATAATCGTCGCTTGCTGTGATCATACTTTACCCCAGGACTAGACGATTTATGTGATATGACACATCAATTCAAATGCATTTGAGATTGAGAAGCGAACGATATCCAGCGCAGATCTTTTGAGAGTTCTGGATCAAGTCCAGTAGAGTAAAAAATGGTTGCGATGCGGCTTATCATTTTACACGAATTTAATATGAGAAATCAAACTAAGGTACCTACCGGATGCCGGACTGATTCCCCTGAAATCTGATTCGGATCAAATAAACTGGAGAAAAGGATTTATTTGATGCAAGCAAAACGAGCTCGGAGGAGTTCATAGGACTTCTCGGATAGTTGTTACGATGTAACAACTATCCGAGAAGTAAGTAAGTAAGTAAGTAAGTAAGTAAGTAAGTAAGTAAGTAAGTAAGTAAGTAAGTTGTGTACACGAAACGAAAATCAATTATTTAATTCATGTGTTTCACTTATACATTTTTGCCAAAGCATCAGCCTTATACATTCCATAAAACAAACCACATAGGTCCTATTAGAATGCATAAAAGGTATGTGTGACCGTTTATACATTTCATTTGACACATGATCTTTATTAACTTTTTGCAAGGCGTCTGCTTATTAGTTGACTTATACATTTTATGAATAATCAGCAATGGAAATTTGCCAAAAGGTATAAGGAGATTTCTATCCGTGTAAGCCTGTTAAGTACGTTATTTTGAAAATGTACGCTACTACGTAGAAGAATAAAACTGGCTCTTGCTCAATGCACCTCATCATGAACGGCAACGGTCAATTAAAAAAAAAAAAACGGTTACTACAGGCGAAAGGCCTATTCGAAAAAAAGCACCGCTGCTCGATTGTTGCGAAGTAGCGCGAGTGAAAAAAACGAACGCACACAAGCAAGCCACGGAACAGGCGAGATTGGCAACAACAGCAGCAGTCAGATGGTGTTTTGCTAAAGTGGACAAAGCGTCAACAAGAAAAAGTGTAGAAATTGCGGTGAAACTCGCAGCCATTTGCTGTGTTTTCTGCGAGGGCGATTTTTGGCATCAACGGAGCTTGATTCTGCAAGCGAAACGTTGGGTTTGGATGGCAGCTTTTTCGGTGTGGGAAAAACTTCACGTAAGCGGAAGAGAACCAAGAAAGAAACTAATAGCGAATTTGTTTACCATCCAGGTTGGAACCAGTTCCAACCCGTACGAACCTGAGCTTATTGTCAGTGATTGTGAGAGTGTGATCGGCTTGCTAGTTGTGAAAACGCGCGAACAAACGACGAACGATACAAACGACTTGGGCACTTGGATCCCGATCAGCGTTGTGAACGGCAGCAGAGTAGCTGAACTCCCAATCGAACCAACTCTACAAATTTTGCGCAGTCGGTAGGATCATGGTGAGTATAATTGAACTGGAAAATGAAACAATTTTTTTATTCGATTTGTGGAGTGAAACGCGCAAGGAAATAATCTGGAAACGGGATAGATTAACCGAGGGATTAAGCTATTCCATGCCGAAACGGAATTGAACAGTGTGAGCTCCAGCCAGTTCCGAAGCCAAAATACAACCCAACAAACAATTGAGAGCTCTTATAAAACACCTGAGTTGATCAAACGTTGAATAATAGCTTCCAGAGTTGAACAAGAATGTAGTTGTATTGCCATTTGATTAAAAGTTTTAAAAGCTATTGGAGCACTCCTAAATGATTATTTACGTTCGGTTTAACTATATGCTTTATAAGACCTACGATAACTTTTATAGCACCTTAGTTAAACTGATTCACAAAAGCTATACAGAACGTGGAATAAACGCATCACAACAAACCATTGGGAGCTCTTATACAACACCTGAGTTGATCAAACGTTGAATAATAGCTTCCAGAGTTGAACAAGAATGTAGTTGTATTGCCATTTGATTAAAAGCTTCAAAAACTGCTTGGAGCACTCTTAAATGATTGTTTACGTTCGGTTAAACTGTTTGACAGGAGCTTCTATAGGATGTGGAATAAACGCATCAAAACAAACCATTGGGAGCACTTATACAACACCTGAGTTGATCAAACGTTGAATAATAGCTTCCAGAGTTGTACAAGAATGTAGTTGTATTGCCATTTGATTAAAAGCTTCAAAAACTGCTTGGAGCACTCTTAAATGATTGTTTACGTTCGGTTAAACTGTTTGACAGGAGCTTCTATAGGATGTGGAATAAACGCATCAAAACAAACCATTGGGAGCACTTATACAACACCTGAGTTGATCAAACGTTGAATAATAGCTTCCAGAGTTGTACAAGAATGTAGTTGTATTGCCATTTGGTTAAAAGCTTCAAAAACTGCTTGGAGCACTCTTAAATGATTGTTTACGTTCGGTTTAACTATATGCTTTATAAGACCTACGATAACTTTTATAGCACCTTAGTTAAACTGATTCACAAGAGTTATACAGAACGTGGAATAAACGCATCAAAACAAACAATTGGGAGCTCTTATAAAACACCTGAGTTGATCAAACGTTGAATAATAGCTTCCAGAGTTGTACAAGAATGTAGTTGTATTGCCATTTGGTTAGAAGCTTCAAAAGCTGCTTGGAGCACTCTTAAATGATTGTTTACGTTCGGTTAAACTGTTTGACAGGAGCCATATAGGATGTGGAATAAACGCATCAAAACAAACCATTGGGAGCTCTTTTACAACACCTGAGTTGATCAAACGTTGAATAATAGCTTCCAGAGTTGTACAAGAATGCAGTTGTATTGCCATTTGGTTAAAAGCTTCAAAAGCTGTTTGGAGCACTCTTAAATGATTGTTTACGTTCGACCAACCACAATTTTGTTGCTAAGAATAGCACAAGTGATAGGCATGTTTATATAACCATAAGGCAATGATTATTCGTCTGCAAGAGAAGTTACTCAAGATGAGCTTGATATACTTCTCTCATATGATCAAAATATGTATTCAAGAATAGAGCAGATGGAAACAGAAGCGGCTGGCAATCCGGGATCATGAGTTCGAATCTTGCTTCGAGAAACCTTTGGTGGAGTTAGAGGTAAATTATATATAGGTGTTATTAATAAATGCAAACATTAATTTAAGACATATATCATATAATCAACGATAACATTTCTAGATAAATTCTCTCGATTAATGATTAGAGAGATTAATTGAAAGAATATCAATCAAACATTAAACAGATGCTTGTTACTACTTCCTCCATGATCACAGAATGTGAATTATGGCATAATTACATATTTTTTCAATGTGCACAAATAAATTAAATTAATAAAAACTGTACAAGCAATTATTTTGGTGTACCACGACAATTGTTAAACTAATTTTAATCTGTGAATATTGTGAGTACTTACACAACGGTTATTAAGGAGTCATTAAAAAGTGCTATAAACGCTTTTCACCGCTTGCTGTATAGTGATTATTTAGGAGTCATAAAAGAGTGTAACAAACGCCTCTCAGGTTCAATCTCTAATACATTTCGAAGCAGCTGTTAGGAGGTGTCTACAAACGTTGTATTAGAGCTTTCACCAAAACAATAAAGCTTGAGTTTAAATATGTATCTATAAACGTTGTATAAAAGTTGCTTCTACTCCTATACCGCGTATACATATAATGCTGTAGTTGAACAGGTTCTCCAAACCAGTGTAAACAAGAGTTTTACAGAAGTTGTAATAAACAAATTGTACAGTTATTATTCAGCATGCAGTTGAATAAAATCACAATGGAAGCGTTTCTTCAACAAGAAATTGATTTTGGATAAACGTTTTACTGAATACGTTAGACAACACCTTTGTGTTGCAGTTGTATAGGTTCTCCAAACCAGTGTAAACAAGGGTTTTGTAAAAGTTGTGGTGAACACATTGTGCAATTATTATTCAACATGCAGCTGAACAAAATCAAAACGAAAGCGTTTCTTCAACTGGAAATTGTTACTTGGGAAGCTGATGAAGGAGATGAAGGAGGTAACCAGCGATTTGGTAGACAGTGAACAGTTCGGCGAGACAGGCAGGGTGACAAACGTTCCATGGGTGAATGCAAGCGATGCGGCAGCATCGCGAGAATGTTTTGTATAAGGTGCGACTTGCAACAACTGTGGACAGCGAGGCCACTACGCCAGGAAGTGTGGTAATCGTAGAGTGCAGCGTGGAATCCGCTCATCGAAACGCGAGCCGAGACGTCATGGCTTTGGAGAAGCGAACTCCGTGAACGCATCGGAATCATGGAAAGAAGAAGTTCCTCGCCGTCCAAACACCGATGACATCGCTGAGGTACATTGATTTCTTTTTTTATTATAAGCAATTCTAACGGCTTAGTAAACTTCTTGAATTGAAATAAAGGCTTAAACTACAAATCATATTTTTTTTACATTAGGTGGAACCACAAGCCCTCAATAGTATGCCAGAGTGACAATGTGCCAGTGAAATTTACTATTGGTCTTCCATTAACGCCATCACCGAAGATGTATGGAATGAGTTGATCACAAAGAAAGCAATAATGTTTAGGAAGAAGTACCATGATCCTCTGAACGCGTCGGCTATTTTTGGAACTTGGATATCTGTAAACCCAACGAAGCCCAAGAGCTTTGCGGAATTCTTTGTGATCAAAGATGAACAAAAGTCTCTTCTAAGAAAGCGAACATCAGAGGATCTGAGGGTTTTGAAAATCGGGCTCGATGTTCTTCATGTAGAGCGACACAGCGAACCAAGTACCTCGCCTAACCTAGCGTCTTGTGGCCCTGCCAATATTCGCACAGATTGGACCGTATATTATCAAAACGTCCGAGGCTTGAGGACAAAAACTAACGCTCTACTCCATTCGCTGCTTTCTTGTGATTTCGACATGGTGGTATTCACTGAAACCTGGCTTCATACCGACACTACGAATGCTGAACTCGCAAGAAACTACACAATCTACCGCTGTGACCGGAATTCTCGCACCAGTGCACTGCGACGTGGCGGTGGCGTCTTAATTGCCGTGAAATCCGAGCTGAAGTGTAAGGCTGTGCATCTTGTGGGCGTTGAGAGCCTCGAACAAATTGCTGTTCAAGTCGATTTACAACATATATCGTTCTTCCTGGGCTGCATCTATATTCGACCAAACAGTCAGCCCGACATTTACACCAAACACGATGAGTCCGTGCAACAGCTCCTTGGTATGGCGAACCCTCACGATACAACCATACCCAAGTAACAATTTTGGTTTTATGCGAGTTCTGTAGACCATGATTTAGACTTGTAGAATGCTATAAAACCTCTATAAAGCTTGCAATGTTACTTGGGTAGTTGTGGGCGATTACAATCTGCCAAATTTAGCTTGGGACTTCGATGAGGACCTCAGAGGATTTCTGCCTCTCAATGTTTCATCAGAACAGGAACTCGCTGTAGTGGAGTCCATACTGTCTGCTAGATTGAAGCAAACCAACGATCTGGGGAACACGAATGGTAAGCTTCTTGACCTGGTTCTCGTCAGTGACTCCGATTGCATCGAGCTGTTTGAACCACCCTCTGCAATTATGAAAGTTGATTGTCACCACAAGCCGTTGGTTCTAAAAGTTGACTCCCGTTCGAGAGATCATCCGCTCCCGTACGCAGCAGCCCGCAGTGAGTAGAATTTTGCACAATGTGATTTCGATGTTGTTAACACGAGGATTGCCGCCTTGGATTTGGTACAAATACTTAACCAACCCACCATTGATGCCGCCGTCTCTTTATTCTACGACAACATCTATAAAGTAATTCAAGATACTGTTCCGGTGAAGACACGAAAATCTTGTTTGCAATTCCAACAACCTTGGTGGAATCCGCAATTGCGTAATCTGTGTAACCGTCTTTTCGCTGACTTTTTCAGAAGTGTTTTCGAACCCGATCAAACTCCTCCACCGCAGCAATACATTGATCAGCTACCAAGATACGACATTCACCTGCAGCAGCTCATCTTCAGTCAAGACGCTATTCTCAAAGCCCTTTGCTCAGTCGATCCATCGAAAGCTCCAGGCCCGGACCGTATTCCACCGTCTTTCGTCAAGAACTGTTTGGCATCGTTGGCCACTCCCGTTATGTCTATTTTCAATCGATCGCTTAAGAATGGTGTTTTTCCGGATGCCTGGAAGCTCGCCTCAATTAAACCAATCTTCAAGTCCGGTAACATGCACAAAGTGGAAAATTACCGACCTATCTCGATCCTGAACTGCTTGGCCAAAGTTCTCGAAAGTCTTCTGCATGAGAAGTTGTATCCAGCTGTTCAACTCATAATCTCAGAGTTTCAGCATGGATTCATGAAAAAGCGCTCGACAGTCTCTAACTTGATGACTTACACGAACACTCTTATAGGTTGCATCGAGAAGCGTCAGCAAGTGGACTCCGTTTACATCGACTTCTCTAAGGATTTTGACAAAGTCCCTCACGACCTAGCCATTATGAAGCAAAACCGCCTTGGTCTTCCACCGTGGATCGTTTGTTGGTTGAAATCATAATCATAATCATTATGGATGATAAATCCAGGAAGGCTTTCGCTAAGGTACGTGATTCCAGATCCAAGGTATTCAATATACCATCGGGGGTTCCACAAGGGAGTCACCTAGGACCGCTCATTTTCGTTCTGTTTATCAACGACGTGTGTGATATGCTAAGTTCCTGTAAGTTGATATATGCGGATGATCTTAAGCTGTACCGTATGATCAAACCGATCGTGGATTGTTGCGCACTACAAGCTGATATAGAACGATTGTCATCCTGGTGTCAGATGAATGGAATGCAAGCCAATGCTGCCAAATGCAAAGTGATTACCCTTACCCGCTCTCACTCTCCGATCATTTTTGATTACTCTATGAATCAATCGCCGCTGGAAAGGGTTAATGCCATTAAGGATCTTGGGCTCATCTTGGACAGCAAACTACGGTTTAACGAGCACATATCCATGACAGTTGCAAAGGCCAACTCCATGCTAGGATTTTTGCGCCGCAATACTGCAAAATTCGACGACGTGTACGCCCTGAAAGCACAAACGAAGTGACAGATGACTAACTGGCGAAGAAATCGATTAAAATAATGTGGTTCGCTGTAATAGAATATTCTTAGAATCTTGTGCCATCATCCACCAGATGGGATAGCATTTTTGTTTTGGTTTTGCACAAAGTTGATTTTGTGTACAACGATTCTTTGACAGTGTGGAAAGAGTGTATCATTTTGTCATTTGTTTATGCATTTCAGTTTTGTGTAGAGTGAAAGAGATAGAACCAAAACATTCTAGTACATTAGGTGAAAATGCTAGTTCAATCCAGTAGTAGTGTTGCCATGTGGTACACTGAAAAATTTCAATAGCAGGTTAGTCACCAAAGTTTTCGAGCCACTTTGTTTGTGCTGAAAGCGCTGTACTGCTCTATGGTCCGCAGTGTTCTTGAATATGGAGTACAAATTTGGGCTCCATATCATGCTGTTCATGTACTGCCCATCGAGAGAATCCAGAAACAGTTAATAAAGTTTGCATTACAACGTCTGCCATGAACAAATCCAGATAGCTTACCTCCGTACGAGCATAGATGTGCGCTTATTGGACTGCAAACACTAACAAATCGCCGAGTCTTTCTCCAGAGGATGTTCATAATTGACATGATTAGTAATCATATTGACTGCAGTTGTTTGCTCGGGAACATCAATTTCCACACTCCAGCTCCCCGCATAAACGCGAACCATAAATTGACCGTACCTAAAATGGTTAAAAATTGTTTATAATCCCTGCTAAACTTTAACTGAAATGGCTATGGAACTTTACACGAACGTTTAATGATAAAGTTTCAACCTTATGTATTATGGTTTTTTGGAACTGGACCTTACAAATAATGGGTTGTTAAGAACCATTACCGTTCCAAATTCTTGTTTTCTCCATACATTTTCGGAAAGAGAACTATATTAGAACCTTTTAACTTATGGTTTGAGAACTTTAATGGTAATGGTTATGGTAGTCAGTAAGGTCCACGAATGGTTTTGTAACATCTATCAACTTTATGTGGAATATATCGCGAATTGGTTGCCTGTAATTTACTGATTACCAATTCACGATATATTCCACGTAAAGTTGAGCGATAATACAAAACCATTAATGGACCTTACTGACTACCATAACCATTACCATTAATGTTCTCAAATCATAAGTAAAAACGTTCTTATATAGTTCTCTTTCTGAAAATGTATGGAGAAAACAAGAATTTGGAATGGTAATGGTTCTTAACAACCCATTATTTGTAAGGTCCAGTTCCAAAAAACCATAATACATAAGGTTGAAACTTTATCATTAAACGTTCATGTAAAGTTCCATAACCATTTCAGTTAAAGTTTAGCAAGGATTATAAACAATTTTTAACCATTTTAGGTAAGGTCAATTTATGGTTCGCGTTTATGCGGGTCGCCGTCTCCGAGGTCAACCCGCCAACTAAACCGTTTCCGAAATTTCCTGGTATCCAAGTGAAGTTATCCATTGATCATACAGTACCACCAAAGAAGATCGCATATTTGAGAGTCCCTTCTGCTTTGGAACAAACGGTTGACGATAAAATTCAAGTAATGCTCCGCAGTGACGTAATCGAAAGAGTGAAAGGTCCCGCCGAATGGGCAATTCCAAAGGGCAAGGATGATGTTAGAATATGTATTAACATGAAGCATCCGAATGAAGTCATCCAGCGGGAGCATTATCCTTTGCCCGTCATCGATACTTTTGTGAACAAGCTTAAGGGGTCCACATTTTACTCACTATTGGACGTAACATCTGCGTACCACCATGTCGAGCTTCATCCCGAATCAAGAGGCGTAACAATATTTATGACCGGAAAGGGTTTGATGCGGTTCAACAGCCTAGCGTTCGGAATCAACTGTGCACCCGAAATTTTCCAAAGGATTATGGCGGAGTTACTTGCCGGTATCGAGGGTGTTATCGTCTATATTGACGATATCATCGTATCGGGCAGGAACAAAGAAGAGCACGACAGGCATTATCAGCAGGTTTTAGCGGTGTTGGAGAGTAACAATGATACGCTCAACAAATGTAAGTGTGTCTTCAGAGTTGAGAAACTTGAGATCCTGGGTTTGAAGTGAGCGCGTTCGGTGTAAGTCCATCCGAAGAGAAAATAACGGCTATCAAAAACATTCGGCCACCGTCATCCAAGGAAGAAGTCCACAGCTTCCTGGGACTTGTCAACTTTGTCGGTCAATTTATTCCAAATCTCTCTACGAGAACAGAATCTTCGAGGAAGCTCCTTCGGGGTAAAGTAGACACATTCGGTGTGGATCAAATGAATTCCTTCGATGATTTGCGGCACAAGCTGTGTAATAACGTTCGCAAACGGCACTGGCCATTGTATGGGCGGTTGATTTTTTTTATCTGTATCTTTTCGGCCTCTTGAGTATATATACGAAGGGAAACATCGCGATGGAAGACGTGCGTGCTCAGGAGCAGAAGGTTGGGCACTCCGCCTGCAGCCGTACGATTTCGAGATCAAGGTATATTCCTGGATCGACGAACATTTCAGATGTACTATCCCGTCTGGTGATTGAGTCCGATAAACCATTCGATGAGTATGCAGATCACTTCCTGTTTGCAGTAGGTAAAGGGCCCTTGGTGATTACTTTAGATGAGATAAGGCAAGCAACGATTAAGGCTGTGGACACGCAATGTTGGTCACCGGAATTGTTTAGATACCAAGCTTTTGAAAAAGAACTCGGTGTGATGTAAGAGGAAGAGAAGACAATACGGGGGCGAAAACGAACCACTTTTCTGTCAAACACGAACCAGCTCGTCATTGACCGATTTAAAGTGCGTAAGATAGAGATAAAAGAGTATGAAGCCAGTTGTCTCCTCTTCCTCTTTGGGTGTGATCGCCGGCATTATGATAAGAGATGACAGGATTATTCTCCCAACGTCAGAGAGCATTGAAAATTGTACACCGAGGCCATCCTGGAGTGGTTGCGATCGTTGCGATGCGAAGGAATATAAGCGAGAAAATTTGGTGGCCATCCGGATTACAAAAGACTAAAAAACGATTTTAAGGTGGTCCTGACAGAAATTCAATTATATCTCACAAGGGTTATGCCATAGAACTTGGTGTCTTCAGCAAACGAAATATTTATAACTCTACAACTTTACTGAAAACATAAACCAATTACCTCATAGTTACAAAAAGTTAGTTTTTCTAAGTGTAATACCACCTTAATGAAAATTCCAGTGCATATTTTGAAAGATGCAGAATATCACTTCAAGCAACTTCTTTGAGGACACCTAGGTGCTAAATCATCGGAAAAAGTGAGATGCTTGCCCTTAGCGGAGTGGTCATTAACTTGGAGAATGTTGGAGAAATGTGTCATATCTAGAGCACGTGGAATGTCATCAACAGGACAGTAACAGCTGATTCGGTACTAAGTGCATGAGCACTCACAGCCTAGAAGAGGCAACCACTAACCAAACGCAGCAGGTACACATTCCCACTCGCAATCCTTATCAATAGCGAGCAAATGCAGCATGTTATAGCTGCGGACAATCCAAACAAACATTCCTCAGGTTGCCATCAGTGACCACCACGACACGCCGATCCGGCGGACATCGGCTCTGGGCTTCGTGTCCCCTGCAGTGGGAACGCATGCGCGCCCTCAAGCTTCGGGTCGGAAGCTTTCCCGAGGGAAAGCTCCGTTTCTGATAAAACCAAGCACGGCTTCGGGGTTCGCTCCAGTTCGTCGGTGAAGTTGCTCGGATACGGAAGTTCCCCCCTTGAAAAGTGAAAGACTTGAACGCGGTGGAAGGAGGCGTGCGTGGTTTTCTTTCTACACACGTAGGGAAGTGTTCTTCTTGCTGTCGGAACGGGGATAAGTGCAAATATAGCGCATCCAGATCGGCAACGGCCGGAGAGGATATATTTATTGGCAAACACATGTGCGTGCAGATGTGGCCCTGTGTGGGAGCCCCGCTGAAATTATTGTGTTATCGGCCAAAGTGAAGAATAGTGTACATTTATAGGACGATCAAGAGGCGGAGGTGTGGGAGGTTCAATCATCTGTTGTTTTATTTTTTTTGCTGGAAGGAAACTTCCTTCGTTCATACGGGGACCACTAATTGTCTGTCGAATTGCAGCCTGTTGCGTTGTCCGATGTGTTATTGGTGTTTGTGTGCGATGGCCTAAATTTAGGCCAAAAGGTTAGGCGAAATCAACCAAGTGCACCGGGGGAGGCCGTGCAGCGCCTACTGAGTGATTGAACAAACTACGACGCCACGCTACTTACCTACTGTGTGTATAAGTGCAACTTGTTTTTCCTCCTCGGTGCAGTGAATATTGAAAAATGGAAAATTGCGCGTGTGAAAAATGTGAAACCATTATTAGTTATTGAATCAGTTTGTTCAACGTTCCGCTCTTCGCCTGCCTTTTAGTGTGCATTGCACTGTGTCCAGCCTATCTGTGTCTGCTTGTTTGCCGCGCCAGTTCAAAAAGGATTACAACTAATCGCATTTGATGGGGCAACACCAGTAGTGTTGGTTGGCCGGTGTATCCTGGCTCGCTTGGCCACAAAGGGAAAAGCCACGTGGACTGTGGACGACGAGACATTCGCCTATCGACGGGAGAGAAGGATTGACATGCTGAAGAAAACGACAGTAGTAACAACAACAACAACAACAACAACGTAAGTGCCTTTCTTTTCGTTTTTCCTTTCTTCTTGGAAGGCTCCGACACGGGTTTTGCGACGATTGTGGCACATTGGGGACGTGGCTCAATTTGTTCGAAAAGTATGACGATGTGCAGTGAACTGAATTGCTGATTCCGCCACGGCAAGATGCAGCAAACAGGGGAAATATGGTTCGTTCTGGGTGAGGAATTCATTTCCCGGAAGTCAATTCCTAAAGGAATTTTAACCATTTTTGTGGAGAATGAGAAACCTTGCTATTGAATAACCCCTTGATAAGGGAAAAAGATGTAATGTCGGTCTAAATGCCCCTAATTTGGGCCCATACATAAATTCAGCAATCGACTAAATTTTCAATAGCGACCAAAAATGTCCATTAGTACCGTCCCAATGACGAGTTCATCTAGATAAAATTGATAAATAGCAGATTTTTAGCGATGGGCCCAATCTGAGATCCAGCCAACATTAGAGCTATTTCCTCTATATCCCTATTACTAAACACAATCAGCCACAGGGCTACAACAGATAATGCCAACTGTCTGGCATAACGTCTGCTCGGGCCACGATTGTGCAGTGAAGTTAAGCATGGACTTTTTTGCCGTAATGGTTGAGTAATGCTGAGCTAGTATTGTTGATACAGTGTTCATTTAGTTTAAATTTTAGCAAAAAAGTGAATCATTGCCCATAGCAAACAATTATGCAAAGTTTTTTTTTTACAAATCGGAGAAGGTCGAGTTTTTTTCGATTCGTCATTTGACGTGGAACTGTTCAATACCGTCAAGTTTTGCTTCGGGAATGGAAGAGCTAAACCCACCATGGGCGAAGAAGCTAACTTCGTGAAAGCACTGGATGCGAATCCTGTTCAAATGGAAGCAACATACGGGAAAGCTGTAGAAAAATCCTTTTTTCATAAAGTTTAAGTCCAAAGAATCGTTGACGTTAGTTTGGAAGTTTTAATTTTCCATTATGCGAATGGGAAGGCAGCGGATGTAAGCATGTCGCATGCGGAGAATTATGATCAATATGTGCGAGTTTATGAGAAGTTTTTAACCACGTTGGTGCTAGAGAAATACGGTAAAGTGAAGCGCGTCAGCCGGGAAAAGTTCCCAGTTTCGACAAGCACATTGGGGTGCTTCTACTTAATTTTGAGAAAAGTGATAAATTTATTATAGGACACCCTCTAGCTCGGTTCAATATACCAAAATATGAGTATGCACAAAATGGTAATGAATCATGAAGATTTAGAGATCACGCAGAATTCCTCAATTCGTAAATTTTTACTGAGTACCTGATCCTCTAATGTTTTAAGGTTAATACGCATTCTTCCATTCAGGCTACTTCAAGTTATCATAATACTATTCGAACATTAACTCTAATTTTCACTGAGCAGCTGATCCTCTTATCCTACTATACTTATAATATCCCACCGAAAAAAGAATAAAGAAAAAAAGTGAAACAATTATAAATGAACATACCAATTAATTCAATAGTGTTATTCCACTCGATATATAATTCTGCTATTTGAACAGTCTCATAATTCAAATTTCTGATTGGCTCATAAGTTCACAATGAAATTATCAAATTTATAATTATACAAAATTATATCTCTAGTAGTTAGTTGAATGGTGCTACGTCACCACCTAAATGTTTTAAATATTCGTATTGATTTCGACATTTGACACCGTGGTCAAGCCTCACAAAGCTCTAATCTAATGATTAGACTTGAGATCGATATAATTTAGTTGGTATACTGTCACTTAGCAAGCTCACAGAGCTTGCCAACCTTTTTAATAAATCTTGAATTACTTACTTCAATCGTGATGAACAATATACTTCTTTTAAGCGACTAGAAAATCGCTCCGATCAATCGAAACAATTTTCTATATTCAAACTGTTTCGAGCTTTTTCGTCGCAAGCTTCACTGTTCCTGGAGTATGAATCATAGGCGTAATATCGAAGTATCAAATGCACGAGAATTTTGATAACCATATTGAATCACCTTTTCGAGGCTGCTATGAATTTTCTCCGAGGATAGTTTTACCAACCGGTGGAAACTAACGATTTTAAATTGGCTTACTACTTGACTAGCCTATTGATCCCAAGCAAACGATTAACGTACTCCATTCTAGTCGAAATTCTAGTACTACACAATGTTTGTTTTGATTCGCTATGAAAGTTTGACAGATAAAATGAGAGGTTCGTGGATTTTCCAACGTTTCGAGGGGTGCATCGATTAGCTTGGGACCGAAGATAGTACCAGAGCTGAGCCAAAAAGTTGAGCACGTTTCTTCGGGACCTTCTGGTCTTATAGTTACCATAGAGGTAACTCTAAGACTAGTAGGTCCCGAATAACCGTGCTCAACCTTTTGGCTAATTTAAAATCGATAGTTTCGTATTGATTGTTGGTATTACGTCTAAAATAGACGTCACATTTAGTTTGACATTTCGTTGTCATAATTGGTAAGGGGCACTCGAATGGAATATTAAGTGTCAATAGAAATAAATTTGAAATTATTTTCATTTCGCTTTGAAATCAAGACTTGTATACGTTTTTAGCGAAATCGTGAAACGTGCGCATTCTAATGCTGTGAAAATAACAATAACAAACTTGACACTGCTTCAATTCAATGCACGTGAGTTTTGTTTTGAAATTGTTTTAATTGCAAACAAACGAAATTATCAATTCTTTATTAGATTCAAGCGATTCGAAGAGATTCTACAATATCCTAACAATCTTCATCGTCATCGAAGCTTTCTTTCTCTGGAAATTTTTTGTCCAGAATCGATTATTGATAGGACAACATCTAGTAGTGATTGTTTCCTGTTCCGGTCGATTCCACACGCTTGTTATTTGAATTCCAAAGTAGATTTCAAGTCAAAGCTATTCGAGGTCACCATTTTGAGTTGCTTCTGCGCATTCTTCTGAGTCGCCATACAAAATCAAATAGCTTCCTTTTCGAAAGGTGACCTGTTTGATATTATCCATGCACGGACGAGGATGCATGTTGTTCAGCATGTACTGAGATACTTTCAGGCGTGTTCCAAAAAAAATCCTCTGGATGCATGTCCAGCACTGCCACGAGTGCCACGTTCTTCACTGCAACTTGCAATACATCCTCGAAGTCGGGGAATGTCACCAGTGGTCTGGCTTTCATGGCTCTCTTAACTGCCGCAGTGAAGAAACAAACTCAAGTTTTCACCCTATAACCGGGAAAGATCTTGCATATTTGCCAACGGGAGCAGAGGTCTGATTAAATGCCAGCAGTCGTCGCGAAAAGATGATTGTTTTGAAGCCTTCAAAAGTCTGGGAAGCCTATTGCATGCTCTCAACTTAGTGTTCTAGATGCACTTCCACAGTTATTAATTGAGAGCTTAAGTGATCATCAAACAGTATGCAGGATGGACAAGTATCTTGAGTGGTCTCAGGATGACCTGACGTTTAACGATGTTGGACTGCAGTGACACATATCTCACATTCTTCCTTCTCCAATTGTACTAGCGAGATTTTTCATTTCCCGCATTTTCTTGCAGTAAAGAGCATAAAAGCCCAAACGCAATGTGGACGGAAGCGAAACGGAAACGGAAAGTGTGACAGTTGTCACAAATGACATCAAGAGGCCTAACCGAAGTCGATTTGATTCTAACTAGTTATCAATCCGACAAGTAGGCTTACTCAGATCGGGCTTTTCCGCTGCCGCTGCCGTTCCGCTTCCGCTGTCATTGCGCTTGGGCCTTAAGTATTTAGCTTTGAGTTCGTGCGTTTCCTGAAAATTCTCGTACATACACGGTAAGAAAAAGTACCCAACGGAAAATTCACTATTACCTACTTTTGACTAGTTTGTCTCCTTTTCTCCTTCTAATGTTGTCAAAAACGGAGGAGCAAAATCACCCAACAGGGGTAGTAAAGTGTGGGAACCCAACGTTGAGTATAATCATATTTACCTACTGTTGGGTACAACTAACTTACTTTTGGTTAAAAAGCCAGTGGAAAATTCCATACGAATTGCACACAAGTAAATGAAATTTACTTTGACCCGCTTTACCTACTTTTGGGTTCCTGCCCTATAGTGCCGAGATGAGTGAAAAGAACTTAATTTTGGGTACTTTTTTCTAACCGGGTAGACTTCTCAGTTAGATCTGATGGAAGATATAATCTGTTTGGGGCGTGCTTTCTACGGTAATGTGACACTGTTGGGCCGTACGATAGAATGTGCTTTTCAATAGCGTTACGCTTTTCCGCGTTACGTTTGTACTTTCCCCGCTGTGATTTCTTCAGCTGATCACCTTCAACGCAACGATAAATGATGTTGCTGTGGAAGTAATTATATGCGTAGAATATCGGCACTACTATGATAAGATAAAATGTACTCACCCAGAGTTGTCACCGTAAACGAAGGTGTTTCAAAAGAACTTGTGACAAACTTTAACAGAAGTACCGTTGGAGAAAACAAGTTGAAACACAAAGCTCTTGAATTTTCTAGGCTCATCTTCGCTGTACCTACTGTACCGGCGTTTTCTTGATTCAGCGTCCATAACATAGCGGTCAACTTGATCCGATCGTCTTTGTATATTTCATTCCATCTTGCAGCCGCAATCAGCAAATTTTACTTGGGAAGAAAGACGACGCTTCTTCGCAATTTTTTCTCGCATTGAGTTCCTTTTTGGTCCATTTTCATTTTTTTTGTAGCCTCACCAACAGCAGTGCAGCTTCTTTATCGGAGTTTATGTCGCTTTCTGCCTCTGAATCTTCTATAGATTTAATGTAGTTTGCCCACGACTCTGGAAATTTCTTAGTGGGGAAATGATCGAGAACCAGGTCGAGAACACTACCATTGGATTCAAACCCAGCAAACTTTCACACTTAGAAAAAATAACCGACTTCGGTAATTCATTTACCGAATTCTCAACAGCCGAACGGTCGGTAATGTAATGTAAAATCTGTAAACTGAATCAGCAAAATTAGCTGTCAAATCTACCGAACGATCGGTAACTTTTACCGAAAAAATAAGCTTGATTTGTAATCGACTTTACCGGAGAACTGTAATTTTGGAGTCGATGTGGAAAATCAAATTTACCGAAAGATCTGTAGTTTTTTAAAAGGTTACCGACTCAACTGTTATTCGCTTGATGAAGACGCAGTAGGCTCTGCCCGCGAACGGTTGGTTTTGTTTTCGCTGGCGCTGATAAATTTCATCTGTTTTTCGCATATTTTTTAATTGTACCAAATCAAACAAATATTAGTTTTCGCGTGTGGATAAGTGAATTATTAAAATCTATCACGTCTTAAGAAGTTTTTTTTTTAGTGATATTGGAAATTAACGTGAAAAATCTGGGACAAGAATTTGTTTTGAGTAGCTGTGGTGCTGTGGTGTCGCGTCGATCGGTTTTTCATTTCGCTTGTTTTTGGTGCTTTGCCTACCTCCCAAGAAGAGTTTTACCGGGTATTTTTTTTTCTTTTCTTGGTGCTGGCGTTCTGCCTTCCGGAGGAAGCACGCGAATGAGGTGTCAAGCAAAAATTCGGTGCAAATGAAAAACTTCGAATGTGATACATAATGTCGTGTTGGGTTGTAAAAACAACGCGGAAGATTTTTTCGATTACCGCGAGTGAACAAACCGGTCCTTTTTCGGAGGCAGAATTTGGTGAGATCCATCTGATTTATAATCAATCATAAATGCATATTTCCATATGTTACTAAATACGCGCCAGATTTCAAAACATCACATTTCGAAATCTGGAAGTGTGTTTGCAGTACCATTATTCATATGATAACGGTAGTGTTTACATGAGGGGCTTATTGTATGTGAAAGTAACCTCGGAATGGACGTGAATTACCAGGCATTCTGAAATGGGTTGCTGAATCTGCAGTAGAGCTATCGCTTTCTAACTCCCGGATTAAACTTGCTTCAAATTATAACATCAAGGATTGTTGTAATCAAATTTCTTCCATAATACCACTGCCGGCCAGTGGGGGTTAGATTGAATACACACACACACCGACTCAACTGTTATTCGCTTAAATATTGTTTCAAGGTATTTTCTTGGTTTTATCAATTAAATTAAATACATTTTTCCTTATCCTTTATTTTATTTTATTCTTACCCAAAACTTACTCGTACCACTGCGGTCACTGCACTCCATGCACATATTTGGCTCCGGTTGTGGTCAATGTATTTAAGTTGAAAATTGCTGACGGTATAAAATTTCTTTTTCATGTGGTTATTGAGATGTCGGTGCAGTCCGGTAACATAGCCTGGAACTTGCGACCGACAGAAAAAAAAAACAAGCAATAACATCGGCCATCTGTTACAATGGGTGTTTATTTAGATAACGAAATATCATTACTTACGGAAAATATCTACGATATCTACGATTCGCTCATCTTTTGGCGTTGCAGCTGGTCCATAAAAGCCTCCATCATTTCACTTTTTGTTTTTCATGACAGTTTCCACTTACAAACTTTTTTTTTTTAAGTTGAAAACACATTACGGCGGATTTGACGTTTCTCGCTGTGAAAGCTACTGAACTCGATAATGGAACGCTTTGTTTACCGAAACTTCAGTGAAATATTTCACCGAAGTCGGTGATGAAGCTGATTTACAGATGTGCCGGTAATTTTTTTTTACCGTTTTCGTTGAATTGAAATGAAATCACCGAAATTCGGTAATTTTATTTATAGTTTTCAGCAATAGAGCGAGAAAATACCGAAACATCTGTAATTTTTAGGATTACCGATCTAAGACTAAGAGGAAGAGGTGGCAATTGGCTTCTTCCTCTTTTATTTCTATCTCTATCTTTATCTTTATCTATCTCTATCTCTATCTAACGCACATGAAATCGGCCAATCAGGAGCTGGTTCACGTTTGACAGAAAAGTGGTTCATTTTCGCTCCCGTATTGTCACCTCTTCTCTTAGATCTAAGACGGTATTTTTTTTTACCGAACTCAGGGTCCCTGTTTAAGTGTGTTCGTCATCGGACATTACACCATCTGAGACACTAGGAGTTTCACTTCGAACCGGTTCCTCATCGTAGGATCTATCGCCACTTCCGTTAAATTTTAAATAATCGAGAGCAAACATTTTCGAAACGTTACACTCTAAAAAATCCTCACGTCCGATTTACGTGAAATATCGCCTAGCTGATCTGTATATAGAAAATCGCAAATGTTACGTGACGTTAGTAACTTTGACCCGAGGGGGGCGACTCTATCTACGATGCAGAAAAGATTGTGTTTTGCTGTAGCTAGCTGCACGCACGCTGAGTAGATAGAAACTAGGGGGACGACTCTATCTGCGATGCAGGAAATATTGTGTTTTGCTGTGGCTAGCTGCGCGTACGCTGAGTAGATAGAAAGAAGATTTATCACGATTTTGAAGATTTCCTGCAAAAATATGATGCGCGATGCAAGTAGATGCGAGAAATGAAAGAAGATTTTTCGAAGATTTATTCGCTAGTGTGAGATTTTTTGAGCATCTAGAATTAAGATTTAGATGTGTCGCCCCCTCGGATAGAAAGAAGATTTATGTCGATTTTGAAGATTTCCTGCAAAAAGATGAAGCACGATGCAAATAGATGCGAGAAATGAAAGATGATTTTTCGAAGATTGATTCGCTAGTATAAGATTTTTTAAGCATCTAGAATTGAGATTTAGATGTGTCGCCCCCCTCTCTTTGACCTGCATTACACGTCATGTCCACTAAAAATGTTGGCGAAATCGACCGGTTATTCGCGTAAACAGATTTAGTGTAAATATTTGTGTTTGTGTGTTTGGGACTTCGATATTGCCGCGAAACGAGATTTACGTGATTTACAGGTACGCAAAAAAGTCAATATGGCGTCACCAAGCGTGGTGGAAGAACACCTAAAAAATTAAAAAAAAAATCCCAGCAGCTTGCTACAAATATTGGACGGTAATTTGATTAATTTAAATTAATTTATTTATGATTATATGTAGCCTTCTTCTAGTTTTATAATTTCAGACGGTGGCATCACCGTTTTGAGTCTGCAAACAGTTATTAATATTTTGACGAAAATAAAAAATCTTATAAACATTTCTACTTACCAAGTAGTCAATAATTTGCAATTTTATAAGCAGATGTAAGTATCAATTTAAACACGTGGAATTTATATCTGCCCGGTGAAATTGCATAATATTGACTGCTTCTACATATAAGTTCCATTATTCTCATTCAAAATTCACGTAAAAATTATGTGAATATCATTTCAAACGAAACGGAATATCACGTGAAAGTTACCAGTTTTCCAGTAGTATTCACCCTGATTTCACGCAAGCAGTACGTGGAAATCAGGTCTTATTTACCGGAATAATTACGTAGATAGTCGAAGCTGAGTTTTGGTCGGCTACGTGGAATTCCGGTAAAAGTTACGTGAAAAATAGGGTAAACGAAAACCGCCTATGTTTTCACGTAAATCGGACGCGACGATTTTTCAGAGTGTAGCACCGACCACGTGAACCGTCAAAACAATACACGTTTTTTTGAAGCTACTCAGTGACTTGGTAGATCGCAATCATTTTCGCAATAATGACTAGAAAGTAAGCATTTTTTAGGGAATCTGGGACTACCCATTAGATGAGTAAAATAAACCCATTTATGAATAATTACAACTACAAAAATAAGTAGTAAGTATTCATTTTTGAGTACCAAATACTCATAAACGGGTAATATTTTTACTCATTTAATGGGTAGTCCCAGTCTCCCTCTAAAATACTTACTTTGTAGTCAATATCGAGTTTTTTATAGTCATTATTGGGTATTTTGCGGTTACCGTGTAGGGATTTGTCAAATTTGATTCTGGGTAAATGATTCTGATATCATTTTTTCCGAGGGGGCGACACATCTAAATCTCAATTCTAGATGCTCAACAAATCTCACTCTAGCGAATCAAACTTCGAAAAATATTCTTTCATTTCTCTCATCTACTTGCATCGCGCATCATCTTTTTGCAGGAAATCTTCATAATCGACATCAATCTTCTTTCTATCTACTCAGCATGCGCGCAGCTAACCACAGCAAAATACAATTTTTCCTGCATCGTAGATAGAGTCGCCCCCCTTGATTTTTTCCCAAGTTCAAAATGGCGCACTTTGAAGTTGCGAACAGGCAATTTTTACGCAGTGAGTTTAAAATTAGTTTTTATAAGTGAAACAGTTACGCGATGACCTGGATGGTGAAAGCTATCGGATGCTAGTAAGAACATTTATTTTTCATGGTTGCCAAAACAGCTTTTTGTGCATCCGCTTATCTATGGAATCTATAGTATCTATAGTATCAATAGACTTCTCTGACGTTTGGGAGATGCACAAGTGTTAGTGCAGAACTTTGGGTAAATTCAAAGGATTTCTTGCACTAATACCTATAATTTACCCAAAGTTCTGCACTAATACTTGTGCGTTTCCCAAACGTCAGAGAAGTCTATAAATACAGAATTGTCATTCTCACAATGCTTTTTTTTATAAATATTCTTCCGCAATGGGTAAGGTTTACTCAGTTGACGAATGTCATAATCTGGGTAACTGTTACCCAGTTTCCTCTATATACACGTGCTTCTCGGTAACACCACTAAAGAAGCTTTTTTTAAGGCTTTATTATAGAGATTTTTAGCCTTAGGCTAGTTCATCTCTAAAACCACTAAGGAAGCCACCCTTTTGCAGCGGAACACTTTCGTGGCATTCTTCAGTAGGTACATAACCTTTGCCACCTCAAACCGTGCATCCATGTTGTCCCGGTTTTCTGCCAGGTAGCCATGTGATCTCCGCAGCCGATTTTGATTCCCGAGTGTTCTAGCGATTTCAACATTAGCAGCAACTTGATCCGGCGGCTGTAAATTCAGAATGCCATCAGATGTGTTTCGATGCTATCTTCCGGTCGGGTCAGTTTGTTTAGCCAAACTGCCTCTGGATCATTGCTTTTGTTTGGATTCCACTGATTGTTGTGTTGTTCCTTAAAACAAAACATTCAAACTGTCAAATTAACTGGGTTGCCGAACATGCCATTCCCAAGTAACATTGCAAGTTTTAACAAGGTTTTAAAGTATTCTACAAGTCTAAATCATGGTCTACAGAACCCTCATAAAACCCAGATTGTTACTTGGGATTATTCACAAGCAAACTAAAGGCACTCCGATGATTGGCACCCTTGACACTGCTGTCACAGCCAAGGTTGCAAAGACTCATTTCAGCTAAAACAATATTTTTCTAAATTATGAAATAATTAGATGCCATGATCAAATTTTGAATTGGTAGGATACAAGAAGAGGTTGCAAAGAATGTGTTTGACATATTAAACCTGTTTATTTCACTTCATGAGAGTCACAATCAGCGATTTTTCACAAACTCACTCACTCACTCACTCACTCACTCAGCGATCAGCAAATCGCTGATTGTGACTCATAGAAAGCAAAATTTACAGGTTTTATGTTTCCAACGCATACTTTGTAACCTCTTCTTGTAAGTTACAAGTAAAACATGCCATCATACCATCTTTTGGTTTTATTATTCCGAAAAACATTATTTTAGCTGAAATGAGTCTTTGCAACCTTGGTCACAGCTGCGGCACACGGAGAAAAAATGGCATAAAATAAGTGTGTAGAGTGACCATCCCTTGATTAGATTTTAAATATCCCCAAATATGTTTTTACAGTATTTACCGCTTGTGCGTAGCCATTTTTTCTCGCTTCGTAGCTGTCACATTATAAAAAAGTCTGCTTTGATGAAGCGGGTAATGAAAAATTATTCCCAACTGCCATGATGACCTGGAATTTGCCAAATAATAATAATTATTGATGAGTGTATCGAAGAATTGTCGTGACTTAAAGCACTAGAAATAATAAGCACTTATTATCGTGCTGAAATACGTCAGAAGACTGATTTATTTTCGTTTGACTTTCTGTACTTTGATCAAACTAGATTAATTTATCTGTTTCTTATAGCGAATTCGTTTATTATAGGGGTCGGAACCAGTTCCAACCCAGTGCAAAACCGAACTTTTTGTCAGTGCGAAGCTCAACCTGAGGTAGTCTTTAAAAAACAACCGATCAAACTGACGTTTGTCTGTAAACAAGTAAACCCAATCTTGATACCCAATCCAGGTTGGAACTGAATAATAAACGAATTCGCTATTAATTTTCTATAATTTGTCAGTGTTCGTTACTTCCTTCTACTTTATCCGTTCTTATTTCCAACAGATACAACCGTCAATTATTATGTTATTGAATTCTCATGTGACTTGCACTTCACCGATGGCACGCACACATCCGAAAGTAACAAAAGAAATTCAGGTAGTTAGTCTGGAATATTATTGACCATTTGGTGAGATGTTAAAATTTTAACGAGTTTTTGCTTTTCCGAAAATGATGCACTGTTTGTGGTATGTCGCATAATTAAGATGTTCCGAACAGATTTGTGGAACCGGTTAACCGATTTTAAACAATACTACAACAATGATTGTGCTTCAATAGCATTCTATGGGACCATAATAGGACTTAGATCTAATTTTGGGCCTTTCTAAGCACAATCCGCCCTTTTGCCTCTATTTTTCGAGTGTATTTTTTTTTCACAAACTGGAATGTTTTCACTGCATATGACTTCTAAATTTATTTACCTTTCCGTACGTACCAAGGGGTTATCAACTCTGCACACTGTGCCAAAACACAGCACGGCACAATGTTTGGCACGTTAGGGCACACTTTGACTAGTAGGAGACAAACGATATAATATAAAATGGCATCACAATTGGGTGTTGACGTTTTACCAATCGTTGCTAAGGTTGACGTAGAATACTTTTTTCACTCAAAAGTGAAGCTAGTGAGAGAATTTGTTGTCATATATAAAACTGGTAAAACAACGATTCAATCAAGAATTTAAGAACGACAAACCGGTTTCGAGGATCGCTCCGAAAAATCTGTAAGTATTCTCTGAACCTCGAATCTCTTTAAATCTAGCAAAACTCATCCGATTCACAGCAAAATTCCCAGTGGCTCGTGATTTCATCTAGAACAGCTTCTATTCGGGATTTACTTCAATCTAGTTTATCCACACCATGGCCGGTCGAGAGGGTCTTGTCAATACGGCAGTTAAGACGGTTGAAACTTGTTACCTCTCGTGACCGACACGGTTGGTCAAAAGCTACCTATGGTGCAAACTGGTTGGATCCCGCGATCATTAAAATCAAAAACAATCCTGGAGACAATGAACGTCAGTTTATAAACGTTCGCAGTCATTGGCCTCAATTGATATTGGCTACGATGGGATATCCACAGGACTTTATAGGGATGTTCATATAATTTTGAATGAAGTCCCAGATTGCGCTTGGAGATCTCTATAGCGCTTGGCACAGCTTTCGGCACACCTCAATCTTTCGGCACGGATTAAGGTGTGCAGAGTTGAATACCCCTTGGTACGTACCGTAAGCTTTGATAAGAGAAACAAATGCTTGAGATATTGTTAAAAATCTAACACTACTTCTTGACCCTTAACTCGGCCTACGGATTCTAAATTGAATTCCCTTCGGCATATCGGATGAAGATAAAAATTGATTCGGTCGGAGTGCTTCTTTTGTTTTTGAGAAAAAATGGGTGTAAGCTTTCATATCACGCGTTCTCATTGGCTTCGTTCAGTAGCTCTTGAACTAAAGTGCAATTTCACCTTACTAACATGATAGCACACCAAAGTCAGATTTATGGAAATTTCTCTCGGATAATAAATATGGGAATTGTGTTGAAACTGACATGTACAGGTAACAAGCAACTCGACTCATCATCTAGCTGTGCCGTGCGTAGCTCCGTAGCCATGATCTTGTGGTGACTGATTCATGTTATTGGCTTTAGATTTACTTCTAAAACCACAACTATCTTGTGTTGTGTACCAAACCAAACCAACCAGACCAAACCAAACCGCATCCATGTGGCACTAAACCCAGCCCCAAAGCTGCCATTTCCAATACATTAACCTCGAATTAGAGAAATTATTCCAGAGCGGCGTTCGCTGCTCGTTCGTTCCCAAGTCTTATTATCCGACTCAGTGGAAATAATTCCCTCCACTCATGTATACCTATGTAGTCCTATCTATCTTACTACTCGTTTGGTTGCCGTCGACTAACTCTGGCAGCCAACTACGCGATTCCCCACCTTCCTGTCTTTGATCTCATTCCGCCCGCAGTGCTGTTCGGTTTGGTCCGACATAAATTGCCAACGACTGTGTCGACTCCCAGGGGACCCATCCTGGGCCGGGTCGGTAAACAGATCCTTAATGGAATATTTTACGACGGTTAATACCGACTTTCCTAAAACAAACGCGCAGATGGTGGCTAGCGTCGGAAAGCAAGAAACATGACAATGCTCTCGGTTTCGTTTTTCGCATTACCCTAGTAGACTGTGACTATCGGTGGAAGACAAAGTGCTCATCATCATCGTCCCTTGGTATAAATAAACTGCCTACTAGATCCTGCTCTTTCCTTCTTGACCGGGAGTCGGATTGCATACACTTAGTGATGAGGCAATCAAAATGTCAACCTCGTTGCGCCCGACGAATAAATTGCTATCTACAGATTTAATCCTACCATATTTGCCGCTGATAAATTGCACTCGTACTTTTACTTTGGCCCAAGCTTTGGTCCCGTTCCCGAAGGAGAGAGTTTTAATTAGCGGTGTTATTCCACTAAGACCCTACCATACACTCACTCGGTAGGGCCCTTTCGGTCCTGGACTATTCTGGGGTACACTGATAACCGTTCCGCTTAGGAAAAAGGTCGGCTGCGTCATTTAAAATTATGTTTTTATAATGCCACAAAGTCCAATCGTAGTTCACTGTGGCAAAGAATGTCATTCATCCAGAACCTTTTTCCCATGCCAACTGCGATCCCGGCCACAATCGATTAGGCAGTCTCGGTTGCACATTCTAGGGGTGGCAAAAAAAAAACAGCGTGGTGTCGCTGTTTGTAATCGTGCTGAATGCGCTGGTTGGGAAAAGTTCGACTTGAGCACGTAGCAGTCGTTTTCCATCTCGGTCGGGTGCACAGGTACAGACATGTACCAAGAAATAATGCAACCGAGCAAGTGCCTGTGAACAACAATATCGAACTCGATTGCTGTTAATTGATTGCGAAACGTGCTCCGCCTTGGCTGGACTGAGAAAAATGTGCACTGGCGGCTTAAGGTTACTTTTTCGCTACACTAAATTTGCTTCTGGCTGAGGTATGTTTTTTTTCAAACACCACGTAGTGTTTGACAAATGCATTATGAAAACCGATGAATTTTCTATTTTTGAGTTCATGTGGGAGAATTGTTAAACATAAACTATTGGAGTTTGTCAATAAGCACGATTTGACTGTTGGCATTTCTTGATACAGTAATTCTCGCGTCACTTTTCAAATAGACTAATGTAACAAATGTAAACAAATCGAGTTAAGCGATACAAACTATTGCTCTTCTATCATTGTATGTGATACAAAAAACATCAATCCAAATTTACTTTCATTTATTTAAGATAATCATTGATCAAAAATTGTCCAATGTACAGTTTGAAATGATGGGTACATGATTGTTACTCATTTTCGAAAGGCGGGGCCAATCTAAAGTTAGGTAGTATACTCTGAAATCTGTGAAAGGGAATCTAGTATCATGTAGACAAAACGTCCAATGTAACACTCATTGATTATGTCATTGAGAAAAATCGTCCAATGTAACATGTCCGATATTCAACTCGAATTATCAAAACGTCCTATGTGGTTTTTACTATGTTGTAGCACGAAATTCAAAGTAAAATTGTGATTTTACCGTTTCTTATGAATTTTCAACGTTATTAATCACTGACTACATTAAAAATAGTATTGCAAAATGTATTGTTTTTAAACAGTTACAATAATAATCTGTCGAACTTCAACTTCGATTTTCTCAAAATGGTGGATATGTTAGATTGGTCTATTTGAGAAGTGACGCGAGAATTCATCGGTTTTTTCTTTGTTCAACTCAACCAGACAACACTGTCGTTGATGGTTGACACGAAATTTTTATCGTCCGCTTATTATTTATAAATTAGTTGCGTTTCAACTCAATTTTATTTTCAATAATTGTATCTTTTGATAGTGATAACGTTGCTGCTGTGAACTAAGTGGTGAAATACTATTAGACTAATCTTACTTAACATATAGTAGCTACCCGAGCAAAGCTGAAGATCAAATTGAAATCAAAATTTGCTGTTATGATGTAACTTATTTTGAATACTCCAGTTGATCTCATTTTGGTTGACTTAACGGTTAACACAGCAAAAATGAGAGCAAAATTTTACACTGTTGAAGCAAACGGAAAACTAATCCTGCTTTCAATGAAATCAATTTGATTACTGATTTTGCATTCATAATGTTTAACTGAATACGGGCCTGGAGTAAATGGTTACCATTCATGTTTCTCAAGCTGAAAGACTTGGGCTCCAATCTCACCCCGGGCAAGTCACGAATGACCTAAAATGTGTTAAACAAATCAAATAAACAATAATTATTAGTTCAACGACAGATGAATTTCAATTAAATTTTTAAAAAGACGTAAACAGCAGAACTTCAAGTTAAGTTGCTTTCATTTAAAAAGTCTTGACTGCATAATGAAAGCACAATATGATATCAGACTTATGTCGCAACATTTGAAATCAAAATTAGTTTTCATTATGATAGGAACTGCACACTTTAATATCGATTTGCTTTCATTTTGTTAACCAACTTTGCTCGGGTAGTGCAATCGTTTCCGAAAGGGGTCCATTGTTTGGCTGTTTGGTCGTGCATCCACTTGTGGTTGCTGCTGTTGCTGTTGTTGCTGTTGTTGCCGTTGTCGCTGTATTGAGTAAAGGAACCCACTTGGTGAAATTATTTCGAATAGAGTAGAAGTTCATTGTGAGTACACCTATAGATACATTTTGTGATATCGTAGTTTCTTCCAAGAGCTTTTCGTGCTACCCCTTGCCACCTAAACGGATACTTGACAAACGAAAAAGCAATTGTTGAAAACCAGTCTGGTTCACATTTTGGTCTCGCTCCCGTGACAAGAGCATATATTTGTGATACCCATTGCCTCCCAAACGGCTACTTGACGAACAAATTGCTTTGGTTGTGGTCAGTGTTGGCAAAATCAGAAACTAATTGATATTTTTCCGCACTCATGCACTCGCAATATCACGCGTGATATTGGAACAAAATATCATGCTTGATATTGATTTTTCAAGCTCCTTTGATATTGCGAGACTATTCACAACGTGCAAAAATCAAGCTGAGAGTTGTCTCGACACAAAAATGATTCCATTACACATCGTTTTCTTAGAAAGAGAAGAGAAGCATAGTTTGCTATCTCTTTTTAATCTTCTCCGATGGCAGACGCGAAGGGACTGCTGCAAGCCGTTATGGAAGTTTCGGTTGCATTCGGGTGTAGATCAAAAATCATGAAACTCAATCGCACCACAGTTTGGTGAGATTTGGAGTTGGTGAGTTTTGTTAGCTTGATATTCCGAGCTGCGATATCACAGCTTGCAAAATCAAGCTCAGTTGTTTGTTTGTTGATTTTTGTCTACGAAAATCAAGCGTGATCTTGGGCGTTGGGGAGATTTGATTTTTTGATATTTTCCCAACACTGGTTGTGGTTGAGTGAGTTTAGTCTGGTAGGCTGGAAAGCAAACTTCAACGTTCGTTATATTGAGTAGCCGTGGGAGCTGAAATTCATCTACAGTAACATCTGCTAATACTGTTGTAAACTTGATACTCACACTAAGTTAAAAGGGCAGTATTTTTGATTCAAAGCGCTTAGCAACACATGTCTGTTATTATTCTAGTACTATTTCTCCATTGACTCAGCTTGGCCATAGTTGATTTTGTTGTGGCTTTTACTGATTTGTTTGAGTGCGTTAGTGTTGCTTTCATAGTCATTCGTTTGTTTACATTTTTTGTTTATATATAGAATTTAACTTCAGCTTGCTTCCCATAGTCGTTCTCAATGGATAAGGATGATGAATTTGTCTACACCTTTTGCAAAAAAAAGAAGTCGATAGTTCAAAAGTTTTAACGTGCATGTACTGCTTTTCGAGTGCCCACTTCAAATGTAAAAATATTGTTGGTAATGCGGTGCGTCGTTTGAGAGAAACCAATTACTTTTGTTCATCAGATTGTTCTTCGATCTACCAGCGAATTGTAACGATGCAGAATAGTAATCATTCCCTGGTGGCTTCTCTTGCTGCGGAGATGAAGGCAACCATTTCAGCCTCCGTCGCTAAGGAAATGCAATCAGCTACAGCTGAAGTCAGGCAGATTACTGCCACAATCGAAAAATCCCAGGAATTCTTATCTGCTAAGTTTGATTGAGATTGTTACCGATTTTAAGGACCTGAAGTTTAGCGGCGCCGGTGGTGTAGTGGTAAGCGTGATTACCTCTCACCCCAGCAGGCCTGGGTTCAATCCCAGTCGGCGCCGCCGGGATGTTCTGAGGCATAACATCCCTGATCACGCTTTCCTTCGGAAGGGAAGTAAAGCCGTTGGTCCCCGGTTCATGAGTTGATGGGTCGATAGGTAGGGTCCAGGTGTGGGAGCTGCCTTCCTGGCACGTCGGTAGCATTGTTGCTCAGAACGGAAAACAAAATCGACGGAAAACAAATCGAGGAAAAAAAACAAGGCCTGAAGTTAGAAAATGAAAAGGTAAAAGGTCAAATAGGGGAATTTACGTATTCTCGTCAACCTAAGCAGCAACCTTCTTTCTATAGCCTTTTTTCTCTAAGAAACGCACACATATGCAGTATTGGTTTGTTTACGATCTTTTGCTGCCAGCTGCTCTAACAATTTCAGTCGAAAAAATTGTCAAAAACTGTTTTGAAACGCTTTTACAAAGCTCCAATCTTCTCTAGTGAGAGCGAGTATTGTCGGCAACCAGTTTTTCTTCGGCAACCGTTCCATTTGAACTGCATGTTAATCTGCTGTTCTATTATCGGCAACTCGAAATCAGCTACAATTTGTAGTGCGTGTGTTTCATTTCAAGAAAACCTTGCTAGATTGCTTTTTCTCAGTGGTAAAAATATAGTCAAATTGAAGCTGAAAGCATAAAGAGTCGTTTGCATGCATTCAGCGAAGTGTTTTCGTAAGAAAATCCAGTGAAAATAGTGTTTCAATTTGGGTTGCCGAAAATAGTCTGGCATGCCGAAGCCGTCATTTCCCCTAGATCATTTGAAAAAGTCACAAAATTTGTTGCAGGGTAATGTTCATAAGCTGGAAGCCAATGTCGACAAGTCAGACAAAGCTGCCATATGTAATATTTAATGCAGTAGTATGGGACATCCCAACCACTCCCGATGAAAATGTGCCCCGGCCAATTCAAAAACTACTCCTGTGTTCAGGGCTGAGTGAATGTTCTGGACTTGTGGCATCTGCTGAGCGGATGTTTTTATATAGCAAAACTAGTAGTGCTCTGGTTCCTATCAGAATTGTTTTCCGTGATAAGGATTCGAAAGAGGTAGTGTTAAACAAGAAAAAACAATTTGGAAAATTATTCTGTGATTATCGACTGTGATTGATGCAAAATTCATTGTTAACGGAAGAGCAATGAACGTGACCTTGCGTGATGAGGTAACTCCGCTTGCTCTGGAATTACTCAAAGATCTTAGAGATTCCCAAGAACTGCTGAATATAAAGTACGTTTGGGTGGGTAGTGGTGGCGTCATATTGGCTAAGAAAGATGACAATAGTGTCGTGACCGGACCGAGGTTTCCAGCCTCGGTCACGGCTACACGAATCTCGGTTGCTACGGCCGCTCCGCTTTCATTACTGCTGCTCTGGGAGGGAGAAGCAGATAGCACACACGGAATTCATTGTATAGTTGTTCTTCTTGTCATGAAAATTTGTGCCGTTGAAATCAAATCAAAACAGGCTTAGCAAAATAGCGTACTTTGCTTTGAGCGTGTAGTGTTTGTTTGAGATTGTTCAGTGTGCAGTGAGAAACTGTACTTTTCTGTTTGGTATTTTACTATGCCACTAGATGTTTTGACAAAACCTTGGCTAATGGTATCTTTCAATATTGATTTGTGTGTATTTTGAATGAATTAAAAAGAAACGGTGTCCCATTGAATAAAATAGCTGGAAACGACAGTTTGTCACAAATTACTTTACGCAAGATTTCAATACCGCCTTGTGCATTCTTGTTCAACTGTAAGAAAAGCATCATAAAATTGCTTGGCTCCAAATGACAGTTCGTGACAGCAGCCGTCTGGCTATTGCGGTCTCGATTGCGGTATCATCTGCGAACAGGAAAAACGCGCAACCGTCTCCAAGGGGAGGAATGTCGGAAGTGTAAATGCTGTAAAGCAAGGGGCCCAGTAGACTGCCTTGCGGGACTCCTGCTGGGATGGAAAACGTGTCTGAAAGACAACCATTCAACGATACCTTAAACGACCTTTGCTGGAGGTAGCTACGGGTGATTTTAACCAGATGTAATAGAAAGTTGAAGTTACAGAGCTTGTATACAAGCCCATTGTGCCAGACATTATTAAACGCTCTCTCAACGTCTAACAAGGCCATGGCTGTGGACTTGGATACAGCTTTGTTACTTCGCATGTTATTCATCACCCGCACTAGCTGGTGATTGGTGGAGTGCCCCTTTCTGAACCCAAACTGTTCCGGAAGGAGAATGTTATTTTCCTCGACAAACTTGAGCAAACGATTGAGAATGAGTTTCTCGAACAATTTGCTCAGCGCTGAAAGGAGGCTGATTGGTCTGTAGCTTGAAGCTAGCGTTGGGTCCTTCCCGGGTTTGCGGATAGGTATGATTTTCGCTGTCTTCCAGATACTTGGATAGTAGAGCAGTTCCAAGCATCTGTTGAAGACAGCAGCCAGCAGAGAGTGAACCTTCATGCTGAGATTTTTCAACACTAGGTTGAATATTCCGTCAAACCCGGGGGGCCTTCATGTTTTTGGTACATTTCAGCGCTGAGCAAATCTGTTCCACTGTGATTCTATCCTCCGGAGGGATGGCACAAGGGGAGGAATCAAGGTTGAGTACGCATTGCTCAACCTGAACTTCGAGCAGACTTTGGATGTTGGAGCCAAGCAAGTGCGATTTGGCAATATGCTCACCAATCGCATTTGCTTTCTCCTGAGGGGTGATTATGAGCCGATCGTCATCATTTTCATCTTTTAGTGGCGGAATGGGTTTAGGGTGCGTTTTTAAGACCTTGGCAACTTTCCAGAATGGTCTGGAGCGGTCGTCCAGATTCTGGACAAGCCGCCCGAAACTTTCGTTCCGGAGTGAGACCATTCTGGAAGCAATCTCCTTGTTCAGATCGGCCATTTCACGTTTCATCGCTTGATCTCCAGTCCTCTGAAACTGGCGTCTACGAACATTTCTCAGGCGAATTAAGAGTTGGGTGTGGGAATCAATAGCAATAAACTTACCCCTCACAGGAACTCGTCGGACGCACGCCTCGTCAGCCACGGTTATGGCTTGGTGGAGTCCCTTCAACGCTCGGTCGATGTCCTCCACGGTGTCAAACGGCGGGTTGTCGATGATGTGCCTGTCTACCACGCGTCCAAACTGGGCCCAGTTTACGCGATGATAGTCCTTGCGCAGGGTTGAAGCAGGAACCACGTTGCAGCCCAGCTCAGACACCACCGGTTGGTGGTCGGAACTGAGTTCGTTCAAGGCTACCGGCTTGGACAAGCCGATATTTGTCAGGAACAGGTCTAGCGTCGATGGGTTGCCCGCCGGTGAGATAAATGTTGGCTCATCCGAAAACCAAACGGAGTACAGCCTATCCTGTGAGTGGTCGAACAGCAGACGACCGTTCTGGTTCTGCCTGTAGTTAAGCCAGGCCTCATGGCGAGCGTTTAGATCTCCTCCTACTACGAAGCGGGAACCGTTACGGGTGATGGTGGAAAGGTCCTTCTTGAATTTAACCGCTAGTCCACTGCTGGCGGCACACTGTCGAGGGCAGTAGACGGCGATGAACTGGACGTATCCAGTCGACGACTCCACCTCCACACCAAGGGCCTCGATGATAGTGGTGCGGGTATGGGACAGAGTGTGGTATTTTATTCCTTTCTTGACGACGACCGCAACACCCCCCCCCCCCCCCGTGGAGCTGGTGCGATCAAACCGGATAATGTTGTGGTCAGGCAACCAGAAGCTGTCGCCGGACTTTAGATGGGTCTCGGTTAGAAGGCCCACGTCGATGCTGTGCTTGCGGAGGAAGTCGGTAAGCTCAATCTCTTTTGCTCTTACAGAGCAAGCATTCCAGGTGACGATACTTAGCAGTTAAGACGCCATACTGGATGATGAACTTACCGAGCAATTGGATCTGTTCGGGCTTATTGCGGCACTTACGAAGAGCACCGGATATGTTGACGAAGATTTCCATCAGTTCATCCGCTGAGAAGAGATCGGGGTTGTTGTTTTGCGCTGTTGGTTATCTCCAGAATCCAGGGGGATGGAGAGCTTTGGCCAGCAGAATCACCGGAAGTTGCTTGAGCGGAATGCACCCGCGAATTCACTTGCCTTTGCTGAGGAGCACGAAGGGGCGGGAAATCCTCCGTCCGAAATGCCGGGACTTTGTCCTTCTTGCGTCCTGGTTGGTTGTTAGTTGCCGCCTGTTTTCGGATGCGTTTGAAGTCCTCGCGTTTGGAGCACTGTCTGTCGGAACCTTGATGAGCACCACCACAGTTGGCGCATTTTAACGCCACGGCTCCATCCGCAGGGCAGTTGGAAGTGGCGTGTTCTTGAGCGCAATTGCTACAGCGTGGCTTGATGTTGTAGTTGCGAGTGCCGTGTCCAAAGTTCAGACACCGTTGGCACTGGGTCACATCGCAATGGCCTCCACGGTATGGCTCCCATCGTACGATTATGGAGTAGATTGAGTGGATAGCCTGCAGCGCATTCAGCGTCACCGTTCTCTTCTGGAAGTGCACCAGGAAAAGACAATCCGGGTACGTCTTCACGTTTTCGTCTCGCTTCGTCATCCGAAAGACAGCGATTGGGGCCAGCTTGTACCGGTCCTTGAGTTCTTCTTCGATCGCCTTGGGATCAACATCCGGTAGACCCCTGATGACTACCTTGAAGGGCTTTTCACCGGGGATGTTGTACGTGAAGTATTCCGCATTGGAATCCTTCAGGAATTTGACTGCGATTTCGTATTCCGCTTTCGTCCGGAGCATCACCTTAGTGCCGATCCTGCTGATCTTGTACTCAGCTGCGATGCCCAGCGATGCGAAATCGCCAATGAGCGTCTTGAGTGGCACTACCTTCACCACCAGTGGAGGAAGCTTGACTTTCGCCAGAATTCTCGGTTTCGACGGCGTCGCCGAAATCACCAATGTCGCTGGCGTTCGTCGCGGTAACATCGTCGCGTCCGCTCGTACCATTGGACTGTCCTTGGTTCTTCTTTCTCTTTTTCGTCCGCTTCACCGGGACTGGGTTGGTATTTTCAACATCGGTGGGTAGAGTAGCGTACCTATTTGAGGTAGGTACCGAGCTGCCCTCACCACTGTTCTTCTTCTCCGCTTGGTCACGAAGTAGGCTCCGAGAGCGCTGTCTTCCCATCACGCGATGCGACCGACACTACTGACGACGCGACGTGCAGTACATCCAACCGGTGAACACTCGTGTTTATTTCAGTTACCATGGAGACGTAATTTGAGATTAGGCCCGGTCCCTTTCAAATTGTATCATTATTTATGAACGGCCTTATATTTGAAATGACGTTTCACATTCATCTAGTGATGTCCGATTTTCATTCGAATAATCGTTTAATCGATTAACGAACCGAAAAGTAAACTATTTATAATCGGTTAGATCATGCCGATATAAGCATTAACATCTCCACAGGATCATCACCGATCGTTTCAAACATGTGCTGCACTCTCATTGGTGGGTAAAATGGCAGCACAGCGAACAAAAAATAATCGATTAGTTGTTGATCGAGTAATTAAAAAATGCGACATCTCTGATTTTGGTGTGATTGTTTTGATAAAAATGAGCGCAAAATTTCATCTCTTCCGAGGGGGCAGCAAAACCACAAAATTACCTTGAATACGGGGATTGGATCATTGGATGAAAGGGACCGTGAAAGAAGACACTTAAATAGAAAGATTTTCTTCCGACAGTTTCATCTTAGTATTCATCTTTGGTATATCTGCGAACGTTTGTAACAAACTATAGATTTATCGAACAACTCGACAAAGCGAGCAATGACCGAACTGAACTGCTTGACGTTCAAGCAGAGAATGATGAATATGTGATCACTTTTCCTCATTTCAGTGCCAACATTTCAAAGGGGCGTAATTGCTTTTGTAAACAATGACTTTAGCCATCAATTTCTCGCGAATGAAATCTTACCTCTTCAAAATAACAATGCTAGCTGGTAGAGGAAACATTCCTCTACCTAATGGTGTCATTATTTTTCATGAGTGAACTTTTATTCGCGAGAAATCGATGGCTAAAGCCATTGTTTACAAATGCAATTACGCCCCTTTAAAATGTTGGCACTGATTTATTCAGCACTGCTTGCTGTGTCAGGATTTCCTTTCACATCTGTCATGCTTCACGCTAATTTAGCTCAACTCAAATGGAGTGTTGCATTACTTGACACAACTCTCAAGTATTTTATTTATTTATTTTATTATTATTATTATTATTCCGCATCAACCTTATCTACCACAAATAGCAAACCAGAATTGGTAAAAAACAGAGTAGATCTTAGCCGTGTCAAAAGTCTTTTTATGAAACCTGCACGTGAGAATGAATTTCCTTCGCCCAAGCGGAGTTTAACACCAAACGGAATGTTATTATCACTGATGGCTTCCTAATTTATTTACCTTGCCGTACGTACCGTAAGATTTGATAAAGAGAAACCAATCGTTTAGATATTGTCAAAAGTCTAACACTGCTTCTTGACGTCAAACTCGGCCTACGGATTCTGAATTCGGCCTAACGTATTGAAACGCAATTGTAACGCCAGTGAATTCACTTCGGCCTATCGGATAAAGATAAAAATTGATTCGGTCGGAGCGCTTCTTTTGTTTTTGGGAATAATGGGTGCAAACCTTCATATCACGCGTTCTCATTGACTTCGTTCGGTAGCTTATTAACTAAAGTATCGTACCAAACGCATTATTGACTTGTTAACTCTGAAATCATGGATTTATTTGAAGTTTTCTGCTCGATAGGCCCAAAATGGGTGATTAGGCCGAAGCAGTTCTCTACCCTACACATTAATATCAATTTGCGCTCTTTGTTTTTGATTTCTGTTATGTTTCTATGTGAGTAAAATGGATTCTACACCGAATATGATTTTGAATAAATATTATATTATATTGCATGATTTTCATAAAAAATGCGATGTGGATGGCACTAACCGTTTGAATATAATTCAGTGGAATGTTAGAGGGATAAATGATTTTGAAAAATTTGATGAGGTGATTTATTTTGTGAATGACTGTAAAATCGATATTGATGTTATTGTTGTCGGTGAAACTTGGATGAAGAAGGAGAATAGCAGTATTTACAATATTCCAGGCTATCGCGCATGTTTCTCATGCCGTGATACATCTTCAGGTGGTTTAGCTGTATTTGTAAAAAGTTCTTTGGATAACAAATTGATAGATAGTCAAACAATCAATGGCCTGCATTACGTCCATTTAGAGATCAAGTTCCGGGGCCATATGTATAACGTTATTGGTACTTATCGCTCACCTTCGTTTGATTACAACGAGTTTCAGAATATTTTAGAAGGCTGGCTATCTAGTGCTACTCCGTCTAAACCTTTTTTCATTGTTGGTGATGTAAATGTCCCAATTAATCTGCAAAACAAGAACGTAGTAGTTAGATAAAAAAAATTATTAGAATCTTACGGCTATGTAAGCACCAATACTTTTCCAAAACGTCCAGCAAGTAACAATATTTTAGATAATTTTATTTGCCCGATCGAACTTGCTGTGAATCTGCAGAATTATACTATTTTCAGTGATATTAGCGACCATCTTCCTGTTATTTCGTCCCCCCCTGAGTAATGGAAAGAGGCAACAAGAACTGAGAATAACATTATCGATCGTGTTAAGCTCCAACATAAATTTTCATGTTTTTGAATGATCTTCAAATTACTGATGATGTTGAAGCTACTCTAAATATTCTGATTGCAACCTATAATAAACTGTTAACTGAGTGCACCAGATCATTCACTAGAATTGTCAGAGTAAAAGGTGAGCATTGTCCTTGGATGACATAAAGCATTTGGCGGCTGATCCAAATAAAACATAATTACCTCGAAAAAGTCAAAAGCAATCCTAATGATGTGCATGTTCGTGACATGCTGGTTCATGTTTCTATAAAAGTGAAAACTGCTAAGCAACGGTGCAAAAAAGAATATTATGAAAACATAATCAATAGCTCTAGTCATGTTTGGTCGCAATAAAGATAGTGAAAAAATAAAATTACGAGCTGATGGGATAATCTTGGACTCAGATCACGATGTTGCTGAAGTTTTCAACAGCTTTTTTTCTGGCATTGGCAACAGTTTGGCCGAAAAACTTCCAAAGAACAATTTCGATTTTTTGAAACCTGTAAAGTGTGTTATAGGTATGATAATCTTCCGGCAGATTTGATGAAAGCTAACATTGGTCCACTCTCTAAGATTATTGCCAAGCTCTTCAATAGCATAATAGTAACTGGATCTTATCCTAATGTTTTAAAAATCGCTAAAGTCACGCCAGTGTTTAAATCTGGCGACACTCATGACCCTTCTAACTATCGACCAATTTCAACCCTGTCAGTTCTTAATAACATTTTGGAAAAACTTTTAACTAGCCGGCTTCTAAACTTTTTGTGTTCTAATAATGTTCTGTATAAATTCCAGTACGGCTTTCGGGAAGGCTGTGGAACAATGACTGCTATTACCGAACTTATTGATGCGTTGATCTGTGATGTTGACCGAAAAAAGATTGTTGGGGGCTTATTCATCGATCTAAAAAAAAAAGCATTTGATACCATTAACCACGAAATTCTTCTGAAGAAACTTGATCGATACGGGATTAGAGGAGTTGCCAACGATTTGATAAAAATCTATCTCTCAGATCGAAAACAATTTGTAGCAATAAATGGTGTTTGTAGTAGCTTACGCCCGGTTAATATTGGAGTTCCTCAAGGAAGTAACATAGGTCCTTTGCTGTTTTTGATATATATCAACGATTTGGGAAATTTAAAACTTCTTAGAACACCAAGACTTTTTGCAGACGACACGGCTTTATTCTATCCTCGTTCTTGTATACAATCCATTGTTAATGACATCGAATCAGATCTGGAGAGTCTTAGAGAATATTTTAACGGCAATAGTCTTTCTCTGAATCTGACGAAAACAAAGTACATGGTTTTCCACTCGTCACGGAAAAAAATCTCGCAATACCCCGATCCATGTGTCGGAAATTTGTGCATTGAAAAAGTTGAATCATTTAAATACTTAGGGTTGCATTTAGATTATTGTCTTTTATGGGATACTCACTTAAAGCATGTATCTAGCAAAGTTTCATCTTTATGTGGCCTCATGAAAAGAGTACGCTGTTTTGTGCCCAATGAATCATTGCTGCGATTTTATTACGCGTGTATTCATTCCATACTTCAATACCTAATCAGCGTTTGGGGTCATGCTGCTAAATCAAAACTAAAAAAAAAAAAATCAAACGTTGCAGAATAGATGTGTTAAAGTAATCTTTAATTTACCTCTCTTATTCTCAACAGTTTTGCTTTATACTAGTTCATGCCACAGAATTATACCCATTCTAGGTTTGCGCGATTCTCAAACAATTTTGTATGTGCACAACACGTTACATAACCGTAATTTTTTTTCATTCCGTCCCGCACGCTGAGCCGGTCAAGTCGCATCGGTCTCGTTGTACGACACTAGTATTTGAGTTTTTGAGTTTTTCCCCACGCGAGGGTTTTTTCTCGCCAAAGTTAGTTGGCATAGTATTAAGACAACTAGTGCGCGAGTGAGGAAGCCGTTAATCATACGCCGAGCGCTTTGATTACGGTCCAGCTTTAACATCAACATCTGTAAAATCATCACCATCACCACTATCGGCTCATTGATAGCAACAACGAAAGCACGTTAAATTGCCTACCGAGGCGACCGAGGCATACCAGCTGCAAGGTTATCGACCCAACAGCCGTTGGGGCATACAATAGCATCGCACCAGTCATCTGCCGCCTCAGTGCAATAGGTATACCGTGTCGCTTTGTTTTCACCAGTATCGCACCTCCCCGCATGGTCCAGTATTAGATTAGGTTGGGTCATAATTAGGGTGATCCAAAATCTTGTAAATAGTATATATCTATAATTTTTTTTTTCTTGTACTATTTTTAAGTAGAGTATAGTTAGGGTAATCCATTTTTTTTTCAGTATATATATATATATATATATATATATATATATATATATATATATATATTTCTTTTCTATTTTTTTTCTTGTTTTTTTTTCTTTCTTTCGTATTACTCTTTAGTAGAGTAAAACTATATCAATTTTTTTTTAATTTTTTTTTTATATTTTTGATATTATTTGAAATTACTGTAATTATTTGTAAAATATTTACACAAAAACACCATTGCGGCGATATTTAACCGCATTGGATGAAAATGATAAAGGCGGGGGATGGTCGCTTTCCATCTCAGACGACGAAACTCTTAATTCCACCTCACACGAAAGTCTCGAGGAAGTTGTGGAAATGGAAACTCTTGACGTTCCAGTTGACTCGCTCTCCAGCAAAAATACTGAAGCCTCGAAAAACCCATGGGTTGTTTTTTTCCGGCCCAAACAAAAACCTTTGAACATTCCGAGGATCTCTAAGGATCTAACAGCACATTTTTCGGCCGTTACCGATATTTTCAAGGTAACACCAATAAAACTGCGCGTTATCGTTGATGACCGGAAGCAGGCTAACCAAATTGTTGCGTGCGAGCTTTTTCATTGGAATACCGAGTCTACATACCCAGTAGTGATGTAGAAATTGAAGGAATGGTCACCGAAGCGAGTTTGACTAGTGATGATTTCTTGGGTCCCGATTCCTTCGGAATCTTTAAAAACCGTGCTCTGCCGAAGGTCAAATGCAGTCAGTATCCGTAGTAGGCTCCAAAAAAACTTATTCCTTGTCAAACTCGTTTCGTGTGACCTTTTCGGGTTCAGCGTTACCTCACTACGTCGCTATAGGCAAGGTTCGGCTGCCTGTCCGTCTGTTTCTACCTCGGGTAATAAACTGCTCGAAATGTAAACAACTTGGTCATACATCGGACTACTGCTCGAACAAACCACGCTGCGATCAGTGTGGCGAGCAACATCCTCCAAAATGCGTGTACTGCAAGGAAAGCCTGCATACCCTGAGTGACTGCCCCAGGTATAAACAGCAGGGAGAAAAACTTAAGCGGTCTCTGCAAGCTCGCTCGAAGAGAACACTAGCAGAACTCTTGAAGAATACCGCTTCATCTTCTCAGACCACACCAACAAGCAGTAACACGTTCTCCATTTTGCCAGTTGATGATCTAGACTCTGACTCAGAGGTCGGTGAGGGTAGTCCGTTTGTCTTTAAAGGCAATACGAGAAAACGAGCAAAAAAACACAACACCGAAAAGCCTCGTAAGGCCACTCGTACGGACCATCCTTCCACCTTGGAAAAATCAAGAGGTAACGGAAATGCACCGAAGCCCATTCCACCGGGTTTTCAACCTTGTAATTATGACAAGAGCTTTCCGTCACTTCCAGGATCATCTAAAACCCCAGATGTCCCAGTTTTTCGGCCAGAAAAGCAGCTGAATAATCAGCAAGAACATGCTCCCATGTTCACGTTTTCTGGTATTGTGGATAGCTTCTTCAGTATATTCAATATCTCTGACTCAACGAGGAGCATTATTAATTTAGTGCTGCCAATGGTGAAAACTCTTTTGAAGCAACTAGCTTCTAGGTGGTCCTTCCTTGCATCGATCATATCCTTTGATGGATTATTCTCCGAATGAGGTCGGGGATATGATCTCTGTTCTTCAGTGGAACTGTAGAAGTCTTATGCCAAAACTTGACACATTTAAATTTTTAGTTAACAACTCACTTTCTGATGCATTTGCCCTTTGTGAAACATGGCTCTCTTCAGACATCGCAAGATCGATTCCACGATTTCATCATTATTCGCCTTGACCGCGCAGATTCGTATGGAGGGGTGCTTCTGTGGATCAACAAGCTCCATTCCTTCTATAGAATCGATCTGCCTTCGGTGACAGGCATTGAAGTAGTTGCATGTCAGGTTAATATTCGAGGTAAATGCCTCAGTATTGCCTCAGTATATCTTCCACCGAAAACCGCGATCTCTCGTCAAAGTTTCGCGGATATCTGCACGGCTATGCCGGAGCCACGGTTGATCTTGGGAGATTTTAACTCTCACGGTACAGGCTGGGGGAAACTGTACGACGACAACCGCTCAACCTTGATATACGACATGTGCGACTTCTTCAAAATGACAATTCTAAACACCGGGGAAGCAACACGAGTAGCCAAACCTCCAGCAAAAATAAGCAGATTAGACCTCTCACTTTGTTCGAGTTCACTATCGTTGGATTGCTCGTGGAAAGTAATTCAAGATCCCTACGGTAGTGACCATTTGCCAATCAAAATTTCTATTACCAATGGTTCATCTTCTACTCGCTCGGTTGACATCGCGTACGATCTTACGAAAAACATTGACTGGCGAAAATTCGCGACCGCGGTTCTTGATGCCAGTCAATCGGTTGACGTACTTCCTCCGCTGGACGAGTACTCCTTTCTCGCGCGTGTCATCATCGATTCTGCGCTGCGAACACAGACGAAACGTGTTCCGGGTGTTTCCGTCCGCAAGCGACCTCCCACCCCGTGGTGGGATAAGGATTGCACCGACACGATCAGCGAGAAGTCCGCCGCGTTTAAACGCTTCCGCAAACACGGTAAGGTCGGGGATATTGAGCGGTACACCGACCTCGAGAAAACCTTTAAGGACTTAATTAAAGCAAAAAAAAAAGCGGTTACTGGCGTCGGTTCGTCGATGGTTTGTCGCGAGAGACTTCCATGAGAACACTCTGGAATGTCGGCAGGAGAATGCGAAACGCGACATCACCGATAAATGAAGACAAGGAGTACTCGGACAGGTGGATTTTCAGCTTCGCGCGGAAAGTTTGCCCGGATTCGGTACCGGTTCAAACCAACGTTCGTGATCGTTCGTCGGGTAATAACGAAATAGATTCCTCGTTTTCGATGGTGGAATTCTCACTTGCTCTCCTTTCATGTAACAACTCAGCTCCAGGAATGGATAGAATCAAGTTCAACTTGCTCAAAAATCTCCCAGACGTCACGAAGAGACGCTTGTTGAACTTATTCAATCAATTTCTGGAGCACAACATTGTTCCGGATGACTGGAGGCAAGTAAGAGTTATCACCATTCGAAAACCCGGTAAACCCGCGTCGGATTATAACTCGTACCGTCCCATCGCGATGCTGTCCTGTATACGGAAATTGTTGGAGAAAATGATTCTTTTTCGTCTAGACAAATGGGTCGAGTTGAATGGTTTACTTTCAGATACGCAATTTGGATTTCGGAGAGGCAAGGGAACGAGCGACTGTCTTGCGTTGCTTTCAACTGAAATTCAACTGGCCTATGCGCAAAAACAGCAAATGGGTTCAGTTTTCTTGGACATTAAGGGGGCTTTTGATTCTGTTTGTATCGATGTCCTTTCGGATAAACTCCACGATAGTGGGCTTTCACCAATTATGAACAACTATTTGAGCAACTTGTTGTCTGAGAAATATATGAGCTTTTCTCATGGAAACTCGACAACTTCACGAATTAGTTACATGGGTCTCCCCCAGAGCTCATGTTTAAGCCCCCTTCTTTATAATTTTTATGTAAAAGACATTGATGGTTGTCTTGATGAAAATTGCTCGCTTAGGCAGCTTGCAGATGACGGCGTTGTATCCGTTATAGGGCCAAGTGCACCGGACCTGCAAGGACCATTGCAAGATACCTTAGACAATTTGTCTACTTGGGCTATGAAGCTGGGTATCGAATTCTCTCCGGAGAAAACTGAGTTGGTTGTTTTTTCTAGGAAGCATCATCCTGCACAGTTACAGCTTCAACTAAAGGGTAGAACAATCACTCAAAGTATATCTTTCAAGTATTTAGGTGTCTGGTTCGATTCCAAAAGCACATGGGGAAAACATATTGCGTATGTGAAACAAAAATGCCAACAAAGAATCAATTTTCTTCGTACAATCACTGGAACTTGGTGGGGAGCACACCCGGAAGATCTGATCAGGTTGTACCGAACAACCATCTTGTCGGTTCTAGAGTACGGTAGCTTCTGCTTTCAATCCGCGGCGAAAACACATATCCTGAAGCTGCAACGGGTTCAATACCGTTGCCTCCGAATCGCGCTTGGCTGTATGCACTCGACGCATACGATGAGCCTCGAAGTACTCGCGGGTGTTCTCCCACTGACAGATCGTTTCGCGGAACTGTCCTTCCGGTTTCTTATCCGTTGTGAAGTAATGAACCCATTGGTAATAGAAAACTTTGAGAAGCTGCTCGACAGAAATCCTCAAACAAGATTCATGAGTCTCTATTACGAGTACATGACGCTGGAGATTGGCCCTTCTTCATTCAATTCCTCTCGTGTTTGCCTCCAAGACTTTTATAGTTCCTCTGTAAATTTTGATCTGACCATGTTGCAAGAAATCCGTGGAATACCAGATCACCATCGGTCGATGGTTGTTCCCTTAATTTTTGCAAACAAGTACCACCATGTTAGTAACAATAAGAGTTTTTTCACAGATGGGTCAACTATAAACGCTTCCACTGGATTTGGAGTATTCAACGAATTTCATAGCGCCTCATATCAACTGCAAAAACCCTGTTCCGTATACGTTGCGGAACTAGCAGCCATATTTTACGCAGTAGAGCAAATTGCCTCACTACCATCTGATCACTATTTTATTTTTACTGATAGCCTTAGCTCGTTGGAGGCTATTCGATCAATGAGGCCGATGAAGCACTCCTCGTATTTCCTGACCGTAATCCGAGCTGAATTGAGTACTTTATCTAACTGCTCCTATACTATAACCTTAGTTTGGGTCCCATCTCATTGCTCAATTCCGGGTAATGAGAAAGCGGACTCGCTAGCTAAGATGGGCGCAATGGAAGGTGATATTTTTGATCGACAAATCGCCTTTGCGGATTTTTTTTCAATTACCCGTCAGCACGTCCTCACCAACTGGCAACAAAAATGGAATGAGAGTGATCTGGGAAGATGGTTACATTCTATTCTCCCACAGGTATCGAACAAGCCATGGTTCAAAGGATTGAACATGAGCCGTGACTTTATACGGGTCATATCAAGGCTCATGTCCAATCACTACTCGTTAGACTCGCATTTCTTCCGAATCGGGCTCGCAGGCAGCAATTTGTGCGCTTGTGGTAGTGGCTATCACGATATCGACCACGTGCTTTGGTCATGCACCCTACATTGTGTTGCTAGATCCGCATCCCTCAGGGCCCGAGGAAAACAACCTATGCCTCGAATATTTTAATTTAATTTATGTGTTTTTTAAAAGGGATCGATCTGAGGATTTAGTAGTTAGTGTCATCTTGTGTTCTCTCAAGTTGCTAGGTCTCCATCGGTGTACCCCCATGTCTGTCTTTTTCTCCAGTATGTCGCTTAGTTCTAGATCAAGAGCACATTGCTCTAAAAAACCTTGTGTTCTCAATCCCTACCCTGCCACCCGTTTGTTACAATTTGTTACCCCTAACCTCGAGAAAGCCGCGAGTAATCGGCCCCCGCTTTACTAACGTTAGTTTTAAGTAATTTTGTACCCAAACGATGAATATCGGCTCCGCAAAGCTACGGCAAATGAGCCTGGAAAAATAAACGCATTAAAAAAAAAAATTGTTTTTTTGACTAGAGTTAACCTCCAGAGAACTAGACATGCAAATGAGTTACTGAGAAGCAGAGCATGCACGAACTTGGGTCTAGGTCGCATCACAAACTACGGTCCATTAAAGTTCAATATACTTCCCATAGACTTGAAAGCAATAATGAACAAAATTCTCTTTAAAAGCAAGCTGAAGCAGCATATAATTATGAACGTGAATGAATATATTCTCTAAAAGTGTCTACCATTTGCATATGTAGGTTTTTCTGGCTCCTGCTATTTTTTTTTCCTGCATCACTAATTATAGTATAGTTTAATAAGTTAAATTTTTTATGTTAAGCCACAAACGTTATAACTCTTTAAATTATTTAGAATTTTCTGTTGAGTAAGTGAATCCCTTTAAAGGAACTATGTTCCACTGGGATTTACATTGTTTTTAATTGTAGTTTTTTCTCCGCGTTTTCTTTGTTTTTTTTAGTAAGTGTCCATTACCAGGGGGCTCTCTGTGCGAGCTTCTTGGTGTGGGGGTTAGTGGAGGGGATTAAAAAAAAAAACCAATGACTGAACACCGCTGAAGTTGGAGTGCATCGAGTTTGGTTGGGTTTAAGGTGATTCAAATATGACGTCCAAACAAGGGGTAGGTCACTCCGCACACCAGTCTTGGGTCATCTTTTTTGTCAGTGTGCCGATTATGCCGGTCATATAGCAAGCTGCGATTGTTTGTAATGGTTTGAAATTGCAAGGATAAATCGGATTGAGGATGACGCGGAAAGGGGCGGGTGTGCGAAATCTTGTTTTTTGTGTTCATAGGATAATAAAAGTTCTGTGATTTAGGGTTTTATAATGCCCTCAAAGGCAGACCAGAAACCTAGCCTTAGGTGATGTGAAAAGCAACGGTCTATCAGGAGCCGGAAAGAGTTGGAACCAGTGGGGAACATAGCTAAAAACCAACTTTAGAGGATGATGAATAGACTTCTGTAGTTTGTTTTGTGTGAGTTTTAGCATTACTTGAATTAAGGGTATTAATCAGTAACGTCCCGTAACCTCACTTTTTACCTGTGGTCCAACTTTCAAAACCTGATTTAATGCCATATTCACACTCGTATATTCGTTAAACGCCATGATCATTGAAATTGAGCTTTGTTTGCTAGCACACAAGGGCAAGCAAAGAGGAAGGAAGGGTTGAGAAAATGTCATGCTTCACTTATCACTCGGGACAGCTTGCGATAATAACCGCTGTTGAAAAACCTGGAACTTTTCCTCACTCAACGTAGACTCGTACTAACTGAAACTCCACCCGCAATGTCCGTATGTCGGAACGGAAATGTCCATCCTACTCAGATTTCGAAAAAGAAAACAATAACAAGCGCTGCTAAAATACCGGGTTGCCAAACAAGGCAGTATTCACAAACAAACAAAAGTCAGTTCAATGACTTCTCGGCACTGCCGGCACAGCTGCGGCACAGAATGACCACCCCTTGGAGTTGCTCATATTTACTCAAAAATGAACAAAGTAATCTCGTATTTTCATCAAAGGAAGTTCTGGAAACAACCGCCGTCTGACAGAATGTTTTGTTTAAATATTAAGTTTTCATGCGCTAAAAGATCCAAGTTAGATTGCTCTTGTCCAGGTCAGAAGATACCTAGGCCTCTTTTGCTTTCTAGGAATTGATTATCTTCGAAGTTTTTGATGATGTGGCGGGGTGATTTCAAGGAAGTTGAAATTTGGCCTAATGTTATGAGATCATGAAAATTAATACCCAATATCTTAAAATCGGTGAAAGAGGCTTCCCATCTTTTTGAATTAGTTTCAGACAGGAGGAAATTCTGCATTAATAATAATTATTTATAATTGAGGTGTACAATGACCAGCAACACTACACACTTAGAAATACCTAATTTTACACGTGACGGAATCCATCTTTGACATAAAGGATGAGACGTAAACAAACATGTCATGTAAAATTAAGTGCTCCGAGATTGAAAAGTTCGGTACTCGACGAAAAGTACGTTTGATTGAGCTGAGTTTTGGGTCTATTACGACTCAATTTTATGTCAAAAATGACGCTCGTATATGTCAGTCTCAGAACACCTAAATTTACATGAATTTTTTTAAGTGTGTATATTAACAAGCTTCCACAACGGAAGAGGGATATCAATCCCTGAGAATATTTAGCTAGAAAAAGTTAGAGTAATGGTCACCTGTTACCAGAATCTTCCGTTGTTTCCCGTAGTACTCTTGGATAAAGATAGTTGAAAAGGGTGAACAGAAACGGGTTAAATTTTCATCGTCTGGTGTTGTTGTATGTTCATTCCAGGTCACAATAGATTAGTTCTGGCTAACTTCAAAGTTGACTCTATTCCGAAATTTAAATGAAATTTGTCAATGAGCGATCTTCGAAGGGATTCATCTTGTTTTTTTTGCATGCTAGAATTGTCCAGAATCCCTCATTTGGATTGACTGGAGTCCTCCCAGAGATTGTCCAGAATCTCCCTGGAATTGTCCGGAATCCTTTTTGCGATTGTTCATCCATCGGACTAGACAATTGAAATCCGTCGGACTAGAGAATCAGTTTCCGGATTAGAAGACAAACTTATTCTTAGCTCGGATCTCTTTTGCAACCAGTACTTCGTCCAATGTTATGCTTTGTTAAAGTCTGGAGATAAATACCAGCGCCGAACAATAACTAGGTCTCGCTCAGGATCATCCACTTTTGCAACCTTGCTTGGCGTTTCCGGTAGCGACAATATCGGTAATCACGGTTCACACGGGCAAAATTGAAATGAATCGTGACAACATCACATAATCACACTGGAAGCAAAACCGCTAGTTAACTAAAATGAATTCCTCCACGAGTGCCTGAGAAAAGATTAGATTTGCTTTAAGGAGCGATTTTCCCTTGGAGACTTTTGCAACCATCATTCAATAACAGTTCAAATTTCGAAATGTAGCTGACGAAAGTTCACAAAAGATTCACTGCAAGACGCCTAAACACAACTTGAGGTTGCCTACATGAAATAAGGAACGCATTTCTGTGTAAGAAAAAAGTTACTTTGATATAATCGTTAAAAATTCAACATTACGCCTCTGCCAAATAAGGCACACAATCATTCATCAGTGTCACACGGAATATCGAAGCAGGCCAGTTAACGTTCCGCCGAGGAGCGAACCAAATGATCCATCTCGTGGAATGCTACCTTCTTCGTCTACTTGGAGCAAGCAAGCGGACGGACGCGTCGGAGAAGTTTTGAACGGCAGCTGACCATCCGGTCCCCCTTGGGTGATGGATATCGATTACTTCCAACTTAGTTGTTTACGTTTCTCTTCTAGGATAACACTGATCGAAGTAGTAAAAATATTGAACTGGCAGCAACCGGAGGGCTGAACAGCTGAACAAACAATAATGCCAGGTTTACATTAGGGCTAGGTCATAATGCTGCTTAAGTTGTTTTTAAAGCATTATCAGAATGATTTTCAGCCGTGGGCCAAGTTTGTGCTAATCAGCTGCGAAAAACTGTTTGCATGATGCTGATAAGCACTATTGAATCAGCACCAGTGTAAACCGGGCAGAAAGTTGATGGTGGGAATGGGCAGCAGAACAGAAGTTGAAAGAAAATTTTCTTCTTCCCATCAAGGTACGAGTGTGAGAGGAAAACTCTTCCAAGGGTGAGGTGGGCACTGGCAGGCAGTGATAAATGATTTCCTCCACGTGACACGACCTAGAAGGATATCGAGTTCTCTTGTTGTTTTGTCTGTCCGATATGGTGAAACACTTTTACTGAATGCCATTGTGTGACGAAGGTATTTCCTTTACGGTTCGGTTCGAAGAACACAAGACAAGGAATGAGGGCATTACTGCTGCTTACTGCTGCCGGCAGACGGTTGCTAAATCGAATCGTACACATGCTTTGATGTCCGTTATGGACGGATGTCGGTCCGGTTCGGTCTTTGTGCCGGGGGGGACTTCATTTTTCTTTGTGGTGAACAGCAGCTGACAATCGAGTAAATTGATGGAGACGATTGATCGGAACCGATGACGCTGTCTGGAGCGATAAAAAGCTAAAGAAAAATTCCGATGATGTTTTAAAGCGGTTGAAGCAAATTTCCGGGTACAACGCAAGGATTCATCTTTCCACAGCAACGTAGCTCGTCGCCATCTTCGTTCAACTCAACGCCTCCTCTTGGGAGGATTACCATGCGGAACCCTTTTCAAACATAATTCAACTTGACGGTAGGCAATATTGTTTCATTTACCGGCACTTACGTCCTATTTTGTTCCGTGGGCGGAGTAGATCGTTTCCCTTTGGGAATACTTAATTCGAAAACGCAACGTTTCCAGCGGGTTGTGGAAAAGCCGCACCGAGAGAAAGGTAACGAACGCATAACTTCGTACTCAATTACAAACGAGATGCTGCCAAGAACGACAGTCGAATTGAATTGGATTATTGAATGAAACTGTTGAACCTGCTGAAGTATTTTCGGATACAGAATATTAACAGCAGAGGAAACCTAACGCTTCTAACGTACCGTGTTTTCCCTGGCGTGAAACGTCATTCAAAGTGGACGCTTGGTAGTTTGTAGTTTCGATGGAGCGTTTGATCGCAGCATGTCAGTAGTTTCAACAGCATGGTTGCAAAACGGTATGGAGTTCCATGTTTACAAAAGTAATGTCAAAATCTGTAAAAACTAGTGAGGGCCTACGATAATGCCTTGCTCAGACTACAGATGAAATTTTTCTTGTCGGCGTGGTATAATAGAGGAGCAAGCAACCATTGCGTATAGACGGCTTCTAGCAACACTGCCAATGGAAACAGGACAGTAACTGCTTGGCTGCTCCTAGAAACAAATTGTCAGTCTGTGCGTGAAAATTGTCGGTGCTGTCATCGTGAATTTAGTTGAAAATAGAACGTTGTTAGGTGTACCGTGCTCTGCTCTATTGAGGTTAGAAAGGCCTGCCAGAAGAGAGGCGTTTTTCCGCTCGGAAGCATATTTGCTAAATCTTACTTGTCAATGCATTTTCAAATGAACAAGATCCGTGTTGAAAATTAATCACATTTCATTGGATATCATCTGGCAATGGAACGGAATTGCGAGAAGTGTAGGTAATCAGCTTTGCAAATGGAATGTAACGTATAGCAGCAAGATAGAATCGGCAACGCGAATACGGCAGGATCTATTGAAATGCACGTATGGTAATAGTATGGCGAAAGTGTGCATTAGTTCCACTTCCTCGAATGGAATAATTAACCTGCAGTCCGTTTTAGGAAGGAGATGCCATATGCATTACCTGATAGGAACGTACGTAGCTGTTTTGTTCGATGTTTCTGAAGATTATATGAGTTATATCAGTTTCTGGAGGTCCGTCCACGGTGCATTCTGATTGAGCGATTCTTTAAATTTCTGTGCATTTTGCATAATTTGAGGTTTAGTTAGCGTAATCAAAACTGCAACTGGCTACCCAACTAATAATTTAAACTGCAGATTAGCTAATACAGTCTAAAATTTGCTTATACAGCTAATTTTTGCCTGTAAAACGTTTCGGTGCTAATTTTTGGTTCCAGGGCACTATCGAGCACAACGGGAACACATAAACATTGTTCGTCAGTTCTTTCAGAATTAATTATCTTTTTTTAAGGCACTTTTCTGACACTTGTTAAACGGTAGCTCACACTTAAATGGTTCAATAGTCACAAATTTATTATTAAACAGCTAAGCTACAATTATTTAAAATACACATAAATACAATTCACTTTCACTTTCATCGTTAGTTTTGTTCTGCTAGTTCACTGATGACGATGATGGTCGATGACGCCGTTGAGTTGTCGACACGAAAAGAGAACGAGCACGATGACAAGTCGGCCTTTTATAGAGGGTTGCTCCATTTTGGCAAGGTAGGCCTGATAGAGCGAGATCGACAATGCACTTTTCCGCCGGGCGCCATGATCGACAAATGAGTAGACTGGTGCTAACGGTCGATGAAGACCCACACACAAGGGGAGCGTCAATAGAGTTCTCTACCACCGTTAATATTTGTAAGCAGTTTCACTAATACAAGCGTTTTACTGGTTGAAAATATAAAACAAACAGCTGTCAAGTCGAACACTTTGACAGCTGATTTCGTGGTTGAAAATAATAAACAAATCGATTGTACACGGCTTCACTAGCAACGTTGTATTGGTGAAATCTTGCGGCAAGAAGTCAATGCACTTTTCGTGCGATGCACGAACAGAAGCTAAAATTGTTTGTTTGTTAGTGGAACAAACAATAATTATGAATGCCTTCTTCAGATTACAGCATGGTTGACGTAGATTACGGTAAGCTGTTTAGTGAACTTCTCGTGTTAATTTTTCTTGATATTGATTTAAAGTACAGTAGAAGTAACCTATTATATCGGTCCTATGTACAAATTTTGGATTTTATACAAGTAAAACTAGGCCAAATTCGTGACCTCATGAAAATGCGTATACATTGTCCATTACGTTTGGTCCCTAAATTGCGATGAGATATGATTATTAAAATTAGGAAAATGACGAACTATAAACAAGTCCCTCACCTTAATTTTTGATTTCTGGAGGGTTGTGAACAGGGTTCTGCATTTTCGAAACAAAGAAAAGAAAATGAACTCTCCACAGAATCGCTTTATTGGGAGCAATATCATTTTCGTGTAAGTTAATGTGTTTCATGCTGTCGAGTTACGATGAACATTGCTCCTATTAAACATGACTTGGCTATCGCTTGTTTCGTTCGTCAAGATCATCAGTTCATTTCATTTGACGCAATGAATGACTCGAAAACTGCTTCCTTCGTTTTTCCACTGTCACTTCAATTCGGGTCTCATTCGGCTTGTCACGCGTTGCGTCGTCAGGCATCAAGATATCCGGATAGTATCCGTTCAATATCGGTTGCCGATAGGAATGGCATCCGGATTATATGGAGTAATAAATTGTTATTGCTATTGTTATTAATTAAATTAACGAGGCCATTCTGAAGTCCAAGATGGTGCCCATCGGGCTGAGGAAAAGTCTCAACTACCCTACAATATAGGTATTTTCGGAACGGGAACAACGAGTAGATGCCGACATTAGATATCCAATGCCATTCTGAAGTCCAAGATGGCAGCCATCGCGATTCAAAAAAGTGTCAAATACCTTACAATATGGGTATTTTCTAAACGGGAATGACGCGTAGATGCCGAAAATCGATATCAGACGCCATTTTGGATGATGTCAGAGATCGGGTTTCACAAAAAGTGTCCAATATACTAAGGATCTGGGTATTTTCAGAACGGGGACAACGCGTAGATGCTGAAAATCGATATTCGACGTATTTGTAGGGTATTCGACACTTCTTCTGAAATTGTAGGCCACCATCTTAAATTTAGAAATTACGTCGCACATCGATTTCCAGCCTCTAGATATCATCCCAATTCCAAAAACATCCAAATTGTTCGGTATTTGTCAGTGTTTCACACTTTTTGTAAACCAAATCCGCCATCTTAGATTTTAAAATGGCGTCAAACATCGGTTTCTGGTCTCTATACGTTACTGGGATTTTGAAAATATCCATATTGATGGGTATTTGACAGTATTCACCATTTTAGATTTCAAGATGACATCGATTTTTGGCATCTACGTTACATTCCCGTTTCGAAAATACCCATATTATAGGGTATTTGACACTTTTCCTCAAGTAGAAATCCGTCATCTTGGAATTTTAAAATGGCATCAGATATCGATTTCGGGCTTCTAGACGTTACCCAGATTCTAAAAAAAACGGTATGTATGGGTATTTGATAGGATTTCTCACTTTTTCTTAAACCGGAAGTCGCCATCATGGATTTCAAAATGGCGTCGTATATCGATTTTCTTTCTCTAGACGTCATCCCGATTCTAAAAATACCCATATTTGACAGTATTTCCCACTTTTTCTGAAACCGGAAGCCGCCATCTTAGATTTAAAAATGGCGTTAGATAACGGTTTTCTTTCTCTAGACATCACCCCGATTCCAAAAATTCCAATAATGATGGGTATTTGACAGTATTTCCCACTTTTCTGAAATCGCAAGCCACCATCTTAGATTTCAAAATGGCGTCAGGTATCGATTTTTATTCTCTATACATCATCCCGATTCTAAAAATATCCATACCGATGGCTTTTTGACAGTATATCCCACATTTTCTGAAATCGAAAGCCGCCATCTTTGATTTCAAAATGTCGTCGGATATCGATTTCTGGCCTCTAGACGTCACCCCGAATAAACAAATTTTTCCAAATTGATGGGTGAACAAACCACCCGTTATTGATAAATTTGACATCCACGTGCAAAAATCTATGCGCATGCACAACAGAGTGAACCGAGTGAACAATCAACAAAAGTAAAAAAAAACTACACGAATTTGGATCGACAGCTTCGCTTAAATGCGAAAGTAAATTCATTTTACAATGAAAGGCGAAATAAACACTAGCCAAACCAAAACAAACAGCATGAAAACAGATCGAAAGTGGTTCTGTTGATGTTGAATGGGATCTGCTCGAAAAGAAAACAGCATGACTTTCAATTGAAAGTGATGGTCAGGCATGGTAAATCATTTGCATTCATTTTGTGCATTCATTTACATTCATTTGTCCCTAACTTTTTTCATCAACAGAATTCCACAAAATGATGTATTGAATTTTTGTAGGCTTTGTTATTAGCTAAATTTTTTGTTAACAACTCAAATTCGTATCTCTTATGCATGACGAACCAGAGCGAACAGAAGCCACAACTGACTTTCAGTGAATGTATTTTACATTCACTGAAAAACAGTAACAAGTTCTGCCCGCTCTAGTTCGTGATGCATAAGAGATACAGATTTGAGTTATGGGCAAAAGTTGTAGCTAATAACAAAACCTACAAAAGCTCTTTACACCATTTTGCGGAATGCTGTTGATGAAAAAAGTTAGAGGCAAATGAATGTAAATGAATGCATTAAATGAATGTAAATGATTTTCCATGCCTGGTGATGGTTGACAGCTTCGTCGTCACATGACGATTTTCGATTTTCGATTGAAAGTGACATTGTTGGGCCCTGGTTGTGAACCTGATCCTGTTAACCTTCATACTGAGATTTTTCAACACTAGGTTGAATATTCCTTCGAACCTGGGGGCCTTCATGTTTTTGGCGCATTTCAGCACTGAGAAAATCTGTTCCACTGAGATCCTATCCTCCGAAGTGATCCCGAACATTTCTGAAGTGATTCAGTGCATTCTTAAGTAATTCAATTATTTCCGAAGTGCGAATGTGCGTCATCAGAATACGAATCAAATCGAATGTGCGTCATCAGAATACGAAAGTGAGGAGCCTGAAGTAGTGGACGCGATAGAGGCTAGGCCTACCACAGAGATCGAAGACCAAGCCCGAGAAAACAACCAACAATATCGAGGACAGCACCAGCGAATCAACAACAGACGACACAGGCAACAGTAATCGAAACAAAAGGGAAATATGTCAGAAGAAAATTAATTGAAGCCCCCTAAAAGCATTCATTATTACCTGGAGAGAGAAGCAGATAGCACACACCAAATTGATTTTATATCTGTTCTTCTTGTCATGAAAATGTTAGCCATTGAAATCAAATCAAAATAGGCGTAGCAAAATCACCTTTTTTGCTTTGATCGTGTAGTTATTGTTCCAGAGATTTTCCAGTGTGCAGTGGGAAAATGTTCTTTTCTGTTCTGTATTTTTTATGACACAAAATATGTTGACAAAAAACCTTGGTTAATGGTATCATTCAATATTGATTTGAGTATATTCAATAAATGAATTTAGAAAACAGTGTCCCATCGAATGGAAATGACAGTTTGTTATACATTAATTTACGCAAGATTTCAATATCGCCTTGTAAGAAAGGCACCATCAGACTGTTTGGTTCCCAACGACAGTTCGTGACAGCTTGATTGTGGCTCCTTTTGACGTTCATATTTTTCGAGTCTGCTTCTCCCTCCCCAACATTATTACCAATAAGCTTTGCTAAAACAATATGGCTGATTCCACATCTCCATTCTTGAAGCGACGCAACCATGCCTCCAATATCAAACACAATTCCTCCTATTCTGATGGATACCGTGCGCCAATTTGGATAATGTTTTAATTCCAGCAGCAGTCTGGTAATTAAGTCACAACAACCCATATTAATCCTGTCCACATCACGCTTTTGTTCTGCCGACAGCGCCTATTTTAATCAATATGGAAACAAATAGCAGCGCGTAGAACAATAATCAAAATCCACTCGCATCCCATTCAAAAGCTCCGAACCTCTCCGGACCAACCACACTCGAACGTTGGCATATTCGTTTCAATTTTCATTTTCACCTTCCATCGCATCGTGGTCTCCATATTTCATTTTGTTTATGGCCGGGTTCGCTAGAGCACGCAATGGAATGAAATGAGTTCCGTTTGAGAGCAGCCAGCGGTAGACACTCAGTGAAATCCAATTCCATTTGCTCCCATCGCCATTTACCACAGTCAGCGGTCGGACTCATCCTTAGCTTTCCCAATCAGCGTTGAAACACTGCCCAGTTCTACCACACCCGCACATCTCCGGGTACTTCCAGGTATATATGTATGCAAGCTATCTCCCTCGCCAATAGAGACCCGACAGCTACAACACTATTGAAAATTAATTATTCATCCGTTTCCTGCTGCACCACTTCTCGTGCGGTGTCTGCTTCCGCTTTAGTGTCAACCAACTTTTCTTCCGAGAGAGGATAGCTTTTCCTACTGCGTGTATACCACACTATACAAAATTAATTAAAAACAATTACACTCTCTCGCTTTCGTTCCCCCATCTGGGATCCGGACCGGAATCGTTTGACTGCTTCACACTAATTTTATCATGAATTTCACGATTTGATTCCCATTAGTGTAGGTTTTCACAACATTGTTGTTAAGCTGTATGAAATGGCTGCGTGGCGTAGCAGGCTCTGGCGATTCGCTGATTGCTGCGATCACAATAAATTTCACACGGCTTGAACGTGGATCCACGTGAACTTTGACCTACATGCATACATATGAACTGTGATATGACGACGCGTTTCCCATTTCCATCGCGTGCTATGGCGTCGTCGAAGGGATTATCAATTCTGGACCCGCACGCTCCTATGATTGATGACTTGCGTGTGTGCGTGTGATTGTGAAAAGCACAATATGTACCGGAAGATGCTGAGGGGAGGGAGGAGTAGAGAATACCTATCGTGTGAAATTCAGCAAACGACGCCGCCAACGCACCTGGTGATGTGACTTGCTTTCTGATTTTGCCAAGTGATCCATCAAAGTTTTCGATTTGTGCTTGGGCGGAATTTAACCTAGATTGATATTGATGTGTTTGTTGTATTGCAGTTGATTGTTCAACAACTCTCCGATATAGAAACGTCCACTGAAACAGTGATGCCATACCGATTGATCACTTCATCGTATCAAATGCCACTTTCAGGTTGGTTGTTGTGAATGGGACATGTTTGTGAAAAGAAATGGGTAACACCGATTTCCATAATAAGAGACAGGGATGCCAGAAGGTTTAAGAAAAAGTCTTCAATCAGATCGAAAATAAAAATTCGCCGACGCCGGTGGTGTAGTGGTAAGCGTGACTGCTTTCTCACACCCCAATGGGTCTGGGTTCAATCCCAGCCGAGGTCGGTGGGATTTTTCTGAGGCATAAAAATCTCTGGTCACGTCTTCTTTCGGAAGGGAAGTAAAGCCGTTGGTCCCGGCCCAATGAATGGGTGCGATATCCTACGCAGGTGTGGAAGCTGCCTTCCTGCACATTCGATTGCCGTCAATGGATGGCAATCGATGTCCGTCGGTGATTGGCACTAGATTGCGGAACAGAGACCGACGGTAAATAAGGAATGAAGATCGAAAAAATATTTTCATTTGTCTTCACCGCCACTTGTAAACTTGGTTTGTGGGGCGTGGGACTCAGAGGTGGTAGGTAGAAACAAATGCCACCCTATCTGATTGCCTCTTAAAATATTTATTCAGGATTTTTAAAATTTCAAAAATTCCTGAATTTTGTCTAAGGGGCTGTCTATTAACTACGTAAGTTTATCGACAGCCCAAGGGGTGTTCACTCTACACACTTGTTTTGCGCCAAATTTTTTCTCAGTGTACCTCAGTGTGCCGCAGCTGGCACGGCATTGCCGAGAAGTAATTGAACTGACTTGTGTTTGCTTGTGAATAATGAATTGTTTGGCAACCCGGTATTTTAACAACTCTTGATTTTGTTTTGTTTTTCGAAACCGGAGAACTCAATTGACGACGACGATTTTGGGCGGCCGGAGCCGGAAAGCGACAGCGGTCAAGAAAGTGGTGGACACTTTGTGCTAGTCATGACTGTCGGATCTTCGTAATCGAAAGGCGCTAAGTGCAAAGCCATTGCAAGCGACGGACACACGAAAAACACCAACGGAAGATCAAAGCCATTAAGCAGCTGTACAAACCGCCGACGGTAGAGGAAATCAATCGGTTGAAGGAAACGGAATATTTCTACCACTTGAATCTGTTCCGGCTGCAGGTGGAAGAGATGCTAAGCGAGGTGAAGGTGAAATTCAAGGTGTTAAATTATTTTGAGCGTTGGTTGGATGATTTTCGGAAGTTTTTGAGGACGGTAAAAGATGCGGACAATGAACGATCTCTGAAGGATGTAGATTAAGAAGGGGTTGATTTTCCACTGGCATTTCCCGACGGCTCGCATGTTCTCGCCAAGGAAAGCTTCAAATTCGTTCAGCAACGGATCGTGCACCATATTGGATCCAGTCATTTGGGAACATCTTATGGCAAGCCACTGATAGTAGATTTACTGCTGGAGATCCCGGACAAGTGTTTCCGAAAGAAAGATTACCTCAACTTAATTACCTTAACTCACATGAAGCGGGCACATTTCCTGAGCCATCTGGCGGGTGGAAGCATTGGACAAACAGTCGAAGTATTTTTTGGCCAGTGGGATGCGCTTCATTCCGGGTTCATGATGCAATCCGGGTATTCTTCTCGAATCTTCGAGATCAGTAGCGTGCCCATGCCTGTGAAGAGGAAGGTATTTTTGCTACTGAATTCCGCCAACGTTACAAAAGATTTAAAATTTACTTTAGCCAGTTCCACCAACAATCAATACGAAACTAACGATTTTAAATTGGCTCACTACTTGACTAGCCTATTGGTCACAAGCAAACGATTAACGTATCCCATTCTAGTCGAAATTCTAGTACTACGCAATGTTTCTTTTGATTCGCTATGAAAGTTTGACAGATGAAATGAGGGGTTATTCGTTTTTCCTATGTTTCGAGGGGTGAATCGATTAGCTTGGGACCGAAGAGAGTACCAGAGCTGAGCCAAAAAGTTGAGCACGTTATTTCGGGACCTTCTATGGTTCCACCATAGAGATAACTCTAAGACCAGAAGGTCCCGAAGAAACGAGCTCAACTTTTTGGCTCAGCTCTGGTACTCTCTTCGGTCCCAAGCTAATCGATGCACCCCTCTAAACATAGGAAAATCCACGAACCCCTCATTTTATCTGTCAAACTTTCATAGCAAATAAAAACAAACATAGTGTAGTACTAGAACTTCGACTAGAATGGGATACGTTAATCCATTTGCTTGGCACCAATAGGCTAGTCAAGTAGTGGGCCAATTTATAATCGATAGTTTCGTATTGGTTCCATCGCCTAGCGAGTGCTGAAAACTCTGCAGACAATCGCAACCCTCGGATTCCTTACGGACAACATCCAGCACAGAGTCCACCAGTTCGGACCCTTGGCGTAGTGTCCTTTGACCCAGTTGTTACCAGCACCGGACTTCCCGGTCGGAACAGCTGTCCAAATGGTCCCGCCCGGACCGAATCCATAGCTCCCGGCTCAAGGTTGAACCGCTCGCTCGTGGGACGTACTTTCCTCCGGTCACGGGAATCAGAGAAACAACTTAAATAATGGATCTGGAGCCGGTAATGCTGAGATTGATTCAGTGGTGTTGCTATGCAAGCGATTGATCTGATTTTTTCATGTACCTAACAGCAAAAAAAAAATGTAATATCGATCAACGTAATTCAAGCTGATGTATGAAATAATGATGTAATAGCAAAAAGCAGATACAAAATTACATCAATGGATGTAATTTTGTTCGCAAAATCGATGTACATCATACAATGTGATATTACACAACCGATGGATTGACCTGGTTGCGGCAGTTTCGATGTAATATTCAACAACTTTTTTTGCTGTGTACTTCTTCGGACAGGCAATAGGATGTGCGCTGACTGTACTTTGTAACCATGGGTGCCAAACACCGCCAACGTCTGCGCCCGGGTGTGCCCAAGTTTGATTTTGGCACACTGTGTAGAGTGACCAACCCCTTGGGACAGCCCTTAAGATCGCAGCTAATTATCCAAGTCCTGAAGTTAAGTTTGTTGTGTAGATTTTAAATTTTGTTGACTTACAGAATCATATTTTTTTTTTCATTGAACCTTATGAGCGATATTGACCTAATATCGGAATATTTTCATGGTTTTTGGACTTCAAGGAAAACCCATCATTTATGACTTTATCTAAAGTATTTCGATGAGAGTTTCAGAAGAGTTTTGAGACTTATGTGCCAGTTATTGAGAGAATGGATAAATGTAAAGGAATTCTGAAGAGTATTGAAATGTAGCTAAGGAGAACTTCAACAAAAATATAAGGATTGCTGTAAAGGTAGTTCTAAAAACTTTCTGGTTCCTGCTGAAACACTAGAATAAAGGAGAGCATCGAATTAATACCAACAATCAATACGAAACTAACGATTTTAAATTGGCTCACCACTTTAGTAGCCTATTGGTCCCAAGCAAACGATTAACGTACCCTATTCTAGTTGAAATTCTATTACTACACTATGTTTGCTTTGATTCGCTATGAAAGTTTGACAGATAAAATCAGGGGTGTGTGGATTCATGCAGAACATGCAGGGGTGAGTGAAATAGCTTGGGACTGCTTGGGACCGTTGTTCTGGTACTGAGTGAGCCAAAAATAATAATGATTTTCTTCGGGACCCAGTGGTCTTAGAGTTACCTCTATGTTAATACTAAGAGGAATTCCAATGTAGCTCTGAGGAGAATTCAAAAAAAAAAAAAAAATCTGAAGAGAATTGCAGGAGCTTTCTAAAGGAATTATGTAAGCATGATTTTACGGTAATTTCAGAAAAATTGAAAACATTTAGGGAATGATAACTATGAGGCGAGTTTGGGGGTATCTTATAGCGAATTTCAAAAGAATTCTGAAAAGAACTCCAAAGAAATGTGGACTAGAATTTCAAGATGTATACAAAGGGTGTCCACAGTTAAATTGCATCACTTAGAAGTACTCGCCAAAAATAAGTCTCTCAACCGATTGTCATGAAATTGTCAGGAAATGTAACACCATAGAGGTAACTCTAAGACTAGAAGGTCCCGAATAAACGTGCTCAACGTTTTGGCTCAGCTCTGGTACTCTCTTCGGTCCCAAGCTAATCGATGCACCCCTAGAAACATAAGAAAATCCACGAACCCCTCATTTTATCTGTCAAACTTTCATAGTGAATCAAAAAAATTTTTTTTTGTAGTACTAGAACTTCGACTGGAATGGGGTACGTTAATCGATTTGCTGGGGATCAATAGGCTAGTCAAGTAGTGAGCCAATTGTGTGGAACATTGTGTGATTTGAGAAACGGAATCAGTCGTTTCTTCAGGCACTCATTCATGAAGACTTGGCCATTTACGGTTGCAGTTGTTACGAAAGGCTTGCGCCGTTTTCCGCACGAACAAATCGCCTGCCAAATCAAGAGTTTCTTGAGGAACTTCGACATTTGTTGTTTCATGAGGGACTCTGAAACATCGAACTTGTCTTTCGCAGTCACATAGTGGTATCATGGAATTTATTAATGTCTAGTATATTCTACAGATGATTACAGAATAATTATCAAAGTTTATCATTCAAGTTAGTCAAGAGACCCTGACAGTCTCCATCTATACTCAATGTCTCCGAAGTGAAACAAAGGCCATACAATTGACAGCGAATGGGACCACAATTTTCCTTAGAATCAATTAAACCATTGGCAATCCGGTACTATTGAAAAGATATGAATGTGTGTGCAAGAGAGCCAGAGTTGACAGCGAGAAAATTGAAACTTATTTCCCGCAGCATGGGGATCCAATATCTTTGCGGAGGAAAATGAATGATCTGCTTTGCTTCCCTCACCCTAGTCGTTCCCATTTGCACATTCCGAGTAGATTGAGTGTACATTGCTCGCCGTTTCCAAGGAGCATATGCTTCAACCTGGTAGTGTTGGAGAATCCACGCTAGCAAAAAAAAAAAAAGGTATGCGGAAAAGCATTTACCCGCGTTCAACGTGGAGCAAAACTTTGTTGCCTATCGCCATCGTTGCCGGTGCCTATAGTTGCGAGAGAAATTAACTTTTTTTTCATTCGTTGAATGAAGACTCTCGCCGTGAATGGTGATGTGAAACGACGCTGAAGTTGAGAAATGAGTCCACGGCGCGGGGCGGACGGGTAATAAATTGATTTCTGTCTGTACTCTTGTCGGGTAAGACGAGCATCAGAGGGGTTTTACGGGGCGAGGCGAGTTACCTGACAAGAATCAGGTTTCCAACGGTGTTGCCGCGCCCGGCTATCGTCAATCGGATCGCGTAGCGAGTAGCAAAAATGGATGCAATATACCGGAAATAGTTCTCCCGTTGGGAGCATGATTGAAAAGCCAAATTACAACAATCCCGGTTGTTGAATAAGAACGGTGCGGATTAATCATTCGATTCGAAATGAAAAGCCCTCAGACTTCGGTAATGGAGATTGAAAACCAATGGCATTTAATGAAGCATAAATGTCACTCAAGACCTGCTGTGATTAATATGCATTGTTTATTTTTCTGAATATCATCCAGTTATGAGCAAAGTTATGGGTGTAATTGACTTTCTCACAGCTCCATCCATCTCGAATTGGCTCGGACGGCAACTAGTCAACAAGCTGTCGGTAATAAATGTACCCAACACATGAAACAAAACAAGCTTCATTTCCATGATCCATGCTCCATGACGGTCGGACGATAGTGTAATTGGTTCTAGTCCTACTAGATTGTGTTCAGTGTATACTAGGGTGCTTCGTTTTGGAAAATGTGTTAGATTTCTTGTAGGTCACCCTCCAGTTTGATTCATAACCCCAAAATATGAGTCTGTGCATAATATGTTAAAAATTGATAAAGGTTACTGAGATCCAGCAAAATAAAATGTCGAGCTGCTCGGTGGTGCCCATCTCGGCGAAAAATCTAAGTGTGTAGATTTACTTGGGACCAATAGGCTAGTCAAGTAGTGAGCCAATTTCAAATCGATAGTTTCGTATTGATTGTTGGTTTGGTACTACTTCGGACATGTATTAGGACGTGCGCTGCTGGAGAATCCAACTCAGTTTCGTGATATTTGTGGCTGGTCTTGGCAGAAAATTCACGGTTGCGGTTGTATGACAAATTTTGTGACCAACAGTTCTTTGACACATGCGCTGCGTAGGCGCAGATATAGTACAAGGTAGCCAGTCACTTCAAAGAGCTTGACAATTTCTACTCATGGGTGCCAAACAGTGCCAATGAGTGTGCCCAACTGTGCTTTTGGCACACTGTGTGGAGTGACCAACCCCTTGGTTGTATCGAACGAGGCGAATCCATCTAACTGCCCGGAGCTAAGTCCTATCGAACGATATTGCGCTCTCATGTTCTGTCATGTCCTGGCGGTTTTTGGTACAAAAACAACGTTATTGTCTCTGTACCAATCCAACGTCGATCGCGCGTAATGGCATGATGCCAGGTCCGGCCAAAATAATGTCTCACCTCCGTGGGACCGCAGGAAGGGCAACAGACGCTTCTGGAGGCACTCGGTGCGGTAAATTTCGCTGTTGATGGTACCCATTGTGATGTTCCGGTTACTTAGTTTACCGCATTGGCATATGTCCTGCCAGAGCAAGTATTTTGTGGCGAATTTGTCCACTTTCTTCTTCCTTAAGTCTTCCGGAACATCAAACCGTGATTTGGCAACGTAGAACTCCAGCCCCGGTATCTGCTTTGCGTCTGCCTTGATGTAGGTTTCGTCATCCATAGCCACACACATCGGTTTCGTTTACCACTCTCGATACAGCTTCCTTGCACGGGATTTGGCCGCCGTGTTTTGTTGATCACGCCGGTTCGGTGCCTTCCGGACCTTTAATACACGAAGCCCAGCTCGTTTCATGGTTTGCTGAACGAACCAGGCGGAACACTTTGCCTTCAGAGCCGCGTCGCGAATCGAAAGGTTCGGATTACGCTTGAAATAATCCAACACCTTCCGGGCCTTCACAGGGTCAGCTGTCTTCGATTTTCTTCCACTTCCAGCCCGCCGCTCGGTCGTCTGGGACTCCTTAAACGATTTTACCACCCGAGACAGACACGGCGATTTTCTTCTTGTTTCGATGACATCTCAATAACCACTAAACCGATTGTTATGAAATTTTGCACATGTAAACAATTCACTCCAAACTAGTTATACTCAGATTTTCATCAATTTTTACCCACAGATAAAAAAGTTACACACGGATAAAAATGGTGCATTTTTTTTTCGAGTACAAGCCTTCTGTTGATTCGGTGGATGTTCTTTAAGGTCATTTAGTTACAGATGTAATCATGGTGTATAAAACCATTTTCAGGACATGCTGGTTCATTCGGGACAGAAGGCGTACAAGTGTGAAAACTGTGGAAAATATTTAAGGCAATCGACTTTAGATTCACGTTAGAACCCACTAAAGCTTTTCAATGAGAAGAATAATCCAACAACCCACATGCGAACTAATTCACTCGTCTGCAAGGTCTATCGAACGTAGTTTCATCATCCAACAGGACTGGCCAAACACGTCCAGATTTACTGTGCAGATCACGTGAAGGAGCACAATAATAACAAGCTAGATCTGCCAGGAAACGTTCACCTAACTACTTGGAGTTCAATTTGACGGCGTTTCGTGTCCTTGTGTGGGATCTGGATCATAACCATGACTGCTATGTGGATATTCCGCATCGGTTCCTTACAGTTTGCTATAGGATAGCGATTCCACGGTGGACTGTAAAATAAATATCATTCTTTGGAATGAATCCTGCTCCTGCTTTGCTCGATTTTGTAGAGTACTTTTTGCACCCTTTCAAATGTTCAATCGCCTCAAGCAATATTTAAAGATTTGCCTTGTCTTTGTCGTTCTTATCCCGAACCAACAGCTTCACCGACGGAATGCCCTCCTTACCGTCCTTCTCGATCTTCTTCTTGCTGGCCAGGAAAAAGATGGACTTTTCACACAGCACCGTAATCGTATCGGTCAGCTCGTATCCCAGCAGTCAGGCCAAAACATTCAAGCTGTCAGAAATACCGGGTTGCCAAATATACCATAACAGTCGTATTTTACAAAAAAATCGCAGCTTGCTATATGACCGCCACAATCGGCACACCTGCGGCACACTGAGAAAAATGTTGACCCAAGATTGGTGTGCGGAGTTACCTACCCCTTGGCACAGACTCATATTGTGGGTTTATGAATCAAACTGGAAGGTGGACTGCAATAAATCTAAACGTTTTTTTTTCCCAAAATGAAGCACCCTAGCGTATACCCTACAGTCAAGCAGGCTACTACTAATCTACTTCGAGTGGTGGGGAAAGGCATCAGCAATCTGAGTCGGAACGGAAAAAGAAGGTAGCCGGTGGCAGCCTGTAAGGACGAGTGTAATTAAATCAATCAAGTGGCATGAAAACGGCACAGCTCTCCCATCCCAATCGGGGTTTTCAGCTAAACGGATGTATCACAAACAGACAGACGGACGGTCCGCCAGACAGACACAAACCGGAAGAAAGAGCCGCAATGATGTGCGAACTTGATTGTACACAATTGTTCTGCTCCTAGCTACTGCCGGTGCCCGGACGGGACCGGCTGGTGGGAGTGTAAGTGATAATTTAATTATCTCCAAGTAGCTGAAGCGATGATTCCGAACTGTTTGCTCGAGCTTTGTATGTGAAAGGGATTTATAATTGAATTCGGTAGATGCTAGACTTTGCCGTATGGGTTCCAATTAAGACCCAGTCGGGTTCCATTTTTGAACTCATCTACCACGTTGTGCAGGACTAGAAAGTGAGGTTAGAAATGCATATTGAGGTTTCTTAATGCTAATGTTGGAGCAAGTTGTGGAGATGAAAAGATGTCACGGGTAATATAGACGGTATCAACTTGGTAATGTAAAAAGACCTGGGATGCATCCCACGATCAACAGTGATAGTGAGTAAAACCGAACCCCTTACCGGGCAACATATAAACAAACAACGACCGTCTCGAAAAGCAGTCATCAGTGTTTTTCTGGATCGAGCATACGATCAGGGGCGGGATGTGCTGTCAAATCGACTTACTGAAAATCCATCAATGAGATGTAAATATGTAAGGCTCAGGCGATGGATTAATTTTGAAGTTTAATTCAAAATTTTCATCATCCTTCCCCAGGACAATGGTTTTTCGATCCGGATCGTAAACAACGGTCTCGACGCGGTCCGTCGGTTGCGAAAGTGCAAAATTTAATACCCAACCATCCCTCGCGGGCCTTCCACGGAAGCCACAATCCCCAGACCGTCTTTTCCTCTTATTCCGCTCTTGCCACGTTCTGTTGTTATTTAACATTTCGAACCTGATACCTGTTGAGCTCCTGGGGAAGCACCCTTTTCCGAGCAATCTTTCGCAAGAAGAAGTGTAGCGACTTCTGCCACGCCGGTGAAACTTTTGCAACATTGCAACGGGAAGACACCAAACGGGGTTCGTCTTTAATTAAATTATCTCATATTTCAATGCAACGTGCCGGTCTCGGTTGCAGCGGTGTTGCTATGCAACGACGACGACGACGCCTACTAACAGTTGCTTCCGTGATTCTGTTAGCGCTGAAGACTTTAATTACTTCACGCCAAATTGAATTTGTTCGAAATGTTTTTCAAACTCAAGCAGCAACGTCACCTCCGGTGTCCGGGATTTAAATTGAATCGCTGAAAATCACGTTTCTCTGGCATTTCTGAATGAGGTGGTGGTGGTTCGCCGGGGGAGCCCGGACGCCATGCTGCCATGTCCTCTCTGCTGCAACGTCAGAGGCAGCTCAAGCGACTAAGAATACAATTTCCGTTCCCATCACGGACGGATGTGTCCGATATGGTGCGATTCGAAAATAGCTTCGAGCTGGGAAAAAGCGCTTCAAGTGGCCATTGAAAGTTTAAAGTTGCTTCAAGTTATGTGGTTTCTATCGACCAGTTTCCCCTTCCATTTCATTTACCGTCATCATTTCAGTTTGTAAGCACATGTGCCCTGAAAACACTACAAACAAAGCAAAACAAGCATTACGAGCAAACAGCCAGCCAGCCGATCACAAAAAAACAAAAACTTTTCCAGCTCAATGAATGGAAAAATTAGAGCATGCAAGGGGAAAGGCATTCATTACACTGTTCGTCGTTTTGATAGAGGGCACCTTTCTAAAAGAAAATGACACAAGGTTTTCCACTGATTGCTTCCAAATACAAAGCATATTAGAGCATATCCACGCCAAATAGCAAATCGGTTGGTCATGACTCTCTTCGATTTGAAACTCTTTGCACATATGTTGGTTGCTACTCAAGATGACATTTTCCATTGAAAGATTGAAATTTTTTTGCGGAATAATTTTTTATAAGGGCCTATGTAAAAAATTGGTTTTATTTTTTTTCAAAAAATCATAACTTCAAAACCGTAAATTTGAACAAAATGTCATCTGAGACGTATCTATAAAAAAAAAAATACACTGAGAGAAAAATCACTGTTAAATCCTGTTTCAAAGTTTAGTTGTGAATATTCACAAATTCGTTTTTTAAAATAATTATTAGTGAAGAAAGCTGAAGTTATTTTCTCAAACTGGGGTAGAGTGTTAGGTGGTAAAATGTGCTCAGGATGTGTTCGACGGTGTAGGGTACCCCGTAGATGATGCAGTTTCTGCGGAACGGCAGGCCACCATAGTTATAGTGGAGTTTGGTGTGCCCGGACCGAAGCCGCGAAATCACGCGTTGATCCCTCAGGTTGTCCTGTTCACTCCATGCTTAAGTTGACCCTTTTACTTTGTGGATGAAGGCAGTTCTGTTGCGAAACCACTCGGCATGATCCACCGTCTCACGTCCTGTAGGGGTACCTTGTCGGTGAGTCTGGCCCAAGCAACACATATCCATCAAAATAGGTTGTTGTAACTTGATTGTGACTGAAATAAGGTGCATTCAAGTAACCACAACTGTTATGTAACAAGTGTGTTGCTAGGGGGGACCCAATGTCCCGGTGGGTGTTTTGGTGCTTCCGAGGTGATCGCTTGAACGACGCTGTGTGAGTCGGTTAAGATAAATATCGGTTTGTTGGCTGGCGTCGTAGCCGCACGGAAGATCGCTGCAGCCTCGGCCGAGAAAACACCGAGCAATGTGGAGGAAGACTGCTGCTTTCCGCAGTACCGTCTCCGAAAATCCCGATACCTACTCCGTTTATCGATCGGGAGCCGTTGGTGTACCGGAGTACGCTGTCGGCATAGTTGCACCCAAGTAACTCGGCGACCGACCTGTGCAAAATCACGGATGTATCCCCTGCTTTGAAGCGGTTCTTGATCCGGTTGTCCAATTGGATTCGTGAAGAGTGCCAACTTTTCTCTCCATGCCAATGGATTTTGGCCACTGGGGGAGGTCGATGTCGGTGGCCGTGCGGAGGACTCTGTTCCCTTCGTCGAGGAAAAAGATCTTATTTTTTCCGGAGGTCTTGGCGGAAAAGGCGGCGGTTTTTGTGGCAATATTTGCATTTAAGCAGAACCGGAAGAAGACCCGCTTCGGCAACGCATATTCATCATTCGCTGCCAGACTGTTGAGCAGTTCAGTCGATTTTTATTCTCTCTCGTTTCGTTCGTTCGTTCGTTCGCAAATCGAATTAGTTCCGCGTTGTGTAGTGACGCTCTCGCTGACCCAGCCATGGGTAAGAAATCGCGGGGTAACGCGAGTGCCGGTTTACCGGGAAAACAGCCTTTCCCAGGAGACGGCGCGACCACCGAGCCAGCCTAGAAGAAGCAGAAGAAAACCCCATTGCCCGTCCCGACGGCCGTTGCGGACCCACAGCCGGAGCCTCCCGGAACTAAACGACCCAGACCTGAAGACAGCAGCGCCACCGCATCGGCAGCAAAAAAGCTGCTGAGCAACAATCCGTTCTCCGCCCTGCAGAACGGAGCCCAGCCGCAGTCGGACCCTGAGACGGTGCCTAAAAAAGTTAAGTTGCCACCCTTCTATGTGAAGGGCTTCCCTCCCGGGCTATGGGAGCAGCTGGATTTCTACATTAAGCAGGGCCTTCGCTGCACCATTCAACGGTGCACGGAAGGCTACAAACTGATGGTCCCGGCCGAAAAACACTTCAACGCAGTTCAGACCCTCTTGGACAGAATGAAGCTGGAGTACTTCTCCCACGACATCGAGGCCACCAAGCCGCTGAAAGTGGTGCTGCGCGGGCTCCACGACATGGACACCACCACCTTAATGGACGAGATTAAGGCGAACGGCCTCAAGCCGGTCGAAATCCACAAGATGACCCGCAGCAAGGCCATCAAGTATCGTGACCAGCTCTACCTGGTCCATCTGGAGAAGAACTCCACAACCGTGAAGGATCTCCAGACGACACGCACAGCCCAAGTAACCAAAAGTTCCGCATTCAACGATTAAAATCACTTCCAAGTTCCGTAAAGTTCAAATAAAGCTCCGACCGAACCTTCAAGTTTCATTAAGCTCAAATAAAGTTCCGACAGAACTTTCAAGTTCCATAAAGTTCGAATAAAGTTCCGACAGAACTTTCAAGTTCCATAAAGTTCAAATAAAGGTCCGACAGAACTTTCAAGTTCCATAAAGTTCAAATAAAGTTTCGACAGAACTTTCAAGCCACATGAAGCAATCCGCACATAACAAAATTTAATGTACGTAAATATTAAATGATCAGCGGCCCGAATAAATCATAATTCTTATATTTATGCAGTGCATCAACATTCTATTCAAACTTAAAAAAAAATAATTAAAAAGTTATTTCCTGGATTCGAACCCGCGTATTCGGCATGCGATCTACGAACGCTAACCACTGCGCCACAAATTCGTTGGAATAGAATGCGGGCAAACATCAATTTAAAATTCATCAAGGTGTTGTGTTTCGTATTCAAGTCAGTCAGCTGGCACTGAAAACTCCAACAGTAGGCGGGACAACAGCTCATTTTATTATATCTCAGATGATGCAGCGGTTCATGCTCAGGGCTCTCACGCAAAAGGACTGGGTTTAATTCTTCAAACAGCTCCAATTCTATTACTAATGCTGATAAATCAATACACATTAATAATAATACCTGCCTTTAGAAATAACTTTCATAAAAATGCGAACTGGTGTAGATAGGACAAAAACCTTTTTGAATTTATTTTCTGAAAGTTCCGTTCAAGTTCCGCCAGAAGCTGCTTAGAATGCTCTTCAATTATGATATCGGAACTTTCAAGTTCTTATCACGACTTAAAAATGAGGCTGCTTAGAATTCTATAGACCACCACCAACCAAGCTGCTTAAGCCACAAATAGCCTTTAATCAGAACTTTTAGTTACTTGGAACTGTTCAACATCGTAGTGAAGTGGGAGCGGTATAAGCCGACCCACCGTGGCGTCACTCAGTGCTCGAACTGCCTATTGTTCGGGCACGGCACCAGTAACTGCCGCATGGCCACCCGCTCCATCAAATGCGGCAAAACCACAAGATCCACGACTGCGACAGCATCTAGGAAGCCGCTCCCACATGCGCCAACTGCGGTGCCGCCCACAAGGCCACGAGTAAGGCCTGTCCGAAACGGGCCGAATATGCCGAGATCCGGAAGAAGGCCTCGTCCAACAACCAGCCCAGTCGCAAGAAGGTTCCGGAAAACAACGCGCAGAACTTTCCTCCGTTATCACCGGTCCAACCACGGCCAATTCCAGTGTTGCCGCCGCTCCCGCTCAACCAACAGTTGGCTGCTGCCCAGTCGGCTGCCGCTGCAGTACCCGGTCAAGCCTCCGGGCGATCGACGGATCCCCCTGCTCCGGGATTGGCCGGAACAACCGGCGAAGCTACAGACGATTCTCCGCTGTCAACGGATGAGATCGTCACACTGTTGGCGCAGGCCATCATCATCAAGCGCACCTGCGCTACAAGAACACAACAGGTCCAAGCTATCATCTCCTTCGTCGCTAATTATGGACCTTGAAGCCATAAAGATCGACAATTGGAACGCTCACTCCGTAGGGGCGAAAAACATTGAGCTTGCAGACTTCCTCCGCAAGCACGACATCGACGTGGGTCTTCTCACCGAGACCCACCTCAAGACCGGTGACAGCTTCTGGCTGCCCGACCACAGCATTGTCCGGCTTGATCGCACCAGCTCCAGGGGGGCGGTGTCGCGGTCATCATCAAGAAAGGCATCAAGTACTGCACCCTACCCCACTACCGCACTTCCATCATCGAAGCCGTCGGCGTAATGTACCGTTAGTAATGGTACAGCACAGCAGTTCAAGAACGACCTTGCCATCATAACCCGCACCAATGCCCGCTTCGTAATCGGAGGGGACATGAACGCCCTGCACGAGGCCTGGCGGAACTACCAGCAGAACCAGAACGGCCGCCTGCTATTCGACCATTCCCAGCATGGTCTCTATTCCGTCTGGTTTCCGGACGAACCAACCTTCACATCACCGGCGGGCAACCCATCGACGCTGGACCTGTTCTTGGCAAACACTGGATTAGCCAAGCCGGTTGCCGTCAACGACCTGAGTTCGGACCATCAACCGGTGCTGACCGAGCTAGGCTGCAACGTGGCCCCTGCACCGTGCCTGCGGAAGGACTACCATCGGGTCAACTGGGTCCAGTTTCGGCGCGTGGTCGACCGCCACATCGACGAGAACCCGCCGCTTGACACAGTGGAGGACATCGACCGGGCCCTGGAGGGTCTCCATCAAGCCATATCCGTGGCTGACGAAGAGTGCGTTCGGCGAGTTCCTGTGAGGGGTAAGTTTCAAGCAATTGATTCCCACACCAAACTCTCGATTCGGCTCAGAAATGTTCGTAGACGCCAGTTTCAGCGGACTGGGGATTGCAGCGTAAATACGAAATGGTCGATCTGAATCGGCAGATGGCTTCCAGAATGGTCTCAATCCGGAACGAGAGTTTCGGGTGGCTCGTTCAGAACCTGGACGACCGTTCCAGACCATTTTGGAAGGTTGCCAAGGTGCTGAAGTCTCACCCCAAGCCCATTCCACCACTTAGAGTCAATGACGAACGGCTTATCACCAACGAAGAGAAGGCCAATGCGATTGGGAAGCACATTGCCCAGTCGCATTTGCTTGGCTCCACAATCCCAAGTCCACTTGAGAACCAGGTTGCGCAGTGCGTCCAGACGTTAGATGCCTCCCCTTGTGCCGTCCCTCCTGAAGAACGGATAACAGAGGCTGGCTGCCATCCTCAACAGATGCTTGGAGCTGCACTACTTTCCAAGAATCTGACAAAAATCATCCCGATCCGCAAACCTGGGAAAGACCCTTCACTACCGTCAAGCTACAGACCCATTAGCCTGCTCTCAGTGCTGAGCAAGCTATTCGAAAAATTGATCCTCAGCCGACTGAACAAGTTTGTGGAGGAACATGACATTCTTCGTCCGGAACAGTTCGGGTTCCGTAAGGGGCATTCCACCAATCATCAGCTAGTGCGGGTGATGAATAACATCCGAAGTAACAAAGCTGTATCCAAGTCCACAGCCATGGCCTTGTTAGACGTCGAAAAGACGTTTGACAATGTCTGGCACGACGGACTTATATACAAGCTTGGTAACTCCAACTTTCCACCATACCTTGTGAAAATCACCCGTAACTACCTCCAGTAAAGGTCGTTCAGGGTGTCGTTGAATAGTTCCCTTTCGGGACAATTTCCGATCCCAGCAGGAGGAAGGGAGTCTGCTGGGACCACTGCTTTACAGCATCTACACGTCGGACATCCCTCCTCTAGGAGACGGTTGCGTGTTCTTTCTGTTTGCAGATGACACCGCGATAGCCGTCAAGGGTAGGATGCCTCGTGAAATTACGAACAAGCTCCAACGATGCCTTGACACCTTTACTGATTATGCCACCACGTGGAAAATCAAAATCAACGCCTCGAAAACCCAAGCGATCATGTTCCTTCACAGACAATCATTAAAACTTAAACCGTCTCCCTCCTGTACCGTAATAATGGATGGTACAAGGGTCGAGTGGTCCACTGATGTTACTTATCTCGGGATGTTGTTCGATGAGAAGCTCCTGTTCCGCTCGCACATAGAGAAAACCCTAGTTAAGTGCTCCGCCTTGGTTAGGTGTTTGTATCCGCTCATTTGCCGCAGATCTCGCCTCTCAAGGCAAAACAAACTGGCAGTCTACAAACAGATCATAGCCCCCGCGATCTTCTATGCCGCCCCGGTGTGGGAATCGTGTGCTCAGACCCACAGGAACAAAATTCAGGTTGCACAGAATAGAGTGTTGAGCATGATCCTAGTTCGTCCATTCGACACAAGAATAGCAGACCTCCATCAAGAGGCAGAAATTCCCAAAGTAGATTCCAAAATTGAGGATATGACAACCAAATTTATCCAAAAATTCAATCTTTCTGAACATGCTTTGATAAGCAATTGGTACATAGTAGGTTAAGTGTATATAGTAGAGTAGGTAAGTTTTAAGCTGTAAATAGTAGTATTAAGTAGTTTCTCTTCAAATTCTAAAAACAAAACAAACCAATCCCACCAAGGTGGTCGACCGTGTACTAAGTCTAGGACTAATTTTGCCCATACCTAAAGATGAAGAAAGCAATTAAATCACTTAGAAAAATGTATATGGTAATCATCCAAGTTGAACTGTATTGGGCGGACTACTTTCGGAGAATAAAAACACCGGAATTAACGAATTCTAAACCGCGTACTTTATTCGTGTCTTATCTTACAGAGATCTGAATTTGGAATGAATGAAAACAGCGCTTGGCGCGCAAAAGAAAAAAAATAGCATTGGGCGTTAAAAACAAAATACATCGAGTACACACTGAGAAATTGTATACCTTATCATCCCTGCTCAATTTCTGATAGTTGAGAGGTTAAGTTCCCCCCGCAATCGACAGAATGGCCCACCTGGTAGTGACTTCGTCATGATGTCTGCTACTTGCCGCTCCGTCGGAATGTACTCCATTCGTATGCGTCCCTGCTGAATCATGCTTCTGATGTAGTGCAACTTCACGTCAACATGCTTCAGCCTACCGTGGTCCTTTTGATCTTCCACCACCTTTATGGTAGACTGGTTGTCCTCAAAGAAAGTTACAGGAACAGCAAACTTGTAACCTACTTCCTCCAGAAGACGGATCAGCCACACTCCTTCACAAACCGCTGTGCTGAGCGCGACCAGTTCAGCTTCAGTGGATGACAACGAAACAGTTTGTTGCTTTCTGGTCAACCAAGTCGTCACGCAGCCGAACACTTTAAACACGTAACCCGTCACCGAACGCCGGTCGATGACACTGTTCGCCTAATCCGCATCGCAGTAAGCCGCAACAATATCCACATTGTTATCACCTCTGTACTCCAGTCCTATGTCAACAGTACCCTTAATGTACCGTAGAAGCCGCTTCAAATGTGTCCAGTGCTCCTCAGTCGGACAACTCTGGAACTGACTGTAATAGTTGACTGAAGCGCAAAGATCTGGACGAGTTGTTAAGGTTACGTACATTAAACAACCAATTAGCTCCCTGTACGGTTTCGATGTGCGCTGCGACTCTTCTCCTTTCTGGAGTTTCAGGCGACACTCCATCGGTACCTTGCTTGGTTTGCAATCTGCCATGTTGAATCGATTCAACAAACCTTCGAGGTACCTGCGCTGACTAATGCACATGATCCGCTTTTCGACGTCTCTTTCAATCCGCATACCCAAGAAACTGGAAACTTCGCCAATATCGGTCATGTCAAACTCCTTAGAAAGACAAGCTTTGATGATTTGAATCTCCTTCAGGTTGCTTCCAATGACCAGAATGTCATCCACGTATAGGATCAGGTAGATCTTCCGCTCCTTCTCACCTCGCCAATACAGACACTGGTCACTGCTGCTCCTCTTGAACCTTAGCCTAGCAATGAATCGATGGAAGCGATCATTCCAAGCTTTCGACGCCTGCTTGAGGCCGTACAGTGACTTATGTAGCCGACAGACCAAATCTGCTCCTTCCGCAAAACCCTCCGGTTGTGAGATGTAGATTTCCTCACTCAGATCGCCATTGAGGAAGGCCGTGCGAACGTCCATTTGGTGAACGAACATTCGCTCTTGATTAGCCACAGCCAACATAGTTCGCAACGTGTCCAGTTTAACTACCGGTGAGTAGGTTTCCGTGTAATCAAAACCATACCGCTGGCTGAAACCCCTCGCAACAAGCCGAGCCTTATATCGATCTGGACCACCTCCTTCGCCTGGCTTTACCCGGAACACCCACTTGCACGAAATCGGCACTCGACCTTTCGGTAGCTTCACCAGTGTCCAGGTTTTATTCCGCTGCAAAGAATCCATCTCGTCCTGTATTGCCGCTTGCCACTTCAGCCAATCCGGCCTCTTCTTCAATTCCGCGATGCTTCCCGGTAAGTTCTCGACATACTCCATTGCACCTAGAGCCACACCAGCAAACATCATGTCGTAGTCCTTCGCCCACACTGGGGGCTTCGAGATGCGCCCCGAAGATGTCACACCAGTTGTCTCACCACCACTTGCTTCCTCAAGAGTATCATCACCTTCTTCCGCCAGAGTTTCATCGCATGAATCAAACACTTCGGACGCTTCTTCCCGATCAAACTCGTTCTCACATTGTTCGTTTTTACACACTTCTTGTTGTCCATGTCCATTTACACCTTCTTCGTCGGAGTCCCCTTCATCCTCAACGTCCGCAATCACTGAGGGGCCGATGACTCTTTCAGTCCACTTAATGTCTTTCATAAAATCACTTGCCCTCATTTTCGATATCTCGTCAATAATCACATCCCGAACAGTCACGATTCTCTGCTCCTCGGGATTCCAAACTCGATATCCGTTCGTTCCATATCCCACGAAGACACCTTTCCAACTCTTCTCGTCGAGCTTTCGTCGCTTTTCTTTTGGAATGTGGCAGTAGGCCATGGATCCAAACACTCGCAACTTTGACACATCAGGCTTTCTTCCCTTGAACAGTTCATACGGTGTCAGTCTCTGACCGATAGCGCTGGCCGGACTCCTATTCGCCAAGAACGCAGCAGTTTGGACCGCCTCTCCCCAGAAATCGCGGTTGATTCCGGAATCGAACATCATTGAACGAGCCTTCTCAACTAACGTACGGTTCATCCGTTCGCTAGTGCCGTTTTGCTCAGGGCAGTAGGGCACAGTGAATTCCATTTTGATACCCTTTCGCTGGCAAAACGATCGCATTTCCTTGCAGGTATACTCCCCGCCGTTGTCGGAACGAAAACGGGAAATTTTCGCACCAAACTTCGCTGTCATCTGCGCTTCGTATTCCTCAAACCGCCGAACCACCTCGTCTTTCGAATGGATTAGATATACCACCGTGAACCTGGACCAATCGTCGATGAAAGTGACGAAATACTTATGGCCATTCCTTCCTGTCGGCGTAACTGGCCCGCAGACGTCGGAGTGTACGAGCTCCAGTACCCGACTCGACCGCCGCTCTTCTTGCAGCGTGAACGGATTTCTCGTTTGTTTAGCTGCTACGCACGCCTCACAAATCACCATAGATTTATCGCTACCGCTTTCTTTCAGGTTATTCACCATTCCATTCTTGATGAGGCACGACAAATTGCGCTCCCCGAGGTGTCCATAACGACGATGCCACAACTCTGTCGCTTTACTAATCTGACCCGAGAAATAAACGGAACTGCACTCAGCTTTTGCTGCGTAAAAGTTGAGTTCGTAGAGCTTATCACGCCTCTGGCCGGTGGCAACTACCTTCGACCCTCGCTGGATTTCAACTCTACCGTCCTCGAACACGACTCGCATACCTGCAGCTTCGATCTTGCTAATGGAAAACAAATTACAGCGCGCTTCCGGGATAAAAACCGCTCCTGCCACCGTCGCTTTGACAGTTTTTCCACCAACCACCGCCAACACCGGAACATCACCAGCGTACTTCGCAGTTACCCACTCTCCACTCTTTGCAACGGCGATCCGCATCGGCTGCTTCAACGGAACGAGCTTCGAAAATAATCGCCGATCATTGCAAATGTGCTCCGTGGCACCGGAGTCGATGAACCACTGGATCTTGCTCTGGTTGCTTGACATTTTGTCACTGGTCAGAAACATCACACCGTCATCGTCCTTTTCAGCCACCTGCGCTTTTCCGGAATACTTGTTCTCGGTCTTCTTCTTATTCGGGCAGTCACTCGCCTTGTGGCCTTCCTTCTGACAGCTGAAGCATTTGAAGATCTTCTTCTTCTTCGCTGGTCTCCGCTGCGCACCGCCAGAGAAAGCCGCTTCACTTTTCACATTGCCATTAACACCGCCACTTGTCGCCGTTGTGCTCTTCCGTTTAATTTCCTCGTCGAGCAGCCGGCACTTCACAAAGTCCATTGTAAGATGCTCCTCCGGCTGCGACTCGATCGAGGTCACCACCGCTTCGTACTCGGATCCCAACGACAACAGCAGTCGGCAAACAACATCAATATCATCCATCGTGCCACCAGCGTTACGATACAGACGAATCAAACGATCGAATCTGATGAAATGATCCTGCAACGAACCTCCCGTGTACCGAAGATCGTGCATCTCGCGATTCAAGTGTAGCCGCTTCGCAACGCTCTTCCGCTCAAAAATCCTCACCAGCGCATCCCACATCTGCTTGGGAGTTTCACGTCCTTGAAGGTGCTCCAGCTGGTCATCGTGTATACGTGATACTATCAACGATTTGCATTTTCGATCCCGCTTCTGGCGCTTTTCCAATGCCTTGGATTTCGTGAGTCTAACCTCCGTCGAATCGCCCGGCTCGACCTTGAGCTCCGCCACATCGCCCACTTCCGTTTCGATGCACTCCACCAACTCATGCTCTTCCAGCAAGGTGAGCATCCGGAATTTCCACGCGACAAAGTTCGACCCGTCGAAAATGGCGACACGAATGGTTTCCTCCCGTTCCAAGCTCATTTTTCCGCACTTACGACCGAAAAACACTTCACTCGACCAAAACACAACCAGGAATCGTTCCTGGGCCCATAACCTATTGGGCGGACTACTTTCGGAGAATAAAAACACCGGAATTAACGAATTCTAAACCGCGTACTTTATTCGTGTCTTATCTTACAGAGATCTGAATTTGGAATGAATGAAAACAGCGCTTGGCGCGCAAAAGAAAAAAAAATAGCATTGGGCGTTAAAAACAAAATACATCGAGTACACACTGAGAAATTGTATACCTTATCAAACTGAAATAAAGATCATTTAAAGTAAAGACCCGCGGCGTCTGCTGGAGTGGATGGCAGGAGACCAGATATTATGTGGATGTAGCTGTTGTAGACCGGTGCTAGGGCTCTAACCAGCTTCTCGGAGACAATACAAGTAATTTCCGTCCCCTAAAGGAACCTACTGTCGATTATGGCTCCCGCCACCCGGAACCGAAAATCGCGGTTGTTGGATCGGTGAGGCCGAGAGATCGCTATAACGAGGTTGAGTCTACTGAGGCAGTCCTTTTTGACCTGTTGGGAATGCTGGTCGAAGGAGAGCGTTCGGTCGATCAGTACGCCAAGAACGCGAACTGTTTTCCTGGTTGGAATGGCTTGGTCGTGGATCGTAACTGGAGTGCTATTGACTCGATGATGAGATGGACATACGTGGCATCGGATGCTCTTCCTGGCGGACAGCTGAAAACCCATCGATTCGATACGTTTGACGACGGTAGAGACTGCCGCTTGCGCTTGCCGTAGGATTCGGATATAAGTGGGACCGGTGGCCACAATCAGCACATCGTCAGCGTAATCAAATATGTAAATGCGCCTAGGTAGCCGGTCAAATACCCCGTTTATTGCCACCAGAAACAAGGTGACTGCGATAACGGAGCCTGTTCCTCACCAATACACGGAACGACCGGTTGGTCAAGAAGTTTCGTATGAAATACGCCCATATGCCCCATCAAGCCCCAGTTCGTAAGTTTTGGCGTCCACGTTCGGTTGAAGGCCTTGGAGATGTCCAATGAGATGATTTCAACGTGGTGTTCCTGGTCGTAAGCTTCCTTGAGGACGTCCCCCAAAGTGGTAGAGTACGTGGAGGTACCGAAACCTTGTCGAAAGGCATGTTGTCGGTGGTCGAGCAAGCTGTTGGTCTCAAGGAACATCTTGAGTGGACGGATGCAGGATGTGAGAGCGATCAGCCGACGAGACTCTCGTTCCACAGCGTCGGGTAGGTATCCGATACCCAGAGTTGGTTGAGCTTCTCAAGCATGCAACACTTGCCCTCAACTACAATGGATAGTAAGGAACAGCTACGGAGAAAACGAAAAATAATGTGGAGAAGATATCCTGAAGAAAGAAGATGGTAAACAGAGAAGACGATGAATATATAGAAGAATTAGAGATGAAATTTATGGAGAAGATGTGGAAAAACAAGAGATGAGCAAGTAGAAGATGATCAAGAACGAGACATAACGAGCAAACGATAAGAAAAACTAAGCGAAATTGTAAATTGTACTATAAACACTAATACTCACCCTCCCATCACTCTAAACACAGCCACAAACTCTCAAACGAAATTGCTTCAATGCTCCATAACTTTTTAAATTATTTGATAATAGAACTGATGTGTTTTGAATTTCATCCTTCTAGTGAAAGAGTGTTCATAAAGTTTTGCTGGTTTATGAAACATATAAATGAATGTCTCAAAAGGAAATTTAAGGAATCCATGACTGGTTGAAAATTTCTCCGTATCATTATACATTTGTTTAAGTTTGTTAAATTTAATTGTGCAATGAAATTCTTCTATTATTTGTAAATTATCACGCAGTGATTAATATCCTTCCTCCTTCAGTAATAAACAACTTAAAATGTTCCTAGTCCAAGACTTAAAGAATTTTCTAACATTTCGAGTTTTCGGAAGTTCAATCTGAAGTTCCTTTACATTATAGAGTAATAGCATAGAAGTAACTGTAATAGTAACAGTAATAGTAAGGTAATAGTGTACTCGAAAAAAAGTGAGACAAATTGATTAGTTTGTAACTTTTTAGCGTGTGATAAAATTTGATGAAATTTTGACTGAAAATAATCAAGAGTGTAATGTTTACGGTGGCAGCATTTCATCACAATCCGTCAGATTTCTGTCGACTAACAGAGTTTCTCCATAGAAGTTCCTATCAACTTAATTATTTTTGCCCAATATTTGAAACACAAGTCGCTTAAAGCCCAACCAGAAAACAACAACGGGCTCCAAACGGACAAGTTGATCTAACCTCATTATCATCGGAGCATGGTCTCCTCTCACCCGCTGCAAGCAGCCACTAACTGAATCAGTTCAGTAGTGCTGACGGACGGGAGACTATTCGAACCGAAACCACTTTACGCCTCCACGTCACGCCGCGCCAAAATCGACGAGAAAGAAGAAATTAGGTCGACAGCTGGCTGCCAAGTAAGAACCCAATTTCCGCTGTTATTCTATTGCTTCATCATCACCGTTGGCCATGCCGTGAGTTGTTTTATTATTGCATGATGAGGGCAGACAGCCGCATAAACGGCCGAAGCTATACAAACTATGGGGTCGCTTGGTCGTTTGTTGGATCGTTGAAGGGAATCGCCCCGTAGCCTACTACCACGTCTTCGCTTCTTACCGGGGTGAGTGAGCAGCTGTCAAATTGTCAATGTTCAACACAGGATTGAAACTAATAACATGCTGTCAGATGAATATTCATGTCAATCCAAACATCAAAGCGCAACCACAAGTCAAAGTTTTGCCGAAGAAGTATGCAGCAAGCTGGATTCAATCAGCAACATTGAATGAAATTAGAAAAGTGCATCCTAAGATCGTACCGGTTATTAAGTTCTAAAACTGTGCAAATTTAACTCAATTTCGCCTGAGCTCGTTCGCAAAGGGAGAACCTATCACACTTCCACATGAGAACGGAAGCACGAAGCTGCTGGTAACATAATATTTGCATGCACAATGGGGCTGCCGAGAGCAAGCTCAGTTAGCCAGTTAGTGGTTTCCAAGGGGAAATAAACTAGCTGTTAGCAGCTGGGACTCGTTTGATCTCACCTGCATCCCATAAGGCAAGAAGTCTTGGGAAGAAGAGTTTCCCGGTACAGAGCAAGTTGCAAATTGAATCATCCGCATTCTGATTTTTCGTTTGCACTGATTTGAAATGTCACACTCTCTGGACGAGAAACGGGATCGATGACAAAAGTTTAAAATCAAATTAGGTAGCTCTCTTCATCGTCGGTGTTGGCCGTCGTTAAATTGGATTATAACTTTACGAACACCTACTGTGAAGGAGTAAAAGAAGGATTTTTTTTTTCATTTTAACATACTAAAGTGAACCTCTTCACAAGGAAAGTCACGTCCTACCAATGGAATTCCATACCAAGAATGGCTACTTCGATTTCCATTTATTGTCCGTCGTAAAAGAAGAATGCTCGGTCAGCATCCTTTTCATGGTTTGCTTTTCGGTAAGAAGGAATCTCATAATTTCGTACCGGTTGAGTTGAGGTCTTACTTGTGCCGAACAATCAAAGAGTGAACACCCCCGTCAAAAAGCAACCCGAAACCGCATTCTGGCAGATTAACCTCCAAGCAGATACCTATCGTCTTTGTTTGCCACAAAGGAAAGTGGATACAATCGTGTCCACCCCCTTTGGTTCGGACAAGTTTGCACTCTCCAGCACGAACTCATTAGCCTATTCATTATTTGACGGGAGTTTCTGCGGTGCTCGTTGAGTAGGGGAGCTGTGGGTTTGACGGACAGTTTGTTGTTTGGTGGTCAGACTTTTGAATAATTGATTCCTTAATTTAGGGCATTTAATGCATGTCATAACATTCGCCCTTGCATGAGAACTGCCAAATGGAAAATTTGCACAGAACTAAAACAAAATTGCTTGCTAAGATTTTATTACTCTAAACCAATAAAACTCCTCCACAAATATGCACTATTCTATATCTAGTTCACTTCTGCATTGTTTGCATCATATCAGATCTTGGCCACTTCACAGGACACACCCGGAACATGAACGGTTGTGGCTAATGTGTTACTAGCTCCTTAATATGACCACTAATGGTCGTGTTCTTGATTGCTCCTGTGACGCATGATGAGTTTTGGCATATATTAACTACGAGAGAGTGTGGCCAATGTGGCCCTGTCCACATACCCGCACTTCCCCTAATTTTAACTAGCCACTAGAAAGAAACCCCACGAATGACAAGTCACGTCATGGGGATGTAACTACTTTGGGAAAAATAGCTTATATAATAAAGTTTCGAACGGAGATAGGATGTATCATCCATCACCAGTTGAGACGTAATCTGAACCCTCCGAATCTCGCTGAAAACCTATTTGCATTCCTGATTGAAATGAATGTCAAAGTTGAAGGACATATTTTAATAATTTCAATACACAGCCACTGAGATCAACCTAAATTTGAGTACAGTTTACTCATAAATCGCAAAAAGTGAATGAATTTACCTCATGTTTTTCTGTGAATGAGGATAATTGACATTCGACTCTATCTGCGATGCAGGAAACATTTTGTTTTGCTGTGTTTAGCTGCACTTACGCTGAGTAGATAGAAAGAAGATTGATGACAATTCCGAAGATATCCTGCAAAAAGATGCGAAAAATGTTTTCGAATATTCATTCGCTAGTGTGAGATTTTTCAAGCATCTAGAATTGAGATTAAAATGTGTCACCCCCCTCGAGTATTTGTTGGTACTATAATTGGTTTTATGATTCAATTAATCTGCAATCTCTGTCGAAATCGTCTGCACCATTGTTACCTCCCAGGCCGCTCCGAAGGGAATTCTCTCAGGAAGGATATTCGCAGAGCACGGGGTCGTTTATTCTTGAACACTGTTACGCAACTTCAACCTTGGCAGGAGCCACACAATTGTCGGTGGACAGTTCCTGAACGAATAGCAACCAATCAATTTTTAGAAACTAGGTGGAGATGATCCAAAGTAGCGGTTCTAAAAGCGGACCAAAAAGAGCGAGGCTTGTATACCCCTTTGTGGGCACGAGAATCGAGAACAAAGAAAGAAGGAACTTAGGGAGTGCTTTCTGAAGTAATAGTAGCCGACAAATATGTTTACATGCTAGATTTATTCGTCCCACAATGGGCTCTAGAGAGAGTTTTTAGAGAGACATTCGGGTGTACTTGTGCTTTTTTTTTGATGACGATAATCTACGTTGGCATGCATAGACGATGGCGGACGAAACGATGAGCGGGCCTTCCCAGGGCAACTTGCCGTTGTCCGGCCGATCCGGGGTCGGTTCAATCAGTGGTGGTGAACGGGGGATGCATACCGTAGGACTAGCGGCACCAGTTTGACACCAGCTGGCAGAGGGCGTCTCGTCTGACCACCGGGGAGCCTAGCCTGGTTCCACAACACCGTCTTCGTTGCTACCACTGGTTGAATCTGGGCACGTGGTACGATGACTTGTTGAAAACGGCCGAGCGGTGCTCGAAAATCAACCTTTTGTGGAGATCCACTCAAGCTTCGTCTGAACACCAACGTGCTTTGGGCGTCAATCCGTGATCGACGGATGAAACTTCCGCAATTCTGGCCTATTCTGTGAAGAAATATTCTGCAGGAATCGATCCCGAAGGGGGGGCAAGAAAAGGCCCGACTACGGACCTTTTCTTACATGTTCGCACTTTTCGTACCGTGTATCGACGGCTTAAGCGTTCGGACGATAATCCGTTTTCAACACTGTTCACTAAACACAGCCTACTTTTAACGTGTTCGAGGCTTTCTGCTCACTCACACGAAGCACTTCTCTATTGTAGGGCTTACAACGTTAATTTTACAACCGACGCGCACTTCCACTCTCTTCAGTGGTCACCGCCATCGGTCATCTATTATATATTTTTTTGCTTCTATAGTTCGAAGACCCGAAGTTTGTAAACCAGACTTCGTAACAGTTGGCAACCATTCCGACCAGGATGTCGATTAATGCTAAACCGTTTGGAGTCCGGACTCAAACCGCTGTCAATAAACGACAAAGGTGAAATGCGTAACGGGTGCTTTTTGAACGGACAGAGGAGTTTCGGCCACCAGTAAGGCTGTCCAATATTTTAATGGGATTTGGGAATTGGTCTAAGGTGCTCACTGGCAGGAGGGCCAATTGAGATGAGGAAACTTGTGGAGGAGCCCACAAGTAACTATTAGGAACCACTGGTTACACCATCTCCCGTTGAAATCGTCTGGAACCTTCATTGACAGCATCTGAAATCTGCACCGAATCGTCTAAAACCTACTCCATCACAAACATTAATTTGCTGAGATTCAGCCAACACATATTATTTTGCTGAGATATCAAGTAACAAACACATATTTTGCAGAGATATCAGCAAAAATAAATTCTGAGGTAATCCACTGTTGGAGATTTTACCGAGCTAGATTAAGTGTGTATTCCGTTGAAATTGTCTGGAAACAATGTAAAAATTGCATGGAATCTCTTGGAACTTTTGACAGCATCTGAAATCTCCACCGATATCGTATGGAACCTTATCCATCACAATCGTGTGGAATCTCTGTCAAAATCGTCTGGATCCTTCTTCGTTGGTTTCAATCAAGGATCAAGGTTTCCAGCCTCGGCCACGGTTATAAGAATGAATGGTGCAGCTTTTACGGCTGCTGCTGCTTCCAATCCTGCTGCTGTTCCTGATCGTGAGCAAACTCTGTAGAACAAGTCGGAACAGCATCTAAAATCTCATTCAGTAGTAGGTTAGATTTCAATCACCGGAGCAAAACCGGTTGACTCATCTTTTGACAACTCCATACTATAGTCGCTATATTCCTCGCTATATTCATAGTCTGGCGGATAGAATCTCGGGAACCAATTGAGCTGTCAAATAGCGGAACCAATCGAGCAAATCACGACCAACAACAGAAAAGAGCACATCAGCTATTGCGAACAAAACTTCGGCAACCCCTTTCTCGTGACTCAAGGCTCGCCTACGTAAACTAACACCATCTTTGGGTTGGTGAAAGTTTCCCCTATCCGATGATGCCGGTAATTTGCGTTCGATTGGCGAGGAAAGAATAATCCACGTTTTGTTTATAAAAGTTCATAGTACCTTTTCTATGAATATAGCGACTATACTCCATACAGCAGGCAAAAACGAGTGCGATCTACCCTAAGAGGAAGAGGTAACAATTGGCTTCTTCCTCTTTTATTTCTATCTCTATCTCTATATTTATCTATCTTTATCTCTATCTGACGCACATGAAATCGGCCAATCAGGAGCTGGTTCACGTTTGACAGAAAAGTGATTCATTTTCGCCCCCGTATGGACGAGTGCACCGATGGATTTGAGTTCACTCACTCGAGAAAAAGTGACACAAATGTTCATTATTAATTATTCATGAACATTTACTGTTCATGATTAGTAAACATTGCCCGCAGCTTGTGTCACTTTTTCTCGAGTGAGTGAACTCAAATTCATCGGTGCACTCATCCATTGTTGCATCTTCTCTTAGTCTTTATCTATCTCTATCTCTATCTTACGCACATGAAGTCGGCCAATCAGGAGCTGGTTCACGTTTGACAGAAAAGTGGTTCATTTTAGCCTCCGTATTGTCACCTCTTCTCTTAGGATCTACCCTATTAGGTTCTGCAGCGTGACGTCACAAATGAACTCAGTGTTAAACGGCTGAACCTTTTTGACAGTTCAGTGGTACTGTTTACAAGCACTTAGTCGTTTTTTAGAAAAAAAATTTCTAAAGTTTCTGAATTTTAACTTGAAAGTTGTCGAGGAACAGCGCGTTGCAAGGATGTTGCTCGTGAACATTGCTGAAATGCTGTGTACATCTCACTGCAGTCTGAAAAATTATCGAGAAAATCCACCCAAGAAAAAAAATCGACTAAGTCCATGTAAACAGTACCACTGAACTGTCATCAGATTGAGGTTAACCCCGACGGTGCAAAACCTAATTAGGTTCTGCAGCGTGACGTCACGAATGAACTCAGTGTTAATCGGCTGAACTTTTTTGACAGTTCAGTGGTACTGTTTACAAGCACTTAGTCGTTTTTTCGAAAAATATATATTTTAAAATTTCCGTATTTTAACTTGAAAATTTTCGAGAAACAGCGCATTGCAAGGATGTTGCTCGTGAACATTGCAGAAATGTGGTTTACATCTCACTGCAGTCTGAAAAATTATCGAGAAAATCCACCCAAGAAAAAATCGGCTAAGTCTACGTAAACAGTACCACTAAACTGTCATCAGATTGAGGTTAACCCCGACGGTGAGGAAGAGAAGACAATGGACGAGTGCACGGATGCATTTGAGTTCACTCACTCGGCAAAAAGTGACACAACAGCGGGGCCATGTTTACTAAAAATGAACACATGAATAATACTCACGTAACATTTGAAACGGGTCTATCAACTTTTGTAAATAATTTGTTAGGTCCTTTTCACGAGAACCGAAGTACACCCACGCAAACCACTGACTACTCCAGAACAATACACTATCCTTCATTTTTTTTTCTGTTTTAAACGTGTCGAAATCAATTTTTCTAATTGATGAATTTACGTTACGGTCAACCAGCAGATGGAAATGATGTGAAAATGATAATGACGTTTTGCTACCTGTCAAATCGTATGAATTTTTTTTAGTACATCATCACTTTTGTGGTTTCGGATATCAAACCTAGGTGTCGCATGCACTTGTGCAGTTTCGCGTAAATTCATCAATTCTAATCTAAAAATCTGTGACTCTCGGTAGGAAAAGTGAAACATCGGTAGTTTTGAACCTTTCATCTGTGAATCGGTAGGCACCCCGAAATTCGGTAGGTCTGGCCACCCTGGCCTGATGGTCGGGCGAACGTATAGAAACTCGAGAACTTTTACAACAGGGAATCTAATTTCTTGTATTTTGACAGCCGACTGCGTCGCCTATAATGAAATAGTTTTTGCACGGTCGTTTCCGCCTGGGACGGACTTGACAATTCAGTGCCAACATTTCAAAGGGGCGTGATTGCTTTTGTAAACAATGGCTTTAGCCTTCGATTTCTCGCAAATAAAAGCCCACCCTTCCAAATTACCAATGCTGGCTAGTACAGGAAACATTTCTCTACCTGCTGGTGTCATTCATTTTTATGAGTGAGCTTTCATTCGCGAGAAATCGACGACTAAAATCATTGTTTACAAATCCAATTACGCCCCTTTGAAATGTTGGCACTGAATTAATTATATGATTTGAATAGTAGCTATACTGAAGATCCGAGAGATGTCACCCCTTCATTAGTAGGAGTATCATTTTTGCAGTACGGAGAATATCAGAAATTCCACGATTTGTGACTAAACATGCTTTCACAGAAGGAAACAAATTAACGAGTTTTTACCTTATCACCATAGTAATGTACTCGTGCAATTTTTGTGCATCTAAAACTGCTCATAAAGAAGATAATGAATAAAAAATGAAAATTTCCATGCATTTCCAAATGGTTTCCCACCATTCCCATACATTCGAAAGTAACTGGCCCTCTGGATGTGGATGATGTCAAAAACAACAAAACATTATTAATTGATGAATTTAAGCAAAGGTAAAACTGGCCATGTGACACCTAGTTTTCAGATTTGAAATTACAAAACTGATGATGTACTAAAAAATATTCCATACGATTTGACAGGCAGCAAAACGTCATTATCATTTTTCACATCATTTCCATCTGCTGGTCGTTCGTCACTTAAATTCATCTACCCGAGCGATTTCGAGCCAATTTGCTGTCAAATCCGAACCAGTTTCTGATAAAGCCCTCTAGTTAAAGTATGGACGACTGTCACCACAAAACTGAAAAAAAGCTGCTCGAATCCAGCAAAGCGGTGCATTTTGACGGTTCGATTCTGGGGGTAAGACAGCTATCAATCATGAGTAAAATCGGAGTTAATTTTGAGTAACTCTGAGTAACTCGTGTTGCTCAATACCTTATTCACATAGCAACCTGATTGTTATATTGAAAACAATGTTGATACCGATGCTGTCAAGCAAAGTAAGTTGACGTGCTTTCCAGTTTTCAATGATGAATCTCGATGTATGTATTAATTAAAAAAGGAAAATGATAAACTATAATCTATAATCTTTAATATTTCAGAGATATAACTTTCGACTGTATGGGTGTTTTATGCATGTTAGTTGGTAGAAGCAGAATGTGTGTAACAGTTTATATGGACAAAGGACTATATCCTGGGTGGTAGAATCTAAAAAAGTGCCAACAAACTCCCAATCCATGAAGTGGGATGAGGAGAAGATGAACGTCGTAGATGGCCACCTAGATAAGCCACCATTGCCTTATACTGTATGAAACTAATGTTCTGCTCGACAACGACTCAGCAGCATGAAACTCTACGAACTGTGTCGCACAGTCGGTGCACTACCGGGAAAACTGGAGGGACTTCGTGTACTCAAGCTTTCAAATGAATTAAAACCCGGAGTGGATCAACTTAACCATTATATTGTCCAAACATTCCTCAATACACTTAGGAGTGAGTAGTGTCGTGTGTGGGATACGACAACTACGACAAATGCAGTCCAGCGAGCGCTCACTGAAATTTCAGAACGATTCTGGCGATAGTGGACGATGAATGGCTGACTGGTCTATCAGCGAATGGCGGTCTGACTAGCGCGTCTACCGTTCGTGGGCTGTCGTGCAATGGCGGTTTGGTTTAGCGGTGTGGTGTTTTGATAATTGGCTGGTATGATGGATTGTGGAGCTGGTCCCGATACACAGGTGCTTCCTTCAGACAAAGCCGGTCCACGACGGCAAGGGTACAGTCTGTCAAACCGGGAAGGGAATCTCTCCTTAGCTATTAGGCCCGTCTGCTCAAAAGCGGTGTCCAGACTTGATGAAATTTCTCAAACTCACTGGAGGTTTTAAAGAGATGAACTAGCCATATGGCTAAAAATCTCTATAATAAAAAAAAAAAAACTGGATGTTTTAAAATACTCTTGCCCTGTAACTTAGGCCAGCCCTCGCCTAGAGTGAGATGTGCAGTGTACGGTCACCTGACTAGATATCATTGCGGAGTATGAACTGAAAGATAAGATATGGATTGGCGGGGAAACTACTGTTTGTTTTTGTTGGGGTTTTCTTCGGCACGTACCACTGCTACCTTGCTGCTGATGCCGACGATCTGGCGACGAACAGCAATTACTCGCTGCTACTGCTGTCGACGAACGGTGACTGGTGTCTTCCGAACCAATGGGGAATGGTGGTTTGACTGCACGCCGGTTTGACGGGGCTTGTCATTCGTGTGTGACTTGGAAGCCTTCCAGGCGTCTTCCCTCGTTGGCTAAAATTGACACGGCCTATGACGATATCGGAGTGACCGTGCCAAAGAGGGAATGTTCCTTTTCGGTTAGAGGTAACATTTCCGAGTTTCAAACCTCCAGTCGGACCAGAGGTTGGTATTGGTCTCTGATTGTTAAGCGAAGTGAAGCTTGATCTGAGTTTCTGATCAGTCCAATATGGAGGTATTTGGTGTATAACACACGAACGCCTGATACATGTAACCGTTCTGTTACAAACCTTCAACTCGATGTTTTTTTAATCGTACCATGTGAAGGAGATCACCGCCAGGCTTGATAGGGCCTCACTCACGAGTCTTAAATGAGCCGAGCGTAGCATTTTTCTGAGGAGTAGAATTCCTACTCTCAAATCATAGTATCTAGCCTCGCAGCTTGTGCGGGAAGGGGGGTAAAACGGGAGTGAGGTTTGCTGCCACTCATTGTCATGTTTTCTATCACACGCTCTTGCTCTCATCCTGGGTGAACTCTGAGCTTTTTGCCTTGAACAAAAAAAGTCATCCGGAGCATCTCACGTCAAATTATCCTTCGCTTGAGTCTCTCTCACCCTCTCTCTCTCGAGGATTTTTAGTATACTTCTTCCATATTGCTGGACTTGTTAACGAAGTCCCTTGGACTACCAAGCAATAAGTAAACCCTGAGACCAAGCTCGAGGAGTTTCCTGCTACTACACTTGCCGGTACGAACGAATAGTTAAACGTTATGACTTTAGAACCTACACGGGAAAAAAAGAGTTCCCATATTCGTGAACCACAGCCGTGAACCATAGTTCACGGTGTATATTTGAGAAAATTTTGTTCTGGATAGCTGGCCGTGATTTTTAGTTCACGGTCCGTTCCCGTTTTCGGGAACGGATTTTTTTCCGAGTAGTTGTACTTTTCACTATATACCTTAACATTTATGTTGGATTTCCTAATGTCTGAAATTAGTTCAACAAGATAAGAGGGATCTTTTACAGACTGTGCAAGCTATTTATGTTCACAGGGCAGAAAATTCTCAAATATCTGGTCGACTACCAACATGTAGTCCTGAAATAACACCACCACATCATCAAAAATCTTCAACGACAACACTTTAACCAATCGATTACTGGTCTGCTTTGAATCTTTTAATGCTTGAAAACTGTGTTTATATTGAAAATATAATAATATGCTGTCAGACGATATTTTCTTTGATCAGAAAATCGAGACTACTTTGATTATTTTTGAGTAAATGTGAGTAACTCAAATTTACTCGCCGCAAATAAATTTACTCTGAGTACAGCTGTCTTGCCCCTAGCTTCGATTGGAACAACTTTTGACAGACATCCATACTTTTACTGTACACTCAAAAAATATTGAAATCTAAATAGTATAAAAGCTACGCTAAATCTCAACTCTCCGTACCGACGCAAAGGTCGGTATAAAGGGAGAGAATGCAAACTTAGTATAAAAATGGTTTATGCGTGCCATAGTATAAAATCGAAATATTCCTACAATGCATAGATACGGTTTATTCGAGAGAATGTATTTTTCGCTTCTTTATTTCATTTATGGTAAATATTATTGTTTTCAAATGAAAATAAAAATTGTCTCAGGAAGCTTTTTTCATTACTTTATTTTTTATTAATAATATTTAAAAAAATACTTACAATTTCGATGCTGCCCAGCAGATTACAGGCGCAGTAGAAATCCGCTGGGACAAAGACCTTCACCAGCACAAAGCTCCGAAGGGAATCCAGATGTTCTTATTCCTGTCATTTTAGTAAACACTGATCGAATTCCACTCCGTTATTTGGACTTAGTATAATTTTGACGAAAATTTTAATCGAACCAATGTATAAATTTTGAATAACCATAAAATGCATAAAATTTAATCTATATTCGTTTTGTAATACTTTTGAGTGTAGGGCTTTAGTTTATGATTGGTCGATTTGACAGAAGCAATCGTGGAATAAAAAGGACAGAGGGATCGCATCAATCTGGCTGGTAGTGATGCCAGCATAAATGTGGCGTTGCTAATTGTTTATATTTGCGAAAGGAAAGTTGAAATATTGAGTGCACTGCGTGTTTTAAGCGATGGATATTATTGATTGTTCATGGTTGTTTTTATTTTGTTGAGCAAAAAAGGATGTACAAGCTGCTAAACTGCGGTAGAATCTCCGGATAAAATCCAAATTAAAATAGAAAAAAAAAATACTTTCCTGGCATCATTGGTCAAATCCTTGGGGCAAGACAGCTTTCGATCTTGAGTACAATCGGAGTTAATTTTAAGTAACCATGAGTAACTCGCATTTCTCAACAACATTTACACATAGCAACCTGGTTGTTGTGTTGAAAACGATGCTGTCAAGCAAAGATAATTCAGTGGCAACATTTCAAAGGAGCGTAATTGCATATGCAGATTTGTAATACGTATTTCAACATTTTAGGCGGAGCCCTTTCTAACTAAAGTTTAACCGAGAAGATATTTCGGCAATGGAAAGGCAATTGCACTTTCGTATAGCAGGCTGCAAAACATTAGCAACCACACAAGGGGCGATCCATTTATTATGTCACGCTAAATTGAGGAAAAATAACCCCCCCCCTCCCCTATCGTGACGTTTTTCCTATACCTCATGCATTGTTTGCCACAAAACGATAACCCGGGTGGGAGGGCTCCCCCCTTAGAGCGTGACATAATATGTGCATCACCCCTAATATGGATTCTGATTGACAATCACAAGAAGGATTCAGGACAGGCCCAGAGGGATTCTGGACATTCCCTAGAAGACTGTGGACAATCTTTGGAAGGATTCCAGTCAATCGAAAATGGGATTTATGATAATCTTCCTTCTGAACTAGGCTAGGGGTGATTCCAGATAATTATCAGAAAAGATTTCATACAATCTCAGTACGGCTTCCGGACAATTTCAGAGAGGACTTCGGGCAAACCCAACAGAGAGGATCCCAAACAATCGCAGAAGGGATACCGTACAATTCCAGGGAGATTCCAGGCCATCTCAGGGAGGACTACAGTCATCCCAAATGGAGGATTTTGAACAATTCTAAGTAGCATGAAAGAAAAGAGATGAAGGGATTCCTGCATCCCTTCGACGATCGCTCATGTAGGTGTCGGAATAGAATCAACTATGAAGTTGGCCAAAACTAGTCTATTGTGACCTGGGATGAACAGCTACATAAAAGACCATATTCGCTAATGTTCCATTTGTGCTAAATGTGAATTACACAACAACACCAGGCGATGAAAATTTAACCAGTTTCTGATCACAATTTTCAACTGTTTTTTTTCTAAGAGTATCAGGGGAAACAACGGAACTTTCTAGTGACAGTTGAACACGTCACAGACTAAAAGAAACCAGTTGTTCCTTAGGATCTACCCACTAGCCTCACAATAGGTAGTGTATAGATTACGGAACAAAGATCGACGTGAAATAAATGAATTAAGAAGCTCTCTGAACTATCAACATATTTTGTTGCCGACCTCATCATGATCCATTAAAGCACACAGACAGTATTATTCCAATCTAATTTGCCATGTAAATAAATTCCACTTCGCAAACACTATAACTGGAAGCACAATTGAATTGACCACATTTTCAATTTGTTGAGTGTTAAAAACCACTGGGCACGCTCGTAAACAAGGGGAATATTAACATAAATCATAAAACTGGATTTTATACCCTTTCCATCACACTGGGACGTCGACTTCCGTTGTAATAAATGAGCTCAGGTTGATTGAATAGTATCACGCTATCATTTGTGTGTTTGTTTTGGGTAAGAGGGCTGGTCTTGAATAAAACCTGGTAATTACGTTGAGAGAGAGAGAGAGAGTGAAATTCACGTTCAACACTCATAAAACGCACAAAGTGACCCATGGCAACCCATGAAAGCCCGGATCTCAACCTCCCACATAGCATGCCCAAAATGGTTTCTACACTCTGATTGTCATTTTATCACTTCAAGGAAATCGATAAATTTAGCACTGCAACCATGGCGCTACTAATCGCCCTAACTCGCCTAGGTGATTATCACCGCCATGGCCAGGCTAAACCAAACAGTGACACCAGAAGAGCTCAAACGCCTAATTATAGCACGCGACACGTCGTCGGTCGGAGTCGTTATTCGCTCATAATCGATCGTTATCGCACTTCCGACCGACCTTCCTCCTTCCCAACGGAATCCTTTCCGTGATAATGATTTAATAACTCCACTCATCAATATTATCATTACTTGGAAATTCCACTACCACGTGGCTACTGCTGGTCGCAAATTTGGTGGGTCTAACTTTTTGTTTTTCACCTCGCCGTCGCTTTCGTGGCATAAGCCTTATCGTCATGTGTTTAGTTTCCCACAGTAAGGAGCGGAAATTAGGAAGACCGTGTTGTTGGGAAATCTTTAGAGCTTCAGATTGCAGTCTGTGGGGATGATTTTTGTTTTTCTCTCTATCTTATCAGACATTTATCACTGATAACATGACACTGGCAAATACGCTGCTGCCGCTACATGGAACACGTTTTAATGGTATCATCGCATGTTGCGTTTGTTTGCATAGGGAAATTGCAAAAGCATTTTAGCTGCATTAGTCAGTGCAGTAATGGAGCAACGAATATGGCTGGTATAAACCAACAACAACTTGCATTTGGCTTAATCCTTTGTCTGGTCCATCATGTATTTTTTTTCTGCTGCTCGTGCACTTTCTATACCGTCTGTTTGACTATCTATTTGTTCGACAGCAATTCTGGTCACCACAAAATTGAAAAAAGTTGTTCCAATCGACACGAAACGAAAATTAATTATTTTAGTCATGTGTTTCACTTACACATTTTTGCCAAAACATCAGACCTATACAATCCATAAGACAAACCACATAGGTCCTATAAGAATGCATAAGCGGTATATCCGGAGTGATTTGAGATTTGGGCGTAATTGTATTTGTAAACAAACACGTCAATCGTCGATTTCTCGTGAATAAAAGCTCAATATTATAAACAAACTATACCAAATGATAGAGGAATCATACCTCTACCTCGCAGTGTTATTAGTTTTCAAAATTGAGCTTTTATTCGCGATAAATCGGCGATGGACATGTTTGTTTACAAATACAATTACGCCCAAATCTCAAATCACTCCGGATATGTGTAACCAGTTATAGATTTTATTTGATATATCCGGAGTAATTGCTATTGTAAACAAGTATGTCAATCGCTTATTTCTTGCGAATAAAAGTTCAATCTCGCGAACAAACTATTCCAAATGACAGAGGAATCATTCCTCTACATGAGTGTGTTGTTAGTTTTCTAGGCTGAGTTTTTATTCGCGAAAAATCGGTGATTGAAATGTTTGTTTTCAAAAGAAATTACGCCCAAATCTCAAATCACTCCGGATATGATCTTTAGCGGCTGCTTATTAGTTGACTAATACATTTTATGATGATGGTTCCACCTCTTACCCCTACAAAGGTTTGAGCTGGACGACTTATCTTTAAGATAATTAAATATAAACATTTTAACCAGGTTTGCAAACAAAATCGAGCTGGTTACAATTACATTCAAAGGTGTAACTAGTTATCAAGAGTCCAAGTATAATTCTCGACAATACTTCCATTTACACGTGACCTGGGATTTACACATTTAAGCTTCCGCAGTGCCAGGACTATATCCAAGGAAACGACTTCCAACCAACTCTTTACTAATTCAAGGCTTTTGCCACAATTTCGACGTATTAGTAATTTATACCTGTATTCCGCGCGCGAAGCTCAAACCATTGTAGATTACTCAAAGCTATTTTTACTATTACTACTACAAAATCAAAAAAACTAAAAATTCGTCATCACCATCGATGCAAACAATATAGTTTTTTGTATATGCTACACAAATTACTAAAATGTCTTTATGACAGTCTCCATGCAAAATAATCCGTTAGAGATAACTTCGTCAAGATACATGATTTATCCATTCATAAAAATTTAACTGCTCAATAAACAGCTTTTACGTGTGAAATGCAGCGTCTGTTAAATTCTGTAAGTTTAGTTGCACGCTTGATGTGTCTAGGCATCGAATTGAAAACATTTATGCCTTTGAAAAATAATGATTTTTTTTTTATTAATTAATTTATTTGTACACGCTCAATCGAATAAACTTTACAGAGCCAAGTTATCATTTGCGTTATACATAATTGATGTCTTAAATCTAGATTTAAAGGAACTGAACCGATTACTCGCGGTCATCTCGAGGTTAGTAGAGATTTACAGTTTTATGGATGGGGAGAAGGAGGAGGAGGTTTGAGTTATGATTTACGATACAAATATTTCATTATTCCTAAAACATGAACTTATTCCTATTCAATTTGGTATCCACAGTGTAATTATACAATTATTACAGAAACAAACATTGAAAAAACCCACACGAACAAAACAAAAACTAAACACAAGGTTAGTCAACCTTACAATCTAAGGTTAATATTCTTAATGAAAACATATACAAGTTTCATAAACTCCAGATCGCGTCTACCCAAAATATCTCGAACTGGAACATTAGGTTGTCTATCTCGAGCCCGAAGGGAATCGTACAGTTCAGATCTGAAGCCGCGATGCTCAGCACAAGACCAAATAATGTGATCTGCGTCCTGGTCACCTTGTCCACATTCACAGAGATTGCTGTCCCCCAGCCCAACACGGAACAAGTGAGCGTTTAACGAGTAGTGATTGGACATGAGGCGAGACATCATACGAATGAAGTCTCGACCCACATCCAACCCCTTGAACCAAGAACTCTTCGACATCTTAGGGATGATCGAATATAGCCATCGTCCCAAACTTCCTTCGCTCCATTTATTCTGCCAGCTGACGAGTGACTGTTGACGATAAATGAAGAAAAATTCATCGTAGGCGATTTGTCGAACTTAAATATCGCCTTCCATAGCGCCCACCTTAGCAAGTGAGTCCGCCATCTCATTGCCCGGAATCGAGCAATGAGATGGGACCCATGCAAAGGTGATGACAAAAGATCTTAAAGATAAAGCTTTTAGAAGCTCTAGTATTTTCATGAGAAAATACGAGGAGTGCTTTACCGGCCTCATAGAGCGAATATCCTCGACAGAACTGAGACTATCCGTAAAATAAAATAGTGGTCTGGTGGAAGTGAGGCGATCGTTTCTAGCGTATAGTATATAGCCCCAAGCTCAGCAATATATACGGAACAGGGAGCTTGAAGCATTCGAGAGGCGCTATGAAATTCGTTATAAATACCAAAACCAGCGGACGGCTCTATTAGTGATCCATCTGTGAAGAACGATTTTGCGGAATCAACTTGGCCAAACTTTGCAGCATAAATTGACGGAACAATCATTGAACGATTGAAAAACAGTGGTGAGGATAGCTCGGTACCTACCTCAAATAGGTACGCTACTCTTCCCACCGATGTTGGGGTTACCAACCCAGTCCCGGTGAAGCGGACGAAAAAGAGGAAGAAAAGGGCGTTGCAGCTGAGTTTAAGCTCGGCAGGATCGGCACCAAGGTGATGCTGCGAACAAAAGCGGAGTACGAAGTGGCCGTGAAATATCTGAAGGATTCCAAGGCGGACTTCTTCACGCATGACATCCCCGGTGAGAAGCCCTTCAAGGTAGTCATCAGGGGTCTACCAAACTTCGACCCCAAGATGGTCGAAGCTGAAATCAACCGGTACAAGCAAGCCCCAATCGCTGTATTCCGAATGACAAGGAGAGACGAAAACGTGAAGACGTACCCGGATTGCCTCTTCCTGGTGCACTTCCAGAAAGGGACGGTGACTCTCAATGCGCTGAAAGCCATCCGATCGATCTACTCCATTATCGTACGATGGGAGCCATACCGTGGCGGCCATCGTGACGTAACGCAGTGCCAGCGGTGCCTCAATTTTGGACACGGTACCCGCAACTGCAACATCAAGCCACGCTGCAGCAACTGCGCTCAAGAACACGCCACTTCCAACTGCCCTGCGGATGGAGCCGTGGCGTTAAAATGCGCCAACTGTGGTGGTGCACATCAAGGTTCCGACAGACAGTGCTCCAAAAGCGAGGACTTCAAACGCATCCGAAAACAGGTGGCAACTAACATCCAGGCCAAAGCTCTCCATCCCCCCTGGATTCTGGAGACAACCAACAGTGCAAAACAACAACCCTGATCTGTTCTCAGCGGATGAACTGATGGAAATTTTTGTCAACATGTCCGGTGCTCTTCGTAAGTGCCGCAATAAGCCCGATCAGATCCAAGTGCTCGGTAAGTTCATCATCCAGTATAGCGTCTAAACCGCTAACTATCGTCACCTGGAATGCTTGCTCTGTAAGAGCAAAAGAGCTTGCCGACTTCCTTCGCAAGCACAGCATCGACGTGGGCCTTCTAACCGAGACCCATCTAAAGTCCGGCGACAGCTTCTGGTTGCCTGACCACAACATTATCCGGCTTGAACGCACCAGCTCCAGGGGGGGGGGGGTGGTGTTGCGGTCGTCGTCAAGAAAGGAATTAAATACCACACTCTGTCCCATATCCGCACCTCTATCATCGAGGCCCTTGGTGCGGAGGTGGAGTCGTCGACTGGATACGTCCAGTTCATCGCCGTCTACTGCCCTCGACAGTGTGCCGCCAGCAGTGGACTAGCGGCTAAATTTAAGAAGGACCTGTCCACCATCACCCGTACCAGTTCCCGCTTCGTAGTTGGAGGAGATCTGAATGCTCGCCATGAGGCTTGGCGGAACTACCAGCAGAACCAGAACGGTCGTCTGCTGTTCGACCACTCACAGCATGGGCTGTACTCCGTTTGGTTTTCGGATGAACCAACATTCATCTCACCGGCGGGCAACCCATCGACGCGACCTGTTTCTGACGAATATCGGCTTGTCCAAGCCGGTAGCCTTGAACGAACTCAGCTCCGACCACCAACCGGTGGTGGCTGAACTGGGCTGCAACATGGCTCCTGCTTCAAGCCTGCGCAAGGACTACCATCGCGTAAACTGGGCCCAGTTTGGACGCGTGGTAGATAGGCACATCATCGACAAACCGCCGCTTGACACCGTGGAGGACATCGACCGAGCGTTGGAGGGACTCCACCAAGCCATAACCATGGCTGACGAGGCGTGCGTCCGACGAGTTCCTGTGAGGGGTAAGTTTATTGCCATTGATTCCCACACCCAACTCTTAATTCGCCTGAGAAATGTTCGTAGACGCCAGTTTCAGAGGACTGGAGATCTGGGCAAAAAACGTGAAATGCCGATCTGAACAGACAGAATGCTTCCAGAATGGACTCACTCCGAAATGAAAGTTTCGGGCGTGTTGTCCAGAATCTGGACGACCGCTCCAGACCATTCTGGAAGGTAGCCAAGGTCCTAAAAACTCATCCCAAACCCATTCCACCTCTCAGAGTCGAAAATGATGACGATCGGCTTTTAATCACCCCACAGGAGAAAGCAAATGCGATCGGCGGGCATGTCGCTTGATCGCATTTGCTTGGCTCAAATATCCAAAGTCCGCTCGAAGATCAGGTTGCGCAATGCGTTCAAAACCTAGATGCCTCCTCTTGTGTCGTGCTTCTGGCGGATATGATTACAGTACAACAGATTTGCTCAGCGCTGAAATGCACCAAGAACATGAAGGCTCCCGGGTTTGACGGTATATTCAACTTGATCTTGAAGAGACTCAGCATGAAAGTGCAGTCTCTTCTAACCGCTATCTTCAACAGATGTTTGGAACTGCACTACTTTCCAAGCATCTGGAAAGTAGCAAAAATCATACCAATCCGCAAACCCGGTAAGGATCCAACATTGTCTTCAAGCTACAGACCAATCAGCCTCCTTTCAGCGCTGAGCAAATTGTTCGAGAAACTCATTCTCATTCGTTTGCTCAAGTTTGTCGAGGAAAATAACATTCTCCTTCCGGAACAGTTTGGGTTCAGAAAGGGGCACTCCACCAATCACCAGCTAGTACGGGTGATGAATAACATCCGAAGTAACAAAGCTGTATCCAAGTCCACAGCCATGGCCTTGTTAGACGTTGAAAAGGCGTTTGACAATGTTTGGCATGACGGACTTGTGTACAAGCTTTGTAACTTCAACTTCCCATTACATCTGGTTAAAATCACCCGTAACTACCTTCAGCAAAGGTCGTTTAAGGTATCGTTGAATGGTTGTCTTTCAGACACGTTTTCCATCCCAGCAGGAGTCCCGCAGGGCAGTTTGCTGGGCCCCTTGCTTTACAGCATTTATACTTCCGACATTCCTCCCCTCGGTGACGGTTGCGTGTTCTTCCTGTTCGCAGATGATACCGCAATAGCCGTCAAGGGAAGGAGGCCTCGTGAAATAACAAACAAACTTCAACGATGCCTTAACGCCTTTACTGATTATGCTACCACGTGGAAAATTAAAATCAATCCCTCCAAAACACAAGCGATCATGTTCCTCCATCGGCAATCGCCCAAACTGAAACCGGCTCCATCTTGTACTGTAATCATGGATGGCACAAGGGTTGAGTGGTCCGCCGAAGTAACCTATCTCGGGATGTTGTTTGACGAAAAGCTCCTATTCCGCTCGCATGTGGAGAAAACTGTAGTCAAGTGTTCTGCGTTGGTTAGGTGTCTCTATCCGCAGATTTGCCGCAGATCCCGCCTCTCAAGGGTGAACAAACTGGCCGTCTACAAACAAATCATAGCACCTGCGATCCTCTACGCAGGTCCGGTGTGGGAATCAAGTGCACAGACTCACAGGAACAAAATCCAGGTCACTCAGAATAGAGTGCTGAGGATGGTTCTTGATCGTCCTATCGACACTAGAATAACAAATTTACATGAAGAGGCAGGCATTGCCAAAATTGATTCCAGAATTAACGAAATTAAGACTAAATTTGCACAAAAATGTAATTTATCAGAACATGCTTTGATAAGCAATTTGTATATAGTAGATTAGGTGTATATAGTAGTTGTAGGTTAGTTATAGTTGTAAATAGTAGTTATAAGTAGTCTCCTTTTTCAAATTTAAATCAAACCAATCCCACCAAGGTGGTCATACTTTAAAATTGGCTTGATAGGACTAGAAACTGTAAATAATAATTAAAATCTCACTGTACTAAAGTTGAAAAGACGCATCTGTGTCACTTGAAAAATTCATACATGTAAACCACACAAACACAAGAAATAAAGATCATTTAAAGTAAAAACAAAAAAACTACAATGGCTCGTACTAAGCAGACCGCTCGCAAGTCTACTGGCTCCTCGCAAGCAGTTGGCAACTAAGACCGCCTGCAAGAGCGCTCCAGCCACCGGAGGAGTAAAGAAGCCTCATGGCTACCGGCCAGGCACCGTCGCTCTGCATGAGATCCGTCGTTATCAGAAATCGACCGAACTGCTGATCCGCAAGTTGCCTTTCCAGCGTCTGGTCCGTGAAATTGCCCAGGACTTCAAGACCGATCTGCGCTTCCAGAGCTCAGCTGTTATGGCTCTACAGGAAGCTAGCGAGGCTTATCTGGTCGATCTGTTCGAAAATACCAACCTGTGTGCCATCCACGCCAAGCGTGTCACAATCATGCCAAAGGACATCCAGCTGGCTCGTCGTATCCATGGTGAACGCGTTTAATTTTCCCGTCGAAAATCTTACCAAACCGGCCCTTTTCAGGGCCACTAAGTTCATGTAAGAAAAGAGTTAGAGTAGATTTTTTAAAGAACTACAAAAAATAGTTTTCACCATTAAGTCACGGCTTTTTTTCTCATTGATGGCGCTGTTCCATTGATAGTAAGATAGAAATTTGAAAAAGTGGATGGAACGCTTTGGATGCATATTATGGTCACAAGAAATCATTCATTATCGTTTAGTTTTTTCCTAGAAATTTTTAATGAATAGTATTTTCTTGCAGAATGTTCAAAGGGAAGGAATTTTTATGCAAAATATGCTTCAAATGTTAATCTTCCCTTCCCCACCAAATGTTACACAGTGTCATCAAGGTACATGGAATGTTGAGATATTGAGAGTGAATTTTCTCTTTCAAATTTTAATGTTTTGGCTCTCTGGGGATTGGTAGTAAAGCGGTTGAAAATGTATGGGAATAAACCTTTTTTATTTTATTCTAGCTTATTTAACAAAACGTTTCAGGAAAAAACTGAACGACAAAGTCCGTAAACGATTTCTTTAGGTTGTCGTCAACTTTTTTTTGGGAAAGCTAAGTGAAATTCACATGGATTTCATGCATTACATATGTGATATATTTTTTGAGTGTATCCCCTGTTTCCAAGTTTGGTACAAGATAACACTCTGGAGAGCATTTTGTGTGGTCGTTGGGAGCGTGTGGTTCTGAGTATGGCGATTAGTGTGCAACATATTACGCAATTCCATCCTCCCTATTCACACGCGCCCGAGAATCGCAGGCGAATGCCACTTCGACTTGTTTCGTCTACTTACTACTCTCTGACGACTGTGCTAGGGAAGCAGCATATGCATGTAGGTAATTGGTGGATTTGTTAGTTAATTCGACGCTTTTGGACAATGCTGGACATTTATCAGTTTTTCAATATTTTCTTGTTGAAAATCAACATTCGGAAGCGATGCGTAGCCATATTTCGGATCGATTGGTGATAAAATTATTGAAATTGGACTAGGGGCAGCTGAGTTATTAACGTTCAAAATCTTTCTTAATTTGTTACATGTTCCATTTTCGGTTTTCACAAAGTGTTCCCCCATATAGAAATCAAAGACGTAGTCCTACGTCAAAAAATTACACCAGATTTTTTTTTGTATTCACCAATGGGGTGCAATTTTTTAACCCAAAAATTTCATTGAAGTTTGTCCCTTCATGCACCTTTGTGGTGCAATTTTCAGGCAGCATCTCAAAGGAATTGACGCAATAAAAGGGTTTCAATTTTACCTTCAAATCAAGTTATCAAGAAATCTAGATATTTTTTATCATAACTTTGAAAATGTGGAAATAAAAATCTTATTTATAAAAGGTGGGGCAATTTTTAGTCATCATTCAGTGCGGACGCGTTTTCAATTTGCTCGTAGCCACGTGCGTTTTCGTGGTATAGCACATTCTGTTTTTTTGCGTGTTCTTCGGTTTTTTTTTATTCTTGTGTGTTATTTTTGTCAAAATGAACTGCGAAATTTGTTCACTGGAAACTACCGTCGATACGGAATTGTGGAGCTGCATCGGGTGTGCACGCTCATTTCATGCTGCCTGCGTGGGAGTCTCAGTTCAACGTGGTTCTCTACGGAAAAGGGACAAAAAGATTGATGTTCAATCCTACGTGCTACCGTGCTGCAGTTCTTGCCAAGTGCTCGTCACGTTGGAATTTGATCTTAGATTGCTAATTGATCAGCAAAAGGCCTTCGAAAAACAACTGGATACCAACACGCAAGTTTTGCATCGACTTGCAAGCCAGAACGAAAAATCTGATTCAATTCTCGAAGCGATAGCAGTCCTGGAAAGTTCACTGTCCACCATAATAGAATCGGTGTCAACTGTAAATAACAACACAACGTCGAAAGTAAAAAATGCGGTGTCGACATTGTCGCGCGGTCTTGAAGTCAGCTCTTTAAACAAATCCGATGAGGTCGCTGGCATTAAAAACCACCTGACCTCATTATTCAATATATCCATGGAGACAACGAGAAACCGTATCGAGGACTATGTTCGTGATCTTACGGGGGATTTGTCACGTGAGCTGACGAAAATATGCGATGAAGTGACAAATTTGAGCAGTCTAACCATGGACATGGCTGCTCAATGCACTGAACGGTGTTCTACATCAAATGTGTTGACTGGAGAGCAATGTCTTGCGGACGCAGTTGGTGGGGACATTTTAAATGAAATTAAATGCCTTGCCTCTGTAATTAATACTATGGACGCACGTTTGCCGTCCCCGCCCAGCCTAATGGGCGAATTGAACAACAAAAACAACCGAAATAACAATGATGCCGCCGACTCCGGTTGGAGGGTTTTGGGCGACAGGAAGGTATGGAAAGCTGATTGGACGGAGTACGATGCTCGAAAATCGCGACATCTGAGCCAGCAAAAATTGGCTGCAAAGGCTAGTAAGCGGAGGAAGCAGAAAAGGGCCTACCAAAAAATGTTCAACAAAAACAACAACTCACACAATCGTAGCAGAAACAACAACAGCAACAACAAAATCAACCACAACAACTACAACAGAAACAACGACGACTACAACTGCAACACCAATCACGCCAACTACAATAGAGACATCTCCAATAACTATAACAATAACTATAACAACTACAACAATAACTGCAACAATAACAACATCAGCGCTCAGGGTAATCACATAGTAAGCAGAAAAAATGGCAACCACTTGCTTCCGCCTGACAGAGTACTTCTTGCGGCAGCGAAAGATCAGTTTTCGCGACCGCCGGTTAACTATCGGCCTACAATTCAATTTCGAAGGGGAGAGATATTGAACCCGTACCCGACGAGTGCTGAATTTCCACCTTCTATAACAGCACATCCAACCAACCGGTCAACTTCAGCTTCATCGTATGAGGCGTGCTCATGCAGGCACTCGTGTTTTCAACACAATTGACGCACCCTTTGGAGGAAGAAAATGTGTTTCTGCTTAATCTAATGCTCTCTTCAGAAGTAGTCTGTGACGTACCGGATGCGGCTGAGAATGAAATTGACGAGGATCACGACGTTTCGCAGGAGATGAACCTGACGCACTTTTCTGAGGCAGACTGTGACGAACCGGATGTGACTGGTAATGAATCTGATATTTTTAATAATATTCTAAGCTCTGACGAACAAACAAAAATTTCATCTGAAACACATTCTACGGAAATTGTGGTATATTGTCAGAATTTTAATCGTATGAAAAGCGCAACAAAAATGAATGAAATTTATAAAAATATACTGAGTTCCTCTTTTTCAGTTATTTTGGGCACTGAAAATAGTTGGAACGAGAACATTAAAAGTGAGGAAACATTTGGAAATGATTATAATGTTTTCAGAGATGATCGTGACTTACTCGAAACCCAAAGAATGTCAGGTGGTGGAGTTCTTATTGCTATTTCTTCAAAATTTATTTCAGAACTTATTGTTTCATCGAAAGTAAAAGAATTTGAGCATGTGTGGGTAAAGACAAATATAGCTGGTGAAACTCATATTTTTGCCACAGTCTATTTTCCCCCAGACTACGCTTGTAAGTCCTCGTATGAAAAGTTTTTCCAAATAGCTGAAGAAATCGTATTTCAATTTCCCCCTGAATTCAAAATTCATATTTATGGAGATTTCAATCAACGCAATGCTGATTTTATTCCTGATTCAGATAATGAGAGTTTTCTTCTCCCAGTCATTGGGGAAAACGAAACATTACAATTTATTTTTGAAAAAATGGCGTCTTTAGGATTAAACCAAATAAACCATGTAAGAAATCAACAGAATTGTTTCCTAGATTTCTTGTTAACGAATATACATGAAGATTTCTGTGTAAGTAAATCTATTTCTCCTTTATGGAAGAATGAAGCATTTCACACAGCAATCGAGTATTCCATATTTGTTCATGAGAGTCAACACCCCAACGACAGTGAGTATGAAAATGTGTTTGACTACAAAAATGCTAATTATGATAATATTAAAACTAAATTCAATGGACTAAATTGGAAAACCATTTTGAAGGATCAGGTATATGTTGAATGTGCCGTGGAGGTTTTTTATAAAATTCTGTTTGACGTAATTCACGAGGAAATTCCATTAAAAAGGAGACGACGCAATTATTCCTCCAAATATCCGGTTTGGTTCACTAATCATATCATTAACTTGAAAAATCATAAACAAAAAGCTCACAAATTATACAGAAAACATAAAAATCGTGATAATCTCGAAAAGTATTTAAGGATTTGTGATCAACTCAATGATGCAATTTCTTTGGCACTTTCTGAGTATAACATAAAAACTGAGAATAAAATTAAATCATGTCCAAGAAACTTCTTCAATTACGTCAAAACTAAAATGAAATCGTGCAGTTTTCCATCAAAAATGACATTGGATGAAAAGGAAGGTAATAATTCTGATGATATATGTAATCTTTTCGCCACTTTTTTTCAAGAAACATGCACGAAATTTTCAGATAATGATCGTGATTATGAATATTTTTCTTATTTTCCTGACTTTTCAACTACTGTTGGCGTTAATAACATTTCGGTTCATGATATTTGGAATGGCCTACGAGATTTGGACGCCACTAAAGGTTCAGGACCAGATGGAATCCCACCTACTTTTATGAAAAACTTAGCAACTGAACTCACAACCCCTTTATTCTGGCTGTTTAATATGTCGCTTGAATCCGGTATATTCCCGAAGGTATGGAAAAAAATCTTACTTAATACCCATATATAAATCAGGTAAAAAATCCGATATTCGAAATTATCGTGGGATTGCTATCATTTCGTGCATTCCAAAACTCTTCGAATCAATTATAAATAAAAACATTTTTGGCCAAATAAAACAAAGAATAACTAGTGCACAACACGGATTTTTTAAAGGCCGTTCAACCACCACAAACCTTTTGGAATTTGTGGACTTTGTATTAAATGCAATGGACAGAGGTAACCAAGTAGAAGCTCTATATACAGACTTCAGCAAAGCGTTTGACAGAATTGATATCCCAATGCTGATTTTTAAATTAGAAAAAATGGGAATTGAGATGGAGCTCATCACCTGGATTAGATCGTATTTAGTTGATCGCCAGCAAATTGTAAGATTCAACGAGAAAACATCTAAGCCAATTCATGTCACGTCAGGGGTTCCCCAGGGATCACACCTAGGTCTCCTTCTTTTTATTTTGTACATTAATGACGTCTCTCTTATTTAAAAAAAAAAAAAAAAAAAATCGGAGGCGAACCAGCCTAAGGCTGAAAGCCTCCTAAATAAAGCTAAATTAATTAATTAATTATTTTAAAAAATATCAAGGTACTTATATACGCTGATGACATGAAGCTATTTTTAGAAATAGGAAGCGATAACGATATGAATGTGTTTCAGAATGAAATACATGTTTTTTACAGATGGTGTAGTAAAAGTTTATTGAAACTAAATATCAAAAAATGTAATCTTATAACGTACAGTAGAAAACTAAACAAACAAAATCTTTGTATTACATTAGGTAATGAAAATGTTCAAAAATGTGAAAATGTAAGAGATTTAGGTGTTATTCTAGATTCTAAATTGACATTTGTGGACCATTATAACACAATAATACATAGAGCAGGCAATATGCTTAATTTTATAAAACGTTTCGGTCTCCACTTTAAAGATCCTTATACAATTAAATCACTTTACGTTGCTTATGTGAGGTCAATTTTAGAATATTGTAGCGTTGTTTGGTCACCCTATATGAAAAAGCATGAAGAACGAATAGAGTCAATCCAAAAGCAATTTTTATTATACGCATTACGTAAGTTAGGTTGGACGGCTTTTCCTCTCCCGTCATATGAAGCACGTTGCTTGCTGATCAGCATTCAAACATTGAAAGGACGTCGGGATTACGCAAAGATTTCTTTATTAAACAATATCATTTCGCAACGCATTGACTCAGCTGATCTATTGTCAAGGTTAAATTTGTATGCACCTTCCCGACAATTACGCAATCGACAGTTGTTCGCAGTAGATCGCCATCGGACCAATTACGCTAAATTTGGACCGGTAAATCAGATGATGACTGTTTATAATCATCATTGTGAAATGATTGACCTAAATATGCCCTCAACAGAATTAAAAATATATTTCAGAACCCTGCGAAGTCATAGAACATAAGTCTTAATGTTAATATGTAGTCTACGATTTGATTGATTGACGAATAAATAAATAAAATAAAAAATAAAAATTGCCCCACCTTGCCTCACCCTGTGCACGCCAGTGGGATGTGTACTGTCACTTTAGATAATTACATTTCACCCCAACAGTTGCAATGAATTTAATGCGCTGTTCTCAAACAAACCATCCCGTTTAAAGCTTCACATGTATTCCAAATTTCGTAGCTCATTTTGTTGGATCACATTGGTGGAAGGAGATTCTCTTATTCCCGTGGGTTTCGCGTAAGTTACGTCCAACCCTTTTTGGCCCTTCATACAACAGTATGTTGAATGGAGCCGCATGCGGGGCAAAACCCAAGCTAGAATGGTGGCTTCTTACGAACATACATACATAGAACGCGAGATATTGATAGCGTACTACATGAGAGCGGAAAAATATCATTTGACTCATGATTTTGCCAACACTGATGACGGCCATTTGTGAGCTCTGTCAGTCAATCAACTGAAAATGCTACTATCGTTTGCGAATTGAATCCTTCAAACGGTCACGTTTGCCATCACCGAGATAAGACAGGTAGAAAAGTACATTTCCTTTCGCCACAATTCACAACCATTTATTTAGCCAGTCACAATCATCGCATAAATCTTAGTAGAAAACATTATCCCCCCAAGGGGCACACCATAACGTTTTGATCCCGACTCGTTGACATCCTGTAGGACATCTGCCGCAACAGTCACGCTCTTTAAGGTGATCAAAAAGTCATGAACATCATCAGCCAGCTTCCCATTCCACCGTTTAGGTAAGTGTGCGAAAAAGCGTGCCCGTATATGAAAGCACGTGGCAGTCGGCGGACCAGTAAATAATTCGCCTTATCGAGAAAAAGAATCCCGGAGAAAAAAAAAAGCACCACAAAAACTCCAAAGAAACGCGTTGAAAAGTGATTTTCACGTCCCGATGGTTGTTCGCTCTTGTTGATGATGTTGTGATGGGCATCCTCTGACATCCCGCCGCTGTCTGTTTGCTTTGCAGTCTCGTCGTCGCTTTTCGAAAAAGCGACTAAGCGGCTTCCGTTCGGTTGGTTTTTCATTTCGTTTCACCGCTTTTTTTTGTTATTTCTATAGCTCGAAGGCAGCAAACGGTATTCCATTGAAGGCAAACAATCCTCGTGGCGCGGATCGACATCAATTCGATTTGTTTTGGCAAGGTTCCGTTTCTAATGATTCCGTACGTTTGGCGGATAACAGCAAAATATAGGAACCAATACTCTGGGGCGTAGATAGGTTTCGAAATAGGTGGGGATAACCATTTCAAAATTCCTCTAAAACAAATTCAAGAATACAGTCAACTCTCTACAACTCGATATTTTCTATGACTCGATGGATTCAGTGGTCCCTTCACCAAACGGAACACAGCCTTAAGGTTTGGAGTTAAAGCTTGGACATTTTTTAAATGCCCCTTTCTGGCTACGCCTATTTATATACATACAATCGCTGACATTTGCAGTTTAATTTATTTTCCTAACGATTTCGCAGTAAGCTGGGCACCTTCGACGATTGGCAGCGAAAATCAAAGGATTTGGGGAAAATTTATGGCATATCGACACGGCCGATGAGATCAACATAAAATGGAGGGGTTTTTCCCATAAAATTGCAAAAATGCAGGTTACTCATAGACTGAGTAAAATTTGCCTCTCATATTCGAAAAGTTTTTCCTGGAAAATCGAGGAAATTTTTCTTAGTCTATGAGTAAGCTACGTTTTTGCAAACTTGAGTGAACGAAACTCAAATTTGAGTTTGTTTAATCGGTCGTGAACGGGAGCAAAAATGTGCCATCGCCAGCGGAACGAAGTAAACAAGCGTTCGGAGAAAAAGGCCTCCCGTCGAAGTGGGCTGAAGAGTGAATACATCGAAAAGGAGGAAACCAACCATAACAGGGCAAGTAGGTATATGCAAATCAATCGAATGGTGAAGTAAAGACGAAAACAGTCGCAAAACCTGGGCCTGTGACACTGCTGGGAGAAGGTCAATGGGACTGGGAAGTGTTGATTTTTATATGATTCTGGGAGTTCTCACTTGCCTTTTTCTGGCTTTTGCTCTGGGGTGTCGTTACTTATGAAAATAGATTTGATAAACGATAATTTGGAGGAAGTAGGATTTTCTTGGCGCAATCAAATGCCAGATATTTATTGCTAGATAAAAATAAACTCGTTAAAATATGTTTTACATCATTTTTCAGCGTTGATTGAATAATATTTTCTGCTCAAAATAAAATTAAGGGTTGTGTCTCTGATAGCACCTTACAACCCGATTATGTATTACGAGCGACGACTGTCAGCACCAGTCAGAAGTTCCAGTGGAAAATGGACAATTAAGAGCTGGTTACTCACTGATTTTTCATATGTGCGCCCGACCGTCTCAAATTCATGTGTCCCCTTTAAGGAGCCACTAGAATTGTAATTTCTAATCTAATCTAATCTAATTTAATCTAATCTAATCTAATACAAACGCAGCCAGTACGAGAAAGCATGTTGGAAAATGATTAGGTTAGATGAGGTTTAATCATTTTTCTTGTCTAATTGATGTTTACAGCATATCTGAGATATGATATAAACATCAATACGGCCAGGCCTACTGCGTTGTATTTGCCGCAAAGATGATTCTTGGAAATGAATGGGAACATTTCTTGAATCTACAGGATTGGAAGGATGCGTGGACATACCGTAACGCTCCGAGTTACTGTGTGTAGTTGTATGTAATGTGTAAATATTTGTACAATATTCAAGAATCAAAAAATAATGCAATGGAAGGATCTTACCGATTTTTTTCCTATGTTGGTAATGATTCGTTGGATGCATCCGCTCCTTGTTTATCATGGGGTTTGGGATGCAGTTCTTCTTCATTGCTCGTGGTTATGTTTAGTGATGTGATGGAGATCATTTCTTTCACTAGAAACTACTACTCCTGGCTGATCCGCCAGCCTTGCATCGAGCTGGAACCGCAAGCAAGCAAATCAATTGCCTCCTCGCTCGAATCCTTCGCTGTGAGTGGTTCCGATACATACGCGCCCATTTTGGCTTGCAGGCAGCAGCACTTTGCAGGAGAAAATTTTCACGTTCGATTTTAACCTACTTCCACTGGATATCACCTCCTGGACTTATTTTGTAACTTCCGGCTTCCGGGTCGTTATGCACTTGTAACTAAACCCAAACGGACACGATTCAAGAGCGTACATTAGAAAATTCAGCTGAGATCTGCTTTTTCGCAACGTTTCACGGCGGTGGCGAAGGAAGAAAACTCGGTTTGTTCACTCGCGGTAATTTTAAAAACTCTTTCGATCCTATTTTTTTTAAATAACCAAACACAGCATAAATAAACACACGCGAAATTATTGAAAAAGTTTTCAGGTGTCCAAAATGCACCAGCTAAAGGACTTATTGCACTAAATTTTCAATAAACATTTCGGAAAATAAAGCAGCAGCAAATTCAAAACACGTCAGTTTCAATGCACGGCCTACCTCGATCGGGGCCACTAGAATTGCAATTTGGGAATTTACAAATTCTCCTATTGGACTGGGAGCTGTATTAGTTCAATATGATCATGCTGGGGTTGCCAGAGTAATATCGTGTGCTTCAAAAGCATCAACAGATGCGGAGAGGCGATATCTTCAAATCCAAAAGGAATCATTAGCGATGGTGTGGGCAGTTGAAAGATTTTCATTTTACCTGTTGAGCAAATCTTTCACCATAAGAACGGATTCGGAAGCGAACGAATTAATATTTGGCAGAGGAATTAAAGCAGGGAAGCGTGCTGTTTCTCGTGCAGAGGCCTGGGTTCTCAGACTTCAGGCCCATGATTTTAAAGTAAAACACATACCTGGTCGTTCTAACGTTGCAGATGCATTATCTCGTCTTATAAAGAGTACACAATGTTACGAGCCATTTGATGAGGACAACGACAAACATATTCTTTACGCTTTGGACGCAGGCTCACTAGAAATCACATGGAAGCCATAGAAAAATCTTCAGAAAACGATGCTGAGATAATCGCTATACGATTTGATCTAGATAAGGGAAGATGGCCAGAGAATTGTAAACGATTTGAAGCTCATGCGAAGGAATTCCGTGTATTGGAACCGAAGGTTTTCAAAGGAGATCGAATTGTTCTGCCAAGAAATCTACGACACGTGGTTCTTCAAACAGCTCACCGTGGACACATAGGATGTGCAGCAATGAAGCGAATAATGCGAGAATTTTTTTGGTGGCCAGGTATGAGTAATGAGGTTGAAACGTTTGTTAAAACCTGTAAAACTTGCCTGGTTATATCAAAAAAGAGCCCACCAATACCGCTGGATAGTCGATGGGGTTTACCTCTAGTGCTTCAGAGCGATAATGGTCAACGCTTTATAAGTAAGGAATTTATTGAATACTGGCAAAATAAAAGAGTTAGTGTAAGGAAATCCATTCCTCTTAGTCCCCAATCAAACGGAGCTGTTGAACGTCAAAACCAGGGGCTAATAAAAGCAATAGCTGGGGCCAGACAAGATGGTCAAAATTGGACGAACGCTCTACAAACTTATGTCCTCGTACATATTACAGTCAAACAACATTCAAGATTGGGGATTACACCATTCGAACTTCTTGTTGGATGGAAGTATAGAGGAACTTTTCCGGCTCTTTGGGAATCTGAATCTGGAAGGTTAGATCGAGATGAAATAAGGGATAGAGATGCAGTAGCGAAGTTGGACAGTAAGAAATATGCAGACAAGCACAGGGGAGCGAAATAGGGTTAAATACCCCGTTTCCGGCCTATTAAGCATAATCCGCACTTTGTCTTTCTTAATCTAGATCAGTTTAGCACCAAACGGAATGTTAGTATTACTGATGGCTTCCAAATTTATTTACCTTTCCGTACGTACCATAAGATTTGAAAACGAGAAACCAATCGTTGAGATATTGTCGAAAGTCCAACACTGCTTCTTGACGCCAAACTCGGCCTACGGATTTTAAACTCGGCCTAACGCATTGAAACGCAATTGAAAAGCCAATGAATTCACTTCGGCCTATCTGATGAAGATAAAAATTGATTCGGTCGGAGCGCTTCTTTTGTTTTTGGGAATAATGGGTGCAAACTTTCATACCACGCGTTCTCATTGACTTCGTTCGGTAGCTTATTAACTAAAGTATCGTACCAAACGCATAATTGACTTGTTAACTCTGAAATCATGGATTTATTTGAAGTTTTCTGCTCGATAGGCCCAAAATGGGCGATTAGGCCGAAGTAGTTCTCTACCCTATTCCGATATAAAAACTGGAGATAAAGTTGTTGTTGCTGTACAAAGGAAAACCAAAACAGAACAGAAGGTGGAAAAATTGTTGTAAGAAGTGAACGTGGGGTTCAGTGTGCTCGAAACATTCAAGATGTCAAGCTAGCGTCCTATGAAGTCCAGTCAGATGATGTTGGAGAATCAGATATGATCCACCATTCTTCAAGAATTAGTAATCAAGATGAATTGGGTATAGATCAATAACAAATATAGAAGTAGGTATCTTTAAAAAAGAATCATGTCTAATATAATTTTTCAATTAAAATAGCTACGGATGTTCCAAAAGATCATAATTTGATCAATACTGAACACAGTTTGAGCAATCTTCTACCAGACGAGGTAGTGATGTGAAGCCTACTAATAGACCGAAGAGATCAATTCAAAAACCATCTAAATTTAATGACATGTTCTTGCATTGTGTATATGAATAAAGAGTAGATAAGGAAAGGGATGTAGAGAATAGGACAAATCAAGATCAACAATTGAAAAGGCCTTGTTAGGTACATTACAAAAACCTTCAGATGCGTTCCTTCCGAGCGCCCCCCGTGTAGCATAACTTCTCTTGCTTTCGGTTGTCTCTCTTGGATGTCTACACGGGAAAGCTATTGATACTGAATTGTAACGCTTCTCGATTAGATACACACATATTGTAGTTTTTTGGTGATATGTTTTGCCTTTTGCCGTTGTCGTAAAATTAGGAAAATATAGTTTACATTTTTGTTGCAATAAAGCCTCTCTTTTCTTTTACATTTTGATCGCGAGTGTTTTCTTTTCAATAACGTTTCTCGACAATTCCACGGCCATAAGCGCGACTTTATAACGAAGTCAAGAAACAGAAGTTTGCAGCAAAACGGGTGTCCATGGTGCGTTCTTGAAGGGTCCGAACATTGGTGCCGTGACCAGGATTGTGCCGCGGGTAGTTGCTTGTTGGACACCATTTTTCTTCCAACGTGTTCGCCAAAGCTTTTGTGCACGGAGTGCTTAACGTTTTGAGTAGCAAAGACCTGGAGAACAGTTCATCAACCCTTTTGCTTTCGTGACTGTTGGATGGTGTGGTCTTTGTATCGCACACTGCTTGGGACAAATAATAGCAACCTTGCTAAGTGATTGCTATTGTTGGATGGTCACGATAAATTTGAGTTCACTGGTGATCGATTAGGCGACAGATTCGACCGAGAGTCTGGTACTGGATTATAAGATCAAAACGGTGGTCTTGTGCATTGACGATTCAGCGTATAGCTTGTTACCGGAGGCGCGTATTTTGATACATACGGTTGCAATACATGGCCTGTCGAACCAGGCTCACCCGGTGAGTACTGAGCTGATATTTTACTGCTTCGACGGATATATTGCAACCAATTTCTTGCTTCTCGGTTTCCGCATTGGATGAGTTCTGCTACATTGGAAATCACCGCAAGCTGCTGAGGTTATCGCCAAAAACCTCAGAGTTTGTAGTGGACTCTAGACGGAGAATCCTGTTGTTCCTGTTGGGAGATAAATAAATACAAGGCCTAATTAATTAGGCTCACAGGTGAGCCTCTCTCCAATAATTGTATCCCTCTGTTTTGTGGTGCTGTGCTTCGTACTTTCCACAGTTTCGCCGCCGCACTGATACGCTATGGGGAAGAAGCTGAAGCCTAAACTGCAAGTGCGGGACAACATCGTGGACTTTCTCCATCGCACGGCGCGGTTTCTGAAGCAATACGATCCGGCTATTCATGCTCTACAGGTGCAACCTCGCATGGACAAATTAGACGAGAAATGGGAGGAATTCGAGGACGTCCAGATGCAAATAGAGGAAATGGAGGAACATGAGGAGAACGCGGATCAACACAAGCAGACTCGGTCAGAGTTCGAGGAGTTGTACTTCCAGGTAAGGGCAGGGTTGAAAGCGAAGTTGCCATCCACCACTCCCTCACCCTCCCCTTCTACCTCCACTAATACACGTGTGGAGGCATGTGCTGGTGTACAACTACCAAAGATAAATTTGCCAGAATTTAATGGGGAATTCGACAAATGGTTGCCTTTTTTCGACACTTTCAAGTCGCTGATCCACACCAATCCAGATTTGAGCGGGATTCAGCGCTTTCATTACCTGCGAGCGTCTCTAAAGGGTGAGGCACTTAAGGTTGTTGATACATTCCCAATGAGTGAAGCCAGCTACGGTGTTGCCTGGTCTGCTTTGACCAAACGTTATTCGAACGTTTATTTACAGAAGAAACGGCACGTCAACGCTCTTCTACAGTTTCCGAAGATGAAGAAAATTTCTGCAAGTGGGATCCATGATGTTATCGATACTTTCGACCGGCACACAAAAATCTTGGATCAATTAGGGGAAGTGACTGCAGGCTGGGGAGCGATGCTGACACAGCTATTAGTATCGAAGCTAGACGACGTTACGCAGAAAGACTGGGAAGAGTACGCTTTGAAAAAGGAGGATCCTGTATTTTTGCACGTGATGGAGTTTCTGGAAGGCCAAACCCGCATTTTGGATGCAATAGCGGTTGATCAACGTCCCGATGGCCAACGTATTCTACTTTCCAGTCCACTCGCCCCGTTCAAGAAGCCAGCTCATAAGTTATCGGTTCACGTATCATCGGAGACTTCGTCGTCGAAGTGCGTGTCCTGTGGCGGTACGCATTATATCACCAACTGCCCTTCTTTTGCGAAGCTGACTCTGGATAAGCGGTTCCAGGTCGTAAATTCCAAGAAGCTGTGCAGCAATTGTCTTTGGCGTGACCATTACAGTAGAGATTGCACATCTACTTTCCGCTGTCGTACGTGTAGCAAAAAACACCATACTTTGCTCCATCCGGGATTAGCGGCAACTAGTACTGGGTCAGTGGTCAGAGATCAAGTCCTTGAACAATCGCAAACGGGCGGTTCCAGCATTTCTACGGCAGTTGCAGTTGGGACTCCACAACAATCCCTTCAAAGTTCTGTAACTTCAATCTACGCAGCTAATGTTGCATCAGAGCTACGCGACGTACATGTGTTTCTGTCGACAGTTCTAGTGTCGGTGAAAGATTGTAACGGGCGTTTGCACACGGCGAGAGCACTTCTTGATAGCGGATCGCAGGCGAATCTTATCTCAGAAAGGCTGTGTCAGGTCTTGAAGCTACCAAGGAAAGGCACTAGCGTGCCAATATCAGGAGTCGGTAGCGCGCGGATTCAGACAAACAGTTCTGTGTCTGCAACTATTATTTCGCGTATAACGGACTATGCGGTTCCGATGAGTTTCTTGGTGCTGAAGAAGGTGACGGATGATCAGCCATCGACGACTATTCCGATCGGTAGTTGGAATCTCCCCTCTGATATGGTCCTGGCGGACCCTGGTTTCAACAAACAGGCTCCAATAGACATTCTACTGGGTTTGGAGTATTTCTACGAGTTCCTGTTATTGAATGGAGGTCGGATCCAAATTCAGCGGATAGGTGAGGGTCTACCGCTCTTCGTTAATACCGTATTTGGGTGGATAGCAGCTGGCAAGGCGGATTTGGGCAGTCTGAACCCAGTTCCATGCTGCCACGTGTCGGTTGACCCGACTCTAGGTGAGAAGATCGAACGGTTCTGGAAAATTGAAGAGATGCCAGATGTACCACGGCGGACCAAAGAAGAGCAGGATTGCGAGGAGCACTTTGAAGCTACTTTCTCTAGAGATACCACGGGGAGGTACGTTGTGCGTCTGCCAAAACGAATGGGATTTGAGCGGATGGTCGGTGAATCAAAGGATATGGCTGTGCGAAGACTGGTGCAACTAGAACGGCGGTTGGACAAGAACGAGGAATTGCGCAGGAGTTACAACGAGGCGATGCAGACGTATTTAGACCAGAAACATATGGTGATGGTACCGGAGGAGGACCTAAAGCGTGATAAACGGCTCTCTTGTTACCTTCCTCATCATCCGGTAATCAAAGAGTCGAGTGCGACCACGAAAGTTCGGCCAGTTTTCGACGGTTCGGCTAAAACAACATCCAACTACTCTCTGAATGATGCTTTGATGACGGGTCCAGTGATTCAGGATCCGTTATTCGATCTGGTTCTGCGATTCCGGAAGTACTTTATCGCTTTAGTTGGTGACATTGAGAAGATGTACCTGCAGGTGAAGGTACATTTTGATGACGCTGCTCTTCTGCGGATTTTGTGGAGATTTTCGTCAAACGAGCCCATAGCAACTTACGAGATGTCCAGGGTCACGTTTGGTTTGGCGCCATCATCGTTTCTTGCAACGAGGTGTTTGCAGCAGCTAGCGCACGACGAAGGTAGTCAGTTTCCACGAGCGAAAGCGGCGCTTTTGAATGATTTCTACATTGATGATTTTATTGGAGGGGCAGACTCAGAAAGCGAAGCTATATTGTTGCGGCAAGAGTTAGAGCAGTTGATGTCTAAAGGTGGTTTTAGACTACGAAAATGGGTCAGCAACGCCAAGAGTGTGTTGGCGGGTCTAGCCGCAGATGAATTGGGAACTCAATCCTCACTGAATTTCGACCAGGAACTGGTGAAAACCCTAGGAATTAACTGGCAACCAGGGCCAGATTTGTTGGGTGTAGACGTATCGGGTCTCGCTGTAAACGGACAGTGGACAAGGCGCAAGGTTTACTCCGTCATTGCTCAACTATGGGATCCTTGCGGTTTCACGGCTCCAGTCATCTCGTGGGCAAAGATTCACATGCAGCTATTGTGGGTAGCCTCTCAAGGTTGGGACGATCCATTGTCGCAGGACTTAGCTAGTCGCTGGACGGATTTTTATCAGCAGCTGCCCAAACTCTCGGATATCAAAGTGGACCGGCACGCATTCACGAATCATCCAATTCTGATCCAATTTCACGTCTTCTCGGATGCGTCCGAAGCAGCTTACGGCGCGTGTATCTATGCTAGATCCATCAGCCAACTGGGGCAGATAAAGGTGGAACTCTTGGCGGCAAAATCTCGTCCAGCTAGTTTGAAGAAGACTACTCTCGCAAGGTTAGAGTTATGCGGTGCCTTCATAGCAGCAAAACTATATCGTTCGACCGTCAAGGCACTCGGGATGAATGGAACCGAAACTTGGTTCTGGTCAGATTCGACAGTTGTGCTATCGTGGCTGAAGCGGCCATCGTACGTGTGGCCAACATTTGTTGCGAATCGTGTTTCGCATATTCAGGAGCTAACGAAAGGTCACCGATGGAACCATGTCAAGGGCACGGAGAATCCAGCCGATCTTGTGTCTCGGGGAGTAATGCCAAAGGATCTCGTCGATATGCAGCACTGGTTCCATGGGCCACCCTGGTTATCCTTGCTTGATCAACATTGGAATACCGAACAAAACTTGAAGTACAAGGAACCATCGGAGGAGTTGCTGGAGAAAAAGAAGAACGTTTTTGTGGCGGTGGGTTGTCCACAACCTCACCCACTTTTGGATAATTACTCATGCTATTGGAAACTTTTGCGGATTACGGCGTACTGCATAAAATTCATCCGTAGCTGCCGTAAATCATCTACAAAAACTCGGAATGTCAGCGTGAAGGAGCTGCAGGCGGCCAAGTACGCATTGGTACGGTGTGTTCAGCGGGAGCCATTCGCTACGGAGATCAAAGCCCTCGCCAACCATCGACCCGTTCCTGCTCACTCACCCTTGAAGCTGCTCCATCCGTTCCTAGATCAACAAGGCATAATTCGGGTTGGTGGCAGGCTAAATCTCGCCGATGAATCATACGCCGTCCGACACCCTATGATTATCCCTAGTAACCACTCTTTCTCGCGGCAGGTAGCTGTCGCATACCATAACCTGTATTTATTTATTTGTAGTTTGTTACAGTCAACAGGTTAAAATACCCAAATGACAATTAAAACTTAGAACTATCGCACTATTGCTACTGTGACATAAATCTCAAGAAATTCTGCCTATTGGACGCACGTGAAAAACTAAAGTCAAATACATGTTGACAATGATTGAACACACGGCACATGCTACGAACTGGCTCATTCAAACCATAATTTGTCCTGGAAGTATCGATGAACAAAAAGGCGTGTGTACGTAGCTGACGTCTCCTAATGTTTATGTTTAGCTGTGTAAGTAGCGAAGGGCAGTCGATGAGAGACGTTAACAGATCACTGACAAAGCAAGCTTTTGCAACATCACGTCTAACACTGAGTAGGTCCAGATGAATGAGTTTGCAACGACTCTCGTAACTAGGAAGATCCAGACGGTCAGTCCAGGGAAGGTGTCGTAGAGCATAACGGATGAATTTCCGTTGAATCTTCTCAACGCGTTGAATTCCATTTTGGTAGTATGGACTCCAAACAACGGAGGAGTATTCAAGTATGGGTCGCACCAAGCTGCAGTACAAGGCCTTTAAGCAGTATACATCTTTGAAGTGCTTGGCAAAGCGAAATATGAAGCCTAGCTGGGAAGATGCTTTCGAGATGATGTATGTCAGATGAGCGTTAAACGTTAGCTTCGAGTCCAAAAGCACTCCCAGGTCTTTAACCAAGGATTCTCGTGCTAGAGACACTCCGGACAAGCTGTAGTTATGGATGAGCGGTGAACGTTTGCGAGTGAAGGAAATCACTGAGCACTTGGATGTGTTTAATACCATACGATTTCTTCTGCACCAATCAGCAAACGTTTCGAACTGATGTTGTAAGAACTCGGCATCGTCTAGTTTCTCGATGATCGCATAAATCTTGAAGTCGTCTGCATAGGATTTCTTGTGACACCTTAGAACTGAGTTGACGTCGTTCATAAACAACAAAAACAGAAATGGCCCCAGATGACTTCCTTGCGGTACACCGGATGTAACAGGAAACGAAGTTGAAAACTGGTTGCCGAGCCGTACACGCATGTTACGCCCCATCAGATATGAACGTAGCCATTTGAGTAGCCTAGCATCAGCGCCTAATTTATCATACTTGGCCAGAGCGATTTCGTGGTTCATCTTGTCAAAAGCTGCTGACAAATCCATGTAGATTGCGTCAATTTGGCAGCCACGCTCTATCGAGCGAGCAAGAAATGAAGTGAACGTGGTTAAGTTTGTGGTAGTAGAGCGCTTGGGCATAAAGCCGTGTTGATCTTCCGAGATGTAGTGCGAGCAGCCGTGTGAAAGGAAGTCCAGAACAATCAGCTCGAAGAGTTTTGAGGTTGCACATAGAGCGGCTATGCCACGGTAGTTTGAAACTGTTTGCTTACAACCTTTCTTATGTACAGGAAACACGTACGATTCCTTCCAAATAGTCGGGAACACGCCTGATTCCAATGAGAGGTTGAACACAGTAGCGAGAGGTGCTGAAAGAGAGTGGATGCATTTATTCAGCACTATAGACGGGATACCGTCTGGGCCGACTCCGGTAGTATTTTTCAATCGTCTGCTAGCGGAAAGCACCGTGTCACTTGATATCGGAGGAAGTTCACCAAGCGGAGGAAGTACAGGCACATTACTCACGGCATCAACAATATCCTGCGGGCTAGTTGGGTCATTGCAAAAAACTCCGCTAAATTGTTTCCTAAACAAGTCAGCGATGTCGTCAAGGGCAGAAGCTTCTGTGTCACCATTACGCATAGTGGAGGGAAGTCCCACTTCTTTCCGCTGGCCATCTACGTATTTCCAAAAGCTTTTAGGATTGAGTTTGAGACTTCGCTGCAACCTCTCTTGATAAGAATTGAATAGGCGTTTGTTAAGGATCTTGTAGCGTTTGTTTGCTTTGGTGTAGCGTGCTCTGTTTCTTGCGGTTCGGTGTCGAATGAACTTCCTTAAGGCACGCCTTTTAGCCGTTTTGAGACGTTTCAAGCGTGTGTTGCTCCAGATTGGGAAAGCCTTCTCAGGGTTGGTCTTTGTCGGCACGTACTGGTCAATAGCGTAGAATACGATGTTCGAAAGGGTCGACGCCGCCAAATCGGTGTCACAATCACGAAACGTAGTGTTCCAGTCTATACTCGATAGGAAAAGATTCATGCCATCGAAATCAGCTTTGTTGAAATCCAAAAGCACCTCTTCGGTAGTATCCTGAAACTGGCAATTAGTGCAGTTGTTCAGAGACAGCAGTAGAGCTGGATGATGCATGCAGTCTTTGACTAGAGGATGAGGAGCTTGTGTTACAGAGCAATTGGGTCGGAGGTCTTCACTGACAAATGCGAGGTCTAACATGCGGTTGTTGCTATTAGGTACCACATTTATCTGCTGCAGGTTAGCGGTGCTGTATCCATCCAGAAGACATGTGGTTGTTCGTCCAAAATTCAAATAACGGCAATCGGGGTACGAAAATCCATTCGAATCGACTCGCCAGCTGATTTCACGCAGATTGAAGTCGCCGAGGATGAGAATATTGTCTCTAGCGTCCATACGTGAGACGACCCAATCAATCGCGCAAAGATGTTTGTCGATAAGTTCATCATCGTTGATGCGGTCCGGAGGGAAGTAAACGACACAGACGAAAATGCACATGCCCTCGAACGATAGTTGCACCCACACTTGCTCGATTTCAGATGTGCTGGGTGGATACAGCTGGTGACTTTTCAAGCTGGAGCGAACCGCTAGCAGAACACCTCCACCAGTACGCTTATGGCTGTTGAGCGGGGAACGGTCTTGACGGTAGACGGTAAACGAGTCGTCAAAAATCTGCCGAGAGGTTGTGCTACTATTCAGCCAAGTTTCGGTGAAGGCATACCAGTCGTAGCAGGCATCAGAACAGGCAAGCTGATAGTCTACTATGGAGGTGTTGATGCCACCGACGTTCTGGTAGTATCCCAGCAGCGAACGGGGGGCTTGGGCTACCTTACCGGGACGTTGAGGTTGGGAAACCCCGTCATCATCACTAGAGACAGGACAACCGTGAAGAGCGTAGGCTGCAGTTGGCTCCACGAGCTCAAGGGCGCTCATCTCAACGTGGGAAGAAGTGCGTCCTGCTGATGTTTGATGGTGGTCGTTCGTATAAGCTGAGGGCTGACATGTTGACATAAGTGGCGGGCTGACCTTCGTAGCAGTCACATGTTTGCTGGAACAACGGAAGTCATCAGGAAGTGAATGCTCTAACAAATTTGAATACTTGCCTTGAGAAGCAAGTTGGAGAACCTCTTCAACAGAACCAGATACAGGACCACGACGGCTAAGATGAGCGCAGGCGGCAAGAGGCAGGACCGATCCGGTCTGAGAAGAGGTCTCCAAGTTGCTATATGCAGTGCGTCGTGGTGCGTCGCTCCATTCTGGCCCCCGAATGACGCTCGCTCAAATACGGCAAGAATTTTGGCCCCTACGGGGTAAGGCACTGGCAACTTATACTTTCCGAAACTGCATTCGCTGCTTTCGAAGCAACCCTGTCCCTTTATCCCAACCACCTGGTCAACTCCCAAAACCTCGTACAACTCCCACTCGTGCATTTGCGGTCACTGGTGTGGATTATTGTGGTCCCGTCTACCTAAAGCCCGCACATCGTCGAGCAGCTGCGCTAAAAGCCTACATCGCAGTTTTCGTGTGTTTTAGCACGAAAGCGGTCCATCTCGAGCTGGTAGGGGACCTCACCACGGCTGCTTTCATGGCGGCTTTGCGACGATTTGTATCCCGTCGAGGGTTACCTACTGAGATCCACTCGGACAATGGTCTGAACTTCCAAGGGGCTAGCAACCATCTACGAGAAATTTACGACCTTCTATCCGATCCAGTTGCAACCTCAGAAATCGCTAATGAAACTTCTAAGCGTGGCATCGTTTGGAAATTTATCCCACCAAGAGCACCAAACTTTGGTGGCCTCTGGGAAGCCGCCGTGAAATCTGCCAAGACGTCATTGATCCGAGTCTTGGGCCAACGAAAATTGTCGTTCGAAGACATGACCACCATTCTCACCCAGATAGAAGCGGCCATGAATTCTCGTCCGCTTACGCCACTGTCGGAAGATCCTGATGAGCTAGACGTGCTCACTCCCGGACATTTTTTGACTGGATCATCTTTGCTGGCGATTCCCGATCCGGACTACACAGAGGTTCCTACAAACCGGTTACAGCACTACCAGGAACTGCAACAACTAGTACAGCAGCATTGGAAGCGATGGAGGCGAGAGTACATCTCACAGCTGCACAACCAGAATCAACGATTCCCTCAAGCAACCCTGCTGAAGGTGGGTCAAATGGTGGTCCTGAAGGAGGATGGATCCGCAGCCATCGAGTGGCCTCTAGCTCGAATCATTGAAGTCTATCCCGGTCCCGACAGTGTAATCAGGGTAGTGAAGGTACGCACACCGAACGGCGCCATCTATAAACGACAGGCGTCACGTATCTGTTTGCTGCCATTCGAGAAGGCCTTGACTGGGAAGCCCACCAACACCTGCTATTCTCAACCGTCAGGTGCAACCCCGAAGGATGTAAACGCTGCAAGCCCGGAAAGCGCAACGTAGTTCCTCAGAAGAATACAGTATCATATTGTGAAACTTCCAGCATCTTTAATCTTAAGCAGCTTAGTTAAGATTTTTGAATTCATAAATCCCTTAACAGAATTTAGGTGGCCGGCATGTTAGGTACATTACAAAAACCTTCAGATGCGTTCCTTCCGAGCGCCCCCCGTGTAGCATAACTTCTCTTGCTTTCGGTTGTCTCTCTTGGATGTCTACACGGGAAAGCTATTGATACTGAATTGTAACGCTTCTCGATTAGATACACACATATTGTAGTTTTTTGGTGATATGTTTTGCCTAAGTCAGTACCAATAAAAACGCCAAGTCGATCGGTCACCGTTGTCGTAAAATTAGGAAAATATAGTTTACATTTTTGTTGCAATAAAGCCTCTCTTTTCTTTTACATTTTGATCGCGAGTGTTTTCTTTTCAATAACGTTTCTCGACAATTCCACGGCCATAAGCGCGACTTTATAACGAAGTCAAGAAACAGAAGTTTGCAGCAAAACGGGTGTCCATGGTGCGTTCTTGAAGGGTCCGAACAGGCCTCAACTCCATTTTGTAAACAAACCTTGTAAGGCCGATTTATCGCGAACCAGAGTCCGCCAACGCAAACCTACAAAATAAACAGGTAGGGGAAGTTCTCCTCTACCCGATCGTGTTTTAGGTTTGCTAATGTAGATTTCGGTTCATGAGAAAATGGCCTTACAATGTTTGTTTACAAAATAGAGTTAAGGCCTTTTCAATTGTTGGTCATGAAATATATCGGTTGTTACGCTGAAATTCATTAGAGATCGATAGTAGGCGAAATATATCGTTTGAGGTAAAGAAAATGATCGGTGAAATCAATAGTAGGCTAGTTGATAAAAAGGACACAATAAATCAGTCTTAAGAGTGAGTTCGTAACGAACGGAAGCAAAAAATTAAAAATCGTCTATTTAGCGAAAACTAGAAAAAAAAGAAAAAAGGTTCCAGATAAAGCCGCTTGGAAATGGATGGTCCAGAAATCGAGTCCGGTCACGACAATGAACAATGTGGTTAACAAACTTAAGATCTCTGAGTTTCCCAGGAGATCTCTAGAACTAGCTTTCTTGAAAGTTTCCGAAACTCTTCTAAAATTATGCAGACTTCTCAGATGGCTTCTTAACATCTTTGAGGTTTTTTGGATATCCCTGAAGTCATAGAACTCTTTAAAAGTTACGGCTCATGAATCCGCCTTGCAGTTGAAGCTGATATGCTTAAAATGTTACAGATATTCCGTTACTATCCCGCAGTCTGCTCATGACACTTCCCCGAAATCCTCGGTGTTTCCTTTCATTCCTCGGAACTGCTTCCGACATTTTTTGTGAACCCTTTTGAAGATCTTTAATCTTTCCTGAGGTTTTCACTGCTCTTCTGATAATGTTCTGTATATCCACTTTCCGCAAGATTGCATGCAATTAAAAAAAAATATAGGTCTCCAGGCCTACTTTCAGAAATTGACCATTTTAACGGTGATTTCGAATTTCCAGAGAACCATTTTCAGGCCACCCAGTAGCAGAATCGATATGGCATATTTTCTCTATGCAGATGATTGTGCACTCCAGTTTTTTTTACGACGATTCAAGAAATAACGGTTTAAAAAAATCTATTTGATGGGTTGAGTTCGATCATAAAGTTTGATAATTTTTCAATGGTGTACCACCGACAAACCGACATGAAACTTAAACTTAACTCTTGATCGAGAATCCATAGCGGCGGATTCAAATGTGCAGCGATCCCATCTGTCAAAACTATAGAAATTTGCTATCTAGATAAAAATAATTTGCCCGGAATAGATTAGACACGAATCAACTCATAAATTTTGTACGTTTTTTCGTGGCTAGGATAAATATTTTCCGCGAACACGGCGGCGGATGTCAGTTTTGTGCTTTGATCGGAAATTTGATGATACTTTGTATGGTCATTCATGTCGGTTTGTCGGTGGGTGTACCATTGATATACAATTAATAATTTGATACCGAAAATCTCTGGATAAATTTATCGTTGAATGACATATTTGCCATGAATGCTTTTGATAAATATGCGTTTGAAAACTTCTCCATTTTCGTTACATGTCTCATTTTCAATTTTGAAATGTGATGATGATAATGATGATGATGATGATGATGATAATGATGATGATGATGATGATGATGATGATGATGATGATGATGATGATGATGATGATGATGATGATGATGATGATGATGATGATGATGATGATGATGATGATGATGATGATGATGATGATGATGATGATGATGATGATGATGATGATGATGATGATGATGATGATGATGATGATGATGATGATGATGATGATGATGATGATGATGATGATGATGATGATGATGATGATGATGATGATGATGATGATGATGATGATGATGATGATGATGATGATGATGATGATGATGATGATGATGATGATGATGATGATGATGATGATGATGATGATGATGATGATGATGATGATGATGATGATGATGATGATGATGATGATGATGATGATGATGATGATGATGATGATGATGATGATGATGATGATGATGATGATGATGATGATGATGATGATGATGATGATGATGATGATGATGATGATGATGATGATGATGATGATGATGATGATGATGATGATGATGATGATGATGATGATGATGATGATGATGATGATGATGATGATGATGATGATGATGATGATGATGATGATGATGATGATGATGATGATGATGATGATGATGATGATGATGATGATGATGATGATGATGATGATGATGATGATGATGATGATGATGATGATGATGATGATGATGATGATGATGATGATGATGATGATGATGATGATGATGATGATGATGATGGTCCCACCTCTTACCCCTACAAAGGTTTGAGCTGGAGAATTTATCTCTAAGATAATTAAATATGACAATTTAACCAGGTTTGCAAACAAAACCGAACTGGTTTCAGTTACAGATATAAATTCCCTCTAGAGTTTACAGTTGTTTCACAGCGATATGAATGTGGAAAAGCTCAGGCATCCACCTCTTAGCTCGCCTTTATGTCCACCTAAAATATTCATAAGTATTACAAACAATCAAGAGTTAATGAACAATCAACCAAGCATCCTATTACACTAGCAACCCCGCAATCTGATGCTATCATAATTTTCAGCAATGTCAGGAATGCTCACGATCCCCCAACATTTGCCAGAAAACTTACTACTAACTCAAGGTATCTTCCAAATAAGCTTCAAAACTGCATTTTTTTTTTATCAAATGTCAAATTCAGTCCTCTATATCCGTAATACGCGCGCGAGGCTCAAACCTTTGTAGACTACTTTTTTTTTAATTAATCTCCATCATCACCATCGTGGCGAACAGAAATAGTTTTTGCAGTGATATAATAATTATTAAAACAGTCGTTATGACAGCTATCCATATAAAATAATCCGTTAGAGATAACTTCGTCAAGATACATAATTTGTCAATTCATAAAAAAATCACTGGATAACTGTTCAACAGACAGTTTTAACGTATGAAATGCAGTGTCTTTTAAATTCTGTAAGTGTTGCTTAACGGTTTTATATGTCTAGGCATCGAATTGAAAACATTTATTTCTTCATAATATAATGAATTTTGTGAAGCACAAGTCAAGAAATGTGGTGTTCTTATTTCAACCGCGTTTCTAGTATTATATCTATGAAAGTCACTTCCTCTTTCAATTCGATCACACAAATATCGAGGCAGCAAACCGTTAACTACTTTAAAAATGAACACCATAGTCAAATATACAATTCTTTGCTTCACTGACAACCATTGTAAGGCGTCTAGCATCAAAGTTGAGGAAGTGAATCTATTACATCTCAAAATCAAACGCATTATTTTACTCTGCAAGCGCTGTAATCTCGATATTTGTGTTGCATTGGACAGAAATAAAATGGATGGGCAAAAGTCTAGATGAGGAGAGATGATTGATTTGTATAGCTGTATTTTACTGGCAAAAGTTAAATCGTTTTTCAGTCGACATAGAATTCCATACTTCTTGCCAATTGGCAACTTGTCAATGTCAGTTTGTCATCAATAATCACGCCAAGATATTTAATCTCCTGAACGCGATCAATAGTCTCATCATCAATTACAACAGAGACGTTCTCATTTACTCGATTCCGTGAAATTACCATAAATTTAGTTTTACTTGTATTCAATTTCAACTGCTTATACTTCAACCATCTACTTAGAGAACGCAAATCTTCATTCAAGTGTAAAACGGCATCATCTAAATCCTTAGCTGCAATGAATAACGCAGTATCATCTGCAAAAAGATTATTGTCGCAAAATTGTAAAACACGTCGCAAATCATTAATATACATAATAAATAACAGGGTCCCTAATACACTTCCCTGGGGCACTCCAAGGTTATTCCCCACGGGACTGGAAACAGAATCATGACAAACAGTCCGTTGAGTTCTGTCAGACAAATAGCTTTCAAACCATTTATATGCAGTACTCGTAATTCCAAAGCGCTTGATTGATCTCAACAATAAGGGCCTATAAATTGTTTCAAAAGCGCGTTTCAGGTCCAAAAAATCGTATCTTTACACTCCCAGTTATTTTTCCACTTCGCTAATACCAAATTCAACGCGGTTTCACAAGAATGACCTTCCCGATTTCCCGATTGTTCTGGTATCAACAAACTATTACTATTTAAATACTCCAACAGCTGGCCTTTAACAACAAGTTCTAAAATTTTCTCTAATGTGTGCAACATGTTGATTGGACGAGACTCTTCGGCTTTAATCGTTCCAGCAACTTTTTGAATAGGAACCACTAAGGATTCCTTCCAAATTTGTGACACATGTCCAGTTTGTAATGATTCATTAATAAGGTCCAGCAAGATGTGGCCAATGACATGAAAGTAATCTTGAATAACTGTAGCATTAACATTATCTACTCCAGCCGATTTTCCTAATGAAAAACAAATAACTCTAAGTTCCTCCAATGTAATTGGGTGAAAAACTTCAAATCTACAACTACTAATAACTGGCTGTTTTATTTCGTCAGGTTAATCAATGGATTGATTAATCAATGAAACGCTGTCTACAAAATAATCATTAAACTTAGCTACAATTACTTGTTCTGACTGTTCTAATGTGCCAATAAAAGTTATGGACCGCGGTTTGCAATTACTAGGTTTTAATAAAGATTCCAAAATTTTCCATAACTTCTTGCTGTTGTTTTGATGCTGATCAATCTTCCTTTGAACATATTCACAACGAGTTTTCTTTATCGATTGTGAATACTTATAACGCGCGATTGTGTACCTATTCCAATGATTGTCATTATTTGATCTACAAAATTTTTTGTACCATTTGTCCCTTTTCCGTTTAAGACGCAAAAGATTCAAATTGATTGGTACATGTTTTGGTTTTCAAAGCGTTATTAAGAACAGCTGTAGATTCATTTAAGTTACCAGCCGCGAATGGAAAATCCACGCTCCTCTCAACAAGATTCGAAACAGCCTGTTTCGAATATTTCCTCCAGCACTTCAATTTTACAAAATTATCGTTATCGTTAACATGGTCTAAGACATTAATCACTAAAGTCTCATGATCGGTTACTTTCAAATCAGTATCCGTAACTGAACAAATGGAATCAAAATTGGACCAAACGTGGTCAATTAAAGTTCTACTGTGCCTGGAAATACGCGTATATTCAATTACCGTTTGCTTTAAATAAAAAAAAAACTCAGCTAAACGCTTCAAATGATTCGAATTATGGTTATCACGCCAATTAATATTAAAATCACCAGCCAATATATTTAATTTACTAGAATCAAGGAATGTCTCAAACCAGTTCTCTAAAACTTCAACAAAACGCTGGTCACTAGAACTGGGAGAATGATACAAAACACCATAATTACCCATCTTCATGCCACGTACAACTGTAATGCCCAAGAACCAGTTGCCATCAATAACTTCGTTGGTACGAAGGTTGAATTGAACTGATTTTTTGACATAAATAGCAACACCGCCAGTGTGTCTAGAATGTGATAAACAAGCAGCAACAATATATCCCGGAATACTATACTGATCAAAAGCTTCAGTTTCTACAATATGAGTTTCAGATAAGAAAACTAAAAGAGGACGTTTTTCCTCAACAATCTGACGTAATGCTACGTAGTTTGTTGACAACCCCGCAATATTCAAATATAAAAAATCGAATTGATTCACATTCCTGGAACTTGGCTGCTATTTATTGAAACGCAAGCTGCTTTTCTTCTGATCAAAAAGTCTTTTATAAAGCAAACATTCCGAGCTAAATGCGGCATGGTTGACGTTCAAATTCATTTTTCGTTCTTTATTCGTTTTCAAACAATTAATACATTTCAATACAGTTGAAGTACACTCCGACGTTTTGTGTTGTTGGCTGCACCTAGAGCATCTATCACAATTTTTGCAATCCATGCTCTTGTGCCCAAATTCTCCACATTTGAAGCATCTCAAAACATTAATCACGGGAACTTTCGAGCACCGATCAAACCCTACATTTACTTGTTTCGCACATAACAAACATTTATACGTATCGACATCGACTTCAACTACAACACTAAACTTGTTATAAGTGAAGCGTGGATTTTCAAACATGTTCACTACTTTAACATCATTTATAGCGATGTCTTCATTTTGACTTTTTAAGTAGTCAATGAAGACATCGGAGGAATACTGATCGCTCATGCCCACTATTTTCAATCTTGGCACCGAAGTGGGAACAACAGCACTATATTTTTCACCCAGATTGCTTTCATTACCATTTTTATTCAGATCATTTAGATTAGCTCCTGTTGCACACTCAACAATAATGGAGCCATCTTTACCATTCCTGAAATTACTGATTTTGTGTGTTTTTGGATCTAACTGTGTTTTCAAAAACTTACGAGTCTCTTCGCAAGCTTGTTTGGGCTCTTTTGGTTTAATCACAATGACCGGACGAGTCTTACGATTACTCTGTTTGTTACTGTTACTGTTAATGTTACTGTTACTGTTACTAATATTTTTACTTTTACTTGCACGACTATGTCTTTTTACAACATCCGCAAAACTCGCATTTTCTTGAAAAACATTATCATCATTATCACTATTACTATGTGACCCTAGTATAGTAAAGAAAAGCGTAGTCCTACGTCAAAAGCCATGCTAATAAAAAGCGCTAACTCATTAAAGTTCTAATCCATGATTATCTCCTCGCCTTCTGCACATTCATTTCACATGCATTCATGTGAAAGACAAAATCTAGTACCAAACAATAATCAATTGCCATTTAATTCAGCAACACATTAAGTTAACCACAAAATATGGATCTCATTTCGCACGTACCCGCACCGAGTCCTGCCTGGCATAGTTGTACGACCACCCACCCCCCATGCAACTAGGTACGTGTCAAAGCAAAAACTCTCATGGCATACTGATGTCGTTCGTCGTCGTTGGCTGGCTCTAATGTACCATCTTGATTGAGCTTACACCGCACCGCTCGAACGGCATGCAAGCACACATGGAACATTGCAAATCTCGGGCAATTTCCATTCCTGGCGTGCCATAATGATAAATGTATGACCTACTGTGTGAGCGTTGATAAGTATAGAACGCACATAAAGGCGTGAGTACCACGCCATCGGATTACGGCACTACTGGCTGCTGTCATTTTCACTTTGTGTACATTTCATCAAGTCATCCTAGTAGGCACCCGCATCGCAGTTTAACAAATGACGAGTACTAAAAAAGAACGACCAGCACGATAAGTAGACGAGGGGGTCTTCTTCTTCTGCTTCTTTGGATTTATTACGTGCCTACTGGCACTTTACGTCGGCCCTCAAAACTTAGAGCACTTTTACAGTTGTTAATTGAGAGCCTGTAGCATTTTTGCATTAGTATTATTGTTTGGCAAATAATATTATGCTCTATGCCCAGCTTCCTTGACCGAACCGGGAATCGAACCCAGCTGCCTCCAGCATTGTCTTGCTGGACTAAGGGAGGCCCCCCTAAAGAAACTCGGTGGTGTGGGGAGTAATTATGTTGGATAAAGTTAATTTCTCTTACATGTCGACGTCAGCAGCAATGGGGAAAAACCCTCCGGGGTATCATCATTCGTCGGTCGCTGGCAAACGACCGGAGGAAGAATGAATTTTAAATATTTCCAACGGGTAATCCGATAGAAGTATGTGCGCGTTCCTACGAGGTCGATGCTGGATCCAGACATGCCGTAATGCTGAAGCGTAATCAAATCATGGTGGAACGCAGATCGACTGGTTCACCAGATCACGTTGTCTGATAAACCATGCGATGTGATGTACATGCGGGAATGCTTCGTCATGGATCTGATGAAGCTCTTGGGATGAGAGAATACGGGATTAGCTTCCCTTGCTTGTAGTATGTTATTTTTTTTTGCTCCTCCTTCCTTTCGGACCGGGTGGTAGATGATATGGTGTATGACAGACAGATAGGATGAAAGGATCGTTTTCTTTCGTCCATTAATTGGATTCAGACACTCAATTGGAATACGGCCGCCGGTAAGAACATTAGTAGTTGAGGTTAGATGGAAAATTTTACGATGAACGCAATTCAAATATTGTCCTTCGGGGAAAACGATTTCCGTCAGTAAATAGTAGGTTTGTATGAGGATTGCGAGTCATGCTGTTTATATTATCCAAATAATTTATTCATGTTGACCAAACTACCCCTTATGTGGGCAGACATTTTCCATCCCTGGAAAAACTGAGTTTGATTTATTTTCCATTCAATATCCTACTGTTAGCAAGATGCCAGATCTCAAAATAACTGTCAGATAAAAAAGATTCGGTACCGAAAATATCTTTCTGAGCGCAAATAAACAAATGTGATTCATCGTAATTGAAAAACTTTTCGCTTTATTTGCAAGCGCTTTTGCAAACTTTGGGCTACACTGGACGCGAACCAGCCCCTTTGAGCCTTAATAAAAAAAACTTAAGTTAACTTATTAATTTTTTCCATGATTTGTTTTCCCTGCTGAGCACCAATGCTACCGACGCCAGGGAGGCAGTAGTAAAGTAGTAAAATTCTTCTTTATTTTGATTTGTTATGTGGTTTACAATTGCTAATACAGGGCAAGAGGTTAGCCAGAAGGGCTCTTCATCTTTGGTGAACTTTTTGATTTTGTGTTGTACATGTTGTGTTTTACTATGTAATGTTTTTCAATTTTCTTCTTGTGAAGTATGTTGTTTGAATGTATTAATTTTTTATTCTACCTACTTAACCTAACTTAACCTAACGTGCCAGATCCCTGACGATCTGTTGATCGGATTGCCTACAGCAATCTCTGAACCTTGCGATGGAGTCAGCTCTCCGTAACTCCAGTGTCTGAAGACCAGCCAGGCGGTGGACCTCAGAATTTCTAGTCCGCGGGGGACTGTTAAGGATCATCCTAAGGATCTTGTTTTGGATCCTTTGGAGTTTGAGGTGATGGCATTTGGCGCAACTCTCCCACATTGGCATCCCGTATTCTATTACGGGAAGGATGATTTGTTTGTAGACAGAAAGCTTATTTTTCAGGGACAGGGTAGACCTCCTGTTGATGAGTCGATACAACGATCTTACCAAGATGTTGCACTTGGTTTTGGTTTTGTCAACGAGCTCCCTGAAAAGAAGCTTGCTGTCTAGTGTTAGCCCGAGGTACACGTCCTCTTTAGACCATTCCACCACTGAGCCGTTTAAGCAGATCTTATTATTTTCAGACGGAACAAGTCTGGGAGATTTTGAGTGCGAACGGAGACAACGATCCACCACCAGGGATACCCGGCATATCGGAGATGAACAGGTTGAATATAAAGGGGCCAAGGATGCTTCCTTGTGGAACCTCGGCACCGATGTTGAAAGCATCCGATGTGATGCCATTCAGAGAGACTCGGAACGTCCTGTCCGATAGATAGTTGTTTATTATCTTCACTAGGAAAATTGGAAGACCGTACTGCTAGGCCATCATGCCAGACATTGTCGAACGCTTTTTCAACGTCCAACAACGCCATGGCAGATGTTTTCGAAACAGACTTGTTCCGTCTGAGAATGTTTGTCACTCGGGTCAGCTGCTGAACGGTCGAACGACTTTTCCGAAAACCAAACTGTTCCTCGAGCCAGATGTTGTTTTGTTCGGCAGATGTTAGGAGCCGGTGGTAGACTGCTCTTTCGAACAGTTTTGATATCCCTGAGAGAAGGCTAATTGGTCGATAACTTGAAGGAGAGGACGGATCCTTCCCAGGTTTCCGGATGGGTATGACTTTAGCTGACTTCCATCACGAGGGGAAGTAGCCAAGTCTTAGGCACTGATTAAAAATCAGTGCCAGATGGTTGTAGAATCTGGAACTCAAGTGTTTGAGTTCCATATTCAGGATGTTGTCGAAACCTGGGGCCTTCATGTTTTTAGATGATTTGATAAAGGCCAACAGTTCGTCAGCCGTAATCTCGGATTCCTCTGGAAAAATGTTAGGAATCTGATGAAGATTGATTGCATTTTCAGCAACCCCTGCCTCGTGAGGGCTGACGATGTTTTGTCCGAGATTATGGGAGCTGACGAAGTGTTGACTTATCGCGGCAGCCTTCTCTTCAGGAGTTATTAGATGAACCACTGGGTTGCCGGGACGATCCAGTGGGGTCAGTGGTGGAATGGGTCTTGGCTTATTTTTTATGGATTTTCGTTAGTTTCCAGAAGGGCTTTGCACAATCTGGGAGAGAGCGGATCTTGTTAGCAAAATCGTGATTTCTGAGCTCCACCATCCTGGCTTGGATGGTTTTTGTAATACGATTGCAATGAGTCTTCAAGACACGTAAACCAGAACGCTGGTATTGCCTTCGGATGGAGTTACGGAGTCTGATGAGATCTTTGGTAATTCTATCAAGGTTCAGAGTATTGCTCACCTGTCTGGATACTGGCACGTGTTGTTCCCTGGCCCGGGATATCGGAGTGACAGTGGAGTCGACACAGTGTTGGAACTGCTCCCAGCTGACACGATGGTAGTTGCGTCGGGAAGCTTGGATTCGGTTGACGGATGAGTCTACTTCGGCCACCACCGGATAGTGGTCCGAACTCAGCTCCTGGTGGCGAGATGATGTCTCCCATGTTGCTGATGAAGATGTCTAGCGTGGAGTGAACGCCAGACCGGCTCAACCGGGTGGGACAGTCCAGCGCTAATATGATGTAGCGAGCCTCTTGCAGGTCGTCGTTCAGGATGGTGCCATTTTGGTTGCGTCGACTGTTGCCTCAGCGATGATGTACTTTTCGCGCCGTCTAGTTAGTTTGATGATGTCCCTCCACAGGTCTGCTGCCGATCCGTTTCTGATGGTGACTTGCTTGGGGCAGTAGGTCGCAATGATGGTGATAGGGCCGACAGGAGTGGAGACTTCTACCCCCTAAAGCTTCGATGGTTTTCAGCTGGAAGCTCGGCAGAAGCCGACAGCAGATGTTTCTCCTTACAGCAATGGCCGCTCCTCCTCCCCCGGAGCTGGTTCGATCAAGTCTTATAAGCCGGAAGTCAGGAAGGTAAACGTTTACCTCCGGTTTCAGGTGGGTTTCGGTGATAACGGCAATGTCGATGTTTTGTTTGTTGAGGAAGTCAACGAACTCGATGATCTTGCTCTTGAGCGAGCAAGCGTTCCAGTTGGCGATCTTGATGGTTTCACGGTGCATAATTGTCGATGAAACGTGATGCAACAAGAATCTGCTCGGTTCTGGATCTGCAGGAGCGCTTGATGATGATTGCTTCTGCCATTATGGTAATGAGTTCCTCTGTTGTGAGTAGCTCTTCGCTTTCATGCGATGGTGGGGCATCATCTCGACGCTACGATAGTCCCGGGGGAGGGTACGAAACCGTTGCCACATAGGACTGACGGCTCGGATTAGCCGGATGGTTTAGCAGCTCAGCAGTTGGCGGGACCGATGCAGCAGCAGCAGCAGCAGCAGCAGCAGCAGCAGCAGCAGCCAAACGGTTGTTGAGCGGTAGTGGCGGAAGAATCGGACTCGGATGCCGTTGTCTAATGGAGGGGAAATTCTGCTCATTGCGTGCCGGTACCTTTTTTTCGACCCGGCTGGTTTTGCGTGGAGGCCCTTTTGCGGATTTCCATGAATTCCTAACGCTTCGGACAAGCCTTGCTGGTAGCTCGATGTGCTGCACCACAGTTGGCGCATTGTGGATCGACGTTTGTCTTATGGAATGTATAAGACTGATGTTTTGGCAAAAATGTATAAGTGAAACGCGTGAATAAAATAATTGATTTTCGTTTCGTGTACTTGACTAGCCTATTGGTCCTAAGCAAATCAATTAACGTACCTCATTCTAGTCGAAATTCTAGTACTACACTATGTTTGTTTTGATTCGCTATGAAAGTTTGACAGATAAAATGAGGGATTCGTGGATTTTCCTATGTTTCGAGGGGTGGATCGATTAGCTTGGGACAGAAGAGAATACCAGAGCTGAACCAAAAAGTTGAGCACGTTTCTTCGGGTCCTTCTGGTCTGAGAGTTACCTCTATGATATTACCTCCGCTTCCCCTTATAATCACATTTCAACTAAGGATAAGAATAAAAATCGTTCAGAGCGAAAACTTTGAGAATTCATGTTTAAAACTGAAAGTAAAGGGTGTCCCACAACAAATTGCATCACGGAAAAAACGCTGTAGAAAATTACCCATTGGGTAGTTTCTCTTGAAAATGTTGGGTAGAAGTAGTTTAGAGTGTATTTTTATCGCTGTCAGTTTTTCGAAAGTTGGAAAAAATAGCGTGACTGCTTTCTAACACCCCAATGGGCCTGGGTTCAATCCCCAGCCGAGGTCGGTGGGATTTTTCTGAGGCATAAAAATCTCTGGTCACGTCTTCCTTCGGAAGGGAAGTAAAGCCGTTGGTCCCGGCCCATGTGTGTTGAATGGGTACGATATCCTACGCAGGTGTGGAAGCTGCCTTCCTGCACATGTGGTTGCCGTCAATGGATGGCAATCGATGTCCGTCGGTGATTGGCACTAGATTGCGGAACAGAGACCGACGTAAAATAAAGGAAAAGAAGAAGAAGAAGAAGAAAAATAGCGTCACCCGAAAAGTAACGTCGCATATTGATTTTGCGCAAGCATCTGGAAAATCCTTAACTTTCTCATCGGGACATCGGAAAACAACTCGGAATCGTGCAGTCAACGGTGAGTCGTGTGATTAAACTCTGGAAGGAGAAATGCGGTCAGAACGGATGTTCTATTAGTGATCAGGATCACAAGCGTGTCGTGGAAGCGTTCAAGCGGAATCCCAATGCTTCGGTCAGGGATGTGGCCAAAAAGTTGAATCTGTTAAAGTCTTTCGTTCAGAGAGCCAAGGACCTGCAAGGTCTGCATACGTACAAAGTGCAGAAGGCTCCAAATCGTGGCGAACGGCAAAATACGGTGCAAAAGTCACGGGCCCGGAAACTGAACACCCAGATGCTGACGAAGCCTCATTGTATGATGAGACTTACGCAAAGGCGGACTTCCGGCAGCTTTCGGGGCTATTGTTCTTCACCGCCCAGCACAAGTTTGATGTTCCGGAGCAAGTAAGGAAGCAGAAACTTTCAAAGTTTGCTAAGAAATACATGATTTGGCAAGCGATCTGCTCATGTGGCAAATGAAGTGCGCCGTTCGTGACTACCGGAACTGTAAACGGGGAGATTACCTCAATGAGGGTCTACAGAAGCGTCTGCTTCCTCTGTTGAAACAACACGAGGGCCCTACGATCTTCGGGCCGGATCTAGCTTTGTGCCACTGTTCAAATGTTGTGCACCGGAACTAAGGCCCATAGGAAAATACTGGGCTATTATGAAGCAGGCACTACGGCAGCATCCCAAGGAGGTCAAATCTGAGGAAGACATGAAGAAAAAGTGGGTTTCGTACAGAAGAAGCAGCAGCCAGATATTGTACAGAACCTAATGAGTGGAGTTAAGCGTGAGGTGCGAGCGTACGGTTATGGTATTGAAGTTGATTGAAATAAATATGCCTAAAGCTTACTAAGTTTGAAAAGGATCGGTCAACTAGGCAATTTCCTACAGCATTTTTTCCGTGATGCAATTTGATGCAAAATGATGCAAAATCGGGAAAAAAGTTGACAAGTTGACGGGGGTAGACAAAATCGGGAAAGCACTGTACTCCATTGCAATTAACTAATCAATCGTCATTTTTCGATTGGTTTTGCTTGAATATATAAATTTACCATACTCTATATGGTTGGTCACGTTTGAGTAGCAATCGGGATTAAAAGTTAACGTTCCGGTGATTTGCTGTCACGTCAATAATTCCGACAGTACACAGCACATGATCAAAGCCAGCCATCCGGAAAATCTGTGAATGATGGTTCCTATTGACAGCTTTTGAAGTGGAAAAAACGCTGAGAATCAAGCCTTTTACGATTGGCAATGATTTTCAATGTTGTTTGAAGTATGATGTATGCTTATAGTTTAAATTGAAATGGTAAGGGCGGATTAATCACGTTAATGAATAGTCGGATTACATTTATCATTTAAACGTACCTTTAGAAATTTATTGATATAATAGATGTAAACTAGATAATATTTATAGACAAACCTCGAGGCCGATAAACAGACAGAACTAATATTAAACGTAAACAATGGCTTGTAGCGCTGATGTTCCGCAAATCGAAACACCCACGCAATCTAACTACAGCATCTGATACTAGAGCAAACTTCCTTCACCGGATGACGTTCTATGTCTGCGATGTGCGCTATAGAAATCTGCGTTCACAGCCATTATTTACTTTTGTCTGTTCCGGCTATTTCACATGTTGGTTTGGGATGGTTTGTTTACGAAACAAGATTGCTGTTTAATGATCAATGGTCAATGGTCAGCTGAAAAAATAAAAGCTCGCTTCATCCAAATCCAAGCGCTTTTAAAACAGTTAAATTTTTCTGCTTCGAAGTAAGTTGCAGCAAGAGTACAAAGTACAAAACTACACCCAACCGGGTAATGTAAGATTCTATTACAGATTTGTATGAAAAGTATGCAGAATTTGCAATGTTCGTGACATTAACAGATTCTGTAATGTGGTCGTCGGAAGATTTTTCGAACAACTACAACTACTCACCTTCACACCGACCGGCACCGTTGCAACCCTTGAAGACGAAATCACTTTCCAGCCTACCTATTGATGCTATCAACTCCCACGCCGAGACCACCTACTACGATGCCGGTCTACTAAATAGCAGCAGCAGAAGCAAGGCTTGTTTCAATATGTAGACACAGCCAGTCTCTCCGTCCGCCAGACAAGTGCCCTTGAGGAACTCCTCTATTCACACCGGTCTCAAAGTGCGCTGCAGTGGTGCATTTCAGGTTCTCATCGCTTAGCTACAATAAACTGGTTATTATCCATCTCCCGCTCCGGGAAGGGGGCACATCCGTTTCAAACTAGCAAACAATGACGACGATGTTATGACGATGATGATGTCGACGATGATAGGTGTGTTCTTGAACTTTGCCAACGTACTCTTGTCGTTGGTTCCTGAGCGGAGAGAACTTTTTGACTGGTGTTGTCTGGCCTCTGTTATTCCCCCTTTTGTATCAACATGCCAAACGGATTGAAAGGAGGTCAAGTAGGCGTTCTCCGACACCTTCCGTTTCTAGCGAAATGACACCTACTGGTTCTACTAATCTACGTAGCTATGCCAACTATGATCAACCGCCGTGCCAGCCACCAAGCGTCTCCACCATTTTGGACGGCAGAGAAGGAGGCTCATGATGGAAGACATCAAAGCTTATGACTCGTTCTGCTAGATTCACCAGCAGCGGACTGGCGAACGATGCTAATTAATCCTTTATCAGGGCGGAAAATCTTGCCCACCGGGGGGGTTTCCGTAAATGGGTTCAAGTAGGAATGAAAGAAGCTGGATTTTTTGCGCTGGTTTCTGGAAAAAAAAAATAACATGAAAGAAGAAAGGCATGAAGTCAGAGATGTTGGCCTGCCGCTTGGTTTCAGCATAATATGGGACACTCGTCGAGTGCTGGTGCTGCTGGTGATAATTAATTGCATTAGGATGACAGACACGTCTTGTTATGGGTTGCCGCTGGCGTAGGCGAGCGTCTAGGGGAAATTAAGTGTGAAGCTATTTCGGAGACCGGGGATTTATGATGATAGGTTCTGCTAATTAATGAGACTTGTGGCTGACAAAGTTCGGTGACTACAATTTTAAGATAAATTGCCTCTATATCGCTGAAAAATTGCGGAAGAAATTCATTAATCATGCTCGAAAATGAACTATCTGCAAGCATCATTACCCTGAATTAAAAAAAAAACGAAGCAGGCTGCTAATGAATATGTTTATGCAAATCGGCGGCCTACTTCGGTTTTGTGTACTGCCGCGGGCGCGTGTAATACTGCTAAATCGCGATAATCTCCGGCAGACAGCAACCGAAAAGCTTCCTGATTACAACAATAAAACGCTCGCAATCCCTCTCCCCCCTTATTGCATACATAACCTACACATCAACGCCAATATAGCGAACGCACTCACCTACAATTTCCGTTTTTATTTCTCTTGTTTCATATTCGCCACCACAGCGACAAACAGGAGCAGCCAGTCCCGTCGACCCGTATTAAATCAACGTCATCAGGGCTGGATCCAATCCAATCCGACGACGCGCGATAATGTGAATGTGAGCGCTTCGGGAAGTCACACAGGAGATGACCATCATGGACGGTGGCAGCGGGGGTGTTAGGCAGCAGCAAAATCAACTACAACTACAACAACAACAGCAGCAGCAGCAACAACAACAACATCAACAGCAGCATCAGCAGCATGAACAAACAGCGAATCAATTCGGTAGCAACGGATGTTCGCCATCGATTGGATCGTCTACTTCCGGTGGGACCGGGTCCGGACAGTTCCCCGCCTCGTTTCCGGACAGTTTCAAAGACTTTTTCGCCATGCTCAACGAGGAGGACGACCACGTCGATGTGTTCTCCAACATACTAGAGGATAAGGTAAGGACGAAGGGTGGTGTTATTGATGTTATGACGCTTTGCTACCATAGACAAAGGACGCTTTAATGTTGGTCATTGCACACGCATTTAGCGATTTAGGAGTGGTTAAAGCACCTGAGAGTTCCCTCAACATTCCAACTAGAGTAAAAACCTGTAACTTGGATTGTTACCACAATCGTAGAGGGTGTGCACGATAAGAAAAAAGTACCCAACGGCCAGTTCACTTTTACCTACGTTTGACTAGTTTGTCTCCTTTTAATGTTGTCAAAAACGGAGGAGCAAAACCACCCAACAGGGGTAAGTAGTAAAGTGTGGGAACCCAACGTTGAGTACTAGTGCAAAATCAGAATTTCACACAACTAAATGAAAACTACTTTGACCCGCTTTACCTACTTTTGGGTTCCTGTACTATAGTGCTGAGATGAGTGAAAAGAACTTACTTTTGGGTACTTTTTTTTTACCGTGTGGTAAACAACTAACAACTCAGGGGAAACATGTCAGAAGGGTATAACTCGAAACGTAAACAATGACTTTGAATGTCGATTTTCGCACACCCACGGAATCTGACTACACCAGCTCATAGAACGAGCATTTTTATATCAGATGATTTAGTTAGTTTGAGTGGGTGTGTTGTCATTCGTAAGAAACCGACGATCCAAGTCATTGTTTACGTTTCGAGTTAGACCCTTCTGACATGTTTCCCCTGAGCTGTTTTTTTTTTTTTAACTTAAAAGTGATATTCAGTGCGTCTGGTGCAAGGGTGTCAAATTCACTGTATTCTACCTTTAGACTAACGACGCGTGTATCCATTTATGGTGTTCCAAAGCTCCAAAAGAGCGCTCAATTGAACACAATCTGGGACAGGACTTGACAATCAGGTAGCGATTTCGAGCCAATTTGCTGTCAAATACGAGCCAGTTGCTGATTGGTCGATTTGACAGTAGCAATCGTGGAATAAAAAGGTCAATGCCCCAAGTAACCAAAAGTTCCGCATTCAACGATTAGAATCACTTTCAAGTTCCGTAAAGTTCAAATAAAGTTCCGACCGAACCTTCAAGTTCCATAAAGTTCAAATAAAGTTCCGACAGAACTTTCAAGTTCCATAAAGTTCAAATAAAGTTCCAACCGAACCATCAAGTTCCATAAAGTTCAAATAAAGTTCCGACCGAACTTTCAAGTTCCATAAAGTTCACATATAGTTCCAACAGAAGTTCCATAAAGTTCAAATAAAGTTCCGACAGAACTTTCAAGTTCCATAAAGTTCAAATAAAGTTCCGACAGAACTTTCAAGCCACATGAAGCAATCCGCACAAGTCTTTATTAGTAACAAAATTTAATATACATAATTATTAAATGATCAGTGGCCCGAATAAATCATAATTCTTATATTTATGCAGTGCATCAACATTCTGTTAAAACATAAAAAAAATTAAAAAGTAATTTCCTGGATTCGAACCCGTGTATTCGGCATGCGATCTACTAACGCTAACCACTGCGCCACAAATGTGTTGGAATACCATGCGGGCAAATACCAATTTCAAATTCATCAAGGTATTGTGTTTTGTATGCAAGTCAGTCAGCTGGCACTGAAAACTCCAACAGTAGGCGGGACAACAGCTCGCTTTAATATATTTCAGATGACGCAGCGGTTCGTGCTGGGGCTCTCACGCAGAAGGACTGGGTTTAATTCTTCAAACAGCTCCAAAACTACTAATGCTGATAAATCAATAAACATAAATACCTGCCTTTAGAAATAACTTTCATAAAAGTGCGAACTAAACATAGAATTGGTTTAGAGGGCAAAAACCCTTTTTAATTTATTTTCTAAAAGTTCCGTTCAAGTTCCGCCAGAAGCTGCTTAGAATTCTCTTCAATTATGATACCGGAACTTTCAAGTTCTTATAACGACTTAAAAATGAGGCTGCTTAGAATTCTAAAGACCATCACTAACTACGCTGCTTAAGCCACAAATGGCCTTTTATCAGAACTTTTGGTTACTTGGGTGGTCAACTCCGTCAAATACCACACATTCATCAAAAACATCAGGAAGAGTGAGAAGCTGGATTGTCAAGTCCCGTCCCTGAACAAAATGACTGACGTGGGCGGAGGTTAGGATGCTCAGTGCTCTTCAAGCTATTTCAAAACTACCCAAATTTGGGTAGAATCCACCCAGATCGGTCAAAACTGAACCTACCTAAAAATGGGTAAACTATGTTGGGAGTGACAAGTTGACAAATGGACAACATCGACATGAATCCAATCTACTTGCCATGAAGAATCAATATGTTTTTCCTCCTCGGATGAGCGATACGCGGAGCCACTGGTTGCTCACCCTGCTTGAATAATCAGGATTCGTTCAACAAATATTATGACAATCACCTGGGGATCCACGATCTCAAATGCACTCGGCAGCTACATCGCCGAGAAAACGCGAACTAAGCAGCTGATCATCTTGAACAACGGATCGCACACACGAATGGACCCAGCAACTGGTTCATCTTCAGCTATAGATACCTCGATCTATTCAGAGGTGCTAGCTCACAGATTTAGCTGGTGAACTCTTCCGGACACCCACAGCAGTGACCACTTGCCGATCACCGTCTCTTCACCTTAATGCTCACAGGTCACAACGAAGCGGATTGGTCATCGTTCGAACGGCTGACTTCCCGCAGCATCAAACCAGACGACGAGCTTGGCGTTGATGAGTTCGTCGGTCGGGTATTATCAGCAGCATGCATCCCTCGAACATCAGGACGAATTGGTCCCAAATCGGTACTGGAAGTGAAAACAGCGATTAAACCGAGGGGGACGACTCTATCTACGATGCAGGAAAGATTGTGTTTTGCAGTGGCTAGCTGCGCGCACGCTGAGTAGATACAAAGAAGATTGATGATGATTCTGAAGGTTTCCTGCAATATGATGATACGCGATGCAAGTTGATGCGAGAAATGATTGAAGATTTTTCGAAGATTGATTCGCTAGAGTGAGATTTGTTGAGCATCTAGAATTGAGATTTAGATGTGTGGCCCCCTCGGATCAAGCGGCGCCGAAAACTTCTGAGAGCACTGAGCGCATCAGAGAAGCAGGATTAGACACGACTGATGTTTTGATGCAGTTTCAGAATGCGAAGGCAGCGGCTAAGAAGGCAGCTAAGGAACGTTCATGGGAGGACTTTGTCGCAAAAATATCTCCGAGCAGCACAAAGGCAGAAATGTTGCGGACGATGAACACCCTGAGAGGTAAGCGGCAGCTCAACAAGGCTGTTTTTGAACTACCCGATGGTTACACGGATAAGTCAGAATAACTGACGAAGCACTACTGCGAGAGATCGGTGACCTCTAGCTATCCCCCACTGTTCCAAGCAGTGAAGGAAAGAGCAGAACGGGATCACGTGGACTCTCTTCCAGACACCAACGACATCTATAATTCGGACTTCACCCTTGAAGAGCTTCTGTTCGCACTCGACAAAGGACGTAGTGTCTCTACAGGTCCTGACTCGGTAAGGTATCCGATGCTCCGACGTCTGCCTGTATCCGTCAAGATCGCGTTACTGGAGCTTCTAAACAGAGTCTGGTGTGGTAGTGGTGTACCCTATCAGCTGGAGAACCGGAATAATAGTGCCGATTTCGAAGCCGAATTCATCTGAGTCTGGTCCTGCAGCATGCCGGCTATCACTCTGACTAACTGTATCGCGAAGGTACTGGGCGCTTTTAGAGCTGGGCGCGGGGTTGAAACTTACTTGGACATCATGATGAACACTGCTTGATAGCATCGCTCGAGCTATCGAAGACATATGATACCACCTAGAGGTACGGCATTTTATGCACTCTGCGCGGAAGTGGCAGATGCCCACCAATGTTTTGAACAGTTTCTTCGCCGACAAAACATTCCGGGTGAACGTGGAAGAGCATTTATCGAGTGAAATGCCAATGGAAAACGGAGTTCCCAAAGGGTCGGTGTTATCGGTCACGTTGTTCCTCGTCGCGATGCAGCCAATCTTCAGAACGGTGCCTCATAAAGTCTGGAACGCACGAAAATTGGTCAACTTCAAATTGGTGTATTTCTATTAAAAATTCATAAAAAACCTGAAATGCTGCATTTGGAAGTTGAGTGTATATACAATGGTTGCTATGATGAGTTTTCACCGTTTGCTCTCCAGTTTTCAAAATGACGTCCAAGCAAGAGGAGCAGCGTGTCAAAATTTTGCTCACCCAGCAAGAGATTCCGACGTTCTAACACGCCAAGTTGGCAAAATTGCTGGATGTGGCCAAATAGACCGTGGCAAACGTTTTAAAAGTGTTCGGGGAGCGTCTGTCGACCGCCAGGAAGCCTGGAAGCAGCGGCAATCGTAATCCGGACGAGGCAGCGACGACGAAGAAGGTGGCGGTGAAATATAAGCGGAATCCTAACTTCTCCAGCCGGAACGACGCTGGAAAGCACAATGTCTCTCATAGTAAAGGGTGATACGGTTAAAACTTGGTCAAGGGAAAACGCGTGTAAATCGGTGAAATCGTTTATTTAAAAAATCAAATTAAATTTCTTTTTCAAGTTCAATTAGTATAAAATTCAGGAAAAATATTCAGTTAGGCTTCCGCTTTTCCAAATCCGAATTGCCGGGCCTTACGCTTGACCCCTGCCATCAGATTTTGTACAGCCACCTTGTCCACCTTCTTCGCCGCAGAAAGCCAGTTTGCCTTGAACTGCTGCTCGCCCTTAGCAGTTTTTTTGGTCTTCTTTAGGTTCCGCTTGACAATAGCCCAGTATTTCTCAATTGGGCGGAGCTCTGGCGTGTTGGGAGGGTTCTTGTCCTAGGGAACCACCTGCACGTTGTTGGCGGCGTACCACTCCATGGCCTTTTTACCGTAATGGCAAGATGCCAAATCCGGCCAAAACAGTACGGAACAACCGTGTTTCTTCAGGAAAGGCAGCAGACGTTTATTCAAACACTCTTTCACGTAAATTTCTTGGTTGACAGTCCCGGAAGCTATGAAAATGCTGCTTTTCAAGCCACAGGTACAGATGGCTTGCCAAACCAGATATTTCTTTGCGAACTTTGACAGTTTCATGTGCTTGAAAACATCTGCTACCTTTCCCCTTCCTTTTGCCGTATAAAACTCCTGTCCCGGAAGCTGCTTGTAGTCGGCTTTGACGTAGGTTTCGTCGTCCATTACCACGCAGTCAAACTTCGTCAGCATCGTCGTGTACAGCCTCCGGGATCGCGCTTTGGCCGTCGTATTTTGTTTATCATCGCGATTTGGAGTCACTACCTTCTTGTAAGTCGATAGTCCGGCTCGTTTTTTGGCTCGATGCACGGTTGTAGACGATACACCCAGCTTATTTGCGGCATCTCGGAGAGAGAGGTTAGGGTTTCGCTTGAAACTACCGGCAACTCTCTTTGTCGTCTCAGCGGCTTCCGGTTTTCGATTTCCCCCCGATCCAGACTTCCTGGCTGTCGACAAACGTTCCCCAAACACTTTAATTACATTTGTAACGGTTGATTTGGCAACTTTTAGCGATTTTGCCAACTTTCCGTGCGAGTAGCTCGGATTTTCGCGATGCGCGAGCAAAATTTTGATACGCTGCTCTTCTTGCTTGGACGGCATTTTGACAACTGAAGAGTGAATTCCAAAATCAAAATAGGAGCAACATTCTACACACACACACCTTCAAAATGAGGGGGGTTCAGGCTTTTTAAATGCAAAATTGAAAGAAATACGTCAAGTTGATATTGACCAAATTTTGACCGTATCACCCTTTACTGTGCAGCGGGTCAAGAAACGAGCCGGGTTGTCAACGTTTAAGAAGGTGAAGGTGGCGAACCGAGATTACAAACAAAACACGTCGGCAAAGCAGCGGTCCCGAAAGCTGTATACGAATCTGCTCACAAAGTTCGACTGTGTCGTCATGGACGACGAAACTTATGTGAAGGCGCATTTCAAGCAGCTTCCGGGACAGGAGTTTTATACCGCATCAGGAAAAGGGAAGGTGGCTGAAATTTTCAAAACCATCAAACTATCGAAGTTTCTGAAAAAAAATATCTCGTCTGGCAGGCTGTATGCACGTGTAGTCTAAAAAGCGGCATTTCAATTACTACGGAAACCATCAATCAAGAGATCTACGTCCAGGAGTACCTGGAAAAGCGGCTGCTACCATTCCTAAAGCAACATAATAGATCTGTGCTGTTCTGGCCGGACTAGGCGAGCTGCCACTATGGAAAAAAGGCAATCGAGCGGTAGGATGCGAACAACGTGGTTGTGGTACCCAAAGACCACAACCCTCCCAACAGCCAAAAGCTCCGCCCTATCGAACGGTATTTGGCCTTGATCAAACGGAATCTAAAAAAACTAATAAATCCTAAAAAAAATAATGGAAAGGGTTAAGTGGAGGCACAAACCAAACCAAAAGAATAAACGAACATTTTTTCCTTTAAATATATGAACTCAACTACCAAAAGAAAAATAATATGATTTTTGTGATATGAATTTTGACTGAAAGAAACGATTTTTTTGTCGACCAATTTTTGCGCGTTCCAGTCTTTACTGTCACCGTGCTCTTATATGCGGACGATATTTTGCTGGTGGCACGGATAAATAAGGAGCGACCCCTTTATCGCGATCTGCAAGCCGCGGTGAAAGCTATCGATAAGTGGGCAAAGAGCGTTGGGTTCGAAATATTAGCTACTAAATCGAACATCTTCTACGGCAGTCCCAACACCCGTTGAGAACTTAGCAGCAATATCTGCATCGATCGTGAAGCTGTACCGAAGACGAATAGTTTGAAGGTCGCTGACTTTCAAGCAGCATTGTAAGACTGTGAAAACTACATGCGGCTCAAGGCTGCGAATTCTTAAAATGATTGGGGCTAAACTTTCACGAGGGCAACGCGAGTCTCTTCTGTGTATCGGATTGGCAATCGTTACGTCACGCGTTTTCTACGGCATCGGACTCGTCAGCAGAGCGAAGGATTCGGTTGTGCAAACTCTCGCACCCATCTACACGGACCCACCGGACACGTTTCGCCAATCGAGTGTGGCATACTCCCTAGCCACGCATTTATAGGACGTGATCATCAAGATACAGTGGAGGTCATCAAGATACAGTGCGTCCCATCGTTCAGGAGTTGCTGGCAAACCGGTTTCACCGTGCTACGAACCGTGCAAAGAAAAGAAGATACAGCAATAGCAGAACCGATGAAATCTGGACCGAAGCAGTAAAGAAGCTAAGTGTAAACTTAACAATTAACACTAACACCACATAATAAAACACATTGTACACTAACATTTTGTAAAGACACAAATGCATCAGCAGATGTGAAGTGTCGGCTCTTTAATAAAGAAAGATAAGATAAGATGTAAAGTGTCGGTAATAAACAACAAAACAACAAAACAAATAAAGAATCACTGACGTCATTAAAACTTCAGGGTTGCCAATCTCATAGGATACTCGATTAGCACGCTTCGGCACATCTAAAACATTCGGCACAGTTTGAGTAGAAATATGCCATTTTAAAGTGTTTTCGGAGGGGTTATTTACATTTGCGTGCCTAACGCCTAAATTTGCATAGATTTCAAAATTCAATTAACTCTAAAAACATAATTTCTCAATCTTTTCCTTCACAACAAGTTGCATTTCGTCGGGAATCTATTGAAGTTTTTGAATCCATCTGAAAACATTTAGATTAATACATGGTTCCGGAGTTATTCCGGTTCCCGTTGGGGTCACTTTTGGTCGGCATTCGGCTTTACTGTTCTGTAATAAGTATACACACGATGAACATCATGTTTTTTTTCTCTCAAATGATGTAATTGAACCAATGGCAGCTACACTGACGTTCCACGGTCACATTGGGCATCCCGGAAATGTTCCTGTGTCCCCGACAAGAACCAAAACCTATCGTGCGACACATCAAACTTCATGATTTTACAAATCTTGGCCGGTAATGGCCTTATTGAGAGTCCACGGTCACACTAGCCCTCCCGGGCATGTCCTGGAGCCCCTGGGGAAGTGGCCAATTCTCAGTAAGAACAAAAACCTATCGTGCCACGTATCAAACTTTATGATTTTAAAAATCTTGGCCGGTAATGGTCTTACTGAGAGTCCACGGTCACACTAGCTCTCCCGGGCATGTTCTGGTGCCCCCGGGGAAGTGGCCAATTCTCAATAGGAACAAAAACCTATCATGCGACATATCAAACTACATGATTTGACAAATTTTGGCCGGTAATGGCCTTATTGAGAGTCCACAGTCACACTAGCCCTTCCGGACATGTTCCGGTGCCCCCGAGGAAGTGGCCAATTCTCGACAAGAACCAAAACCCATCGTGCAAAATAAAATTCATGATTTTACAAATCTTGGCCTGTAATGGCCTTAATGAGAATCGACAGTCACACTAGCCCTCCCGGGAATGTTCCGGTGCCCCCGGGTAAGTGGCCAATTCTCCACAAGAACCAAAACATGTCATGTGACATATCAAACGATCCCATTGGCCCTCCCGGGTATGTTCCGGTGCCACCAGGTATATTTTCAATTTTTAGACAAGAACCAAAATTCGTCGTGCAACATATCAAACTTCATAATTTTGCAAGGCCAGCAATGGTCTTAGACAATCCACAGTCCCATTAAATTGGACCTTCCAGGCATGTTCCACTGCCCCCAGAATTAAGAGTGGAATAACTATGAACAACAAAATCAGGCGTTTTTCTGGGTCCTGACCATGTAATGCGTGATTAACGAAAATTTTAAGCGTCAATTCTTAATCCGTTGAATTAAATTTTAATAACCTTTGCGGACTAATAAGAGTGCTTTTGAGGACATTTATTGTGTATCTTCATGTTGCAAGAATGTGATATTAATTCATGCTGAACATTGCATTAGGTCCCAATTAACATTGATCGATTCTCTTCGTCGACTTTCTCTTTCGCTAATAACTTGAGCACATAACGGTTTATTGTTGTGTTTGTCATATTAGATGCTAGATAAAAGCTTCTTTTACCGATATGTATGTTGAAACTACCTGGGAACGTCTTAAAATGGCCGTGGGAAAACAAAGATAAAATCGACAAAGAGAATCTGTCAATGTTACTTAGGACCTAATGCAATGTTCTGCTTGAATTACTCAAGGTCTGACCCAACTAGCATCAACTCAAATTAGGTTCAGTGGTTATCGAGATATGTGGACTCTAAATAAGGCCAATACTGGCCGAGTTCGGCACAAGCATGAAGTTTTATATGTTTCACGACGGGTTTTGGTTCTTGTCAAGAATCGGCCACTTACCCGGGGACACCGGAACATGTCCAGGAAGGCCAATGTGATCGTGAACTCTCTATAAGACCATTACCATCATATAAAATGTTATATATCACACGACGGATTGCGGTTCTAATCGGGAATTGTCCACTTCCTCGGGGTACCGGAATATATGCGCGAGAGCCCCAATTTGATGGTGGGCTCTCAATGAAACCAAAACTGTCAGAGTTACATTAAGGTGTTTCGCTGTGAGATCCTTATTCTCGTAGCCACTTCTAAACTTTGACTGTAAAAATATTAGCTTCTACGGTACGTACCACAAAGAAACTGTTACTCCACGTTTGCTGTACTGCAGCATACATGAAGTAGCAATTTCAGGTGAAATGGGGCATTATTTTCCGATATGTGTGTAATTGAAAATTCGAAGTGGAAGTGCATGTATAGCCTACGTGGTGGCCATTTGAGGACTCTACAAGGAATCACTCTAAATCTTGAAGTTTGATGTATGGCGGGTTATGGTTCAGATCGAGAATTAATAATTTCCTTGGGGCACTTGTACATTGCCGGGGGCACTGGGACATTCCCGGGATGGCGAATATAACCATGAACTATCAATTAGACCATTACTGACCGAGATCAGAAAAATTATGAAGCTTGATGTGTCGCACGAAAGGTTTTAGTTCTAGCTAAGAATTAGTCACTTCTCCGAGGTCACCGCAGCAAGGTCAATATGACTGTGGGGTTCTATAAGGTCATTGACGGCCGAGTTTTGAAAAACCATGAAGTTTGATATATCGCAAATCGGGTTTTAGTTCTTGTCGAAAATTGCCTACTTCTTCGGGGCACCGGAACATGCCCGTGGGAGCTAGTGTGACCTTTGACTGTCAGTAAGGCCATTACCAGTTTTTTTTGATCTAGTTGAGAATTGGCCACTTCCCCGGGGGCACCGAAACATGCCCGGGAGGGCTAGTGTGACCGTGGACTCTCAATAAGGCCATTACCACCCAAGATTTGTAAAATCATGAAGTTTGATATGTCACACGATGGGTTTTGGTTCTTGCCGAGAATTAGTCACTTCCCCGGGGGCACCTGAACATGCCCGGGAGGGCTAGTATGACCATGGACTCTCAATAAGGCCATTACCGGCCAAGATTTGTAAAATCATAAAGTTTGATGTGTCGCACGATAGGTTTTGGTTCTTGTCGAGAATTGGCCACTTCCCCGGGGACACAGGGACATTTCCGGGATGCCCAATGTGACCGTGGAACGTCAGTATGGCTGCCATTGGTCCAATTACATCACTGATTATCCTCATGAAAAACCATCGGTTCCTCCGTCTCCCATCCCAGATCCTTAAGAAGCCTTGTCAGCCATATTGCATGGCACGCCACATTGCACAAAGCCATCAGCTCCACTTCCGTTGAGGACAACGCCTCTGTTTGTTGCTTAAAGGGTGTCCACGATGAAATTGCCACACTATGAAATTGCTCTAACTTTTTAACCGTTGGGTAGAATTTAATGAAAATTTGGGTGGATTTAGTTCATAGTGCATTATTTACATCCTGCAAGTTTTAAAGTCCTGTGATCAAAACTCGCGGAAATGGAGTCGAAAGAACAGCTCGTGCGTGATAAAATCTTGCGCATTCATCACGAGAACAAGGATCTCTCGCATCGTTCCATCGCTAAAACGTTGGGAATCGCGAATTCCACGGTGTTGCAAGTGATTAAGCGGTTCGAGGAACGGTTGACCACCGATCGGAAGCCCAGAAGTGAAGGAAAAAGTATTCCGTACAACACCAAAAATCACAACCGCGTAGTTGGGGCCTTCAACCGAAATCCGAACGCCTCCGTTAGGGATGTGGCTAAGAAGCTGCACCTAAGCCGAAGTTTTGTCCAGAAGGCCAAAACTAAGGCTGGGCTTCGAACGTTCAGGCCCCTAATCGCGACGAGAAGCAGAACAAGTCCGCCAAAACCCGTGCCAGGAAGTTGTACCTCAACATGCTGACGAAAGTTGAATGCTACATCATGGACGACGAAACATATATGAAGACCGACTTCAAACAGATCCCCGGCAACCTGTTTTTCACGGCCAAGGATAAGTTCAGCGTTCCGGAGCATGTCCGCACTCAGAAGATGTCCAAATTTGCGAAGAAATTCCTGGTTTGGCAAGCCATCTGCACGTGCGGGAAGCGGAGTGCACCTTTCGTGACCCAGGACACGATGAACAGACAGGTGTACATAAAAAAGTGCCTCCAGAAGCGGCTGCTTCCTCTCCTGAAGGCCCACAACGTCCCAACAATCTTCTGGCCGGATTTGGCCTCATGCCACTACTCCAAGGACGTGCTGAAGTGGTATGCGGACAATAAGGTCAATTTCGTGCCGAAAATGTTCAACCCTCCCAACACTCCGGAGCTCCGCCCCATCGAGAAGTACTGGGCGATTATGAAGCAGCACCTTCTTAAACGACCTAAGGTAGTGAAGACAGTCGAGGAACTGAAGAAAGTATGGGTTTACATGCAAAAAACGGTTGATTCACAGGTTATGGCCGGGGTTAAGGCCAAGGTGCGGGCATTTGCGTATGGACTGTAAATAAAATACGAGTAAAATGGTAAAATGAAGTTTAATAGTTATTTCTCAATCCCTGAAAATTTGATGGCAATCGGATGAAAACTCGAATTTTGCGAATCAATTTTGTGTGTGGCAATTTCATCGTGGACACCCTTTACGCGTCATCCATCTTACAGTGCGTTTACGGTTGCATAAAATAGGGGAAATGGATGTAATGTCGGGCTAAATGCCCCTAATTTGGGCCCATACATAAATCCAGCAACCGACTAAATTTTCAATAGCGATCAAAAGTATCCATTAGCACCGTATTAGTGGGTTCGTCTAGATAAAATTGATAAATATCAGATTTCTAGCGATGGGCCCAATCTTAGATCCATAGGCCAACATTAGAGCCATTTCCATTATGTAATGCTTTTTGAACCAACAAAATTCGACATTCAAACCAACCAAATTCGAGTTTATTCATGCGTGTGTGACTCTCCCTTTCTCCCTCTTTCCAGGACATCCCCCGCAGCACAAAGTGTCGCTACAATCGGTCTTCCAACGCTGCCGCCGCCGCATCCAGCGGAAGCAGCACCAACACATCACCATTCATCGCCTCCGGCACCGGTCCGGCTCCGCATTCCGCCTCGTCCTACAGCGGAAATCGGTCCTTCGGGCTGGGTTTCGCTACCGCCAACAGCAACTACAACTTTGGCCGGTCCAGTTCGTTCCGATTGCACCGGAACAAACCGGCCTACACCGAACATCGGCCACCGTCGGCGACCGTCGGGTTCCATTCGCTTTCCGGAAGTAGCAATCAACACCAGCAGCAACAACTGCTAATCAACAACATTCGCAACCAGCTGGGTGGGTCCGGTAGTGACATCGGGTTCGGTGTTGGAAGTGGTGGTGGTGAAGAAGACCAGGGTATGAAGAATTTAAGTTTGATCAAGAGTGCCATAGTGGATCGGTCGCCATCGTCGTCGGCACTGGTGGGGATCGCGGGCAGCGCGGGTGTCAGTGGAGGTTTGACAGTGATCGGATTTCCCGGACCGGCATCGATCAATCGGTCAAAGTCGAACTCGAAGATCGACGATCGGTCGCCAACGTCGTTCGAGATGCAGAACTTCGAGTATTGTGCTAAGGGCGGCGGTGGGAGTGGCAGCGGAGCCGGTCGGAATTACAAAATTAGCGGTAAGTCTTGTTTTGTTTTTTTTTTTGTTTTTATAAATTTATCGTGACATTCTTGGATGAGCCCCATTTTCCTGCCATGTAATCGAAAATGTCGGCGTTCTAAAATTGGATGGTGAAAACGTGTGCCACGTGAAAACGGTGTAACATCTGTACTAACGAGCAAATTTTGCCTGTTGACTTTCCTGCGTAAGAAGCTTGAATTTGCATGTTGTAGGCACTTTTGTGTTGTTCTTGTTGGAGACTGGAGAGCAATGTCAAGTAGCGTTGATGGTACGCCGGTGGCACCGGAGAAGGTGAAGTGCCAACGTCGTCGTCAGCATCGTTATTTTTTTCTGCACCGATACCGATGCAAGAGTACGGGAGGGGGGTCGGTTTCCGTTAGCAGAAGCATAAAGGATGAGAGCAACTTCCGATAATTGAATGGAAAAGCGGTTTATTGATTGCGAAAGATGCTGATTCAGCACAACAAGGAGAAAGGATACACACCGGGTGGATTGGAGTCGGATTTCTGCTTTCGTCATATTTCAAGTGTGCTTTATTTGCTTTTGAGATTGATGAGGCAGTTTCAGTTGCTGATGATCAATAGTCGTGAATAATTTGATTAGAAAACAGAGGAATTTGTTTGGTGATTTAAACTGTTGGCTTTCGATAAACGACAAGATGAGGTTGTCAAATATTGAAACAGGGAATCGAAGATTTCAAGTGGCATATTTCAACAGAAGAGTAATCACTGTTTGAAGGCGCCTCGATTTCAAACAAAAGACAGATATGCTGCTTATTTCGCAATATTGTGGTGGGTGGATGGGGTTGATTTATTGCACTAAAATGTTACCCCTCTGTTTTGAAAGTTTGCCAAGGAAATGCCGTGGATAAAATGTATGATAGTCATTTATTTAAGTAGATTTCGGCACCAATTTACGGCCTAAAACTCAGAAATTGCAGCAGCTTGCTTTCTATAATAAATAGTTGATAGACTTCAAATAGAAGTCAGGACCGAGAATAAATCCCACAGCTCCATTATTAAGCAAAATTCATCCACCTTCCATTTGGCCCTGCGAGCCGTTCGAAAGCAACCGTTCTTCTACTTTGTTGATTAAATGCCCCAGCGCGCAAATAAAACTGTCCATTCTGGTAAATGACGACCGTTTAATGTATCGGAATAATCCTCCACTCTGCGCGCGGACGACGACGACGAATAACGACAATGACAAAGCTAAAGAATTGGTTTCACATTCTCCGCTACAGGAATACTTCTTCAGCCCAGCAAAATAAACGAAAAGACCAAAATTTATATTCCCATCGAGAACAGAGAGCTTTTGCTCCTCATTAAGGTCAAAAGCCATCATCAGCATTGGTGGTTTTCTTGTGTCTGTGTCTTCGCTCCTTGAGGGACTTTCCTAGCCCTATTGTTGTGATGACGTCTCGGATCTGTTCTAGTCAAGAATTGAAAAGGAAAAGCAAATATTAACTTCAAGAGGAGGACAATCTTTCTCAGCTGAAGCTGCCTGCCCCTTGCCTGTCTGACCTGCAACCCACCACCATTACCAGCGTAGGATATTACTCTTGCTGGGAAAGTGTCATCCGAAGGACAAACCGTTCATTACGGTTACTGCATCTGCGTAGGACATTTCCTTCCCGCCTTCTGATGTTGCTGAGAAAGGCTGATCCGAAATAATTTCCGACAAATCATAGAGTGGGCAGTGAATTGTTATATCGATTGCTTGCAAAGGTCATCCGATATTTTAAATGCCAAATGACCCTAGCAGAATGCCAAATTATGGCAGCCCTTACCTTGCTAATCATGACCGAATTATTGTGTGACGACTGTTAATCGTAGCGACGTTTCTCGCTGGCATCACTGGTCATCCGAGTCCGACTAGCGCACTCGTTTTAGTGCTGGCGCCACTATATCATTATTGTGACTGCTGTGATTCCGTTTCAGTATTGGGGAAATATAAAAAAAACCAAATCTCACCAATACCCAATGTCACGCTTGATTTTCGTAGACAGAAACCAACAAGCAAGCAACTGTGGATGATATTACAAGTTGTGATATCGTAGCTATGAATATCAAGCTAACAAAACTCATCAGCTACAATTCTAGCCCAAACCGTGGTGAGTTTGACCTGACACTACCGTCACTGCTGGCAGCAGTAGCTTCGTGTCTGCCATCAGTGAAGAGTGAAGAGAGATAGCAAACTATACTTTCTCTTTCTAGGAAAACGTTGTGCAACGGAATCATTTTTGTGTCGAGTCAACTCTCAGCTTTCTTTTGAAATTTTGTTAATAGTCTCACAAAATCAAATGAGCTTATAAAATCAATCATCAAGCATAATATTTTGTTCCAATACCACGAGTGATATTGAGAGCGTAGGAGAGCGGAAAAAAACATCATGTGGTTGATGATTTTGCCAACACTGCTCCGTTTTGATTTATTTTGCTTCAAGAATGTTTTTAGACCGTTTCTGGCCTCGGCACGTTGGATGTTACTCGTTGATGTTCCCAATGTTCTCAACACTCAAACAGAGGCACTCTTCTTATTGGGGGCAGCTTGGGTGCTCTTCCGGTCCCGGTTTCCGATCAGATTTCGGTGAGTCCTGCTAATTATCCTCCTCCCCCAATCTTCCAGATGATGGTTCGGGCTGGTCCGATACTTACTTACTTCGCCAATTTCCTGAGGGCTTAGTCATGATATTGGAACATGACCGTTGGACGGCGGCCACATCGTTTTTCCGGATGCAGCTTTTGATCCTGTTGGTGAGTTGCTGGGTGTCCTTGACCTTCCAATTATACTCCGGCACTGCGGCAAAGTTGTCGGATTCCGGTCTTTTGGCACATATAATGTTGGCTTTCCGCAGTACTTCCGGGTCATCCAGCGGCATTGGCATCTCACGGTTTGGATTTGCTCATCAGTGTACTCTGGGGATCTGATTTTTTTTTCCACACACTATTTCCTCCTTCTTTAGAGTCTTGCAGATGTGTGACTTCTAACTACGGAACCTGCTGGCCGCTTCCCGTTGACTTACCGAATCCTTGGTGTTGAACATGTTGTGCGGCGAACGAAGCGTCTTCTGATTCATTATCTTTGTTAGACGACCATGCCAGGATACGATATACGGTGAACACCGGAACATTTTCCCTCATAAAATGGTCCACCGTGTACTTTTTTCCACGATCTTCGTTCGCTTGAAAGAACGAACAACTGAACAAGTTAGAGTGAACTAAAGCGTTTCTGGCAACAATTTTCTGGCGGGTGTAAGGATTCATTCACCTAAGGTGACATTTCTCTGCGAACATGTCTATTCTGTTGAAAAAGTATTGGAATCATTCTCATCATTCTCACGTACCTGCGACAGAAACGTAACCGTTACATTTGATAACAGGGTAAACTTTACGCATTTTAATAGAAATTAGTTGATATGACCACTGCAGTAGCTCTATCAAACATAACCTCTCCTCTAGCCTGTTATTGATTTTTGAGTTTGCATTGTTGGAAAAATATATAACTACGGAATACGACATTGAAATAACCAGAAAACGGTACCGTTACAAATGCTAACCATTTATTAAGATCTGATTTTAAATTAGTTCTATAAATTAGAAACAACAACAAATATTTGGCATTGTGAAAAGCGTCGCAGAATATCTCGATAACCACGAATTAGGAGAATGCAAGACCAACAATTGAAATGGCCTTAACTCTATTTTGTAAACAAACCTTGTAAGGCCGTTTTTTCGCGAACCGAAGTCCGCAAAGGCAAACCAACATAATGAACAGGTAGGGAAAATTCTCCTCTACCCGATTGTGGTTTAGGTTTGCGAATGAAGGTTTCGGTTCGCGAGAAAATGAACTGATAAGGTTTGTTTACAAAATGGAGTTAAGGCCATTTTAATTGTTGGTCTTGAATGTTCAAAGCTCAGTAACTAACAATATAGGTACTTACTAACTATAGCTGCTGGTAGCATTCGCCATGAAAACAGTTCCATATCTGTAAAGTTTTTAGCATCAGATTGATATATTTTAAGTAACGGGTGTTCAATAAAAAATGAGATTTTTTTCAGTCAAAGCTAGTAAAAAAAACGAATTTTTGTTTTCAACGATTTCAGTATTTTTTTTATTAAAGTCATAATGTTTATTCTTCAAAAAAACGTCAATGAATATTGGAGAAGGGGCCCTGTTCAGCCGTACGACGCAACTTAGTTGCGATGCTCTCACAAGAGCGCTGGACTTCAGTGCCGTCATTCTCATTTTTTATTGAACACCCGTTATTAAAAATTTCACTGGCAGCGCAGCAATCTCCTTTTTATACCTGCGCCATTTTTTAATTCCGGTAAAATTTGGATTAGAACTATTTACCCAGAATCTGGGTGGATTTTTCTCATCATAACACAACTAGTTTACCCAGATTTTGACAACTCCTTACTAGATACAAGAATGGGTGCCATCCACCCAGTCACTGGGTAGATTCAGAAAAGCGTGTAGAAGTGTGTATGAACACAGTTGTTGGAAGCCTTTCATCATTCATTTACAACTTTGAATTTTCTTGAACCCTATCTGGTTATCACTTAATGCTAGATACGAAAAACGCCACTCAATGTTTATTGCAAAGAAACAAACACAAGGATTTGTGGATGATGAGATTAGAGCCACTGAACGAGCGAAGTGTATAAGCCCACGCACAATTAATCATTTTGTTCGACCATTTTCCACAGAGATGGCGCAGTTCCGCTGGTAGGAAGTGATAAAAATCCCAATATATTTCTAATTGAGAGAAGTGGGAATAATTTGCTTTCGGTGCATATTCAGGTGACAAAAGTGAACGACAACCTAATGAAATTAGTCAGGGACTTTGTCGTTCAGTTTTTTCCCGGAAATTATTGTTAAACAAGCTACAATTAATTAAAAATGATTTTTCCTCATACAGTTTCACCTGCTTTACTTCCAGTTCCCAGAGAGAAAAAAATTTCAAATTTGAGAGCGAAAATTTGCTCTCACGACCTCAATCTCTCAACATACCATGTATTATGTTGACACTCGATTTGTGATTTCCCTTTCACAGATTATACAATAGAGTACCTGTCACTACAAAACATGTCTGGTACCTCTATATATGCATTTACTTTAACATTTGAAATCCCTCCTTTTTTACATATTCTGCGCAAAAGATAATTTAGGCCCCGCGCATAAAAATCGGCGGGGAATTCTGTGAGGGGTGAGCTATTTTGTGTGCAGAATGTGTTAAAAAGGAGGGATTTCGAATAATAATCTAAATGCATATATAGAGGTACCAGGCACGTTTTGCACTGCAGTGTCCTCTGTGAACAATTAACGGAAAACAGATTGTGTGTAGTTTCCGATATATGGCACCGCAAACAACAGCAGTGACATCTGATGGAACATGAATACAGAAGCTTGACAAAATGATTAATTGAGCCAGTTTGGATCCGATCCGGCAAATCTGACAGTTAGTCCGGATCAATTCAAGCTGAACATTGCATTAGATCCTAAGTAACATTGACAGATTCTCTTCGTCGACTTTCTCAAGGCCATGTAAAGACATTCCCAGGTATTTTCAGCACACAGATCGATAAAAGAAGCTTTTATCTAGCATCTAATACGACAAACACAACAAGAAACGGTTATGTGGTCAAGTTATTAACTAAAGAGAAAGTTGACGAAGAGAATCGATCAATGTTACTTACTGGGCCTTAATGCTTCCATCAATCATGTCCTTAAGATCCAAACCTGAGAATCCCATATGTCAAATAAAATGCGAATTCGTTTAATTCGGACCACCGGTAAGTCATTTTGTTGGCAACTGTCAAACTTTTCGAAGTCGCTCTGCTAATGCAAATTTTAGCAACAGTCCATAACTATAATGCCATTTTACAAAGATGCTTGAATTTCTACGAAGTTCTCTGAATTTCTTCGGCGCGTTCTGAATCTCTAAGAAGTTCATTAAACTTCTACGAACTCCTAGAAGAAAGCCAAAAGAAGTTCAGGGAGCATTCCTGAAATTCAAGGAAATTCATATAATTTTGGGAACTTCGTATAGGGTTAGAAACAAAGGCGTAGCCACAGGAGGCAGGGGGGGAACTGTCCCCCCCCCCAAGCTCAGCAACACAAAGGCTTTCGGTGAAATGGCATTAGGCCAAATTTTCCATAGTAATTTTTTTTTTCGCCCCGCCCTAGCTCGAAACCTGGCTACGCCCTTAGTCAGAAACATTCGTATAAGTTCAGGAATCATTTTAAATACGCTGAATAGTTCACGAAACTTTGCTGAAATCAGAGAAAAAACTACAGAACTTGCACGAGCGTATTTTCTGCGTGAAGATCTCCGAACTTCATCGAAGTTCCCTGATATATCTTCTAGAATGTTCTCTAACATTATTTCCTGAACACTATCTCTAAACATGTACGAAGTTTCCTATCATTGAAGAACTACGAAGTTCTCTAAATTTCTTCGGAGCGTTCTGAAGCTCTAAGAAGTCCATTAAACTTCAACGAAGTTTCCAGAGCTTCTACGAGTTCGTAGAAGGAACTTGGAAGATGTTCATGAAGCATTCCTAAAGTACAGGGAAGTTCATTGAATTTAGGGAACCTCGTTCAGGAAAATTCTTATAAGATCAGGGATCCTCTTAGCAGTTGACGGAACACTGTATTCAACTAAACTGAAAATCAGGGCAATTGAAAATCCTACAGGGAACTTGGTAGAGATTATTTTCGGTACGAAGATCTCCAAACTTCATCGATGTACCCTGCATACTTAGATTATTTAACAGGAGTTAGTATTTTTACTAGGTTATTAAATTACTTTAAAAGTCAGTTAAAATTCAAATGACCGTTATCCGTAAGGAAGCAATGAAATCGACAAATTTTATTTTATATAATTAAATAAGGTTAACAGAACTAAGTCTGTACAAGTTCGGAATAAATTTTCTCAGTTTTGAATTTTCCACAGATTCTTAAACTTTTACCGATTAACCCAGTAAAATCTTACTGACTGGATTAGTGTGTGACGTTTTATTAAATTCTTTGAATTCCTACAAACTCTCCGAAGCTTCTATGAAGCTCCTCAAAATTCTTTAAAAACCATGAACCGAGCCATGAACTTCTACGATGATCGCTGAACTTCTAGAAAGTTGCATGAGCTGCAATAAACCTACAATATTTTTTAAGAAATTTTGTTGAAGTTCAGGTAAATTCATAAAAAATCCAAAATAGAGCTCAGGAAACTTGTTTGAAGTTCAGCGAACATGATGTTTCCATAACTCCTGGGACTTCAGCGAAGTTCGGAAAATTTTGGAGGACGTCATAGATTTACGAAGTTTCCTTGAGCTTCTTGGATGTTCATTAAAATGCAATCCTGAACACTCCTCTGAACTTATACGAAGTTTCCTTTCAATAAAGAACTATGAACTATTACAAAGTTGCTTGAGCTCGTACGCAACTATAAAGACCCACGCACATTGCTTCCGGTAGTTATCACGACAAACTGACAGCTAAATCTATTGTCTAATTCTCAGATTTTCCGCAACGGATCACTACCGGATGAAATTTGCTGGAGCTTTTCAACGCTTTTTGACATTCTAAGATATCCTCCGAGTTTCTATGAAGTGCTCTGAAGTTCTGCATATTTCATAGAAGTTTCCCAATCATTAACGAAAATCTCAAAGCTTCTAGAAAGAACCCTGAAATTCTACATACCATGTTTCTTGAACTGTTTCCAAGTTCCCTTAACTTCAAAAAAGTTATATTAAATTCTACGATGTTCCCTACACTTCTTAAAAGCTTTTTGCACTTCATAAACTTTTGCGGACTCGGTAGATTTTCCACAATGCTTTTTCGATTTTTGCTTAATTTCCAAAGCTTTCACGAAATTACCTGAACTTCTATGAAGCTCCCTGGAATTCTACGAGGCTCACCGATTTTCTACAAGGTTATCTGGTTGTTGTAGAATTTCTCTGTTTTTCTTCTAGGAAAGTTTTTACAAGTGCCTCTACCAATTGCCCTAACATTTGCACAAAGTGCTTTGAATTTCTACGAAGATCTCTTAATTTCTTCAAGATTCAAGAAATACCTAAAACACAGACAAACAGACGTTACCAAGGGGTAGGTCACTTCGCACACCAATCTTGGGTCATCTTTTTTATCAGTGTGCCGCAAGTGTGCCGATTGTGCCGGTCATAGAGCAAGCTGGGAATGTTTGTAAAATACCCATCCCCGCAACCTGGTATTTCTGACACCTGGTTTTTTAAGCAAGGATAAATCGGATCGAGGATGACGTGGGAAGTGGCGAGTGTGCGAAATTTTGGTGTTTTGTGTTCATAGGGTAATAAAAGTGCTGTGTTCTAGTGTTTTATAATGCCCTCAAAGGCAGACCAGAAACCTAGCTTTTCGTGATGTGAAATGCATCGGTCTATCAGCGGCCGGAAAGAGTTGAAACCGGTGGGGAGCATTATAGGAAACCGACTATAGAGGATGATGAATAGACTTCTTTAGTTTGTTTTGTGTGATTTGCAACATTATTTGAATTAAGGGTACTAATGGGGTCTGATTAACTGCCTCTTTCTCTAGAGCCCACATTAGAACCTACATTTCGTATTTAGATCTATAATTGAACTGCTGGCCTGAGTTCCTCAGTCAGTCAAACAGCACGTAATGTTTTGAACAACTTCAATGATAGCTTGAACTGAATTGTAGCATTGTTGAACTTGTATGTAGCATTGTTTGAGACTTGGCAAGCAAGTTTTTTTTTCCACGAATAGCTCGCGAGATGTCGTTCTATGACGATATTTTCAAAGAAAATGTATTCAAATAGTTACGTCTGTGCCTAACATTTTCACAAGGCGTGAGGCAGCTTTACTCGGAGTTGCGGAGTTGTTACCTAACTCAAAATTTAGTCGACCTTCATCGATCTTTCTGTCTGTATACTCCTCGGCTTACTCCGTTTACCGGCATCACATATTTGGCGTCTGTCTCACTTGTAAACAAAATAGAATTCTCACGTCACTTTTCAATAGGTGCTTTATACATTGATCGATTCTCTTCATTGACTTTCTCTTTGGATCACCATGGTCGTCTTAAGATATTTCCGGATATTTTCGACACACAGATCGAGCAAAGAAGCAACAGTTTGGTATCTAATACGACAAAAAAGACAGGAAACGTTTTTGTAGCCGAGTTATTTACGAAAGAGAGAGTCGATTTACAATGACAAGATGTAGCAAACGTCCGTTTCGGTTCGGATAAAAGTTTACTTGAGTAAACCCGTGTAAGTTAAATCCGCCCAAAAGAGCACAGGGGTAATCAACTCTGCACACCTCAATGTATGTCGAATGTTTTAGCGATGTCGAAAGCTGTGCCATACGCTGTGCCGAAGCGTTCCAATCAAGTATCCCATGATTTTGGCAACACTGAAGTTTTATTGACATCTGTGATTGTTTGTTTGTGACTGTGAGAAAGAAGCGCGATGAATTGATGGATTCAACCTAAAATCACTGCTGCAGTACGGAAATTCCATCCGAATAAGCTAGCTGAGCAACGTAAACCAAATCTGTTCCTAAACTTGGGCCGTTTATCACCAACAAAACACTGATTGTAGCCCTGGTGGAAGCCGGTTCCGAAGCACAACTCCGGCGGATCCTCATAAATCCGGAAACGCTCGTCAACCGCAAGTACATTATGGCATAGTTCGAGTTTTGGGTGACTTCCGGCAAGCTGGACGCGGGTCTTCGTCCGTTGTGTTGATTATGAAGCAGTAGAACCAACAATCAATACGAAACTAACGATTTTAAATTGGCTCACCACTTTAGCAGCCTATTGGTCCCAAGCAAACGATTAACGTACCCTATTCTAGTCGAAATTCTAGTACTACGCAATGTTTGTTTTGATTCGCTATGAAAGTTTGACAGATAAAATGAGGGGTTATTGGTTTTTCCTATGTTTCGAGGGGTGATTCGACAAGCTTGGGACCGAAGATAGTACCAGAGGTGAGCCAAAAAGTTGAGCACGTTTCTTTGGGACCTACTTGTCTTAGAGTTACCTCTATGGTAGAACCAACAATCAATACGAAACTAACGATTTTAAATTGGCTCACCACTTTAGTAGCCTATTGGTTCCAAGCAAACGATTAACGTACCCTATTCTAGTTGAAATTCTATTACTACACTATGTTTGTTTTGATTCGCTATGAAAGTTTGACAGATAACATCAGGGGTGTGTGGATTCATGCAGAACATGCAGGGGTGAGTGAAATAGCTTGGGACTGCTTGGGACCGTTGTTGTGGTACTGAGTGAGCCAAAAATAATAATGATTTTCTTCGGGACCCAGTGGTCTTAGAGTTACCTCTATGGTAGAACAGCGATAACCACTGCGAAGCGACAGTGGAACTGTTCTATCAGCAGCAAGAGGAAGTCTTTCCCTACCCAATGAGGATGTTGGTTTGCGTGGGCGAGCCTTAAATTTCAAGAAATCGTCAAGAGAAGTCATTGTTTACAAAAGCTTCTAGGCCCTAATACCAGCTCTATCTAGATATCTAATTGATGATCACGTGAGAAGTGGCGGGTGTGCGAAATATTGGTGTTTTGAGTTCATAGGGTAATAACAGTCCTGTGTTTAAGTGTTTTATAATGCCCTCAAAGGCAGACCAGAAACCTTGCCTTTCGTGTTGTGAAAATCATCGGTCTATCACCGGCGGAAAGAGTTGGAACCGATGGGGAGTATTGTTGGAGACCGACTATAGAGGATGATGAATAGACTTCTTTAGTTTAAAAAATATAAATAACCCTTTTTGCTGTTTTATTTAAGTATTTCGCTAACAACCCAATTTAATTACATCATTCTTTAGTTTGTTTTCTGTTAGTTGCAGCGTTATTTGAATTAAGGGTACTAATGGAGTCTGATTAACTGCCTCTTTCTCTTGAGCCCACTCTAGAACCGAACCAACATTTCGTATACATTATAAGTGACCTGCAGGTCTGAGTATATTCAACTAGAGGATGTTTTTGAATATACAGTCAAGCAGCACGTAATGTTCTGAACAACTTCAATGACAGTTGTCCAGCAGTGTTCCGATTTTATTTACAGCAATCCAATACCTACGAGATTGTGCCGAAGGCGTGTCGAAGGTAATTTCTGCACAATGTGCTGAGTGACTTACCCCTTGGTTTCGGCACAGTGTGCAGAGTTGATTACCCCTTGGTATGCAACTCGTTGTATATTTCCACAGAAGAATTTGATTTTAACTAAAACAAAATATCCAGTAAGATTAAACTACTACAACCAGTTCGAACATATATCTTGCTAACTATTTCCAATTGGCAACTGGAATATGCTTATTAGTGTTTGCAATTTGTTTCGAGCGCACATTGTGCACTGGGTGCACATCCAGCCGGAAGGCGGCATAACCGGAGCGCAATAAGTGCTAGATGTTTGTTTGGAAATTCCTCTTCGCTGCCGCATGAACGTCGCTCTCGCTCAGTGCCAGCTAATGCATTATTTCGACAGTCTTAATTACCACCTGCGGGGTTGGTTGGTTGGTCGATTGGTCGGAACGGAACCGCATCGACGATGATGACGAAGAAAGGACGATAATTATGCACTTTATAATCACTTGTATTAACGATGGCAGCCACGCGCGCGGTAGCCTCCTGCTCCGCCTTGGCCATTTGACCCACATGGAGGATCCTATCAGATTGAGCTCCGTTCAATCAATGTTGACGTTGGTAATAATGGATTTCCTATCTAATTAGTGGAACGCATCGAAGTAGGCTGCGTTTCTATATCCTCATGCACAACAGCACAGGAGCATGCAGCACAGATCGCTCAGTCGACTCAGTAAGCCTTGAGACCAGGGATGCCGGGTGTATTTTTTTTTCCTGGATTTGTTTTCCGTCGATCTTCTTTTCCGTGCTGAGCTAAGAGAAGAGGTGACAATACGGGGGCGAAAAAGAACCACTTTTCTGTCAAACGTGAACCAGCTCCTGATTGGCCGATTTCATGTGTGTAAGATAGAGATAGAGATAGATAAAGATAGAGATAGAGATAGATAAAGATAGAGATAGAGATATAAACAAAAGAGGAAGAAGCCAATTGTCACCTCTTCCTCTTAGGTGCTGAGCACCAATGCTACCGACGCCAGGGAAGCAGCTCCTGGACCCTACCTATCGACCCATCAACTCATGAACCAGGGACCAATGGCTTTACTTCCCTTCCGAAGGAAGGCGTGATCAAAGATGTTATGCCTCAGAACATCCCGGCGGCGCCGACTGGGACTGAACCCAGGCCTGCTGGGGTGAGAGGTAATCACGCTTACCACTACACCACCGGCGCCGCAATGCCGGGTGTATTTGGAAAAGAATCTTCATCGAGATGAACGAAATCGAGCTGAACATTGCATTAGATCCTAAGTAGCATTGATCGATTATCTTCGTCGAGTTTCTCTTCCGTTAATAACTTGAGCACAGAACCCTTTCTTGATGTGTTTGTCATATTAGATGCTAGATAAAAGCTACTTTTATCGATCTTTGTGCTGAAAATATCTGGGAATGTCATGGCCGTGGGGATACAAAGACAAAGTCGACGAAGAGAATCTGACAGTGTTACTTAGGACCTAATGCAATGTTCAGCTTGAAATGTCTTTACATGTCTTCACCTAAGAGGAAGAGGAGACAACTGGCTTCTTACTCTTTTATCTCTATCTCTATCTCTATCTACCCCTAACTCTATCTTACACACTTCAAATAGGCCAATCACGAGCTGGTTCGCGTTTGACAGAAAAGTGGTTTGTTTTCGCCCCCGTATTGTCTCCTCTTCTCTTAGGTCTTCACCGCAACTATTCAAATTTGTTATCATGGAGGGGGGAGGGGTTGATTTTGAAATCTTCGTACCTAACAACATTTTAGCATCAGATCAGCTTATACAGATAAATCCAAGGGGCAATCAACTCTGCACATTGTGCCGTAACACATCGTGGCACACTGATCGGCGCGTCATGGCACACGATGACAAGAATGACACAAAATCTATCTATCTATCTATATATATAAAAATGAATTTCTGTCTGTCTGTCTGTCTGTCTGTCTGTCTGACTCTTATAGACTCGGAAACTACTGAACCGATTGGCGTGAAAATTTGTATACAGGGGTTTTTGGGGCCGTGGATGGTTCTTATGATGGTTCAAGACCCCTCCCCCTTCTGTAAGGGGGGGCTCCCATACAAATGAAACAGAATTAATTAATTAATTTAGCTTTATTTAGGAGGCTTTCAGCCTTAGGCTGGTTCGCCTCCAAAATGAAACAGAAATTTCTGCATAACTCGAGAACTAATCAAACAAATGGAACCAAATTAGGCATGTGGAGGCGAGTGTGGAGGTATAAGGAGATAATCATAGGGGGTAGCCCCTTAGATAATAGGGGGGGGGGGGGGCTACGTACAATATAGCATGCTTTTTTTTAAATCGGCGCATAAACTCAAGCTAATATTGAATCCCGAGCAAGACCGGGCACACTCAGCTAGTATAATATAAAATGGCATCACTGTTTTGTGTTGACATTTTGCCAATCGTTGCTAAGGTTTACTTCAAAGTAAGGGGGAAAGGATTTTTTTGTTAGTGCCATTTTCCAGTGAAATTGTCCCCAAATCATAATAAGAGATTGTATAATTGACGAGACTTTGTCCTTATGTCTTCGGGGGGATGAACCTCTACAGATAGTCCACACGGCTTTTGAGAGATACCCATTGTTTCAGGGAAGTCCAAACGAATTAACTAGAATTCAGTATTAACTTGATGCTCATAGGATCCGGACCGAGAGTCAATTGTATAGGAAAGAAGCATTGCAGCGATAATGTAAGATGTTAACAACACCCCGATGCCGAACGATCCTACAATTCTTCAGATGTATCTGCAATCGCAGCTGTTTCTTCCGGTACGATTGATGGTTTACCAATCAGTCAGCCGTACAGTTCAGCACCTGTTCGTATCACCGATGGCAACAGCCACATTAAGAAAGATGCTGCTAACAGAATTGTGAGGGTAACTACACCGGAGGTAACAGAGCCAATCTGAATCGCGGTCTTAATGAATCCAATCGGAACCGGCAGCAATTTCAGGGAGATTAATATGCGATTCCAGCATGAAAAAATATGATGGAACAACAGGTAGATACAAGGAGGAGGTAATCATCAAACGACTGCAACCAGTATCGAGATTCTGGACCGACATTTGGATAAACCATGGACGAAGTAGTTTGAGTCAGACGAATTTAGTACCTAACCACGACTGCTGACACTTGGAAGCTACTGCAGGTCTATTGCTGCTACTACTACCGCCGGTGGGCATTTTAAGTCGAGTCCCTCCTATTTTTCAGATTGTAGCATGACGATACTGCAGACAAGATTCATGTTCCACTTTCCGGTTGGGTTCTTGATTTTGGCAAACGTCTGCCAGAAAAACTCACAGTAGAGAACTGCCTTCTCCTTGACGAACAGCTTCTGCCATCGTGCACCCTTCTCCTTCTCGCGGAGGGGCTAATCTTCGAGTGGCACTTCCTTGCAGCGGATGACCGGCAACCAGCTCGTTGAGTATTATCACGACTTTTTGTCCGTCCTTGACTTGAAAATGTAAACACACAATCTCAAAAGTCATAAGCGCAGGTTAGCCAAACCCATGGGTTACTTAGACTGTTAGCTTGATTGCCACACTTCGGCACGTTCAGCACAACACTTGACCTAGCTTTTGGCACAGATAAAGTATTCGGCACAGATTGGTATATCCAGAGTTGAATACCCCTTGGATAATAAATCTATATATATAAAAATGAATTTCTGTCTGTCTGACCCTTATAGACTCGGAAACTATTGAACCGATCGGCGTGAATATTTGTATGCAGGGTTTTTTGGGGCAGGGAAAGGTTCTTATGATGGTTCGAGACCCCTCCCCCCTTTGTAAGAGGGGCTCCCATACAAATGAAACAGAATAGGGGGTAGCCCCTTTTTTCTCAATTGGCGCATAAACTCAAGCTATTATTGAATCCCGAGCAAGGCCGGGCACACTCAGCTAGTATGTTATAAAATTGAATCTCTACAGAAGTTCAGAGAAGTTAAAGAAAAATCATTTGGTTTCAGGGATCTTTGTAGAAGTTCAGGGAACGTTATTTTATTTATTTAGTTAGTTAGTTAGATAGTTAGTTAGTTAGTTAGTTAGTTAGTTAGTTAGTTAGTTAGTTAGTTAGTTAGTTGGTTAGTTAGTTAGTAAGTTAGTTAGTTAGTTAGTTAGTTAGTTAGTTAGTTAGTTAGTTAGTTACCCTAGTAGCACACATGTTATTGAACAATTGTGGTTACTTGTGTGCAACTTATTCCAGTCACAATCAAGTTGCAGCAACTTATTTCGATGGAAGTGTGCCGCTTGGGTAGTTAGTTAGTTAGTTAGTTAGTTAGTTAGTTAGTTAGTTAGTTAGTTAGTTAGTTAGTTAGTTAGTTAGTTAGTTAGTTAGTTAGTTAGTTAGTTAGTTAGTTAGTTAGTTAGTTAGTTAGTTAGTTAGTTAGTTAGTTAGTTAGTTAGTTAGTTAGTTAGTTAGTTAGTTAGTTAGTTAGTTAGTTAGTTAGTTAGTTAGTTAGTTAGTTAGTTAGTTAGTTAGTTAGTTAGTTAGTTAGTTAGTTAGTTAGTTAGTTAGTTAGTTAGTTAGTTAGTTAGTTAGTTAGTTAGTTAGTTAGTTAGTTAGTTAGTTAGTTAGTTAGTTAGTTAGTTAGTTAGTTAGTTAGTTAGTTAGTTAGTTAGTTAGTTAGTTAGTTAGTTAGTTAGTTAGTTAGTTAGTTAGTTAGTTAGTTAGTTAGTTAGTTAGTTAGTTAGTTAGTTAGTTAGTTAGTTAGTTAGTTAGTTAGTTAGTTAGTTAGTTAGTTAGTTAGTTAGTTAGTTAGTTAGTTAGTTAGTTAGTTAGTTAGTTAGTTAGTTAGTTAGTTAGTTAGTTAGTTAGTTAGTTAGTTAGTTAGTTAGTTAGTTAGTTAGTTAGTTAGTTAGTTAGTTAGTTAGTTAGTTAGTTAGTTAGTTAGTTAGTTAGTTAGTTAGTTAGTTAGTTAGTTAGTTAGTTAGTTAGTTAGTTAGTTAGTTAGTTAGTTAGTTAGTTAGTTAGTTAGTTAGTTACTTAGTTACTTAGTTAGTTACTTAGTTACTTAGTTAGTTAGTTAGTTAGTTAGTTAGTTAGTTAGTTAGTTAGTTAGTTAGTTAGTTAGTTAGTTAGTTAGTTAGTTAGTTAGTTAGTTAGTTAGTTAGTTAGTTAGTTAGTTAGTTAGTTAGTTAGTTAGTTAGTTAGTTAGTTAGTTAGTTAGTTAGTTAGTTAGTTAGTTAGTTAGTTAGTTAGTTAGTTAGTTAGTTAGTTAGTTAGTAAGTTAGTTAGTTAGTTAGTTAGTTAGTTAGTTAGTTAGTTAGTTAGTTAGTTAGTTAGTTAGTTAGTTAGTTAGTTAGTTAGTTAGTTAGTTAGTTAGTTAGTTAGTTAGTTAGTTAGTTAGTTAGTTAGTTAGTTAGTTAGTTAGTTAGTTAGTTAGTTAGTTAGTTAGTTAGTTAGTTAGTTAGTTAGTTAGTTAGTTAGTTAGTTAGTTAGTTAGTTAGTTAGTTAGTTAGTTAGTTAGTTAGTTAGTTAGTTAGTTAGTTAGTTAGTTAGTTAGTTAGTTAGTTAGTTAGTTAGTTAGTTAGTTAGTTAGTTAGTTAGTTAGTTAGTTAGTTAGTTAGTTAGTTAGTTAGTTAGTTAGTTAGTTAGTTAGTTAGTTAGTTAGTTAGTTAGTTAGTTAGTTAGTTAGTTAGTTAGTTAGTTAGTTAGTTAGTTAGTTAGTTAGTTAGTTAGTTAGTTAGTTAGTTAGTTAGTTAGTTAGTTAGTTAGTTAGTTAGTTAGTTAGTTAGTTAGTTAGTTAGTTAGTTAGTTAGTTAGTTAGTTAGTTAGTTAGTTAGTTAGTTAGTTAGTTAGTTAGTTAGTTAGTTAGTTAGTTAGTTAGTTAGTTAGTTAGTTAGTTAGTTAGTTAGTTAGTTAGTTAGTTAGTTAGTTAGTTAGTTAGTTAGTTAGTTAGTTAGTTAGTTAGTTAGTTAGTTAGTTAGTTAGTTAGTTAGTTAGTTAGTTAGTTAGTTAGTTAGTTAGTTAGTTAGTTAGTTAGTTAGTTAGTTAGTTAGTTAGTTAGTTAGTGAGTTAGTTAGTGAGTTAGTTTGTTAGTTAGTTAGTTAGTTAGTTAGTTAGTTAGTTAGTTAGTTAGTTAGTTAGTTAGTTAGTTAGTTAGTTAGTTAGTTAGTTAGTTAGTTAGTTAGATAGTTAGATAGTTAGGTAGTTAGGTAGTTAGGTAGTTAGGTAGTAAGGTAGTTAGGTAGTTAGGTAGTTAGGTAGTTAGGTAGTTAGGTAGTTAGGTAGTTAGGTAGTTAGGTAGTTAGGTAGTTAGGTAGTTAGGTAGTTAGGTAGTTAGGTAGTTAGGTAGTTAGGTAGTTAGGTAGTTAGGTAGTTAGGTTAGGAAGATTAGTAAGGTCATTCCATGGCAGGTGACGAAGTGCGTAACGTACGAATTTTCGTTGGACGGCTATGATTCCATTTATTCCTATTTTGATAATACGGCGCCCACACACAGAATACTCGAGCGTTGAACGCACTAAAGCACAATACAATGCCCTCAATCAATACACATCCTTGAAATGTTTACCAAATCGGAAGATGAATCCCAATTGTGGCGAGGCTATTGAAACGACGTATGATACTTGATGTTTGAATGTCTGTTATTCACAGAAAGGCTTTATTTATTTCTCTTTTCAGCTTTGTCTTAGACGTCATTTATCGCAAAATTAGAAAGACGGCATTTGGAACAAAATTAAAACATCCAAACTGGCCGAATTTTTGAAAAAAAACATGCAACAGACAATTATGCAAAGCTTTATGCAAATCTGAGAAGGTCGAGTATTTCCGATTCGTCATTTGACGTGAAACCGTTCTTTACGAACTCTTATCTCGCTTATTAATATCGACTCTGGTTCAAAACTTACCATTCAGCATTTTTTTTTTTAAATGATTTCGATGCAAACGCTTCGCTGCACCATCTACGTTAAAATTTGAATGCAAAACGCCAATTTCCAAATTAATTAATGATTGTCCAAAAATACAAAATGATTCATCTCGTTACAAATAAATGCAATTAGGTACCATGCCAACTGGCAGCGCCATTTTTCCGTTTCCGCATTGTCCACACTTGTTAAATAACAACAACGACAAAGTAGGCGCCAACTGTGGTAATGCCAATGCCTTAACATAGCTTGCACCCAAGCAGCAGTGGCTCGTAAAATTAAAAAAGTAAGGAAAGCTGTTAAGAACAGGAAACGGTATTCACAGCCCTGCGAAAAGGAAAACGAAGTAATTCCAGTCCCATGGAACGGGTTCAACAATCGAAAAAGAAAAGGAACGTGGAAGGTGACACGTGGTGACGTATACGAGGATGAGGTTAATGTGTCGTTCCATGGGTTTTCCGGTTTGGCGGCAGGGAAAGGCCATTAAAAACTGTGCTCTTTTGATGCTTTCTAGACCGGTCGTTCGTATTCAGTCAGCAACAAGAGCCGGAGACCGCACTTTGAATGAATGTAGGGAAAAAAAAAAATGAAAACACTTGAAGGAACCCTCGTTGTGAAGTAAAATAGAAGGCAGCGGGTGAATAGGGACTTGGCTAATTAAAAATGGCTGTCTCGTTTTTTGTTTTCTTTCACGGTTGATGATAATCGGTGGGAATCTGTGAAAAGTGCCATGACGCGCTCGGTGAATTAATTGCTTTATTCGCCTACTTGAATCGTTGAACGTACACATAAGCAAAGATGGATGATTATGAGAAGCAAAACTGGCACCCCTGTTCAACTGTCAAAATGGGCGAAATCAAACAATCAAGAGCTTTTTCAATCGCTTTACTCCGCTCGGTCTAGTCAAAACTAACTTTCGGAGCAAGATTATCATTTAAATTCCAGAACAACATGTGAAAAGGGCATACAAGCTTTTTGTAAACAAACCTTCTTATGCCCTTTTCTCGCCACCCATATGACACCAACGCAAACCTTTAACATCACCGTGTAGGGGACACTTTCCCCTTCCCGATGATATTGCTGGTTTGCGTGGGCGATCCTCGGTTGGTGAGAAAAGGGCCTACAAAGGTTTGTTTACAAAAAGCTTGTATGCCCTTTTCACATGTTGTTCTGGAATTGTGTGTTAAAAATTAAAACTGCCATCACATTCGGCAATCGTAACTTTTAATTAGCATCAGGCGGACGGATGATGTACCAGGCTACCGTTTAATGTTTATGGCCGGAGAAATACAGTTGCGGCATGATTAAAATGGGCACATGTAAAACCTACCACCCGAATGAGTTCACAACACTGACATAAAGTTGCACAATGGACACTGAGAATTTTAATTACAAATTTCTGGCCCTTGGCGGTCGCTGGTGTAGGTGAAAACGATACTACATAAGCATAGTTGCAACAGCCATTGCACATTTTTATTTTTATTACCCTTGCAGGACAGCCCGGACTGGTGTCGCCCGACCGGAAACGGTCGTAAAATGTCACAGCGTACATTTTTGATCACGATGGTGGTGAAAGAGCCATAAATTAATGCGAAACCAGTGGCTACTAAGTATAAGTGATGGTAATAAAAGCAGAAGTGTTGATTCAATGGGTGCGTGAAAGTTTTACGATGCATACTTTGAGAAACATTTTAATTTAAATGTCGGTGAATGTTGCCGAGATCGGCGGGAACATTTCAACTGAAGCTTTTCGCCGTATTTGGAGGCAGGCATTACAGAAGAGAAGACATTGGCTTCACTCTGTGAAGTTTATGTCGTGAGTAAGTTTTGGCACGATATTACACTTGCAATGGCTTGTTCAGACTACAAAGCTATAACATTGACATGAAAAATTTCATCAAGATAGGCTTTAATATAACACATTATAACTGCTGAGTCTGACCAGTGTTTATGAAACAAGAAGGCAAATGGTGCCAGAATCAAATTTAAATTAAATAAACAATAACACTGTTCGACAAACTGGGACATTTCTTTCTAGGACAGATTTTTTTTGCCATATTGAGCAGACCACGCCAAATGATGAATCGGGAAATGTCGACTTTCTCTGATTTGCATGAAACTTTGCATAAGTGTATGCTATGGGCAATGATTAACCTTTTTGCTAAAATTTGGCCATTTTGGAGCTTGCAAAATTTTCAAAATAATGGCTTTGTAATTAAAAAAAAAAAATGTTGCACTGGAACGGTACTTTTTATCAAAATGACGTCTGTGACAAAGTTGTAGAGGAAAGAATTTTTTTTTTTGAAACAAATACAATGATTTTCTTTTATAATTTTTAGTAAAAATTAAAAAAAATATAACTTGAAAATCTAAATGTCTAAAAATGTCCCTGTCCAATTATTATTTTTAAAATCATGAAAAATGCATTCCTTTTAATATTTAAAATATTTAAATTTGGTGACTTATTTTTAAAACGTTTTTTGATGTAATTTACACAAGAAAACCAATTTTGAACCATTTTAAATCATTTTCTATGAAAAAAAAATATAAATTAGCGTACTAACAAAAATATCAAACATTTGAACAAAAGTTCTTATTATACGATTGTTGTCAGTTTTCAAGTGTCCATGGTTTGGAACATTTCAAAAATTCACATTTTTTTCCTTGGTTTGTTTTTCATCAGTCTTGCTTTCCGTACTGCGTACCAATGCTATTGATGCAAGGAACCTTGATAACTTGATAACTTTAAAAACATCTGAAATCAGTGGTTCAAAGAGTATACATTTTTGAAAAAAGTCATTTTTGAAAAAATCGATTTTTTTGACCATATACCTAGTTGGAAATGGTTCCCAAGGTCAAGTTTTTCTTCAAGTCCACAAGCAATTTTTGTTTTGTTTATTTTCGCAGAAGACATTATTTTTTTCTACAACTTTGTCTTAGACTTTTCGACCAGAAATACCGTTTCCGTCCTACAATTGTTTAAGAAATTTCGAGGACGCCATTTTGAAAATTTTACAAGATCCAAAATGGCCGAATTTTAGCAAAAATGCCCACTTAAGTGGACCCTACACGTTTGCTTTTATTGACAATAATCGTATTGTCAATACATTCTATATTGACGTCAATACATCGGTATTGACAATAATTCTGTATTCAAATCATCAATATTATTGTCAATAATTCCCCTTCGCGACAATATATTGATGTGTGTGGGGTTTGCTTAAGGATCAGTGCTGCTAAAAATTATTTCATGTACACTCAACCAGCCATGGAAAAAACATCGAACCCTTTTGCAGTTTTGCCTACAAACACACCACCAAGACCATTGAGTTTTACGCTCGTTACCAGTGCTCGATAGAAAACACCAAACGTAGCGAATAAGGCACCGATACCGGTGCCCGTGCATAATTGTTTGCACCGGTGTATGGATGCTTCGGCAAACACCAAAGCCGAGTGTTTCTGTCTTCGGAAATACCGGAGCCACGTGTTTCTGACTTCGGAAACACCGGAGCCGAATGTTTTCGATTTCGGAAAACACGCTTGCTGCTCGTAGGAATTTTCTGTGGTCGACTTATGAAAGATAATCATCTTACACAAGGTAGCTCTTATACGCCTTTAGCAACTGAGGGCTGGTCAAAGCATCGGTCTCATAATGCTAGTGTCAATGGTTCGATCCCAATCTGCCCTCGTCAATGTTTTTGTCAACATTATGAAATTCATTTAGATTTCTTTTGGCTAACATTGCGCAATCTTATGAATCTTTTGAGCTCAAGGGATCATCTACCTTACTTACCTTACCAATCAGGCTAAGGCCTTGTTGTCCTCTGCTGTCCGAAGAAGTCATCTCCACTTTACTCGATCCATGGCCACAGTTCGCCAGCCTCGTAGTCTGCGAAGGGTCCGCAGGTCACCTTCTACTTGGTCGATCCACCTTGCCCGCTGCGCGCCTCTTCTTCTTGTTCCTGTTGGGTCGCTTTCTAGAACCATTTTCACTGGGTCGTCGTGCGGCATTCTTACGACGTGCCCAGCCCACCATAGTCGCCCAATTTTTGCAATGTGGACGATGGATGGTTCTCCCAGCAGCTGGTGCAATTCGTGGTTCATTCGCCTCCTCCACATTCCGTCATCCATCTGCACTCCACCGTAGATGGTACGCAACACCTTCCGTTCGAAAACACCAAGGGCGCGTTGGTCCTCCACGAGCATAGTCCAGGTCTCGTGGCCGTAGAGCACCACCGGTCTAATCAGCGTCTTGTAGACAGTCAACTTCGTGCGGCGGCAAATTTTATTCGACCGGAGTGTCCTCCAGAGTCCAAAGTAGGCACGATTCCCTGCCATAATGCGCCTTTGAATTTCTCTGCTGGTATCATTTTCGGCGGTCACCAGTGAGCTCAAATACACGAACTCATCGACCACCTCGATTTCGTCACCGTCAATCTGAACTCGGGGTGGGAGGCTAACATTGTCTTCCCTAGAACCTCTTCCTTTCATGTATTTTGTCTTTGATGCGTTGATGGCTAGTCCAATCCGCCTAGCTTCAGCGTTCAGTCTGATGTACGTTTCCGCCATCGTCTTAAAGTTCCGTGCCATGATGTCAATGTCATCGCCGAAGCCAAGAAGCTGGATGGACTTCCTGAAGATCGTGCCACTCGTGTCTATCCCAGCTCTTCTGATCACACCTTCTAACGATGTTGAATAGCAGACACGAAAGTCCATCACCTTGCCGTAACCCCCTTCGAGATTCAAAGGAACTCGAGAGTGTTCCCGATACTCGAACAACGCACATCACTCGATCCATCGTCGCCTTGACCAATCGCGTCAGTTTATCCGGAAGTCCGTACTCGTGCATAATCTGCCATAGCTGATCTCGATCGATTGTGTCGTATGCGGATTTGAAATCGATGAACAAATGATGTGTGGGCACGTTGTATTCGCGGCATTTCTGCAGAACCTGCCGAATCGCGAAAATTTGGTCCGTGGTAGCGCGGGCACCCATGAATCCCGCCTGGTATTGCCCCACGAACTCTCTTGCATATAATGACAGACGGCGGCATAGTATTTGGGAGAGTACCTTGTAGGCGGCGCTCAGCAGTGTGATCGCGCGATAGTTGCAGCAATCCAACTTGTCGCCCTTTTTGTAGATTGGGCATACGACACCTTCCATCAACTCCTCCGGTAATATCTCCTTCTCCCAAATCTTGGCAATTACCCAGTGCAGCGCTCTAGCCAGTGCTTCACCACCGTATTTTAATAGCTCACTTGGTAGTTGATCTACACCAGTTGCTTTGTTGTTCTTCAGCCGACCGATCTCCTCCTCAACTTCTTGAAGATCAGGGGCCGGTAGCCTGTCGTCTTCTGCGCGTGCTCCAAAGTCTGTTGCCGTGCCACCTTCGTTTTCTGCTGCTTCACCGTTGAGGTGCTCGTCATAGTACTGTTTCCACCTCTCAATCACCTCACACTCGTTCGTGAGAAGGTTACCGTCCAAGTCATTGCACATATCGGCTTGCGGCACGTAGCTTTTGCGCGAACTATTTAGCTTCTCGTAGAACTTCCGTGTGTCGGTTACGCGGTACAGATTTTCCATCGCCTCGCGATCTCGGTCTTCCTGCTGACGCTTCTTCCTTCGGAAAACCGAGTTTTGTCTGTTCCGCGCTTGTCTGTATCGCTCCACATTCAATCTCGTGCGGTGTTGCAGCATTCTCGCCCGTGCTGCATTCTTCTCCTCTACTAACAGTTTGCATTCGCCGTCAAACCAGTCATTTCTTCGGTCCGGGATTGCAGTACCTAGTGCCGCTGCAGCAGTACTACCTATGGCTGAACGGATGTCCCTCCAGCCATCTTCAAGAGAAGCTGCGCCAAGCTGCTCTTCCGTGGGTAGTGCAACTTCCAGCTGCTGCGCGTAGTACTGGGCAACTCCGGCGTCCCGTAGTTGCTCAATGTTGGGTCGCGGCGTTCGACTTCGACGTGTGTTATGCACCGTCGAGAGTTTTGAGCGCATGCATACTGCAACTAGGTAGTGGTCCGAATCTATGTTCGCACTGCGGTACGTGCGGACGTTGATAATGTCGGAGAAGAATTTCCCGTCGATTAGAACGTGATCGATTTGGTTTTCTGTGTGTTGGTCAGGTGATCTCCAGGTGGCTTTGTGGATATCCTTGCGGGGGAAAAAGGTACTTCGAACTACCATAACCCGAGAGGCTGCAAAGTTCACGCATCGTTGGCCGTTGTCGTTCGATACGGCATGCAGGCTGTTTGGCCCGATTGCCGGTCTATACATTGCTTCCCGTCCTACCTGAGCGTTCATGTCGCCAATGACGCTTTTGACGTCCCGTTGCGAACAGCCGTCGTACACCTGGATCATCTACCATGATTATTAAAAATACGCAAATCACCCTCAAGAGCGTGTTCCAGTTGCCGTCCACCCACTAGTATTTATTGGCTTTGTTTTAACTAACTGAGCTGATTGTTTTCACACGATTAGGGATCGTCCATTAATTATGTCACACTTTTAGGGGAGTGGAGGGTGGTTTGGAAACTGTGACGAGCCATACAAAAAAAATTATGGGCCATACAAAAAATGTGATAAAGGGTGGGTGGGTTTTGAAAATGGGCCAAATTTTATCTGTCAAACTTTCATAGCGATTCAAAACAAACATAGTGTGGTTCTAAAATTTCGACTAGAATGGGGTACGTTAATCGATTTGCTTGGGACCAATAGGCTAGTCAAGTTGTGAACCAATTTAAAATCGTTAGTTTCCACCGCATGGTATTACCAAAAAATGAGGGGTTCGTGGATTTTCCTATGTTTCGAGGGGTGCATCGATTAGTTTGGGACCGAACAGAGTACCTTAGCTGAGCCAAAAAGTTGAGCACGTTTCTGCGGGACCTTCAGGTCTTAGGGTTACCTCTATGGTAATACTTTGCACCATCAAATCCAACAGATGTCGCTCCGACAAATCCGTAAATTTTCTACGAATATTGTATCCTTCTTTGTACAAATTGCTATATCTTATTCGTTGCAGTAATAGCAATATTATGTAGAAATAACAATTATGTGCAATAATTATCGAGAATTTGAATTAACAGTGAATTTCGCCATACATTCTCAAGTAAGTTTTCTACTAGCCCATACGATTGAAGGTGGTAAGTGCTGCCTGCAGCAGTATACACGCTATTTTGAGGCAACTCAGTGACTGGATAGATTGCACTCATTTTTGCATGCTGTATTGAGTTGTCAAAAAATGAGTAAACTGCTTTTGCTCCGATGAGTGGGATCTACTCAGCTTATGGGTAAATAGTTCTGGTATCAATTTTTCCTAAGTTCAAAATGGCGCACTTTGAAGTTTTTCTCCTTGATTTGTTTTCCGTCGATCCTGTTTTCCGTACTGAGCACCAATGCTACCGCCGGCAGGGAGGCAGCTCCCACATCTGGACCCTACCTATCGACCCATCAACTCATGAACCGGGGACTAACGGCTTTACTTCCCTTCCGAAGGAAGGCGTGATCAGAGATGTTATTCCTCAGAACATCCCGGCGGCGCCGACTGTGATTGCACTTTGAAGTTGTTGGCAAGTGATTTTTGTGCAGTGAGTTTAAATTAGTTTTTAGAAGTGAAGCAGTGAAAATAGAGCCGCTACGTAATATCCTAGATGGCGAAAGCTATCAGCAGCTAGTTGGTAAGGTATACAACTCTAACAAATAGTTCGTTGGTTTCAATAGATACAGAATTATCATTTTCATAATGTTTTTCTAATATTGTTCCTGGACGAAACAATTTATATATAAATCATTCATGTGATGTGTGGGGCCTCCCTTAGCTCAGTCGGTAAAGGTGCAGCTACAAAGCAAGACCATGCTGGAGGTGGTTGGGTTCGATTCCCGGTCCGGTCTAGGAATTTTTCGGTAGGAAAATTTCTCGACATCCCTGGGCATAGAGTGATTGAACTTGCCACACAATTATACTAATGCATAAATGGTACAGGCATCGAAAGCTCTCAATTAATAACTTAATTAAGTGCATCTAGAACACTAAGTTGAGAGCACGCAATAAGCTAATATGCGATATGCAATAAGCTTGAAATGCGAAAAAGAGGAAGAAGAATTCATGTGGTATTCACTCGTTTCTACCGAAATGGGTAAGGTTTACTCAGTTGACAAATTTCATAATCTGAGTAACCGTTACCCAGTTTCTGCCATAGACACGTTTACTCAAATTTGAGTAAAAGCATGTTTAATAATTTGTTGGGTAACTTCCATTTTGGCTGGACTGAGTGATTTTCGACTCAAAAATGAGTAGCCTCAAAATAGCGTGTAAAGCACTCGATTCAGAAGTATAGTCGCTATATTCATAGTCTGGCGGACAGAATCTCGGGAACCAATTGAGCTGTCAAATAGCGGAACCAATCGAGCAAATCACGACCAACAACAGAAAAGAGCACATCAGCTATCCAGTATTTTACGATCGCTTATGGCAACCACAATCTGGCTGAGTTTCTGGTAAGGAACATAAGATTTGAAATTTGGCTTGGGTCGTTTGACGTGTAAACGATCAAATTTTAACGTTTACATGTCAAACGACACAACCCAAACGTCAAATCATATGTTCCCTGCCAAAACCTCAGCCAGATTGTGGCGGCCATAAGCCCTCGTAAAATGCTGGATTGCGAACAAAACTTCGGAAACACTTTTCTCGTGACTCAAGGGTCGCCTACGCAAACTAAAAATATTTTTGGGTTGGAAAAAGTTTTCCCTATCCGATGGTGCTGGTAATTTGCGTTCGATTGGCGAAGAAAGAATAATCATCGTTTTGTTTACAAAAGTTGATATTACCTTTTCAATTGTTGGTCTAAAATATATTGAATTGGTTCCGCTTTTTGATAGATAAAAATTCTATCTGCCGGACAATGAATATAGCGACTATATTCAGAGGCTCTGCCTTTGACATATCGAGTTATACACGCTATTTAAAAACAACCCAAATTTGGGTACAATCCACGCAGATCGGTCAAAACTGAACCTACCCAAAAATGGGTAAATTGTGTTGGGAGTGACAAGTTGACAATAAACAACGTCGATCGGATTCATGTCAATGTTGTTCATTTGTCATCATGTCACTCCCAACCAGAGATGCCAGATTTTTTTCTGAAGTCTGCGAAAAATGTCTGTGAATTTCAAAAATATATATGAATTTCAGAAATGTATGTAATTGGGTTGCAAAAAAATTTGCAGAAGTTTTGCGTGTGACAGTGGGGGGGGGGAGTGGAGTCGTGAAATAGATGTTTTAAATATTTTAAATGTCAGTAAAAGTCATGTTCGAGCCAAAACTACCTGCTTTAAACGAATTGAACCTAATTGGAGTTGGGAATGCATCAATTTACGCCGTATACGTTAAAAGCAATTCATAAAAAAGATAAATTACGATTACACGACAAATGAGGTCGACTCCAAGTTGAGATTAGTTCACTCATATTCAGTGTTGGAAAAACATAAAAAACAAATCTCACGAATACCCAAGATCACGCTTGATTCTCGTAGACAAAAATTAACAAACAAACATCTGCGATTGATTTGCAAGCTGTGATATCGCAGCTCGGAATATCAAGCTAACTAAACTCACCAACCGCAACTATCACCAAAATGAGGTGGGATTGAGTTTAATGATTTTTGCTTTACACCCGTATGCAACCGAAACTTCCATAACGGCTTGCAGCAGTCCCTTCGTGTCTGCCATCGGTGAATATTAAAAAAAAAGATAGCAAACTACGCTTTCTCTTTCTAAGAAAACGATGTTCAACGGAATCATTTTTGTGTCGAGTCAACTCTCAGCTTGATTTTTGAATGCTGTGAATAGTCTCGCAACATCAAAGGAGCTTGTAAAATCAATATCAAGCATGAGAGCGTATGAGAGCGGAAAATATTATTTGATTGATGATTTTGCCAACACAGCCCATATTCTTGACAACGTAGTTAGCTCATAGACTAAGTAAAATTTTACGAGATTTTACAGGAATATGTCTAACGTCTCGATCTACATATGAAATCTAGTACACGGAAAAAAAGTTTTCATGTAGTTTCCATTGGGAATGCACATTACATTTTTCCATTAATAAAACCAATGATATCTATCTGAATTTCACATAATATTCATGTGATCATATGAGTTCTATATGATAAATCACTTAAATTTCATTTGACATATAAGGTTCATGTGATTTTGTGATGCAATTCACAATTATGATACCACATGAAAGTTTTGTGAAATTCTAATGAATATTTTCCATTAGAATGAGTTAGTTGGAAAGGTTAGTTGCCTCCCTAAGCGGACCCCCCACATCCTAATTCATTTGTTATGCTACCTAATGTTATTAGACTTTCTGAATTTTCTTATTTAATAAATTAATGGAATCTCTAATTCACCTAATCAATCATAACCCATAGCTTTATTAAGTACCTGCACTTGTGCTTGTAATCTAAAATTAAACGTGTTTCAAGTACTTTTGATTTTGACCTATACCTATCTATTATATCTTAGTTCGACCCAAGTGACACCTTCAAGTGACTAAAATGCTTCACTTTGAAGTTAGTTTCCTAGCTGATTTTTAAATTATATAGGGTATATGCTCCAACTATGCTCACACGTTTCCACTATGTCGCACCACAAAAATACGTATGAGTGAGTATGTCACAAAAGAAGCACGCCACAGTGGAAATCCCGAGCCATAGTTCAAACACTTATCCCAAATCAAAATGAAGTACATAAAAGATTAATTACAATACCATGTAAAAAAATTGTGTTTAACATTGTTCCCTGAGTTTGCACTGTTGGGCGCTTTCTGAAATATTTCAATAGTATAATTCTCTTGAAAACCCAAATAAATCTATCTGCGTAAAAAAAATAAGAGTGATTTGCGGCAAAACCTGCCAGTATCGCACCCAACGTCAGTGCCTATACGTAAGCGTACTACGACGCGGCTCACAAACAAAGGAGTAACAAGTGTGATACTATCACTGCTAGACTAGATCATTGGTTTTCACATGTAGTGGTTCATCAGAGAGAGGAAGCTTAGTAATCCCTATTGCCTGCCCATGACGACATTCTATCGCGGCATGAGCTAGCAACGCCGGCCATAAACCTACCGTTTCCAACAGTCCAATATAAAGCATGAAATTAAGCCCGCCCACCAACAGCAAGGTGCAAAATCTAGCCAAGGAGAGGGTATTATCATTGACAGACTTTCGCACCATATTGACAAAATTGTTCATCACATAATCACCGACAGTCTTGATCCTCAAAAAAACCTTTGTCAAAATCTCATTAATTTTTTAGTCAATGACAAAGATTCACCTGGTAACAAAAAGTGTATTTTCGTCCATTCTGTATCACATTAAGCAGTTCAGGACGTAGGAGCTTGTTCACTTGAACGGCTCCGTGTAATTGTATTGCTCAAGTCATTTAATTTCGTTACAAATTTAGTTAATAATAAAATCTACACATGTCCGTCACTGACAGCATTTTCATTGACAATTGACATGGTTTGCCTTGACTGTGAGTGTAAGCTCAAATGAGTCGAAATTTTGCAGCACTGATCAGGCATGCTGAGCCGATTCAGATAGGAAGGAATATCGAAATAAAGATCATCGAGAAATGGAGAGTACTAGACAACGAAGCCAAGTATGCTGAATTGGCGCTAAACACTAACACTGTTGTGAAGATTTTATAAATACAGTTTTAAAATAAGATATATCAAGCAACATATTCATAACATTTTGCAAAATAATTACACACCTGGGGAGAAAACTTGACTAAAATTAACACAATTTGCTGAAGATATGCGCCAAAATGCATCGTGCCATACCTCGAAATCACAAGGAACTCAACATAATGATTAGTGCATGTATTTTTATTGATTTTCCTTAACTTATAGTTTACCTGATCCTTTGAAAAAGTTCGTTATGAGGTTTTACGACTCTTCTTCAGGTACAAAACGGCGAAAATGGCTGCTTCGTTAGGCACTAAAACCAACAATCAATACGAAACTAACGATTTTAAATTGGCTCACCACTTTAGTAGCCTATTGGTCCCAAGCAAACGATTAACGTACCCTATTCTAGTTGAAATTCTATTACTACACTATGTTTGTTTTGATTCGCTATGAAAGTTTGACAGATAACATCAGGGGTGTGTGGATTCATGCAGAACGTGCAGGGGTGCGTGAAATAGCTTGGGACTGCTTGGGACCGTTGTTCTGGTACTGAGTGAGCCTAAAATAATAATGATTTTCTTCGGGACCCAGTGGTCTTAGAGTTACCTCTATGCTCAAACTGCAGGAAAATAATAAACAACTTTACACGGCGATGCACCCGCTAGTGTGCGTACGTTAAACGTCACTTATCTCGTTCGTTTGGTGGATTTTAAAACGCGCGTATTTGTAATGCGTGTTGAAAAATGCATCGCACGTGTACTATGATTAAAGATGGAAAACAGTGTAATCAAATTTTAAAATTTTTACTTGATTACAAAAGTCTGTAAATGTCTGTAAAAAAACCTAAAAAAAAAAACTGTAAATGTCTGTAACGAAAAAAATGTATGTGAAAAAAATAAAAGTCTGTAAATTCACAGACATGTCTGTAAATCTGACATCTCCGGAGTGATTTGTGATTTGGGCGTAATTGTATTTGTAGACAAACAGGTCAATCGCCGATTGCTCGTGAATAAAAGCTCAATCTTATAATCAAACTAAACCAAATGATAGAAGACTCATACCTCTACCTCATAGTGTTATTAGTTTTCAAAATTGAGCTTTTATTCGCGAGAAATCGGCGATTGACGTGTTTGTTTAAAAATACAACTACGCCTAAATCTCAAATCACTCCGTATCTCTGCTCCCAACACAGTTTACTCATTTTTGGGTAGGTTCAGTTTTGACCAATTTGGGTGGATTGTACCCAAATTTGGGTAGTTTTGAAATAGCGTGTAGAATCAAAATAACACTTACATAGAACATCAACCAAAGGAGGCATCGACTTGTGGAAATATTAATATATAGAGGGTGAAGAGACCACCGAATCCATCGAGTTATAGAATATGGATTTGTGGAGTTGACTGTACTTAACTCTTCGATTTCCCATCCATCACCCAGGGGACAGAAACCTGTAAACTTCTTCGCTGATTTCCCTCCGAAGTGTTTTCGAACTCGCAGCAGCAGTACATCGACCAGTTACCGAACTACAAAATTCGTCTGCAGCAGCGTAACTTAAGCCATGACGCTATTTGCAAAGCCCTTTGCTCGTATTCCACCATCTTTCATCAATAATTGTGCAGCATCATTGAACACACCCGTTATGTTTATCTTCAATCGTTCACTCATGGATGGCGTTTTTTCAGGACTCCTGGCTTGCATCAATTACACCGATCTTCAAGTCAGGTAACATTCACTGCGTGGAAAACTACCGATCTATATCGATCCTTAATTGTTTGGCCAAAGTTCTCGAAAGTCTTCTGCATGACAACTTGTATCCAGCTCGACGATCCTCAACTTGATGTCCTACATCAACACTCTTATTGGTAGCATAGAAAAGCGTCAGCAAGTAGACGGCGTTTACATTGACTTCTCTAAGGCTTTCGACAAAGTCCCTCATGACCTCACTATCTCAAAGTTGTGTCTCCTTGGTCTTCCTTTACCGATTGAGCTAAGGATGGCCCCACAAGCAATATGTTTAAGATATTTTCAAACGGAGCCGCAGAGCATTTTATGCCCGAAATCTGTTTGCTGGGCACACACTTTCACACATACACCATAATCACCATAATGCATTTAACTCAAGTGTCCTAGGGCGATCGATCCGGAGCTTCCTAGATTTAGGTCAAGAGATACACAAGCACTTGATTGATTTACAGCCACAGCGGGAAACCCGCTCCCTGTCTATCAGCGAAAACGGGCCATTTACGAGGAAAACCCCTTTCTTTGGCCCCTTCTCGGAACGAACGGTTTAGTCCCCGAGGAGAAGAAGGAAAGGCCAGAGCTACTTCATTATGCATTCGTTTCCATAACCTGCTCCGTTTCTCACAAATCGAGCCACGCTCTTTAACCGTTGGGATGGCTCCGGCTTCCTTTGACGTACACGAAGACACGATCTTCTTGGTGGTGAGCAATTTTCGTTCTGTAATCTAATTTCCGCCCGAAAGGAACTCTCGATTCCCGACATCCGTCCGTCCGTCAGTCCATCCCGGTCAGGAATTTTTTTCCTTCTTTGCCCAATCATCCATCCATCACTCAGAAGTTCAGGACGCTCTCAACGTCCGGTGCCTCAGCAGAAAACATAAGCCGATGGGGCACGAATGTTGGCACCAAGACCTTTCGGAAGTTGAAAATGGCAGAACACGAGTTTATTTTTGGACAAATTGGTTTCTTTGGAAATTTGAGTCGATTCATTGAGTTTCCTATATTTAAACTCTCTTTGAAACCGGAGGCCCAGGCGGACTTTAATTTCTATTGAAATTTATAATTAGCGCATTCTTGGCAATGAATTCATTTCAATTTGAATGCCTTTCTTTCGGGTCGTTTCTCGCCTCTTGATATTTATCTCCCAAGCTTGGGTGGGAAACGAACCCACTTTATTAATTTTCTTCCTCCTGCACAACGTCGTCGCCCCCGTGTCAACCCCGACCATTTTCTTTCGAGGAAGATCCGGTAAATAGCACAGATAGCGAAACCCTTTTCAAGTTGGTGTCGATTTATGGCAGCATCGCATCATCCGGTGAGTGGAAAAGTAACTGCTCATAATTCCAATATCTGTCCGTCCGCTTTTCCGGTGAAGATGCGCGACTAGGCAAAGCTGCTGTCATACCCCGTTGATTAAAGTGACAGGTGTGACAGATTTTTAATATTTCAGAAAGAATGCCCTGCCCCGCGCGTTCATCTTGTCTTTAAGATTGGATCATTGTTGTTGGATTCAACGGTGCGATTCTTGCCCACCTTTTCTTTAGGTAGTTTCCGAGAAAACAGGATTCTTCAAGATTTAAATGTTTGGAAATTTCTGTGCAAACTGTTCGACAATAAGAGTACGGCTGTTTTCATACAAGCGTTCATCCAAATGTACTACATTATATTATTAACTTAATTAATTACTCTTTTATTATTCCTGAGACACGATTTTCAGCCAACAAGCGCGCCTTTGCGTCAGAAACGGTAACTAATATATTCTATAAAAATTATGCAACGTTTGTCGAGTGTACGGTGTCCAGCAGTCCACAAGAGGTACGAATTGCTGAGACAACAGACTGGAGCAAGGAAGTTGATATCCCGGAGCACACTACTGCAGTCAATATGATTACTAATCATGTCAAAAATAAATAGTCTCTAGGAAGATTCGGTGACTCGATAGTGTGTGCAGTCCAATAAGCGCACACAAGCTGTTGTAAGACGAATCTGACAAAACGTTTCTGGATTCTTTTGATGTGCCCAGCATGATATGGCGCCCAGATTTGTACTCCTTGCATATGAACGCTACTAAAGCGTGCACATCATCGAATTGCGCAGCGTTGCGATGCAGGAATCCAAGCAAGGAATTGGCCTTTCCAATTGACATAGATATATGCTCGTTGAATCCAAGTTTGCTATCCAAGATAAGTCCAAAATCTTCAATGGAATCAACTCGTTCAAGCGGCAATTGATTCATCAAATAATCAAATCTGATCGGCGAGTGACTACGGGTGAAGGTAATGACTTTGTATTTGGCAGTGTTTGCTTGCTTTCTGTTCGTCTGGTACCACGGTGTTAACCGCTCGATGTCAGTTTGTAGAGCACAACAATCTACGTAACAACTTACAGGAACTTAAGTGGAACTTTAGTGGATAGCCGTCGTTGATTTCCGAAGCCAATTCAGATCATAAGTCACGCTTATGAAATTCATATATGTCGTTCATAAGTCGAGCCTTTGAAATTCTTATGTTTATTTCCCTCAATGTAAGATTACGTGCTCGGTATCAATATTCGGCGACTGTGTTAGGGAAACCATTGTTTCTCATCACGGAAACGCCTCGTTTTCTGATGATAAAATTACGCATTTTCGTGCACAAAACGCACGGAATTTTTGATTTATTCAATAAATAAAAAAAGGAAAAATTGATTGGAGGAATTTCTTGCTAAAATTTTCCAATCGTGAGATATGCGCGATCAATCATATAAGTTCGGGATTTATTTTTTTTTTCTAGCGTCCTGGAGAAAACCCTATCTTAATTCAGAGTATTTCTTGTTAATTGACAATGTCATGTGGTATTGGGTCATTGCGAGAATTTTTATGCAACTCACGAAGAGCTACTAAATGCGATCAGTAGTGGTGCCAAATCTTCCTCCTTCTTCGGTGAATGGATGCTCGTGTGGGCTGCAGCTCGTTGTGCACTGGAGGACAATGTTCAACACCACGTGCTGCTGCTGATGACTACCGAGCGTATACCAACAAACACGATGGTTGAATAAGCACCGTTCGGCTAGACCAAAAGGAATTCGATTTTGAACACCATCGCAACAGTTGGGCATTTGTGTTATTTTCAATGACCTATTAAAAATTGACAAAGTGTTTATTTTAACAGATTTGTAGAAAAATTTCCAGTCGATTTGCTTGTTTAGAATTAAAATCTATCCGCTATTGACAGAGTTCAAAGTGGTTAAAACCTGACCACTTATCGTTACGCGGTCGATTTTGTTTTTTTGACATTGCACCCCCAATATGTTGCCGAAAGACGTAATCCTACATAAAAAAACTGGACCTTGAATTGAGCTGTCAAATTAACCGGGTTGCCAAACATGCCATTATCGGCAATCAAACAAAGTTAGTTAAATGACTGGCACACTCGGCACAACCGGCACACTGAGAAAAAAAAAACATAATATGTGTGTAGAGTGACCACCCCTTTCCACAACCATAGAAATCAGCAATTCCATAGAAAAAAAATAACCCGGGTCTTAGAATTTCGTAACAATTGGTTATTATTTTCGGATTAACCACGTTTTTCGTGAATATTTTATCAAAATCATGATAGTATTGGCCACAACCAACTCAACAAGTATTCGCGTCTGGTTAGTTTTCATTTGAGTCCATGTTAAAATGCGATCGAACTATCGTTAATACAGTACGCAACGCAAGGGGGTGAGGGGTAGTTTGGAAAAGCGTTAACCGCCATGTATTAGGCATAGGAAAAGTGCGTGATGACGATGTGGGTGATATTCAAAAATCCTTTTTCTTGCGTTACATATTATTTGAACGCCATACCTCTAGGATGCTTTATTGAAAAGATAGATTCACGCGCCATCTCTGCGACAGAGTTGCGAACTAATTCAGTACAATGTAAGAAACGCCTCACTAAAACAAACAACTTTGCTCAAATCGGCAGTTCGCTGAATTGCTTCATTTAAGAGTTATTAATTGAGTGTGCGGCGCTGCTATTGGCCATTACAAAGTTTGAGATTACCAGGTGAAAGCTAACACCAAGCATCATCTGGTACTAGATTATACGAGTAAAATGGTAATACTAGGTATGTCTGTACAAGGTGTAATGCTGAAATAATGCCACATAAATATATGCTTGTTGGTTACTTGAAACATGCAGTCTTAGTTGTCCGAGTAGCAGTCTGCTGCAATTAAGATTATCAAACATGAACCCGGATATTTTCCAACTTATTGCTCGTTTCCAAAGTAATCGAAACCTACACGGAAGTAAAATATTACCTGCTTCCGGTAGGATCCATCAATGAAATTTATTTGCCTAATTGAATTAAAGTGCATACCAAAATTGACCGTTTCAAGAAATAAACAAGTAATCAAGAAAATTGAAAAGTTCTTCGCACAAAAGCTCCTGGCAGCAGACATCCTGTCTGATATCGAACCATAATTCCTTGCTTTTTTGTTCTTGCTTTCTGCAAGTTATAGTCCGACTATGTTTTTCCACTTCAGAGCCAGCCAAATAACAGAGCGGACCCGTTTCCGTTGGAGACAAACGAAACGTAAAGTTATTTCATCGCTGCATCCGTCCGTCGTCGTCGTCGTACTCTCTTCCAGGGCTAGAAACAAGCGCAAACGAAGTAGGTACCTAGGTGGCCGTAGAGTGGAAAATCGGTTCAGCGGTCATTTGCCTCCCGCCGGCGGTCCGGGCTACTGTATTTCCTAAAGAGACTAGAATGTATTTACAAAGAGACGCCATCGGAAACCTGTGAAAACAAATCATCTAGCAACCATGGTAGCCGATGCGCGCAGCGCTGTCATTGTTTCAAACTTCGCTTGAATATTGTTTATTTGCGGTGATTCGATTTAGAGTTTCAATATATAAAAAGCTTGATAAAGCAGATAGTAATACTTCTCCAATAACACCTAATAAAAGTGGTTTAGCAGGTCTCGTGCTCGATTCGAATTCCAATCATGGCGTCTCTTGTATATTCTACCATAGTCTCTTTAGTATTTCCCTTTCATTACAACTGTACGGACGGACACGGTCGGCGTTATCAACTTAGTGACCCTTTTCCCGAATGCTTTTTGTTGCTCCTGACGTTGGTGCTTTTCATTTGTTAAAGCATATGGAATTATGCTAATGTGTGTGCGGAAGGTTTCCTTTCCCGGACCGCAAAAGCAATAAGCAATAGGTCGGTATGTAATGGAGCCTAATTCAATTCTGTTTTTTGCAGATGACACCGGTACCCGTTTAGCGTCCATTTATTTCGTATTTTCTCAAGGGATACTGAAGGTTAAATGTTAACAGGATAATCTACTCATTGTTTGCGATCTAGGACTCGAATCCAATTTCCAAATCAAAGCATAACGCAAATAACATATTCACGTTCAAATTGGATGCCGTTTGCAGTGCCCTACACAGGAATGGAGAAATGTCATTACTTTCATCCAATTTGTAAATTATGCATATTTCACTTTGCTAGAGTGCAGTTCCGTTATGGCTCTCTTTATTTTTTCCATCTACAAACAAAAAAACGCGCAACCCCTTTCGATCTAGTTTTCCTCCTCTATTGTCTCCATAAATGATGCAACGCAATGTGCCATTTGCATACTTGAAGGAGTTCGCCACAGCCATCGCAAAGACAGTTGCATATCAGTTTTTGCCTTTGTTTACATCAATAGTTTCTCGTCGAGATGCGATAAGAGAAAAAAAAAAATCAAACTGAAACTTTTTTGAACTGCTCTTTTCTGTCAAATATTATTTATCCCACATCCAAGTAGTCCAAGTTGATTATTCGCTGGTGTAAGGCACCGAGGACCGATATAACTAAGGTGAAGGAAATTTTATACTTTTATCGAACTTGTTCGATACTTTCGGATGACGACGATGATGTTCGTTAAATAAATTATTTCAGAGGAAAACGGTCGGAAAATGCGAGGATAAGGAAAGAATATAAATGGGATAATTGACTCGCCCTGGCCGCTCTTCTTTTGCACTTTTCTTCTTTGATAATTTGCGCCGCTTGCTTCGGTTTGTTCACGACACGCTTCATTTGCTGCTCGATACGACACGACAAGGGAGAGGAAAATATTGAACCGATATCGTCACATTCCTTTATTTAACGTCGGTCTCTGTTCCGCAATCTAGTGCCAATAACCGACGGACATCGATTGCCATCCATTGACGGCAATCGAATGTGCAGGAAGGCAGCTTCCACACCTGCGTAGGATATCGCACCCATTCATCAACACACATGGGCCGGGACCAACGGCTTTACTTCCCTTCCGAAGGAAGACGTGACCAGAGATTTTTATGCCTCAGAAGAATCCCACCGACCTCGGCTGGGATTGAACCCAGATCCATTGGGGTGAGAAAGCAGTCACACTTATCACTAAACCACCGGCGCCGGCTCGATATCGTCACATGCACGAGCGAAAATTGAATCTTTGCTAACAATTGGAGTAATGGCCATTAAGGTTAGTTTAGTTTTCTTTATTATCGAAACTTCCAGCTGGGCGGCTATTAAGTGTACTGCTTAGATCTAACGAAATACAGTGGTGACCCGATTTTGTCAGCCACCGATTTTGTCTACCCCCGATTTTGTCCACCCCCGATTTTGTCAGCCTATATGATTCAATTAGTTTTGGTTGAGGTGGACTGTTTTGTACAGTCGTATTCGTATTTTATTGATTGTCGAGCTCAATAATGAAATTTTTCGAGAATTAAATGTGCAGTGGTGGCAAGATCAAAACAGGGGGGAGGGGGGATGAGGGGCTAGTTGAAAATTATGTACGTTATGTATGCTTTTTTTTTAGTAAGGAAAGCTTCAAAAGCCTGGCCTGTCACTGTGCTGCGTGTTTGTTTTCCTTCTGGCACAGTGTGGAACTCTTAACCACTAAAACCTTACTCGCCTCTAGCCACTATCCTCCCGGAACTCCCATAGAGTATTTCGTCGGGGGGGCTGTGCTCAAGCACATCTCTTTAGCTTAGCTAGCCGGCGTTTCTAACTCGCTGAACATCTCTCCATTTTCGCTGCACCACAGACAAAATTTGCGTCACTGCCCTGCTGACGAAGCTCCACGTCCTCTCATCCCGGCACATTTCACTGACGACATTTCTCGCGCTAAGGGCCGGCATCTCCACTCGCACTGCCTCAAATCTTGGGCAGTCGAAAACCACGTGCTCCGGCGTTTCGTCCACGTTGCCACACTCCGGACAGAGGGGTGACGTTGTGTGTCCAAAGCGATGCAGGTACTTCCTGAAGCAGCCATGACCAGACAGGAACTGTGTCAAATGGGAGTTGACTCCTCCATGCTTCCTGTTCACCCAGGTCGAAAGAATCGGTATTAGCCTGTGTGTCCATCTACCGTTCTCCGCTGCGTCCCATTCGGTTGACACTTAACCATCGACTCCGTTCTCACCAATGTCCGTACTCCTCTGGTATCTCTTTGCATATAGCAGTCGGTGTCCTCCGCCAAGGTGATGACGATGGGTATCATACCGGCGATAACGCATACTGCTTCCGTCGAAATTGTTCTGTACGCACTCACGACTCGCATGGCCATGAGGCGGAACGTACTGTTCAATTTTCTTAGGTTCTTCTTCGTTTTCAGCGCTGCATCCCAGACTGGACCTCCATACCTCAGTAACGATGACGATACACTAGCCAGAAAACGCCTCTTGCTGCTGCTTGGTCCAGAGTTGTTCGGCATGATTCTAGCTATCGCATTGATGGCCTTCGCCGCCTTCTAACATGCGTAGTCGACGTGGCTATTGAAGCTTAGTCGGTCATCGAGTATCACTCCAAGATACCTCAGCACGCGCTTTGATGCTATGGCGTTCTCCCCGACGATAATTTCTGCTCGCTGAACAGCTTTACAGTTACTGACCAATAGCACTTCCGTTTTGTAGTGGGCTATCTGCAGCTTCCCGTCTTGCATCTAGTTGGAAACTAGAACCCGGTTCTGGAAGTAACTCCTTATAATGCTACACGGGGAATCAGGAACCCTCATTCCATGCAGTGCTTCGGCGATGGCCTCCCAGCTGGCGCTGTTGAATGCGTTCTTCACGTCGATCGTTATCACGGCGCAATATCGATCTCCTCTCCGCTTCTGTTTAGACGCTTTCTCGGCACTCTCGACCACTGTCCGAATTGCATCCACCGTTGATCTCCCTTTCCGGAATCCGAACCGCCTCACCGACAATCCATGCTCACTCTCCGTGCATTTCGTTAGCCTGTTGAGGATGATCTTCTCCAATAGCTTTCCGACTGTATCCAGCAAGCATATAGGCCTATACGATGCTGGATCCTCCAGCGGTTTTCCGGGTTTCGGCAACAGCACTAGCTTCTGTATCTTCCATCGGTCCGGGAAGTGACCTTCATCCAGACACTTCTGCAGCACTATCCTGAACATGTCCGGGAACACCTGGATCGCCGTCTTCAACGCCACGTTGGAGATTCCATCCGGACCGGGAGCTTTCTTCGTCTTCAGCCCTTTCGTCATTGTAGTATAAAGGTGCGATGAGCAAATAAAATAAATATATAAAATCAAATTAGAAAATCATAATTATGTTTTAATATCCAGAATAGAAAATACGCAGTCATTTCCCCATTAATCAACTGGTAACCGCCATACTAATTATAATAATAATAGTAATAAGAATATTTGAATTCTCCTTCGCAATCTCTGATTGGTTGAAGTGTAAAAGCCTTCAGTTATTTAAAGAGGGTGTACTGTCCATGTGGGTCATTCTCCATTCAGACGCTGAAAAGGTAGCATCTACCTACTTTGAAAGCAAGAAACCCGACCAAACGACGGTACCAAGGCAACCCGGCTGAACCAGCAACAACCGACCGAACCGACCGAACGACGAGCAAGCGAGCCCTCTCCTTCTTTTGAAAGCGAGAGTTCCCAAGCGAGCCCTCTGTCGTTCGACGGTAGCCAAGGCAACCCGGCAGCACCATCAAATCAGCCAAGCAACCAACCGACCCAACGACGAGCAAGCGAGCCCTCTCCTTCTTCTTCTTCTGGAAGTGAGAGTCCCCAAGCGAGCCCTCTGTCAACGGTAACCAAGGCAACCACCGAGTACCGATCACCAAATACCAGCAGCCTACTACGACCGAGAACTTGGCACGGAAAGCCCTCTTATTTTGAATAAGTAGCGCAATCCAGCCAAATCTCGAAAATGATGATGCCCAGTTACGACAGCCATTGCTACGAGTTCCTCGTTGGAGACTTGTCTGCCTCTGCCTCGCCGTACGGTGTTGGTGGCCAGGTTATTTGGTCGTGCTTCGGGAAAAGTCCCTCCACGATGACTTTCAGCTTGTCTGGGCACATTTCAATGGGCGTTGTTGGACCTCTAATCTTCGCCATCGCGACTTGGTGTGCGTCACCCCAGGGGTTGGCATCAGCGTCTCGGCACAGCTCCTTGAAGCAGTTTGACTTGCTCAGCTTTATCTCCTATTTTAGAGCGGCCTCCAAACACCACCCTTCGCTCTGCTCTGTCTGCATCAGTTCTTGCCCACTGAACGCGCCTTCTGGTTCGGAGACAACTAGCCCGGAGGGTGCTAAGTGCCTCGTTCCACCAGTAAGCTGGGCGCCGTCTGTTCCTTGGTTCCGATTTCCTCGGCATAGTTGTGTCGCATGCCCTCGTTAACGATTCGGTCAATTCATCCACGCTTTGGTCTGGGACGCTGCTGTCTACCCGGAGAGCTTCTACAAAGAGATCCTTGTCGAATGCCTTCGTCTTCCACCTCCGCTTGCTTACTTTCGTTTTCCACATTGCCGTAGGTATCCGTTGGCCAAAGCTGTACCTAATCGCCTGATGTTCACTATGAGTGTACTCCTCACACACTCTCCAGTTCATACTTGCCACTAACGACGGACTGCAGAAAGTGACGTCGATAATGGATTCCCTACCATCATTGCAACGTCGCACTTTGTTTCCGTTGTCGACTGCCACAACAGTTGCTGTGCTGTGTCACAATGATTGAGATTTATTTGGGTTATCTCCATTACTATTGGCCCGCTATCGTCTTTTTGTAAGCTGGGCACCTGAAACTTCCCGTCATATGATCGTTTCCGTCCTCCTTTCTGCAGAGCATGCACCTCGGTTGCTTCATACAGTCTTTAGCAACGTGTCCCGTGGCCTTTGCAGTTTCTCGCCTGGTGACCAAAGTTCATGCACTTAAAGCATCTCTCCATTTGCTTGGTAACCCGAGGGATAGCTTTCAGGGGACATACTGACCTCCCAACCTTGACTCGTCCTGTCTTCAGCAACTCGTTAGCTGCGTCCGTCGCAAGTCGTATCGACGCCGTTTGTGTACCACCGTACGCCTTCATCAACCGAATTGTCATAGGCACATCTCCCAGATTGCATTGCACCTTCAGCGCACATCGTACCTCGTCTTCCGTTGTGATCTCATCCAGATCCTTGCACTCGATCACTGACTCCTGCGATAAGGCTCTTAAGTTCGCGTCCTCGCCAAGAGATTTTTCGACGAGTTCCTTGCAGGCTGAACTCCTCACCGACGGGTCCTTTTTTAGCTCGAAGAGCATCTCGCCTTTCTGGGTGCGCCTGGTTTTCACCACGTTCTCGCCTAGTTGCTTCAACTCCGGATCCTCTCTCACTTTCCGGAGGAGTGCTGCGTATGTCGTTTTGTCTTTCGCCTCGATAACCAGAGCGTCGCCCCTACTTCTCTGCCTACGATGCCTGGGGTTTTCCTTCTTCTTGACTTCCTTCTTCCTCTCTACCGTCTTCTTTTTCTTCTCTTCCTCTTCATTCTTCTTTTCCTTCTCCTCCTTCTTCTTCTGTTCCTTCTTCCTTTGTTCCTCTGCCTTCAGTTTTTTCCTCTTCTCCTTCTGGTTTTCGACTTTACGTCAATCACTGTCTTCTCCATCTTCTTGCTCATTGTCCCCGTATACGTCGTCCTTGTGTTTTTTTAGGTCCTCTTCGTCTCCTGGCGTTTCCCTATCTCTTTTCTCCGGACGTGGATTCGTTGGTCCCTTCGGCGTCTCCTGCGCTTCAGCCAGCTTTGTATTCTCCTTGGCCTCAAACAGAGCCTTTTCGGCCGCTTCGGCTCTTCTTCTCCATTCTTCCGTTCCCGATCTGCCACAGCTATGCCGGATTTGATGACCGTTGCTAGTAGCTTGACCTCCTTGTGTATGTTGTTCTTATCCTTCACGAACACATAGAGTTCATCGATCTTCCTCCTAACCTCCGTTATTTTGGTTCTCCCAAGCTGCAATTCTTGCTGTTTGCCACTGCTGGATTTCGGTGTGAATATTTGGCATGGCACCGCACCTAGCTGCTCTCTTTGGGGTCCATGCTGTTCCACTTGGGGTATGCTGCTATTGGAACTCGCTGTGGTCACCTGGTTTGACGCTGGTGATCTCTGCAGCTTTCCACTTCTTGCGAACACGTTCGCTCCTCCGTTTTCACTATCTGGCGTCTTGCCGTCGTCCTTCATTTTTTTTTTGGTTTTTTTCATTTTCTTTTTTTTTTGTTTTGTCTCCGATTTTCTCCATGGCTTAAATAATATGACCACCATCCGAAAGGACTTGGTCACCTGGCCAACTTTGCTGAAGACAACAACGTTCTATATGACCAGGTTCTCGAGATACAGTTTATATAGAAAGTTCACATGCACACTAGCGCTACGTAGTGAGAGAGTTCGTAACTAATATGGTCACCATCCGAAAGGACTTGGTCACTTGAACAACTTTTCTCAAGACAGTAACTTTATATATGGCCAGGATCACGAAATATTCTATGTTGGACCTATGATCCATATATTATAGCACCCGTCATAAGTAACATAAAAGTGAAGCGCCTCTAGCGGCGTAGTTCCCAATCAAACCTGAATCCAATGACACAGGCTTGTTGGTCTATCCCAGTACAACAACTTTGTGGAAGACAGTATAGCTCTATATATTGAAACAAATGAGATAATCCACCACAGCCCCTATTAGTGAAAATCCCATAAGCTGTGGGTATCCTTATTCACGCCCCTGTTACCCCGGCAATAAGGATTTCTGACTGTATGCATTGAGTGGCCATTCAATTCTTACCTAAGTCCATCTAGCCTCACCCCCCTCCCCCCTCCACACCATCAATGTAAGAATGTCTTTCCTTATATGACACTTACGAAAAGTTTGAAATTCCAGCTCCCCCCGCCCCCCTAAATGGGCTCGTATATATTGAATGATTCCTAAAACATAAATCTTGCATTATCAAACAGCATTTAAAGATATTATGTTAAAACAATTAAGCGAAAAAAAATGTCCCGATTTTGTCAGTGTCCCGTTTTTGTCAGCCCTAAATTCATCATGGGGCTAACAAAATCGGGACATTACTGTACTCTCATTTTGTGAAGTAGTCACATTACACAAGCTTTTTCAATTCAGGCTAATGTCCCGTTCATAATACAGCCTTATATTACGTGAAATAGCCTATCTTGATATCAGAATCCATGCATGTAGTACATATGTATGACGTTAGATATCAAGATACTCTACGCCACGTAATATCGGCTGTAGTGTGAGCGCAACCCGGGTGTCCTTTGCTATACCCAGAAATCGACTTCATTATAGTCGCTATATAAATAGTCTGGCGGATAGAATTTTGGGAACCAATTTTAGCTGTCAGAAAGCGGAATCAATGAAGCAGCACTGAATTTTCCACTAGAAGTAGGTATAGTGATCATGCCATAGTTTAATTTTTTTTTCAGTTGCACAAATTCGTAGGTGGTACAAGTTACCATAAGACCGAAATTGGGGGTTTTTCTGGACCTCTTAAACGGAGGTGTTACCCTCTTCAACAATCGATAACTGACCTGGTTACATCCTTGCAACTGCTGGGAATGGGAACGGATTGTTAGTTGAACACTTGGGGTTGATTCATATATTATGTCACGCTCTAAGGGGAGAGGGGGGCTACTCATTTGTGACAAACAATGCATTAGGTATAGGAAAAACGTGACGATAGGGGGGAGTGGGTAAATTTTTCCTCGATTTAGCGTGACATAATTAATGCATGGGTCCTTAAGAGAGATGCAGAGAACTCGTAAGTCTAACAAAAGTTTGGGGGCTTGTCAGTGGAAAAGCCACATGATACGTTTTGGTAAAAGTTGCTGGTGGAATACGATGGCAATAAATCATTTATAATCAGATAGATCTCTCTAAATGCCGCGTCTGAAATACCACACGCCACTCACGTGAAATTGTTGAAAACTTTTTCGGGTGCCAAAAATCCATCAGCCAATTGTAGCAGAGACGATGGTAAATAAGAGACGCGCGAAGATTGAAACCAAAAGTTCCATCGAACCGTCAAACGCGGTTCCATTCGAGCTATGTGCATAAACAGGATTGCTTCACGACTAAATGCGTGAGGAGTATTGAGATTGAGGTTGAAATTTATTTGTTGAGATTTATATAATTATAAATAGGTTTGCGTATGAAAAGTATGAATCAAGAATCAAGCCAGTTCTATTATAATCTTTTACAAAATCATAAATTTCATTCTCTGTTCCTTTGTTTAAATCCGCCACTACTTCAAAAACAGGAACTGCACCCGGAGCTGCTAATAGTTTTCCGCTATCTGATGACACGTATAAATCTAAATCGTAATTGAGATGAAGCTGAAATATAATAAATCAGTTTAAAATGGACTTTCATCTAAACGACAATGCAACTATCAATATGGTAGATTAATTACGTTACATAATCGAAAGTTTTTCTTCACGCTTTGAATGTCTAGAATAGAGATTTAACTGTGTCGCCCCCCCGCATTTTGTAACATTTTATTCGGTCTATTTTTACCGAAGGCTGCCGTGCATTTCAATGGATTTTAAGAGAATTTAATTAGTACCGATACGGTTAATAAAGTATTCGTTTTACCGTGACCCTGATGCAGACGACAGTCACACAAATTAAAAGTCACTCGAAGTGAACACAACATTGCAGATTTGCCAAACCTTGCACATAAAATAACTTAGTTGGCCGTGCAAGCGATTTACTTATACCTCTCCGCGTGGCTCTTATGAAAGATCGTCTCTGAATTGTAGTACAAAATGAGCACAGATAGTTACAACGGTGGAGATGGTCTAATACGCGCGACGTTTGGTACGTTACAAATATTGAAATTGAAATAGTATAAAAGTTACGCTAAATCGCAACTCTCCCTACCGAATGTTCATTAGGTCAAACTCGCACAAACGCAGTCTAACCAAAGAAGAACTAACTGCCAAGCTGATCACATGCGTTGTAGAAATCCTGCTTACCGATCGGGACTTTCGTTAAGGTACGTTTAGACTATCTGATTTGTTGGTCTGATTCGAGCGGACTGCTCGATAATTTTGTCGGATGCAATGTTCGGATGCGTTCACACTTTTTCGACAGGATGATTAGATTTGACGTTTGATTTTTCGAACGAAATAGGGTTGCGTTTAATTTTCATCCGACTTATCCAGTAAAATAACCGCAAGTTGGGTGAACATATTGATGTTTTTTTTTCTAAAATTTCACGGATTTGACCCGCTAAAGAACGCTTGATTTGTGTTTTGATGGCATCCAGCAGCAACCCTAATATAATATGTATGGTTATTTTGTTTAACGACGTGATCAGGGTATCATCCAAATCATTTGTGGAATAGTTCAGTCGTTTGGGTAAGGTATTTTTTATTAGGGAAAGTAAACCGATTTCACTATTCAATAATGTCCTGTGATTGACAGAAAGATGCCGTAATGAATTTGATCATGGTATGGTCAACAAAACAGTGTTTATATAATATGTATTGTAAAGAATAAGCATGCTATAGACAGCAGGTCTGAGAGCCTACTAAGATTTTTTTTAGAGCTTCAGAGAGGTTCGGGGATCTACTGAGAAATTTTTTGAGCTTCAGAGTAGTTTGTAGTAGTAGTAGATCTTGAGAACAGAACTACAAACAAATTAAAAGAAATTTGCAAAAAATCATAATAAAAATCACAAGAGAGATCGTAGATCTTCAGATAAATGTTCAAAGAGATTTTCAAAACTTCAAGCAAACTGAAATGTTTTCAGATCAATTTGTAAAACTATAAGCGAAATTTTGCAATTTCAGGCAAGTCCAAGAATCTATAGTGAAATATAAAGTATTTCATAGAAGTTTGGAGATCTAATGAAAAGTTATTCATCATCAGAAAAGTTCGTGGATCTTCAGAACAAAGCTGCAGAACTTTGAAAAAAATTACAGAACTTCTGAAAAAATCACAAGAATGACTGATGCAAAATGTGAAATTTTCGCTCCATGGTGCTCAACTGTTTCCAAATTGGGTACTGATAACCTTCCCAAAATATTAAAAAAAAAAATATTAAGAAACTGGCTTGGCATAGGATGGGAATAGGGTATTATCACCGGTTGGAAACGAACGATTTAAAATTGGCTCACTACTTGACCAGCCTATTGGTCCCAAGTACATCTATAAGCGTACCCCATTTCAGTCGAAATTCTAGTACTACACTATGTTTGTTTTGATTCGCTATGCAAGTTTGACAGATAAAATGAGGAGTTCGTGGATTTTCCTATTTTTCGAGGGGTGCATCGATTAGCTTGGAACCGAAGATAGTACCAGAGCTGAGCCAAAAAGTAGAGCACGTTTTTTCGGGACCTTTTGGTCTTATCTATGGTATGATTGTGCTTGCAACACACATACGAATGCAAAAATGGTGCAGGCTAAGAAAGTTCTCCATTAACATCAGTGGAAGTTCTCAAAGAACACTAAGTTGAGGGGGTTAGAGGCAAATGGGGTGATTTTGATCGATTCTCTTCATCGACTTTCTCTTTTGATAATCACGGCTTTACCAACGGATTTCACACTATTTCTGCTACATTGTTTGATAAAGGAGGTTATCATCTGTCATGCAGGATAGCAACCGCATCAAGAAATATGTTTTTTTTAACTAGTTCGTTTATTTACTAGGCTCAGTCGTGTGTGACACTTTGCGAAGCCAAAATCAGTAATGTTTGATTTACATTTTAAATAGCAGTATTTCTAGGTTAGTATTGGGTACCAATTACTCGTGGCGGGCTCGAGGTTAATGGGTAACAATTTCGATTGGATGGATCTAGCTAGGAAACTGGTTTCTGAAGCCTCCTTCAGATACTACCCTCAGACGGTTGACCAAATCCTGGCTGGGCAGGGGCAAGTAGCACAGGAACAGGAGGATAATAAGACTGGGACACAATGGCGGGAAATTGTTTGGAAAGGAGGAGATAGTCACATCAAACTCTAACATCAGACAACCAAAGGAATTCGTAGATCGCTTGCATGTAGGGAAGATCACGTGTTCCCAATACATCTCTTACTTCACGGAAGGGTTGTCTACCTCGGGCCACTAGGGTATCCAATAGTCGTGCTCTGGAGGCGTCATTACCCGGGCAATACCAAACTGCGTGATCGACGTCATCATAACCGGTTCTGCACCTACATATATTGCTGTCAACAAGGTTTATTCTATAGAGATGTGCGTCTAGCGAGTAGTGGTTGGACATAAGTCTTGACATCACTCGAATGAATCTCCGACTTACATCCAGACCTTTGAACCACGCTCTCGAAGAAACTTTTGGAATAATGGAATGTAACCACCGCCCAAGAGAATTACTTGTCCAATCGTTTTGCTAACTTAAAAGGGAGCTCTGACGTACTAATGGGAAAAATTCATCATGTGAAATTCTTCTATCATAAATCTCGCCTTGTTGTGCGCTCACCTTTGCGAGAGAGTCTGCCTTCTCATTGCCTGGGATTGAGCAATGTGAGGGGACCCATACAAAGGTAATCATATATGATCTTTCGACCAGCAAACTCATCTGCTCCCTTACCTTTGAAAGGAAATAAGATGAGTGTCTACCTTGTTTCATCGACCGAATAGCCTCATTCGAACTGAGACTATCCGAGAAGATGAAGTAATGGTCTATGAGCATATCGGAAATCATCCCCAATGCAAAGTTGATTGCTGCTAGCTCAGCAACATAAACGGAACAAGGTTCCTGAAGTTTCCGAAAGGCGGTTGAGTATTCATTGAAGACGCCGAAGCCAGTGGATCTATCAATGCGTGATCCATCAGTGAAAAATCTTCTATTGAAATTGACTTGTTGATACTTTTCAGCAAAAATGCGGGGAATTGAGATAGGTCGAAGTTGATCTGGAACTCCTTGAATAGCCTGTTTCATGGAGAGATCATAGTCAATGGGGGAACTGTAGTTAGTAAAGCATACACGAGAGGGGCTATAGCAAGGAAGGCTAATATCCGATGACATATAATTAAGACAGATTCGCACGAATCTAGACTGGATGCTCAATTCGAGCATTTCTTCGAAGTTTTCAATCACAAGGTTGTTACTGACACTACATTTAATCAATATTCTTAATGAGAGCTCCCAGAAACGGTTCTGCAGGGGTTTTACGCCCGCTAGGACCTCTAGGCTCATATTGTGTGTTGAATGCATACAGCCAAGGGCAATACGAAAAAAACGATATTGAATACGTTCCAATTTGATTAGGTGGCTTTTTCTTGCCGAGTGGAAGCAAAAAGAGCCATACTCAAGAACTGAAAGAATAGTCGTTTTATATAGTTTAATGAGGTCTTCCGGGTGAGCACCCCACCATGTCCCGGAAATTGATCGTAGAAAGTTGATCCTTTGTTGACACTTTTGTTTCAAATACGTAATGTGGGTACCCCAAGTGCATTTTGAATCAAACCAGACTCCAAGGTATTTGAAGGTTAAAGATTGGGTAATGTCTCTGCCCAAAAGATTTAGACGCAGTTGGGCTGGAAACCGCTTTCTTGTAAACACTACCAATTCAGTTTTTTGCGGTGAAAACTCATTTCTTGCCCAGAAAGACAGATTATTTAGGGAATTTTGCAATGGTCTTTGTAAGATTTCCGCACGTGGACCTCTCATGGAAACCACGGCATCGTCTGCAAGCTGTCTAAGCGTGCATAGATTATCTAAGCAGTGTCTGACAGTATGTCTATGGAAACCGAATCAAATGCGCCCTTAATATCCAAAAAGACTGAAGCCAATTGCTCCTTGTGCGCAAAGGCCAGTTGAATATCAGATGAAAGCATCGCTAGACAATCGTTTGTTCCTTTACTCTTCCGGAAACCAAATTGCGTATTTGAAAGTAGATTGTTTGATTCAACCCAATGGTCAAGTCTTAATAGGATCATTTTTTCTAATAATTTCCTCAGGCATGATAACATAGAGATCGGACGGTAAGAATTGTGATCAGACGCTGGTTTCCCAGGCTTTTGAATAGCTATTACTTTAACCTGTCTCCATGCTGGTGGAACTATATTTAATTCCATAAATGAATTATATAGGTTAAGTAATCGTCTTTTAGCGATATCGGGGAGGTTTTTTAGAAGGTCGAATTTGATCATATCGCTTCCAGGAGCAGAGTTATTCGATGAAAGAAGTGCCATTGAAGATTCCAGCATTGTGAATGGTTCATCCAGAGAACCGTTATTTCGGACTGTATCCCGTAAAGTTGGTTGTGCTGGAACAGAATCTGGACAAACCTTTTTAGCGAAGTCGAATATCCATTGGGAGGAGTATTCTTCACTCTCATTGGAAGATGAGCGGTTTCGCATATAGCGAGCCTTTTTCCAAAGCGTTGTCATCGAGGTTTCTCTAGAAAGTCCCTCGATAAAAGTACGCCAGTAATTTCGTTTCTTTGCTTTTAGTAAGTTTTTAAGCTTTTTTTCAAGATTAAGATACTTTTCAAAAAGCTCAGATCTTTCATGTCTACGATAATCTTTAAAGACATCGGATTTCTCAAGATACAACTTTGTGCATTCGTCATCCCATCCAGGGGTGGAGGGTCTTCTTTTGAGGAATGCACTTGGAACACGTCGTTTCTGAGCTTCTAATGCGCTTTTGTAGGATCGGTAGAATCAATACCAAGAGTTACCGCCGATACAAATTTTTGCCAATCAATGTTCCTTGTGAGGTCAAAAGGAACTTGAATTGACTGATCTGTCTTTAGACGACCACTTTTGATTGAAATAATAATTGGCAAGTGATCACTACCATGGGGATCATTGGTAACATTCCACAGACAATCTAATGATAGTGAGTTAGAGCACAAAGATATGTCAAGACGGCTCTCTCGAGCAGGAGGGTTTGCTATACGTGTTGCTTCGCCAGTGTTCAAGATAGTCAAGTTGAAATCGTCGCACAAATCATAGAAAATACCCGCTCTATTGTCATCGTATGATTCGCCCCAACCAGTACCGTGTGAGTTCATATCGCCCAGTATTAGAACTGGAGATGGAAGGATATTAACAGAACTCCAAAGCTGACGGCGGTTTATGGAAGTCCTTGGAGGGACATATACAGAAGCTATGCAAAGATCTTTGTTCTTCACATTTATTTGGCAAGCGACAATTTCAATGCCTGAAATTATTGGGATTGAGATTTTATAGAAGGAGTAGCACTTTTTCATCCCCAAAAGTACGCCACCATATGAATCATCTCGGTCCAGGCGGATAATGTTAAAATCGTGGAAGTTTAGTTCATCTTCAGAAGAAAGCCAAGTTTCACAGAGTGCAAATATTTTCACAATCAGAATTGTGAATCAAATACTTGAACGAGTCTAATTTAGGTATTAAACTACGACAGTTCCATTGTAATAAAGTGATCATACCTTGATCCTCTCTCGACGAATTAACCATCGAAAGATATGAATTCACCAATGAGGGGCAATGATGCAGTCAATTGCTTGAAGTAGTTTCCGACTATAGGAACAAGCAGGTCAATAAGCCCTCGAAGTGGCGATTCGTCGGGAAGGCCGAGGGCATTCAAAATATTATCCACAATGTCCTTAAATTTAATCTTTCCTCGCTTGGACGGGAGAGTTTTCTTTGAATTGCGAGTAGACGTGGTGTTTATTTTTGATAACCTCTTACGATAACCTTTATTAGGTAGCGGCGGGGTGGAAAAGCTGCAGCAAGGATCAGATGGAGCAGCAATTACCGATTTTTCGGCTTTTTCAATGAATCCCCGCTACCTTCAGATTTTTGCATGCTTTTGAGAGTGGTTTTATTTTTTTTTTCCGGCGCACTCCCGGGGAGCTAGTCGGCTTCCTTTTACCGGGGGCGTGTACCTCCGGAGACTCACTCTCATCTGCTATGTCAGAGTCCAGTTCATCGGAAGACAAAATCTCAAACGTGTTTTCATTTTGAGCGGCTGATGCCAACGAAGCAGAGGTTCCATTTTGCAACTTAACCATTTCTGCAAACGTCAGCTTGGAGCGTTCTTTTATTGAACGCTTCACATTGTTGGTACGCTTCTTGTACGCGGGGCAGTCCTGCAAAGCATGAAGAGGTTCTTTGCCACAGTAAGCACATTTAGTTGCTTCCTGTTGGCAAGCACCCTCCATGTGGTCTTGGCTACATTTGCCACAACGGGGCTTGTTGTCACAAAAAGCAGCTGTGTGTCCCAACTTTTTGCAGTTGGTACAATTATATACCCTTGGTACAAAAAGTCGCACCAGGAAAAAAACATTTTCAATTTCTAAAAACTTTGGGAGAACCGATCCAGCGAAAGACACCTGTAGTGAGTCTGAAGGGGAATAAGTCTTTTGACCATCTACCGTGGTCGCTGAATACAATATCCTGCAACCCAGAACTTCCACGGTAGATGTAGCAGCATTTTGAAGGCGCCCCATACCTTCCATGACGTCATCACACGTCAGGCTCACTGCAGAGACCACGCCGTCTATCTCCACATCTCGAGATGGGATGTAGACGTAATACTCTTCATTGTAACCCTCGTCGTCAGCAATCTCATTTGCGACTTTATATGTGAGCGCAGTTATAAACATTTTTGTGCGCTTCAAAACCACAGTTCATATTAAGCAGGATGAACTGTTAAGCTAACGGTCATTTCAAAACGTAGTCAGAAATTATAGGATTTTATACCAAATTGAACTGACATAAACGAACACGCTAAATATAAAATGATTAGCAGAAGCAAAAATCAATGTTGTCAGAGTAAACACTTTCTGGATCAGCGTTTGCATGAAGTTGCTGTTCCTTTCTTTGCACAAATCCTATGAAGTTTATATGGAGATCACTATGGGAAAGCTAATTTTTTTGTTCATATCTCTCACTGTGCTTTTAAAAATGGTAACTATGATTGTAGTAAATTTTCTCAGCTACAACTTTGCGCAAGACCACTTTTCGATCAAATGTAAGGAACAAAAGATATTTATGATTCAAGTCACTAATGTCTTATGATTATGCTCAATGAACTGTTCAGCAGGCAACATTGGTGCTTCTGGTACGTAGAATAGAGCACAAAAATCATGGCTACTATGTCACACTGCAAAATACAGTGTTGCCCACAAAACAGCTGCTAATTGCTGCTAATAACAATTTAATTTGAGGTTTGGCTGAAAAACGGTCTTGTGCAAAGTTGTAGCTGAGAAAATTTGTAATACAACCTTAGAACTTTTCGACAGTGCAATATTGAAAATGCCTAGAAGACAATGAACAAAAAGTTTGGTTTTCCCATAGTAATCTCCAAATAAACTTCAAATGGTTTGTGCCAAATCAGTTCCTTACCAAGTGAGTTTAAATTTTGGGAAGTTAATCAGAACCCGATTTGGAAACAATTGAGCACTGTGGAGCGAAAATTTCAAATTTTGCATCAGTCTTATGGTCATAGATCTTCAGATAAATTTGAAGACCTTCAAGAAAGTGTGCAGATTTTCTGATACTTTTTACGAACCTCAGAAATTGTAATGGATCTTCAGTAAATTTTGCAGAACTTCAGGGAAGTTCGGCAATTTAAAAAAAAAATATATTTATACGATTTCAGGGAAATTTGTAGATCTTTAGAGAGATATTTAAAACTTCAAGGAAGCTCAAATATTTTCAGATAAATTTTGAGAACTTTAGGTAATTTAGAAGATCTTCAGGGAAATTTTCAGATCTTCAGGGAAATTTTCAGATCTTCAGGGTAGTCCGAGAGCTTACAGAGGAATTTACAAAACTTCAGAGAAGTTTGCAGATATACTGAGAAATTGATTGAGCCTCAAGGTTTTTTTTTTCGTAGATCTTGAGAATAGAACTACGGAGCTTGAGTCAACTTTACAGAATTTTATGGAAATCCAAGAATACACAAATAAATTTTCAGAACTTTAGAGAAGTTCGGAGATCTACTGAGAAATTTATCGAACTTGGGCAGTTCGTAGATCTTTGGAGCAGAAAGTTTACAGTACTTCAGAAAACTTTACAGAATTTGTAAGAAATTTTGGGAACTTCAGAAAACTTCAGATGGTATTTTATTGAGGTTCTTAGATTTTAAGAGAAATTTACAGAACTTCAGGTAAGTTCGCTGATCTTTAGAGACATTTGCTCAACTTCAGAAAAAATATTAAAACTTCAGAAAACTTCCGGTGCGATCAAAATCTTTTAATTCTTTAGGAAATTGTGTATATGTTCAGAGATATTTGCAGATATTCATTGAATCATGAAAATCTACAGAACTTTTGAGAAGTTCGTAGATTATTAGAAATTTTGTAAACATCAGAGATAATTGTTGATCTTTGAGGATCTTAAATCTTTCGAACTTTGTAGATTTGTAGGAAATTTTGCAGAACTTCTGAAGAACACATAGAACTTCAAAGAAATCTGTAGAACTACAGAGAAATTTGCAGACCTTCAGGAAAGTTTGTTGATATTTAAAGATATTAAAGAAACAAAACTTCAGGGACGTCCGAAGGTCTTCAAAGAAGTATGCAGAATTGAGTTCTTAACAGAAATTTTCAGAACTCAAGGAATCATGTATTTAGATCTATGGAGAATTTTTCCCACTAGCATATCGCAGCTCTTGAAAGACAAGATGAGCCAGATCCCTGTCGGTGTTCCTCCTGAGCAACCATTTCCTACTCCACAAAGTTCACCTTCTCCTTCTCATTGTATTTAAAATAATAAAAGCAAAAACGCCTGCCGAAGCTAGAGCAATTTTCCGATAATTCATGATGGAAGCATTTACTTTTGATTCCTGATACAATTTTGTTTTGAAATCCTAATTGACAGTTCTTTGGATATGAGGGGGATTCGACAAAGTGTGTCGAAAGTAAATTCGAGCAGATTTTTCATTATGGCGGCGGTCAAAATCAGACCAAGAAATCAGATAGTCTAAACGGACCTTGAGTCAAAGCTCTTCACCAGATCTCACGGACACGTTCCCACCATATGCGAGCCCAATAAGTCCAACCCACTGTCCTCATATTCGGTGGTATTATCGACAGAGCACCACTAATCTGATAAAGCTTGCGGTGTTTCAATGCGTTTAGTACATTGTACTTGAGCAGCTTCTGTTAGCAGAATCCCACCTTGACCGGATGATTCGTCGACAGTGCTCTAAGAACCAGTTTTTGACCAGTGGGATATCGATTGCTAGGTGGTAACGTCCGAAGCGTGAAGGTTGAACGCCCCCACAGAAGCGATATTCCATTCGCAGTGTTGTCCGTATACAGAGATGTATCATGTGGATAGGCCTCGATTGATTTGACAACATGACGATGGGCGATCGGATTGATCACCAAATCGAATTCTTCCATCTTGATGAAGACCACGTTCGGAATGCGATATCTGGGGATGAGAAGTGAAGCAGGATCTTAAACACAAGATTTTCTCAGAAACCAGAGATTACATCCTATGATCTTTGGAAAGCAATCAACCATCGTTAACCGATGGGGGTGATGCAGGAAAGATTTTGTTTTGCTATGTTTAGCACTAGTATGAGATTTCTCGAGCTTCTAGAATTTCGATTTAGATCTGACGGCTTCCTCACACCCATTTATTTATCGCTGAAAAACAAGCATACTGGATTTTGTCAAGCAAAGCAAATTTTCACAGCAATCCATCCAGCTATGTGTTTTTGCTGGAAAACCAGCAAATTGATCCAGTACCAATTTGACAGCACTTAACAGTTAAATTATCAATGTTTGCCCAGCAAAACAGAAAGTGAATCATTTTGCTGGAAGGACAGCAATTAATTTTTTTAATAGTTAAAAAAACATATTTTATAACATTTGCACTATTTCACGTTAAAGGCTGACCAAAAGTAAATTGGTACGCACGTCGCTAGCACGCCTCTAGTGTTGGGAATCGAAAATCTTTGACAGTGGTTTGTTTACACTTCTATATAAAATGAAGTATTGAAATTGGGTTGTTAGCGGAATGCTCAAATAAAACAGCAAAAAAAGGTTATGTTCCATTTAATTCCACTTAATTAATTTTGGCATCCATGACAGATACGTATTTCGACTACAATGTGCAGTATTCATCAGTGTCATTCCCTCTAAAGAACTTATCAAAATCTAACCGCCTTAAGTACTCATCCCATAGGTAAAAATGTCAAGATCACAGGTATAAAAATGAAACTACTATGTGTAGAATCGGAACCTACCTAACTAATAATAACCAAAGGTCTTAGTAAAGTAAAGGAGAAAAATCTATTCAAATCTCTAATAAGGAAAAAAATCCCAAAGGCTTGGTAGCCATCATAATGAAGTTATGAAATTAGGTTGTTAGCGGAATGCTTAAATAAAAATTATATTTTGATAAGTTCTTTAATGGGAATGACACTGATGAAGACTGCATATTGTAGTCGAAATACGTATCTGTCTTGGCTACCAAATTAATTGAGTGGAATTAAATGGAAGATAACCTTTTTTTTGCTGTTTTACTTCTATAGAGAAAGACTGGTGCAAGTTTGATCAAAGTAGTCGATCGCGTTCAGAAATAACGTCAAATGGAGCTCGAAAGAAGAACAAATATTGTGCACAAACATCTGGAAAATCTGGAGTGTTTCGGTTCCATGCTGGCTAAAGTGCTGAAGATACCGAAAACAACAGTTTGTCGAGTGCTCAAAACATACAAGGAAACCCTGAATGTGGAAAGGAACCTTGGTCTTTCGATCCGAGAGATGTGGCCTGAAGGTACAATGCCAACTTTCAAACGGTGTGGGACATCATTGCCAGGGAAGGACACAAGTCGTACAAAGCCAGTAAACATTCGAACCGGAACATAAAGCAAAATTCCGTGGCCAAAAAGCGTGCAAGACGATAGAGACATAGCGTCTTTTACATAGTTTTTAGTTATGAAGCAACCTACAATGTTGCTGAAGACTGCCAAACTAAAAGGTTAGATTGTGCAGCGCCACCTGTGGTGAAGTTTAGAACTAAATCTTAACTTCATTCTATGGGTCTTGTCATTTAGAAAAAATCTTATGTAGACACCATATTAAAAAAAACCTGTGAAAGGCATTGGCGTAGCTACTGGGGGTGCCAAGGGGGCCAGAATAATCTAGCCCCCCCAGAACTTTTGGTGTTTTTTTAAAATCACCGGTATTTTGTCAAGTTTGTCAAGTTCGATGCTACTAATCTTTTTTTAAAGTCCTTTATAATGGTTTCTTTTCTTACGTTCTGGACTAGAAGAAGCAATTTTGATAAATTTTATTATATCGATATTTTATTGATGGCAGGCTCTACAAATTGGTAATGAGGCCAGGAATTTTTCTTTAACTTCTGGAAGCTTTGTAAAACTTCAAGGACTTCTAAGAAGTTCAAGGAACATCGTAGAAATTGAGGAAACTTATTAGAAATTTCGGGAACTTCATAGATCTACATAACATCGTAGAAACAAGAAACATGGGAAAGTTTTGAAAACTGCGTAGAAGTCGAGGGGGGCGACACATCTAAATCTCAATTCTGGATATTCAAAAAATCTCACACTAGTGAATCAATCTTCGAAAAATCTTCTTTCAATTTTCACATCAACTTGCATCGCGCTTCATCTTTTTGTAGGAAATCTTCAGATTCGTCATCAATCTTCTTTCTATCTACTCAGCGTGTGCACAGCTAGCCACAGCAAAACACAATTTTTCCTGCATCGTAGATAGAGTCGTCCCCCTCGGTAGAAGTGTTAAATTTATTTGAGTTCGAGAAGCTTCGTAGAAGTTAAAGGAACATTATTTTATTTCAGGGAAGCTCATTATTGATCGGAAACCTTTATATAATTTCATGGCATTTTTTTTTTGAAGCCTCATGGTCTTGGAATAGTTGTAGAAATTACGAACAAGTGCAAGAAATTTCTTTCGTGGAACTTCGCGGAAAATCATCGAGAAACCTAGAAGTACAACAAACTTTGTAGAAGTTTTGTGAATTTCATAGCATTTTGAGGATCTGTATAAAAATTCATATAAGTGTTAGGAATTTTGAAAAAGTTCAGAGATTTTTTTTAGAAAATCTAAAGATAGTTCAATAAAATTTCAGGAACTTCAGGGATCCTCAGGGATCGTTGTAGATTGTCAGAGATCTGAATTCGAAAAAGCTTAATGAAATCCTTGGGGGTTTTTGGGAACTTCGTTAAATTTCAAGGAACCTTCCAGATGTTCAAGATCTTCGTACAATTAAGAAAGATTGACAAAATATGAAATTTTAAATAAGCTCAGGAAACTTCGTAGAAGTTGAGGAAATTTAATAAAACTTAAGGGAGTTAAGTTACAGGAATTCTTTCAGACATTCTTCCTAGACAGCAGGAAATATTGAAAAGTTCTCCATATAGACAAAGATATTAGTACAGTTCTCTGGATATTTTTCCAGGACGTCAGGTTTATCAAGTTCTGAGGATCTCCAACTGTTTAAAAATTTAATGTTCTTTCAAGACTGTAGGTTGTTCAGGAAGTACCGTAATCCGGATGGAAATCGATCACCGGGGTGAAATTGATCATAATGCGTTATATTTTTAATTGTCACGTATAGCATGGTCGGTGATAGATATCAAAAGAATTATTAAAAGTATATCATCATGAGACTCCAATGATTGCCTTGATGTAAGTAGCATCCAAACAAATGATCATGGGACTGCAACGATTGATGTCATACCATTGAAGTATCATGTTTTCCTAAACTAAGGGTCAATGAATCCGAATTATTTTAAAAATTGCGGTAGAACGTTTCAAATTTCAAGAAATCCAGGGTTTCTCGCAAAATTACCAGTGATTATGAATGAAATTGCCTAAATTTAGCCTAACTGTGCATTTAAGGCATCTATTTTTGGCGTTTCTGCTCAAAACACTTTTCACACAAGCTCGTGTAAATAATTAATTGGATTCAAATAGGTATAACCAAAACTTTATTAAAAAAATCCCAATGGTTTTATAAAATAAATTCAATTATTATCTATTTACAAACAGGGACACAATCATTCAAGTTTCGAGTTCCTTCCATTCGATTAGAATTCAGTAAGCTTTTAAGGCTCCCCCAATCGAGGTCCCAATCATTGCTATGAAATAAATATAATCAAATTTATTGTTTCACCATTAAAATAAAAGTACACCTCAATGTCTTATTATTCGTCACAGAAAAAAATGAACCCAAACACAAGTATCTTCGCGAGTTTTTATTTAACCGTAGTTTAGAAAAATAAAAAAGAAATCAGATAAATTTTCTAGCTACGCCAATGGTGAAAAGTGCTAATGAAAAAAGTTCCTGGATTTGGCCTTTCACACCACTGTGCGTTGACTAGATTTCTTTAAAAGGAATGCTTCATATGCTAAGGGCATATAAAAGGAATTGACTTTGAATGGATTCTATGCGCTTCTCGTGTATGACAATATACGGATTCCATACTAGGGTACAATCTTCCAGAATTGGTCTTACGTTTGTAATCTATATACAGCCAGGAATCCTTATTGCCAGATTCCTTATTGTCGGTATGCCTTATTGCCGGGCTATCCGCGAATAAGGATACCCAGAGCCTATGGGATTTTCACTAACAGGGGCTCTGGTGGATTATCTCATTTGTTTCTATATATAGAGCTTTACTGTTTTCGACAAAGTTGTTGTACCGGGATAGACCAACAAGCCTGTGTCATTGGATTCAGGATTCAGGGAACTACGCCGCTAGAGGCGCTTCACTTTTACGTAACATAAGACGGGCGCTATAACATATGGATCGTGAGCCATATAGAAAGTTACTGTCTTCAGCAAAGTTGTTCTGGTGATCATGTCCTTCTGTATGGTGTTCATATTAGTTCAGAACTCTCTCACTACGCAGCGCTAGTGTGCATGTGAACTTCCTATATAAACTGTATCTCGAGAACCTGGCCATATAGAACGTTGCTGTCTTGAGTAAAATTAGTCAGATGACCAAGTCCTTTCGGATGGTGGTCATAATATTTAAAAACTCTGTCACTACGCGGCGCAAGTTTGCACATGAACATCCTTAATATGTTATGTCTGGAAAGCTTGTCCATTTAAGTTGTTGCTGTGCAATGTGAAGACACGAAACGGAATAGGGATGATGTGTAGAGAGGCTGGAAATCTATGCCAGACGCAATTTTGGAATCCAAGATAGCGGCCGTCGGTTCAAAAACAAACTGTCAAATACCTTACAATACAAAAATTAATTTCTGTTTGTCTGTCTGACCCTTATGGACTCGGAAACTACTAAACCGATCGGCGTGAAAATTTAAATGCAGGGGTTTTTTGGGCAGGGAAAGGTTCTTATGATGGTTCGAGACCCCTTCCCTTTATGTAAAGGGGGGCTCCCATACAAATTAAACAGAAATTTGGAAGCTGCCTTCCTGCACATTCGATTGACGTCAATGGCAATGGAAGTCCGTCGGTGATTGGCACTAGATTGCGGAACAGAGACCGACGTTCAATAAATAAAGGAAATGATAAAAAGTTTTCTGCTAAATACTATTGCGCTACATTTGTTTTTACGTTGAGTTGGAGTAGACTTTTACTACAAGTGTAAAATAAGTTGATTTCATTCCGGAATTCTTCTGCATCGCTATCTACAGGTCTTGTTTAGATGGATGGTTCCCGTTTTGAGCAAAGTTGTTCAGATGCTCGAGACTTATTCACTCACAAGGCAGCGCTAGTGTGACATTTATTCTGAATTGTTTGCCCTAACCTATCAAATGTACTGGATATAAGTTTACCGTCTTCGGTAAAGTTGTTCAGATGGACAAGACCTATCGTAAGGCCATAAGTTTAGTTCAGAATTCACACATCAGACAGCGCTAGTGTGACATTCATTTTTAATTGTTTGCCATCTTGTCTACACACTTAAAAAAACACCGACTTCGGTAATTTTTCAACAACTGAACGTTCGGTAAAACGATGTCCCTGATTTTTAAGCTGTTTCACTAAATTTTGATTTAAAAACTTAGTTTAAAGCCTTATTTAGCCTTTTTTAAATAATCGAGTCTTGCCATTGCGGTGTAGTTTTCCCTATTTTGATGCTTTAGATCAAATGAATTAAAATGCCTGAATTTTACCGAACAGTTCAGCTGTTCAGCAGGGCCCCGCATTGGCAAGCTTTACTTATGAATTCCAGCTCTTGAAATCTTTAAGAAGTTCAATATTTGAATTTTCAAACCAGTAAGAAAATTTGACTGTATACTTAGTTTTAGCATAGAGGTAACTCTAAAACCATAAGATCCCGAAGAAACGTGCTCAACTTTATGGCTCATCTCTGGTACTATCTTCGGTCCCAAGCTAATCGATGCACCCCTCGAAACATAGGAAAATTCACGAACCCCTCATTTTGACTGTAAAACTTTCATAGCTAATCAAAACAAACATAGTGTAGTACTAGAATTTCGACTAGAATAGGGTACGTTAATCGATTGCTTCTAGTCAAGTAGTGAGTCAATTTAAATTCGTTAGTTTCAACCGTTTGGTTTTAGTGCAGGTGTCTAATAGGGTGCGAAATCTGCCGTATAGTTTGCCCATACATTGTTTTACGAATCAACCAGAAATATAGATTAAATCAGTGCGTCCAGTGTTGCCAATTGGAGCGATAATGTTCAGATGCTTACGGCTTGAATGAAAGTACCGAATTAATATTCGTGGAAGCAATCTCCAGCACAGCCGTGTATCAAGATAGGCTCGGCTTCCACAGAACTGGAATTTCCAACAAAGCACATAACATGTAACAGCTTTTTTTACGCCCCAATCGAAAAAAAAAACTTCCTTCATAAAAATAAACCAACCTCATTGCATTCTTGGAATCTCACTCCGGATCACGCCCGTCGCCTCGGATTCCCCGTAAGGGAGCGTAATCCAATTCGGCTGTTGTTGTTGTTGTCGTTAGAGCTTACCAGTTTATCAACAGCAATTTCACGACCATCCGCCTCACTGTACCGTGGCCTGTGAAGACGCACGAACATATCGAATTATAAATAACCCGGCGTCTCCCTTCCCTGATGTCGTTGCAATGGCGACGGACGCTAAAAGGGTTGTCAGTCACCGCGAGCACGAGCTGATGCCCCTAAATTGAGTGCTTGATAACGGTATAACGTCAAAAAGATGACACACAAAAAAAAATGAAACGTGATCCTCTTTTAGGTTGCTACCGAGGAACAAAGCAAGCCTTGACTGCTGGAGCAGCGCGAAGCGAACGAACACAAAGGAGGGGGCGCGGAGGCAAATCAGTTTATTCAAAATTTAATTGGATCCCTGCACTCTCTCGTTCCTCATTCATGCTTATCCGAGTGGTAGTTGCATTTTTGGATTTATGGTTCGCGTTAGATTACAAAAAGCGGAATCCGTAATCGATGCTAAATATTGATGTCGGCGAATCGGCAAGCAAGTAAATCGTTTCACATCCCCGACAGAGTGAGGTTAGCCACGCTGCTCGGTTTTGGGCGGTGAAAACACAATTAATGATCGTGTGTGTGTCCGTTGCTGTTGCTTTTCATATTTTTTTTTCATGTTCATCCAAATGCACTTGATTGATGTGTCACAAAGCAATTAAAACTTTCCAATTTCATTGGTAACTGCCAACACGTGGGATATTTAATATTCAACGAAAGACAATCAATTTACGATGGAACAGAAGGGATAATTGACAGCGAGACAGCGCGGAAGTTATGCCATTCGATATTGTGACGAGAGAATTGGAAAGTTTTCCGAAAGCAATTTGCTTGCAATCCACGTAGACACGAATTTTCAACAACAGTTATCATTCACTTGTTGGGGGTTTTGTCGAATGGGCTGCTCTTTAGTTGGGATATCGCTGTCGTCCCAACTACAAGGTAGTCATTCCGTCGGAAAATTGTGTCAAATTGAGACATTACTTGGGAATAATCTAGTGAGCTGTTTGGCATGAACAAATACTGCAGAAAAATCATCCCAACGAGTGAATGGCATTCGGTAGATGGGATGAGGTTGCGTACCAACCAGCGAATGATGACTGTCGAATGCCTTTTCGCTTTTCCTGCGACTGCACAGATGAATATTTGGGTCGAACAGCTGGTCAAAATAGGAAAACTCAAAACGCTCGCGAGCTCCTCACATTATTGTACGCCGCTGTGCGTTATGTGGCAGTCATTTTGAATTCATTTTTGTTGTTGTCAAGCCACATCAGCTGTCAAAATATTGCTGTTAGTAGCATGGCAAGATATCATCAAATAAATTAGTGAGAATCATTCAAAGTTTTCTAGAATTTAAAAATAGTTATTAACCTGCGTTCGAATCGCTCTTCAAAAGGAAGTGATTTGGAATATTTCGAACTTGATGAGAACAGTATTTCTACCCAAGGGGTAAGTCACTCAGCACAGCTTGGGCACATCCATCGGCACACCTTCGGCACAATCTCGTAGGCATTGGATTATTTAGACCCCATTAGTACCCTTAAACAAATAATGTTGCAACTCACACAGAACAAACTACGGAAGTCTATTCATCATCCTCTATAGTCGATCTCCAACAATGTTCCCCAACGGTCCGGCTGCTGATAGACCGTTGCTTTCATACCACAAAAGGCTACACTAATAGAATTCCACACATTTTTATTGACGAATTTATATGTAAAATTCCACATGATTTTCATGTGACCACACATGAAAATAATCCACCCAGAAGCACACATGAAATTTATGAGTCAAATGAATAGTATGTGTGGGTTTTATGTGTACACATATTAAGTTTGTGTCCGGCACATAACATTCATGTGTGGGACATATAAAAACAATCATTGAAATTTTATCAGTGTAGGTTTTTGGTCTGCTTTTGAGGTCATTATAAATCCCTAAAACACAGGACTTTTATTATCCTATGAACACAAAACACCAAAATTTCGCACTTCACCCACTTCTCGCGTCATCCTCAATCCGATTTTAAACCAAAACATTCAAGATGTCAGAAATACCGGGTTGCCAGGATGACTATTTTACAAACAATCGCAGCTTGCTCTATGACCGGCACAATCGACACACCTGCGGCACACTGACAAAACAGATGACCCAAGATAGAAAATTACTGTCTTCGAAAATCGATCTGGTCAGGATCTCGAGATATATCACAAGCGAGAATTTCACATTTCACTAGCGCTACGTAGTGAAAAAATGTTGAACAACTGTCCACGAGCAAAAATTTTGTGATATCCTGAACAACTGAATTTTCCTTAAGATCTTTGAACTTACCTGAAGTTTTATAAAGTTTCTTGAAGGTCTTGTAAAGTTCAGGAAATTTTCTTGAAATTAATGAAACTGTCGTGAAGATCCAAAACATACGGATCTTTAATCTTCCTCAAAGTTCGGAACTTTTTTGTAGTTCTTGGAACTTTCCTTGAGTTTATGAAACTTCTCTGAACGCTTTGAATATTCATTAAGTTTCTTGGAACATCTTTGAAGTATTCTAAATTAATGTAAAGGGCTTGAAACTTTCCCTTTTTTCTGGAGTTCCCTGATTTTATCGGAACTACTATTGAAATTCAGGAATTTATCTAAAATTTGCTGCTGTTTACTAAACTTCAATGATACTCTTTGAAACAGTCTGAAGTTCTCCGAACTTCTAAGGAAACTTTGAGATGATCAAAGATCTAATGAAAAGAAGAAGCTGCGAAGGTTAAACAATTTTTGAGAGGTTTGACGAGCCGTAGATAGATTCAGTGAATTTTGAGGATCTTTAAAGTGTTCTACAAACTTCAAAGCTGCTAAGAAAACTTTAGAGACATTCAGAGAATTTTGGAGACGACCTTTGAATGAGAAAATACACCTCAATAAGTTAGTGAAAATTCTGAGAGGATTTAGAGATAAATAGAACATAGATAAAGTTCTAAACTTTCCTGAAGTTTATGAAGATTTTCTGAACGCTTCGGATATTCGCTAAAGTACTTGGAACATAACTTAAGTATTCGAAATCGATGTTAAGAGCTCGAAGCTTTCCTATTATTTGCTGGAGTGCCCTGAATTTATCAGAACTTCTATTGAGATTCAGGAAATTTATTTTAAATTTGCAGGTTCTAAAATTTGCTGAAGTTTACTAAACTTCTATGAAGCTCTCTGAGCTTTTCTGAAGTTCTCTGAACTCCCAAAGAAACTTTGAAATGATTAGGAAGCGAATGAGAAGAATAAGAAGCTTCGAAGACTGAATAACTTTTTAAAGGTTTGACGAGCTATAGACAGGTTAAGCGAATTTCGAGGATCTTTAAAGTGTTCTACATACTTCAAAACTGTTAAACTAACTTTGAATAGGTTCAGAGAGCTTTGGAGAGTTAGTGCAAGTTCTGAGAGGTTTTTGGAGACAAATAGAACATAGATAAAGTTCTGAACTTTCCACTAGTTCTTGGAACTTTGCTGAAGTTTATGAAACTTCTCTGAACGCTTCGGATATTTACTAAAGTTCTTGGAACATCATTAAATTATACGAAATTGATCGAAAGACGTCAAAACTTTCCTATTTTTTTGCTGGACTTCCCCGAATTTATTCTATTGAAATTCAGGAATTTTATCTGAAATTTGCCGGTTCTAAAATTTACTGGAATTTTATAAATTTCTATGAAGATCTTTAAACTTTTTTGAAATTACCCGAATATCTCAGGAAACTTTGAAAGCGCATAAATTTTGAGAGGTTTGATGAGCTATAGAGAGATTCAGCAAATTTCAAGGATCTTTAAAGTGTTCTTCAAACTTCAAAGGTGTTCAGAAAACTTTGGAAGGGTTCAGCGAGCTTTGGAGACGACCTTTGAATGAGAACATACAGCTTAATAAGCTCTGAGAGGTTTAAGAGATTTCAGAGTTATGAAGGATTTAAAATAAGTTTTGGGAATTACAGAAACATTCTGAAAACTTTAGGAACCTTCGAAAAATTCTATCAAACACTGCGACTTTATAAAATAAAAGCATTTGTATAATTTTGTAAATTTATCTCTGTTTCTGTGTGAAGTCTGTATGTATGTTCAAATGTCTGTAAATCTGGCATCCCTGTGTCAGTCATGGGAAAAGTCATTCCAATCGAGCAGACAACCTGTCAAACAGATGCGATGTCGCCTCTTTACCCAATTCAGCCTCTTTAGTCATTCAGATACCACACCGATCTCATTTCCCAATCTAACCACGCTCTGCTGCCACTTTTCTTCCACACACCTTTTCTCGCTGAAATCCAAAACCTCTACGAAAAGATTTTTCGAAAACCAAAACAAAACCCAAAATCAATTTTACCGACCACGCAGCGCATCGACCTTCGTCCGAAACGAGAAGCGATATCGGTAAAAAAAAATCAAACCAGCGAAAATATAGAAACAATGCTCCAATATAGTAAAATTATCTATCTGGTCAAGAACTTGAGATATTTTGTATGCGAGAATTTCACATATATACTAGCACCATGAAGTGAGACAATTCTGAACTACAGTCCACCAGCCAAAAGACCTTGACCTCCTGAACAACTTTGTCGTAGACAGTAACTTTCTATCTGATCAGGATCTCGAGATATAGCATATGCGAGAAGTGTACCTGTTTAATAACGCCACGTAGTGAGAAAATTCTTAACTACTGTCTACCAGCCAAAAAGTCTTGACCCCCTAAACAACTTTGCCGAAGACAGCAACTTTCTAGCTGATCAAGATCTCGAGCTATTGAATATGCGAGAAAGGCACGTATATACTAGCGCCGCATAGTGAGAAAATTCTGAATTATTGTCACCCAACAAAAATATCTTGACTTCCTGAAAAACTTTGCCGAATACATTTACTTTCTATCTGGTCAGAATCTAGAGATATTTTATATACGAGAATTTCACATGTATAGTAGCGACGCGAAGTGAGAAAACTCTGAACTACTTTCCACCTACGAAAAGGCCTTGACCTCCTGAACAACTATGCCGAAGACAGTACTTTTCTATCTGGTCGAGAACTCGAGATATTTTATATGAGAATTTCACGTGTATACTAGCGCCGCGTTGTAACCAAATTCTGAACAATATGAATAGACTTTGACCTCCTGAAAAACTTTGCGAAAGACAGTATCTTTCTATCTGGTCAGGATCTCGAGATATGTCACATGCCAGAATTTCACATGTATACTAGCGCTACGTAGTGAGAAAACTCTGAACTACTGTCCGCCAGCGACAAGGCTATGATCTCCTGAACAACTTTGTCGGAGGCAGTAACTTTCTATCTGGTCAGGATCTCGATATATTCCATGTTGTAATCAATTAAGTCAAATCCCACGTAGTATGGTCACAGTTTACGCGGTTTCCATTAACATTTTCCCTATTATCCGCATTTTTAGGTGTTTACTGTAATCAAAGTTTAGCTTGTTTAGATCAAAACAAGTTTTTTGAGGAATACTCGTTGGTTTCCGATCGATTGGTAACTCAGCAACAAAATGGCAATGGAAAACTCATGTGTGTTGCATAAAGTACAACAGCGCGAGTAACGAAGGGTTAAATTGCACCCCCAATATGCTGCCGAATGACGTAATCCTACGTCAAAAAAGGCCAACACATCACTTCTAGGTGGATAGAATCTATTATTCAACAATCATATGTTATTATAACATGATGCATGAAAATAATTTTGGACAGCTTTTCGACCTCAATACCCCTCGGTGGGATGTCTAAATCGACCTGAATACCCCTCGCCGCGGAAGAAACGAAAGCACCGCTTACTGCGAGATTAGAAGGAAGTAAATTTTACTTTCAGTCGCTCTCGAGGTCGCTCTATAGCTCCCTACTGCCTAGCTGGAATCGAGTAGACAAGGGATGAATTCAAGCAATCATGGAAAAGTTCGTTTCATTTTCTGGGAAGGCAAAAGAACGATGAAACCCGCAAAATTCCCGCTCGGTTGCCACATTACGATAATACCGATAATACCTTTACTGTTTTATTTGAATCTCGAAAACTTCGAACCGTATAGAACTGGCTGCCGTACGAGAATAAACTTTTCTTTTCCAAAATGATGCAATCTACTTTGGAAATTTCTCTCCGAGTGGCCCGGGGCTTCTGGCAGGGAATTTTCCGATAAAACTCAAACTCGGAGAAGCGATGAAATTTTTTTCATTTCCCCTACCGTTGTCGTCGCATTGGATGAAACAGGTAAACGCGTTGAAAAAAAAAATAAACTCAAGCGGGAAATGAATATTTGAACATCGAACGACGAACCCTTCTTTTTTCGTTGAAAATTCGACTAGAATTTTAGCTAGGTTAGGTTGTTTGTGACAAACAACAACAACATTATCAAAGACGGCGGCGGCGACGACGACGACGACGTGACGCCATATTCTGTCAACTCAAGCTCAAGCGACGGCTTCATTGGGGAAAGATTAATAATTCAACGTTGCACGCCACACACACCAAGTAAACCGGAGCCGAGTTGATTAATATTCATAAAGTGTAAAATTGTGGTCGCTTCGTTTGCGACAGTATGATGCTGCGACAGCTAGGAAAAATGGGGGAAAAAAGTTAATTTGAAATGTTTTATTTTCGACGTTTTATTGTGCAGGGAGAAATTCATCATCATACATGACACTTGCTTAATTTGGAGTCGGTTGCGAGTTACGAACGTGAAACGGTGATAGTGACAGGGATGCCAGATATACAGACATGTTTGTATTTATACAAACTACTCCATTCATCTTCCGCTAGCTTTTTTGATCTTCCCTAATATTCTCGAATCTACCATGGAGTTGTTGGTACCGCCCAGAAATTCATGGAACTGCCCTAAAAACCTTTGAACTTCCCTGAAAATCTCTGGACTTCTGTAAAGTTCCGAAAATATGTCTAAAGTTTTATCAAATTTTCAGGATTTATCTGGACTCCCCTGAAATTCCTGGAACTTCTTAAAATTTCTCGAAATTTAGCTGACATTCATGATGCTGTCCTGAATTCATCAGAACTAACCATCACAGATCATTAAAATTGCCCGAAAGTCTGGACGTTCCTGAGAGCTCAACACCTAGTTTCGCACAATTTTTTTTTTCAAGCTTGTTGTGCTAATTGGGTTCTTTAATTTTGAAAAATGTACTGTTTTTTATAAATCATCCGAAAGAGCTTCGTTTTCTGAGCACAGCGATATTTTTTTCGAACCCACATACATTCATCTTGATTTTTAAATAAAGATTTAAAGCAAAATAATAACTTCACTGTTTGACACTAAACTAACCAACTGACAGCTCACTCCCATACAAAGTGACACCGAAGGGCGCTAATAAGGTGATTTTTGCTAATGTAATTGTACTTATTTAAAATAGTTCCAATGTACCAAAATTGATGATATTTTGGGTTTGGGTTCCATTTTTAATGCAGATTACGAATATGCATTTACCTTAATACTCTTAAAGAACCCGAATTGAGTTGGTTGGAAATGCTGTGTAAAATAGCTTTAGTGTGATAATTTATTAGCTAGAGAATTGTCTGAAGAGGGTAGGTTGATAGTTTCGCTAGAGTCCGGCAGTGTGAAAATTGAATAGAAATCATACTGCTGTACTCTAGACGAGCTATCTACCAACCCTCTCCAGACCATTCTTTAGCTAATAAATTATCACACTAAGGCTTCATGTTAGATGGCATTTCCAACCAACTCTGAAAATCGCAAGCTTCGCGTATTCAGAAACCAAAAACCTTTTGAATGTTGTTGTGCTAAATAAGGAATTCCCGATTCAAACTCGCTTGTGGTGCAAATATGCTCAAAGCTTAAAGGGTTATTTATTTTTAGAAATGACATATCCCGAATTTAACATTTACTTACATTTAGTCAACGTATAACAAATATCAACAATTAGTCCAAGATCTAGATTTAAGGTAGATAGATAAAATTTTAGTATAATATAGATATAAGTTTTACATTTAAGTTACTTTAAGGCGTCACTTTAGAACCCGACTGCAACTCATTTCTATGGCCTATCGTTGGACAAAATAATTGTTCCCTACTTGTATGCGTGTGAGTTAGTAGTGCATTCGAAACTGCACTTATCATCAAATTACCCTACTTGTGTTCGAAGGGCGTTCGTTCCTAACAAAACTCTTTGGACATTCCTGAAATTCACTGGATATATCTGAAGTTTCAAGAGCTTTTTAAAGGTTCTTGCAGTTTACGCGAAGCTGATGGAAGTGCCTTGAAGTTTCTGAAGCTTCATTTAAGTGCACAACATTATACAGAAGTTTTATTATTATCCAGCAGTCTTCATGAAACTTCTCCGAAATTATCGGTATTTCCTTTCATTCCTCAGAACTTCTCTAAAGCTCTTACAGGTTTTCAGAACTTCCCTTAAGTTCTTACTAACTTTCCTGAAGTTCTTAATAACTTCCCTTAAGTTCTTACACATTTCCCTGAAGTTCTTACTAACTTCCCTGAAGTTCTCACTAACTTCCCCGAAGTTCTTACTAACTTCCCTGAATTTTTTAATAACTTCCCTGAATTTTTTAATAACTTCCCTGAAGTTCTCACTAACTTCCCTGAAGTTCTCACTAACTGCCCTGAAGTTCTTACTAACTTCCCTAAAGTTCTATCTAACTTCCCTAAAGTTCTATCTAACAACCCTGAATTTCTTACTAACTTCTCTGAATTCCTTACTATCTTCCATAAAGTTCTATCTAACATCCCTGAACTTCTTACTAACTTCCCTGAAGTTCTTACTAACATTCCTGTAGTTCTTTATAACTTCCCCAAAGTTCTATCTAGCATCCCTGAATTTCTTACTAACTTGCCTGAAGTTCTTACTAACTTCTCGGAATTTCTTACTAACTTCCCTGAAGTTCTTACTATCTTCCCTAAAGTTCTATCTAACATCCCTTAATTTCTTACTAACTTCCTTGAATTTCTTATTAACTTCCCTGTAGTCCTTACTAACTTCCCTGAAGTTTTTACGAATTTCACTGTAGTTCTTACTAACTTCCCTGAAGTTCTTAATAACTTCCCTGAAGTTCTCACTAACTTCCCTGAAGTTCTTACTAACTTCCCTGAAATTCTTACACACTTCCGAGAAGTTTTTACTAACTTCCCTGAAATTCTTACTAACTTCACTAAAGTTCTATCTAACATCCCTGAATTTCTTACTAACTTCCCTGAAGTTCTTAATAACTTCCCTGAATTTCGAACTAACTTCCCTGAATTTCTTACTAACTTCCCTGTATTTCTTATTAACTTCCCTGTAGTTCTTACTAACTTACCTGAATTTCTTACTAACTTCCCTGAAGTTCTTACTAACTTCCCTGAAGTTCTTACTAACTTCCCTGTAGTTCTTACTAACTTCCCTGAAGTTTTTACGAGCTTCCATGTAGTTCTTACTAACTTCCCTTAAGTTCTATCTAACAACCTGAATTTCTTACAGACTTCCCTGAAATTCTCACTTACTTCCCTGAAGTTCTTAATAACTTCCCTGTAGTTCTTAATAACTTTCCTTAAGTTCTTACACACTTCCGTGAAGTTCTTACTAACTTCCCTGAAGTTCTTACTAACTTCCCTAAAGTTCTATCTAACATCCCTGAATTTCTTACTAACTTCCCTGAAGTTCTCACTAACCTCCCTGAAGTTCTTATTAACTTCCCTGTAGGTCTTAATAACTTACCTTAAGTTTTATCTAACATCCCTGAATTTCTTGCAAACTTCCCTGAATTTCTTACAAACTTCCCTGAAGTTCTCACTAACTTCCCTGTAGTTCTTAATAACTTCCCAGAGATGAACTAGCCTATGGCTAAAAATCTCTATAATAAAGGAAAAAAAAAATAATAATAACTTCCCTAAAGTTCTATATAACATCCATGAATTTCTTATAAACTCCCCTGAAGTTCTCACTAACTTCCCTGTAGTTCTTAATAACTTCTCTAAAGTTCTATCTAACATCCCTGAATTCCCTTTTCTGCGGTTCTCACTAACTTCCCTGAAGTTCTCACTAACTGTCCTGAAGTTCTTACTAACTTCCCTGTAGTTCTTACTAACTTCCCTAAAGTTCTATCTAACAACCCTGAATTTCTTACTAACTTCCCTGAAGTTCTTACTAACTTCTCTAAAGTTCTATATAACATCCCTGAATTTCTTACTAACTTCCCTGAAATTCTCACTAACTTCCCTGAAGTTCTTATTAACTTCCCTGTAGTTCTTACTAACTTCCCTGAAGTTCTTAATAACTTCCTTGAAGTTTTCACTAACTTCCCTGAAGTTCTTAATAACTTCCCTTAAGTTCTTACACCTTCCGTGAAGTTCTTACTAACTTCCCTGAAGTTCTTACTAACTTCCCTAAAGTTCTATCTAACAACCCTGAATTTCTTACTAACTTCCCTGAATTTCTTACTAACTTCCCTGAAGTTCTTACTAACTTCCCTAAAGTTCTATCTAACATCCCAGAATTTCTTACAAACTTCCCTGAAATTCTCACTTTCTTCCCTGAAGTTCTTATTAACTTCCCTGTAGTTCTTACTAACTTCCCTAAATTTCTTAATAACTTCCCTGAAGATCTCACTAACTTCCCTGAACTTCTCACTAATTGCCGTGAAGTTCTTACTAACTTCCCTGTAGTTTTTATTAACTTCCCTAAAGTTCTATCTAACAACCCTGAATTTCTTATTAACTTCCCTGTAGTTCTTACTAACTTCCTTAAAGTTCTATATAACATCCCTGAATTTCTTACTAACTTCCCTGAAATTCTCACTTGCTTCCCTGAAGTTCTTATTAACATCCCTGTAGTTCTTACTAACTTCCCTGAAGTTCTTATTAACTTCCCTGAAGTTCTCACTAACTTCCCTGAAGTTCTTACTAACTTCCCTGAAATTCTTACACACTTCCGAGAAGTTCTCACTAACTTCCCTGAAATTCTTACTAACTTCACTAAAATTCTATCTAACATCCCTGAATTTCTTACAAACTTCCCTGAAATTCTCACTAACTTCCCTAAAGTTCTTATTAACTTTCCTGTAGTTCTTAATAACTTCCCTAAAGTTCTATATAACATCCCTGAATTTCTTACAAACTTCCCTGAAATTCTCACTTACTTCCCTGAAGTTCTTACTAACTTCCCTGTAGTTCTTAATAACTTCCCTGAAGTACTTAATAACTTCCCTGAAGTTCTCACTAACTTCCCTGAAGTTCTTACTAACTTCCCTAAAGTTCTATATAACATCCCTGAATTTCTTACAAACTTCCCTGAAATTCTCACTTACTTCCCTGAAGTTCTTACTAACTTCCCTGTAGTTCTTACTAACTTCCCTGAAGTTCTTAATAACTTCCCTGAAGTTCTCACTAACTTCCCTGAAGTTCTTACTAACTTCCCTGAATTTCTTACTAACTTTCCTGACGTTCTCGCTACTTTTTCGATGGTGTATCTGGAAATTTTCCTGAAATTAATAAAATTGCCCTAAACATCTCTAAGCTTCTCAACGTTTTCTGCAGTTACATGAATTTCTCGGTACTTTTGTGAAGCTTCCGTCATTTATCTTAAGTTCTCTTTCCTTTATGTTCTCTAGCTCTATCTTTAATTTTGGAACTTCTTCTGAAAGGTTCTCGCTATTTACCTGATAATAATGGAACTGCCCTGAAGCACTTTGATCTTCACTGAGGTTCTCGAAATTTACTTGAAATCTACGGAACTGCCTTGAACTGTTCTTGACATTCTTGAAGTTCTTGGAACTACCCTATAGTTTTTGTAATTTCCATAAAAATTAATCGAATTTCCCCGAAATTCAAAGAACTTCTTGAAGGTTCCTAAATTTTTTCTGATGTTAGTGAATCTAAAATAAAGCTTTCAAAAATTGTCATAAGTTCTTGGAACATCATTAAAGTTCCCGAAATTTTCCTGACCTTTTAAGGGTTAAAAACTTACATTGTTTCTTCTTACCATAGGCAATTGCTTGAAATTTTCTTCGTACACGGCCCATCATCTTTTGCACGAGCCCTGTTCCCACTTGTTTGGCCGCCAAATTCCAGTTCCGCTTGAAATCCTTCAGGTCAATTGCAGTTCCACCTTTTCTCTTCAGTATGTGCTTCACAATTGGCCAGAATTCCTTATTCCCAATTGGCCATAGTTCCAGAGAGTATTGGCCATAATTCCAGAGAGTATTGGCCGGATTCATCTCCTTGGGAACCACTGGGACACCATTTTCGCTATACCACTGTTTGGTGAGTAGTGGCAGCTTGCCATGTCCGGCCAGAATAGGCAATCCACCTCATGCTGCTCCAGAAAAGGCAGTAGTATCTTCCGTAGGCACTCCTCTTGGTAAATTTGCTGGTTCATGGTCCCAGAAGTAACGAAAGTTTCGCTTTTCAGCCCACAAGTGTAGATTGCTTGACAGACAACTTTTTAGGGATTTTCGACTACTTTTTGATTTTCCATTCTTCCAGGGCACTCTTCCGGTCAACCGAGGTATAACCAAGGGGTAAGACAGCTTTACTCTGAGTTGCATTTTTGCAGCGAGTTACCTGTGAGTAACTCAATGTACCTCATAAATTAAATCGACGTGCATCGATTTTTTGCCGTTTACCTCCTTCACATATTAGGCGTCAGTCTTGCTGGTAAACAAAATAGAATTGTTCAGACCGGCTATTGACGTTGACGGCACCCGATGTCAATCATTCAAGGTCTGGAACAACAGGCAGCTTGCTAGTGTTAGAAGCAAACGAAGCTTGCTTGTGTCAAACGATATTAATTCCAGAATTCGTTTAGAAAACGGCTCCACCAAGGAGAACGAGAAATCCGAAAATAATAAATAATAGTTAAAAGAAAAACAAATAAAACAACAAAACAATTTGTATCCTGCTGGACGAAATATCTTCTTTAAAGTAGTTATGTTAATCTTTAACAAGCACTTCCGTCGACGGCTTCAGAAGAATCAAGGTGGTGTATCGCAGAAAGCGAACCAATTCACGATCATTCAGAAAGCACAGCAGTAGCACCAGAAGTGGGAGGATGTCCCCTCGCAGCAGAACGGCGCCATGGGAATCCAGTGCTTGGTTCGTAGTTCCATCTAGCGGCAGGTTGTTGAGCGATGGGAATGGGATCGCTTCGACGAGTATCAGAGGACGTGCAGGGTACGTATAATTTGCCGGATGTGAAGTATTTGGTCAGGCGGATCGAGTTCTTTTACACAATCGAGTCGGATGTTTCCTTTTTGTCGTTGTTTTGCATGACAGCAGGTTTTCGGCTTCACACCTCCATATGTTGCTGTGATGCGAAAAGTGAGAAAGCAAATGACAGTGATCTTGCTCACTGAGCAACGTGAGTTACTCGAGGTGCCTCAAAAGCAACTCTGAAATTGCTTATGATCAGGAGCTGTCTTACCCCTTGGGTATAACATTCCTGCCAGGAGCGGATAGACCGGGATTTTCGTTTCGAGCGTGTTAGATCGAATACCGACTATAGTCGCTATATTCATAGTCTGGCGGATAGAATTTCGGGAACCAATTGAACTGTCAAATAACGGAACCAATCGAGCATATCACGACCAACAACAGAAAAGAGCACATCAGGTTTTGTGACCTAAATTCTGGAAACACTTTTCTCGCGATTCAAAGCTTGCCTAGTCAAAACAACATCATAATTTACTTGGGGAACGTTTTCCCTATTCCATGGTGCTTTTAATTTGCGTTCAGTTTGCAAGAAATGAACTATCTTAGTTTTGATTATAAAATTTGAGCCCCTTTTCATTTGTTGGTCTTCAGTATCTTGAATTGGTTCCCTTTTTTGCTAGATGGAATTTCTCTCCGCCAGACTATGAATATAGCGACTATAATACCGACGTACTTGCTCCGGTAAAGTTATGATGTAAATAAATGAACTTATCCTGATAACCAATGCCTACTGTGATTCTATACACGCTTAGCATCATTCAGTGAAAATTTGAAACAAATTACTCGAAAAATTTCTTAATGGCAGCGTTTTTAATGTGTCCGGATTTTTTCGTGTTAAACCTATATGTGACTCCCAACGTAGTTTAAATTTTCTGGACGAACGAACGAGCTGGAGTGCTCAAAATGTTCCTAAAGTTTCCGAACATCCCTCCAGTTTCTACTATTTTCCGAATGTTCATGGAACTACCCTAAAGTTCTCAGAATATCAACGAAGCTCTCTGAACATTTTTAAAGATATTTGAAATTACCTGAAGTTTTCTGATTTTTCCTGAAGATCTTTTAAAGCCCCTGAAATTTTCTTCGCGTGAATGGAACTGTTGTGAAGTTCTCTGATCTTCATCATACTTCACGAAATTGTCCTGAAGTGTGTTTAATCTTCACTGAAGTTTCCTGAAATCTATGGAACTGCTATGAAGCTATCGGATTTTATCCTAAAGATCTTAAAACCTCCATGTTGTTCTGGACGTTCGTGAAATTATCGGAACTACCCTGAAGTTTTCGAAACTTCCTGTAAATTCTTGTAATTTCCCTCCTCGGAACTTCACTAAAGGTTCATTTTATGTTTCAAACTGCATGATAATTCTACATTCTTCGGTTGCATGAATAAATGGAAAACAAGTTTCCACAAACAATGCAAATCTGTGCGCAATCTCCCAGCGGTTCCATCGTCGGTTACAGCTTTCATCAGAAAGCTTGACGAGCTAGCACTCAGCTTCCCGGTTCGCTGTTTGTGAACATTGTTGAAAAGTCACTGCTCAGCTGGGAATTCAACATAAATTAAATTCTCCTTGCAAGCTATCTGTTGTCGTTTTCGTCGTCGTCTTTGCGGTCGTCCCCGATACCCAAAGGAACGTGTCTAATATCGGCGACAGCGGTGCTGGTTGGTCGTAAACATGGGTGACTTACTGCACGGGGTTCTCCCTCTCATGCAGGACCGAGGAAAACAAAAGAAAAACATCGAGAAAGATGCTGCTTCTTATGCCGTGAGCATTTTTTTTTTTGAAAAGCAATAACATTTTAAATTTACTGTCACTAGTGCAAAGACCGTGGGGGACGAAAATCCGGGACACCTAATAAATGAATCAACATCCGTACATTTCATACTAAACGTCTACTTTTTTTATATGAGATGTGCGGCTTTCGGTCCCTCACGGTATCTACTCCCCAGTATCGCTTTCATTTTTATGACAAGGGGAAATCTAAGCAAACTGTGGAGTGGAGTGTCTCCTGGATCGTTGGTGTTTTTATTTTCAACACAAACAAAGCAGTTTACTTCGACTCACTCCTTGATACGGATTGTTAAATATGTATTTGCACAGTTTATTGGAAATTTTGCAGCACTTTAGAGTTCTGTGCGAAAATAATTGCGCCACATATTTTTCGCAAAGGTCAGAAAATTTAAAAAAATACATATTTGAAGAAATAGGTGCTTGAGAATTGGCAAGCTTACCCGTAAATCATTATGGTGAATGGCTAGGACGATCACTTCGACAAACATCACATTTTCCATAGTAATTCCCATATGAATTTAAAACGGTCAGTGCAGCATGAGATTGCAACTAAATGAACTCAAATTTCGAGGAAATTGTCAGGATTTAGGATCTATTGGAGTAGTTGTCTGTTAATGTTGTCGATAGCGGCCCACTTTTAAAAATTATATAAACTCGCGACCCTCCAATATTGAATACACGTATTGTAAGGCCAATATGACCTTAAAATCTAATAAAAAATGGATTTGAAACGCAAAAAACTACAAGGGACAGGTTGGGGTTTTACGCAATGCTGACGTAGGGCTACGTGGTCTTATATAATCTACCTGAGTATCTGATGGGCGACGACTCGTTGAATTCGCGTGGCCTACCCCGAAGCCGACGTCCTCTTCCGGGTTCCCTGCTGAATATTGACTTCGCTTGACGCTCTTCTGGCATTCGTGCCACATGCCCAGCCCACTGTAGCCTGCCGTGTTTTATAAGCTTCACAATATCCATGCCGTTATATACTTGGTACAACTCGTGATTCATGCGACGCCGCCAGATACCATTTTCCAATTTACCGCCGAGTATTGTTCACAGCACTTTACGCTCGAGGACACCAAAAGCTCTCCGATCGGCCTCTTTCAATGCCCACGATGCGTGGGTATAAAGGGCTACCGGCAGAATCAACGTCTTGTACAGCGCGAAGTTCGTCTTCGTACGCAAGCTGCGGGACTTCAGCTAGCTACGCAACCCGTAGAAAGCCCTGTTCGCGGCTGCAATACACCTTTTCACCTCGCGGGTAACATCATTATTGCACATCACTAAAGTACCAAAATAAACAAATTCGTCCACAACTTCAAATTTTTCGCCATCTAGCACCACTTCACTACCAACACCACTATTGCTCCCACGCTTTCTACCGGTGACCATGTACTTCGTTTTGGTAGAATTTATCGTGAGACCAATCCTCGCTGTCTCCCTCTTAATAGGCGCGCACGCCTCTTCCACTGCTCTACGGTCGATTCCGATGATGTCGATGTCGTCCGCAAAACCAAGGAGCATGTGCGACTTTGTGATGATGGTGCCGTTCCTCTGCACGCCAGTTCGAAAGAGCATCTCCCTGCTTCAACCCATCTAAGGTCTCGAACGAGGCCGAAATCTCGTCTGCAACCCATACACATGATTTCGAACCATCCAGCGTTGCACGAATCAGCCTAATTAGTTTCTTCGGAAAACCGTTTTCTTGCATTATCTGCCATAGCTCGTTTCTCTTTACTGAATCGTACGCTGCCTTGAAATCTATGAACAGATGATGAGTCTGCAAGTTGTATTCCCGGAACTTCTCAAGGGTTTGACGCAGGGTAAACATTTGATCCGTCGATGATCGACCCTCACGAAAACCAGCCTGGTATTCGCCGACGAAGGATTCCTCAAGCGGTCTCAATCTGTTGAACCGAACACGTGATAATATTTTGTACGCCGAATTCAGAAGCGTGATTCCTCTGTAATTGGCGCACTCCAGTCTGTGTCCCTTTTTGTAGAGGGGACAAACGAGACCATCCAACCAACCTGCGGCCAATTCTTCCTCCTCCCATATCTTGAGCAGTATACGGTGGATCGTCTGGTGCAGCTGCTCACTTCCGTGTTTGAGAAGTTCTTCCTGGAGCTCGTCCTTCCCCGCAGCCTTACTGTTTTACAGCTCTCGCATCACCTTTTTCACCTCTTCTAGCGTTGGTGGTTCCACAGCTTGACCATCGTCGGCGATGTGTGTTCTGTTTGTAGATGCTCTCTCGTTCTCTCCGTTCAGCAACGTCTGAGCTGTACATATCACCTCTCGTGCTGTTGTGCTCACCGCTCCGTGGACAGCTTCCCACAGATTGTTGAGATTCTCGTTCACGTTGATTTCCGCTATCCGCTCATTCAGCTTCTGGTGGTACTCTGCAGCAACACCATTTACTGTCAAACGCTGGATGTTGAAACGCATCGATCTCCGTTTTCTCGAACTCGTAACGGTCGATAGACGCGCTCGAATTTTCGCAACAACGAGGTAGTGATCCGAGTCGATATTAGGACCCCTGAAGGTCCTGACATCTACGACATCCGAGAAATGCCGACCATCCACCAACACGTGGTCGATCTGGATAAAACTGAGTGCCCTAAACACGACGTGAAGATTGTCATCGGAGATGCAAACGCGCAGGTCGGAAGAGAGGAATTCTTTCGCCCAATCATTGGAACAGAAAGCCTTCTTCACTCTGCAACGAATGATAACGGCCTGAAGCTGATAAACTACGCTGCTGCTCGTGATATGGCCATCAGTAGCACCCACTTTGCACGCAAGGATATCCGAAAGCACACCTAGAGACACCCTAATGGTATAGCAGCCACACTCACATTCACCTTTTGCAGTTCACGGGCCAGAAGGCCCACTCGTCCAGGTTCATTTAACGTTCTGACATTCCAAGAACCGAGTTTCCATTCATTGTCCTTAGTTCGTTGCCGTTGGGTCGGTTGCCGAAAATTTCGTTCGTTTTTTCTTCTTCTTACTTCATTTTTCTGAGTACATTTATAATTCAGTATGCTACCGTACCAGGGTCGCGATACCTACATCGTGTTGATGGGGCTGCCATCTTGGATTTAGCTGACACAATACAGCATTTCTTTTTCAGCCGCTGGATGCCAGGCAGACGCTGTTCGAGCCGCACCTCCTGGTAGACGGACGCTCGACGATTCGCACCTCCTCAGCCTTGCTATCATCACGATATGGGATAATCGTGATGACATTGCCCACACCCCGTTACCAGCACATATATGGGCATATACTATATGTCATCATCCGACACGTGGAAGCGTGAGGTAGGAGCTTGTGAAGACCAGAGCTATGTTGAACGCTCTTTCCCCTGTGGTCCTCACCATTTTGGGTCTTAATAATAAATGTTATTTGTTAACTGCAGCAGGAGCTTGTGTTTTGTGTAGGAATAGGAATTTGAGCGAGGTACTCTTTAGTAAATTGCCATGAAAAGAACGTTTTGATATGAATTTTAGTTGCGACATGTTCAGAAATTTAACTCTGTTGGAAAGTCTTGTTGGGGAAGCAGCATACACACTGAGATTATTTAACCGAAATCTGTGAAATTTTACCGAAATCTCAACAGCTGAACCAACCGGTGAACACTCGTGTTTATTTCAGTTACCGTGGGGACGTAATTTGTGATTAGCCCCGGTCCCTTTCAAATTGTATCATTATTTATGTACGGTCCTTATATTTGAAATGACGTTTCCCATTCATCTAGAGATGGCCGATTTTCATTCGAATAATTGATTAATCGATTAACGAACCGAAAAGTAAAATATATGTAATCGGTTATATCGTGCCGATATAAGCATTAACATCTGCATATGATCATCACCACCGATCGTTTCAAACATGTGATGCACTCTCATTGGTTGAAAAATGGCAGCACAGCGAACAAAAAATAATCGATTAGTTGTTAATCCAGTAATTAAAAAATGGGACATCTCTGATTTTGGTGAGTTTGTTTTGATAAAAATGAGCGCAAAATTTCATCTCTACCAAGGGGGCAGCAAAACCACAAAATTACGTTGAATACGGGGGGTATTCATTGGATGAAAGGGACCGTGAAAGAGGACACTAAAATAGAAAGTTTTTCTTCCGACAGTTTCATCTTAGTATTCATCTTTGGCTGAACGTTCGGTGATTGTTCACAGATTTCCTGTAATTTTTCACTGATATTCGGTGTAAAATTACAGGAAATCTGTGAAAAATCACCGAACTATTTACCGAACGTTCAGCTGTTGAGATTTTGGTAGAATTTCACAGATTTCGGTAAAATAATCTAAGTGTGTATGCATGTTCGTAATTGGTGGATTGTTAGTTATTTCGAAGCTTTTGGACAATGCTTGCAATTGACCAATTTTTTTATAGTTTCTTGTTAAACAGTCGGCCGCTATCGATTGGAGCATTGCTATCGATGCGTAAAAATATTTCTGACAAAGCTGATATTCGGCTATGCATTATCCGCGACTGAGTAATCAAATGTCACTTTTGCTGAGATCTCAGTGAAACTTATTTTACCGAGATTTGCACAGCCGATCTCGGTAGAAAAAACTTAGTGTGTAGGGGAAGAAGGGCATAGTGAACAGGTGGGGCATAGTGAGCATCCCGCACTTTGGATCTGGATCTCCAGCTGCATGAAACAAATCAACTGGTAGCAGGATCAATATCATTTCCTATCCCTAGTTACGGTAAATATAGGCGTGGCCGGGAATAGTGACAGTCATGCTTTTGGTATTCTTGTTTAGATTAGAAATAATGTTAACTTCCTAGCATTATTCCTCGTCGCAGTCTGACTAAGAATTTCAAAAGAGACGTGAGTATCACTAGTATCCGAAGCATACCATAGCTACGCTGACGCTAACGCTAATGTGTTAATCGGAATTACATATAAAATCCTTCTCAAGATCAGTTGTTGTCGACGTCGGTAAGATCACCGCTGGGATCGAAATCTAGTGACAGCAAGTTGAACGGGAACTTGATCGTAATTTTTAGGTGATTTAAGGAGCTCGTTGGCCTTGTGGCGACCAATTTTGCTTACTGAGCAGAAAATCATGGGTTCGAAAATTTTAGGCTTAATTTTTTTTCTGTCATTGATCATCGCGTTTTAGCCCGAAACAATGTGCCACTCGATAACATAGTTCTAGAAAAGAACTTTAGTGAAAAGCAAGTGCAAGTGATCGGGTAGAATGCATTTCAAAGTGTTTTTTTTTCATCAACATCCTTTTCGTCAGAGCTGTTATTAAGCGATTGGATTGGAAGCGGATTGTGCAAGAGTTTCTTTGAAGATCCGATTGAATGGTTTGAAGTGTTGAGCCCGAACTAGGAGATGCAAAAGTCTTTCAAGTTTTTGCTTCATGGGCAAACCATCGTTCATCTGGTGAAATCGTTCCTGATGATATATTCACATGTTTCGGTTTCTACAACTTTGTCTTAGACATCATTTCGAAGAGCCGCTTTGGTGCTGTATTTTGATGAGAAATCAAATGTCGAGTGCGCTATTGCCACAGGTTGGAAACGAGTGGGTGGGCCAATTGGTTCATTCGGCAAGAGAGTCGTCCGCTTTTTTTCTGGATTCAGACGTTTGATGTTTTGTACCTTAAAGTTTCATTTTTGTGATTATGATTTGCCTGAAGAATTTTTTAACTAGTTTCGCAAAAACCCGCAAAAGTCTTGGAAATGCCAGTAGTGCAGCAGGACAGTACGAGTACAAAATTAATGAAACTAGCTGAGATCCTCCCTTTATTTCCATTTATATGTTTTTAAATTTATAAAATATTTTCGTTCTATTGCTCTCTACTGAAATCTAGCTCCCACCTGTTCGTGTTCAGCGTTGGAAAATTTTGCGAGGCTTTATGAAGCACACAAAAGGAAAAGTTCGCGAGTCATTGTGAGTTTTAGCGAACTTTTCCTGTAGATTGATTAGAGACCCGTTTTTTTCAGTTTTTACACAACGGAAGATAGAACTAGGGTTCCTTCCTTCTTTTCCTTTCTCCTACGGCCTTTAATTCCATTTTTTTCTTTTCAGAAAGCGAGTGATGGTACTATAACCATAAGCCATACACAGCAAAAAAAAATGTAACATCGATCAATGTAATTCAAGCTGATGTACGAAATAATGATGTAATAGCAAAAGGCAGGTACAATATTACATCAGTGGATGTAATTTTGTTCGCAAAATCGATGTACATCGTACAACGTTATATTACACAACCAATGGATTGACCTGGTTGCAGCAGTTTGAATGTAATATTCAACAACTTTTTTTTCTGTGTATAGGGCTAAGACAAGAGCTAATGCTCATGTCCTAACCACTCGAGGAAAATGGAGCATCATTTAACTTTTTTAGATTAGATGCTCCCAACGACCAATCATTTATAACAACGGAACACACGGTACGATGTCCACGTTTCATCCATTTATTGGATTCTGAAGCATCGTGTTTAAATCTTTGATCTAAACAGGCCTGATATTTCTGAATCATCTTGTCCCTTAAGTGCTGCTAGGAATATCTATCATTTTCCAGGATGCTTTCGTGAACTGGCTGTGTTGGTGTTAGATTAGATTAGAATTCGGCCATTTTGACTAACACCTACTTTTTCAAAATGACGTATTCGATATTTTTCAATAAAACATAGCCCGAAAACGGCTCATCTAATTGAAATGAAGTCTGAGACAAAGTTTTAGGAAACTGGATTGACTTGAATATTCAAATTTTACATAGGTATCTTTGATTTCTCTTCAAATATTGTTTGTAGCTGTCAGAAAAATAATATATTTGGTTTTTTTAGTCACATTGACGTTTTATCGAAATGATATAATTGATGTATTTAACACTACACTTAACACTCCACATCTCGATGTCCAATAACTCAATATCGAGTTAAAAAACCATAGCAAAAATGATTTACATGAAATGATTTTGAAGTGCCAAAATATTTGAACAAGAAAAATCCTGATTCAAAGTTTACATTAGTTTAAGAAAATATCAATGCTTCTCAAATATTTTTAATAATAGGAAATTCAATAAATTGCAACTCTAGTAAAACAAAAATCATTAATTTGTTACATTAAATCAACGAAATTTTGAAAACATGACTAAGTTGTCTGAATCTCTGGGACCTACCTACGATCAAGACAAAATATAAACCCAAGGGTGGCTCTAAGGCACTAGCGTGCACAGGAATCTTTTTTAAGGAGGGGCAATTTTTTCTATGGTGCATTCAACCTGGGTATGGGGAGTACTCCAAAGTGCGTGGTGGATGGTGCTATCCACCCACCACTGTTTTCTTACTATTCAATTTAGCTAATTTTATTTATTTTTTGCTCTGGTGGTGGTTCATCTTCTTCAATGCAAACTGCTTTCAGACAGCCAATGGATATTGGCAATTTAAGTTTCGTTAAAAAGTTGCGATAGTAGGCCTTTAACCGAAATGATACATTTGCTGCAATATTGTTGCCTTGGTGGTTGGATTCAGCTGAAGTCACGTCAGATGGTGGTAATAGCACCGACAAACCAACATGAATGACCAATAAGAATCGCATTCTCCTTTCGCATGTAAACAGTGCGCATAGCAGTGAACAAACAAAGTTTATGGTTTTAAAAAATTTCCACGCTTCCATACTACCAACATGGGAATCACTGCGATTTTGTTTGCCCAGCAAGTCAGTCGCTGTCTTCCAATTTCTGAACCCTGTAGGAATCGGATCTTTCGAAAAGACCGGCAGAGAAATGTTTGATTGAGTGGAATTGGTTCTAAAAATCCAGAATAACATAGAAAATAGTTTTTGAAGTTTTTACAATTTCTTGGAAGTTACATATAGTTACAGTTCCAATAATATTTTGATAGAAAAATATTGCAATAATTTTTTGCGTCATGCTCTTCTTTCCAGGTTAAAAATATAAACAAATGAAAATATAATCTTCAGTTACCTTTCTAAAAATTTTTGCAGTGCTTGGAACTGTCCTCAGAATTCAATTTCCTGAGGTTCTTCTAGGATTTTTTAGAACTCTCCTAAGAGCTCTTTTTAAATTCTTCTCAGAGGTCCACTGGAATTATATTTTTTTTTTTTGTTTATTAATTTATTTGATAAGGCTCAACCGAATTAACTTTACAGAGCCGAGGATTCTTGGTCACTATACAATACATTTTAAAACTATAGTCAAAAGGTACAACACAATAAACACTTTATCTTCCGCTATCCAAAAAGCCTCCTCCATCAGAACTGGAGCCGCTTCCAGTAGTTTCATTGTATGGCAAATTGTTGTACGCCAACGAGGGTCAGAGCGCGTCCATTGCAGCAATGGACGCAAAACGTGGTCAGCACTCACACACTCATCACGAAACGGTTGCTTTCCAAAGTCGACGACGCATCGACCGAAAGAACTGCTGATGAAGAACAATGAGGAGGACCACACAATGGTTGCTGCCGAGAAAACAGACGATCGCGTAGCACACATCGAGAGGGGCCTGCTTTTGTCGACAGCCGAGTGAACACTGAATTATATTTAGAACTCTTCACTTTTCTCAGAACACTTTTAGAGTTTCAGAAATTTTTCCTGGAATGAACTAGAAATTATCCTCGGAATTCGCTTGAAATTTTGCTTAAAATCCCTTTGAAATTTCATTCAAAATTTTCACGGCATTCTTTTCGAAATTTTCTAGGAATTATCTGCAGGATTAACTTGAAATTATTCGCAGAATTTTCATGGAATCATCCCCAGAAATGTTTTATTTTGGAATTCAGAATTCAATACCCTGAGGTTCTTCTCGGAAGTCAAGTTTAAGTTGTCCGTCCATTCACCAAAACGTTGTAGTTTTTCTACCAGAAATGTTCAATAAATCTTGCCCCTCCATTCACCAGAACTGTGCAATTTTTACATCAGGAATTTTCAATTCAGCTTGCCCCTGCAGACAGCAGATTGTTGCAAATCTTACACCATAAATTTTCAATACAAACTTGCCCCCAGGAGATTTTACACCAAAAAATTTCAATTGACCAGAACGATGCAAATTTTCCACCGTTAATGTTCAATAAAAATTGCTTCTCCAATCTTCTGATTGGTGCAGATTTCCTTTTCCCATGTTCCATCAGACATTTTCAATAAAGCTTGCTTCTCCTATCATCAGAATGTTGCAGTTTTTTCTCCAAATAAAGCTGCCCCTATTTACAGATTTTTTATCAAAAAATTTCAGTAAAGCAGCTTCCCTGCAATTATCAGAATGGTGCAAATTTTACACCAGAAATTATTATCAAAGTTTGTTTCACTATTCAGCAGAAGAATGCAAATTTAAGACCAAAAATTTTCCGAAAAGCTTGCCTATCCGTTCATCAGAACGGTGCAGATTTTCCACCAGAAATTTTCAATACAGCTTAATTTTAAATAAAGCTTGTGCATTAATTTACCAGACCAGTGCATGTTTTCCACCAGAAATTTTCTGTTCATTTCATTTATCAGAGTGATACAAATTTTGAACCAGAAATTTTCAATAAAGGGTGCACCAAAAATTGTCAGTGAAGTTTATTTCACCAGTTTGTGCAATTTTCAGGCTTTGCCTCTTCATGCACCAGAATGGTGCAAATTTTCCACCATAAATTTTCAATGAAGCTTGCACTCATCAGAACGATGCAAATTATGCACCCGAAAAATGAATAAACCTAGCTTCTACATTTACCACAGTGATGCGAACTTTCCACCAGAAATTTTCAGTTAAATGTGCACCTCCAAATTTTTAGAGTGATTCAATTTTTCCACCAGAGTTGTTCATTTATGTTACATCACAATTTTGTAAGTGTGGTTATATCATAATTTTGTAATTGTGGAAATAAAAACCTTGTTTATAGAAGGGGGGCTATTGCCCCACCTTGCTCCACCCTGTGCACGCCAGTGCTCTAAGGGGTTAGTAACTCCGTACAGTGTGCCAATAACGCAAGAAAACATCTTGAAAATCTTTCGAAGCTTCATTTTTTTTGCTGAAACAGCTCACGAAATCGTATATACATGCTGTCAAATCTCTTGGCTTCTCCTTCTCTGTTCCACAAATAACGTATACATGGTGTTAGGAGTGCAGTTCCTCACAAAGCTCACATGACTCTTATAAAATTTGATTAAATTCTTGTTTCAGCTATTCGTAATTCTTAATTTGTTTTCAGTAGGTGGCAATACCTTTACTTGTGGTTAAAACAGTAACCACCCACATGACTTCTGAGCTCTTTTGAATGTTTGGCTTCCGTTTGACAGTTCGACTCGGCTCCCAGATGACAAACATTTTGAGTTAGTTCGCAATACTCAGGTTCAACCGGTCTGGACAGAGCAATGAATTGAATAGTGCAGTCGTGCAGTGCTCTCACACTCAGCCTAAGCAGTCAATAATTTTACGCTCTGCCCATGGTTATACATTATCATGATCTTAGAAGTTACTGGTAACACTCATTGGCGTAGCTAGACAATTTATCTGGAGGGGGCCTGGCCCCCCTGGCACCTCCATTAGCTACGCCAATGGTAACACTGTAGGGGACAATGGTCATAATTGACAGTGCTATTTCTTTTTTAAGGGGCTCATGTATGAACAATTTGGATAGTTGCTAAAGGATTGTGATGATCAACCAATTTTCAGCTTGACGGCTCAGTCCAACTAACGAAAGTCTTTCATTAAGTGGGCTACAGGTTTAGCCCAACGAGCGAAAGTTGACTGTTTCTCTGCCCCTGCGCAGCGCATGTCTCATTTCATTGCTGTTTATAAAATCAATTTTTGCGCATGGCCAATGACAATAACTCAGAGAGAGGGTCACTTTTGCTCAGAGGAATGTTGTAATTGCTAAAAACTGCAAGAACTCAGCGCTGAGTACCGGTAGGTTTTATAAATTTCTCATACAACTGAGTAAAAGTGACTCTCGCTCTGAATTATTCTCATTGGCCATGCAAGTTGAAACAAAACCTCAAATTTTCGCCTAGTTCCTGTGGAATAGTGTACTGTGATGCGTGGATACCCCAAAATCGTGATAGATTCCCCACGAAATTCCTCAACAGCACACATCATAATTCCTGTCCGAATTATTTTTGTTTATTATTATTAAAATTATTTGATTATAAGAGAAAATCTGAAAACTTTTTGAAAACTTAGGGAAGTTTGAAGATTAAATGAAGTTCTGTGAGCGTCAAACAAGTATCAAAAACTTCTTATCTCATCTAATCTAATCTAATACAAACGGAGCAAGTAAGCACGTCCACCTTTCTAGACAGAACCGGAAATCGAACTCGCTACCTCCAACTTGACAATACAGTGCCTTGACTGACTAGGGTATCTGACCCTCCGCCAGGCTAATCAAAATACCATAACACGGCGTGACACACTAAGCGTCTCCATTTAATAATCAACTCACTTAAGCTCAACCTCACTCGCCGTATGTGTTCCTCGGCGCGGCAGCGAAAACCCGTCAATGTGTAATCATTCCTGCTCTCGACAAGTACAAAAGCCTGCCACTCAAAATCACTTTTCCCGCTTTTCTACTCCGCAGAGAACAGTGACGAAGTCGAGGAAGACACGCTGAGCTCCAGTGCCAGCAGTAGCAGCAATAAAAACCTCTCGTCAAAGATGACAAAAACAACCACTTCCTACTGCTTCATGCGGCACCATCAACAGCAACAACAGCAACAACAAACGCAGCAATCCACGACGATGAAGTCACATCACAGCAGAAACAATTCATTAAGGGTGCACCGTTCGACGGCTTCACCGTCGCCATCTCCATCGTTGGCCCTGGGGGTAGGATCAATCTCACCCTCCCCCTCGATTGTGTCAGTTTTCAATCAAGGTGCCAATAAAGCCCCTCTGAGTGGCTCCTGTTCTTCCTTTTCGTCAACAACGGCTGTCACTGCTACCAACTGTCCCACCTGCGGCAACTGCCTGCAGCTCGGAAGCTGCTGCTGTTCGACACAGGTAAACGACACCCACCCACACATATTTACACACAACAGCACGTGCTTGCTCACATCCGTTGTTCTATTGTTTGCTTTCAAAGGACTTTCTCAAGCACCAAAAATCACCCGTTTTCAACCGGAGGCGTTCGTCGTCGATCAGCGTGGCGCGTCCCACACCGGATCTGTACCGGTTCCTGAAGACGGAGGTGCCCTCCCAGCAACCACTGTCACCCGGAGCGAGGTAAGTGCGCTCACAAAATTAATGCAAATTACATGTCACCCCGGACGCCCGCGTTCATCCATCAGGAATTACAAACCATTGCTGTGTGAGAGAGAACGCATGTTCTTCGAAAATCATCCTTCCATCGGCAAAATAGTAGGCCGTTGTAAAAGCTTCTTTATTGTGAAATCCCGTCGATTTACGGCCTCCCGAGCAGGAGGAAATAACTTATGGAAATTTTGTGTTGATCAGCCTGACATGAGTGGTAAAATCAAAATACTTCGTCAATAACAAAAATTGATATTTGAATACCAAAAGAATACCCTGGGTGGTCTTGTTTTGGTATTGCATTTGCATAATTTGGTATTGGAATGGTATTGTGGGAACATTTTTTTGGTATTTTACCTCAGGCTTAGTTCACACCAATTGAAGGTATCGAGATATTCCTTCCTGCTCGGGCTACTACGATCAGAACGTGCCCGCCGGAGCAGGCAGCTAAATAAGCACATTGTGCACACCCGGCGTAGAATCGTACGATATTTTTAGCGATGCAAGTTGCTTCCACGTAGCGTCGCGCCGTCGGATACGGTTCTGCGATGTTTGTTGTTATTCTAAAATTGGATCACGTTTTCGCTGTCAGTTGGCTGGATCAACCAAGTTTGAGTAACATTTGTTTATCTATCGGTTTTAGCGAAGTTGATATTTCAGTGCCAACATTTCAAAGGGGCGTAATTGTACTTGCAAACAATGGCTTTAGCCGTCGATTTCTCAAGAATAAAAGCTCACTCATGAAAAATAATGACACCAGGTAGATGAATGTTTCCTCTACAACAGGTAGATGAATGTTTCCTCTACCAGCTAGCATTGTTTTTTTTTTAGGGGTGAGCTTTGAGTTGCGAGAAATCGACGGCTAAAGCCATTGTTTACAAAAGCAATTACGCCCCTTTGAAATGTTGGCACTGATTTGTTTGACCACGTAATGGTTTGTTTAGCGGATTTCAGAATAAGAGTGGCACAAGTCCATAATTACAGAATTAGGTCGCGATGGATGGGTTGCATGTATTCAGACGGCCTGATCATTAGGGTGGTTCTAAATATCTATTTTGCTCCATTACGCACAATCGATTTCAAATCCGGTCCTGATTATTCTCCAAAAAATTAAGCTCATTTGGAACTCATACTGCACTTGTCGTTTGAAGTTTGTATGGGAATAAGCTTGATGGATCAAATTTGATATTTTGAACCACCCTACTGATCATACGTTTTAGAATTTTGTGGAAAATTAATTACGCTTTTCCATGTACAATTTGGATTTGCTTCTGGTAAAACAAATTCGATTGCGCTTTTCCAAGTAAACTTTGACTTCAATTCTGGTAATCCAATTCGATTGCGCTTTTCCAAGTAAAATTTGGCTTCGCTGCTCATAATCCAAATTCGAAGGCACTTTTTCAAGATAAATTTGACTTCGCTTCTCGTAATCCAAATTCAAGTGCGCTTTGCCAAGTGGCTTTGCTTCTGGTAATCTTTTCGTCATTTAAATTCGATGCGCTTTTCCAAGTTGAAATTGACTTCACTGCTCATTAGACTGATGCAAAATTTGACTTTTTCGCTCCACAGTGCTTAAATGGTTTAAAATCGGGTCCTGATTAGCCTCCCAAAGTTACAACTCATTTGGTTAGAAACAGACTTCGCACAAGCCATTTGAAGTTTCCATGTAAATTACTATGGGAAATCTCAACTTTTTGTTCATCGCCTTCTAGTCTTTTTCCATATTGAGCTGCGAAACAGTTCGATAACCATTCTTATAGAAACTTTTCTCAGCTACAACTTTGCTGAAGATTGTTTCTATGTAAAACGAGACAGGAAAAAGTTATTAATTATTTAAGAGATTGGTAAACTTATGACATGATCAAGCAGCTGCTCTGTAGGCAACACTGTATTTTGCAGTGTGACATAGTAGCCATGATTTTTGTGTCCTATTCAACGCCCCAGAAACACCAATGTTGCCTGCTGAGCAGTTGATTGAGCATGATCATAAGACATCAGTGCATTGAACCATTGATAACTTTCGATCCTTGCATTTAATCAAAAAGTGGTCTTCAGCAAAGTTGTAGCTGGGAAAATTTCCTACAAGTAAAACTGACAGCTTTGGAAGCAGACCGATATGGTGAATTATTAGATAGACATGAACAAAAATCTTGGTTTTACCATAGTAATTCCCATACAAACTTCAAATGGTTTGTGCCATCTCAGTTTCTCACCAAATGGGTTCAAATTTTGAGAGGTTAGTCAGGATCCGGTTTGGAATCGTTTAAGTATTGTGGAGCGAAAAAGTCAAATTTTGCATCAGTCTACTGCTAATAATCCAAATTCAATGGCACTTTTTCAAGATAAATTTGACTTCGCTTCTCGTAATCCAAATTCGATTGCGCTTTTTGAAGTAAAATTTGACTTCAATTCTGGCAATCCAAATTCGATTGCACTTTTCCAAGTTAAATTTGACTTCGCTGCTCATAATCCAAATTCGATGGCACTTTTTCAAGATAAATTTGACTTCGCTTCTCGTAATCCAAATTTGATTGCGCTTTTCTATTTAAAATTTTGATCTGCTTCTCGTAATCCAAATTTGATTGTGCTTTTCCATCCATCTGGTAATCCAAATTCGATGCGCTTTTTCAAGTTAAATTTGACTTTGCTTCTGGTAATCCAAATTCGTTGTGCTTTCCATGTAAAATTTGGCTTTGCTTCTCGTAATCCAAATTCGATTGCACTTTTCTATTTAAAATTTTACTCTGCTTCTAGTAATCCAAATTTTATGCGCTTTACCAAGTAAAATTTGACTTCACTTCTCGTAATCCAAATTCGATTGCGCTTTTCCAAGTTGAAATTGACTTCACTGCTCATAATCCAAATTCGATGGCACTTTTTCAATATAAATTTGACGTCGCTTCTCGTAATCCAAATTCGATTGCGCTTTTCCTTGTGAAATTTGGCTTAGCTTCTGCTAATCTAAATTCGATTGCGCTTTTCCATGTAAAATTTGGCTTTGCTTCTGGTAATCCAAATTTGATTGCACTTTTCCAAGTTAAATTTGACTTCGCTTTTCATAATCCAAATTCGATAGCACTTTTTCAAGATAGATTTGACTTCGCTTCTCGTAATCCAAATTCGATTGCGCTTTTTGAAGTAAAACTTGACTTCGATTTTCGTAATCCAAATTCAAGTGCGCTTTTCTATTTAAAATTTGGCTCTGCTTCTGGTAATCCAAATTTGATTGTACTTTTCCATCCATCTGGTAATCCAAATTCGGTCAATTTTTCAAGTAAAATTTGGCTTCGCTGCTCATAATCCAAATTCGATTGCACTTTTCCAAGTTAAATTTGACTTCGCTGCTCATAATCCAAATTCGATGGCACTTTTTCAAGATAAATTTGACTTCGCTTCTCGTAATCCAAATTTGATTGCGCTTTTCTATTTAAAATTTTGATCTGCTTCTCGTAATCCAAATTTGATTGTGCTTTTCCATCCATCTGGTAATCCAAATTCGATGCGCTTTTCCAAGTAAAATTTGACTTCACTTCTCGTAATCCAAATTTGATTGCACTTTTCCAAGTTAAATTTGACTTCGCTTTTCATAATTCAAATTCGACGGCACTTTTTCAAGATAAATTTGACATCGCTTATGCTAATCCAAATTCGATTGCGCTTTTCTATTTAAAATTTTGATCTGCTTCTCGTAATCCAAATTTGATTGTGCTTTTCCATCCATCTGGTAATCCAAATTCGATGCGCTTTTCCAAGTAAAATTTGACTTCACTTCTCGTAATCCAAATTTGATTGCACTTTTCCAAGTTAAATTTGACTTCGCTTTTCATAATTCAAATTCGACGGCACTTTTTCAAGATAAATTTGACATCGCTTATGCTAATCCAAATTCGATTGCGCTTTTCTATTTAAAATTTTGATCTGCATCTAGTAATCCAAATTTGGTTATGCTTTTCCATCCATCTGGTAATTCAAATTCGATGCGCTTTTTCAAGTTAAATTTGACTTTGCTTCTGGTAATCCAAATTCGTTGTGCTTTCCATGTAAAATTTGGCTTTGCTTCTCGTAATCCAAATTCGATTGCGCTTTTCTATTTAAAATTTTACTCTGCTTCTAGTAATCCAAATTTTATGCGCTTTACCAAGTAAAATTTGACTTCACTTCTCGTAATCCAAATTCGATTGCGCTTTTCCAAGTTGAAATTGACTTCACTGCTCATAATCCAAATTCGATGGCACTTTTTCAATATAAATTTGACGTCGCTTCTCGTAATCCAAATTCGATTGCGCTTTTCCTTGTGAAATTTGGCTTAGCTTCTGCTAATCTAAATTCGATTGCGCTTTTCCATGTAAAATTTGGCTTTGCTTCTGGTAATCCAAATTTGATTGCACTTTTCCAAGTTAAATTTGACTTCGCTTTTCATAATCCAAATTCGATAGCACTTTTTCAAGATAGATTTGACTTCGCTTCTCGTAATCCAAATTCGATTGCGCTTTTTGAAGTAAAACTTGACTTCGATTTTCGTAATCCAAATTCAAGTGCGCTTTTCTATTTAAAATTTGGCTCTGCTTCTGGTAATCCAAATTTGATTGTACTTTTCCATCCATCTGGTAATCCAAATTCGGTCAATTTTTCAAGTAAAATTTGGCTTCGCTGCTCATAATCCAAATTCGATTGCACTTTTCCAAGTTAAATTTGACTTCGCTGCTCATAATCCAAATTCGATGGCACTTTTTCAAGATAAATTTGACTTCGCTTCTCGTAATCCAAATTTGATTGCGCTTTTCTATTTAAAATTTTGATCTGCTTCTCGTAATCCAAATTTGATTGTGCTTTTCCATCCATCTGGTAATCCAAATTCGATGCGCTTTTCCAAGTAAAAATTGACTTCACTTCTCGTAATCCAAATTTGATTGCACTTTTCCAAGTTAAATTTGACTTCGCTTTTCATAATTCAAATTCGACGGCACTTTTTCAAGATAAATTTGACATCGCTTATGCTAATCCAAATTCGATTGCGCTTTTCTATTTAAAATTTTGATCTGCATCTAGTAATCCAAATTTGGTTATGCTTTTCCATCCATCTGGTAATCCAAATTCGATGCGCTTTTTCAAGTTAAATTTGACTTTGCTTCTGGTAATCCAAATTCGTTGTGCTTTCCATGTAAAATTTGGCTTTGCTTCTCGTAATCCAAATTCGATTGCGCTTTTCTATTTAAAATTTTACTCTGCTTCTAGTAATCCAAATTTTATGCGCTTTACCAAGTAAAATTTGACTTCACTTCTCGTAATCCAAATTCGATTGCGCTTTTCCAAGTTGAAATTGACTTCACTGCTCATAATCCAAATTCGATGGCACTTTTTCAATATAAATTTGACGTCGCTTCTCGTAATCCAAATTCGATTGCGCTTTTCTATTTAAAATTTTGATCTGCTTCTAGTAATCCAAATTTGATTGTGCTTTTCCATCCATCTGGTAATCCAAATTTGATGCGCTTTTCCAAGTAAAATTTGACTTCACTTCTCGTAATCCAAATTCGATTGCGCTTTTCCAAGTTGAAATTGACTTCACTGCTCATAATCCAAATTCGATGGCACTTTTTCAATATAAATTTGACGTCGCTTCTCGTAATCCAAATTCGATTGCGCTTTTCCTTGTGAAATTTGGCTTAGCTTCTGCTAATCTAAATTCGATTGCGCTTTTCCATGTAAAATTTGGCTTTGCTTCTGGTAATCCAAATTTGATTGCACTTTTCCAAGTTAAATTTGACTTCGCTTTTCATAATCCAAATTTGATAGCACTTTTTCAAGATAGATTTGACTTCGCTTCTCGTAATCCAAATTCGATTGCGCTTTTTGAAGTAAAACTTGACTTCGATTTTCGTAATCCAAATTCAAGTGCGCTTTTCTATTTAAAATTTGGCTCTGCTTCTGGTAATCCAAATTTGATTGTACTTTTCCATCCATCTGGTAATCCAAATTCGGTCAATTTTTCAAGTAAAATTTGGCTTCGCTGCTCATAATCCAAATTCGATTGCACTTTTCCAAGTTAAATTTGACTTCGCTTTTCACAATCCAAATTCAATAGCACTTTTCCAAGATAAATTTGACATCGCTTCTCGTAATCCAAATTCGATTGCGCTTTTCTATATTAAATGTTGATCTGCTTCTATTAATCCAAATTTAATTGTGCTTTTCCATCCATCTGGTAATCCAAATTCTATGCGCTTTTCCAAGTAAAATTTGACTTCACTTCTCGTAATCCAAATTCGATTGCGCTTTCCGAATTAAAATTTGGCTTCACTGCTCATAATCCAAATTCGATTGCACTTTTCCAAGTAAAATATGGCTTCGCTGCTCATAATCCAAATTCGAAGGCATTTTTTCAAGATAAATTTTACTTCGCTTCTCGTAATCCAAATTCAAGTGCGCTTTCTATTTAAAATTTGGCTTTGCTTCTGGTAATCCAAATTAGATTTTGCTTTTCCAACCAATTGGTAAGCCAAATTCGATGCGCTTTTCCAAGTAAAATTTGACTTCACTTCTCGTAATCCAAATTCGATTTCGCTTTTCGAAGTGAAATTTTGTTTCGATTTTCGTAATCAAAATTCGTTGCATTTTTCCAAGTAAAATTTGGCTTCGCTGCACATAATCCAAATTCGATTGCAATTTTCCAAGATAAATTTGACTTCGCTTTTCATAATCCAAATTCGATGGCACTTTTTCAAGATAAATTTGACATCGCTTCTCGTAATCCAAATTCGATTGCGCTTTTCCATGTAAAATTTGGCTTTGCTTCTGGTAATCCAAATTCGCTTGTGCTTTTCCATTCATCTGGTAATCCAAATTCGGTCATTTTTTCAAGTAAAATTTGGCTTCGCTGCTCATAATCCAAATTCGATTGCACTTTTCCAAGTTAAATTTGACTTCGCTTTTCACAATCCAAATTCGATAGCACTTTTTCAAGATAAATTTGACTTTGCTTCTCGTAATCCAAATTCGTTTGCGCTTTTCAAAGTGAAATTTTATTTCGATTTTCGTAATCTAAATTCGTTGCACTTTTCCAAGTAAAATTTAGCTTCGCTGCTCATAATCCAAATTCGATTGCGCTTTTCGAAGTTGAAATTGACTTCACTGCTCATAATCCAAATTCGATGGCACTTTTTCAAGATAAATTTGACGTCGCTTCTCGTAATCCAAATTCGATTGCGCTTTTCTATTTAAAATTTTGATCTGCATCTAGTAATCCAAATTTGATTATGCTTTTCCATCCATTTGGTAATCCAAATTCGATGCGCTTTTCCAAGTAAAATTTGACTTCACTCCTCGTAATCCAAATTCGATGCACTTCTCCAAGTAAAATTTTGGCTTCGCTGCTCATAATCTAAATTCGATTACACTTTTCCAAGTAAAATTTGACTTCAATGCTCATAATCCAAATTCAATGGCACTTTTTCAAGATAAATTTGACGTCGCTTCTCGTAATCCAAATTCAAGTGCGCTTTTCTATTTAAAATTGGGCTCTGCTTCTGGTAATCCAAATTTGATTGTGTTTTCCATCCATCTGGTAAGCCAAATTCGATACGCTTTTCTAAGTAAAATTTGACTTCACTTCTCGGAATCCAATTTCGATGCACTTTTCCAAGTAAAACTTGACTTCACTTCTCATAATCCAAATTCGATGGCACTTTTTCAAGATAAATTTGACGTCGCTTCTCGTAATCCAAATTCGATTGCGCTTTTCCATGTAAAATTTGGCTTTGCTTCTGCTAATCCAAATTCGATTGCGCTTTTCGAAGTAAAATTTGATTTCGATTTTCGTAATCCAAATTCGTTGCACTTTTCCAAGTAAAATTTGGCTTCGCTGCTCATAATCCAAATTCGATTGCACTTTTCCAAGTTAAATTTGACTTCGCTTCTCGTAACACAAATTCGATTGCGATTTCTATTTAGAATTTGCTCTGCTTATGGTAATCCAAATTTGATAGTGCTTTTCCATCCATCTGGTAATCCTAATTCGATGCGCTTTTCCAAGTTGAAATTGACTTCACTGCTCATAATCCAAATTCGATTACACTTTTTCAAGATAAATTTGACTTCGCTTCTCATAATCCAAATTCGATTGCACTTTTCCAAGTTAAATTTGACTTCGGTTCTCGTAACACAAATTCGATTGCGCTTTTCTATTTAGAATTTGGCTCTGCTTCTGGTAATCCAAATTTGATTGTGTTTTTCCATCCATCTGGTAATCCAAATTCGTTGCACTTTTCCAAGTAAAATTTGGCTTCGCTGCTCATAATCCAAATTCGATGGCACTTTTTCAAGATAAATTTGACGTTGCTTCTCGTAATCCAAATTCGATGCACTTTTCCAAGTAAAATTTGACTTCACTTCTTGTAATCCAAATTCGATTGCGCCATTCGAAGTAAAATTTGATTCCTACGACCCTCTGGTAACCGCTCTGGAAAACGTTCCGGAGCAAGATATGAAAATCGAAATCGTTAAGCGGCGGTGGTTGACTGAAGATATGAAGCGTCAAGAGCGAAATGGAGAAGTTGGCGAGGCCAAAGGGGCCGCTCTTTCCGGTGACAAAACAAAAAAACCCTTCAAGTTCCCCGGTGGTGACCAACGAGGCGGTCAATCGGCGGAAAGCGGTAAGTTTTGTGGCGAGCTGGGCCAACGTCAAAAAGAAGAGTGACAAGCTCGTGTTCAAGCTTGACTCGGGATCCGGTGGTCCGAAAACTGAATCCTCCGATCGTGATCAACGTGGCAAAGGAAGGTCAATCCATTCTTGCGAAGACGGTCGGTGAAATCCAAGGCAACAGCAACAAACAGTTCCCGTTGCACATGAAGGAAATGCTGTACATCCCGGAGTTGCGCGACAATTTGATGTCCATGAAGAAGCTCGTCACGGCCGGCGTGCAGGTGAACTTTGTCGGCAAGATCGCAATGTTGAAGAAAGACGGGGAAATTATCGCCACCGCACAGATAAGAGGTGGCCCCTACGAGCTGGAGATTGACCTGGAAGGCCCAACCACGGAATTGTGCAATTAGGAGACAGATGAGCTCGGAAACTGCAGCGAGCAAGGAATGAAGGCGATGGCACCGAACAACCTGGTGATTGGTGCTGAATTTCGTGAGGGCAAGCTGAGCTTCTGCAACGCTTGTGTGCATGGGAAGCAATGCCGTGACCCTTTCTGTGGAACTCGTGATCGAGCGACAAGGCCTCTGGAAAGGATCCACTCGGACGTGTGTGGTCCTATCGATCCCCCTGTTTGGGACAGATCCCGATACTTCGTGAGCTTCATCGATGGCCATACCCACTGTTCGGCGCTGTAGATGATGCAGAGAAAGTCCAAGGCCTTCAGCATGTTCCAGGCGACGACGAAGTTCGGTTCGGTTTCAAGATTGACGGTGGACCACAAAAAGATTTCTATTCCAGAAAGGACATCCATTCGAACCGACGGTGGCATACACGCCACAGCAGAATGACGTTGCGAAAAAGGTCAACCGAACTGTGGTCGAAAAGGTTCGCACTACCGTGGACCCCCGCTAATCTGAACGACACCTCTATCAGCGTGTTTCTGGTTGACTTATTTGCTGTTTTGTTTTGATTCTGCGTTTCGTTTTGCAATGTTCCATTTCGCTTTACTCCGTTCCAAGTGCAAAATGACGTTTAGGCAATTTTAATTTGCACGCCATGCAGATAAGCGGGGTTCAAATTAAAAAGTGTTCAGATTAAAACCGGTCATATTACCGGGGGTTCACGGTATGCTGATCCAGTCAAGACATACACACTTCCAGGATTGAAAATATTCTTTGCAAACCTGGCGCGTATTTAGTTTAATTTTGATACCTATTTAATTTATAAAGAATAATTGGCCCGGTTTTACCATGTTCCGCTAGTCTGCAGCCGTTGATTGCTTCTTTTGGAATACCTTGTATTTTTTTCCGAACGCTTCGTTTTTCATTCCGTGCTTCACCGGCAATTTCCTTCCGTAGATCGTTCTTGGTCGGTTCTGACATGAGTCCGCCTTTTCCGGGTTTTTCTTGTTTTCCGAGGGAGATAAATCCGCACTAATTTCCGTTCCTGGTTCGATGTTAACTCCTTCCTCGCTGATTGGTGTAGCTGCTAAATTCCGATCCACTCGATGCGACCTTAAAGGCCCAAGCGCAATGTGGACGGAAGCGGAACGGAAACGGAAAGTTTGACAGTTGTCACAAATGACATCAAGATGCCTAACCGAAGTCGATTTGGTTCTAACTAGTTTTCAATCCGACAAGTAGGCTTACTCAGATCGGGCATTTCCGCTGCCGCTGCCGTTCCGCTTCCGCTGTCATTGCGCTTGGGCTTTCACGGTCGAAATCGATGGAAAATACGCATTCAGTCCATTCCTCTGTGCCCGATTCTTGCGTGGGCTTAGTTTGGTTCGCGTGTAAAGAGGCTTAGAAAGTTTGTTTATAAATGCTTTTGTGCCGTTATTAAATGTTATGCCTGATTTGCTCCTTTAGTGATGCACTTATGGGCATTCGTATAGTGCATTAGTAAAATGCATGCTCGTTCCGTATGGCTTTAACACCTGGCCACAACGGGGGGAATTAAGTTGAGACGCTCGGCAGCTTGGCACCGTACTCGCTGACACTTTGAATGTCACTGGCCAATCCGACACTGTTGTTATCATTCTCTGGAAGGGATCGGTCGATTATAAGAATTGTTAAAGCATACAGAGGATCACTATCCGGTGGTTTCATGTTCTGACCAAGGGGGGAGGTGGCTGTCAAATACGAACAATTGTCGCCTACCTCGCATAACTGGTTCCAAACGTAAACAAGCCATAAGAAACCTACAGGGTTTGTTTACGTTTGTAACCAATTTCATACAAGAATGATCAGTAGACTGATTTGACAGCACGTCACACCCTAGGTTCTGACAACACTGGCATTATAGTCCTTCAACATTTCATTTTCATTTTCTCCAACATTAGATCCTGCTACGCCTTCCGTTGGATCGTGATGTAGGTACCGGATTTTTCTTCTTTTTGAATCCTTGAATTTTCAACAGCTTTCGAATGACGGCAGCTCACTCAACGGAGGTGGAAGCCGCCAATTCCTAGGTATCGATCCGAGTTTCAATCTTCTACTTGATCCACCATGACAAGTTTTTCGGTTTGAAGTTGGAAAACCACCGGCTTGCTGTGATTAGGATACAAATTGCCTTGAAATTTTGTAGAGCAAAACAAAAACAACAACGAGTACTTTGTTATGATTATTCGTTTCGGTGACATTAGGTCACACACACAGTCACTGTTAATAAGCAGTCTCACTAACACTTGTGCTTCAAAGTTCGACCTTTGACATTTGTATTGGAGAAGGGAATAGTTGCCAGTCTTCTTATTTGTAGTCTTCGGTTTAGGCCTTTAGGCTGCGTTCCATTTGGTGAATTTTCACTTAAATTTGACAGATAAAGAATTTAAAACAAACCTGCTATTGTACCAGACTTATTTCTGACCGACAAGAAAAAATTTTTGACACACACCTTTTCGAAAATCGGAAGATCAACAACAGAGGGATTTTCGAACATTATAATTTATTTTCGAAGTGTCAAATTTAAGTGAAAATTCACCAAATGGAACACAGTCTTAAGCTCTGAACCATCTGGTGAATTTTTTTAACTTTTGGTTAAAATTTTACAGATGGAATGTTATCGATTAACCCTGCTATCCGAACATGGTTATTTCTGACAGAAAAGAAGTTAAATTTTGACAACCGTGGCTCGAAAACCGGTCGATCGACATCCACATCCCTGGCAAGACTAGTACTCGCTGAAGCTGCCACCGATGGTGGTGGTGTTAGTGTTGATAACACGTTTTTAAGCTACATTCATGTGTACCGCATGGTTATATCGCTTTAAAAGTTTTTACTAATGTAGTAATGCTGCTATCACATCCAATTATAATGCACTTCTTTTTTAGGTAACGATAATTCTTGTTAAACACAGTAAACAGCGCCTATGGCACAACAAAGAGTAAAAAAAAATCTTCCCCCCTGCTCGCGACAAACTTTCCTAACAACGTATCACGCATGAACAGAGCTTGCTTGCGAATATTTGCAGCAGCTGTCAAATGTTGACGTAAAATCGAACCAGAGAACCAGGATTTTTCGGCTTCACGCAAAGTATATGGGAATGACGTTTGTGTCATAGATGTGTCGACATCACGAAGATTTTCGAACATAGAAAATAACTTTCGAAATGTCACTTTTAAGCACGAGTTATATTTAAGTCAGTAAATGGTTCACAGCCTTAGCCTGTGTTCCATATGGTTAATTTTCACTTAAAATTTGACAGATGGAAAATTTTCAAATAAACCTGCTATTGTACCAGACTTATCTCTGACAAACCAGGAATCAATTTTGACAAACACCTTCGGAAGATCAATAGCAGAGGGATTTTTGAACATTATGATTTATTTTTGAAGTGTCAAATTTAAGTGAAAATTCACCAAATAGAACACAGCATTAGCAACAGAACATATCCAAACATATTCCTTTGTTTATAAGATGTTCTAAGTTCTTCAAGTCGTCCCGGGGTTTAAATCATTTGATCTATTAGATCAACCAAGAATGTAACAATGTCCCTAGCATTGAAGCACGTCAAGTAGATTAATTAAGTAAATGAGCCATCATCTATGTACCCTTTCTATGTATATCACATGTTCTGGGTTCTCCAAATCATCCTGGAGATCGCATCAAACGATCTACAAGTTCAACTACGACTATGACAATGTCAATAGCATCAACATATGTCCAATCAGATTCAGAGAGTCTATACGTATCATTTGCGGCCTATCTCCATGTATATAAGATATGTTAGGTTCTTCAAATCGTTTGAAAGTTCAGATCAAATGATCTACTAAATCACCCACAACTTAGAAAACGCTCTAAGCAACGAAACATGTCCTAAAAGATTCATAGCGTCTATGCACATCATTTACGATTTATTCCAAATCGTCGTAGGGTTCAGATCGTTCTATTGAATACTTCGATCACAACTGAGACAATATCCCTAGCAGTTATTTATGGAGTATATGCGAGTAGCTTACAATCCACTTCCATGTAAATAAGATGGTCTAGGTACTCTAAATCGTACTGTAGTTCAGGTCAAATGATCTACTAGATCGACATCGACTGAGACAATGTACTAAGAAACGAAAAATGTCCAACCAATTTCATGGAGTCGATGCGAATCTTTTATGATCGATTTTCGTGTATTTAAGATGTTCTAGTTTCTGCGAATCTACCTAGAGATCATATCATGTGATCCTTAAGATCAACCAGAACTTTCACGACAACCTTGGCAGCAATTATCTAAGCTATTTTATAGAGTTTATGCGCATAATTTAGGTTCCACTTTCGTGGATAAAAGGTGTTCCAACTTCTCCAAATTATCCTTGATTTCTGATCATTGGATATAGTATATCAATAATCTGAACTCCAAGACAATTCGGAGACCCTAGACTTATGCTGAGTTATGAATTTAAGCTTAATGAACATGCCATTGTGATTTTATACAGTTAATCATGGGAGGTGCTTCAAAACCAACCGTACTTGAAAGAGTTCATAATACAAACATGCCGAATTTTTGTTTCGGTAAAATGACCCAATCGGTGAAATGACCCACCCTCTTTCAAACATATTCACAAAACATTAAATGTGTTCAAAATGTCAGCGGAAAAATGTATTCACCAAATGTCTTCCAAATGAAGACATGTCCTCAACTTTGGCCTCCGAGTTGACACTGCATTCAGTGTTGCATAAAAAAAAAACTTCTTCGGACTCAACTCTGCTTGCTCCCCGAAAAACAACTCCGCTCAGAACCAACACATGCCTATCTATATAATGACCACATGCCACTTGCAAAATATCTATAGGAGATAAACGACGCAATCCTCGTGCAGCAAAACAAAATATCAATCATCGGTGTCTCTCGCCAACACCGCCGTGTCGCCGTCAGATGGGGCTGACACGGGGCGGTGAAAAGTTTACAAATCACTTTTCGATTATGACGATAGCGGTGGCGATGATGATGAGCACGCTTTCACCTATATCTTTGCAGCACAAAGAAATGGGCTAACGAATAGTTTGGGCATTTTCCCAGAAAACATTTCGATCGACCTGGTTCATGAGCTCAGGCTCAGTTTCAAACTAGAACCGTTTCCAGACGGACGGAATTTTTTTTACCCGAATTCAGCATGATTCAAATTAAAGTAACAAGGCCGTTTCTACCCAAACTGCTGCATAGCGACCGCTTGGATCCTCCGGACTTCCATCAACATCACCATCATCATCATCCGAAGGCATCCAAGAAAGTGAGGTTAGTTTGTGTATTACTTCATTCCTTAGGGCAAAAAGTTCTCCTACGGTGGAAATTCCACCTGAAATGCTCGAAAGTCAAACGACAGCAACGGAAAAGAAGGGTGCAAAGGGTGTACGACGAATGAGGAAAAACCGCCAGTGCATGCCAAAGACACGAAGGAAATGAGTGAAATTTGTGTGGTTTTGCTTGTGGTGAAAAGTTTGCTCGTCAACAACAACAGCAGCAGCAGCAGCAGCTTTGGCCATGTGTAGGAAGACAAATTGTGCGAACGTTGGGGAAAAGGTGGGGGAAAAGCGGCGAGTGGCAGCAATAAGTAGGCTGTGCGAGATGAGGTGGGAAACAATGTTTTGTGGAGGTGGAATCAAAGTGAGCCGGTTAGGAACAACAATAACAGCAACATCAACAACAGGGCAGATCGGAAGGCTCGGTGAATGTTTTGCAAACTCTAACGATGCGGTCAATGAACTTTTGCGGTTTTGCAATGAATGACAGCTGGAAATAGAATGAAATGAGTGGATATTCTGGGCAAATTCCGGAAGAAAGTTTTTGAGAACATTCCTGGCGACATGTTAATGAGAAATTGTGAAGACGAAGTACAAGGAAATTTTCGAATGAATGAATGTTAGAAAAATGCCCGGACGCAATCTGAAGATAATCATAGAAAATCATGGACAAATTTGAAAAAAAAACAAATCGTTAGATGAATGTCACTGAAATACCTTGGTAAATTTCAGGGGATTTCTGGAAAATTTACTGCAGGAAATCAGTTGAAATTTCTAGAAGAATTTCATTACAAAAATTCTACATGAAAATTAAGGAAATTCTTGGGCAAATTTCAGTCAAATTCCTAGATGAGTTTCAGTGATATTCGTAGACTAAATTAAGCGAAATTTAGGTTAAAATGTTGGAAAATTCTTGATATAATTTCAAGAATATATTCTGACCAGATTTAAGGAAAATTACTAGAAGAATAGCAGGAAGCTTCTATAACGAATTTCGACGTATTCCAGGCTGATTTTCAAATAATTCCTGACGGAATTTCAAGACAATTTTTGGACCAATTTCTGAGATACTCCTGAACAAATTTCAGAACAATTTCTAGATCAACATGTGAAAAGAAAAAAAAAAACGAGTAAACAATTACTCACAGAAAATGACTCGCTCCGGCAAACTTACACGATCTGATAGAGGAAGTTTGCTTTATCAGATGGTGTAGTTAATTTGCGTCGGTGTGTAGTTATTCATGAGTAATCGTCACTTAAACTCTTTGTTTTTATTTGGCTTATGTTGCTCTAGAAATTTCCATGAAATTCTTTCAGGAATATCTCATAAAATAAACCAGAAATTTTCTTGAAATTTCGTCAGGATTTTCCCTGAAATGCAACCTGGAATATCTTTGAAATTCGTTTTAGAATTTTCCTTGTATTCTTCTAGTAATTTCCATTCCATTTGATCAGGAGCTTTCTCGAAATTTAATCGGGAATTTTCCCTTGATCATAAATTTCCCTTACATTCGTCCAGGAGAATCGTTTCTGTTCTATCTAATTTGTTTATTAGGAAGGCTCAATCGCGTTAGCTTTACGGAACCGATAATTCATTGTTCATTGTTTGTAACAAAATTCACTAAATTCTATGTCTATAGGGTGTCCCAGAATGTCTGAGCACGATTTAAAAAAAAAAACGATAACGTAACTCTGTTTACATCAAATTTGATTTTTAATTCGTATTCATGTTCTCTATAGTATTCTCTTACAGTTAAACGTATACAATCCAAGATCCGATCAGTCGTAAGCCAATGAACAGATTTTTGATCTCACGTACTCATCCCAAGTAACATTGCAAGTTTTATGGCGGTTTTAAAGCAAGCTACAAGTCTAAATCATGGTCTACAGAACCCTTACAAAACCGAAATTGTTACTTGGGATTAGCTTCAGCACAGATGCCTTTCCAACAATTTTGGATACTTTTTCCAAGTCTTTCGCAAATTTTGTAACGGAATACGCTACCTTTACATGTTTCCGCAAATATGCTTTGGTCAGGGCCCAAAATGTTTCGATTGGCCTGGCCTGGGGACAGTTAGGCGGATTCATCTCCTTGGGTACAAATTGGACCTTGTTGACTTTATACTAGGCTACCGTGTCCTTGGAGTAATGAACCGACGCCAAATCCGGCCAAAAAAGTACTGAGGCGTCGTGCTTGCGGATCATGGTTATCAGACGCATGGAAACACTCACGCACGTAAACATCGGTTGTCATTGTCTCCGTTTTCACAAATGGTTTGTAAAGCATACCACACTCACAAATGGCTTGCCAAACCATAGCCTTTTTACCGAATTTTTCGGTGTAGTACTGATCACCAGGAAGAGTTTTGTAATCAAATTTAACGTATGATTCATCGTCCATAATCACGCTCACCGATTTTCCGCACACTGTATAACTTCCGAGCCCTCGGTTTGACAGATGCGGCTTGTTTTTCACTCCGCTTTGGCTTCTTCTGCTTCTTATACGTCTTTAGATCCATTCTTGCCTTGGCTCGCTGGACATTATTTTTCGAAGAACCCACTTTTGACGTAGGACTACGTCTTTCAATTCTATATGGGGGTACACTTTGTGAAAACCGAAAAAGGAACATGTAACAAATTAAGAAAGATTTTGAGCGTTAATAACTCAGCTGCCCCTGGTCCAATTTCAATAATTTTATCACCAATCGATCAGAAATATGGCTACGCATCGATAACAATGCATCCGAATGTTGATTTTTTAACAAGAAACTATTGAAAAACTGGTAAATGTCCAGCATTGTCCAAAAGCGTCGAATTAACTAACAGATCCACCGATTACCTACATGCATATGCTGCTTCCCCAGCACAGTCGCCAGAGAGTAGTAAATAGACGAAACAAGTCGAAGTGGCATTCGCCTCCGATCCTCGGGCGCGTGCGAATAGGGAGGATGGAATTGCGTAATATTTTGCACACTCATCGTCATATTCAAAACCAAACGCAAATTCTTCAAGATAACCACCATCCGTCGTCTGGCTCGCCGTGCGGTGTCTGACGTATCTCCGGTCTGATTTACGAGGTGTGCTTAAGGTGTTCCTAAAAAGTGAGATTCGTGATGCTGTCACCTACACTAAACACGCCAAGCGTAAGCGGCCAAGGATGTCATCTACGTTTTGAAGTGACAGAGACGCACTCTGTTTGGTTTCGGAGGTTAAATCAACACCAACTTTGGCAAAAAAAAAACGGCTATTTTCAGGGCCACCAAGCTAATTACAGTAAAGAGTAGGAATAGAATTCATCTTCCTGTTTGTCCATATTCAGAACCAACGATCACACAAAATGCTCATGTAAGCAAACTGGAAGCAGGGGTACAAATTATTTTGATCAACCTAGATCAACTTTGATTCGCCACGGCCGGATATTTTCGATGGAAGAAGCAACAATCTAGCATCTAATTCGACGAAGACGGCAGGAAACATTTGTGAAGCCGAGTTATTCACGAAAGAGAGTGTCGATGAAGAGAATCGATCAATGTAGATAGGACCTATTGAAAAGTGACGCGAGATTTGTTTTCCGTACTGAGCACCAATGCTACCGACGCCAGGGAGGCAGCTCCCACACCTGGACCCTACCAATCGACACATCAACTCAACCGGGGACCAACGGCTTTACTTCCCGAAGGAAGGCGTGATCAGAGATGTTATGCTTTAGAACATGCCGGTATCGCCGACTGAGATTGGACCCAGGCCTGCTGGGGTGAGAGGTAATCACGCTAACCACCGGCGCCGATATCTTTCAAGGTGATATCACGGCGAATGAGATCGACCCAAAATTTGAGTTTAGTTATCTCAGAAATAAGAATTAAAGTGCAGGAACTCAGCGATGTGTAAATTTGCCTCATGTTTTCCCAGGTTTTTCCAGGATTTTCCAGGGAAAAATTCCCGAATTTGAGAAAAGTAAAGATTGGATTCACTCAGTACTACTCCGAGACTGAATAAAATTTTCGTCAATTTCCTCATTTTCTGGCAGATTTTTTAGGTTTTCCACAGGAAACCATGAGACAAATTTACTCATCGCTGAGTTCCTGCACTTTTGGCGATTATGAGTGAACTAAACTCAAATTTGGGTCGTTCTCATTCGCCGTAGGAAAAGAGTCAGTGTCGCTACTTGATAGCAAACTACTCATAATGGGAGGAGTCTTTGTAGCTTTAATACCACTTGGTTGCACATCATTCTGTTTTAACCTGAAAAGATATAAAAGAGCGCCGCTGTATGGCATTAGCTCATTTTCGCTTCGGACGGCGTGGTGAACAGCAATAGCAGCAGTTGGAAGGTGGTGGTCGTCGGTCGTCTGGCTCACCGTGGTGGTGTGAAACGTATCTTGTATGCAATATTGTCTTGTTTTGAATGTAAGTAAAGGGTGATACGGTCAAAATTTGGTCAAGGGAAAACGCGTGTAAATCGGTGAAATCGTTTATTTAAAAAATCAAATTAAATTTCTTTTTCAAGTTCAATTAGTATAAAATTCAGGAAAAATATTCAGTTAGGCTTCCGCTTTTCCAAATCCGAATTGCCGGGCCTTACGCTTGACCCCTGCCATCAGATTTTGTACAGCCACCTTGTCCACCTTCTTCGCCGCAGAAAGCCAGTTTGCCTTGAACTGCTGCTCGCCCTTAGCAGTTTTTTTTTTCTTCTTTAGGTTCCGCTTGACAATAGCCCAGTATTTCTCAATTGGGCGGAGCTCTGGCGTGTTGGGAGGGTTCTTGTCCTTGGGAACCACCTGCACGTTGTTGGCGGCGTACCACTCCATGGCCTTTTTACCGTAATGGCAAGATGCCAAATCCGGCCAAAACAGTACGGAACAACCGTGTTCATGTGCTTGAAAACATCTGCTGTCTTTCCCCTTCCTTTTGCCGTATAAAACTCCTGTCCCGGAAGCTGCTTGTAGTCGGCTTTGACGTAGGTTTCGTCGTCCATTACCACGCAGTCAAACTTCGTCAGCATCGTCGTGTACAGCCTCCGGGATCGCGCTTTGGCCGTCGTATTTTGTTTATCATCGCGATTTGGAGTCACTACCTTCTTGTAAGTCGATAGTCCGGCTCGTTTTTTGGCTCGATGCACGGTTGTAGACGATACACCCAGCTTATTTGCGGCATCTCGGAGAGAGAGGTTAGGGTTTCGCTTGAAACTACCGGCAACTCTCTTTGTCGTCTCAGCGGCTTCCGGTTTTCGATTTCCCCCCGATCCAGACTTCCTGGCTGTTGACAAACGTTCCCCAAACACTTTAATTACATTTGTAACGGTTGATTTGGCAACTTTTAGCGATTTTGCCAACTTTGCGTGCGAGTAGCTCGGATTTTCGCGATGCGCGAGCAAAATTTTGATACGCTGCTCTTCTTGCTTGGACGGCATTTTGACAACTGAAGAGTGAATTCCAAAATCAAAATAGGAGCAACATTCTACACACACACACCTTCAAAATGAGGGGTGTTCAGGTTTTTTAAATGCAAAATTGAAAGAAATACGTCAAGTTGATATTGACCAACTTTTGACCGTATCACCCTTTAAATATGTACTCCCAAACCAACGGTCCAATTAAAAATTGTAACCCAGTCACACCAACAACACATAACACATAACACATAACACATAACGGGAAGGAGTAAGGATGAAGGTGGGCGTTGGAAACAGGAGAAGGATATGGACAAGGGCTGGTGGAAAAGTGGGAGGGAGGTGGAAATGGGCTTAGGTCAAGGGGGATGCTACTGGGTCAACCTGAAGAGAAGCTTCTCTTTCACTTCAGCCATTGCGCGAGATAGTTCGATCTGCCAAGTTTGCTTTAAGTTTTGAAAAAATAGTGAAGAGTTACCAACAAATACCGGCTAATACCACCAAATACGGAGTCAGGTAGGACCCAATCAATAACCCGGTAGCGGAATTCCCAGCCCTAAGACCACCTCTCATATTCCCTTCAGGACCCAGGCTAAAACACGCCAACACCCGTGTAGCAAGCGACCATTGGTAATACACCGACAACCACTGGGAGACCACCGTCGATCACCCGATCGAGTCCCAGTGCAACATCCGTCGTGCCACACGGTGACAACCGTCGAGTACTGGCATCCACCGTGAACAGTCCGTTCATCCGCCACCGAAAAACCCCACCCGCTGCAGAATCCCGTCATCGCTCGCCAGCACTACACACACATACACACTACAGACACCGAAATCGTAAGTAATAAACGAGTTAAGCTCCAGGGTTTCAAGCTCGAGCTAGCCAAAAAAAGAGGCGAGAGAAGCCCACCCCAGACGATCTCCGTGGCTAGACCAGAGGTTAGGAGAATCCCTGTAAACTAGCCCATCTGGCTAGCGATTAACAGTTCCTGGAAAATGAGGTCCGTGATGCTGTCACCTACACTAAACACGCCAAGCGTAAGTGGCCATGGATGTCCTCTTCAATAAAACGGCTCTTTTCAGGTCCATCAAGCTTACATCAGTAAAGAGTTGGAATAGAATTTATCTGTGTTTGTTTGTCCTTATTCAGAACCACAAGCCCCCAACGACCACACTAAATGCTCTCCAGAGTTGTAATCTGTAACTTGGAAGCAGGGGTGCAAGTGATTTTGATTGATTCTCTTAATCAACTTTCTCTTTGAAAAAAAAAATACTACAAATTTGGTACACCTACAATTCAAACACGGAAAGAGTTGAGATAATAGATAATTGATCAATTAAAAGAACTAAATACTCTTCACATTTATTCCGTCCATTAGCGATCCTACGTCAAGCTTCCGTTCGTGCGCCTAGGCACAGACCCTTCTACTTTTTCAGCCACGTCTCGATCCGAAGCCCTTTTCTTGCGAGTGAAAGCTTATCAGATTTTCCGGTCCAGATTTCGGTCAACAGGGTTCGAACGGCTCCGATGCTTACACCTTCCAATTTCGCTAATTGACTCAGATAAATGTTTGGGATAGTATACCATTTGTGCATGATCTGTTTGCGCTTTTCCGGAGAAATGCTTAGCATTGTTACGGATATGTAAAGAACCAACACTTGCGATACACCAAACTGTTAGTCGAAATATAAACAATGATTCATCGTGATAATCAGCTGTTTAAACGTCACCTGAAACAAGCAGGGGTGTTCCAAAGTCGTGCTTAGACATTCTGGGACACCCTATAGTATTTAGTAGTTGGGTCGAATACTTGTGGCTTACATGAGGTTACATTGTCGAAGGATAGCTTGGGGGTGGGGTTTCGTTGTCTCATCAGAGCGTATGGACGATAGTGCGGTTCTAGATTCGTCTGGAGTTCAACCGGCTATGGTGATGATGAGACTCATCGAGACGTGGGGACAAAACAAACTAAAACTATTCGACAGGAATACCATTACACAGGAATTTCAGTGCAATTTATGATGTGTTTTGAGGAAACAATACCTTATCAGATTTAAGAAGAAATACAGTACTGGACAAAATAAATCATGCACCATATAATTTTTCTTTGGAGCTCGATATATCAGGTAGATTCAAACATAAAGGGTGATACGGTCAAAATTTGGTCAAGGGAAAACGCGTGTAAATCGGTGAAATCGTTTATTTAAAAAATCAAATTAAATTTCTTTTTCAAGTTCAATTAGTATAAAATTCAGGAAAAATATTCAGTTAGGCTTCCGCTTTTCCAAATCCGAATTGCCGGGCCTTACGCCTGACCCCTGCCATCAGATTTTGTACAGCCACCTTGTCCACCTTCTTCGCCGCAGAAAGCCAGTTTGCCTTGAACTGCTGCTCGCCCTTAGCAGTTTTTTTGGTCTTCTTTAGGTTCCGCTTGACAATAGCCCAGTATTTCTCAATTGGGCGGAGCTCTGGCGTGTTGGGAGGGTTCTTGTCCTTGGGAACCACCTGCACGTTGTTGGCGGCGTACCACTCCATGGCCTTTTTACCGTAATGGCAAGATGCCAAATCCCGCCAAAACCGTACGGAACAACCGTGTTTCTTCAGGAAAGGCAGCAGACGTTTATTCAAACACTCTTTCACGTAAATTTCTTGGTTGACAGTCCCGGAAGCTATGAAAATGCTGCTTTTCAAGCCACAGGTACAGATGGCTTGCCAAACCAGATATTTCTTTGCGAACTTTGACAGTTTCATGTGCTTGAAAACATCTGCTACCTTTCCCCTTCCTTTTGCCGTATAAAACTCCTGTCCCGGAAGCTGCTTGTAGTAGGCTTTGACGTAGGTTTCGTCGTCCATTACCACGCAGTCAAACTTCGTCAGCATCGTCGTGTACATGTTTATCATCGCGATTTGGAGTCACTACCTTCTTGTAAGTCGATAGTCCGGCTCGTTTTTTGGCTCGATGCACGGTTGTAGACGATACACCCAGCTTATTTGCGGCATCTCGGAGAGAGAGGTTAGGGTTTCACTTGAAACTACCGGCAACTCTCTTTGTCGTCTCAGCGGCTTCCGGTTTTCGATTTCCCCCCGATCCAGACTTTCTGGCTGTCGACAAACGTTCCCCAAACACTTTAATTACATTTGTAACGGTTGATTTGGCAACTTTTAGCGATTTTGCCAACTTTGCGTGCGAGTAGCTCGGATTTTCGCGATGCGCGAGCAAAATTTTGATACGCTGCTCTTCTTGCTTGGACGGCATTTTGACAACTGAAGAGTGAATTCCAAAATCAAAATAGGAGCAACATTCTACACACACACACCTTCAAAATGAGGGGTGTTCAGGTTTTTTAAATGCAAAATTGAAAGAAATACGTCAAGTTGATATTGACCAAATTTTGACCATATCACCCTTTACAATAATGGTTTGTTCTGCAATACTTCTGTATGTTTTTCGCTAAAACTGTGCAGGTATAGAATATTCAATATATTGTATGACTTTCTCAATCATCATTTTTAAGTTGTAAAAGGAGAATTTCGAGTTGGACAAAATAAATCATACACGATTTCTTATTGAAAATTCTTGTTTAATTCAACTTTCAACTTACATTTTAACTCTCAGTATTTGGTATGACCACCCTTTGCTTTCAACACTTTCGACGAGGTTTTGTAGATATCCTGAATCGATGTTCTCCCACACTGCTTCAAGTGCTTCAAAATAAACGTTTTTGTTGGAAACCGATGCTTTATCCACTTTGTTGTCCAAGTAAGACCACAAATTCTCAATTGGGTTGAGATCGGGAGATTGGGGAGGCCATTCCAGCGTTTTGATCCGATTTGATTTGAAAAATGCCATTGTTTTGTTCGCTGTGTGCTTTGGGTCGTTATCTTGTAGGAAAATGTAATTGGATTCCAGGCCACTTTTCAGTAGCGAAACTTCCAGATTTTCACTTAACAAGTCAATGTACACATCTGCAGTCATTATTCCCTTTATATTAGCCAAGCTTCCAACACCAGACCACGCAATTGCTAACCATACCATAATATTTCCGCCTCCGTGTTTAACCGTCTTTTGAATGTATGGTTCCATAATAGCGTCGAACCTCGCCAAACCCTTGATCGCCTTTTCTGTCCAAATAACTCAAATTTGCTCTCATCCGTCCACAGAACTCGTTTCCAGAAGTCCACAGTCATTCCGGCGTACTTTTTAGCAAATTCCAGTCGCTTCCGTTGGTTCCGCTTGTTGATAAAAGGACGCTTCGATGCCAAACAGCTTTTCGAACCGCTCTCATTAAATCGCCGGCGAAGAGTACGTCGACTTACATTGAACTCCATCGATTCCACAATATGCCTCGACGAATACTTCGGATTCGGCATAGCCATTCGAACAATTCTGATGTCATCACGATTACTTATAGCACGATGACGTCCTTGTCCGGATAAATTCCTCACAATTCCTCGTGTTTCGTACTTTTTCCATATGTGCTGAACAGCTCCAACTGAGATCGAGTACTTTTCCGAAAGGAATTTCATTTTTCACGATCGCGAATCACCAAATTTCTAACATCGAGCGAAATCTGCTTCCCCGACATTTCTCACTTTTCAAATGACGCAAACAAAATACAATGGTGCGACGCGCACGCTTCCCGGAACAAGAACTGTCAAATATTACGCCGTGATGCCAAATCTTCAGATTTTGTTTTTATTCGATGGCTAAAAAATAAAATCTTAGGAGTGTATGATTTATTTTGTCCAAGCACAAAAGTGAGCATATAGGGGAAATGTAGGTAATATTGGCCTACATGTCCCTAATTTTGGCCCATCGCTAAAAGTCTGCTATTTATCAATTTTATCTAGATGAACGCGTCATTGGGACGGTACTAATGGATATTTTTGGTCACTATTGAAAATTTAGTCGATTACTGTATTTATGTATGGGCTAAAATTAGGGACATGTAGGCCGACATTACCTACATTTCTCCTATTTATTTAAATTTGTAACAAAAATAGCAGGATACTAAAAGAATTTTCATTCAGCTAATTGAATGCACCATGAGAAATACTTAAAATTTTCTGAATATACTGCTGAAATTGCGTACAAAATAGCAAACATATGAGGGTCCTCATAGCCTAGTCAGTAAAGGCACGGTATTACCAAGCCGGAGGCGGTGGGTTCGATTCCCGGTCCGGTCGAGGGAATCTTTCAGGTTGGAAATTTTCTCGACTTCCCTGGGCATAGAGTATCATTGTGCTTGCCACTCAATATACAAATTCATGCATTGGTATTGGCATCGAAAGCTCTCAATTAATAACTGTGGAAGTGCATTTAGAACACTAAGTTGAGAGCACGCAATAAGCTAATATGCGCTAAGCAATAAGCTTGAAATGCGAACAAGAAGAAAGAATGATGTAATGTACTTTTCTGGGTTGAGCGTATGATTGATTTTGTCCAGTACTGTACATCAGAAAAAATCCAAAATTAATTTTAACTATTTTCTATGATGCAATTCAAAGAAATAAAAAAAAACTGGTGAAATTTCAGAGATAATTTCCAAAGAATGACTTTCGGGGAATTTCCTTCAGACGAATTTCAGTGAAATTGCTGAACAAATTCCCAGAAAGTTCCTTGAGAAAATTTAGGGATGTTTCCGGAATGAAACATTCCTTGCATCTAAATCCATCTACTCGCATCGTGCTCCATCTTTCTGCAAGAAATCTTCAGAATCTTCATCAATCTACTCAGCGTTCAGTGCAACAAAAACGTTTCTACATCGTAGATAGAGTCGTTCCCCTAGGAGAAACACCTGTATGAATTTGAAGGATATTCCTGGAGGAGTTTCAGACTTACGGAAATATTGAATTACTATAAGCATAAGCATTGACCAAGTTGCACATATTCGTAGGTGATGCTTGTCCTACATTATTGTACAAGTGCTGTATACGTCCATTCATTAACTTTAGACAGTAATTTACGATTAAGCACTGATTCTTAGATGGGATTTCAAAATTTTCAAGTGGAATTTGTGAAGAATTCCTTAAATTTTAGGGGAATACGTGCTGGAAATTTCTTGAAAAACGTGTTGAAGATGCTCATGGTGGACCGTCAGAGAATACCCTGTAGGAATCGTAGACTCCAAAGGACATTCAGAGTCATTTTCAAACGGATTTAAGAAAAAATCCAAATTAAATTTACAGAGGAATTTTACGGAAAGCTTCATAAAAAGGTCAAAGATATTCCTGGACGAACTTCAAAGAAATTCCGAAAGAATGTTAGAGAAACTCTTGATAAATTTTCACATAACTTGTACAGGAATCTCAGAGAAATTCATGGAAGATTTTCATAGAAATTTAAGAGAAAATCCTGCAATTTAAGCAAAAACTCGCGGTGGAACTTTTGTGAACATTCTGAAGTACTTTCTTGGAAATTACCAGAAGAGCTTTAACGAAAATTTTGGAACAAACTACAAGCAAACGAATAAATTTCAACAAATTTTCTGGATGAATTCAGCGACATTCCAGAACGAATGTCAAGGAAATTCCTGAACAAATTTTGATGTAATGTTGATATGTCGGGGCGTGTACTTTGGGCCAAGTACATGCGGCATCCGACAGCTTCTCGGTATGGTACATCCTTCATTGCTTCAGTCTCCTCCGCAGTTGATGGACACATGTTCTTTGTCAACTTCTCGCTCACGTTCATCGCTGCGCTCACCGATTTGCAGTTCGTCATGTTGAATCTGCTTAATACCGCCTCCACGTACGACTCTTGGTCCAGGGCAACCATCGCGTTGGTCTTTGTGATTCGGATTCCCAAAGCGTGTTTGGCCGGACCCATGTCCTTCATCTTGAACTCCTGGCTGAATTTTGTTTTCATCTCTTTCTTCCAGCGCTTGCAGTTTGTGAAGATGAGAACGTCGTCCACGTACACCGCCATGAAGAGCACTTTATCTCCGACGATCTTGTAGTATACGCAAGGGTCACACACGGTGCACTCGAGTCCAAATTTTCGAAGTGCGGCATCCAGCTTCATATTCCAGACCCGGCTAGATTGTTTCAAACCGTATAGGGCCTTATTGAGACGGCATACCTTGGCTTGATTCTGCCCATCCACGAAGCAAGGGGGTTGCTCCAAGTATATTACCTCCGAAAGCTCACCCTAGAGGAAAGCTGTGATAGCATCCATTTGGTCTATCTGCAAATTCCATCGTGCCGCCAAGGCAAACAGATACCGCAAGGAACTATGACGGACAACCGGGGCGTAGGTGTCCTCGTAATCCACTCCCTTTCGTTGCGAGTATCCTTTCACGACCAGTCTCGCCTTGCATCGGTCGATGTTACCGCTACAGTTTAGTTTCGTCCGGTACACCCACTTGCACCTGATTGCCTTGCGTCCTTCTGGCAAATCAGCGAGTGTCCAAGTACCGTTGGATGTTTCCATCGTTCCGCATCGTCACGCGATAGTGCTTCCTGATGGGTCGTTGGATCATCCATGACTGACCGTTGAAAATCGGCACCAGTATCTGAACATTCAACAATATTATTCAAATACTTGCCTTGGAGCAGGCGCCCCCTATCGCAGAGCATCAACCCTCTTTGCATTGCATCGCTAGTAGATCTTTGATTTTAAGACGAGGGGGGCTGAATTGTATAACGCCTCCGATCATCTGAAAATTTCAAAGACGGCAATCCTTTGGTATCTAAATGATAATCTTTGTACTTGCCTGCGAGAAAGCGCTCCCTACCACTTTGCCTCAACGCCTGTGACTGGGGCGGATTTGAAACTGTGCGCGGTGGGAGCGCAGGATCTGTCACGGTGTCAGCAGCATCCACAAAGGATTCATCATTTTTACCTCCGAAATCGTTAAATCCGGCCAAACAAAGCTGCGCTCTGGACCGTTGAACTTCACTGCTACTACCACTTCATGCTCACTGGATCCCTCGTCAATGAAGGTTACGTCACGACTTCTGAAGATTGTGGCTGTCTTCAGATTGTATAAGCGGTACGCTTTCGTTTCGTCGTCGTACCCAGTCAACACGCACTGTTCAGCCTTTTGGTCCCACTTTTGCCGCTTTTGCTTCGGCACGAGGGCCATCACAGTCGTACCAAAGATTCGGCTTTCGTTTCGTCCACGCTTCCTCTGGTGTCGTATCAATACCCTTGGTTGGCGATCTATTGATGAGGTAGACTGCTGCTGCTACGGCTTCTGCCCAAAACGATTTTGGCAGCTCCGCTTCGTACAGCATGCACCTCGCTCGCTCCACTACCGTCCGGTTGACACGCTCGGCAAGGCCGTTCTGCTCCGGGGTGTACTCCGCTTAAGTTTGGTGACGAATTCCTAACTGCCTCAGAAAGTTTTCGAAGCTTCTGTTCTGGAACTCCCAGCCTTCATCCGGAGCTCAGATGTCCCATCCGCTGATGCCACTGCTTCGCCGTTATTCGGGGTGAGCACGCATACGCCTGGGAGCTCTTCTGCTCCAGCTTGTATAACTCATTAGAACGGCATCCAGTAGTGAAGGAGATCGAAGCAACTCGGTGAAATTATAATAATTCTAGTATGCTATAAATGTCAGCATCAATAAAGTTTAGTTTAGTCTCATGTTTCAACCCAACCGGTCGTATTAACTCCCTCCTCTAAGAGGTTATGGGCCATTGCTAGAGAGAACGTTACCATATCACCGGAAAAAAAACAACTGAAAATTTTTTCACGATGGAGAGATTGGGAATAATGAAGCTCAACGGAGCGCACTACAGCGTCTGGAAAACCAAGGTTGAGTTCCTGCTAATTAGAGAAGACCTGTGGCAGTACATTACCGGTGACGGACCGATGGACACCACAGCCAATCCGGCCACTGAAGCTACCAGGGCAGCGTGGAACAGCGGTGACCAGAAGGCGCGGGCGACGATCGGCCTCCTGCTAGAGGATAACCAGCTGAACCTAATCAAGGACTGCAAAACGGCGAAAGTGACCTGGGAGAAGCTGCGAGAAGGCAACACTGACGTCCAAAGTGTCGATTCTCAAACGAATCTGCGAGAAGCGGTATTCCGACAGAGAAGACAGCGAGCAGCACATTTTTGAAATAGAGGGTCTGTTCGAGAGGCTGACGCTGACTCGAGAGGAACTGAGCAAGAGTCTACAGGTAGCTATGGTGCTCCGGAGTCTTCCGGAATCGTTCTCGACTCTGACCACGACGTTGGCAAGCAGGTCCGACGACGAGTTAACGCTGGATCTGGTCAAATCCAAGGTAGTCGACGAGGTGGCAAAACATTGCTTGAGCGGCAGACTGGACTCGGTGCTCAAGACCAGGCATGGACAATCATTTGCATTCATGAATGATGCAAAATGATGTATAGAGCTTTTGTAGATTTTATTATTGGCTACAACTTTTGTTAACAATTCAAATCCGTATCTCTTCTGCATGACGAAGCAGAGCGAACAGAAGCCACTACTGTTTTTCAGTGAATGTATTTTACATTCACTGAAAAGCAGTAACAAGTTCTGCCCGCTCTAGTTCATGATGCATAAGATATACAGATTTGAGTTATGAGCTAAACTTGTAGCTAATAACAAAACCTTCAAAAGTTCTATACATCATTTTGTGGAATGCTGTTCATGGAAAAAGTTAGAGGCAAATGAATGTAAATGAATGTATGAAATGAATGCAAATGATTTTCCATGCCTGCTGAAGCGGAAGCAACTTTCGTCTCATTTTTGCCTACAACCGGGGCACAAGCAGAAGGATTGTCCATCTCTGGCCGAGTAGCGGACAAGCGAACGGAAATCATCAGATGGCCAGCGTGATAAGCGAAACCAACCACGGGTGCGAGCAGCTCGCGAAGAAACCCCGAAGAAGGAGTATTCGTTCGCGACGAGAGGAACTGCAACGGTATCAAATTCATGGATCGTTGATTCCGGCGCAACGGATCGGGATTGTTGAGCTGAATGAGAGTCATAAGCAGGACGTGATTTTGGCCGATGGTACTGCGACGAAGGCGGAAGGCATCGGTTCATGCCAGGTAACTATGCTGTCTCCGGAAGGTGAGCCATCAATAGTAACCCTCAAGGAGGTGCTGCTGGTACCGAATTTCGAATCGAGCTTTCCGTGAAGAAGCTGACGGCAAACGGAGCTACGGTCATTTTCGACGTCAACGGATGTAGAATCTTGAAGGACAAGAAGGTGATTGCGGCAGCAACGATTTCTGGGGGACTGTACTCCCTGAAGGTACCCCAGGAAGCACTGGCCGTGAAGCACCATACGTCAAACTGTCAGCACACTTGGCACCGTGTGTTGGGGCATCGTGACCATGAAGCCGTCCGTGAGCTGGTGACCAAGGGTATGGCAACTGGAATCGAGATGGAAGAGTGCGGCTGCCTAGTCGTCTGTGAATGCTATCTTGAGGGCAAGCTGACACATCTTCCGTTCCCCAAGAAGTCGAAGCCAAAGTTCAAGCAACCATTGGACCTTATTCACACCGATGTGTGTGGACCCAAGCCCATGCCCAGAAACGACGAGTTCCAGAGCCTGGCGGACGTCACCATAAGCGCCTCAATTCTGGGCCGCAAGGTGAGTCGACCAACGGAAGCAGACTGGACCGAAGCAAAACGGACGCTCCGGTATCTCCAATCAACAGTAGATTGGAGCCTACGTCTAGGTTCATCCGGACCGCTGGAAGCATACGTCGATGCAGACTGGGCTGGTGACAAGACAGACCGGAAATCAAACACCGGTTTCGTCTTCTGTCTTGGAGGACCAATCAGTCGTCTACCGAAGCGGAGTACGTGGTGCTTTCCGAAGCCAGCCGCGAGCTGATGTGGCTGATGAAGCCACTGAAGGACGTCGGAGAACAAATTCTGGCGCCTGTAGTTGTATACGAAGACAACCAAAGCTGTATTGCAATGCTGAAATCTGCCGGCGGTAGCAACGGAACAAAACACATCGACACTTGCTATAATTTTGTGAAGGAGTTGGTCAACAATAGTGTAATGGACGTTCACTATTGCCCCAGTGAACAAATGGTTGCCGATGGTCTAACAAAACCATTGGCTCGCGTCAAGATGGAGAAGATGCGCCTGAAAATTGGTCTACAGCCCGCCGAGCTTGAGGAGGAGTAATCGAAGCTTGAGGAGGAGTGAAGGAGATCGAAGCAACTCGGTGAAATTATAATAATTCCATTTTTTTTTTCCTTGATTTGTTTTCCGTTGATCTTGTTTTCCGTGCAGAGCACCAATGCTACCGACGCCAAGGAGGCAGCTCCCACACCTGGACTCTACCTATCGATGTCATCAACTCATGAACCGGGGACCAACGGCTTTACTTCCCTTCCGAAAGAAAGGAGTGATCAGAGATGTTATGCCTCAGAACATCCCGGCGACGCCGACTGGGATTAAACCCAAGCCTGCTGGGGTGAGAAGTAATCACGTATAATAATTCTAGTATTTTATAAATGTCAGTACAGCATCAATAAAGTTTAGTTTAGTCTCATGTTTCAACCCAACCGGTCGTATTAAATCCCTCCTCTAAGAGGTAGCACGAGGGGGACGACTCTATCTACGATGCAGGAAAGATTGTGATTTTGCTATGGCTAGCTGCGTGCACGCTGAGTATATAGAAAGAAGATTGATGACGATTCTGAAGATTTCCTGCAAAAAGATGATGCGCGATGCAAGTAGATGCGAGAAATGAAAGAAGATTTTTCGAAGATTGATTCGCCAGTTGGAGATTTGTTAAGCATCTAGAATTGAGATTTAGATGTGTCGCCCCCCTCGAGGTAGCAATAACCTTTCCGCTGGGATTCACCACCTCGCAACAAGCGTTCTGAAAAAAAAAACAGTGTGGCCTTGGTCAACTATCTTACCTACTGACAGTAGGTTTACTGCCAGCTCCGGAATCAGCTCCACGTTTCGCACTTCTATCGCATCGGGGTTGCAGGTGGGCTGTAGCTTGGTAGATTCTTCCGCAACGATTTTCATCACGCCCTTGTTCGCCATAGATACTACCATTCGCTTCGTAGGTTCTCCAACAGTTGTTTGTTGTTGGTGAGATGCTTGGCAGAACTCGAATCGAAATACCAACTGTTGTCCGTTGCCGCGTCTTGCACTGACAACACGGTGCAAAAGGCGTCTCCTTTCCGATCCGATCCGCTTCGTTTCGATGGTTCTTGATCCCTGGTCCTGGTTTGACAATTCTTCGCAATGTGACCAAATTGTTCACACCGCTGGCATTTCGGTCCTTTGTCTTTTCTCTGCTCAAGTTTTCTCGAGCTCACTGCACTCTTCACAATAGGTAAAAACTCGGTTTCTTCTAGAAATTCCCTGCAACCGAAAAATCCGCCTGAGAATCACTAAGCACTTTTTTCTCGTCGCCAGTTATAATGTATTTAGCTAATCTTAAGGTAAGACTTCATTCTTGGCGTATTGTTACAATACGAATGGGTTCAGCCCATTTACCGCGTACGTTACTCATTTTAATCGCATCGTGGTACGCTACAAATCTCAGAGAAATTCATGGAAGATTTTCATAGAAATTTAAGAGAAAATCTTGAAATTTAAAGAAAAATCCTGATGGAACTTTTGTGAACTTTCTGAAGTACTTTCTTGGAAATTACCAGAAGAGCTTTAACAAAGTTTTGGAACGTACTACAAGCAAACGAATAAATTTCAACAAATTTGCTGGATGAATTCAGCGACATTCCAGAACGAATGTCATGGAAATTTCTGATCAGATTTCATGGATTTTTTTATCAGACTTCAGAACTTGTCTTGCAGGTTTTTAAAGAGTAATTTCAGGGAAATTTAAGGGGATCTCTGGGAAATTGCTGGATGGGTTTCAGTGATAGCCCTGGAGGAATTCCAGAGAAATTATTTGAGGAATTTCATGGACATTCTTGGAGGAGCTTAGTGGAAATTCATGAACAAAATTAAGAGAAATTTCTGGATTAATTTCAGGAAAATACTTGGAGTTTGGGGAAACTACTGAGATGATTCCAGGGAAATGTTTTAAATTATTTTAGTTAAAGACAAGAGGTATTGCAGTTAAATTCCTGGAAAAATGTCAGGGAAATAACTCAAGAAATTTCAAGGAAATTCCAAAGGGAAATTCCTGGAGAAAATGTGGGGAAATTCCTGGATGAGTTTCAAGGAAATTTCAGAGAAAATCTGGAGAATGTGAAGAAAATTCATGGCAGAATTTTAATGTAAATTACAGAACGAAACTACCCAAGTAATCACCAAGTCCGTTGATAGCCCGATAAGGGCCCTTTTGTAATAAAAGACTGATATACGGCTTCAATTTTTATATTAGCCTTACATCAGCATTGCACTTTTTGCATAAGCGAGCCTGATAGTTACTTGGGTAAGGAAAATCGTCGGAGAATTTGACAAAAATGGCTGGAGGAATTTATATGAAATTCCTGGAGGAAATTTAAGGAAACTCCTGGTTCCTGGAGGAGTTAAAGAAAAATTGTTGGAGAAGTTTTTGGGAAATTTCGGGAAATATTCAAGGAAAATACCGATAAGATTTCATATTGCAGAGAAATTTAGAGACGCATTTTTGATAATTTCTGGAAGAATTTTCTACAAAAAAAAACAGAGAGTTTTAAGATAAATTCCTGGAAGAACCAATAGAACTTTACGGACAATCTCCAAGAACTGGAAGTTTACTGAAGAATAAAATCAAAATTTAAAAAAAAAATGGAAAAGTCTTTAAAATAAAATCTAGGGAAACGAATAAAGGAACTTCAAGAAAATTCCCAACATAATTTCAGGAAGTACTTCAAAATCGTTCAGGAAAATCTCCAGAAGATTTTTTTGAAAATTATTAACAGCTCTTTTCATCTCAATGCAGAAGAATTAAAGGAAAACTCCCCGAGCAGTTCCGGAAATTTGTTTAATAGATTTCGATGAAATATACAGAAATGTTCAATTTATGTACTTCACAAAAAAATTCTAAAGAATTCAGAACATGTTCAGAACAATCTTCTAAGATTCGGGGAAATTTTCTTATTACAGCTGATGCACATTTTATTTTTATATTAAAGGGGCAAAACAAAATTTAGCCCTATTCGAAATTGTCATTCTCTTTGCTTTGTTCGTAATACAATTTTTTTTTATTATTAACGACCTATTTGAGTGATGTCAAACATAAAATGAAAGTAATATTTGCATCGACCTTATTAAAAAAAAATACACAAAATATTGAGAAATTCATGGAAGATTTCCAAAGAAATTTCAGAAAAAAATCATGCAATTTCAGGAAGAGCTCTCAATGGATTTTTTGTTAATGTCCTGCAGTAATTTCTCGGAAATTACAAGTAGATCTTCAACAAAATTTTTAAACGAGCAGCAAGCAAATCCATGCTTTTCTGGATGAATTTTAGCGACATTCCTGAACGAGTTTCAGGGAAATTCCTGTGATTTCTATATGGGGGTACACTTTATGAAAACCGAAAATGGAACATGTAACGAAATTATGAAAGATTTTGAACGTTAATAACTCAGCTGCCCCTGGACTAATTTCAATAATTTTATCACCAATCGATCAGAAATATTTCTACGCATCAAAAGCAATGCTTTCGACTGTTTTATTTTTTTAACAAGAAACATATTGAATAGGTGGTAAATGTCAAGCATTGTCCAAAGGTGTCGAAATAACAAACAATTCCACCAATTACGTACATGCATATGCTGCTTCCCCAACACTGTCATCAGAGAGTCGTTAGTAGACGAAACAAGTCGAAGTGGCATTCGCCTCCGATCTTCGGGTGTGTGCGAATAGGGAGGATGCAATTGCTTAAAATTTTGCACACTCATCGCCATATTCAGAACCACAGGCCCCCAATGACCAAAATGCTCTCCAGAGTAGTAATCTTGTAACCAAACTTGGAAGCAGGGGTGCAAGTGATTTTGATCGATTCTCTTCATCGACTTTCTGTTTCGTTAATAACTCGACGGTAAACACATTTATTGATACGTTTGTTGTTCTGGATGATAGAAGAGCATACCAGAAATAGTGCGAAATTGTTTAGTGAAGCCATGGTCATCAATCATTGACTTTCACCCTTCTGCTTCTAAGCCTCTTAACTCAGTCGTCGTCATAGCAATGAAAACTAGCATCGCGCCGCTTTTGGTTCTTGGGTAACACTTGCTGGTTGCAATTCCGCTGTTCGACATTTTCGAAGAACCTCCAAAAGCATGAAATTACACTATTTTCTAGGGATGCCTAAAAGTCCAATTATTCCATTGACGATTAATCAGAAAGATTTTCCCAGCTATTCGATGAAATATTTATCGAATTTTCAATTATTTGAGCACGTAACCGACATCCCTTCTTATTTCTACTCGTTTGATTAAGCGCAATGAATAAAAGTACTAATTTATCTGAACAGGCATAGAGAAGAACCATGACGTGAAACAGGATCATAATTTGCCGAAAAAAGTGTTAAGCGTCTTTCTGCTAATGGCTAACATTTACCATCTTGTTAAGAGAAGGAGTTTAACGAGAAACACTAAAAAGGGGAGGAGCTTTAGCTAGGTGGACACTGATATTCTGTCGCATACACCAGTTCAACCCCTGTCCAGCTGCAGACGGGCCGAGACTCTTGCGAGTGCCCAATCATTGAACCGAAGAATATGGGATTGTCCGGTCCGATTTGCTGATCCAGCTGAAACCAAGATTTTTCAAAAGAGTTAAATTTCTGAACATGTCCCAACTAAAAATCATATTCGAAGGTTCTTTTCAGGGCAATCATAGTCATACTAAAAAGTATAAACAGAGAGAACCCCGCTCAAACTTCTATTCCTACACAAAACACAAGCTCCTGCTATAGTTAACAACTAACATTTATTGTATAAGACCACGTAGTCCTACGTCACCATTGCGTACAACCCCATAAGGCAGTCCCTTGTAGTTTTTATTAGGATTCAGAACTATTATTGCGGGTTTTTAAGGAAAATTCCAGGAAAAATTTAAGGGAAATTTAGAGAGGATTTCAGAGAATTTTCTGGAGGAGTTTCAGCGACAATCCTGAACGAATTTCCGCATCAGATTTCAAGAAATTTTCGATTCAACATCAGAGCTTGTCTTGCAGGATTTTAAGGAAAATTCCATGAGTGATTGCAGGGCAATTAAAGAGGAAGAATTTCTTGAGAAACATGCGAAGAATTCTTGAAGGAGTTTCAAGGAAGTTTAAGGGTAAATGTGGATAATATCAAATAAATTCCTGGGGAATTTCTAGGAAATTTCCTAAAAAAAAATGCGAAGAATTCTTGGAGAAGTTTCATGGAAATTTGAGGGAAAGTATGGAGAATTTCAGGGAAATTCAGGGCAGAATTACAGGTAAACTAAGGAAAATCGTTGAGGAATTTAAGGAAATTGCTGTAGGAACATTTGGGAAAATCGTGGAGCAACTGCAGGGAAATTCTCAGAGGAATTAAAAGGAAATGCAACGAGGAGTTTACTGAAATTGTGGGAAGAATTTAAGGAAAATTTCTATATGGTTTGATTCCTGATTTTTTGGAATTATTTCAGGGAAATCCCTAAAAGTATTGCAGTTCAATTTCTGAGAAATTTCTGGATAGTTCCTGGGTAATTTAAAGAAAATTTCCTGAGGAAAATATGAAGAATTCATGGAGGGATTTAATGGAATTTTCTATTCAACATCAGAGCTTGTCTTGCAGAATTTTGAGGGAAATCTCTGGAGTGATTGCAGGGCAATTAAAGGGCAGAATTTCTTAAAAAACATGCAAAGAATTCCTGGAGGAGTTTCATTGAAATTTCAGGGAAAATGCGGATAGTATTAAGAAAATTCCTGAGGAATTTCTAGGAAATTTCCTGAGAAAATGCGACGAATTTTTGAAGAAGTTTCATGGAAATTTGAGGGAAAATATGTAGAATTTCAATTAAATTCAGGGCAGAAGTACAGATAAACTTAAACAGAATTTAAGAAAATTTCTGTAGGATCATTTGAGAAAATCGTGGAGGAACTGCAGGGAAATTCTTAGAGGAGTTCAAAGGAAATGCATCGAGGAGTTTACTGAAATTGTGGGAGGAATTTTAGGAAAATTGCTATATAGTTTGATTTCCGAATTTTTGGAATTATTTCAGGGAAATCCCTAAAAGTATTGCAGTAAAATTCCTGGAGAAATTTCTGGAGCATTAAAAGAAAATTTCCTGAGGAATATATGGAGAATTTTTGGGGGGATTTAATGGAATTTCCTATTTAACATTAGAGCTTGTCTTGCAGAATTTTAAGGGAAATTCCTGGAGTGAGTGCAAGGCAATTAAGGGGAAAAAATTCTTTAAGAACATGCGAAGAATTCCTGGAGGAGTTTCATGGAAATTTCAGGGAAAATGTGGATAGTATCAAGGAAATTCCTGGGGAATTTCTAGGAAATTTCCTGAGAAAAATGCGAAGAATTCTTGGAGAAGTTTCATGAAAATTTCAGGGAAAATATGAAGAATTTCATGGAAATTCATGGCAGAATTTCAGGTGAATTATAAAAATAAATTAAGGAACATCGTCAGGGAATCTAAGAAAATTACTGGACAAACTTTAGGGAAATCTTTGGAGGAATTTTAAGGCAACTTTCAGGGCTGTTCAATGGAAATGCTTCGAGGAGTTTAGGGAAATTTTTGGAGAGATTTTGGAAAATTCCGAATTGATTTGATTTCTGAATTTTTGGAATTGCTTCAGGGAAATCCCTAAAATTATTGCAGTAAATTTCCTGGAGAAATCTCTAGGAAATTCCTGAAGAAATTTCAAGGTAATCCCTGAATAATTTCAAGGAAATTTCCACAAAAAAAATTTAAATTTGAACATCTTAAATATTATTTGTCTAAGAAGAATGAAGAGATATTTACAAAATAACTTTTGAGATATTGCAGAAAAATTTCTAACAGACATTTATAAGAAGAAATTTCTGGAGGATTTCAAAACAAAAATCTCGGAGCAATTTTAAGGACATTCTTATTATAATTTCAAAACAAACTTCAGAGCGCTTTCAAGTGAATCTTCAGTGAAAACACAGAGTGTGGCTCTGCGGTGCGGATATTTTGAATTTAGATAGGAAGAGTATTAACATTAAACTATCTATTTTAAGATGAGTTAACTGAAAATTGTATTGAATTTAACGTAAGAATTCTATATTAAAAAGTAATGAAAAAGTCCCAAAAGAGCAATCCATGCCTGCTCAGAAGAAACTCAATGGACATTCCCAACAATAAATTAAATAATAAATTTAATTTGAGCATCCTCCAAATGGAATTCCAGCAGGATTCTTAAATAATGTGTATAAATTGTTGGAAGAATTGAACGGAAATTCCGTTCCGAAATTCACATACATTTTCAAAGAGTTTGGTGTTTTCGAGTTTTCGAGTTTTAAATAAAAAAAATCAAGAAGTGACGCAAGGAAATTCCCACAAGAAATGTGAAATTTCCAAAAAAAAAAACATGGGAAATTTCTGGAGAATTCAAGAGAAATTTTTATTTTTCCTGGAAAAAATATAATGCTCGGATGATTTCCGGTTTTCCTGGTATTTCTAGGTTTTTCAAGGTAGTATACAATACACCCTATTTACGCAAGATTTTCTTAGAAAATTCTAGTCCATTTCCAAATTGATTTCAGGGAAAACATAACGAGTAAAAAAATCAGAAAAGACAGTCCAAATCTACATGAATTACAGGAAAATTTCCGGAAATCTCCCGGGAATTTGTCGAAGATATTTCTGGGAATTTTCCCGAAGGTTCTTTTAGAATCCCAGAGGACTTCGTAAGAAATTAATTGAAGAATTTTAGTGAAATTCCTGGATGAATATTCCCTCAACCCGTTAATTCCCGGAGGAATTTCATTCTACTTTTCTTCAAAACAATTTCAAGAAAATTCGTAGATACATTTCTGAACAACTTCGTGGATAGCCTTCAACTGAACACAAATCGGAATAGTTTTCGGAGAAAATTCTCACAAACTTCTTGCACTATTCAAAATTCATCCAACCCATCGTGTGCCACCGTAGTGACAATCAACGACTCCACCGCCTACTTTGGTGTTCCTGATTCCTGTTTAGCACTCTTTCTCTGTCTCTCTCTGTCTCTCTCTCTCTCTCTCTTACTCGAAATGGGATTCGGAAGCCGCATAACAATAGCTTGTAAATTGCAAAGTACCCTCCAAGGACTTTTCCTTCACCGGGATTCCATTTCGCTCCTTTGTTATCTCGGCTCGGCTAGGTAGGTATTTGTATCCAGAGAGGTGCTGGAGAGCATTTCCACTTGAACTGGAAAAACCAAAATTTTAATGAGATTCTCCTGTATTCCTTCTTGTGCTTTCCCGGCACCGCAAACACGTGTTCATAAACATGGGTGCGCTGTTAAAGGTGTGCTGGCGTGAGCTCGCTGACATGATCTCGATTAACGATAAAGAGGATGGCCCCAACTTCGTTACCCACCTACTCCCTCTCCCCCTGTGTAACTACATAAAAGGCAAGATTACTTATATTCCGGTTCACGATCGCGAGTAAACGCGCTGATTTGAATATTTTGCTTCAAACCGCGCGTTTGCCGGATCATCATCGCCGTTGTTGGTTGGGTCCATTTCACACCGCGCGATAAAATGTGGCTAAAGAGTTGCTCCTCATAAAACTCAATCCCTCAAGCGCAGAAGTAAAAGAGTGCATCGCTACTACAGGTTGGTAGTTTCCCACTCAGTCCTAACTATGGCAGCTAGGCAGGTACACAAGCAGTCGCAGTTTGAGAGATTGCACGTTTTAAAATTCATGACTTGCTACGACGATGATGCTTCTTTTCTCGCCTCGCCTCTTATTAGTCTAGCTCTGGAGATGGCTTTGCCGGTGACGGTATGATGAGGGAAATAGCTTTGCAGTCGTCCTCCTGTGCCTGTGACCTTCTCGGATTCTCATCCTGGTTGGTTATCTCCCGAAACCAACTCGTCGTCGTCGTCGTCGTTTGAGTTGAGACCAGTCAGTAGTGTCTTCTTAGAGCAGGTTAGAGTAGAGCCAGCGGGCGCATCTAGGACGGGGACGGGGTTTGAACTAGCATAATCTGAATTTTCCGTGCATTCATTCATTTTCCCGTCCGATTTGCATGCCGCATCGAGGGGGGGCTATGGTGATAAGCTTTATTTGCGCAGTTTTTTTTCCTTTATGGTTTGGTCACACAAGCTTCTCGAGAGGAATATAATCAAGTCCGGAAAATTTGATTCGAGAGGTATGTGGGATGGAATTCTTTGATTTGTTAGTAAGTATTAATAAAAGTGTTTGAAAGCTTTGTTCTGTTGGAAATTTTTTTTCTTATGTTAAAGTGTGACTAAATCTATGAATTCCATCCATCTGGCATTTGCAAGTCTGGCATCTCTAACTCTAGCAATTCTAATGTATGCCATAGTTTTTAAACAAGCTTTAACTTTAACCCTAACGCTTCCTACTGCCTCAAGCCAAATGGAAATTAACCATTTTCCTTCGAATTTTCCCTATTCTTAAATAGAAACCAACGCACCCGACAAAGCTTTGATCGCTTCTTACTCTGTTCACATGTGTTCGATTCGCTTCCAACTGTGAACAATTTTCCACTTCATTTTCACTCCATTTTGCTTTCTTTGGATCGGTCTTGGTGCTAGAGGGGGAACAGCAGGAAGAAGTGAAAGGAGTAAAACCTAAGACGTTTGTTCCTCTCCGCCTCGCATCTCAAACAGGGTCAAACACAGCTGCTGTCGGTGTACGTTCGCTCCCCACCTTCAGTCAGTTCACGAGCGAACGCCAAAGTCTTCGAGAGGATAAATGGAGCCGAAACCTATCCTATAGTCTATATCCTTCTCCTTCTGTGTTTGCATATAGGATATCGTTTGAGGTTGGCTACGTGTCCCTTTTTAAGTTTCCCACTCTTCAGCCGGATCATCTTCGTGATATGCCGCACCTCCTACGTGTTTTACAACCTTACAAAGGCAAGACTATCCTTTTAAAGCATGCTAGAGCAGCTCACTCAATTCGCCTTTACGGTGGATTCATTTTCTATCCAGCAGTTACAAATCTTGAAAGTGGAGGTGGTTTTTTCGGATCAAGCTTCGTAGCAGCTAGCCATTTACATGATGTTTCAATTTGAAGCACGAAACGATGTCATTCATCAAAGTATAATTCCCTTAATTCCTAATAGAGATATTGATTTTCTGAAAACGTATCCTGTACACTGAACTGGAACTTGTTCACTTTCTCAACACAACCTTTCGAATATTTTCTTCTTTTTTTTCAGATTCGAACCACGTGACAAGTTTCCGCCGCTTACTGCGAGCGTCAAGGGGAGCACTCTGGCATCGTCAACGTCCACCATGTCCACGCTGGTCGAAAGCGTCAGTGGTGTGAGTACCAGCACCGCAGAAGGCGGCAACCATGCTCCTTTGGCATCCAGCTTGACAGATCCGAACGAAGCTTCGCTGGTTGAACTGTTCGACAATACCCCCACCAATAATGGGAACAATAATGGCAACAACTCCAAACTGCTGCACCAGCAGCAGCTCAACTTCAACTTTTGCACAATGACGAAAGATGGCGCCGTAGTCGTCGGTAGCAATCTATCATCGTCACCGTCCACTTCGCGACTGAAACATGGCGGTGGTGCCGGAGGCGATGGTTCCACTTCAGCGCCTCCCCATAGTAAATCGGGACGCTTTCAGAACGAGGAAAACGACGGCAATTTCAGCAATCTACAGCAACAGCAACAGCAGCAGCAGCAAACGTATCATCATCATAATCCGTTGGGGCACCCCTCGGCGCATCGTACCGTCAGCATCAGCACCACGGCCATTGTGTGTGGCGGACGGGATGGCAGCAGGACACCGGTGCCATCCGGTGTCGGTGCCGGAGGTGGTGGACCGGGGCCAAGCGACTCGTCCAGGCAACGGATGCGAACGTCTAGCATGCCGGTCGAGAATCGTAAGGTGAGTTTACTGGAAATATGCACCTATAGTGGTGACACGTTGGTGGTGCCTTTTTTTTTCTTCTTTCGAGAGAGTGCTGCCTGTCAAAGTTAAAAGCACTTTACCAGTGTTCGCCTCTTTTGCGCTACGGTGGGTCGAGACAGGAGTGAAGAAATTGGAGAACGTGCTCCCTGGTTGTAATTTCCCCTGCAGCGTGTTGCGGTCGGTGGAATATAAGTAATGTGCATTTTGGGAAATACCATTTCCGAAGAAGAAAATTGATTTTTGATCGAGAGCTACATTACAGCTTGCTATGGTACCATATGTTTCAATTACTGACTAGTTTACTGCTTGAACGGCAGAAAGATAGATAGGTTAGACAAGACAAACTGAAAGGACGAAAAGATATTCAAAACAGACAACAACCCAAACTATCAACAACATTTTAAGAAAATTCCCACAGCCCATATTCAAAGAAATTCTTGATAAGTTTTCGGAAAATTGAGCTATGTGGAAATTTATGAAGGAATTTCAGAGACATTTCAGAGCAATGCCCGAGGCTTTTTTTTTAGGAAATTCGTAAGAGATTTTTTTTTCAAAAGATCTAAAAATAATATCCTAAGGATATGCTGGGAACTACCCGCAAGAAGTAATGGAAACCAGTGCTGATAAAAATCATTCCTTCTCCGCTAAACTTAGCTGAAAATGAAGACAACCTTAACAGATAGACCAACTACCTGCATGAATTTGAATTTTGACATAACAACATTCTTTTGATCAAGGCAAGCTCTGAGTATGGAAGTCAACATTTGTGTTTGTGCATTCGTTGCGAGATCTTCATTATCGCCTGTGTTGTTGTCAATATTAACATTCGTCTTCATCTTGGTGAGGATTATTTTGAGGATCAATTGCAAAATTATTATTTTCACTTTACACAAATATAGCGCTGTGGAACGGGCTGTGTTGATTTTGACACACAAATCGATGGAAAAATATTGCCTCATGCTGAATTGATGATAATATCGAGGTATTAAACTCTACGTTCGACAATATTCAAAATATTCGTTTTGCTCGTATGTGACAGCAAAGATTTTCAAAATAAACGCAATTCATCTACACTGGGTTGAAGCGCTACTCTTTGCGTGTGATGGTAAATGATAAAAACAGACACTGCTGGGAGCCTTCTGGAGCACTTGATGGAAAATCTCGAAGAAATTTTTGTGAAATCTCCGTAGATATTCCTGGAAAATTGCAACATTGGGTTCAGAATTTCCGGAGAAATTTAAGGGAAATTCCCACAGACAATCCAGAACCATTTTTGACTTACAAAATGAGTGAATTCAAAGGAATGCCTGCGGACAATTCTAAAAAAAAAGGTCTGAGGATAAATCCAAGGGTTTCAAGTTAATTCCTAGGAGAATCCAGAGTTGATAATAGAAGAGTTACGCAGACTGAAACCAAAATCTACCAATCGAACTGTCAAACCGGCTAGCTATCGAGCATAGTAGACAAGCTGACTCTGTTGGATGGGAAGTATTGTTAACGTGTGAAAATAATTACGATATATTGTGGAGAAAATTTAGAACAACAATTCGACAGTGAGCATTCATAAGGGCGAATACGCGATGATCGATTCTCTTCATCGACTTTCTCTTTGCATTGCTACAGCTATGCGAAACAATTTTCTAGAATTTGTTCAATGCAGAGTAGTAACAGGTTGTATTGGCTATCAAAAGCAACAGCAAACGCACCTAGAAACGTTAAATCTAGCGAGTTATTAACAAAAGAGAAAATCGACGAAGAGAATCGATCTTCGCGTATAGGCCCTTATGCATGCTCACTGTCGAATTTTTATTTCGATGATAGTTTTTTCTGCGCGTTACATCTTCTCAGATACATTTTTAAAGATAAATCTGATTCGATAGAATTGCAATGGATGAAGTTGGAACAATACAGCCTATAACTCGGATGAATAGCACTTTAAAATGGACATAAACGTTAAACTACCATCGAACGGCTATTGTGTTTGTTTGACCGAAACTTGTATGGTTGACAGATTCGTAGTCGAAATGTAACAAAGCGATCAATTATCTTATTCCGAATATCGTGGCATTGTTCTTCAAAAATATCAGTCTTTACTGATTTCATGAACGTAATTAATGTTGATGCAATCTTGTCATTTCTCTGCACAAGACTAGCCACATTATCTGGTAAAGTCTGCAGCCTTCCGCCCTCAGTAGAAAGATATTGATCAGCCCCATAGTTGAAGTGTAACTGAAGTATTCAAAATTATATTTACGCATTTGTTATTCATTTTTTTTTTTCATCTCAACTTACACTACATATTCGACAATTGTCGGTTACTTCCCAATCCGGTGGCAACTGGCAAATAGAAATCCACTTTGCCCTGAACTGTGGGTTACGCGGGAACCGAAAAAAGCTCAAACTTTTGAGCGGATGCTTTTTGTCTTGTTTGTTTTTGCAGGACGAAACTAAACACTTCATTTTTACTTCGTTTGCACAAATCACGAAAACAGAGGAAACTTTCACAACCCGGTGAAATCATCCGAGGTATAAACAAAAACAAAGGTTGCCAAAATAAAAAAAAAATACCCATTGATCGACATCAGTGTTGCAAGCTTCACTCTGCATAACTCTTCTACACAGCAAAAAAAGTTGTTGAATATTACATCCAAACTGCTGCAACCAGGTCAATCCATCGGTTGTGTAATATCACATTGTACGATGTACATCGATTTTGCGAACAAAATTACATCCATTGATGTAATATTGTATCTGCTTTTTGCTATTACATCATTATTTCATACATCAGCTTGAATTACGTTGATTGATATTACTTTTTTTTTTTGCTGTGTATTATCAACTCTGGGAGATCAATATTAGGTTTTGCACCGTCGGGGTTAACCTCAATCTGATGACAGTTCACTGGTACTGTTTACGTGGACTTAGTCGATTTTTTCTTGGGTAGATTTTCTGGATAATTTTTCAGATTGCAGTGCGATGTAAACCACACTTTTACAATGTCCACGAGCCACATTCTTTCACCACGCATGTCCTCGACAATTTTCAAGTTAAAATTCGGAAATTTTAAAATATATTTTTTTCGAAAAAACGACTAAGTGCTTGTAAACAGTACCACTGAACTGTCAAAAAGGTTATTCTTTTTCAATACTGATATATAGATAAAAAAGATTAAAATTCAATCAAAATTTATTAAAATATAATCATATAATCAAAAATGATTAAAATTTATCAAAAAAAAAGATAATCTACAATCTAATCAATCATGATTTAACTGGGATTAATATCAGATGCTTATTTTTTAGAAAGAGAGGATTAATTTTTAATCATTCGATATGGTTAAACCATAGAGGTAACTCTAAGACCACTGGGTCCCGAAGAAAATCATTATTTTTGGCTCACTCAGTACCAGAACAACGGTCCCAAGCAGTCCCAAGCTATTTCACTCACCCCTGCATGTTCTGCATGAATCCACACACCCCTGAGGTTATCTGTCAAACTTTCATAGCGAATCAAAACAAACATAGTGTAGTAATAGAATTTAAACTAGAATAGGGTACGTTAATCGTTTGCTTGGGACCAATAGGCTACTAAAGTGGTGAGCCAATTTAAAATCGTTAGTTTCGTATTGATTGTTGGTTAAACTGAGTTTAATGTCAAATTGATTAAATTTCAAGCAAAATGGGAATAGTTCAATTTATCAGTGTAGGTGAGAAAGAAAATTGTGTGGGTGCAAAGAACGCCCAATGCTTCTTAGTGAAGTGTGCTGAACATTCAGCACTATCTCAGGGACTCGTACACTGATAAATTGAACTATTCCCATTTTGCTTGAAATTTAATTAATTTGACATCAAACTTAGTTTAATCATATCAGATGATAAAAAATTATTCCTCTCTTTTTAAAAAATAAGCATCTGATATTAATCTCAGTTTAATCATGGTGGATTAGATTGTAGATTACCTCTTTTTGAATAAATTTTAATGATTTTTGATTTTATTTTAATAATTCTTGATTGAATTTTAATCTTTTTTGATTAAATATCACTATTGAAAATGAATAAAATTTAATACTGGAAAGATTATTTGGATTTTAATCATGCATGACTACTTCCGAAGTAATCATGGCTCGGACTCAATAAGGTAAAGCGGGAATTTGCATACTTTTTAAGCTTTTTTGATTTAATGTATCTTTGAGTGTAGCCAGCGTTGTTAGGGACAACGAACTGGACACTGCATTCTCGTTACTCTCAATCAACAACCACCGTGGAGGTAAGACCTCCTTTCCTGCTGATGGTCGGTTATTCACAATGGCGATCCTGCCAGGAGTTGCAACAACCCACCTTTGCTGCAACGGAAAATCAGAACCTCGATTAGAAGCCGGAAAAGCCGTCGCGCATTGATGAAATAATGGCCAGTTTCTATCAGCGGATCTTACGATCGCGCATTCAAGAGTGAATCAAAATCGTCGCGCATTAATAGAGCGGATGGAAAAAAAATCGCGCAGTGAATCTTAAGGCCCAAGCGCAATGACAGCGGAAGCGGAACGGCAACGGCAGCGGAAAAGCCCGATCTGAGTAAGGCAACTTGTCGGATTGAAAACTTGTTGAAACCAAATCGACTTCGGTTAGGCATCTTGATGTCATTTGTGACAACTTTCCGTTCCGCTTCCGTCCAAATTGTGTTTGGGCCTTTATGATCGTGTGGACCCAAGAGCGAAGCCTAGAATTACGACTTAGAACAACCACACGCTAATTTGAATGTTTGCGCTTGTCATTTAAGAATAATACAAGGTATTTAAAACGAAAACAAAATGGCGAATGATGGCAAATATATTCGAGTGGTTGACGAACCAACCGGTTGCGCTGAGGGAGATGTTCCAATCGATAACCAATCGACTCTGAGATGATGGATAACCGAGAGATGTCTAGTAGTGACAGCAGCAGCACCTCAGAAAATTATGCTAGTGACTCCGATACCGACACACACGATGAAAAAAAAATCTAACTCGAATGGTGCATCATCTCGCGCATCTGCATATTCATCGAGATCGCCATCGGTTAGCTTATCTACCCCTGAAGCAATCCCCACCGAAAACGCAAGCCAGGACACATTGGAACACACCAGTATCGCCGAACGGATCGAACGTATGGAGAAAATAAATGACGCCCTAAACCGTTTTTTATCTTATTCTGAACCGACGCTGACTGGAAATCCTGATAGCAGCTGGAACTTTTCTAGCTAAGTAAATGCTTGTGCAAGTGTCGGTGGAAGTTCCTCCTCCAGCATCCGCTGGGACCACATGAAACCGTTCCCAGGTGGCATTGCCGCCAATAAAATGTGGGATGAATGGAATCGTTAAGGGCCAACCACATTAAATCCGTTTGCGTTGCGTTGACGTAAATTTGACAGTTAGACAATAGATTCAGCTGTCACTTTGCCGCAACGCGTCCGATCTGGATCTAATGTGCGTGGGCCTTTACATTGATAACTTCGAGATACGTGCGCCCAGTCATCGAAAACAAGCCGTTATAACACGCTTATTTTAGGAATTGACCTATGGAATTTTATTTTACCTCAGTAAGGTAAAATCTCAGGAATTTTATTTTACCTCAGTAAGGTATTTTTCTGAACATCACGTTCAGGGCTTGATTCAGTTTAGTGCTTTTCCGTTGATACTGTCTCCACATCCAAATTTAAAATGCACCAATACCAACAAGCATTGCAAATTATAATATGGGAAGTATTGAAATTTTGACCATATTAGTAAATAGAATATAATTGTATAATTTTAATAATTCCAAGCTTCCAAGTTCAGGGAAGGCCTGCCAAAGAACAGGGAAGCCCTACTGAAGTTGAGGGAAGTCTTGCCGAAAGTTCTCCCGAATTTCAAGGAAGTCCTGCCAAAGTGCAGAGAAGTCCTTTGAAAGTTCAGGGAAGGCCTGCAAAAAATCAGGGAAGGCCTGCCATTTCAATTCTCGAATGTTGGTTTATTTTCACAATGGTGGATCCAAGATGGCGAATGATTCTCAAAATGGTAAGTATTTGATCAAATGTTCGATCTTAATTCGAATATATTACTATTGTATGCTTATAAAAACCGCACTATTGAAATTGGAAATTTCAATTCCAAAATGTAGGATGATTTTCAAAATTTTGCATTAACGATGGTGAGTTTTTGAGAAAATAGTCTATCTTCCAATATTATAGTATGGTTATACCAACAATCAATACGAAACTAACGATTTTAAATTGGCTCACCACTTTAGTAGCCTATTGGTCCCAAGCAAACGATTAACGTACCCTATTCTAGTTGAAATTCTATTACTACACTATGTTTGTTTTGATTCGCTATGAAAGTTTGACAGATAACATCAGGGGTGTGTGGATTCATGCAGAACATGCAGGAGTGAGTGAAATAGCTTGGGCTGCTTGGGACCGTTGTTCTGGTACTGAGTGAGCCAAAAATAATAATGATTTTCTTCGGGACCCAGTGGTCTTAGAGTTACCTCTATGGTTATACCATAGAGGTAACTCTAAGACTAGAAGGTCCCGAAGAAACGAGCTCTACTTTTTGGCTCAGCTCTGGTACTATCTTCGGTCCCAAGCTAATCGATTCACTCCTCGAAACATAGGAAATTTCACTAACCCCTCATTTTATCTGTCAAACTTTCATAGCGAATCAAAACAAACATTGTGTAGTACTAGAATTTTGACTACGTTAATCGATTTGCTTGGGACCAATAGGTTAGTCAAGTAGTGAGCCAATTTCAAATCGGCAGTTTCATATTGATTGTTGGTTATACTTATTACATCTTTAGAGTCTGCTTACATGATTTACCCGCATTATCGTATCATCCCCTGCTAAGGGGCTGTTCATAAACTACGTAGACTCTTTAGGGGGGAAGGGGAGGTTGACAAATGTCTACGGTCCATACAAACCTCTAAAAATCGGTCTACGTAGTTTATGAACAGTCCCTTGCGTCTAGCCATGGCCTGCAAGAAAAGCCAAAAATTAGTGTCCGAGTCTGATCGTTTATTCTGTCGCTGCTATTGTAGTGCTGTTTTCCATGCGATTTACGTCAAGGTCCATCTGTTGCTGAAGGACATGCTGGATGTGTGACTGCTGTGCGGAATTGTTTGCTAACAATGAATTCCGCACCATAGCGAGGATACGAAAGTCAAAGCGCAACATGAAATGAGTAAAACGGACATAGTGGAAATTCACTCAGCGGTTAGTGCTCTCAGTGCTAAGGTGGAATCAATCCCGAAGACACCGGTATCTAATTTCTTGTCCAACCAGTATCGCCGAGACTTGGGTAGACATACACCAAAGTGTCTCCGCACAAATGATGGCACGCCTGCCAAACCAACGGCTCATGGAACTAAGTTGGCTCAGTTAGAACGGTTGACCTTGACGCAGAGCTAGTTTGGGTGTACCTATCGGTATTCGAAACTAGCACAACTGAAGACGATATTGCCACCTTAGCTAGCGATTGTCTAGCACTGGACCCGAACTGCAAGCCGAAAGTGGTGAAACTAGTGCATAAGGGGAAGGATTTAGCAGCGCTGAAAATCGTCGGACGACAACAGTGACCAGAATCACCTCTGCTACTGCTACTACCATGGTTCTGGTCGGGATTCTTCGGATCAGTCGAATTTTTTCGCGCCTCAGGACACCAGCAGCGACACTTGGATCATCACCGGGACGCATGTTAGAAGGCAGTTTGGAGGGCCCCTATCTCACCGACACAGCCGCTCCTTCTGGTGAACAGCGTCAACATAGTCGTCTCGGTCCTGTGTTCGGGAAAAGAGACGGGGTCTTCCAGCCTGCTATTTTAGGCAAGTCCTAAAAAAAATCTGAGTTTCAGCTTCTGCCTACGATCTCATCAACACATCACACCTGCTCTGTTTTGGTCTTCGAAATCATCAAGTTCACATTCAAACTCTTCGTGGGAACCGGGACGCGTGCAACTAAGCATTATGGAAGCCTCTGATCCCTCCGAACCAGTCGAGCTTGAAGCTGTTCATCGTCTTCACAGTCGTCCTGGTCCTGTGTTTGGAGCTTGCACTTACAGACAAGTTTTTTTTTTTTTTTTGTCTTTATTTTAGAGATTTTTAGCCTGAGGCTAGTTCATCTCTTCTTACAGACAAGTATTCACATTATCGTTCCATTCCTGGCCCTGATGGTTTTCCACCTTTCAGCATAGGTCCTTCGTTAAGACAACAACCATTAGCGCATCATGGAATCTGTCATCCTCGCAGAAATTCCCTGAAATTTGTGCAAATTCCCGGAAGATAGCAGAACATAGTTCAAATTCGCAGAAATTATCTGAAGTTTGCAGAAGTTCCTTAAAGTTCAAAGAAATTCTCTGGAGTTCATAGAAATAACCTCATTGTTCCCTGGAGTTCGCAGAAATTCTATTAAGTTAGAAGAAATTCCCTGAAGTTTTGAAATTCCCTAAATTTTGTAGAACTTTTCTGCAGTTCATATAACTTCCCTGAAGTTCACATAAATTTTTGAACCTCGCAGAAATTCCCTGACATTTGCGCAAATTACCGGAAGTTTGCAGAATATCTTTCAAATTCGCAGAAATTCACGGAAATTCCTCAAAGGTCACAGAAATTCCCTGGAATTCGTAGAAATTGCCTCAAGTTCACATACATTTTTTAGACTTCACATAAATTCCCCGAAGTTCACAGAAATTCTTTAATGTTTGCAGGATTCCGTGATGTTCGCAGAAATTCCGATAAGATCGAAGTAGGTCGCGCTGAAGAAGTGACGTGTTTGAAGTTTGCTCCCGTATTTAATAAATTGTGAAGTTTCTTGCGAACATGTGTTTTTGCGTATTGGAATGGTTGAATCTGAGATTGGAGCAGTTAGAGCTGATCGGAACGGGGATCGTGAGCCAACATCTGGAGGTTCATTCTTCCCGAGGCCAGAGCAAGGGGAAACTGATTTTGTTATTATCAGGATCAAAGAGATGGAGCTCCATTTGCGAGAACAATTGATCTTTAGAATCACGAAGAGGCGGGCTAGTTACAGATCATTCGGGTTAGATCCTTTCTTTTCATTTCATTTGTTTGCATTACAATTCTATTAGTATTCATAAAAACTTTGCCAAATTATGTCCCAGGTTTTAAATTGAGGAGCTCGGCTAGCTTGGTGGCTGCCGCTTTTGCTTACTGAGTAGAAGATCGTGAGTTTACTCCCAAGCTACTCCAAAATAAAACAATTCCGAAGGTCGCATCGCCTGCTTAACAGTGATGGGCAAAACACCGGTACAGCACCGGTACGGTTTTCTAAAGCATAACCAATGTGCTGATCTGTTGTACCGAGTGTATGGTGCTGCTGTCGGTTCGGTTTGGTAGTTGCAAGTAACACCGCACCGTGTTCACCAGTTCGCTGCACACGGTGCGGTTCTGATTTTCCAGTACCGGTGTTCTGTGTTCACAAGGATGATGTTTTGAATTCAAGAACCGATCCGGTACTGTTGTGTGTTTATGTGCGTGGTGCGCATTATTCAGAATTGCCAGTGATGGCAGATAACTAAACAGAAATTGTATTTGATGAATAATATTTTGCAGTGTCAAGTCGAAATAGCGGTTTTTGAATACAGAAAAACTGTGAATTCAAATGATGTATTACGCAATGTGGGTATTTCCAGAATCGGTGTGACGTGGAGATCGGAAATCGTCAACCAACGCCACATTGAAATCCAAGATAGCATAGCGGCTTCCGGTTATAGAAAAAAATTTAAACACCTTTAAACACCTGTCAAATACCTTTCAAAATGGGTATTTCCGGAATCAGGGTGACGTCTTGAGACCGGAGATCAATGTCTGCCGCCATTTTGAAATACAAGATGACGGCATCCGGTTATATTAAAACTGGGAAATAATGCCAACTATCATTCAATATGGGTATTTTTGAAATCAGGATGACGAATCGCAAATCCAAGATGGCGACCCAGTTTTTCTATAACCGGAAGCCGCCATCTTGGATTTCAAGATGGTGTCTGACATTGATATTCGTTCTATAAACCTCATCTTGATTCCAAAAATACCCATATTGAAGGGTATTTGCTACTATTTCTCAGTTTTCCTATAACCGGAAGTTGCCATATTGGATTTCAAGATGGTGTCTGACATTGATATCCGGTCTAAATTGGTCATCCCCATTCCGAAAATACCCATATTGAAGCGTATTTGCTAGTATTTTCCAGTTTTCCTACAACCGGAAGCCGCCATCTTGGATTTCAAGATGGTGTCTGGCAATGATTTCCGGTATTTATACGTCATCCCGATACCAAAAATACCCATATTGTAGGGTATTTGACAGTATTTCCCAGTTTTTCTACAACCAGAAGCCACCATCTTGGATTTCAAAATGGCGTCAGAAATTGATTACCAGTCTCTAGACATCAGCCCGATTTTGAAAATACCCATACTGAAGGGTATTTGACATTATTTCCCAGCTTTTCTATACCCAGAAGCCACCATATTGGATTTCAAGATGGTGTCTGACATTGATATCCTGTCTATATACGTCATCCCGATTCCGAAAATACCCATATTGAAGGGTATTTGCTAGTATTTCCCAGTTTTCCTACAACCGTAAGCCGCCATCTTGGATTTCAAAATGGCGTCAGACATTGATTTCCGGTATTTATACGTCACCCCGATTCCAAAAATACCCATATCGAAGGGTATTTGACAGGATTTCTCAGTTTATCTGCAACAGGATGCCGCCTTCTGGATTTCAAGAAGGTATCGGTTATCGATTTCCAAACTATAGGCGTCACGCGGACTCCAAAAATACCCATATCGAAGGGTATTTGTCAGACTTCAAAATGATTTCTAGTTCCTTCGCTACCAATATTGTCTATCAAAATATTTGGCAATTGAATTAATAACTGTCGCTTGGTACAAATATTTTACTCACCTTTTTGGGAGCACTGCTATTTAATTCTTGCCAATGTTCCGAACCAAGAACGGTATACCCGGTTTTGGTAACATATAATTGAACCCTGCACACGGTTTATATCTCGTGTACCAAAACCAAAATTCTAGCACACCGGTTTTCGGTTTTCAAGCTGCGGTTCTGAACATCAACTCGAAAACCGGCACACGGTTTTGATTTAGAACACACTGGTACACTAAAACTCCTGGTTCGGTTATTACACGCTTACATAAACACAGGAGTATTTTTTGAACACGAACCAGCACACGGTGCGCACCGGTTGTTTCAGTTGCCCATCACTGCTGCTTAAGCGAATCTTGACCCAACTCCGTAGCATATAACAATATCCTTCCTTACCCCGTAACGGATAAGATGGGGCTGGCCGGCAATGGCTATTGTCATGCTTTTCCTGTTCTGAATTCTGAATGGAAAGCTATCACTTCCAAATAGTTTTCCTTAAGAAATTAGAATAAGAACTTTAAAGTAGTTACATGACTGTTGCTAGTATGCAATCTACGAATTACTCCGTTGCAAACGCAACGCAACGAATATTTTAGCTTTTAGAATGATTCTGAGATTTAAACTTATTAGAACTTCTGGATATAAAAAATAGGGTTACGGAATGTGAAGGAAGACATTCCGCGCAACTACCATAAAACCGGACTGGTTCATCTAAAATTTGGACTTCTACATCAACACATGTCAGGCAGCCTTCAGGTTCAATTGGCTAAACTTGGTGAGTTCGTTCCATTTTGTAAATTTTTATCTTTTCAAACCAGTAACGTTTGGGAGATCACCTTTTTGTGGTGCGTTACTGGTATAAGATCCTCCAATGAACCCTAGTCGTGACCAAAATCGGAACGTACGGTACGAGATGTCCACGTTTCATCCATTTATTGGATTCTGTATCATCGTTTTTAAATATTCGATTTAATGTTTTCTGAATCATCTTGACCAATAAATGCTGCACGGTAGGCCTGGTCGTTTTGATATGTGTGACGCATCTTTGATGTAAAACGTATTTCAAATAGACAAGCAAAATTATATAGGTATATATCATTTTCCAGGATGCTTTCAAGAACTGGCTGTGTTGGTGTTAGATTAGATTAGATAAGATTCCGTGATGTTCGCCGAAATTCCCTAAATTTCTAAGAACTTTTCTGCAGTTCGTAGAACTTCCCTGAAGCCCACATACATTTTTGAACCTCGCAGAAATTCCCTGCAATTTGCGCAAACTCCCGGAAGTTTGCAGAACATCTTTCAAATTCGCAGAAACTTCCTGAAGTTCGCGGAAATTCCTTAAAGTTCACAGAAATTCCCTGGAGTTCGTAGAAATTGCCTCAAATTCACATAAATTCTTTGGACTTCACAGGAATTCCCTCAAGTTTGCAGAAATTCTATTAAGTTAGAAAAAATTCCCTGAAGTTTTTAGAGATTTTTTGAAGCCTGCGAAATAGCCTTAAGTTCCCTGAAGTTTGCAGAAATTCTTTATTGTTTGTAGGACTCCCTGATGTTCGCAGAAATTCCCTAAATTTCGTAGACCTTCTCTGCAATATGCTGAACTTCTCTGAAGTTCACAGAAATGTTTTTACACCTTGCAGAAATTCCCTGAAATTTACATAAATTCCCGGAAGTTTGCAGAACAACTTTCACATTCGCAGAAATTCTCTGAAGATTGCAGAAATTCCATTAAAGTTCACAGAAATTCTCTGAAGTTCCTAGAAATTGCCTAAAGTTCACATAAGTTCTTTGAACTTCACAGAAATTCAATGAAGTTCGCAGAAATTTCCTGAATTTTTTAGAGATTATTTGAAGTTAGAGAAATAGCCTGAAGTTCCCTGAAGTTCGCCGAAATTCTTTTATGTTTGCAGGATTCCCTGATGTTCGCAGAAATTCCCTAAATTTTGTAGACCTTCTCTGCAATTTACTGAGCTTCTCTGAAGTTCACAGAAATTTTTGACACCTTGCAGAAATTCCCTGAAATTTGCACAAATTCCCGAAAGTTTGCAGAACATCTTTGAAATTCACAGAAATTCTCTGAAGTTTGCATCAATCCCTTTAAAGCTCATAGAAATTCTCCGGAGTTCGTATAAACTGCCTCAAGTTCATATAAATTATTTGATCTTCACAGAAATTCCATGAAGTTTGCAGAAATTCTATTAAGTTAGAAGAAATTTCCTGAAGTTCTGAGAAATTCCCTGAAGTTTTCAGAGATTTTTTAAGTCTGCGAAATAGCCTTAAGTTCCCTGAAGTTTGCAGAAATTCTTTAATGTTTGTAAGACTCCCTGATGTTCGCAGAAATTCCCTAAGTTTCGTAGACCTTCTCTGCAATATTCTGAACTTCTCTGAAGTTAACATAAATTTTTAAACCTCGCAGAAATTCCCGGAAATTTTCACAAATTCCCGGAAGTTTGCAGAACAACTTTCACATTCGCAGAAATTCTCTGAAAATTGCAGAAATTCCATTAAAGTTCACAGAAATTTTTTGGAGTTCCTAGAAATTGCCTCAAGTTCACATAAGTTCTTTGAACTTCACAGAAATTTCCTGGAGTTCGCAGAAGTTCTATTAAGTTAGGAGAAATTCCCTGAAGTTCTGAGAAATTCCCTGAAGTTTTTAGAGATTTTTTGAAGCCTGCGAAATAGCCTCAAGTTCTCTGAAGTTCGCAAAAATTCTTTAATGTTTCGTAGACCTTCTCTGCACTATGCTGAACCTCTCTGAAGTTTACAGAAATGTTTGACACCTTGCAGAAATTCCCTGAAATTTGCATAAATTCCCGGAATTTTGCAGAACAACTTTCACATTCGCAGAAATTCTCTGAAGATTGCAGAAATTCCATTAAAGTTCACAGAAATTCTCTGGAGTTCCTAGAAATTGCCTAAAGTTCACATAAATTCTTTGAACTTCACAGAAATTCCCTGAAGTTCGCAGAAATTCTATTAGGTTTAAAGAAATTCCCTGAAGTTCTGAGAAATTCCCTAAATTTTTTAGAGATTCTTTGAAGTTTGAGAAATAGCTTGAAGTTCCTCGAAGTTCGTAGAATTTTTTTTATGTTTGGAGGATTCCCTGATGTTTGCAGAAAATTCCCTAAATTTTGTAGACCTTTTCTGCAATTTGCTGAACTTCCCTGAAGCTCACAGAAATTTTTGACACCTTGCAGAAATTCCCTGAAATTTGCACAAATTCCCGGAAGTTTGTAAAACATGTTTCAAATTCGCAGAAATTCTCTGAAGTTTGCAGAAATCCCTTTAAAGCTTACAGAAGTTCTCCGGAGTTCGTAGAAATTGCCTCAAGTTCATATAAATTATTTGATTTTCACAGAAATTCCCTGAAGTTCCCAGAAATTCTATTAAGTTTGAAGAAATTGCCCTGAAGTTCTGAGAAATTCCCTGAAATTTTTAGAGAGTCTTTGAAGTTTGAGAAATAGCCTGAAGTTAGCAGAAATTCTTTTATGTTTGCAGGATTTCCTGATGTTTGCAGAAATTCCCTAAATTTCTTAGAACTTTTTTGCAGTTTGTAGAACTTCCCTGAAGTTCACATACATTTTTGAAACTCTCAGAAATTCCCTGAAATTTGAACAAATTCGCGGAAGTTTGCAGAACATCTTTCAAATTCGCGGAATTAAGTTTTCAGAAATTCCTTTAAATTTCACAGAAATTCTCTGGAGTTCGTAGAAATTGCTTGATGTTCCATGAATTTTATTAAGTTTACAGAGATTCTTTGAAGTTTGACAAATAGCCTCAAGTTCCCTGAAGTTCGCAGAAATTCGTTAATGTTTGCAGAAATTCCCTAAATTCACAGAAATTATTTGAAGCTCCCTGAAATTTGCACTAACTACCGGAAGTTTCCAGAATATCTTTCAAATTCGCGGAAATTCTTTAAAGTTCACAGAAATTCTCTGCAGCTCGTAGAAATTGCCTCATGTTCCCTAAAGTTCACAGACATTTTATAAAGTTCGCAGAAATTCTATGAAGTTTTCAAAGATTGTTTGAAGCTTGAGAAATAGCCTCGAGTTCCCTGAAGTTCGCAGAAATTCTTTAATGTTTGCAGAATTCCCTGATATTCGCAGAAATTCGCTAAATTTCGTAGAACTTCTCTGCAGTTTGCAGAACTTCCCTGAAGTTCACAGAAATTGTTTGAAGCTCACAGAAACTCCCTGAAATTTTCACAAATTCCTGGAAGTTTCCAGAATATCTTTCAAATTCGCGAAAATTCCTTAAAATTCACAGAAATAAATTCTCTGGAGCTCGTAGAAATTGTCTCATGTTCCCTGAAGTTCGCAAACATTCTTTAAAGTTCGCAGAAATTCTATGTAGTTTGAAGAAATTCTCCGAAGATCTGAGAAATTCCCTGAAGTTTTCAAAGATTATTTGAAGTTTGACAAATAGCCTCAAGTTCCCTGAAGTTCGCAGAAATTCGCTAATGTTTGCATAATTCCCTGATGTTCGCAGAAATTCGCTAAATTTCGTAGAACTTCTCTGCAGTTCGCAGAACTTCCCTAAAGTTTACAGAAATTTTTTGAACCTCGAAGAAATTCCCTGAAATTTGCTCAAATTCCCAGAAGTTTCCAGAATATCTTTCAAATTCTCTGAAGTTCGCAGAAATTACATAAAGCTTGCAGAAATGTCGGTTGTTCTCAAAAATTGTCTGAAGTTCGTAGAACCTCTAAAGGCCAGAAGTGTCGGTGGAGTATACTTTTAACAGAATACCAAGTGCGAGTAGTGAATCAAGGTGAAGTGTAAATCACCAATTCCGCTGATTCAGGACTTTTCCTTTGGATCAAATCGCTATCTGGTTGGCGAATCAAGGACCGCCATTGAACGCTACGGTCTAGGTGGCGTTTTATATGCCTTGACCTAAACGTAAAGGATTGTCGTTTTTTTGGCTTCCGGTCATCGACCGTCGACCGGCTTTGTCAGAAGGAAGCGCCTGTGCTTCGGAAGCAACCCGTCACCGCACTATATCCAACGTACAGTAAATAGACGCGCTAGTCCGACTGCCATCTCGCTGTAGTCAGTGGTAACGCCATCTTGCCGACCAGATCGGCCATTCATCGTCCGCCATCGACGGAATAGTTTCGGAACCGCAGTCGTCGTCAAAGGTATGTGCCAGAATATCGACTACACCACACAAGCCACACCAACACTATAGTGCTATAGCAAATATATGTATTATATTAACAATATGATCCACTCTTTCGCTTAGTTGGCGAACCGAATTTTTAGCGATGAAAGCACCTCTGTGGTCAAAAAGGCGATCAATGTATTTGTTTATCGTTACGAGGGGTAAACCAAATGAAAATTTGATTAATATTTCAAATGAATGTGTTTCAGCATTTTATTTTATTTGATGACAACAGTGACATGTCAGACAAATTTTAAAGTAATATACACAATGTAATTGATGAAAATAATTTGACTCTTACTTTTGTAATAAGTGCTATATTCGCACCCCTCGATTGTAATTGAATGATTGTTGCTGAGCTTTTTCAACGCTAGATGGTGTGTGAAGCAATATTTTGCGGGTTGCCATTGCAACATTTGGAAAAGGCATGAATGGATCATATTGTTAATATGATATATTTGGCTATAGTGTTAATTTGAAGAAATACAGTGTTTAAGTTGATCCGCTCTGTGTTTCAGTTAATTTGAAAGCTTGACTTCCTTTTAGTCCGCATAGCCCCTCCAGTTTCTGGGCAAACTAGGCCGACTCTCGAACAGAGTCTCGGGCTGCTGAGTTTTTGATGGGCCGAACTTTAGTTTCAATTTACTTGCTGTTGCAGTCATTCCAAGCGAATAAAATATAGTCCCAGGCAAGGGGTAAGACAGCTAAAGATCATGAGCAATTTTGGAATTACTTTTGAGGCACCTCGAGTAACTCACATTGCACAGTGAGTAAGATCACTGTCATTTGCTTTCTCACTTTTCGCATCATAGCAACATATGGAGATGCGAAGCCAAAAAGCAGCTGTCAAAGAAAATAACAATAAAAAGGAAACATCCGGCGCCAGATTCGGTTCCCATCGCTCGAAAACCTGCCGCTAGATGAAACTGCGAACCAAGCACTGGATTACCATGGAGCCGTTCCCCTACGGGTGGACATTCTCCCACTTCTAGAGCTACTGCTGTGCTATCTGAATCATCGTGATATGGTCCGTTATCTGCACTGGGCAGGCGCCTAGGCAACATGTTATACCGTGACAGCACAGCAAAATTAACGATTTGAGTCCGGGACATGCTGCCTACTGTCGAACGCTGCTGTTGGTATAGGCCTTGTCACTGGCCTGGTTATCTGCGATACACCACCGAGGAAAAGTCTATAGCGATGATCCTGTACTTGGTTGGATCGGATTTATTCTTGAGAATCTTCAGATCTCCAAGACCCCTTTCATTCCACTCTTCCTGAACCATCTGCAGGAGCTTGAAGCGAACGCAGAATATTTATGCTTTGTACATATTCCTCACCGGTTATCACTTCGATTTCGTCCGGTAGATCGATGATGGGTCTGAAAACAATTCCTCTGGTTATTTAACGAGAACAAATAGCATATTTCCACCTACCTACAGTTAATTCACATTCAACGTTTGAGACGGAGGAATACGAAAAAAAATCACTTCCAACACAGTAACAGCAGCAGCCAATCCGCACAGAGAAGCAGATGAAAATCCACACCAATGCCGCTGGTGACGGAAGCCCCCTTTGAAAACTTTCCCAGCATCGTTCGAGCCGTTTTCTGAACAAATTTTGGAATTTACATGGCTTCAATAGCTGAACGGAACACGGACTGACGTCTAATTTGTAAAGGGGGTAAACTGAGTAAGCTGAAGAGTAGAAATCGATGAACATCGATTAAATTTTGAGGTACATTGAATTACTCGCGAGTTACTCGCTGCAAAAAAGCAGCTCGGAGTAAAGCTGTCTCACCCCTTGGTCCCAGCTCTCTTCAAGTGATTCCATATTGATTGCAACGGAACGATTGCCAAGTAGGTCGTCAAGGGAGCCCTTCCAAGTTTGCATCCTCCTGGAATTTCGCAGCCAATCCTGCTACCTGTTAATGAACATACAACTATCTCTGTTATATTACCGTCTGTTTACACCCCTTCGATTGCTGGAAAGGTGACAACTATTGTCACTTAAAATCGTCACTTCAATCCGAATTTTGTCACCGAAAAACGACTGCGAGAATAAGGTGAGCGATCATCGGGTTTATCCGAAGTGACTTTTCTCACCTCACTCGCCAGAATAAGCAGAATTTCAAAAGAATTCAAATGGTTCTGAGATGAATTCAAAGTTAGGATCGTTTACAGAGTTGTGTACCTGTACCATTTAGATACTCAGTATCATTCAACGATGATAAAACGCAGAGATCAAAAGTTAATATACATATACTGCAACCACTATTATCTCACGCAACGTCAACGAGCTAAGCTTCCAATAACCATTAGTTTTAAAATTACAGCGTACACCGTAGCAGATAGCAGACAGTGCAGTGCATATTTTGATTCGCAACGAAACTATTCAAACTAACTCAGCTTGGCAAAATATTTAGCCAAACCATGATCCGAAAAAACGATGAAATTTTCGCCTTAATTACATTTTACCCCAGGATTTGAGGATTCAAGCGGGATCGAATGAACGAATGTGTACATGCTAAGCTTAACCCATGCAGCTGAAGCAACCGTCGAAAAAATAAAATAAACGATGATATGAGAAAAGTTTTTCCGTTTGCGATATTCTGAGAGGATGCCATGTCAGGGTAGGGTAAATTACCCAGTGTTTGGCTCAATTACCTTCCAATTGACGTTGACGGCACCACCGAAAAATCGTCTCTCCTAGTAAAGATTGACAGCTTCTTATGGGAATTTTCAGTGAAGTGAAAGGATAGTACGAAGTCCGCCATGTTTCACGCACAGTCTGACATTTGCTTATGGATTTTACCATTGGAGTAAAGAGCTACAGAGTCGCCGTCAACGCCAATGGTCATATGTTTCTACAAGGCTTTGAAAAATTAAGCTCTTCCAGGACAGGCCGATTTTTCAAATCCGTTGAACGGTTGTTCCAAAATCTGACTAATGACCCTGATAGGAAGAACTCAGCAAATCTGTTCTCACCGCTCGCCTAACCAAAAAGCTGGCGGTTCACATATTATTAATTGATGTTGTAAGTCTATAATTACGCCCACAAAGTTTTCGCCGGAGTTATGACGGTCAGGCTTAGCCCCCGTAGTGATGGAGTTTTAACAGTGCACGGAACGGAAGACAATTTTCCCGCGCACACAAGCTAGTAGAACCACTCTAGAGACACACATAATTGAACGCCATCGAGGGAACTCGTAATGAAGTCATTTTTCACGCAGAGACATAAAAGAGACGGAATCCACCGAAAGTCGTAAAGGAAGCGACGTAGTACCTACTACATTCTGCTTTGTTAGCGGAATCATAGTCTGCACTTCCTACCATCACCTCCAGTAGGATTCCTTTGTCCTGCTTTGTTCCGGCTGATGGTTGGATTGCCCACGTTCGTGTTCTGGACGATGACGACAATGTCGACATTGCAAGAAAATATAAATCATTCATCCTTTTGCGTTCATTCTTTACGGCTCAATCGTGACGAAGGACTTTGTTGGATATGAAGCCCGCTCCGGGTGAACATTTTTCACAGATTCAGGAAATAGGCAACGGATTTGATTTGACAAATTAAAGCTTAGCATGCCGTATTTTGGAACATCAGATAACCTGTAAATCTGTGGTAAATATCACGGCCGTCATGTGACGATGAGAAAACAGGTTCTCTCACTGTCACGTTCTGTCATGACAAAAAATTCGATGAGACGAGCCAGAAGTTCCGGAAGCTTCCCTGAAATTCTGAGAATTTCTTTTAATTTCTCAGTACTTCATTTAAGTAAGCTGATTTGCCAGAAGTTCCCGTAATTTTCTTGATGTTTTCATAACTTCCTCAAAGTTCTCGTAACTTCCCTGACATTTTCTAAGCTTCCCAGAAGCTACCGAAATTTTCCCAGAGTTTTCGTAAGTTCCCTAAAGTTTTAACTTCACTGAACTACCCTGAAATTATTGAAGCTTCTGGGACGTTTTCGGAATTTCTGTCAAGTTCTCGAAGCTTCCGAGAAGTTTTCGGAATATTTGGTAAGTACTCGGATCTGTTGATGAGTTCTTGGTAAGTTCTCGGAGCTTTTGGGCGGTTTTAAGAACTTCTGAGAAGTATTCCAAATTTCTGGTAAGTTTCTTAGAATGTCAGAATTTATGGAACGATCTTGATATTTCTGGAAGTTTCTTAGATCTTCTCGGAAGTTTCCGGAATTTATGGGAAGTACTCTGAACTTCTGGGAAGTTCTCACAATTTCTGGAAAGATCAAGGAATTTTCAAAAAGTTTTATGAACTTCTGACAAGTTCTTGGTATTCTTAACACATCCCGGAAATTCTGAAAACTCCACAGAAGTTCCGAGAATATCCCAGAAATTGTCTTAACTTCCTTGAAATTCTGATAATTTCTTTGAATTTCTCAGTACTTCATTGAAGTCACTCACAATTTCCTTGAAGTTCTTAGAGTTCCCTGAAGTTCCCACAATTTTCTTGATGTTTTCATACATTCCCCAAAGTTCTCGAAGCTTCCCTGATATTGTCTGACCTTCCCAGAAGCTCTCAAAATTTTCCTGGAGTTTTCGTAAGTTCCATAAAGTTTTCATTTCACTGAACTACCCTGAAATATTTGGAGCTTCAGGGAAGTTTTAGGAACTTATGGGAAATTTTCTAAATTTTGGGAAAGCTCTCGGATCTTCTGGGAAGTTTGTGGGAAGTTCTCGGAATTTCTGGGAGGTTCACGGAACTTCTGGAAAGTTTTTCAAATTTGTGGAAAGTCCCCGGAATTTCTGGACAATTCTAGCAATTTGTTTTTTTTTTTTAAATTTCGGAGGAATTCAAGGACTTTATATAAATTTGTGGAAGGTATCCGTATTTTCTCCGAAGTTTTCGGAATTTATGGGACGTCCTCTGAACTTCTGGTAAGTTCTCACAATTTCTAAAAAATTCTCGGAATTCCTGAAAAGTTTTATGAATTTCTAACTAGTTCTCGGAATTTGTTGGAAGCTCTCGGATCTTCTGGGAAGTTATCGGGATTTCTCAAAACTACCCAGAAATTCTCTTAACTTTCCTGAAATTTTGAGAATTTCTATTGATTTCTCAGTACTTCATTTAAGTTTTCTATGTTCAATGAAGTTCCCGCGATTCTCTTGATATTTTCATAGCTTCCCCCAAAGTTCTCATAGCTTCCTTGACATTGTCTGAGCTTCCCAGAAGCTACCGAAATTATCCTGGAGTTTTCGAAAGTTCCTTAAAGTTTTAACTTCACTGAACTACCCTGAAATTGTTGAAGCTTCTGGAAAGTTTTCAAAAATTTTGGGGAAGTTTTCAGAATTTCTGTGAAGTTATCGAAGCTTCTGAGATGTTCTCGGATCTTCTGGAAAGTTCTAGAAATTTCTGGGAGGTTCTCAGAACTTCTGGGATGTTTTCAAAAATTTTGGTAAGTTCTCGGAATTTCTGAGAAGATTTCGGAATGTATGGGAAGTTTTCAGAATTTATAGGAAGATCTTGATACTTCCGGAAAGTTCTCGATATTTCTGGAAGTTTCTCGGATCTTCTCAGAAGTTCTCGGAATTTATAGGACGTTCTATGAAATTCTGGGAAGTTCTCACAATTTCTTACTGGCGACATCGCTCTAATGAGACAACGAAACCCTACCCCCAAGCTCCTCCCCTTTTCCTATCCTTCGACAATGTACCCCTCTAACCTCGGGTAAGCCGCGAGTATTCGGCCCAACTCCTACTAGACAGAGAATTAAGTAAATTTTATTCCAAACGAAGAACAATGAACTATCGGCTCCGTAAATCTAACGCGATTGAGCCTTACAAATAATAGTTCGGTTCTGTAAAGATCACGGAATTTCTAAAAAGTTCACGGAATTTCTCGGGATTGTTCTCTTAACTTCCCAGAAATTCTCTTAACTTCCATGAAATTCTGAAAATTTCTTTGGATTTCTCAGTGCTTATTTTAAGATATCTGAGTTTCTTGAAGTTTCCGCAATTTTCTTAAAGTTTTTAGAAATTCCCCAAAGTTTTCGTAACTTCCCTGACATTGTCTAAGCTTCCCAGAAGCTACTGAAATTTTCCTGGCATTTTCAAAAGTCCCCTAAAGTTTTAACTACACTGAAATTATTGGAGCTTCTGGTAAGTTTCGAAATTTTTGGAGAAGTTTCCAGAAATTCTGAGAAGTTCCCGAAGCTTCTGAAAAGTTATCAGAATATCTTGGAAGTATTCGGATCTTTTGAGGAGGTTCTTGGGAAGATCTAGGAATTTTTGGGAGGTTCTCAGAACTTCTGCGAAGTTTTCCAAATTTCTAGTTAGTTCTTGGAATGTCTGAGAAGATCTCGTAATTTCTGGGAAGATCTTGACATTTCTGGAAGATCTTGACATTTCTGGAAGCTTCTTGGAAATTCTGGAAGGTTCTCGGATTTTCTCGGAATTTCTCGTAATTAATGGGAAATCCTCTGAACTTCTGTGAAATTATCACAATTTCTGGAAGTTCTCTGATCTTTTGGGAATTTCTCGAGACTTCTTAAAACACCCCAAAAATTCTAAACATCCCATAAGTTCCGAAAACTTCCCTGAAATTCTGAGAATTTATTTAAATTTCTCAGTACTTCATTGAAGTTCGCGCAGTTTCCTTGAAGTTGTCTGAGTCCCCTGAAGTTCCCGCTTTTATTAATAAAAAAAATCATTGTTTCACTTTTCTACGTGATTGGTGATATCCTTATAGTTTGTAATGCAGTTACGAATAAGGGTTGACAAATGATTCCCTGAATTTAAAGAGTTACGAGGTCAAACATTTAATTCTTTGAGATTTCCTGATTTTCTAGGTTTTTTCCAGGTAGTCGACACCCTGTTACTTGAAGTTTTCAAAACTTCTCTAAAAATCTCTGAAATTATTGTACCTTCCATGAAGTTTTCAAAATATCGCTGAAGTTCTTGGAAGGAGAAATCATAAGAATTTTCTAGTACCAGTTAGAAGAAACCTTCGAGTCTGGAAAAAACGAAATAAACTTCAAGGAGTAGTTGCAGGAATCTTAAAAAGTCAGAAGATTCTTCAAGGAGAAATCATATAAAACATGTTAATTAAACTGGAACAACCTTCAACGGAAAGATGGACAAAAGTTGCGTGGAAAATTCCAAGAAAAGTTAGCATAACATTTCGGGAGTAGTCTTAAGACACTTTCAGGAGATTACAGAAAAAAAATCAGGAAAAGTTGAAGGAATCTTCTGGAGGATGTTTAAAAAGATTCTCCGGGGATGTCAGAAAAATCTTCAAAAAAAGAAATCCGAAGACATTTCCCGAGGTAGTTGACCATTTATTGATGGATTTAAATTCTTTTCACAACCTTTGATGCATAATTGATGTAAGATGTGTTTGGTATGAAGATTATAGTAATTTATCATAAGTAAACTACTGAAATCTTTTAGGCCGCAATCAACCAATAACGTGCTCACTTGCTATGACTATCGAGAGAACAGAGAGACGACCGGTTGCGAGGTTATAAAATAGCTTACCTGTACGTTTTACTTTAAATTTTGCGCTCATTTTTATCAAAACAATCACACCAAAATCAGAGATGTCCCATTTTTTAATTACTCGATTAACAACTAATCGATTATTTTTTGTTCGCTGTGCTGCCATTTTTCCACGAATGAGAGTGCAGCACATGTTTGAAACGATCGGTGATGATCCTGTGGAGATGTCGGCATGATCTAACCGATTATAAATAGTTTACTTTTCGGTTCGTTAATCGATTAAACGATTATTCGAATGAAAATCGGACATCACTAGATGAATGTGAAACGTCATTTCAAATATAAGGCCGTTCATAAATAATGATACAATTTGAAAGGGACCGGGGCTAATCACAAATTACGTCTCCATGGTAACTGAAATAAACAAGAGTGTTCACCGGTTGCTAGTGGTTAGCAAAGCATGCAAACAACTCAAAGAAGACATTAGCTGCTTGTTGTATTGGAATCGCTCCCTGCGCCTCACGTACACACTAAGATTTTGGTTCCGTTTTCGGTAAATTTTACCGAAATCAGAACAGCTGAACCGTTCGGTAAAACTTTGACCTTCATTTTAAAGGCTATTGAATTTGAATAATTAATATCATAATATCAAAACATTTTCAACCTTGTTAAAATGATCAAATCTTGTCATTTTAGTGGAGATTTAGTTTCAAAGTAGCTGAAAAGCAATTGAATTGAATTGCAATAATTTTACCGAAAAGTTCAGCTGTTCAGTTTTCGGTAAAAATTACCGAAGTCGGTGATAATTTCTAAGTGTGTAGTGTACCGCTCATTGTGTGAATCACTTTCCCAAAGATTAGATTAAAAAGAGTGTGCAAAGCAGTGCTGCAAAATTTCGACAATACACGGTGATACTCAAAATTCTGCTTTGGTCACTCGTTTGAGCTATCAGTCATCGTCAAGGCAAATCATGTCAATTGTCAGTAGCATTTTTGTCAGTGACGAACATGTGCTGATTTGTTTATTAGCTAAATTTGAAATGAAATTAAATGGCTTGAGCAAAACAATTACATGGAGCCATTAAAGTGAATAAGCATCTACGTCCTGAACCGCTTGGATAACAATAATGTGTCTCAGAATGCAAGAAACTACACTTTCTCTAACCGGGTGAATCTTTGTCATTGACGAAAAAATTAATTGGGTTTTTACAAAAGATTTTTTTGAGGATCAAGTCTATCATTGACTATGTGAAAAACAATTTTGTCAATATCGCGTAAAAGTCTGTCAATGACAATGACAAATCTCAGCACTGGTGCAAAGCAAATGGGAGAACCATCGTTCGAAGACGTTGACTGGTGTCTGCGCTCCATCGATGAAGCAATTTCCCGGGCCAGGGAGCTACATGTGCCAGTATTCAGACATTTGAGTAATACTCTGAACCTTGACAGGCACACTAAAGACCTCATTAGATTCCGCAACACGATTCGTAGGCAGTACCAGCGTACTGGTCTGCCTATCGTGAAGACCAATTGCAACCGTTTGAACAAAATCATCCAAGCCAGGATGGAGGATCTCAGAAATGCGCACTTTGCAAACAAAATTCACTCTCTCCCAGGTGCTAAGCCATTCTGGAAAATGGCAAATATTTTGAAAAATAAGCCGAGGCCCATTCCTCCCCTTTCCTCTCCTAACTAAAATTCGGATCCATCTTTGCTAATAACCCCAGTTGAAAAGGCCAATGCTCTTGGGCAACACTTTGTGAATTCACATAACCTTGGCCACGCCATGGTGAGTCCCCACGAGCCTGCAGTATCAGAGGCAATGACTAGAGTCGCTGCCACCCCCGTAGTTGTCCCTGACGAAAGTAGAATATCGTCTGATGAGGTAATAGCAGCGATTAAATCAACCAAGAACATGAAGGCCGCTGGTGTCGAAGAAGTGGTCAACCTCGAGTTGAAAAACTTTAGTGTTGACTTCTTCAAGCACCTTGCAGTGGTCTTCAATAAGTGTTTGATGCTTGGCTACTTCCCTGCATGCTGGAAGTTAGCCAAAGTCATTCCAATTCACAAGCCTGGCAAAGACCCTACCAGTTCCAAAAGCTATCGCCCCATCAGCCTCTTGTCCTCCATCTCGAAGCTATTCGAAAAACTGATACTCAGCCGTCTGCTGGTGTTTTCAAATGATAATAACATCTTTCTCAAAGAGCAATTCGGGTTTAGGAAAGGCCACTCTACCATCCACCAACTCGAACGGGTTAGTAACATCATCAAGCGCAACAAGTCCGTTTCCAATACATCTGCCATGGCATTATTGGACGTTGAGAAGGCGTTCGACAATGTCTGGCATGATGGTCTGGTGAACAAGCTGCATAGATACAACTTCCCGATCTTCCTTGTAAAAATCATCAAAAACTACTTGTCGGGCAGATCATTCCAGGTCTTCTTGAACAATTCTCCTTCTGATACGTTCAACGCTGATGCTGAGGTTCCCCAGGGTAGCCTCCTTGGTCCTATCCTCTTTAACATCTTCACGTCAGATGTTCCTCCGCTTCCGGGTGGTGGTATTTTGGCAATGTTTGCGGATGACACTGCCATCATCTATAAGGGTCGAGTGATCCGTGCTCTGACGAGAAAGCTCCTATCAGGCCTGTATGTTCTGTCCGACAATTTCAAAAGCTGGAAGATTTGTATCAAGGCAGCTAAAACACAAATCATACTATTTCCGCACTCCAACTCACCTCGGCTTGTTCCGCCTGGTAACTCAAAAGTCCACCTTGATAACACTCCCATTGAATGGTCGAGTGAAGTCGTCTACCTTGGTCTCACTCTTGACAGCAAGTTGCTATTCCGGTCCCATGTGGACAAAACATCCACCAAGAGCAACATCTTGATTAGGTCGCTCTACCCACTTATAAACAGAAAGTCCACCCTTTCCCTTAAAAATAAGCTTGACTTCCACAAGCAAATCATCCTCCCCACCATTGAGTACGGAACGCCAATCTGGGAGAGTTGTGCTATGTGCCATCACCTCAAACTCCAAAGGATCCAGAACAAATCCTTAGAATCCTTAGGATGATCCTAAACAGTCCTACACGGACCCGAAATTCTGAGGTCCACCGCCTGGCTGACCTTCAGCCTCTCGAAGAGCGACGAACAGTCTCCTTGGAAAGGTTCAGAGACACCTCTCTGAGATCAGATCTTCAGATCATACGTGATCGGCACGTTAGTTAAGTTAGACGTGTAGTTAGGTAGGTTATCGAATTTTTCAATTAAAACAAAACACACTCCCAAGGGGTATTCTGTTAACTAGATGAAATACGCAAATACTAAATTAGAATATCCAATGAACAAAGATGAAGAGCCAGATAGACTAATCAATTGAAATGTAAAATCAATGTTTACATCATAATCAACAGAAATAAACGAAATTTTACTGCTACTAAATGGGTGTATTGTGCGATGCATATACAAAGTTGCTTTGCAAACGCTCTGAGGCGCTTTCCAGCCATGATTGTGCCAAATGGACTGAGACATAAATGCTATCCTACATTTGGTCTTCTGACGGACTAGGGTCATTTTTGAACACCCTACGTCTTCAAAAATGGAATGGTATTAAATCCCCAATCATTTTCACTTACGGACTAGGATTTTTTCAGGAATCGCTTAATCTTGAAAACAGACTGGAATGTTACTACATTCCCTATGTTCCTCATGTGCGGACTAGAATTGCTAGATTCCTTCGTTATTTTACCAGGTGTAAGGACTGGAATATTTCCCTGAGTCACCCTGGGTTTTCCGTAAGCACAAATAACGAACTAGAACATAGTTCCCTTCGTTTTGTTTTGCTTTACTTGTACGGTCTAGAAATTTTCCCTTGGTTTAAGTCAAATCGTTTTCTTATGCTGAGTAATAACCCAAGTTTATCAATATTTACCATCGGCATCTTTGATAACTGCACCGTTTCGACTGCGTCGTTTTCCACAGGCTTCGATTTGCCTCCTCACCAATGTAACAGTGCTAAATAAAACTCAACTGTCTTGCTCTAGAAGTACGATCCAAGTGCCAGATTTATTATGCAATACCTTCTACATTTGTACAATCATCGTAGCCTACTACGCCGGGTACCTGGGCAATCCACAATAACTTTTATTAATTGGATGGATCTCATAAAATTTGGAGCCGGATGGCTCCAATTGTTCCAACAGCAGTGTTATAAAACCTCTGGTTACGCTTTAAACAGCCAATTACTCTTTGGTGAATCATCGAAATGGATATCTCAAAACACGACAAATCACTCAAAGAATGCTTTAAGAACAGTTGAAACCTAATTACAGCACCAAATTAAACGCTTTTCATGCAAAAATTTCCAAAATCGCAGAAGAAAAACACGCAGCAAAAAATAAACATGCCAGCTTTCCAGCGTGGCCTACTCAATTTTTTCAACAAAATTTCGTCAGGAGTACTATGATTATTATCAGCGGTACAACTTGCATGCAAGCTGATTGATCTTCGAACCATTTCGCAGCAAGTGAATCGTCAATCAGCGATCAAAGCGAAACATTTTCCAAAAAGCAATTTTTCCACAAAAGTGTTTTCGCCAGGTCCTTTCTTTGTTGCAAAAATGAGCAGATTTTCCGCACAGAGACTACAGAGGCATACAGAAAGCGAATTATGGATGGGGAGCAAAAATTGGAGAACATGGCTGAAAAATGGGACAGTTACTAATTAATCACTTAGTCTAGCAGTTTTGGGACGTCCTTCTGCCAGGGATTTCAAACAAATGAGGCAAGAAATTTCAGATTTCAGAGTGGTTTAAACTGCTCGAATATGATACGATCCATTATAGTGAACATTTGCTGGTTTATGAATCGAGCTGCAAGTCATCGCTCGTCTTAATACCCCAGGCAATCATTTCAAATAAAGCAAATATACGTCCCGATTAGCACCATCAAAAATGTGCTCTCCGTCCGTTTTCCAAGTGTGGAATGTTTCGTAAATTTTTAACAAGATTTACTCTCTACCGTTTCCGACTCGAGCCTACACAAAGCTACATCGCATAGGCAACCCGCACAGCATACCATCACATACCATCTGCCATCCGGCTTTCAGTTGAAACAATTTAAATCGATTTCTCCATTTTTCCTTTGTTCTCACACAGCCCCGCCTGGCCGACACCCGCCGGTCGGCCATCCACTGCGCCGATATGGACCTCGAGTACTACCGGCTGCGAAGCTTCAGCATCACATCGCACGGGATTTGCAATCTGGGTGATTCGATGCGGTTAGCGTTTTAGATTCGATTTCGGAAATTTGAATTGATTTTAATTTTGGGATTCCAGAAGTCGTCGATCCCGATCGATTAACTCGGTTACGTCGGTCGGCTCAGCCGGTGGAACCAAGAACCGGAAGGGAAGCAGCAGTTCGCAGAAGCAGGACGTTCCGATGGCAGCTTCCGGAGAAGGTAGCGTGGACAACTTGGATGCCGAGAAGGAGAAAATTCCAGCCTTCAAGGTGGCCATGCTGGGAGCCTCCGGGGTAGGCAAGACGGCGCTAACCTATCAGTTTACGACTTCCGAGTACATCTGCGCGTACGACTTGAGTTTGGGTAAGTCTGGGAATGAACTTAATTCAAGTGGTCGGGAACTCACTGGAGTCGATTTCAGATGACGACTACGGTCAGAAGACGGTTTCGGTGCTTCTGGATGGACAGGAAACCGACCTGGAGATTATCGACCACCCGGCGTGTGAGATGTCGGTAAGTAGCGGGTTTTGGCTGTGTTATTAAAATGTGCAAATTTTAACGACCCAACTTCAAACAGGAGGAAGCATTCTGCTCAACGTACCACATCGACATCTTCGTGGTCGTCTACTCGGTAGTGGACCGAGGTTCGTTCAAGAAAGCCGAAAAGATCCTGCACTTTCTGAAAGAAACGGAAATGCTGCTAACTCGCGGTGTGATTCTGGTTGGCAACAAAACTGATCTCGAGCGTCAGCGAGAAGTTCCTACACAGGCCGCGAGGCGGCTTGCAAAAGAAACCGGGGCCAAGTTCATCGAAACCTCCAGTGGCATGGACTACAACGTGGACGAGTTGCTCGTCGGAATCGTAGCCCAGGTGAAGCTGAATCCTCAACGAATTAACCGACTAACCGACAAGCAACGCCACAGCATAGCCGGATCAGTTGAACCTCCGGTCAAAACACCCATCAAGGGTCGCAAAATGGCCATGTCGATGCGAGAATTGCCAGCTCGGGACGCCACGAACCGTATACGGCGAATCGTGCGGCGTAGCAGCATCGGTAAGCTCGGTTCCGAAGATGACGATGACTACACTCTGGACGATAAGCGGCTTCGCAAGAAAGCTCAGGACTTTCCCGATGAGGATGATGCCGAAAGCGACGACGAACGGTCCACGGATAACGAAATGAACCTGCTGCAGCGGAAACGCTATGACCTTCCAAGCACGTCGACGCAGAACCTGAACAGTGCGAATGCGCGCTACCAAAAGCGAATGTCCTTCGACGGCCAGATGCAGGAGGATCTCGGCGCTCAGCAGCAGGAGGCACGCGAGCAGCAACGAGGCTCGCCGCAACCGAACGTCCGGCGGTTCAACTTCATAGATGACAAATCGTGCTCGGGAAGTTCGACCGCTGCTAACAAATTCGCCAATCGCACCAAGCTGCTGTTGACTTCGTTTTTGAAGTTCAAGCGGAATCTGCGCGTCAAACGGCGCAGCTCCGGCAGCTGTAGCGATCTGTTCGTGATTTAAGTGTAGTGTGAATGAGTCGGTAGATGTTGCACCAATATACGTTTAAGTGGGTGTAAGTGTGTTTGTTTGTATATATTTGTGTGAAGATACACACTCATGAGCACTCTTGTGTGTTTTCGGGGGGAGAAAAAAAAACAAAACACAGCACGTCAACAAAAGGGATCAAAATTAGCGGTTTTCAGTTTACGATATTTCAGTTGGTAGGCCCAAAGAAGGCCAATATACAACGAAATATGAGCGATTAGAAGAGAGTAGTAAAAAAAGCCAGAAGTGTGAGTGGTTAATATATACATAGTGAGTACTACTTAACAATTAATGAAAAGTTTGTTTTTATGCTTGCAATCTTAGTTATTCGTCTGCATTATGTTTAAGGGAGGTGAGGGATGCTACTATTTAGATCAGATTCTAGCAGAGTGTAAACTGGCAACACGGTTTAAATGTTTTTATTGACTTTTTGATTGTTGGAATTGAGCAAACCTTAATAAAAATCTATAATCAAAAGAAAATACACGAAAATATAAATTTGTTGGTGAGGAAACGAAACTCAATAAAAGTAAAAGCGAATCAAAAAAGAAAGTAAACACTATTACTGCATACACTTAGGGAGATAAACGTTTATCAAACAACTTCTCTTTACATGTTGGGAACTTTGTAAAATATGAAGCTTGGGAATTAACTTTAAAGAACAGATGGAATACAGAACACGAATAAGAAAATGATTGGTATAAGGTTTTCAATTTACAAGACTCGAATAAAAGCGCACCAAAATCGTACACATTTCCCTGGGTTTACTTAGGGCTCAAAGGTCTGAGAAATATTGCTATAGCAGGTTGAATGAACAAAATGCGCCGGAGTAAATTACTTTTGCTTATCTCACTTTCGGCAGCCGTATCTTATGTCCAACCCACTCCAAATATATGGCCTTATTACGAGTGTCACGAAGTGAACTGACCACTTGTCACTCACGGTTAAGTGATTCCCGTGTAAATCAAATGGGATTCATTTCACCGTGAGTGATAAGTTGTCACTTCACCGTGAAGTGACATCGATAATAAGGGCCATAATATCCATTCTGTTGCTACTTTTGAACCGACTGTTAATCATGACTGATTGACTAATTGAATTGCGAGCGGGGAGTTGCTCAAATGATGGATTTTGATTATCTTATTGAGATTTGAGATTTAGGATATATTTAATGAATCAAGTTATAAGTGATTTGCGAGCTGGAAATTGCTCAATTGAAGGAGAACTGGTGAAACAGTTCCATGATCTTTGAAGTGTCTGGCAACTTTGTACTATCTCTGCGCCTGCACCCATTTCATATCATCATATCAAACCATTTTTGTTGATACATATCAATTTTTCGATTCGGGTAATGACAACCACGGATTTTCGGCGCAGACCTGTCATAGATTCCCCAAAACCAAGGTTAGATTCCGCAGCAGCCGACATCCGAAAAATATTTAATTCCACGCATCCACATTTCACAGAGTATGGATTGCGATATGAAAAAAATTGAAAAAGGCGTTTATTGCAACAGCTTACGAAAGGTATTTCCTATTGATTGGTGTATTTGGATTTTAATTTCATCTATAAATGACAAAGTTATAAGCATTCAAAATCTTACACCTTTTCGTGGCGGTCGTAATTTTAGATTTTCGATTTACCCCCAGTACCTTCCCGTAAGATGTAGTCTACGTCAAAAATACTGAAATTGCAATCGTTTCACTGTAGCTTTGTGTGGGAGGTAACGCAAGAAAGGAAGAGAATCGGCCCTTTACCAACAGATACCCTGTTTGTGTTTTAAATCGGCTTGGCAACTTCTAACTGGCTTTTATGCGGGATTACGACTATCGATCGTTCCGGTGGCAGTGACTGGTGGTGAGAGGCAACAGCGATGAACACAACCGCCAGCGGGAATAGATTTTCACTGAATTTGTTTGAATACACCTGCTGCTTGGTGACACCGTTTCCACATCCACCGATGTCAGCAACTGAACCACTTCGCCTCGTTTCTTCTTGTTCAGTTCGTACCTTGGCCACCTTAAACCGTGCATCCGCGTTGTCCCTCTTCGCTGTCAGGTATCCATCGTTGATGTCCGCAAGAGTTCCAGCGATTTCAATACCAGCAGCTTGCCCCGGTGGCTTTGGATTAAAGTGCAATAAGATGTGTTGCGATACTGCTTTCTACCGAACTCTTTGTCAAATATCTGCAGCGGTTGGAAGAACTCGATCGTCTTCTCGAGAAGATCCTCCGGTCGGGCCAGTGCCTTTGAATCATCGTCTTGGTTCTCGTATTAGCTCGGATTCCATTGCTTGTTGTGTTGTTCCTTCTCATTGAAAACAAAACATTTGAAGTGTCAGATTAACCGGGTTGCCAAGAATGCCATTACTCACAACGACAAAATTCAGTCTGATGACTAACACTCTCGGCACAGCTGCAGCACACTTAAAAAAATGCCACAACATGAAATAACAATAGGTACACTACCAGTCATAAGTATGGAATCGCTTAGAAAAGTATTGCAACACTCATTTGAATATTGCATCACGTCCTAAAAAGTATAGCATCACCTATATCTTGAAATCCTGGTTATCTGCAAAGGTGCTGTCTTTGTGGGAAAACCGACCACCACCAGGTTACCACAGCGGAAAATACCCGACAAGAGGAGGACACTATACGGGCAATCGCGTTTCGAGGGAAGAAAAATAAACAACGGACTGCGGTCAAAGTAAACATTATGGTATCGCGGTACATTGGAGACTATTTATTTATCACGTATGCTTTCTGTCTTTGTCGACTCACACTCAGTCAATCTCGACGCAGTGGTGGCGTGCCTAAATATCGCCCCGACCAACACTTCTCCTCGATATTGGCACTTCGACCAATCGATCGTTGATCAGTCCAAAATCGTTAGAAAAACTTTTTCTTCACGTGTTCAGTAAGCTCGGTCAGAAGAACGATGAGAAGATTGGAACCCATCTTCACCGCCACAAAATTCTTCAGGATCCAATCGTTGAACCGGACAATCATGAAAAATCTCATCCGACTCTGAATACTCCTCCTGAACCGGTTGCTCCGTTCATCACCGAGTCATCAATTTTCGAAACATTCCGACAATCCGGAATCATTCCAGGCCTGTGCTATGCAAACTGACAGCTTTCCGTATAACGAGCTTCCTTGGTTAGCCTCGCACCCTGCGCCGGGTGTTCAGCTTGTACAGGTTCTCACTTTCCCTTTCGAACTCACAACTGTGCACTTCGAAGAATCAAAATTCATCCTCAGGCCTTTCTGCGTCGTCTTTCGCACCGACAGCAAGATGCTATCCAGATTGGGAATCAATAACACATCTTTGAAGGTTATGTCTCTAACGCATCGGTCACTATCGACGCACTTCACAATGCCTTCACCGATGCCGACCGATTTCGTAACAGTTCCATCGGCAGATCTGTCCAAGTTTCGAAAGAACGCTTCATCGTTCGTCATGTGGCTCGAACCACCACGCCACCACTGTCTATATCCCACGAACTACTGCACCGATTGCTTCCGATCGTGAAACAAATCGGGCTTTCGTTCTTCTCCCGTTGCATCAATCTGCAATCACGACGAAAGTGACCAGGCTTCCAACAGTAGCACACTTTTTTCCTTTCGTTCTTTGTTCTGCATCAACATCGCTTTTATACCAAATTCACACAAACGTTCTCCAAGTCGTTCGACTCGTCGCAAATTGCCGTCACCAATCCGCCGTATGATTCTGGAAGGCTGCGATAAATCAAGATGTTCCTCCACATTCCCTCCTTCCACCATATTCAAGCTGCAGATCTTCCGAAGCAGTGACATACGAGAAGTCATCGACGCTTTGGTGTGGAATTTCTTCAGGGCCGATTTGGCGTTTTTCACTATCGTCAACTGATAATCTTCAAGCAACAGAACGACAGTTGCCAACGCCTTTTGATCAGCCTTCGTCCAGGTGGAAGTAACAGGTTCCGCCCAACAAACAATTGAGAGCTCTTATAAAACACCTGAGTTGATCAAACGTTGAATAATAGCTTCCAGAGTTGAACAAGAATGTAGTTGTATTGCCATTTGATTAAAAGTTTTAAAAGCTATTGGAGCACTCCTAAATGATTATTTACGTTCGGTTTAACTATATGCTTTATAAGACCTACGATAACTTTTATAGCACCTTAGTTAAACTGATTCACAAAAGCTATACAGAACGTGGAATAAACGCATCAAAACAAACCATTGGGAGCTCTTATACAACACCTGAGTTGATCAAACGTTGAATAATAGCTTCCAGAGTTGTACAAGAATGTAGTTGTATTACCATTTGATTAAAAGCTTCAAAAACTGCTTGGAGCACTCTTAAATGATTGTTTACGTTCGGTTAAACTGTTTGACAGGAGCTTCTATAGGATGTGGAATAAACGCATCAAAACAAACCATTGGGAGCTCTTATACAACACCTGAGTTGATCAAATGTTGAATAATAGCTTCCAGAGTTGTACAAGAATGTAGTTGTATTGCCATTTGGTTAAAAGCTTCAAAAACTGCTTGGAGCACTCTTAAATGATTGTTTACGTTCGGTTAAACTGTTTGACAGGAGCCATAAAGGATGTGGAATAAACGCATCAAAACAAACCATTGGGAGCTCTTATACAACACCTGAGTTGATCAAACGTTGAATAATAGCTTCCAGAGTTGTACAAGAATGTAGTTGTATTGCCATTTGATTAAAAGCTTCAAAAACTGCTTGGAGCACTCTTAAATGATTGTTTACGTTCGGTTAAACTGTTTGACAGGAGCTTCTATAGGATGTGGAATAAACGCATCAAAACAAACCATTGGGAGCACTTATACAACACCTGAGTTGATCAAACGTTGAATAATAGCTTCCAGAGTTGTACAAGAATGTAGTTGTATTACCTTTTTGGTTAAACGCTTCAAAAGCTGCTTGGAGCACTCTTAAATGATTGTTTACGTTCGGTTAAACTGTTTGACAGGAGCCATAAAGGATGTGGAATAAACGCATCAAAACAAACCATTGGGAGCTCTTATACAACACCTGAGTTGATCAAACGTTGAATAATAGCTTCCAGAGTTGTACAAGAATGTAGTTGTATTACCTTTTTGGTTAAACGCTTCAAAAGCTGCTTGGAGCACTCTTAAATGATTGTTTACGTTCGGTTAAACTGTTTGACAGGAGCTTCTATAGGATGTGGAATAAACGCATCAAAACAAACCATTGGGAGCTCTTATACAACACCTGAGTTGATCAAACGTTGAATAATAGCTTCCAGAGTTGTACAAGAATGTAGTTGTATTACCTTTTTGGTTAAACGCTTCAAAAGCTGCTTGGAGCACTCTTAAATGATTGTTTACGTTCGGTTAAACTGTTTGACAGGAGCTTCTATAGGATGTGGAATAAACGCATCAAAACAAACCATTGGGAGCTCTTATACAACACCTGAGTTGATCAAACGTTGAATAATAGCTTCCAGAGTTGTACAAGAATGTAGTTGTATTGCCATTTGATTAAAAGCTTCAAAAACTGCTTGGAGCACTCTTAAATGATTGTTTACGTTCGGTTAAACTGTTTGACAGGAGCTTCTATAGGATGTGGAATAAACGCATCAAAACAAACCATTGGGAGCTCTTATACAACACCTGAGTTGATCAAACGTTGAATAATAGCTTCCAGAGTTGTACAAGAATGTAGTTGTATTGCCATTTGATTAAAAGCTTCAAAAACTGCTTGGAGCACTCTTAAATGATTGTTTACGTTCGGTTAAACTGTTTGACAGGAGCTTCTATAGGATGTGGAATAAACGCATCAAAACAAACAATTGGGAGCTCTTATAAAACACCTGAGTTTATCAAACGTTGAATAATAGCTTCCAGAGTTGAACAAGAATGTAGTTGTATTGCCATTTGGTTATAAGCTTCAAAAGCTGCTTGGAGCACTCTTAAATGATTGTTTACGTTCGACCAACCACAATTTTGTTGCTAAAAATAGCACAAGTGATAGGCACGTTTATATGACCATAAGGCAATGATTATTCGACTGCAAGAGAAGTCACTCAAGATGAGCTTCATATACTTCTCTCATATGATCAAAATATGTATTCAAGAATAGAGCAGATGGAAACAGAAGCGGCTGGCAATCCGGGATCATGAGTTCGAATCTTGCTTCGAGAAACCCTCGGTGGAGTAGAGGTAAATTATATATATAGGTGTTTATTAATAAATGCAAACATTAATTTAAGACATATATCATATAATCAACGATAACATTTCTAGATAAATTCTCTCAATTAATTATTAGGGAGATTAATCGAAAGAATATCAATCAAAGATTAAACCGATGCTAGTTACTACTTCCTCCATGATCACAGAATGTGTATTATGGCATAATTACATATTTTTTCAATGTGCACAAATAAATTAAATTAATAAAAACTGTACAAGCAATTATTTTGGCGTACCACAACAATTGTTAAATTAATTTTAATCTGTGAATATTGTGAGTACTTACACAACGGTTATTAAGGAGTCATTAAAAAGTGCTATAAACGCTTTTCACCGCTTGCTGTACAATGATTATTTAGGAGTCATAAAAGAGTGCAACAAATGCCTCTCAGGTTCACTCTCTACTAAATTTCAAAGCAGCTGTCAAGAAGTGTCTACAAACGTTGTATAAGAGCTTTCACCAAAATAATAAAGCTTGAGTTTAAATATGTATCTATAAACGTTGTATAAAAGTTGCTTCTATCCGGTTGTTAAGGAGTCATTGAAAAGTGCTATAAACGCTTTTCACCGCTTGCTGTACAATGATTATTGAGGAGTCATAAAAGAGTGCAACAAACGCCTCTCAGGTTCACTCTCTACTAAATTTCAAAGCAGCTGTCAAAAAGTGTCTACAAACGTTGTATAAGAGCTTTCACCAAAATAATAAAGCTTGAGTTTAAATATGTATCTATAAACGTTGTATAAAAGTTGCTTCTACTCCTATACCGCGTAGACATATAATGCTGTAGTTGAACAGGTTCTCCAAACCAGTGTAAACAAGAGTTTTACAGAAGTTGTAATAAACAAATTGTACAGTTATTATTCAGCATGCAGTTGAATAAAATCACAATGGAAGCGTTTCTTCAACAAGAAATTGATTTTGGGCAAACGTTTTACTGAATACGTTAGACAACACCTTTGTGTTGCAGTTGTATAGGTTCTCCAAACGAGTGTAAACAAGGGTTTTATAAAAGTTGTGGTGAACACATTGTGCAATTATTATTCAACATGCAGCTGAACAAAATCAAAACGAAAGCGTTTCTTCAACTGGAAATTGTTACTTGGGCGGCTTCACATCGTTCACCGCGATCCACAACTCGTCCCTCTTCAGCAACATCTCCATCCGCATTTGCCAGCTGGAGTAATTCTGGTTGCTAAGACGCGGAAATATCACTTTCTCATTCATTTTTCTTACTATTCGGAGAAACAGCACAAGAGCTGTTTATCAACACAAGCGATACACTCTTCTGCCTGCGTACACTATTATACGAACAAAACTGTTTATTTCTTTACTCAACCCGGTGATTGCAGCAATTGGCGTTGACGAGAGCTCTGTAACTCTTTACTCCTATGGAAAAATCTCATATGTAACTGTCAGTCTATGTGTGCAACATGGCGGACTTTTTCTTATTCTCTCACTCCAACGCAAAATCCCATAAAGAACTGTCAAAATGTGTGTGAAGCAACGTCACTTCGGGACTGGTGTCAAGGCGAATTGAATTGGCGTTGACGGCGACTCTGTAGCTCGGTAGCTCTTTACTCCTATGAGAAAATCCATAAGCAAACGTCAGACTGTGCGTGAAACATGGCGGACTTTGTACTATCCTTTCACTCCACTGAAAATTCCCATATAAAACTGTCTATATTTGCTGGAAGAGCAAATTTGTCGACGGTGCCGTCATCGCCAATCCAGAAACTATTTTTCGATCCCGCTTCGCACCGGCCAATAAACAAACGAACACAGCCCATCAACTGTTCCACCGACGGCACTGACACCAACAATCAATACGAAACTAACGATTTTAAATTGGCTCACCACTTTAGTAGCCTATTGGTCCCAAGCAAACGATTAACGTACCCTATTCTAGTTGAAATTCTATTACTACACTATGTTTGTTTTGATTCGCTATGAAAGTTTGACAGATAACATCAGGGGTGTGTGGATTCATGCAGAACATGCAGGGGTGAGTGAAATAGCTTGGAACTGCTTGGGACCGTTGTTCTGGTACTGAGTGAGCCAAAAATAATTATGATTTTCTTCGGGACCCAGTGGTCTTAGAGTTACCTCTATGCTGACACTACCGTTTCTAACTATAGCGCTCTTCTTCACGAACAACACGCAGTTTTCAACAGATAAACACTTTTCTTCGAGCTCATCTGGGTCCATAACCTGTGGGAAAACCGACCACCACCAGGTTACCACAGCGGAAAATGCCCGTCAAGAGGAGGACACTAAAGAGCCTGAATTTATAAAGAGGCGACATCTTATCCATTTGACAGGTCTTCTGCTCGATTGGAATGACTTTTCCTATGACTTTGATAGATAATCGATTGTTCCAATTTTGACATTTCGTCTCTTTATAAATTCAGGCTCTTTAGAGGACACTATACGGGCAATCACGTGTCGAGGGAGGAAAAGTAAACAACGGAGTGCGGTCAGAGTAAATTCGATAGTGAGCATGCATAAGGGCGTAAATGCAATGATCGGTTCTCTTCGTCGAGTTTCTCTTTTGTTAATAACTCGCTAGATTTAACGTTTCTCGGTGCGTTTGCTGTTACTTTTGATAGCCAATACAACCTGTTACAAATCTGCATTGAACAAATTCTAAAAAATTGTTTCGTTTGGCTTAAGCAATGCAAAGAGAAAATCGATGAAGAGAATCGATCATCGCGTATACGCCCTTATGCATGCTCACTGTCGAATTTTATTGTATCGCGGTACATTGGAGACTATTTATTTATCACGTATGCTTTCTGACTTTGTCGACTCACACTCAGTCAATCTCGACGTAGTGGTGACGTGCCTAAATATCGCCCCACCAACAGTCTTCAGCAAAGTTGTTCAGAATACCAAGGGCGTCCGGAAGGTGGACAGTTTGGTTCGAAATTATGGCACTACGTGGCGCGACGACCTAGAAAGTTTGTAGAGATGAACCAGCCTCTGGCTGAAAGTGTCGCTAATAAAGATAACCTAACCTAGAAAGTTTGAGTCTTCAGCATAGTTGTTCAGAACACCAAGGGCATCTGGAAGATGGTGGGTATGGAATTCTCTCACTATTCGAGTCTTCAGCAAACTTGTTCAGAAGGTCATGGCTGAGCGGATTGTGCTTAGTTCGTTTCGGAATTATGTCACTACGTGGCGCTTGAATATGAAGTGAATATGAAGTGAACCAGACCTGAAAAACTTGGTTTTTTGGAGTGAATTCGAACTGAAAAGTTTGGACTTACTTAAATATGAAGTGAACCACACTTGAAAAGTTAGGAATCACTCAAGGGGTAGGTCACTCCGCACACCAATCTTGTGTCATCTTTTTTATCAGTGTGCCGATTGTGCCGGTCATAGAGCAAGCTGCGAATGTTTGTAAAAAACCCATCCCGGCAACCCGGTATTTCTGACACCTTGAATATTTTAGTTTTTTAAGCAAGGATAAATCGGATTGAAGATGACGTGGGAAGTGGCGAGTTTGCGAAATTTTGGTGTTTTGTGTTCAAATGGTAATAAAAGTCCTGTATTTTAGTGTTTTATAATGCCCTCAAAGGCAGACCAGAAACCTAGCTTTTCGTGATGTGAAATGCATAGGTCTATCAGCGGCCGGAAAGAGTTGGAACCGGTGGGAAGCATTGTAGAATACCGACTATAGAGGATGATGAATAGACATCTTTAATTTGTTTTGTGTGATTTGCAGCATTATTTGAATTAATGGTACTAATGGGGTCTGATTAACTGCCTCTTTCTCTTGAGCCCACTCTAGTTTTTTATCACTTCCGTAAGTACTGCATCGCTTTGTAAAGTACTGAATAATTTAAGAAGAGTTTGGAAGCACTTCAGATAGTAATGAATAATTTCAGAAAAGTTCGGAATCGCATCGGAAAGCAACATTTCGGAAAGCACTGATTCACCTCAGAAGAGTTTTGAATCACTTTGGAAAGTGTTGAATCGATTCAGGAAAATTAAAAATCACTCCTGAAAGTACTGAACATTTTTATAAATGTTTTTATCCATTTCGGAAAGTACTGAACCACTCCGGAAAAGATTGGAATTATTTCAGAATTTTCGGAAGAGTTTGAAATCACTTCCGCAAGTGATTCACTTCGAATAGAAATTAATCACTTAAGACAAGTTTGGAATCACTCTAGAAAGTTCTGAATCACTTCATTTAAGTTTGGAATCACTCCAGAAAGTACTGAATTACTTTAGAAATTTTGGAATAACTTTGGAAAATTCAATTCTTTCCAAAAAAGTTTGTAATCACTTCCGCAAGTACTGCATCACTTTGGAAGGTACTGAATAATTTAAGAAGAGTTTAGAAGCACTTCAGAAAGAACTGAATAACTTTAGAAAAGTTTGGATCACATCGGACGGTACTGAATCAGTACTTCTGCAAGTACTGAATAACTTCAGGAAGTACTGAATCAGTTCAGAAAGTACTGTATCATTTCAGACAAATTTGGAATCATTTCAGAAGGTCCTTAATTTTATCAGAAAAATCGTAAACATTTCGAAAAGTACTAAATCTCTTTATAAAACTTTGGAATCACTTAAAAAAGCTCAGAATCACTTCTGATGTCACTAAATTGCTTAGAAATTTTCGAATCACTTTGGAAAGTATTTAATCATTCCAAAAGAGTATGTTATCACATCCGCAAGTACTGAATCATTTTGGAAAGAACTGAATCATTTAATAAAAGTTTTGAATCACTTCAGATAGTATTGAATAATTTCAGAAAAGTTCGGCATCACTTCGGAAAGTACTGAATCACTTTAGAAAAGATTTCAATCACTTCGGAAAGCACTGATTCACCTAAGAAAAGTTTTGAATCACTTCGGAAAGTGCTGAATCGATTCAGCAAAATTTAGAATGACTTCTGAAAGAACTGAATCTCTTTAGAAATATTTGGAGTCACTCCGGAAAATATTGGAATTATTTCAGAATTTTGTGAGGAGTTTGAAATCACTTCCTCAAGTGATTCACTTCGAATAGAAATTAATCACTTAAGACAAGTTTGGAATCACTCCAGAAAGTTCTGAATCACTTCATTTAAGTTCGGAATCACTCCGGAAAGTACTGAATTACTTTAGAAATTTTGGAATCACTTTGGAAAATTCAATTCTTTCCAAAAAAGTTTGTTATCACTTCCGCAAGTACTGCATCACTTTGGAAGGTACTGAATAATTTAAGAAGAGTTTGGAAGCACTTCAGAAAGAACTGAATAACTTTAGAAAAGTTTGGAATCACATCGGACGGTACTGAATCACTTTATTCAATTTCGTAATTGCTCCGAAAAGTATTTAATCAGTTCATAAAAGTTTGAAATTACTTCTGCAAGTACTGATTCACTTCTGCAAGTACTGAATCAGTTCAGAAAGTACTGTATAATATCAGACAAATTTGGAATCATTTCAGAAAGTCCTTAATTTTATCAGAAAGAACGTTAAAAGTACTTAATCGCTTTATAAAAGTTTGGCATCACTTAAAAAAGTACTGAATCACTTCAGAAAAGCTCGGAATCTCTTCGGAAAGCACTAAATTGCTTTAGAAATTTTCGAATCACTTCGAAAAGTACTGAATCACTTTAGAAAAGATTTCAATCATTTCGGAAAGCACTGATTCACCTCAGAAGAGTTTTGAATCACTTCGGAAAGTGTTAAATTGATTCAGCAAAATTTAGAATGACTTCTGAAAGAACTGAATCTCTTTAGAAATGTTTGGAGTCACTTCGGAAAGTACTGAACCACTCCCAAGAAGATTGGAATTATTTCAGAATTTTCTGAAGAGTTTGAAATCACTTCCGCAAGTATTGATTCACTTCGAATAGAAATGAATCACTTCAGAAAAGTTCAAAATCACTCCGGAAAGTACGGAATTATTTAAAAATTTTGGAATCTTGCAAAGTGAATTGAATTATTCCTAAAAAAAAGTTGGTTATCACTTCCGCAAGTACTGCATCAGTTTCGAAAACAATGAATAATTTAAAAAGAGTTTGAAATCACTTAAGAAAGAGGTGAATAGCTTCAAAAAAGAACTGAATCACTTATGCAAGTACTGAATGACTTAAGAAAGTATTGAATCACTTCAGAAAAATTTGGTATTATTTCAGAAAGTCTTTAATCCCCACTCCGCACACCAATCTTGGGTCCACATTTTTCTCAGTGTTCCGCAAATGTGCCGGAGGTATACCGATTGTACCGGTTATAGAGCAAGCTGTGATTTTTTGTAAAATACGAATATTACGGTATATTTGGCAACCCAGTATTTCTGGACAGCTTGAATGTTTTGGCCTGACTTCTGGAATACGAGCTGACCGATACGATTGCGGTGCTGTGTGAAAAGTCCATCTTATTCTAGACAACCAGCAGGAGCAGGATTTTTTCCAAAGAATGACATTGATTTTACAGTCCACCGTGGAATCGCTGTCCTATAGGAAAGCGTATGGACCGATGCGGAATATCCACAGATGGCCACAAACGGAGAATGTTACTGAAGACGATTCTTCACCCGTGTGGGTCCGGACGTGAGTCTTCAGGTTAAATAAATTGTTTTCCGAATAGTTAAACGGCTTCGGTGTTGAATTTACCAACGAGTGACGGCGGACTTCTTCCTCGTTTGGAAACGAACGCGAACTCAAATATTGAAACAAATACTGGAATATGTGCATATTCGTGTGGGTTTTCATGTTATTCGATTTAGTGAACGTTTTCTGGCAGATCTGACTTGTTATTATTGTGCTGCTTCACGTGATCTCCCATATCGTCCACATTCATGAAGACTTTGATACAGCTGGTACAGATGTTGAACTTCTGATCTGCACTGTAAATCTGTACGTATTGGGCCAGTCCTGTTGGATGATGAAAATACGTTCGATAGACCTTGCACACGAGTGAATTAGTTCGCATGTGTGTTGTTGAATTATTCTTCTCGTTCGAGTGGGTCCTAAAGTGAATCTAAAGTTGAAAGCCTTAAGTATTTTTCACAGTTTTCAGACTTGTACGACTTCTGTCCCGAATGAACCAGCATGTCCTGAAAAAGGTTTCAAACACCAGGATTACATCTGCAACGAAATTACCGCAAAGAATATCCACTGAATCAACATAAAAAGACTATTCCTTTTCAGAGCTTTGTGGTGCACTGTTAGCTTTGCAGTTGTCTAGAACATCTGGTATACAATGCAATCAACCAGTTTTCCATCTCCCTCCGTTCGATGATTCCGGATCCTTTCAAAAGAATTCTATTTTTATCTCACCTCGTCTCACCTCAGTCTCACGTAGTTTTCAGTAACAGTCTCTCGATTCGTTCTTCTCATTTTCCCCGTACTAGTTCCAAGTATTGATTTCATCAGTAGCTTGAGGTTCAATAAATGAAGAAGGACGAATGGATTCAGATTCATCGACGGCCTAATGTACTGCGAGTATACTGATGATCCAACGTGATGACGGAGATCTGAATTATTCCAGTAACATTTAACACTAACATCTAAGTAATATGATCGCTTTTTTTTCACACATTTAACGACCAGAAACCGATATTTACTTATGTAACTACCGATTATAGTAAGTTCCAGCAAGATGTCAATCTCCCATGGAACGAGAAAAATAATTTATAAATTTTGCAAATATGTCAAAGAAAAATCAGCGATATAGACTGAACGAATTCTTTGCCATTATCCGGACTTATTAGACATTTGAAATAAATTTTAATCAAATCAATATATAAAGATTGCTTAAACATAAAATAATTATATTTTAATCATTCATTGGTTAGTAATATTTTTGAGAGAACAACTTCAATGCCAGCTGTCCAGCAGTGCTCCCATTATAGTTAATGAACAACCCAGTGCCTACGAGATGATGCCGAAGGTATACCGATGAATGTGCCCAAGTTGTGCCGAATCTACTTTCGGCACACTGTTCTGAGTGACTTACCCCTTACTTTAATCTCTTCCGAAAAAAATCGGAAACGCTTCGAAAAGTACTGCATCGCTTCATACAAGTTTGGAATCACTTAAAAGAGTATTGAATCACTTCAGAAAAGTTCGGAATCACTTCGGAAAGGACTGAATTGCTTTAGGAATTTTGGAACCACTTTGGAAAATATTGAATCATTCCAAAAAAGTGTGTAACGACTTTCGCAAGTACTGAATCATTTTGGAAAGAACTGAATCATTTGAGCAAAGTTTGGAATCACTTCAGATAGTATTGAATAATTGAGGAAATGTTTTGAATCACTTCAGTAACGCTCGGAACTGCTCCGGAAAGTACTGATTCGATTAATAAAAGATTATAATCACTTCCGTAAGCACTGAATCACTTCAGAAAAGTTATCACCATAAAGGTAGCTCTAAGACCAGAAAGTCCCGAAGAAACGTGCTCAACTTTTTAGCTCAACTCTAGTCCCAAGCTGATCGATGCAGATACCGCCAAATGGTTCAGAGCCTTAGGGCCCAAGCACAATGACAGCGGAAGAGGAACGGCAGCGGGAGCGGAAAAGCCCGATCTGAGTAAGCCTACTGGTCGGATTTAAAACTAGTTTGGGTCATTAGTGAAAGGCTTTCGTTAGTTAGGCTGAGCTGTCAAGCCGAAAATTGGTTGAGAAATACATCGATTGTTTATTTTCATCACAATACGTTAGCAACTATACAAATTGTTCATCCATGAGCCCCCCTCGAAAAGAAATCATCACTGTCAGAAATGACGTTTGACTTCGATTTAGATGGGTTACAGCCCAACTAAAACGTAGCCCACTTAAAGAAAGCCCAATGAGCGAAATTTGATGCACATCTTTGGGCATTATATCACAAACAAACCGACATGAAACTTAAACTTAACTCTTGATCGAGAATCCATAACGGCCGATTCAAATGTGCAGCGATCCCCTGTCAATACTATAGACACTGTATATAGACCGGACAATGTAAAATCATGCAATCTGGTAGCCCTGATAAATGTCATTAATTTGAAAAATAAATCTGGCATCACTTGAATTTGTTCAAACTTTCAGGGAGCAGCTCAATAAGCCAAGAAAAAAAAATTGTTTTCGTTTTTCCTTTGCTTTTGTTTGGATTCCGTTCGTGCATAGAAGCTGTTAAATAAAAGTGCAATTTTCGTCTCTGAGAGTTGGAAAATCTTCCATAAACAGTTCATTGAAGTGCTGATGCGTATCATCCTTCCCGGCAATGCTAAAGTTCTCGAGTCAATCGCCGTTACCGAAGCACCGAGGCAACAGCAGCTTCTTGCTTCGATGTTAATGTAATTGGCATCCAAGAATCATCCAAAACTACGCGGCAACCATGGTTTCCAGTGGGTTTCCGGTACTCCAGTAATGTCTCCCCCACTCGTTTTTCAGTCGTCGTCTCTACCGTGCTCTACCGTACGTTTTTCAGTCTTATTGAAACTTATTGATGGATCGAGAGCAGAGATTCAAATGCCAGTGGCCGGATGTTGTTTTAAAACATATAGCTGGGTAGAGTAAACGCAACCCGTAGTGGATGTTGAAATCGTAATCCTGTTGAGAGAGAGGAACCGTTTCACTATCACAAATCCAGCCACGTACAAATAATATGTTGGAAAAACTTACATAGAGAGAAACGAAATTTTACTAGGAGTTCGCCTCTTTGTTTATATTTTGCTGTTTGTCAAAACAACACTAGATCACAATACTTGCTCCTTTGAAGCAAACCAAAGGATGACAGTCCGTTTGGTTACACTTTTTGACAGTTCGTTTGGCTGCATAAGACAAACGTTGTCCAGTCTATATACAGTGTTTATAGTCAATACCATAGTATTCTTTTTATCGATATAATTTGTCCGGAATATATTAGACACGAAACAACTCATAAATTTTGTACCCGTGTTCGTGGTTAGGATAAATATTTTCCGTGAACACGACTTTCTCTTTTGATAACCACTGCTATGTAAATAGATTTCGGACTATTCTAACCACATAGTTTGATAAAGGAGGTTCTTATCTAGCGTCCAAAACGACAAATACAACAGGAAAATGTTTTGCTTCTGAGTTATCAACGAAAGAGAAAGTCGACGAAGAGAATCAATCAATGCAGATAGGACCCTTTGAAATGTTTATCTAGATTTACGATAGTTCATCGAGATTTAATAACGAATTTTGTTCATTCAACCTGTATGCAAAATCAAGAACTTTTCCAATCTTTCCATCAAACCACTAAACACTGAAGTGAATTTTCTTGAAAGTCTTCCACTGCAGAACTAGAACGAATCAATCTTAAACCACCAAATCTTCAGATAAAACCCGAACCAAAGCCCGGTTGCTGAACCGGAAAGGAAAACCAAAACACCCCACATCAATATGTGTTCGTAAAATTATCGATCGAGTCACATATCAACACAGGATTCACCCAACATATCCGCTGCATTTTCCGAAACGTTTCTACCGTTTATTCACCAACCAAGATCAACCACACGCCACACAAAACAGACTTAAAATCAAAACTGTAAAATTAGAAAACCAGAGAAAATTGTCTCAAAAACCGTAACTCCTAATAAAGATATAAAATTGTACACCGCGATAACAAAACAAAATGCTAATTGAAAGTCCCGTGAGTGTTCCATTTTTTCCTAAATCCGAAAGCAAATTCCTCCCTCTGTCGTCGTCAGTCAGACACGCCACTCTATGTCGGTCAGTCGGACAGCGCTGGCAGAGATTCATGCCAACAACGGGAAAGATTTGCATCTAATTGCATTCTAATGACCGCCGCTGTCAACGATGATATACACACCGGCACGTGGTGGACCCAATCCCGTCCTAGCTTCTTTAATCCTCTTACGTGCAGTTTTCCACCAGTGAAGGTAAAATCTTTCAAAAGCGGGGTAGGTATCACGGAAAGAAAATCTCAGCAACCTACTGGTTTAGTGTGCAAACAAACCAACCTTATCATGATACAACGAAGTGCATTCTACAATTCTATGTTGGGTGTATGACGAACAACGTAACTACACCCTTAAAACAGAAATCATGTCCTACAGTCACGATACCACCAGTAAGTAGATTCGGCTACTCCCTCCCAATTAACAACACCCACAAAAAAGGTGTAAATTATGTCCTGTGGTCACGCAAAACGAACAAACCCTGCACCGGATTGCAACCATTTTTCGCTACTCGACAGTACTTGACCCGGTTTTCACCAAGCCGTAACGAAAAACAAAAAACATCAATGCCATCACTCACCTTCCTTGGACTGCTCCGGGCGAGCCTTCTGGTCCAGCTGCGAGAATCCTTCGCTCAATCCACCCTCCACGGGGTACGCTACATCGCCGAACGGGGTCAACCGTTCTGGGAGAAATTCTGCTGGTTCTGTATGGTTTCCACCGGTACCGTCACCACGTTGGTCATCATTTTCAATCTGTGGCAGCGGTTTCTGACCAATCCGACCATCACCGGACCCGATACCGGATTGCGCCAAAACTGGACCATCTTTCCAACGGTGGCAATGTGCCCGATGGATCCGCTGGATCGTGGCAACGCCCAACGGTGGTTGCAATCGATTGAACCCGCGGAAAATTTCACCGAAATGGAACCGTTCCTGCGTTTGATGGCGAAAATTTCCTATGCTCAGTTCGATGCGATTGTATCGGCGATGAAGGAAGATGTTCCCCAAACGTGGTCCAGGATGGTGGTGGGGAAGAGCTTTCGGGACTTTGTATTCCAAGTGGCGGTCGGTTGCGACGATCTGTTGGCAGGATGTTGGTTCCGAGGTGAACCACTGGAATGTTGCAGCCAATTTTTACCGGTTTTCTCCGAGCATGGGTTCTGCTATGCGTTCAATTCCAAGTTTATCGATGCACCGGAACGATGGTAAGTAAAGGTTGATCACGGAGAAATCCGGGCACGAAAATCTTGCTGGGGTTAAAAATGCGTTTTATTTTTCATTGTTCAATGCAACAGTTCTATGCTTCCTTCTTTTGAACATGATCAGTTCTTTCGAGTTGTACTGAATTCGGACTTTTTTTTAAATGATCAATGTTTTACATTTGTATTTAGAAATGTTTCTTCTTTTAAACATGAACAGTTCTTTCAAAATGTGCTGATTTAATAAATTTGTCAAAAATCAACCCGCATAAACAATAACCATAAAAAGCGCCTAACCACCACTTCGGGGTATAATCTAAACTTTATGTGGCATGGTTATACCATCTATGATATCGTTAGTGTATGGTACCTGTTTATTAGCGAATATTTTTTATTTATAGGAATGCTTCCTTCTTTCAAACATGACCAGTTCTTTCAGTTTGATTCAAGATAAATGTAAGATGCGATTGAATAAATACTTCCGATACACCCTGTGTTGTGTTCTACTCACTGCACTACTCACTCAATGACGTTTGCTTGTAGTTGTGACATCGTGTCTACAAAACAGCATTGCGGTCTTGCATCGCTCTCTTTCTCTGTTAGTTCCTCTAGCTGTTCACATCGAAGAAGGTGAGTCAATAATCTACTACATAAAATGGTCCTTCGAACCGGATCGTAAATCGGATCCTAAAGTGTTGTGGAAACAAATCAAATTCAATTCAGTGTTTGGAGTAAGAAGTCTGGAGTGTAGGAAGTGGATAATTCAAATGAGAACAGGACGGAAAAGAAGCATTTGTATGTCGGATATCTCAAACGCAAAATTCAAAATGGCGTTGTCGAAGATATGCAACATTTTTATTAGAACGACACGAGGGTCGTCAAATATTTATTTACGCTTAAATACGAGTGACACACGGGTCAATACATTCCAATAGGAATTGAGAATGCTAACACGAGGGTTAGCATTTAGGCTCTGAACCATTTGGTGGATTATTTTAACTTTTGGTTAAAATTTGACAGATGGAAAGTTATCGATTAACCCTGCTATCCGAGCGTGGTTATTTCTGACAGACAAGAAGTTAAATTTTGACGACCGTGGCTCGAAAACCGGTCGATCGACAGCACGGGGATTTTCGAACATAGAAAATAACTTTCGAAATGTCACTTTTAACCACGAGTTAAATTTATCTCGGCAAATGGTTCACATCCTTAGAACAATGCAAGGATTGCTCAAATTTGGATTGATACGTTTGAGGATCAGTGACACGCGGGTCACAAAATTCCAATAAGAATATACGTGAAAATTATGCTAATACAAACAGTGTAAACAAAGCTAACGCGTGGGATAGTATTTTTGTAAATGGGTAAATAATTTGAAGGCGCCTGGGCCGTGAAATATAATTACCACTTGTTGATTGTAAAATGGAGGTAAAAATAAAACCCAAATTGATAATATCATGTTTACTTCGGCAGGCTAAATCATGTCAACCGACGAAGAGGAAATTTATCCGTTGGCTAACCAACCGATCCTAGTAGTTCAATCAGAACAGGAACGCTATGCTATGCAACGAGATCATGCAGTCGCGCGAATCAACGCAATAATTGAAAATATTGCTGTATTTAAGACGATGTCTATTCATTGGAAACAAGGAGAGAAATGTTGAAGGAATGCTACAAGAACTTTGACCAAGCGCAAAGTTGGCTGGAGCAATGGATCCCGGAAGAATTCACTAAGCGAGATACGATTGACATGCAGTACGTAGGTGGCCTTGCACTGTTTGAAAAAAACCATAGCAAGCAAGAAAGTGGCAACGTCGGAAACTCTGGGTAGAGACAATGTGCGCCTTCCGTCAGTTGATTTGCCAATTTTCAACGGAGGCAGTGAAAATTGGCTTGAATGGTACGATAAGTACAATGCATTGATCCACAGTCGCTCCTCTCTGGCAGTCATCCAGAAGTTCGAGTACCTGAAACTATCGCTTAGAGGAACGGCTCTGGCAATCATCGACTCACTGCCAACAATAGAGTCAAACTACGCTATCGCATATGACCTTCTAACCAAACGGTACAACAATCCGAAGTTACTGGTACAGAAGCATACACGAGATCTATTCGAATTGAAAACTGTGGAGGAGGAGTCTGCAAGTGCTCTAGGAAATCTTTTCGATTCAGCCAGAAAACATCTACGATGCCTGCAAATATTAGAACAACCGGTGGAGTCCTGGAATGCCGTCCTTATTCATCTAATGGCCAACAAACTGGATGCAACAATCAGGAGAGAATGGGAATCCTCAGCGTCTGGAACCGAGCCTCCTTCATATGAAAAACTGGAACAATTTGTGTTGGACAGGTGTCAGATGTTGGATTCAATGCCAAAAAAACGTAAAACGACAGTGGAACAGTTATCCCAACAGAAAAAGTACAGAACAGAAGTCCGAACCCTGACTGTTAGAGCTGATCAGGTGCAACGGTGTATTGCCTGTGGGGATGAACACTACGTTGGAAAATGTCATCGATTCGAGCAAAAATCATTGGAGGAAAAAGTGAAGCTGATTAAACGATTCTCGTTATGCTTCAACTGTTTGAAGTCGAATCACACGGCTGACAAGTGCCGCAACAGAGGTTGCTTTAAATGTGGAGGGAAGCATCACACGTCCATCCACCGCGAGAAACCAAAGTATCAGCGAACAAACGATCAGGAAACCCGTCGTTACGAGAGCCGTGAGTAAAGCGAAATCTTTTTGATAAACATGTAATTGCTAACAAACTGTTACTTTGAATCTTTAATAAAATTTCACAGAACATCAAAGGTTGTCTGATCATTGGTCGAGCAAATCACTACTTCCAACAGCTTCAGTGGTAGTTACATCTAGTGACAGAGCACCGATCCCATGTCGAGTCCTATTAGATACTGGTTCGCAATCTAACATAGCAAGCTCAGAGTTGATTCAACACAGTGGTGCTCTAGTAACTAATGCTACGGTAAAGGTAGTAGGATTCGGGAATCGTGTACAACGGATCGAGAAACAGGCATATATAACCATTAAAGCAAGGGTATCGGATTATCAGAAAACTATTTCGGTATTGATAACAGACTCTATTACTGGCCCATCACCACAAGAGGATGTAGATATCAGTGAATGGGATCTATCTGAAACTAATTTAGCAGATCCAGAGTTCCATTTAAGTCGACCGGTGGACTTACTGTTAGGAGCAGAAGTAATGTTTGACATTATACGCGACGGGAAAAAGAAACTAGCGCATCATTTGCCGTCTATTCAGAACAGTGCACTAGGATGGCTTGTAGGAGGAGATGTAACACGAATGAGAGTAAATGGAAAGGTTACTCAATTCATAAATGGAAACACTACTAGTCTACACGTACGAAGATGGTCAGAAGAGGAAACGCTTTGTGAACAGCTGTTTGTTGAAACCACTGAACGTGATACAAACGGGCGCTTTGTTGTAAGACTACCTTTGAAGCAAAACGCTCATGAGCTGGTGAATCCAAAAGCACGGCGATGAAAAGACTGTTCCAATTGGAAAAAAAGATTTCAACGAGACCCACTACTTCAAGCGGAGTATGTATCATTCATGAAGAATTACTTGGACTTGGGCCACATGGAATTGATAAGAGATGACGAAGAAACATCGAACGTACCGAAGTTTTATTTCCCGCATCATCCAGTTATAAGGCCCGAAAGTAGCACAACAAAACTGAGAACGGTATTCAACGGTTCAGCTGAAACTTCAAGCGGTATTTCATTGAATGACGTATTAATGACAGGACCGTCGATCCAACAAGATATTTTTGATATTCTTATAAGATTTCGTTGGCCCCGGTATGTATTCACAGCAGACCTCAAAAAAATGTTCAGGCAGATTATTGTCAACCAAAAGGATCGTTTACTACAGTTGATACTATGGCGTTTCTCAGCTAACGACACTGTTGGTACATATCGCTTAAACACGGTAACGTACGGTACCTGCTCAGCTCCGTTCACTGCGGCACGGTGTTTAAAGGAGTTGGCGAAGCTGTTCAAGCAGCAATACCCTGAAGCCTGTGAGGTCCTTGAAAACGATTTTTATATGGATGATGTTCTCACTGGACATGACGATATCGAGAAGCTTATCCTGATCAAAGAACAATTGGATACCATATTAAACTGTGCAGGATTTGAATTGCACAAATGGGAATCAAACTTCTCTCGTAAAGAAATAGGAGACCCAGAGGAGTGTTTCGTTAAAATTTTGGGCCTACGATGGAATCCACAAGCTGATTTAATCGGTTTCTCAAATGAAGTAATTGATCACGACGAAATAACGAAACGTAATATTTTGCCTGAGGTTCAGCGGATATTCGATCCACTTGGAATGCTATCCCCGATCATTGTAAATGGCAAATTATTAATGCAGGATATATGGCTCGAAAAGATAAGTTGGGATGAAAGACTGCCAGATGCAATTGTGAAACAATGGCATTGGTTTTATAAGCAACTGTCAATGTTGAGCGATATCACACTGCCGCGTCGGGTTGTTGCTGGAAATCATCGTGTAGAGCTACATGGATTCGCTGATGCAGCTAAACGAGCTTACGGAGCGGTGGTGTATGTAAGGACTATTAATGGAGAGGAAACTCATACAGAGTTGTTATGTTCGAAGTCAAGGATCGCACCTTCAAACGAGAAAAGCAAAAACGAGTATAATACAGCTCCAAAGTTAGAGTTGAGAGGAGCTGCACTATTAGTAGAGCTGATGGAAAAGGTGAAAGTAGCTATTAATACTCCGATCCATGGAATTCACTATTGGACTGATTCCCAAGTAACATTAGAATGGATTAATAAACTGGCGAACCGATGGCCAAAGTTCGTTGCTAACCGGGTCGAAGCCATCCAGCAGAAATCCTCACCAAGCGACTGGCATTATGTTCGCTCAAAAACTAATCCAGCGGATTTGGTCTCAAGGGGTACATCTACCCGAAAGCTCATCAAGAGTTCGCTCTGGTGGAATGGACCGAAATTCTTGTCAGAAAATAATCAACCCTGGAATCATGAAACCCCGCGAGCCATACTGGTTAACACTACGGAACCAACAAGTGACAAGGAGGACGATGATGATTCGCTGATCAATCGCTTTTCGAGTTACGGTAAACTTCAGCGGGTTACAGCATATTGTTTGAGATTTGCACATAATTGTAGACGGCAGCCTGTTGAAAGGTTGTTGAAACAGCTAACCCTTTCTGAACTCAAAACAGCGGAGATCCGGATAATCAAAATGGCGCAAATGAAGCATTTCTCTGTGGAAACCAAAGGACTGGGAGCTGGCAAATCTGTAGCAAAGCAAAGCTCACTACTCACTCTCAATCCTTTCTTGGACAAAAACGGAGTCATTCGAGTGGGAAGAAGGCTTCAGGTGGCTGGAATAAGTTATGATCAGCAGCATCCAATAGTACTTCCTCCTAAATGCAACCTAACTGTTCTGATTGCAAGGGATTATCATCGAAAATTTTTGCACGTCGGTTTCCAGAATTTGCTGTATTTGTTAAGATTGCGATTTTGGCCTCTTCAGGGTAAAAACCTGGTACGTAAAGTTGTGCACCAATGTATTACATGCTTCAGGAACAATCCTAAGACATTGCAGCAAATTATGGGACAGTTACCTAGTGAACGGATGAATCCTTCTAGACCTTTTCAGTTCTGTGGAGTTGATTTCGGAGGACCCTTTACTATCAAAGAGAACCTAGTTCGTACCAGCAAATGTTTGAAAGTATATGTGGCATTGTTCATTTGTTTGGGAACACGAGCAGTTCACATTGAACTGGTGAGCGGGTTATCAAGCGCGTGCTTTATAGCAGCACTTCGAAGATTTTGCAGCCAACGTGGGGTCAGCAGTACCATCTTTTGTGATAATGCCACCAACTTTGTGGGATCAAAAAACGAATTAAAGGCCATTGCGGAGAGGTTTAATTTTCAAGTGGAGCCCGAAATTAAGCACTTTTGTGCAGCTCAAGGAATTAACTGGCAGTTTATTCCTCCCCGTTCACCAAACTTTGGTGGAATATGGGAAGCTGGTATAAAGAGCGTTAAACACCATATGAAAAGGGTGTTAGGATCAACTGTACCCACTTATGAAGAAATGCTAACGCTCCTGAAGCAAATCGAAGGATGCTTGAATTCAAGGCCTATTTCGCCTATGTCCAATGACCCAGGAGACCTGGAGCCTTTGACTCCTGGACATTTTTTGATTGGTGGACCTATTACCGCGCTTCCGGACGAAAATTTATCGCAAATTGCAAACAATCGACTTTCGCGATTTGACGAAATTCAGAAAAATATGCAGTTGTTCTGGAGCAGATGGAAACTGGAATACCTAAACAACCTCCAGCAGCGAACAAAGAAACTCTCTGTCAAACAGCCCAATCTGGAAGTCGGACAACTCTGTTTGGTGAAGGACGAGAATCTGCCCCCGTTTTCTTGGATCTCGGGACGAGTGATAAAGGTATATCCCGGTCCTGATGGTAATACACGTGTTGCTACTTTATTGACATCGAAAGGTGAAATCAAGCGATCAATTGGAAAGTTGTGTTTATCCTCGATTTAGCGCGACATAATTAATGCATGGGCCGCTTAGCTGATAACTCAGCAAAATGATATTTGTTAGCTGAGTCTCAGCAATTGTTTTACTGAATCTCAGCTAAATAAATTGCAGAACTACTCAGCTGTTGGAATCTCGGCGAAAAAATGTAAGTGTGTACGTTGGTGGTACATTAAATACGCCTATTAAAATATCGAAACATTGACTTCTCGACGCAATATCTCACTAATACAACCTACACACTTAAAAAATACTGACTTAGGTAATTCATTTACAGAATTCTCAACAGTTGTTTTCGGTAATCGAAATTATTATATCGAAAAATCTGTAAGCTAAATCAACAACATGGGGGCTCTCAGGCAGCATTTTATGTGCGTGTGGCAGTGGTTATCACGATATCGAGCATGTTGTTTGTTGATTGATCATGTACCTTACACCGTGTTGCCAGATCTGAGTTATCCACATCCCTCAGGGCCCGAAACAACCCACGATACCCGTTAGAGATGTCTTGGCGAGCTGAGATCTCGACTATTTGAATTTAATTTAGTTTTTTTTTTAAACGGATTGATCTGAGGATTTAGTAGTTAGTGTCATCTTGTGTTCTCCCAAGTTGTTAGCTGTCCATCGGTGTACCCCCATGTTTGTCTTTTTCATCAGAGTGTCGCTTAGTTCGAGATCAAGAACATATTGCTCTCCAAACCTTGTGTTTACAATCCCCACCCTGCCATCCATTTGTTACAATTTGTTACCCCTAAACCCCGAGATAGCCGCGAGTAATCGGCCCCCACTTTACTAACGTTAGTTTAAAATAATTTTGTAATCTAAACAATGAATATCGGCTCCGCAAAGGTACAGCAAATGAGCCTGAAAAAATAAACGAATTATAAAAAAAAAAAGAATCAACAAAATTAGCTGTTAAATTTACCGAACGATAGGTATTCAGGGACGCCAGATTTTTTTTGTATGTGCAACAAATCTGAACTTTTTTTTTATAGGACTGAGAAAGTTGACCATATTTGACTTTCTTGTGGACCCCTGAGTAAAAGTCCTGAACATACCTATACCCTAAAGGTCCAATTTGAAAAATCACCCAAACCAGGGGTTAGACGGCGAGATATCGTTTTTAAATGTTCTAGAAAAATGTTACTCTAATCGTTTCCTACAAAAAACTCTTCGACAGCAATATCGTAACATGATTTAGTTAGGCAGTATACAACCGACATCGGGACAACATACCAGCATTCATAAAGAGGGCGGTACCAAAAAATAAGGACGTGTTAGGGTATAAGTTTGTTCGAGACTTTTACTCAGGGGTCCACGAGAAAGTCAAATAAAGTGAATTTTCTCAGTCCTAGAAAGTCTTGTTGCACCGTGTAATCTGCGTTATGCGTGTCACCGCATGGTTTCGCTGAATCACTAATCGATCAAGATATGATTGCAAGTTGGCGTACACTGGTTGATCCTGGAGAACCTCCTGTTCAACGTGTTCCTCGTTGCTCCCTTCGGCTGGTGAATCTTCGGAATCCTCAATGGTCTGTTAAGCAAGTTAGTCAACGAAATTAGAATTGTAGCATCTTTAGTGGGTAAAACAGTCCGTTTGTCTTCTTCTTCTTCTTCTTCGCATTTCAAGCTTATTGCATATCGCATATTAGCTTATTGAGTGCTCTCAACTTAGTGTTCTAGATGCACTTCCACAGTTATTAATTGAGAGGTTTAGATGCCTGTGTCATTTTTGCATTGGTATAATTGTGTGACAAGTCCAATCATACTTCTATACCCAGGGAAGTCGAGAAATTTTCCAACCCGAACAATTCCTAGACCGGACCGGGAATCGAACCCAGCCACCTCCAGCATGGTCTTGCTATGTAGCTGAGCCTTTACCGACTGAGCTAAGAGAGGCCCCACAGTCCGTTTGTGTTTCTCTTTTATATTCTAAATTACAGCTCCTAGCCCCAACTTCCTACTTTTCATTTTCTAGTATTTGTTTTGTGCTTACGTTAATGAAACGTTTCCCGCGCGTATCTTATCTATTTTTGGTATTAACACAATGACCATTGCTGAGACTGACTAAATTTGTTCCGGAAACTAACCTCAAATTGTTAGCCAACTTTTTCATTCCAACCCAAGTGTCGGATAGTTCATGCAGAAGGACCCAAGCGTCATTCCTAACCCCAAATCTCAAAATGACCCAAATGTCGTTCTACTTATTCCGATGGATGTGCTAGCATAGAGGTAACTCTAAGACTAGAAGGTCCCGAAATAACGTGCTCAACTTTTTGGCTCAGCTCTGGTACTCTCTTCGGTCCCAAGAAAATCCACTAACCCCTCATTTTATCTGTCAAATTTTCATAGCTAATCAAAACAAACATTGTGTAGTACTAGAATTTCGACTAGAATGGGATACGTTAGCCGATTTGCTTGGGACCAATAGGCTAGTCAAGTAGTGAGCCAATTTAAAATCGTTAGTTTCGTATTGATTGTTGGTGCTAGTACTCTTAAAATAAACTCAACGTGCTTTCCTGTATAATCCAACCCAAGCGTTGGAGAATCTAACCGAACGACCCGCATCGTTCCACTTCAGTCCAACCAACGTTTATGTTAGTTCCGTTAATACAACCCAAGAGCCGTCTTCATTGTATCCAACCTAAGTGTTGGAGAAATCTGTTGGTTAGGTAAGTTCCAGTAATACGACCCAGGCGTCGTTCTCTTTGCATTCAACCCGGGCGTTGGGAAATTATAACAGCACGATTTGTGTTTTTCTATTACCGAAGGTTTCGCTGCTAAAATGCTAAAAATGCTAAAAAGTTATAAAAAATTACCTTTTCAATCGACGAAAAATCCGACTCGAAGGACCAGAAAATGTGTATTACTATTGCTTTGTGAAGAAATCGGTCTGCTCCGATTGCCGGTTGCGAAAAAAGTGAATTTGGAGCATCATCGCCGGTAACAGTTAACGGTGACGTACCATGGCCTTGTTTAAGTACTAGAAGAGCGTCAAAAGGAATGTAGTAGTAGACAGTTCTTACTGCCCAGGGGTGATGCGATGGACTACACTGAAAAACTAGTTTTGAAAAACTTGTTTATGAGTAATAGGGTTTATTCAGCATTATTCATTCCTCAACAGTACCATCAACAATCAATATGAAACTAACGATTTTAAATTGGCTCACCACTTTAGTAGCCTATTGGTCCCAAGCAAACGATTAACGTACCCTATTCTAGTTGAAATTCTATTACTACACTATGTTTGTTTTGATTCGCTATGAAAGTTTGACAGATAACATCAGGGGTGTGTGGATTCATGCAGAACATGCAGGGGTGAGTGAAATAGCTTGGGACTGCTTGGGACCGTTGTTCTGGTACTGAGTGAGCCAAAATAATAATGATTTTCTTCGGGACCCAGTAGTCTTAGAGTTACCTCTATGGTACCATTGTCGAAATGATAGAACCTATCCAAATCTTACATGTTTAGAAATGTATCATACATTTTTGTAAAAATATTGGCAAAATTGAAACACTTTTAGTGGAGTATAAAAATGACAATAACTCAAATTGGCTTGCAAATTACCGCAAAAAGGAGCAAGATTTGTTTATAGGAGTCGTTAGTGTAAACCTACACGAAACGAAAATCAATTATTTTATTCATGTGTTTCACTTATACATTTTTGCCAAAACATCAGCCTTATACATTCCATAAGACAAACCACATAGGTCCTATAAGAATGCATAAAAGGTATATTTGACTGCTTATACATTTCATTTGACACATGATCTTCATTAGCATTTTGCAAGGCGTCTGCTTATTAGTTGCCTTATACATTTTATGATTAATCAGCAATAGAAATTTGCCAAAAGGTATAAGGAGATTTCTATCCGTGTAGTAATATATTACATTGGGCATATTACAATAGGAAACAGCAGGCTCATTTGAATATATTTTCTTTAATTTTAAATATTCTAATGACAGTTCATTAATAACTCTGAATAAATGTGTCCGTCCGTCGTAATTTCCCTTCGGAAGGGAAGTAAAGCTCAGGTTTGAGAGGTGCCTCCCTGGCGTTGGTAGCATTGGTGCTCAGCACGGAAAACAAGATCGACGGAAAACAAATCAAATTTCGAATTATACATGTGCTAATTAGTTGGCCATCTTCAACCAGCCCGTAAATTTCCGGCAAGAGCTTCCAATAATTTGATATTACGTACACGCAAAATTCAGCATATTTGTAGATCTGTGTCAAAATTTCATCATAACAGAACATAGTTGCAACATGCCAAAATTGGCTAGTTTGTATGAAAATCGGCATATTGTGCTAATTTAAAGGCCATTACTGTAGGTACTTATACCACCGAAGAACTTATACACGGCAGGATATAAGGCTGCCTGAAGGGCTGTCCACGAGACAGTTGCAGGTCAGTTGACTTTTGACGTAGAACTACGTCTTTGTCGACTATACTGGGCACTAGAGTGATGCAAAATTTGAAATTTTTGCTCCACAATACTTAAACGATTCCAAATCGGATCCTGACTAACCTCTCAAAATTTGAACCCATTTAGTGAGAAACTGAGATGGCACAAACCATTTGAAGTTTGTATGGGAATTACTATAGTAAACCAAGATTTTTGTTCATGTCTATCTAATAATTCACCATATCGGTCTGCTTCAAAAGCTTTCATATGTTCTTGTAGGAAATTTTCCCAGCTACAACTTTGCTCAAGACCACTTTTTTATTAAATGCAAGGATCGAAAGTTATCAATGGTTCAATGCGCTGATGTCTTATGATCATGCTCAATCAACTGCTCAGCAGGCAACATTGGTATTTCTGTGGCGTTGAATAGGACACAAAAATCATGGCTACTATGTCAGACTGCAAAATACAGTGTTGCCTACAGAGCAGCTGCTTGATCATGTGATAAGTTTACCAATCTCTTAAATAATTAATAACTTTTTCCTGTCTCGTTTTACATAGAAACAATCTTGAGCAAAGTTGTAGCAAAGTTGTAGCAAAGTTGTAGCAAAGTTTTCTATAAGACTGGGTATCGAACTGTTTCGCAGCTTAATATGGAAAAAGACTAGAAGGCAATGAACAAAAAGTTGAGATTTCCCATATTAATTTACATGTAAACTTCAAATGGCTTGTGCGAAGTCTGTTTCTAACCAAATGAGTTGTAACTTTGGGAGGCTAATCAGGACCCGATTTGAAACCATTTAAGCACTGTGGAGCGAAAAAGTCAAATTTTGCATCAGTCTACTGGGCACATAGGGGCAGAATGGTACTTTTGTTGGACAAAAATCGTAGCGCGCCACCCCTGCATCTTAGAGGTTTGGTGCCTTTGGCAAAGTTGTTCAAGTGGTTAAGGACTATATAAGGACGTCAATATGTTAGTTCTAGATCACACCGTTCAGGTGGCGCCACCTCTAACTTTTTATAGAAGCATCATATCGAAAAAGTTTTTTAGGCAAAGTTGTTTGTTTTGACTTTTTGAACAACTCTTCTTAAGACGTCAAAAATCCACAGCCTACTTGAAGCGAGATATTTGACATTATTAGTAATATTCATTGAAAAACAGTTTTTTTTTCTTCAATTTAATGTACTTTAAACGCAGATAAAATAAACTTAAATGTTTTTTTTTTAATAAAAATATGCATTTCTCAAGCATTTATTGTGACATACTTATTAAAGTAAATGATTTAACAGTATATTTCATCAAAACAAGCTAAAATTCATGCAAACTTCTATGGTCCATAAAACAAAAATGAGCTAAAAGTAGTAGCTCATTTTCAGCTCACAAGTTCTTCAATGCTTACCGATTGATATCCTGAATAGCCCTGAACAGGGCACTAGAAGGCATTTTTATTGCAGCGTGTTGAAAATACTAGATTTACAAAAAAAGCACCATTGAACTTGTGGATTGCTATTTTCTCTACATGACATACCAAAATAATCAAGTAAGCCTTGAAGCAATTTTGTTTTTTGTTTGAATCTTAAAAATGATTAGATTTCAAGTTCATTTGTTGTTGTTGTAGTAGAAATAAAATATATAATGCATCTGTAATATTTATTATATTATAAAATAAGGTTTAATCTTCAGAAATATCCTCGTTATCAGCATCACTATCGTCTATATCATTAACACTGTTTGCATCATTTGGTAGCTGCAGAAAAGTGCTACCATAGTCGGTTTGAGATCCCTGCGTTTATTGATCACGGGAGTTCTCATCGATGACAAAACAGGATCAGAGTTATCATTAAATCTTCCATTCCCGGAGATTTCAGAAATCCTTATTTCGGGCCTCTTGGTATGCCGATGGTAGTAATGCAATTTCGATTGCATTTGATCCGTGTATAAACACTTTGCTGGCATGGGATACCAACAGCAGAGCTTTACATAAAGTTTTGCTGTATCTAAAGCGAATGTTCGGAAGGTCTCCACATTAATAGCATACCCACAGGACAGTGTTTATAAAATAGTATCAATTCCTGAAATTTATCGAGCAATAAACATTGTGTGTCATAATTTATGTAATTCAATTCGACAACCTAAAACATGAAAATATATGTAAGATATGATACTTGTGATTTCACTTGTCTTCGATGGATTCGAAAAAAATCTCCGCACTGTGTTGCCATCGTTCACCGTTCCGGATCGATCTCTAACGATGTCCACTGACAGCCCACATTCAGCTTTGAGCTTGTTCTGGATATCCGTTTTAGTTTCTCAATAGCTTCCTTCACCAATTGCGTTTTGTGATGCAATATTTATGCAGCCACCTACTTTTTTTTTTTCCTTTGGTTTGTTTTTTCCGTCGATCTTGTTTTCCGTGCTGAGCACCAATGCTACCGACGTGCCAGGAAGGCAGCTCCCTCACCTGGACCCTACCTATCGACCCATCAACTCATGAACCGGGGACCAACGGCTTTTCTTCCCATCCGAAGGAAGGCGTGATCAGAGATGTTATGCCTCAGAACATCCCGGCGGCGCCGACTGGGATTGAACCCAGGCCTGCTGGGGTGAGATGTAATCACGTTTACCACTACACCACCGGCGCCGTTAATCAGCCACCTACTTGATTGCACAGATATATCGTTAATAGCTTCCGATCTTCCCACGTCAAGACATCCTTTCATCCACAGCTCATTACTCTTTTCAAATGTTGGCTGGCTCTAATGTTGGTAAGATTGGGCCCATCGCTAAAAATCTACTATTTTTTCAATTTTATCTAGATGAACGCGTCATTGGGACGGTACTAATGAATATTTGTGGTCGCTATTGAAAATTTAGTCGATTGCTGAATTTATGTATGGGCCCAAATTAAGGGCATTTAGGCCGACATTACATCCATTTCCCCTACGACCACTTTTCTCCCATCTCTTTTTTATTTCTCCACAACACCGAACGTAATAATTCTTTCTTATAAGCTTCAAGATTTCAGGGTTTACCCCAATTAAAGTGGACGTTTGTAATCTCTCGCAGATATATTTATACCTGAGCTTCCAGAAAAGATCTATATTTTCACTCAAGAGATTGAACACTTCTCTACTTGTGAAGCAAACCATTTTTCAATGACAATCACTGTCTGAGAAAACAAACAAACTATTCAAGGCTAACCTGATGATTTCGAAATGTCACGTAGAGACAATGTAAAATGTAGAAAAAATGATTTTTTTGTTATATATGAAAATCAAGTATTTTCAACACTGTGTAATAAAAATGCCTTGTAGTGCCCAGTCCAGTGCTCAGCAGAATAGTAATCGGTAAGCACTGGAGAGCTTGTGAGCTGAAAATGAGCTACTACTTTTAGCTCATTTTTATTTTATGGACCATAGAAGTTTGCATGAATTTTCGCTTATTTTGATGAAATATGCTGTTAAATCATTTACTTTAATAAGCATGTCACAATAAATGCTTGAGAAAATGCATATTTTTATTTAAAAAAAATACATTTAAGTTTATTTTATCCACAAACGAAGTGACAGACGGAGCGGCTCGAAAACTTTGGTGACGCACCTGCTAATGCAATTTTTCGGTGTACCACATGGCAACACCACTACTACTGGATTGTGCCACATGGCAACACTACTAATGGATTGTACCACATGGCAACACTAAATGTACTAGAATGTTTTGGTTCTATCTCTTTCACTCTACTCTAAACTGAAATGCATAAAAAAAAATGACAAAATGATACACTCTTTGCACACTGTCAAAGATCATATTGCACACAAAATCAACTATGTTCAAATCAAAACAAAAATACTAGCCCATCTGGTGGCTGATGGCACAAGCTTCGAAGAAAATTCTATTACAACGAACCACATTATTTTAATTGATTTCTTCGCCAGTTAGTCGTCTGTCACTTCGTTTGTGATTTTATCTGCGTTTAAAGTACATTAAATTGAAGAAAAAAAACTGTTTTTGAATGAATATTACTAATAATGTCAAATATCTCGCTTGAAGTAGGCTGTGGATTTTTGACGTCTTGAGAAGAGTTGTTCAAAAAGTTAAAACAAACAACTTTGCCTAAAAAACTTTTTCGCTATGATGCTTCTATAAAAATTTAGAGGTGACGCCACCTGAACGGCGTGATCTAGAACTAACATATTGATGTCCTTAGATAGTCCTTAACCACTTGAACAACTTTGCTAAGGCACCAAACCTCTAAGATGCAGGGGTGGCGCGCTACGATTTTTGTCCGACAAAGTACCATTCTGTCCCTATGTGTGGGGTACAAATCAAAAAAATATGTGTAGTGAAATAGTGTTAGGTTTTGAACGCTTATAACTTTGTCATTTATAGATGAAATTAACATCCCAATACGCCAATCGATAGGATATTACTTAACAAATCTGCTGAAATAGGTACTTTTCTAATTTTTAATCAAACAACTTTTGAAAAATGCGCAAATGATGATTTTATCACTGTTTTCATGAACTAAACGTTTTCCCCAAGCCCAGTCATCATAAGCGAATACCACTTGGTTGCACTTCATTCTGCTTTCCCTTTAAAGATATAAAACAACGCTGCTTTCCTGCCTCTGCTCATTACCGCTTCGGACGGCGTGGCACTAGGTCCTGCAGCAAGCAGGACCAAGACAGCGGCTAAAGGTGGATCACGGCGTGAATCAATTATGGGAAATTATGTATGTAAAACCCCCTCCCCCCTTAACAACAACCCGAAAAAGACATGAACTTTGACGATCACTTTTTTCCGGGAAATAAATTTTTATCAAACGACAATTAGGGGCTGTTTATTAAATAAGTACAGTTTTTGAGATTCTTGAAAGGGAGTTTCAACATGGATCCCTGCGTAGACAATTGCAGTACATTTTTTTTCAATTTGTATGGGCTGTGGATAATTTCTAACCCCCCCCTTAAACTCTGTCTAATTTTTTACACGCAGAGCCAAAAAAAAACTTAAGATGAGACATACATTCGATGAATTACCAACAACTGAGTGTAAAATATATCTGGTACCTCTATATATTCAATTAGATTAACATCCAAAGTACATATTCTGCACAAAAGAAACATTCTGCCCCACCCCATTCATAAAAAAACGGCGGGAAATCCTGTCAAGTGCGCTTGCACATCGTTCTGCTTGAACCTGAAAAGATATAAAAAAAAGCGCTGCTGTCGTGCCTCTGCTCACGGCGTGGCACTTGGTTCTGCAGCAAGCAGAACTAAGTCAGCGGCTAAAGGTGGATCACGGCGTGTCCACCACAATGAGGAATGAGACATGTTAAACCCCCTCTCCCCCTAACAACTACCCGAAAAAGACATGATCACTTTTTTCCGGGAAATAAATTTTAAGCAAAACCACAATTATTAGTAAAACAAAAATTAATTTCTTCCCGCACCAAAACATTCAAATTTGAGAAAAAATTGCTTGAAAGGCATATTCGATGATTTATGTTGGTGAATTACACACAACCGACTGTAAAACATATCTGGTACCTCTATATATGCAATTAGATTAACATCCAAAGCAGTGGCGTTTCCTTAACCTCAATCTGAGCACCAGCTCTCAAAACATAAACAATTAACAAAATATTGCATGCAATGGATAGACATCGAGTAAACTAGAAGATTATGTGTATTTTTCAACCGATTCGAGTATGAATATGGCATTAAATTTGGTTTTGATAGTTGATTCACAGGTAAAAAGTGAGGTTACGCGACGCCACTGGTCCATCCTTTTTTACATATTCTGCACAAGAGATACGTTCTGCCCCGCCCCATTCATAATAATAAGTATAATAGTCAAAAATGCATAACAAACATCAATTTTGCGTGGTTCTACCATAGAGGTAACTCTAAGACCAGAAGGTCCCGAAGAAACGAGCTCAACTTTTTGGCTCAGCTCTGGTACTATCTTCGGTCCCAAGCTAATCGATGCACCCCTCGAAACATAGGAAAAACCACGAACCCCTCATTTTATCTGTCAAACTTTTATAGGGAATCAAAACAAACATAGTGTAGTACTAGAATTCCGACTATAATGGGGTACGTTAATCGATTTGCTTGGGACCAATAGGCTAGTCAAGCAGTGAGCCAATTTAAAATTATTAGTTTCCACCGGCTGGTAGAACTGGCAGTTTATTCTCATATGAATTTTTGCTTTGTTTATATTTACATTTAGCACCATATTACTCACAGACTCTGGATTTCTAGATGTCAGTTCCACTGAGAAACGTCTCTTGGACCACCTTATTATTTCATATTTATTCATATTTAAGATGCAATTGGTTACTACACCGTTCAATTTTCGTTTCTCAACAATTCTTTTTCATGATAGTATTTCATTAAGTAGTTTAAATAGTAATTTTGAAACGTTTCTCATTAACAAACAATGCATTCTATCACTCTAAATGTACAATGTTATGGAAGCGATAAAATATGCAACTTTTAACTGTTCCTATACATGCTATCAGAATCAGCATTTATTCTGGTGCTGTATTTGGTGAAATTTACTTTAATTAATCATGTTTGTATTACTTCATGCGTGAAGTTAATGATTTACATAGTTGGAGATGCTTAACATCAAATATCAGACATAAAGTGGTCATTTTTATACGATAGATAAGGAGATGAAAGTATAGGGTTGATAGTATAGATACCCCTCACCATCCCTCTCCAACAGGGGGCTTCGTGCTTTCCTCAAAAGTAACCTTTGCTCGCTTTCTACTCTCTATATACAACTTTCAAACGGCGGCGACCCCGGCGTAGTGGTTAGCATCCATACCTCTCACGCCAAAGTCACAAGTTCAAATCTCACCCCCGGACAAGTTACGAATGACCCAAGAACGTTAAAGTAACCATTGAAAAATACCATTTTCAAACTGCCGTACTCTAATACCTTGTACAGACATACAAAGTTCACTGTTGTACTACCGTTGTACTGCTTTAAGGTAGTACCACAAATTATACGTTTTGAGGTACTAGATGAAAGAAGTACAACCATAGAGGTAACTCTAAGACCACTGGGTCCCGAAGAAAATCATTATTATTTTTGGCTCACTCAGTACCAGAACAACGGTCCCAAGCAGTCCCAAGCTATTTCACTCACCCCTGCATGTTCTGCATGAATCCACACACCCCTGATGTTATCTGTCAAACTTTCATAGCGAATCAAAACAAACATAGTGTAGTAATAGAATTTCAACTAGAATAGGGTACGTTAATCGTTTGCTTGGGACCAATAGGCTACTAAAGTGGTGAGCCAATTTAAAATCGTTAGTTTCGTATTGATTGTATGTCTGTCTGTGGTATAACGGAACTATTAACTCTATACTTTCATCTCCTCATCTATCGTATAAAAATGACCACTTTAAATCTGATGTTTGACCATTTCCAACTATGCTTATTTTTGAGTCACTGAATCCGACCCTGAAATCATATTTTGTTAAAATATACAATTTCGTATCATTAAAGTTATGTTATTTGAAAAACAGAACTTAAGTGCCTACATTTAGGCGTATTTTTTAACTATTTTGCTTCAAAATATGCAGATTTTTTGTAAACCACCTCTATCAGCGAACACAAATTAAGTATAAATGCAAACTTCTGAATACTACATTGCATAAAAACCTGCATGATCAACTTCACCCCAGAGTTGATGATTTGAATTTTTGATTTTACTTTAATTCTAAAAATAAACCTAGCATGCAATTTCAAATCTAATTTCATACATTAGAAAGGCATTTGCTAGTTCAGGTTTGAGCGGTATTGGTTTGTGTCCCAATATATCGGTGAAAACCTCCACATGTATTACGATACCTCCTTTCGTGACGTCTGTTTTGCCGGTTCATGCCACATTGGGCAGACAATGATTTTTATAAGTCAACCAACCATGCACCTACACGCAGAACAAATGTCATAAGCATCAAATGTACGTGCGGATTTCTTACATCCTCTGTATGTTTTCTTACAACAAAGGTTATGCCTGTCCTTACAATGGCCTGTAGCGTGTAAGCAAGTTATTTATTTAAGAAACCACCCGACGACTACATAACAGTCTGCATGCTTTTTACGCAAATCTGTAACTGAATCTTACATTTCCCGGTTGGGTGTAGCAGCCCACAGCACTCGCGCCACGGAATCCGTGTCCTCTGGCAGAGATTACATCTCCCGATAAGATTGTTACGTTTGAAATCAATGCGCATAACCAAAATTATACCCATTGAGAGGGCTGTAATCATGGCTAATCACGCAAGCACGACGACGGCACTTTTCTTCCCCAAAACGCTTCGACACATGTACCATTCAGTGTTCAGTTTCAAGTGCCTTTTGTACGTTCGTCCCAGATTACAGGGCGCAGAACGGAAAAAAAATGTAAAACAGTGCGAGAAGGAAGATGGATTCCTCCGGAAAAAAGAAAAGCAAACCGGCCAAGAAGGTCAAATCGAAGAAGGCTAAAAAGCCGAAAAAGGAAAAAGATCCCTACAGCAGTGCCCGGTTGCTAAGGGGCAGCCTACTGTACCAGACAAAAGAATTCTTTGAAAATTCCACCCTTCATGGGGTGCGCTACATCGCCGAGGAAGGGCGGCCATTTTTCGAACGGTTCATGTGGTTCAGCTTTGTGGCCACCGGAGCTGTTGCGGCTATTGTTATCATTTTCAGTTTGTGGGAAAAGTTCCAAACGAATCCGACCATCACCGGGCTGGATACGGATTTCCACAACCAGGAGGTGATTTTCCCAACGGTGATGGTCTGCCCGGATGTACCGTACGATGGACAGGGCGTGCACGATGTGGCCTACATTACATTGGGGAACTACGAGGCCGACTCGGAACAGTACGAACCGTTTCTGCAGATGTTGACCCAGCTGTCCTACGGAGTGATGGACGAAGTGGTAGCGCTCAGTGAGAATGTCTCGCACAAGAAGGCACTGCAGGACAGGGACCTTAGGAAGCTGGTTTTCAAGATGGCGATCGGATGTGCGCAAACCTTCGGCTACTGCCGGTACAAGGACGAACCGATCGAGTGCTGTGCGTACTTCAAGCCGGTCTACTCGGAGCACGGATTTTGCTACTCGTTCAATGCGCGATACGTCTCGCTGCCGGTGGTGGAGTGAGTTATTTTGATTGAAGGGGGGAATTTGGGAGGATGGTGGGATTTTTTGCGAAAGGACCTGCTCTGCCCATAAAAGCATATCAGTTCCATGTGAGAAAAAAAAGCAAGAAGAGAAAAACGCTGTTGAAAATGTATTTGTCCATTGCCTCTTATGGATGGGACAAACTAGTTTTGCCTAGTGTTTTTATAGGCAGAGCTGTCAAAATTAGTTTAATTTGAATGCTCTGCTCTGCTCTACTCTACTCTACTCTACTCTACTCTACTCTACTCTACTCTACTCTACTCTACTCTACTCTACTCTACTCTACTCTACTCTACTCTACTCTACTCTACTTTACTCTACTCTACTCTACTCTACTCTACTCTACTCTACTCTACTCTACTCTACTCTACTCTACTCTACTCTACTCTACTCTACTCTACTCTACTCTACTCTACTCTACTCTACTCTACTCTACTCTACTCTACTCTACTCTACTCTACTCTACTCTACTCTACTCTACTCTACTCTACTCTACTCTACTCTACTCTACTCTACTCTACTCTACTCTACTCTACTCTACTCTACTCTACTCTACTCTACTCTACTCTACTCTACTCTACTCTACTCTACTCTACTCTACTCTACTCTACTCTACTCTACTCTACTCTACTCTACTCTACTCTACTCTACTCTACTCTACTCTACTCTACTCTACTCTACTCTACTCTACTCTACTCTACTCTACTCTACTCTACTCTACTCTACTCTACTCTACTCTACTCTACTCTACTCTACTCTACTCTACTCTACTCTACTCTACTCTACTCTACTCTACTCTACTCTACTCTACTCTACTCTACTCTACTCTACTCTACTCTACTCTACTCTACTCTACTCTACTCTACTCTACTCTACTCTACTCTACTCTACTCTACTCTACTCTACTCTACTCTACTCTACTCTACTCTACTCTACTCTACTCTACTCTACTCTACTCTACTCTACTCTACTCTACTCTACTCTACTCTACTCTACTCTACTCTACTCTACTCTACTCTACTCTACTCTACTCTACTCTACTCTACTCTACTCTACTCTACTCTACTCTACTCTACTCTACTCTACTCTACTCTACTCTACTCTACTCTACTCTACTCTACTCTACTCTACTCTACTCTACTCTACTCTACTCTACTCTACTCTACTCTACTCTACTCTACTCTACTCTACTCTACTCTACTCTACTCTACTCTACTCTACTCTACTCTACTCTACTCTACTCTACTCTACTCTACTCTACTCTACTCTACTCTACTCTACTCTACTCTACTCTACTCTACTCTACTCTACTCTACTCTACTCTACTCTACTCTACTCTACTCTACTCTACTCTACTCTACTCTACTCTACTCTACTCTACTCTACTCTACTCTACTCTACTCTACTCTACTCTACTCTACTCTACTCTACTCTACTCTACTCTACTCTACTCTACTCTACTCTACTCTACTCTACTCTACTCTACTCTACTCTACTCTACTCTACTCTACTCTACTCTACTCTACTCTACTCTACTCTACTCTACTCTACTCTACTCTACTCTACTCTACTCTACTCTACTCTACTCTACTCTACTCTACTCTACTCTACTCTACTCTACTCTACTCTACTCTACTCTACTCTACTCTACTCTACTCTACTCTACTCTACTCTACTCTACTCTACTCTACTCTACTCTACTCTACTCTACTCTACTCTACTCTACTCTACTCTACTCTACTCTACTCTACTCTACTCTACTCTACTCTACTCTACTCTACTCTACTCTACTCTACTCTACTCTACTCTACTCTACTCTACTCTACTCTACTCTACTCTACTCTACTCTACTCTACTCTACTCTACTCTACTCTACTCTACTCTACTCTACTCTACTCTACTCTACTCTACTCTACTCTACTCTACTCTACTCTACTCTACTCTACTCTACTCTACTCTACTCTACTCTACTCTACTCTACTCTACTCTACTCTACTCTACTCTACTTCATTCCACTCTACTTCATTCCACTCTACTTCATTCCACTCTACTTCATTCCACTCTACTTCATTCCACTCTACTTCATTCCACTCTACTTCATTCCACTCTACTTCATTCCACTCTACTTCATTCCACTCTACTTCATTCCACTCTACTTCATTCCACTCTACTTCATTCCACTCTACTTCATTCCACTCTACTTCATTCCACTCTACTTCATTCCACTCTACTTCATTCCACTCTACTTCATTCCACTCTACTTCATTCCACTCTACTTCATTCCACTCTACTTCATTCCACTCTACTTCATTCCACTCTACTTCATTCCACTCTACTTCATTCCACTCTACTTCATTCCACTCTACTTCATTCCACTCTACTTCATTCCACTCTACTTCATTCCACTCTACTTCATTCCACTCTACTTCATTCCACTCTACTTCATTCCACTCTACTTCATTCCACTCTACTTCATTCCACTCTACTTCATTCCACTCTACTTCATTCCACTCTACTTCATTCCACTCTACTTCATTCCACTCTACTTCATTCCACTCTACTTCATTCCACTCTACTTCATTCCACTCTACTTCATTCCACTCTACTTCATTCCACTCTACTTCATTCCACTCTACTTCATTCCACTCTACTTCATTCCACTCTACTTCATTCCACTCTACTTCATTCCACTCTACTTCATTCCACTCTACTTCATTCCACTCTACTTCATTCCACTCTACGCTCTTTCTACTCTACAGGGAACGCAGCACCGAAGTCAACTACCTGTACGAAACGGATAAAAAGTGGGGCCTCACGTTTGCGCCGCTCCAACCGTCGCACATCTTCGTCCACTCGTACAACGAAATCTCCGGCTGGGACTTTCGGCCGCAGGTCAAGTGGGACGTCAACTTTGCCATAGACTTTCTTATCTCGATGAAGGAGACCTACACCACCGAGGACGCCCGGCAGCTGTCCACGGGGCAGCGCAAGTGCATCTTCCCGGACGAGGTCGAGCTGAAGTACTACCGGGACGATTACACCTTTTCTGGCTGCATGAAGGAGTGCCGCATGCAAAAGTGCCTCAAGTACTGCAAATGTATTCCACCGTTTTATGCTCCGCCGGTTTCGCTGCCATTCTGCACGGTCAAGCAGCTGGCGTGTTTGGCTAAGTACACGGCGAACATCACCAGCATCAGTGGGTGTCAAAATTGCGAACTGGGCTGCCACAACACGGTCTACGACATCGAAAAGTACTCCAAAATGTAAGAATTTTACGCAGTTAATATTTCTTTAATACAATTGAAGATCGAATACCCCTTCTTTTTCTTTTTTTGACACAGCATGAGCACGGACGAAAGCAAGGAACCGGTCGTCACCATCGAGTACCTCACGTGGCCCATCATTCGCTATAAGCGGGAAGTCCTGTTCGGTTGGGTCGATCTGCTGGTATCGTTCGGAGGCATAGCGGGCTTATTTCTGGGCTTCAGCCTTCTGTCCGGAGTGGAGATCATCTACTTCTTCACGATGCGGGCATGCTGTATGCTGTACAAGAATCGAGACGAGTTGATTGCCATTGAGCAGGAGAAGCTGAAACGTCCCCAGCACCGTTACGACCTAAGTCTCAGGCCGGACTTTGGAAATCGAGTGCATCCGAGTGGCACGACAGCGCCTTCGGAGCCACAACCGGACGGATTGGTCAAAAGGCTTAACAAAAATATCATTACGGTTGGTTTGATCGAACAGGAATTTCTGACCGTTAAGGTCCCCAGTGGCAAGGGATTGGTGCTGGGTGGGGCTAGTAATCGCTATATTGGCCGGTATGAACGGATGAAGACCATCGCCAAACCGGACATATTTCGGCCGATTCTGGTGGCACCGTACAGCGAGAAGATTAAACCACTCGACAGAAATGTGATTGGAAACAAGGATGGGCTGTTCTACAATGGTTATTTGCCGTGACGTTACAGTGTGCTGTGGATTGTTTAATTTAGTTTCAAACTTACTGTTTTGTGGTAAATTGATATTTGAAATAAAGCTCATAGAGTCCAGCAATGTATTTTTCTTCGTACGAATCTTCCTTACTTACTTATAACTATAACTCGCTGAAATTTAAATTGCAGGAACTCTTGAAACGTATGATAACGATTTTTGTGGCCCACTGAGAACGTGTTTCCTTGTCGATTTTATGACATTATCCCGAATGGCCATTGCGTTGTCTGCATAGATAGATGCGGATGAAGCTGTGGCGCAAAAATGCGCCAACTGTGGTGGTGCTCACCAAGGATCTGACAAGCAGTGCCCTAAACAAGAGGATTATCCGAAAACAGGCGTCCACCAACAATCAACCAGAACGAAGGAAGGATAAGGACTTTCCGCCTCTTTATGGACAAGCGAATTCACGGGTACGATCCGCTCCCCCTCAAGAAACGTCTGAATCTTCTGCTGGACAAAGCTCTCCCCTGGATTCTGCAGACAACCAACAATGCAAAACAACAACCCCGATCTGTGCTCAGCGGATGAACTGATGAAAATTATCGTCAACATGACCGGTGCTCTTTGTAAGTGCCGCAATAAGCCCGAGCAGATCTATGTACTCGGACAAGTTTATCATCCAGTATGGCGTCTAAACCGCTAACTATCGTCACCTGGAACGCTTGCTCATTAAAAGCAAAAACCATCGAGCTTGCGGACTTCCTTCATCGACGTGGGCCACCTCACCGAGATGCACCTCAAGTCCGGCGATAGTTGCTGCGGTTACCGAACCACAACATCATTCGGCTTGATCGTACCAGCTCCAGGGGGTGTTGTTGCCATCATCGTCAGGAAAGGGATAACATCCCGCAGTTTGTCCCTTTGTGTGGAGGCGGAGTCGTCGACTACCCGAAAAAAAATTTACAACGTCTGCTACGGTAGAAACAATAACTTTACCATAATTAATGTTGTCACTCATAATAAACGTTGTTAAGTTACTGTATACAAAAATTCATTAAGAAAACATATTTGAGCAATACAGTATTTTTACCACATTTTTTAATGTAAAAGCGTCTCAAGTAACCGCAAGCCAGCTTAACCGTCTTTCTGGAAATACAAATCGCACATTAACTAAAATCTTTGTATTGAGCTATAAATTATACGCAAATTGATTTAGGTATATGTCAAAAAAGCAAATAAGCGAGGGAACTTGGTGTTTTTTATCATTAGCAAATTGTATTTATATAGTGGCATTAAGAATTTAGGATTACCGACAAGGGGACTTTGTTAGCCAAAGAACTTTGTTTAACCACCTGACAATAATAGGTAAAGGTATTGACGATACTGATAATTGCCTTACTTAATAGTATTAGAGATATTAAAACTATGTTTATTTAAGAAGATGCTTTATTACTTATAATCAAATACAATCATAATTGAATATGTAACAATTACATTTTTATTACTCTTGTCTATTATGTATAAATCAGCAGTTAATCCACCAATAGAATAAAATCTAAAGAACAAACATACATTTTTTCATGAACGGTAATTCGTACGCACTTTTTTAAAGAGCTGTTAACTTTTATGTGCTTAAGATCTTTGTTAATTATTCTTCCGTACAAGGGAAATTTGCTTGGATTACTTATTTCTATTAAAAAATACCAAAGAAAATAATCGTTATCATTCCATAAAATAGTTTGGATAACACCAAAATTATCTACTCCACCAATCTGAATAGTAAATGTTGAATCGTTACAAGTTTGTTGATTGTTATTTCTGGGTTTTGTTTGTTTACAAGCTTTGAAAATATATTGATTGAATTTTAATACTTTTATAGCTCTAAATGAAGTGTTTGGGTATGAGTTCACCACATAATCAGGAATTCGAAATTCTTCTTTAAACTCCGGTTGGTGCTTATTAGAATCACAAAACTGTTTTACCTTTTCTTGGCAAGCTTCTAAATGAGAAGTGTTATGTCGTGCGTGAGATAATACACATTTTGTTGCAATTTGTAAAACTGGTTCTTTGGGTCCTTGCATATACTTTTTTAACATGCCATTAATATCTTCAAATGAAAATAATGAAAAGGCCCAGAGTGGGCCGTAGTTCCTTACACATTCGGAAATATGAAACATCAAATGGACATTATAAGTCATCTGTTCAGAACCATACCCGAGTAGCACACTTCCGTTAAGAAAAGTTGCAGCAACTTGTTTATGACTGAAATAAGTCGTAAAGAAGTTTCCACAACCGATTTGTGACAAGCGTGCTACTAGGGTACAGTATTTCAAATTTTTTTACAAGATCAATCAGTTTTTTTTTCACATTCTTCAATAGCATTCTCCGTTAGTTTACCGCACAACAACCGATTGATTGTTTGTGAAAATAAAACAAAATGATCATAATATTTTTTGGGAAGAACATCATATAAGCATATTGGACCATAAATAAGCAGCCAATTTTGCCACTCGTTGGCTTTCCAAGACTTTCTTTCCGAAATTTTTCTTGGATACCTTGAGATCTCAGCAAATGGATTGATGGATTGTAATATGCTGTCTATATCTTCCACTCTATGTTTGATATAGCACTCCAAACTAGGGAACTCAAACCAGAGCTTGCAAAGTTGTTTCGATATTCCAAGCAGCACCGCATGCATGTAGTCCACGGGACAAAAGTCGACAATGTTGAAGTTAGGTAATGAAATCAATGGAGATATGCCTTTGACACCTTGGACAGCTTCTCCTCTTCTGTGAAAAAGGGCCATTGCATTGAGCACGTCAAGATGTTCACGGGCAGGAATGTTGGACTCAAATTTATATCTGACTTGGCCATCTACTAAGCTACCTGGGTGCAAGCAAAAGCTACACGCATCATATCCATTAAACTGCCTAATTTGCTGAAGCTTGCAACGAGCAACGCTATCTACGCAACAACAAACTGCTTGCACTTTACACACAATACTATTCTTCAAAGTAACACCGTGCTCCGTGAGGTAGCGCAGGTCGTCAAAAAATGGCCTAAGGAAAATACTTAAATCAGGTTCTCCATGCGATAACCAAATTCCGGCCACGATAATGTTCTTTCGAAGGAAACGAAGAGCTGGAGGCAAATTGTTTATAAGCACAATGATAGGCCACAGGGATTTTTTTTTGCGTTTGAATTAAACATGGCAACACCATCTGTGTTGAATGATACGAATATATCTGCCAGTCTAGTGAAGCCTTTGATAATTTTTCCATCCATGATATCACTAATAGCATCATCATCACGAAGGAGACTTTTGTAGCTTTGAATACTGTTCCAGTTTCTCTGTAATATATCTCTCAAGTTTGATATGAAATCAAACATCACGAATGTAGATTTTCGATCGCTTCGACAAATACGGCAGAGTTCGCTAGAATTAGACCCTAAGTAGAGTAGACAAGTTTTACATACAAAATGTCGAAAAATTTCGAGAACATGTAGAACGACGACGGTATTGAAGCAAAATCAACAATCACATTGATTAATTTTAGAATGTCTTCCAATGCAGCGTTGGAGAGGTTATGTCTGATGTAAACATGGAGCAGCATGACCATAACTTCAGCTTTGGTTACTGTTAAGTCCTAGTGCAGCAGATCTTCGAAGAATGAGCCCTAAAATATAAATTATTTACAATAATGATAATCTTCGTACAAGCCAGCACTCTACCTCTCCATCGTCCCATTCATCGAACTGAACGTCTGGTTCACTATCCTTAGAGGAGCCACTGGTAGAAGAAGCCATGTCCTCTTCGTCGGTATATAATCCTTCATTAGCAAAATGCGTTTCATGGAAGCCATTCAACGTAGTTGCATTTGAAATACGGTCGGAGATGATTGCATCATTCTCACCAGAGCAGAGATTATTTTGTAATCGCTCTTGGTCGTCCGATATATTTTGTTGAGCATCTTGGCCTGAATCTTCACCTTCAGGAAGACCAATAGGCAAATTTTCTGAAACGACACCGGCAGGGGCCTTATGTAAATGGAAACATGTGAATGACTTGATGACAATATGAACGAAATTCAATACTTACCTGTAGGTGAGGCTTGATCTCGATGGATTGATAGTTAGGCTGAAATTCGTCTGCACTAGAAGCAGGGATCGGTTTATGCATATCATTACCCTCGAGTGCTGCCAAAGTCGGTACAGGAACCTATTTCAAAAAAAATAAGAATACAGTCGTAGAAGAACATTATAGGCATAATTAATATTTTTTGTTCATTACCGCAAACTCACAATAAAACTAATGAGTCACAGATAGACATATTTTTTACACACCTCCCATTTCGATCCAATTTGAACCACCGGCAAAATTCGGATTTGACTGGCTTGACCAGAATCATTAGTATCCTTTACCGGCTCAAGAAGAGCCTCGGGTTGAGCTTCCGGATGAATTTCAGCTAATGTTTGAGTTCTCTGAGTAACAACCACCTTACGAATTCGTTTGTGTACCTAAATTAAAAAAATAATATAAAAGCGGTTTTTTGCAGTGAAGGTATTTAACTTTAATTATACTTACATTAGAACGACGAGCATATGGAGTCGACTTGTTTTTGAAAAACAATTTATTCATTCGAGAATTTCTCATTTTTTTCAATAAAACTTCGTTTATGCAATGTTTATAACAAATATGTTTGACATTTCAGACAGATAGAGTTCTATCCAAGTGATAAACCACAAGTCTGGCAAAGTGAGCTTGTACTTATGCAGCAGAGATTGTGACGTCATATTTACTGGTTAGAATTAAAGAGACTGAATTGGGTAAAGAGGCGACATCTTATACATTTGACAGGTCCTCTGCTTTTCCTATGACTTTGACTGATAATCGATTGTTCCAATTTTGACGTGTCGTCTCTTTATAAATTCAGCTTCTTTAGTTAGAATCATAGCAGAGGTTTCATCAAAGCATTCTTGTTGAATTAATTCTGATAAGATACCACATCCATTGACAATTTGAACTGTCGGAAATGTAATAAATTACAAGCCCTGTAATGTTCATTTTCCGCCTCTGCTAATATCTGACGTGGTTCTAATGCAGCAAGGAGTATGACGTCACACAGCATAATATTATAGTACAAAGTCACATTACCGGACCTGGTTTAAATGGCATTGTGTCGGTCTTAAGAGGTCTTTCGTTTGTTTCACAAGCCGCCATTTTAAATTTTTGTTGCGCAGTGGAAAGTGCGTTCTAAAGTGTGCTCCATTTTTTTAAATGCCTCCGAAACTACGAAACATAACCAAACGATATGAAAATGGAAACGCTGGTAAGTTAAAATTAAAGCATAATATTGTTGTACATACAAAAAAATAATGCCTATGTTTATTAAAAAGCGACTTCGAACAAACGTAAGCGGGCCACCAGTCAGAAGCAAACCGACCGTAAAAAAGCAACCGTAGAGAACCACAGCTATTTGCAAACCATGGTAAGAACATACAACCATTATCCAAGGCAAATTTCAGTTCTTTATAGATATATATTTGAATAGTAATGTGACCCAGAAATAGATTTTTCAAATCCAGTGACAACCCAGGCCTGTTAATTGTGTATTTTTTTATTTCAGTTATCAACCGTTCTAACCCAAAATGATGTATCAAACTACAGCCAGAGTGGCCATGAGTTTGTCGATGTTGCTTTGCAGGGTTCGGTCAGAGAATTGGATGAATCGTTCAACAATCCTTTAGAAATGTCAGCAACAAGCTCTGCTCTCGGTGTTATTACAACCGCTGTATCCAGTGGACAACCGATCGTCTATCAGAAAGTCATAGGAACTGCTAACATCACTGTTGATGTTGAAACCGAAAGGCCACTGGAAAATCCAACGGAAAATAACACCGAGCAACCCGACAACCTGTTTGACATCACTATGGACAATGTGATGAATGATATCCAGGAATCTCCTAAACAAGTACATCCACCAGACAATATTCATACTGACAACGCGTTGGAAGTTGCTGTAGGAAACGTTGAAATTGGCGCCCAGGTACCGAATTCGGAGGTCCCAGTTGGTTCTGATTCCGAGACTGATGCAGACCAATCGAACGTACGCCTACAGAACCGGTGCAGTAAGCAGGCAGAGACGCTGAAGAAGTACAAAAAGAAAACTGATGCGAAGGATATCGAAATTGCTCAGCTTAAGGATTTAGTTGTGCATGCGGTCTCGGAAGCAAAAGCGGCAAAGGAAGATCCTAATGCTAAATTCGTGACTATTTTCGATCATCAACAGCGATCGATCAGCGCAGTTAGGCCTTAATGATTTTGAAAGCGAGATTTATTCGATCCATAGGCTGTGTTTCAATTGGTGAATTTTCACTTAAATTTGACAGATGGAAAATTTTCAAATAAACCTGCTATTGTACCAGACTTATTGCTGACAGACAAGGAATCAATTTTAACAAACATTTTTTCGAAAATCGGAAGATTAACAACAGAGGGATTTTTGAACATTATAATTTATTTTCGGTGCGTCAAATTTAAGTGAAAATTCACCAAATGGAACACAACCTTAGTACGTCATGAATTTGTTATTTGTTCGGCGGCCAATTACAGGCAGGATTGGAGAATAACACATGTTATAAGTCTATCTTAATAGAATTTTCCTTAAACATGTTTTAAGGCAATTAATCCTTTGTTATGATTCATGATTCTCGTGATTCCTATATGTAACTTTATTTTTGTATATTTTCTATGATATTTTAGACATTTACTCCGGATGAAAATTTGAACACTACCACTGCTGATATTGAGCATATCAACTCCATATCGAAGAGTGTTGCGGCATTTTCACAAAACCTGGCTATGCATTTTTACGGAGCTGATGAATTGAGTAACAGGTCCGTCACTGGGAGAAATTATAAAGGAGTACAGAACGATTATCAGCCAAAACCAGCGATTTCACCCTTAAAACATAATTTTATTTACAGTAAGTATTAGAAAATAATGCTTTGTTCGAAGTATATCACTAATAACTCTGCTATCTAACATTAATTTTTCAGACGCAGCCCGTGAGCGGGTCGCGCTCCAAGTAGGAAATCGAAACCTCGAACAAATTGCTGTACTTGCTGACAAGTCAACTATAAATCGAGCACTCGCAGAAAAAATCGCTAATATAAACAAGGCGCGTAGACATGCTTCTCTTCGAAACGCTTCTGTGGATCCCACCAGTCAGAACCGTACATAATGAAGTCAATCTTGATTTTAGCTTCTGGTTACGTCATATTTTTATTATTATTTCACATGAATTCAAGTTGTTTGTTTGTTTATTGAAGTCAATTCTCATTTAAAACCATTTAATGGTCATGTTTTAACTTGTCCTTCTATTATTTCATTTATTCGTTTGTTTTTAAATACCAGCTGTATTTTTTTAAACTTCAAACAGTCAGAACCAATAAAGAGTCTAATTCTCATGGAAAATACAATAAATCTGTTTTATTTCATTAAAAAGAGAAATAAGAAATACTATGTATTACAACTACTCAACAATAAAAAACATCTTTTCGTAAAACAACGATTTAACCATAATTCTTAATGTATCTAGTATGCATCTTGGAAAGTAATTTTACAATAAAAAATAATGTAACCCAATCCAAAATGTATGGGGAAAACGTCCGAAATTTATTGTTAAGATACTTAACGACCCCCCTTTTTTACTGTAAAAAACGCTAAAACCATGGTTTTTAATGTTTTCAACCATATTTTTTATTGTGGAAATATAGAAATTTGCACAGCAAAAATCGCTGTAAAATCATTGTTAATTAAGGTACTGTTACAATAATTTTTAATGTATTTTTACTGTTATTTTTTTTTTCGGGTAGATACGTCCGTTTCATCGCCATCTACTGCCCTCGACAGTGTGATCTGAATGCTCGCCATGAGGCCTGGCGGAACTACCAGCAGAACCAGAACGGTCGTCTGCTGTTCGACCATTCGCAGCATGGACTGTACTCCGTTTGGTTGTCGGACGAGAACCATTCATCTCACCGGCGGGCAACCCATCGACGCTAGACCTGCTCCTGACAAATACCATCTTGTCCAAGCCAGTAGCCTTCCCCCTAATGTGGGTAGATCACCTTTTCGTGGTACGTTACGGAATGTAAGATCTACAACCGATTCCTAGTCTTGATTACTTCAAAGTAGGGGAACAGGATTTTTCAGTAATCAAAGGAACACATCTTAGTCCTTGTTACTTGTTATGCCTTGTTGCTAGTGATAAGTCCTCGGATTGCCTGGACCGAGGATGATCTTGAAACAAGGAAAAAATGAGTTAGTTAGTCTTCATCTATGTGATTCCTAATCTTCTATTCGTTGTTCCCTAGTTTGAAGTGGTTAAGACTAGGGTTCTGATGCATGGTCATTATCGGTGTCATTGCTTATGTTTGTTGCTTGACAAAGGGGGCGCGCCTTTGGAGGGTGTTTCAACACTCCTAAGGGTAAAAATAGCGGGACCTTTCAATTAGAATCGATTCCTTGCGATGAAGGCAAGAATGACAACTGTATCAAAACCAAATACTTCATCATTTCTCAATAGTGATGGAGTAATACGACATGCACTAAACTAAGGACACGGGATATACTACAATAGATCAATTTACTGGTCGCAGTGGTGTTATGTCCCGAACAGAGGGGAAAAAAAAGCCGGTAGCCTTGAACGAACTCAGCTCCGACCAGCAACCGGTGGTGGCTGAACTGGGCTGCAATGTGACCTCTGCTCCAAGCCTGCGCAAGGACTACCACCGCGTAAACTGGGCCCAGTTTGGACGTGTGGTAGACAGGGACACATCGACAACCCGCCGCTTGACACCGTGGAGGACATCGACCGAGCATGGGAGGGACTTCACCAAGCCATAACCGACCGTGGCTGACGAGGCGTGCGTCCAACGAGTTCCTGTGAGGGGTAAGTTTATTGCCATTGATTCCCACACCCAAATCTTGATTCGCCTGAGAAGTATTCGTACACGCCAGTTCCAAAGAACCGGAGATCTAGCAAGGGAACGTGACATGACCGATCTGAACAAGGAGATTGCTTCCAGAATGGTATCATTCCAGAATGAAAGTTTCGTCCGGCTCGTCCAGAATCTGGTTGCCAAGGTCCTAAAGACACACCCCAAACCCATTCCATCACTCAAGGCTGAATATGATGACGATCGGCTCATAATCACCCCTCGGGAGAAATCAAACGCGTTACGGAGTCTGATTAGACTTTTAGTATTCTGATCAAGGTTCAGAGAATTACTCACCCGTCTGGAAGCTGGCACGTGTTGTTCGCGGGCTCGGGATACCGCCTCCTCGACGGCGCACAGAGATCTATCGATGTCATCAGTCGTCCACCGAAATCGATGGCTTCGTCGACGACTTGTTGGAACCGATCCCAGCTTACCCGATGATAATTCCGACAGGGCATGAAATCGATTAACGGAGGAGCCCACCTCGACCACCACCGGAAAGCGGTCCGAGCTTAACTCTTGGTGGACTACCGGTTGGGAGATGTTCTCCATGTTGTTATTGTGTTGTTGTGACGAAGATGTCGATGATGGAGTGCACACCGAACAGGCTCAACCGGGTGGGAAAGTCCGGCGCCAGGATGGTGTACTGGGCCTCTTGCAGGTCGTCGTTTAGGATGGTGCCGTTCTGATTCCGCCTTTGGTTGTCCCAAGCTTGATGTTTGGCGTTCAGGTCGCCAGCGATGATAAACTTTCCACGACGTCTTGTTATCTTGATAATATCCCTCCGCAGGTCTGCCGCGGATCCATCCCTGGCGTTGGCTTGTTTCGGGCAATAGGCCGCAATTATGGAGACGGGGCCGACGGGTGTGGAGACTTCCACTCCCAATGCTTCAATCATTTTCCGCTGAAAACTGGGTAGCAGCCGGCAGCAGATGTTGTTCCTGGTAGCGATGGCCACCCAACCACCCCAAGAGCTTGTCCGAGCCAACCTCACGAGCCGGAATCCAGGAAGAAAAACGTTCATCTCCGGTTTCAGGTGAGTTTCGGTGATGATGGCGATGTCGATGGTATGTTCGTTGAGGAAGTCACCGAACTCGATAATTTTGCTCTTGAGCGAGCAAGCGTTCCAGTTTGCGATTTTGATGAGTTCACGGTCCATAACTGAGCATGAAGGTAGCCACAGCTTGGAGCTGGTCGGATTTGATGGTGTTGGCAAAGTCGTGCATCTTGAGGAAGATGATCATTAGATCCGCTGCGGTGAACCACGAACCATCGTTGATTTCTGGCTCCGGTAGGGACGGTCCACCCTGATGCCAATTTAGCCCAGGGGCTGTGGAGAGATCCTACGGCAGTGGAGCAGCAGTCGTCTCTTGACCTGAGTACTCCTGATGTACTCGGTGCGCTTCGGGCAGGCCTTGCTTGTAGCTTTGTGAGCAGCACCGCAGTTGGCGCAAATGGGATCGGCTTCATCGAGTCTGTCGCAGGTGTCGGTTTTGTGTTGTTTGCCACATTTGATGCAGCGGCTGACCATATGGCAATTCTTTGTTCCATGCCCGAACAGCAGGCAGTTCGAGCATTGGGTGACTCCACGACCGACCGGCTTGTACCGCTCCCACTTCACCACAATGTTGAACCGGACGCGGATGCCCTGGAGGTCCATCAAAGTTGTTGAGTTCTTCTCAAGGTGGACCAGGTATAGCTGGTCGCGGTACTTGACGGCCTTGTTCTGGCGGGCCATCTTGTGAATTTGGACCGGCTTCAGTCCATTAGCCACCAGCTCTTCCAAGAGGACGCCTGTGTCCATGTCGTATAGTCCTCGCAAGACCGGCTTAACAGCCTCGATGTCGTGGGAGAAGTACTCCACCTGTGCTTGGTCCAGTATGGTCTGTACCGCCTTGTAATATTTTAACGCCGGAACCATCAGTTTGTATCCTTTCGTGCACAGCTGGATGGTGCACCGGACACCCTGCGTTATGTAGAAGTCCGGGAGGGAAACCCTTCACGTAGAAGGGCGGCATTCTGTCCTTCTTCGGTGGTCCTGTTGTTTCCGTCACCGATTCTGTACCGTTCTTCAGAACGGAGAACCGATTGTTGTCCAACAACTGGACATTACCTCTTTTTCAATAGTTTCTTGTCGAAAATCATCAGTCGGGAGCATTGCTATTGATGCGTAGAAATACTTTTGATCGATTGGAGATAAAATTATTGAAATTGGTTCAGGGGCAGCTGAGTTATTAATGTTCAAAATCTTTCATAATCTTGTTACATGTTCCTTTTCCGGTTTTCACACAGTGTACCCCCATATAGAAAAAAAATCACAGACGTAGTCCTACGTCAAAAAAGGTCAACAGCTAGAGCTCATTGATGTTCCAACCAACGAAGCGAATACAAGTTACAAGTTGAATTAAAACAAGCCTAAGCATTTTTATTTAGTCCTTCGGTATTCAATCTAACTCCGCTATCGAACACTGGCATAGTGGGAAAAAATTGTATCGGAAAATCTGCCAAACTACTACAACAAACCATACAATACATATGGGTACGACGCCATTTTGAAATCCAAGAAACTTGTAGTGATCGGACACGGAATAAAGAACGATTAGTTACGAAATACTTAAAATCTTTATTTTTACTTTCAATAGAAAAACAACCACGTTCGCGCGTTGATAGCTGCGTAGAAAAGATTGACAGCTTGAGTTCTTTTTCTTCGACGACGACCCGATGGAAGCCAGGCTGACCAGTGTTGCCGGGCGATGCCACAGGGCCCCTCCAGTTACACCAAAAATCTTACGCGATGTCCAGATTGTGTAACTTTCGTACGATGATCATCTTGAGGATATTTCTGCAAATCCGGATTACAAGTGAAAGCCGCTTTTATTCGGTCGACTGAAATGCGCTGCTGTTTTCCAGAAATAAGTACGTCGAAGAACTTATCATCTCGTCTTATTACGTTGAATGGACCTTCATAAGGATGCTGCAACGGTCGCTTCACAGAATCCACTCGTACAAATACATGTGTACATGTTTTCAAATTGGCGTTGACAAAAACTTGTCGTTCTCCATGACGTTTAGTATCGTGCGGTTTTATATTGTCGAACGTACGGTGAAGCATTTGGGCAAACTCCGATCGGTCGATATCTCCAGGTGCAGACTGAAAGAATTCACCAGGAATCCGTAAACCATATCCGCAACCGAGCACTGCAGGTCGTCCCTAAATGCCACCCTTAGTCCCAGAAGAATCATTGGAAGTTCGTCGTACCAATTCTTAGAGTTTACACACATTATCGATGCTTTCAATGTTCGGTGAAAACGTTCTACGATGCCGTTCGCTTGTGAGTGATAGGCATTCGTACGAATATGGTGAACACCTTACATTCGCGTTAACTCCCGAAAGAGATCGGACTCAAATTGCCGTCCCTGGTCGGTTGTCAGGTTTTCTGGGACTCCAAATCTTGCTATCCATGTTGAGTACAGTGCTTGAGCCACAGATGCTGCAGTCATATCGACAAGTGGAACCGCTTCGGGCCATCTGGTAAAACGGTCAATCATGGTCAGTAGGTAGCGGTATCCTTGTGACGGCGGCAAAGGACCAACCAGATCAATATGAAGGTGTTGGAAACGAGCCTTCGGTAGGTCAAATTTTCCCAACGGAGAGACGGTATGTTGATGCACCTTCGACCGTTGGCAGTCGACGCAGTGTTTGACAAACTAATTTATTTCACGGTTCATAGCTGGCCAAACGAATCGCTCGGAGATTAACTTCCTGCTGCCCCGTGCTCCTGGGTGAGAAATTCCGTGTAGGCATTCCATGATGTTTCTCCGTTGAGTACTTGGAACGAAAGGTCGTGGTTTTCCGGTCGAGACGTCACAGTAGATCGGTTGAGAACAACCACTCATCCGTTTTGTTTCAAATTTCAGCGAAGTAGATTTTGATTGCATCAACTGCTGAAGCTCCGCGTCGTTTTTCTGCTTTCGTCCGATTTCTTCATAGTCCACCGAAGTAGGCGCTAGTATACTCTCCACACGAGACAATGCATCGGCGACGTAATTTTCACTTCCACTGACATGTTGTATATCCGTAGTAAATTCCGAGATGAAACGTAGGTATCGTTCTTCATGCGGTAGCCGAGAGCTGGAATCGGTTGTTAGCGCGTATGTTAGTGGGCGATGGTCAGTGAAGATCGTGAAGTTGCGTCCTTCAAGGAAGTGCCGAAAATATTTCACAGACATTTTCATCGCAGTCAGTTCACGGCCAAAAGTAGAGTACCGTGCCGATTCAAATTTCGGACACTTAAACTCGAATTTCGGACACTTTTAAAAGTTGATTATCTCGGTCGAATATGATCCACATGTCTTGTAAATTTTAAATTTTTTTGACTAGTGCCCTCCACGATCATCTAACATTATTACTTTGTTTCTAACTGGATGTAATATTTAATTAAAAATGAAAGTGTCCGAAATTTGAATCGTCCGAAATTTGAATCGGAACGGTATTTCGTTTGGGACATCGAAAATTTTTCGGAATAAAATCCGAGTGGTTCCCAATTCTGACCATTTAGCTGCTGCAAGACAGCCCCCGCAGCAATATTTGAGGCATCGATCATCAGAGCTAATGGTTTCGACGAGTCAGGATAGTGAAGCAGTGCTGTCTCCGCTAATGATTTTTTACAACGCTCGAAGCTTGATGAAGCTGCATCTGTCCACTGTAGTTTACGTATGTCGTTTTTCCTGTTCCCGAGAATAAGCTTCTGCAACTCAGCTTGGATGTCGGATGCATGACGAACGAAGCGTTTGTAGCCGTTGGCGAGTGCCAGAAAGCGACGGAGTTCCTTGACTGTTGTCGGTTTCTCGTAGTCCATAATGGCTTGGACGCGTGACGGGAGCGGCCGCACTCCATCACTGCTGATCAGGTATCCTAAAAATTCCACTTCCTTTTGGGCAAACACGCTCTTACCCAAATTTAGAACGAGTCCGTGCTGGCGTGGCGGTCAAACACTATGCGTAGATGCTCCTGGTGTTGAGCAAGGGATTCAGAAGCGATGCATATGTCATCTATAAAGACAACAACGAAATCAAGATCACCAAAGATTCGGTTCATGTAGCGCTGGAATGTCTGACTTGCGTTACATAACCCAAATTGCATGCGGGTGAACTCAAACAAGCCAAACGATGTGATGACCGCCGTTTTGGGAATGTCTGCTTCCTCCACCGCAACCTGATGATACGCTCGCTCCAGATCAAGAGTTGTGAAAACGGACTTACCATGAAGCGAATGCAGTAAATCGTGGATGTGCGGTACCGGATAACGGTCAGGTGTAGTGATATGATTTAAGCGACGGTAGTCACCAACGAAACGCCATTTCCCGTTCTTTTTCAGCACACAATGCAAAGGATTTGCCCAACTGCTACTCGATGGTCTGCATATTCCTAGGTCACACATAAGGCGAAACTCTTCCTTAGCAGCTTTAACTTTGTCCGTGGTCCACGAGTAACTATGCGTTGGGCGCATATCGCCAAGATCGTGGGCCCCCAGCAGCTGTTCGAAGCGGCTTTCAGCAGACAGGGCGAAGCGAGCAATTAGGCGATCTTTCACTTTCAAAGTGTTTTTTATGTTACTTCATACGCGAAGTTAACGATTTTTCAGAGTTGGTTGGAAATGCTAACATGAAGCTTTAGTGTGATGATTTATTAGCTAGAGAATGATCTTTAGAAGAGGGTAGGTGGATAGTTCCGTTAGAGTACGGCAGTATGAAAATTGAATAGAAGTTGAAAATGAGCGAAGGGCCATTATTGCCGTACTCTAACGGAACTATCCACCTACCCTCTTCTAAAGATCTTTCACTGTTTTGTATATATTTTCCGCTGGAGGAGCAGCTACCAAATCGGCTATGTGACATATAACCGATTGATCCACTTTGGCCACGATGTGGTAAAACTTGGTTTCATCATTGACGATTTTCGCAAGGTGGAATTGCGCTTCCGATTGCGCAAACCACATAGCCGGATCAGTTTTCCAAAAATCCGGTAGTTTTACCGCGACAGATGCTGCTGCGTTGCTCCCGTTATCGTCCGGCATTTTGAGGTTAGTTTCGGCTTTGAGATCGAATATCGGCGAATAACCGTGAAATCGGACCGAAACTTTTAGATTCGCGACGTCGCGGGTCACCAATGTAGTGATCGGACACGGAATAAAGAACGATTAGTTACGAAATACTTAAAATCTTTATTTTTACTTTCAATAGAAAAACAACCACGTTCGCGCGTTGATAGCTGCGTAGAAAAGATTGTCAGCTTGAGTTCTTTTTCTTCGACGACGACCCGATGGAAGCCAGGCTGACCAGTGTTGCCGGGCGATGCCACAAACTTATCACTGGGATAGGCCTCCTCTATCTGATAGATGATATTATCACCATTTATCAGCTAGTGTTAATGCTTGATTGCTACCGGTGTTAAAACTAGTCAGTCAAAAGTATCTGACTTCACATCAGTCTGGAATGCTCGGGCAACGAAATAACTTTTTGAATTCTAAGAGATTGTAGATATTGGAACCGATGGACCACAGTCCAAATTGATGACTTTCCGGTAAAATATAACACTGATGTCAAGCGATATTCTAGAGAACTTTCAGTAATTGTGATTTGGGGATGGAAAATATTGCAAATCCAAGCTGGATCAAAGATAATAGATATTCGACGGAATAACTACAAGCTTCAGGCAAAGAAATGATTCGAAACGTACTTTGTTATAATGCAATGGAATCTGCTAAAATCTATTAACAACCTCACGGGGACTCATCACCATCTGCAACGACAAGCCAAGCGCAACTTGAGGGAAATGGATCCGCAATAAATATTATAAATTATTCAACATCATCACGTCAAAAGTCATGTTACGTTCACCGCTCTCCAGCTTCCTCCTACTACGCCAATTAAGTACACCAGCGCCATCCCCGGTAGATAGATGCCTAGATAGTAGAAAACTTATTAAAAAGCGAATTGCGAGTGTGCAAGGAAAAAGTTCCGCATTACAATGCGAAACGAATTCCCTCCGAGAAGGAGAAAGGGAAATCTAAATTGCAAACCATTTAGCACCTGACGACAGTCAGTAGTAGCGCGAGTCGCTTGTCGCTTTTCTGAAGCGAACAAATTTATTCATGCGACTCAATTACCCAGATCCCCAAAGTGCGGGATGGGAAAGGGGAGGGGAAGGTTTTTAAAGAAGGGTAATTTGCATCCCGAGACCCGAACAAACATCAGGGATTAACGGACGGCTCCCAGCACGGACAGTTTCGAATAGTTTTAGGACGAAGGAATTGTTCCCATTTCTGTTAAAACAAACAGACGACGGCGACACCTAATTGACTATTGTTTGTAATTCTTTAGCTAGATTTGTTTAATAATGTTCATAATTACTTAGCTCATATTAAGGATAATGTTATATGTAAAACGGAAAAAAGGCGAGTCTTACGATAGACACTGGTTCACGTTTTTTGTTTGTTAGTTTCTTGTTTGCGGTGATGACGATCACGAGGAATTGTTTTGTGAGTTGACTTTTCAGTTCTCGGAACGCGATTTTGTTATTTGGCAGGCTTCTTCCGGTTTGTGTTACACTAGTTTAAGTGGCCTAATCATAAGTTTCCGGTTTTGTTTAACAGTTTCTACCCAGCATTTGGGGGAAAGAAACAATAGTCTGTTGATGCTCCGCGTTGCGGTAGCCCGATTAAATAATGTAAAATCACTTAAACAATGAATAACGGTTAAAACAAAGGATCCGGCGCGGCGAATCGACTAAAATAAACGACAAAATCGAACGAAAAACTAACCTTCCAAGATGCACTACCGTGGAACGAGAACGACTACGAGGGCGGTGCCGGAACCACTCGCTGATGAAGTTTCCCGGCGTAATCGGACACGTTCATCAAACTGAGTTGTCCGTTGAGAGAGGCAGACATTAGGTTGTCGGAACCGGCGTCGCCCGCACTTCCTGTCCGAATCACTTTGGAAACGGAACCAGCCGGACTGCCTGGAGGCGATTGCTCGCCGACAATGGGGATACTGTTGCTGAGATCTGCCACCGAAACACCTCCCTGAATTGCAGCACGCCAACGAGACTTCTGCGTCTTGGAGGATAACCTGCGAAAAAATTGTCGGTCGTTTCGCAATTGAGCACAACTACAATTTAGAAAGTATAACCCTCACCTGTCCCTCTCCTCCACAGACAATCTGAGCATCGCTTTCCTCCATTCATGCACATGAGGAAACTTGCCCTGATCTATCACGCGCTTCTCGATCACATTCAGCACATCCACGTCCTGTTTGCTCGGTTCCTGTTCTTCTATGAAGATCCTGTATTGCGCCTCCTTGCTATCACTGCTACCTGCACTACTCTCTTCCTCATCCAGATCTCCGTTGGTGTCCAGGAATTGGTCCTCCTTCTCGTCACCGCTAACCACCCCGTCATCCGCCGACGATAGCGAACTAAAATCGAACAAGTCCGACTTCTGCGAGAAGAATGAAGGACTCGACGGAGGCGTCTCGAAGCACACATTCGCATCGTCCGAATCGGAATCGACTTCCAGCTCCGAATCGCTGCAACTCTGAAAAAATACAAATAAATCTTTTAACCAACAATCCACACAGCCAAAGAACCATCCACACTTACAAAGTACTCCTCGTCCTCCTCATCGGACACCTCGCCAAACGCCATCGTCGTGGGATTCCGGTACGTATCGAAATTACCCGCCGACGCCGTCCGCTCTAGACTAGAAACCAGGCCACTCAGGACCGGCACCATCGGACTGCTGTTACTACGGATCACCGCAGCAGCGGCAGCCTTCTTCCGCTGTTCCCGGCGCTTGTTCAACCTCTCCAGGCTACCCTTCTTGGCGTACACTCCGTCGATTCGGCAGTTACAGCAGTGCACCAACGGGTCCTCGCGCCACGTTCGACTGCAGCTGATTTCCGTTTGGGATCCGTTGCTCTCTTGATCCGGCTGGCTGCAGCCACCGTTCATCAGCTCCGCCTTCTTCAAGATGTAGAAATCGAGAAAGTTCTGCAGGCAAATCAAACTGTCCTGCAGATCCGGATACTTGCTGGCCGAGTTCAGCTCCCGGCTCTTGTCCAGCAGGACTTTCAGACGGTGGATCTGTGTAGGGGAGATGAGATAATATAATAAATTATTGATTTCGAAAATCTATTGACCGCTTACCACTCCCTGGGCCGTCTCCCGCTGCTGTTCGATGTTGATCACAATCAGCTGAGCGTACCGCGAGTGCACTTTGCTGAAATCGATCGACCCGAAGGCGGCATCCTTCCGGTAGTTGTCGACCATGGTGTTCAGCTTCCGGACGCAGTCCACCACGGCTTGCTGGAAGAACGACCCGAAATCCATCGTCATGGTGGTACAGCTGCTCTCGTCCAGATTCTTGACGAACCGTTTGGCAAACACCTGCAGCGAGTTGTGCAGGCACAGGTACGGGTTGGTGATTCTGGACCGGATCGGTTCCGGTTCCAGTACTATGGGAGGAGCGGCACTCGGTTGAATAACCAGCCGCTTGCGGAAGGTGACGGCTGTTATTTGAGGCGACGATCGGAGGGCTGCATCCGCCAGGGACATCTTGTCCAAGGCGTCACAGATCGATCCGAGACTGTCGTTTGGTTTTTCGAGTGATGGCAGTAGCTTGTTCACAGGCACCGGGAGACGGGACGTTTTCAGGAGCGCTTCTTGTTCCGTAAGATCTAGTTGTAGTTGACGTTTTCGGAGATAGTCTTCGAGTTGTTGCAAACCGTCGTTGCTCCTAAGATCGCTGAACGTACCCAGGAAGCTCCAGTACTCGTTCCAACCGACTTCGTGATCCTCGGCCAAGGTCCGACCGATAATCTCCAATCCCTTCTCGGTGTCGGTAAGTCGCAGTTTGCGTTCCTTGAACGAGGGCGAATCCGTAATGTTCGTTCCCTCGTAGAATGAATTGTTTTCATCGCAAAAATAGCTGAAGTTCCCTTCCCCGTTGCCGACGGATCGCTCAACCTCTGCTAATTCTTCCCGGGTATCATTTTTTCCGCTATCCACGTCGTCATCGTCATCATCGTATATCGTGGCGAACGAATTCTGCAACCTTTCCCGGTACTTCCGAAATAGGAATCCGTCTATTCCCTTCTTCACCGGACTCGCTCGCATACCGAAACTTCCACCGATAATTTTGGGCACTGGTTTGTTTCCATTCATTTCGTCAAGCTGCCGTTGCTCTTCCAACGCTTCCTGATCCGCATCTTCCTGGACCACTTCGATTTCACAGTTGTTATTCAAGGAGTTGCTTTTCTCATGCTCTTCCTGCTCCAGGGACAAATCGAAGGGCCGATTGGGAAACAGTGCCCTTCGGCCGCTGTTCTTCTTCGCGATCGGCGTCGATGAGAGTGGACTGACCACACCCACGGTAGACACCGGAATCTTACTCGAACTCATGGTTTTTACCGGCGATATGAACCTGGGCGACGGAATCAACCTCGGCGGTGTCTTCCAACGTTTGCAGAAGACCTGTGCCTTCTCCTTGTCCATCGGTCCAGCGTAGGCTTTTATTTCCAGCTTGGGACTGAATCGGTCCTTCGATTCCAGATTCGGCGGGTTCGAGAGGGTAAACGGTTCTCCCACCACGGGAGGGGCACTGTTGTCGACGGCTCGCAGAACCGGAACAAAAAACCGCTCCTGCAGGAGATCGGCGATGGCTTTGCGGATTTCCGGTGTGTCGTTTTTACTCTTGGCTCGGCTGCAAATAATCTGCGGGTGGAAATTTCAATGTTTGGGATTTGAATCATTAACCTTAACAATTACAAGTTACAAGCTACTCACGTCCTTCGGCAGATGCCCGTCGGAGTTCCGGGTCATCTTGCACTGCGGGTAGGAAATCAACACTTCCACCACCCCAGCCGAACCGAACTTGGCGGCAAAGTGCAGTGGCGTTTCGCTCCGGCACTTGTCCGGCATGTTCAGGTACAGATCTAGCAGGATGGCACTGACCTCGTCGGTCGAGGGATTCCGTTGACCATGCAGGAACTCGATGAACCCGGGATGTTCGATCGTCTGCAGTATCAGCTTGCACATGTCGGTGTTGCCCTCGATGGCGCCCACGTGCAGAGCGTTGTAGCGGGGGCCCTCCTTCAGGATGGTCGGCATATCGCCGGAACTGACCAGATAGCGCGGATTCAGCTGAACGATGTTCCGTACCATGTCCAGTTCGTTCTTTTCAATGTTCTTGCGGAAGGCCACCAGCTCCTGACTTTTCGGGGCTTTGAAGGGGGTCTTTTCGAGCTTCAGCTTGGACGCCGAGCTGGTTGGAGCTGGAAGAAATGGAAGAGGAGGGAGGTTTATGTTAATTTTGAGGAACGGAATTGCTAACAATCCCTGGGTTATAACCAGGACTGTGGAGTCGGAGTCGGACGCATTTTGGAATACGAGCAGTAGGAGTCGGATTCCGACGTCGACTTTAATAATAATAATTTTCAAACTAGATCGTCCCAAATGTTGGTCCATGAGCACCTTCTTTTTGGGCTCATGGTGAATTCAATTAATGCCTAGGCTAGTTCATCTCCGTAAACGGTGGGAAGCCTTAGAAAGAGGTTTCTCAGCCACATTGCTTGAATATCATGCTACTTCAACATGTCATTAACTACTCAACTTCTTCTTCTTCTTCTCTTGCTTTTGATGGGACCGGTGTTAGTGACCATATGCCCAGTGGTTTTGTTTGTTCGTCGAAGTTTTTGATGCCAACGCAGTCGGGCACCAAGTGCTTGCCCGCTCAAGCTGTCAAGCACTCGTTTGTTGTGTTTACAATTCAATTTTTATTTTTTTCAAGAAGTGAAACACATTTCGAAAAGTTTTTACGTCGTTTGATTTGAATAGGTCTATCAGCGTCCAGAATTTGCCGTCGAAATCGTATTCCGAGCGGGTGATGGCGTATTTGTTGCAGTGGAGTACTACATGGTCTGCTGTGTCCTCTGCCAGGCAGACGTCGCATTCAGAATCCTGAACAATTTTCATTTTAGCTAGCCAGTTGTTGGCGTAGCTGTGTCCGGCGATTAGGCGGTTTAGTGTTCTGACTTCTTTGTTGCTGAGTTGCTTGCCCTTGTACCAAGGGTTGTCGCTGTAATTTGGCTGAATAGCAAAGAAGTGCTTGCCTTTTTCCTCAGCGTAAGTAGAATACCATTTGTTTGTATTATCTACTCTTAGCTGATTGAACATATTTAACGCATCCTTGATGAAGATTCCGTTCTTCAAGATTCGTTCCGATTCTGCGCCAGCTTTGGCAAGCTCGTCTGCAATATCGTTCCCTTTGATTGCTGTGTGGCTCGGATCCACTGGATCGTGACTTTCAGGAACGACGCCTTAACAATGATGTCGTGAATCATTGAGTTGCGATTTCGTTCCTCGAGTTCCTCTTCTATCAATGGGCAAGATGATAGTGAGTCCGTGAAGAGTACTGCTCCAAAGATTTGTTCTTCTTGCAGGTGTTTTAATGCTACTGAGATAGCGAACAATTCGGCGGTCATTATGCAGATCTCTATGTCCAATCGTAGACTGATTCTGCGGTTCGTTGTTGGGCAGAATACTCCTACGCCACAGGAGGTCCCCATTTTTGAGACATCTGTGTAGATGTTCGGGCGGTGTTTGTATTTAGTGTTTTGTAGGTATAAGAATGTCTGTTTCAGGGTTCGTGGATCGCAGTTTCTTTTGGCAGGTGCTGCGTTGAGAAGCACCGTTTGAATGTCCATCGATTGGGTATGGTGCACTCTGACTGACGGGATCACCGCCTCAAAGATGTGCCGGTGTTTCAAATAAGTGCGTTCAACTAACGTTAGCATGTCCTCTGGTATTTCGGATCCACCTAGTAGCGTGAGTTGGTCTGCGACAACACTGCCGTGCAAAGTGTTTCGCAATCTCTTTACAGGTTACTTGTTCCATTCGTATTTCTAGCGGACTTTCCGCTGCAAGTGCTGCCAGAGTGTTCCTCGGTGTGGTCCTCGAACATCCTGTTGTTTTACGCCAACATTGATTGATCATCGTTTGAAGCGATTCTTTGTTAGTTTTACTAGCATTCCCGAAAATGGTGCATCCATACTCGATGACACTTCGTATATATACTATACAAAAGTCCCATAGTCTCTGGATGTCCGCCGTGCTTTATTTTCGATATAACCTTCATCATATTCATACGTTCCTGAATTTTGTGTCGTAGCTCCCGAATGTGTTTTCCGTAGCTAGTCGTTCTATCCATGTAGATTCCTAGGTATTTGTAGCTTGGCACTGTTTCAATAGGAGTTCCTCCGACTATTACTCCCAGTGTCACCTTGCTTGCTTTGAAAATCATCGCTTTGGTTTTATCTGGGTTGATTTCCAAATTTAATTCGGCTGATTTTCTTTCGATTCTATCGATGGCTGCTTGTGCCTTGACCGTGATACTGGCAAGGTTATTCCCAAAGACGAGGATGAAAAAATCATCGGCATACTGGACTAGAATTGTATCTTCAACCGTATACAAATTGAATAAGACCGGTGACAGTACATCACCCTGCGGCAATCCGTTGCTAACAGTCCTTTTGATTTCCTCCGTTCCAGTTTTCATAATCACAGTTCGATTTCGCAAAAAATACTGTGATCCATCGAATGTATTCTTGGGGTACGTTGAATCCGGTCATTATTTCTTCCAGCTTGTCTGTGCGAACCGCGTTAAAAGCGTTGCTTGAGTCCAAAAAGACTCCGACTGTGGTTAGTCCGCTCCTCCGTTTAGCTTGGATGAGGTTCGTAACGTATGTGATGCAAGTGTTCGTTGACTGTCCTTTACGAAAACCGAATGATAGGTTGGGTAGTATTTGCTGCTTGTCGATAAACTGGTTTAGTCAATCTAGAACAGCAGAGTTTAGCGTTTTTGTTAGTGTAGGTACAAGGGATATTGGTCTGTTCCCCGCTGGAGTGGTGTTATCCTTTCCAGGCTTTGGCACGACGACGATACGAATTTGCTTCAGATGCTGTGGTAGGCTTCCCCGTCTCCAGTAGTTGTTCAGTTCGATCAAGACTAGCTTAGTCACTTGTGGGCTCAGGGACTTCAGCATATCATAGGTGATACGATCAACTCCTGGGGCCGACGATTTCTTCCGGTTCAGGATGTTGTTCCATTTGTTCTGGTCCATGATGTCGTAATTGCTGATTGTTGAACCGTTCGCGTATTCCGGGGAAATATCGCTCGGGCCGACGTGTAGGTCCATAAATTCCTTTGACAGATCTGGATTGTCCTGGATTATGTTGTTGCGCGTACCTGTTTTCTTTCCAGTGAGTCGTCGTATCTTTTTCCAGAGTTCGGCTGAACTTGTTTGTGGGTCCACCTCTTCGGCGAATCTGTTGATGCTTTCTTTGACGTTCGCCTTCTTCAACCGAAAAAGATTGCTGAACTTCTTTTCAGGTGAATCAGGTTTTCCGGGGTGCTGTTTCGGTTGAAGTTCGACAACGCCTGCTGTTTCGCCTTCCAAGCTGCCTCGACTTCGTCGCCCCAACAAATATTTTTGTTGAATTGGTTGGTCATTCTGTTGCGCTTTATTATTGTTCCTACTTCTCGGCTGAGGTCGCTGATTCCACCAACTGTAATGGTGTCTAGCCTGGATATGTCTGTTTTTATCTGTCTTCTGTTGAAAACGAATTTCTCCTTGTGTGGAACTTGGGTGTTCCATTCTATTTCTATTGTGAGGTGATGACTTCCAATTGACTCGTCTCTTACAGTCCAGGTGCAGTCCAACACTAGGTTGCTTGAGACCAGTGTGAGATCAATGGCAGTGGCCTTCTTGTTGAGTTGTTGCGGTTTGTAGGTGGGGCTTCCGTCGTTCATAAGAATCAGGTCGGATGTGTTGATTGCCTGGATGGCTGCTGCACCTCTTGGGGACGTTTTGTCATTACCCCACAGTGTGTGATGGCAATTGAAGTCACCACCAAAAATCACTTTTGGAAATTTCCCTAGCGCCACCAACATGAGGTCGATATCATGTTGGAAGTCGTTAACGGGCATTGAGGGAGAGAGATATACCGCTGCTAGGACAACTTTCAGGATTGGTACGTATATTGCCACACACTGACTTCCATCGCTGGTCGTAGGTATGGAAATGGGCTGGAAACCGTAGTCTTTATGAATATATATGGCGGCACCGCCATATTCGTCATATCTGGAGTTAAGTACTTTATTGTATCCGCTAATGTTGTATATTCTGGAGTTTTGGTTTTCTACTTTTGACCAAGTTTCGGAAAGGAGGGCCGCTGTGTACGACCCAGTCATCAATGATCTTTGTAGTTCTTCTTTGTGTTTGGAAACGCTTTGTATGTTACACTGAAGTAGTTTTATCCCTTTTCTCCTACTATCCATAATTAATCAGGGAAAGATGAATGAGTCTAATTTTTATGAATAACGTCAAAACTTAGATATTTTTTGCTTGTTTCGATAATGTTTTCTCTAGCTTGTCCTTTCAAATCCGTATCTGCGATGATGGCACTGTAGTAGTGCTGCAGTGCTTCTTGTATGGCGTGGTTGATGGTTATTTTGGAGACCGTGTCTTGTTGGTTCTTCGCATCTTGCAATTTCAATTTCCACCGTTCGTGCTCGTCGGTTTTGTACGGGTTATTCAATGCTGTTCCGTTGATTTCACTGGATGGTTCCTTCCTTTTGCGCTTTCTTGCTTCTTCTTCCCGATCCAGTTCCCGGGCGGGTGTGTAGACTTCTGGTTTCTTATTCCGCGTGTCTCGGGATGGTCCTTTGATTGGGTTTCTGTTATTGCTTCTTCCTGCTATTGACGCGTAATCCTGAGATCCTTTATCTCCTGGTTTCGGTTGATCCATGAATTCAGCGAGTGCGTTGAAGCTGTTTGAAGTCGTGATAGAGAAGTATTCCTTGGCTTCGAAGAACGTCAAAGCTTTCGTTGCCATGATTGACTTTATATTGTTCTGGCGTTGGCCAACCATGGCAGCGTCGAGCACTTCGGCAGTTTGCTGTTTTGTGGTTGTAGCGCAGGCAGTTTAGACAAAGAAAAACTTTTCTGTAGAATGGTTCCACCTTGATGGAGCAGCTGTGTAGTTTTACGAGCTCTGGTAGCTTGTTCGACCGGAACGTGACACTGACGCGGGTTGAGGGAATTTTTGCGTTGTTAACAAAGCGTTGGAAGCGATAAACGTCCGTAATCGGCACCAAGCTGTGTAGGTCTTGTATGATTTCTTCGGTCGTCATATCAGTCGGGATCCCGGAGATAACTCCAGTTACTGATATCAAGTGCTTGGCTACATAAGCTTTAAATCCGTATGCATCCACTACGCTGTTTAGTACAAGTCTGTTCGCCGCTGTGAAGTTATTGAGATATACTAATACCTTCCTTTTTCCTGCGTTTTTGATTTCCGTGACGTGAGAGGAGGTTCCGAATATTCTTCGTAGCATTCTTCCAACTGACATCTTATTGATGCTTTTTTGTTGATCTGCATCGGTGAGCTCCACATAGACGCGGAAGGGTCCGCCATCTTTGTCAGTGTAGTAGTAGTCCTGCTTGGGGTTTTCCTTTCCTTTTGGCGGGTTGGAGTCTGTCAGTGTAGATCCTTGTTCCGTAGTTTTCGATGGTCCAGCTGTTGTCCGAATTCCGGGTGGGGGCGTTGGGGGTTTAGGTTCTTGTAGATCATCCACGTCCATGATGTTTGTTCTTCTTCCTCATAACAAAATGGTCGATACCACGTGAGCGACTTTTTCGCTGTAACTCAATTTCAAAGTTATTTGTTCAGTATTTATATTTTTCGGTGATTGATAGACTAATTTCCGTAGTTTTTAGCTATTTTCAAATATAAATATTGAAATAAACTTCCACTTCCACTGAAAACAAATTCGTAACGATAACCAAAATCGACTGGTATAGCCAATGGCGCGCGCGAGAATGAACTACTCAACTAAAAGTGTAAACAGTCAGTACAATAACACAGTAAACAGCATACGAAAAAGAAAGACTGGACTCAGCCTAGTTAGCGAATTTCACTCGCTAACTGGGCTGGCTTGTCAAACGTCAAAAAATACCGAGGGGAACTTCAATGGATTGTTTGATCGACGTTAAACAAATTTCACGTACATTGAATTGAAACAGTGTTAAGTTTGTTATTATTATTTTCACAGCATTCAAACTCGCGAGTTTAGAAAGGCTTAACGCTCTCGCTACGTCCGAAGAACAAGGGACTCGTGAAGGCCGCGCTGGGAGTTCCGGATGAAAGCGAGCGAATCACCCAAACAATTTGACTGCCTGAACTGCAACAACGGTGGGCATCGAGTGCGCGATTGTGAAGTCTTCAAGAAATTGGACGTCGACGATCGTTGGAGAAGAGTTCGCGCACTGCTGCTGTACCAGAACTGCCTGTTTAACCATGGACGTCGTGCGTGTCGAGGGCGAAAGACTTGCGACATTGACGGCTGCCAGTTTCGCCACCATCCTCTCCCTCCACTCCTCAAGAGGACCACCGAAGTCATCGGTACCGGTGCCGAGAGTTCAGGTAGCCGATAACCATACCCACCACGCCTCATACTCTATGTCTTCGGTGGACTGGCGATACTTCGCGATTGGAGAAGGAGTCACAGCGGATCACTATCGAGATCGCTGGAATTGGGCAGAGCAAACAGCACAAATTGGTGAACGCGAGGACCGTCAACAATCTCGGTCTTCCCGTCCAAAGCTTCCAGGCCGAACAAGCGGTGAAAGTGTACCCACACCTGAAGGGCATCCCAGTAAGCAACTATCAGAATGCCAGAATGACAATCTGCGGGCACTTCCGCTGAAGATAAGAGAAGGTGATGGATCTGCGTACGTCTATGGTCCTCGAGGAAGCAGCAATCGTGACGAGAAGCTCCACGAGACTTTTTCGATATTGAGAGTACCGGAACGGGCCCAGTGGAAACTCCGTTGACGAAGCAGCAACAAGCGGTGACTATCATGGAAACTACAATTCGACGAGTTGCGGACCGTTTTGATTGACGGGATTGATTTGGAAGGAGGACCAAGTGGAATTCCCGAACAGCTAAACGATGGCACTGCGTCGACTAGAATGCCTTGAACGACGGATGGATCGTGAAATACGCGAATACGAAGCGAAGGGATATGCGCATAAGGCGACGAAAGTGGAAATTGAAGCAGCCGACCCAAGGAGAACGTGGAATGGGGTGGCAGTCAGCTCGGATGTTCAGAAGATGTTCCACCAGCTCCGAATCCGAGAAGAAGACAAGATTTCTCAACTATTTTTTTATGGCGACAATCCAACGATCTACGTGATGGACATCGCAACATTCGGGAGCACCTGCTCGCCAGCATCGGCGCAATTCGAGTCTACCCCGAAGCGGCAAAAGTGATCATTCTCCGTGCAGGAAGCAGCAAAAGTGGCAAGTGACGTGCGCTACGTTCATGGCAACGGAGGATTCAAGCTTCATAACTGGCGGTCGAACAGCCGCACGGTGCTCAACAGACTAGGCGAAGTCCAACACGATGCCGATAAGCAGCTGGACCTGATCGAAAGTGCTAACACTGAAAGGGTGCTCGGTATGCTTTGGAGCCCATCAACGGACGGATGAGTTTCTCTACACAGATGAGCGAAGAGGTGCAAACGCTGATACGCACAACGAGGCCGACGAAGAGACCGGTGCTGCGATGTGTGATGACCCTATTTGATCCGTTGGGGTTGCTTTCGCCGTTCATCATCCACGGAAAGGTTCTGATCCAGGACCTTTGGCGAGAAGGTACGGGTTGGGACGAACAAGTCAGCGATGAGGTCTACACGAAGTGGCAGAAGTGGATACATATGATCGAATACATAGCCGAGATTCGAATCCCAAGATGCTACTTCCGTGGTGCTGCTCACAGGACCTACCAGAATTCTGAAGTCCATGTGTTCGTTGATGCAAACGAGGTGGCGTATTCTTGTGCGGTCTATCTGCGCACATTCAACGAAGATTGCGATTCGCAGAGTTGTCTAATCGCCGCCAAATCAAGGGTCGCCCCACTGAAACCTTGGTCCATTCCCCGGCTGAAGCTACAGGCATGTGTGCGGGCGCACGGTGGTCGAAATTCGTCATAGAAAACCACAACATTCTCGTATCCAAGACCACGTACTGGACGGATTCGAGAACAGCGCTAGTCTGGATTAAAGCTGATCCGCGTAACTATCGACAGTTCGTCTCTTATCGGGTAGGCGAGATCCTGGAACATTCAACGGCAGCTCAGTGGCGCTGGGTACCGTCAAAATCCAATCCAGCGGATGAAGCGACGAAATGGGGAAGTGGCCCGTACTTCGATCACGACAGCAGCTGGTTTCAAGGAACCGACTGTCTACGATTGCCGGAAGAAGAGTGGCCCCGTATTAAGGACCCAGTGACCGCTACTACCGAAGAAATACGTGCATCTATTCTGCACCACCGATCGTTCGAACCCGCAATAGACTTCGATCGGTTCTCATCCTCCTCGATTCTTGCACAACACGTCCAAAAAGTGACCGGAATACTCCGGGCCGTTGCAGCACTCGGAAATTCGAACGACTGAAGAAACAATCATTAAGCTGGTGCAACACGAATCCAACCCAGTTGAAGTTGCTGTACTGTCAAACAAAGCGCCGAACGAAGTGGGACAGGAGGTAATCGGGAAGCAAAGCTCCATCTATCAACTGATGCCAGCGCTGGATGGTAACGGATTGCTACGCGAGCGCGGTCGGATGGAGTTAGCTGGAAGCCTACCCTATGGCGTGCGACATCCGGTGATCCTGCCGAGGAATCATCGCGTCACGGAACTCTTGGTGAGCCGATACCATCGCTATTATCGCCATGGGAACGACGAGACGGTAGTCAACGAGGTCCGGAAGCTTTACACGATTCCAAGGCTTCGTTCGGTGGTCAAGAAGTTGAAACGCAACTGCACTTTCTGCAAAATCCTTCAAGCTCGACCAGCGATACCTCCGATGGCGCCACTTCCAGCTGTGCGTCTACCTCACCACGAACGAGCTTTCACCTACACTGGGGTGGACTACTTCGGACCACTGCTGGTGAAGCTGGGGAGATCCTACGTCAAACGATGGATCGCACTATTCACTTGCCTGACGGTACGTGCGGTTCATCTAGAAGTCGCCTATTCCAAGGAGCCGATCGAGTACTGCGGCATCAAATAAGCCAGGGACTGTCCGAAACCTTCACCAGTACCAACACCCAATGGAGATTCATACCACCGGAAGCACCACACATGGGGGGAGCCTGGGAACGCTTGGTTCAGTAAGTAAAGGCTGCGATGGCTGAAGCGTACTCCGAGGGGAAGCTTGACGATGAGGGGCTGCAGGCACTGGTCATGGAGGCAGAGTATGTGGTAAACTCAAGGCCTCTAACGTATTTTACCACTGGAGTCTGACGAGGCGGATTCGCTCACGCCAAACCATTTCCTGTAGCTGTGCTCAAACGGAGGGAAGCGAATCAGTGAAGTGGGTGAAGCTGGAGTTAGGAGCCAGTCTAGCGAACTAGTTCGTCGACACATCCTGGGACCTGATCCAGCGTCAACTGGTTGAAACCTTTGATGAAACCCGCATTCTATAACCAGCGAAGCGCAACGGATATGGGAGCGAGGACGAATCGTTCGTATGATCCCGAATCCGGATGCCCGGCACGGCTGGCACAACTCGACGTGATGAAAGGACCTGAAGATCCGGGGGACTCCGGACTACACCCGGGGGAAACTGTCAAAGCAGAAGACGAGCTGGCCGCCCTATCTACCGACGTTTCTGAGCGCGGCGGCTGTCAAAGTGCCGTGACAAGACCAGTGACAGACGTCAAGGCTGACGAGTTGATCTGAAAAGACCAGAAAATTAACCTCTTCGTACGGTGTGGTTCGTAGTAATTAAAGTCTTGGGCTAGTCTAAATTCCAATTAAGTAGTGCCTAAAATTATTTTGTATTCTAGTTACGGGCTACTTAGTAAAGGTAAAGGATTAAATATACGATAATTAATGCTAGAAACTAATTATTCTAAATAAAACTTAAATCTACACAGTGAAGTGAACGCTTAGCATAACCAACACATTTGAACGGCCCTTTTCAAAAGAACACTGAAGTGTAAGTTTGTATCAGTTTCTAAAACTAACCCTAAACTAAAACTAAGAATCGGTGGCGCTAAATCCTGAAATATAGATTTGCCGCCTTCAAAAAGCGCAGTACAGCTGCTTGGTCGTCTCCTAGCATGACCCGTACGCTGGCGGGCAGACCGTGAAGGCAACGAAGATGGTCGAATTGTGGGCATACGCATAACACGTACTCCACCGTCGAAGGAATATAGCACATTTCACAGGACTTCCTGAAGGGTCCTCCGCTGAAATCCCGTGAGATTGGGGCGTGTCCTGTCCGGAGCCTGAAAAAAAATTCTCTGGTCTCGCAGGTTCGCAAGGTCCGTCCACTTTCCGATGTCGCCTTTGATCTTTCTGAAGAACCTGGAAGCCTGGCACGGGACTATTCCGTTGCCCACGCTGTCCGCACTGTGCAAGCGATCCATCTCTTCGCGTCCATGTGTAGGTAGTGTTTGGTGGCACAACCTTCAGGATGCCCCGGACCGAGACCTCCGACGAAAGACTGTGGGAGTCCGACAGGATCGGGATTGGACGATCCGCAGGAACCGTGACCGCATGGAGAATAGCCGCTGCTTCTGCCGAAATTTGTGTTGGCAGACTTCAACTCGTTGGGGAAATATCACCAGCGATTCCCATTCCGACTCCAGCTCTCGATCTTAACCCGTCCGTGTAGCGATGCATGTAGTTGGGGTAACCCGGATTGTAGAACTATCCCACAAATGGTTTGGATGATACCCCGAACACGTCTTTAAGCTCTTTCTTATGGTTATTTTTATTAGGCCGGTCAGCTCTGCTACCGATCTCCCAAGGGATACGGAATTGTCCCCGGCTCTGAACTTCTCCTTTATCCGGCTGTCGATGTAGTGAAACTTGTAATCCCCCTTCCCTGCCAACACCATCATCGGGCAGGGTAGGTCCTCCCGGCGAGAATTGTCTTCAAATTTTGCTCAGAATTACAGGTGGTAGGCAGGTGTCAAAATTCAAATGACCATAACTTTTCGAAAAAGGGTCTAAATTTTATGGTTCCAATTTCATTCGACAGAACATGTATCGAAGTTTGAATAAACCATTGGAAAGCTAATAGTATGTAGTTCCATTCAGCATAAGAACTAGTAGTTGTAGTAGTAGTGCCGTTCATCCTAAATAAAAGAACGATTATGTTGTCTTTCTTTCGCCCTTACTGTGATGAGGGGATACAAAGAGTTGAAGTAACTAACAATCTGGGACCGTTGATCTTCTTACTTTACTTCAATGACGTGAATTTAGTTATCGAAGGTCCACGACTATCGTATGCAGCTGATCTCAAAATCTACTCACGGATCTGCTCGATCGATGATTGTCAATTCCTCCAACGTCAGTTTGAAGAATTTGAACCGAATAACGGTGAATCCTGCGAAGTGTTCAGTCACCATTATTGAACGTGTGAGCCATGTAAAAGATCTAGGTGTCATCCTGTACTCTCAACTTACATACAAGCAACACATCTCATACGGCGTTAGACAAGTCGTCAAGGACAGTGGACTTTATCTTCAGAACAGCTAAGAATTTCTCCGACATCCATTGCCATCATTGAGTTGACTTTAATTCTAATTTTAATTACTTTTCATTCCCATCCTGGACCACTGTGCAATCATCCTTACACCTCGCTTGAAATTCTGCTTACAAGTACCTTGGAGTGCTCCTTAGAATTCACTTTGATTTCTCCTTAGAAATCAATTAGAAAAGTTTCCTCAAAATTACTTTGCAGTTTTAGTTAGAACTCTCTTTGAATTATCTTTGGAATTGACTTGCAATGCTCCACAGAATTCCATTGTAAATTTGCTTTGAATCCTACTCAGGATTCCCTTGGAATTCTTACCAAAACTACATTTTTTCCGTTTTTATTCATCACTGCAACCATTACTTTGATCTATTGTGACAACAAGAGCTACTTTGAAATTCTCCTTACGTTTCACCTGGAGTCTGGAGCTTGGTCTAGGGTTCCTCAGATTTCACTTTCCTTACAAATCATCCTCTGATTTTTTCCTCTAAATTCCCATGAAATTATTCCTAGAAATCCTTGGAAATTCCTATCAAATGCATTCATTATAGTTCATAGGCTTTGAAACTTTTGCAGGGCCCTTAATTTATTTGATTCCATTAGCAATTCAAAAACCCAGTAAAACCTTACTGACTGGATTAGTGTATATGGTCCCCACGCATGGGGAGCGGTTTAAAACCTATCAAAAACTGTCCACGTGGTACAAGTACAGCCGCTAAGCTTCAAGTGAAACCATATTGGTCCCATGTGTTTATGAAAATCCATAAAACATGGGACAACTATGCGACCACCGGCAGTAAGTAGGTATTACTAAGCATTGCATGTCTTTCAGTTGGTCCGAATTCGATCGAAATAGGAATGCGAATTCCAAATAGAACCTATTTTCGTCCAATGTTCCAATTAATTGGAAACTCAACCATCTACCGAACCCACATTCCAGCGTGGAACGAAAACACGAAAATAGACTCAAGACAAACAGCAGCTCACACGCGAATGGGAATCGCGCGAATATTTTTAATCGGAAAAGCAGTTACAACTTACATTTGGGTGCGGTCGATGGCACTGGATCCGATGGCCCATTAAGATAGAAATAGACCGCCTCCTCGCTGGTGCGGAACGCCTTCAGCCGGGCTTCCTTGTGTGATTTGAGCACCTTCAGTGCCTCCTCCTTATCGTTGTAGAAGCTCTTGATTGCTAAAAATAAACACCAATATCAATCACCGAACAGCAACAATAAATAATAATAATAATATTCAACAATCATCGATCTACAGAGAGGTTAGGGAAGGGAAAGGACTCTTACACAGCTCCGGTTCCTTGTAGGGAAGGTAAATTGCGTAGTACTCCATTGTTGCTGGTCGCTACTCGTCTATCTCTACCTGCTGCCGGACAGCTGAGTGATCTTCCGCTGCATCCGCAACCAGGCAACGCTCCGAGTTCTTTTCCTGCCGAACGGGTACACGTACCAACACGAACAATGAAGGAAAAATCGTAAAAATGTCAACCAGCCCCCGTCTGTCGTTGCTGTTTTTCCCACACCCAGCACACTGTTTTTCGATCGTGATTCGGCTGATAAAAATGTCAGATATTTTCGGTTTGCTTCCTTTCTGCACTTCACTTTTCAAACAATGAAAGCTGAAATTCGCGTTTTTCTTCTGCTCGATAAGTCCGTAGAATGGATGGAGACACAACAAACAAAACAACTGTTACTGACGTTGTGGATGCGCGATGTCGTGATGTGTCCGTTCGCTTTTGGGTGAAAAAAACTTCTGTTTCTTCCGTCGCGACGCAATCTCCGAATTCAGATCCGCTCACTGTGTGTTTTCGCAACGAAAGTCGGTTATTCACTAACACAAATGCAAAATGTGTTCACTGACGGGTTGGTGGAATGCATAAAATTGCATCCCGAATGCGACGCCGCTTGCACGGGTATATTTGTGTGCGTATTTGTTTACCGTTTAACCGTTTGCTCTGGCTGATGGAGTGCCACACGAAGTGGCTTGAAAATTTTTGCAATGTGACAAGTTTTCTGTACAGGAAGTGTTTGATTTTTTGGCTTCTCGAGCAAATCGACGGTGAGCGTTCATAAGGGCAAATGTTGCATCAAGCTGAAACGGAGAAAAACGAGTCTGAAATTTCGAGGGGGGTTTTCAAATCCAGGGTGTTTGGTTCCGGGTTTTACATATTTTCAGGGTATATAGGGCTCCTATAGTTATCAAAAATCCCCATGAAACATAGGGTCGGAAATGACTGCTAAGTGAGTTATTCAACATTTTATGTTTTTTTTTTGTATTGCCAACTTTGGTTAGCTATATTTTTTTAATCTTAATGTGGTTTTCTGATTTCAACATGTCAAATGAAAGATTAAAGTCTTAGCTATCAATGCTCTTTAAAAAAGAACTCGATTAAAGTTAATTATCATACATTAAAATTGAAAAGTATGTTGAAAGTACCAAAAAAACTGGTGAAATTTTATGAAATTTTCATTTCTGTTTATTTAGTTGTTCTACAAAACATTGTCCATGCAGTTCCCTAGATTTGTGCCTTTGGTAGTAACCTTGTAGTTTTTATGGTTTCTTCGTAATTATTGATTTAAAACAGCCATAAAAACTTGTGACGTTTTCTTAAAATGCGCTATAGTCACCCTATTCATTCGTACGTTCGGCTGTTGCAGTGGACTACGCACATGAAAATTTGGTGGAATGTTATTGTAAATGTTTAGCTACATTCTTAACTTTTGATTACAGCACATCTCCTGCGCCGAACGAAAACATAACTGCGGAGATGTTTCGCGGTATCGAATATTGCTCAGTCTCAGCAGAAAACACAACGAGAGACACCGAATCGGTGAATTCAACAGTTACAGGTCTTGTTCAATGATTCCACCAATATGACATTTCTTTATTTTTATTAGGAAATACAATATTCTGAGAGCGGAAGGGAGAGAAGTAGGTAGTGGTAATAAGTCGATGTCCTTTTTATTTCATAGCACTCGCAGCCCAGCTGCTTCTGTTACACACTTAGTTTTTTTTTTTACAGGAGTTAGTATTTTTACTGGATTTTTGGATTACTGACTCGGTTAAAATTCAAATGAATGTAACACATTTTCTCAACTTTGAATTTTTCACAGATTTTTTTAATTTACCGAAGAGTTCCGCAATTCAAAAACTCGGTAAAAATTACTAACTCGATAAGTGTGTGTATGGTTGGTGAAGAGGCTAGCATGTGGAGGGTATTCTCGGGCTAGTGAATGCCACCCTTCTTTCTTTCTTTCTTTTTCTTCGCATTTCAAGCTTATTGTATATCGCATATTACGAAAAAAAAAAACTAATTACTTATAGCAGAAGCAGTAATATCAACAATCAATACGAAACTAACGATTTTAAATTGGCTCACCACTTTAGTAGCCTATTGGTCCCAAGCAAACGATTAACGTACCCTATTCTAGTTGAAATTCTATGACTACACTATGTTTGTTTTGATTCGCTATGAAAGTTTGACAGATAACATCAGGGGTGTGTGGATTCATGCAGAACATGCAGGGGTGAGTGAAATAGCTTGGGACTGCTTGGGACCGTTGTTCTGGTACTGAGTGAGCCAAAAATAATAAAGATTTTCTTAGGGACCCAGTGGTCTTAGAGTTACAAACATAGTGTAGTAATAGAATTTCAACTAGATTAGGGTACGTTAATCGTTTGCTTGGGACCAATAGGCTACTAAAGTGGTGAGCCAATTTAAAATCGTTAGTTTCGTATTGATTGTTGGTCCAACTGTTGTAGTGGTGATCAAAATTATCTCGGGTTGCCTGAAAAATCGATTTTCCTAACACAGATTTTAAAAACGAATTCCATCTGGTCTCACTGAACGGTGCTTATTCAATCACCGTGTGTGGTAGTGTCCGGTCGGTCGTCAGTAGAAGCGGCAGCAGTGCTTTCGGCATGTGGCGTTGACGATTGTAAACAACGAAAGGCTGCCCGCAAGCAGCGAGCCACAGCCCACATTAGCGTCCATTCACCAAAGAAGGAGGAACAAGCCTCACCACTACTGATCGGGATCCATACTCGTGAGTCTCTGTGGGTCATCTATGCCAAGCGTGTCACCCTTGTTTCAAGCAACATACAGCTCGCCAGCCTCATCCGTGTTGAACAGCCTAATAGCTCAGCATTACTCAACCGTAGGTACCTACTTTTTTCTCGTCAATGTGGATGAAAATGCGAATTTGAGGATAAAATAGATGTGGTATGGGGGCGAACCCAGCGTAGTGGTTAACATCCATACCTCTCACGCCAAATTCACGAGTTCAAATCTCACCCCTGGACAAGTCACGAATGACCCAAGAGTGTTAAAGTGACTATAATAAAAAAAAAAAAAAAGATGTGGTATGAGGATGGATGAGGATGTATCGTTCCCCTTGACTGAATGTTTTTGAGAAAAGGTCCATATTTCGTTAAAATCAGCATTTATTTTAGAACACTCTTTTGGCGTTCTCTTATTCACCCCCAGAGGCTGAATCGATGGCTTAGTGTCTATTGACCACTTTGTCAAGCAGTTTTGGCGTGACTTTCTACCAGCGATTTCACAAAACTGGACCAACTAATTGCTATTTTTTTATGAAACGCACAAATGTTGGCTACTTTTCTCGTGGTTCTGGAAGAAAAAATCTCAAAATAATGCTTTATTTCAAGGTTCAAGTGGTAGTAAACGTCATTTTAACTGCTCGAATGAAGTGGTTAATTAAAAAGGCAAGAGACCGTGATATCGAGTCATCAGATTAACGAGAGCAGGATTAGCAACCGGTGGCAACTAACGATTTTAAATTGGCTCACTACTTGACCAGCCTATTGGTCCCAAGCAAACGATTAACGTACCCTATTCTAGTTGAAATTCTAGTGCTACATAATGTTTGTTTTGATTCGCTATGAAAGTTTGACAGATAAAATGAGGGGTTCGTGGATTTTCCTATGTTTCGAGGGGTACATCGATTGGCTTGGGACCGAAGATAGTACCAGAGCTGAGCCAAAAAGTTGAGTTCGTTTCTTCGGGACCTTCTAGTCTTAGAGTTATCTCTATGGGATTAGTGCACACTTAGAAAATAGTACCGAACTCGGTTTGATTTCAACCGAGTTTTTATCTGCTGAACGCTCGATAGTCTGTTCGGTTCAAAGAGGAATAACCGAGTTGTCGTTAGTTCTTTTTGCTACCCACAATCTGTCAAAGTTACCGAAAATCTCGGTTGACGAAAAATAAATTTAAGCAGAAATAACCGAACATCGGTTTACTCTAGGGTTTACTCAAGAATTACCGAACGCTGTCAAACAAACCGACCCACCTGTTGTAATTACGGAATGCGGTTCTCTTCGGTTTCCACTTCAAATCCTGGTTTGAATTTTAATTAAGGATGCGTTGCTTCGAATTTTCATAAAAATAAAACCAGCTTTGTCGAAGAAATGTATAAAATATATTTAATTTGTTTTTTTTTTGGTGAATAAAACCTTCCGTAACGCGAGTTACAGCGTGGAAAAGTACAGTCAAATAATATCACAGACTTTTTCACGGCAGTGGAAAAAAAACTATAGCACAAGATGCCTGCAAATAAAATCATATGATATACCGTATATACCGTTAGTTTCAAATACTTACAAAAAATTTCATTCAAATGTGCATCCTCCTGCTGCAGCTGCAGAACATCTTCCATTATTCTAAAGTTTTGCACACGTCTGACGAGCACACGCGAGAAAAAATGGCTGACTAATTTTAGACTCAGTTTAGAGAATTGATTTTTCGGTTAAAATTTCCGTCGTGAAGTTGAGCGCAACTGGAACGTTTGACGTTTAACACGTTTTAGTGAATATTCGGTTCAGTTTACCGAGTTTCTCGGTTTTCACGTAGCGAATTTGTAAATGTCGATACTTTACCGTACTTTTCGGTTCAGTCTTCATTTCTATCTGTCAAATTTTTACTATTTTACCTAAATTCGGGTCTGCTTCGATAAATACGTCTGAAAAAAATGTTTTTAAACCATTTATTCGGTTTCTCGTTGGTAACCGAAGAGGTTCGGTAGAAAATTAAACCGAGTTCGGTATTATTTTCTAAGTGTGTGGGTGGATACTAGATTATCGTTCCAGTTGAAAATCGAAAAAAAAAACCCACACGTGACAATCGATTTTACTTTCGTTCTGTGTGTTAAACACGATATTAAACATTCCGTCGGACATAGTGCACTGCACAGAAAAAAAGTTGTTGAATATTACATCCAAATAGCTGCACAGAGTTCATTCCACTGCACAGTGGTCCAGAATGCAGATTTAGGTGGAATGATATGTTTTGAGCCTGAAATTGAAACTTTAGACTAAAAGTCTCTTCTACAAAGTTGTTCCTTATAGTTAGGCCCTCATTTTTATGACAATGAATTCTAGGGTGGTTCCTATTATCATTAAAATCAAAAATCTAACTTTTTTGTTTGAATAAATTAAGGTATACATTCTTCAGCAAAGTTATAGCTGAGCTAATTTCAAGCAACTTTGTTGAATTTCACTTTTTTGTATCTCTTAAATTGGCCGATTTAGAGCTATTTTCTTGAATTGAGTTAGGGTGGCTCTTAAAAAAACAGTTTTTTTGCTCTATTTTTCTTATTTCGAATTTCTCAGCAAAGGTGTCTTGGTATAACTTTTAGATCTTGAGAAGGCGCAAATTTTTGCTGCACAAAGCTTGTCAATATCTTTCGCTGATCAAGAGTTATTGACGTTTGTATACTAAAAATATGCACTTTTCAAATGTTATTATCTCTGGTTGGGGCAAACAAAAAAAAAGTTTTTTTGCAGCATTTGAAAGGGCGTATGTTATTCTCAATAATATGAAAAAATTGGAGGTATGTTATTTTTTAAACTCGTATAAAATCAATTTGAATTTATTAATATTTTTTACTATATTTGGGTATATCTTTTTTATTAGAAGAGATACAGGCAACAAATTCAGCTATAAAACATTTGTCTTAAAGAGTTTTAAAAGTCTCTAGAAGATAACTTTCATGAGAATTTTCAAATAAAAAAGTTATTGCAAAAAAACTATTTTTTCCAGGAACACCCTAAGTCAACTCCGAAAAATTACTCTAAAATGAGAACGTTAAGAGATAGAAAAAAATTTTCTTCGACAAAGTTGCTTGCAAGTAACTTAACTACAACTTTTTTCAACAACACATGTTTATATTTTGTAAAACAAAAAAGTTAGTTTTAAAAATTCCCTAATTTGAGGACCACCCTGACGTTGGCAAACACCAAAAGAAGGGAATTTTTAAGAACAAAAACTTCTTCGAAGACACTAAATGTCCAAATATTGAAACAAATGTACTTGCATATTTTATATAAATTTGTCATTAGAGTGGTCCTATGAAATCCATCTTTTGCCAATAACTTTTTTATTTGAAATTTATCATGAAAGTCATCTTCTAAAGACTTTTAAAACTCTTTAAGACGAATGTTTTATAGCTGGATTTGTTGCCTGTATCTCTTCTAATAAAAAAGATATACTCAAATATAGTAAAAAATATGAATAAATTCAAATTGATTTTATACGAGTTTAAAAAATAACATACTTCCAATTTTTTCATATTATTGAGAATAACATACGTCCTTTCAAATGCTGCAAAAAAAATTTTTTTTTGTTTGCCCCAACCAGAGATATTAACATTTGAAAAGTGCATATTTTTAGTATAAAAACGTCAAAAACTCTTGATCGGCGAAAGATATTGACAAGTTTTGTGCAGCAAAAATTTGCGCCTTCTTAAGATCTAAAAGTTATCTGAAGACACCTTTGCTGAGAAATTCGAAATAAGAAAAATAGAGCAAAAAAACTGTTTTTTTAAGAGTCACCCTAACTCAATTCAAGAAAATAGCTCTAAATCGGCCAATTTAAGAGATACACAAAAGTGATATTCAACAAAGTTGCTTGAAATTAGCTCAGCTATAACTTTGCTGAAGAATGTATACCTTAATTTATTCAAACAAAAAAGTTAATTTTTGATTTTAATGATAATAGGAACCACCCTAGAATTCATTGTCATAAAAATGAGGGCCTAACTATAAGGAACAACTTTGTAGAAGAGACTTTTAGTCTAAAGTTTCAATTTCAGGCTCAAAACATATCATTCCACCTAAATCTGCATTCTGGACCACTGTGCACTGGTGGTGTAATATTACGTTGTTCGATGTATACCGATTTTGCGAACAAAATTACATCGGTTGATGTAATATTGTATCTGATTTTTGCTATTACATCATTATTTCATACATCAGCTTGAATTGGGTTCTTTAATTTTGAAAAATGTTTCGTTTTTTATACATCACCTGAAAGAGCTTCGTTTTCGGAGCACAGCGATATTTTTTTCGAACCCACACACTTTCATATCGATTTTTAAATCAAGATTTAAAGCAAAATAATAACTTCACTGTTTGACACTAAACTAACAAACTGACAGCTCGCTCCCATACAAAGTGACACCGAGGGACTCTAATAAGGTGATTTTTGCAAATGTAATCGTACTTATTTAAATAGTTCCAGTGTACCAAAATTGATGAAATTTTGGGTTTGGGTTCCATTTTTAATGCAGATTACGAATATGCATTTACCTCAATACCCTTAAAGAACCCAATTGCGTTGATCGATATTACATTTTTTTTTGCTGTGTGTATTCGCATATTTTGTTCGACCCTATCGACAGTGAGCATGCATAAGGGCCAATACGCGATGATCGATTCTCTTTATCGATTTTCTCTTTGCATTGCTACAGCTAAGCGAAACAATTTTCTAGAATTTGTTCAATGCAGAGTAGTAACAGCATAGAGGTAACTCTAAGACCACTGGGTCCCGAAGAAAATCATTATTATTTTTGGCTCACTCAGTACCAGAACAACGGTCCCAAGCAGTCCCAAGCTATTTCACTCACCCCTGCATGTTCTGCATGAATCCACACACCCCTGATGTTATCTGTCAAACTTTCATAGCGAATCAAAACAAACATAGTGTAGTAATAGAATTTCAACTAGAATAGGGTACGTTAATCGTTTGCTTGGGACCAATAGGCTACTAAAGTGGTGAGCCAATTTAAAATCGTTAGTTTCGTATTGATTGTTGGTAACAGGTTGTATTGGCTATCAAAAGCAACAGCAAACGCACCGAGAAACGTTAAATCTAGCGAGTTATTAACAAAAGAGAAAATCGACGAAGAGAATCGATCATCGCGTATAGGCCCTTATGCATGCTCACTGTCGCTATGATTAACGTACAGAACAAGAGGAAAATCAAAAGTCGCGTGATGGGTTTTTCCGATTTCCAACTTAACCAACAATATTAAATTTGATCTGCATGCGTGCCCCTCGGCCAAAACAGCTTGACAAAGCAATGACGCACATCGGACAAAGTGCTCTATTTTACACAGCCCTGTACGTACACGATGCGCTTGCGCTTGCGCTTCATCGCCCCCATGGTGGGTATATTATAAATGGTGATACAGCTTTGTCACTATATAGGCGAGGAGGTTGCGGGGGGGAAAAATGCGGTTCTAGAGCAAATTGTAAACAAACTCGGTCGCTGTCCCATACAAAAATCCAACATGGCTGAATCACGAATTTGACACATTAGAACACCTATATGTAGCCACCTTGATCGCCCCCAGCGCGCGGTGAATCCTTGATGCGATATTTTTTTCTTCTTTTGTTGTGGCTATCAATTTCGCATTACACTTTTCTTACTCCCAAGAAGAGTATTGTAAACTCATTAAACCACAATTTATTTCGATGGGAATCGATTTACCTCACTGATAAAATTTCAAAGATTATGTTTTAATGTGTCCCACTCATGAATTTTTGCAATGTGATCAACAAATGATAACTATGTGTCGGACACATACTTAATATTGTGTTCCTTGATGTGTATCGTGATGGGAATCGATTTACCTATTTAGCTCTTATTAAATTTCAGCAGTGAATTTTCAAATGAATGTATCTAATTTTGAAAACAAAAATTCAAACGTCAATTTGTAAAAACTCTAAGGGAAACTACGCTACCCGATAGTAAGGCTAGTTTGTGTGAGCGAGCTAAGATTTCCAACGAATCTAGATCAACATTTGAAGTAGGCGGATCAACGAAACGTAAACAATGACTTTAAACGCAAATTTCTCGAAAATCAAACACATCCACGCAATCTAACATGAGCATCTGATAGAGAAAACTTCCTATATCGAATAGCATTGTTACACACTTAATCTGGCTTGGTAAAATCTCCAACAGCCGATTACCTCGGCATTTACTTTTGCTGATATATCTGCAAAATATCTGTTTGTTAGCTGATATATCAGCAAAATGATATTTGTTAGCTGAGTTTCAGCAATTGTTTTACTGAATCTCAGCAAAATAAATTGCAGAACTACTCGGCTGTTGGAATCTCGGCGAAAAAATTTATGTGTGTAGTTTGCGTGGATTTGTTGTGATTTTGTGAAATTTACCTCTAAATCCATTCGTTTGGTTGATACACACTTAAAAAAATTCGCCGAGATTCCAACAGCCGAGTAGTTCTGCAATTAATTTTGCTGAGATTCAGTAAAACAATTGCCGAGACTCAGCTAACAAATATCATTATGCTGATATATCAGCTAACAAACAGATGTTTTGCAGATATATCAGTAAAAGTAAATGCCGAGGTAATCGGCTGTTGGAGATTTTACCGAGCTAGATTAAGTGTGTACAACTATTCCAAATGTTGGTCTAGACATTAACGTTTGAATCGCTGTTTACAAATGTTTACCGATCATAAAAATAAAACGTCGGTTTGTGTCTCGGTAGGTATAAGAAAGTGTTGAAGAGTGAATCTCACTGCTGGTGGATTGGATTCAAGAATTTGTTTTGATGATTTTTTTTCTCCAGCCGATGAGCCGAGCCGGGCCCAATGTAATTTAACCAGGTATAGCTATGTGAATCTTCTCTTTCACTCTCCCGCTGTTGAAATGGTTGATGGAGTGTGACGGTACTCCATCATCATGAGACACAAAAGAGACGACAAATTCTTCGAGACGTACCTGTTTACACTCATTGAGTCGAGCCGGCTTATATTGCATTCCGTTTTTCGCATGCGCATCAGAGCTCCTCGTAAACTCGGCTCTTTGCGTGCGTTTTTGACCACCGAAGATGTTCTCATCGGTCTGTTTGTTTTGTTCGCTTCATTGACAGCTGTCATTCATGGCATGTTTCTTTTTTCTTCTTTTTCTGTTACTGCAAAAAATGCAAACAAAGCTGGAAGTTTGTTCTGCCTCTGAGACAGGAGAGCCAGGGAGAGCCCATCAGGCAAGGAGTTAAAACTAAGATGTCGGATTTTCTCGAGGAACAAGACGAACTGTTATTGATTTATGTAAGCGGATAGATGTGCCGTCGGTTTGGTGGTTTGCCGTTTAAATTAATTCGTTTGGAAGCGTTTATGTTTGTGCTAATGATTGGTGTCAAGTTGTGATTCCGGCTCCGGTGGTTCGGTGCGAAAATCTGTTCAGTGTGACTGGACTTTCGCATTATTTTTTTTTTTCCATCGTGGATTGTGTGGTGGGTGTAGAGATAAAGAATATTAATTTTAAGTTCATCAGCATGTGCGATAAGAATAAGTTGATGTGTTCATGTAAATGAAATTGTGTGAAGGTTGGTGAAATTTTCGGAATAGTATAGTTACGTCGTAAATACTTGTGGAGTGCAAACCATGTCCTACACGGAGCTGGAATCGGGCTACCAGGGCCTGAAGCAGGACATCAACAGCAGCTGCGGGCTGGGAAGTAGCAGCAACAATGGCAGCGAAGGTAATGGAAGTGCTAGCCAGACACCCTCCGGAAGGCCTGGGTTCTACGTGGGAGACGATGGGGCCATCATCACCATCGGAAGGGTATGTAACTGCATTATTGATTAATATTGGGACCTGCGATGTTCTCCGGGCATTATCGATTAGTATATGACAGGGGAGCCCGAAGCTCGAGCGGAGGTTATATAACAAGGGCAAGGGTTGTACGTATGTACCTAAACGCCTTTCAGCGAAAGAGGCGCCCACAATCGATTTATGCTAATTTGGTGTTGGTGGGGGATGGATAAAAATAAATTTCCTCGTTATCGTTCGGAAGATGGCATTGACTTTGCATAAAGTTTCAAAAGAAGCAGCGAAGGAGGGTGGGTTTTTAAAAATAGATTTGATGCCAAAATGAAACCTGCTCTGCTCTTGTCGCAGGTAGATGGGTGGTAAACAGAGAGAGCAAATGCTGCAAACTCATGCTATCTGCTGCTCGCAGAAAAATTAGGTCATTGGGTCAAGGGCTTCGATGTAATTACATGCGATTTTGGCCAGGGATGATGTGTTAACACGTTGCGTTCTGGAAATTTTGTTAATATACATCAAATGCAGTTATCGAGCGTTGTGCCAACTGAAATCAGACATGTCATTCATACAGTAAATGATTCGATTCCATGCAACTCTGATTGGTATGAGCTCTAATAAATTTATTGATTTATTTGTCGTTGTGCCACTCGAACATCCAGCATGTAGGCTGCCCTCCAATGAACGGAGTATGTAAATTACAATCAGCTGCTTGGTGGAAGCAAATTGTTTACCGATGTAAATAAACTACTATTCTCTGTGTCAAAATAATATTGGTAATGTAAAAAAACGTGATCATAAAACCGGTTCTGAATTATAAACAACACTTGAGCCAGCCGTGCGGTGGCCTTCGATGAGGCTAGGCATCTTTGAATAATGATAGAAATTATCGTTCTGCGGTTCGATTTAATTATGTTCAATATCATAGTACGGTGACCCCACTCCAACGCGGACCCTTTGGAACTCGTTGGACGGCTTTCCTGATCCAATCCATAGTTATTTCGGAGCTGATTATAATAATACAATCTAGAGTAATGTGATGTCGACCATAATGCGGTTGGCTAGACAGTTTGATCGTTCTTGCGTCGAAAAGCAGAACTATCGAAAGGCCGAATTTCAAAAGGCAGAAAAACACTTGACCTGATTTATGGTTCTGTAACTGACAGGTTTTCGTTATGCTATCAATAAATTACAAATTACAAAACATAAGAAGGCAGAATTTTTGAAAAGACTGAATTTTCAAATGGCCGGATCCCAGAAGGCCGAATTCCAAAAGGCCTTTACGAATTCGGCCTTACAAAAGTTCTGCCTTCCGACCGCGACCCGTTTTGATCGGGTGGATTTGAAGTTTACCTTCTTCACCTTTGTTAAAACTGTAGTATTAGGTACAGAGGATTACATATTTTTCGAAGAAAAGTAGACGGACATTCCCAAATGTAGCTTCTTTTTCGAGCGTTTTGCCAGCTACCAACTTAGTGTTCTAGATGCATTCCCACAGTTATTAATTAGCCGATGGCTGTAGAACGGATCTTTCTCCCTAAGGACCCATTCAAATATTACATAGCGCAAGAGGGAATAATTATATTGATTACAATTTTCGATTACGTCTTCAAAGGGACGTTTCTGCTTTTGTAAACAAAGATTCAAAAGCCAATTTGTCGAAACTACTAGCACTAAAACCATCATAAGAAAGAAAAATGTTTTCCCAACAAGATGGTATTGTTAGTTTGCGTGTGAGTGCTTCTCTTGGAAGATTTTCTGATTTTCCCAAAATATGTCTTCCTCCTGTATGTTTTCTTTTTTCTACCGAAATTTTCTTATATTTTACACGGAAGCTAGTTCCAGCTTAACTATGACTTCGAGGTTCTTCTGACTTCCATCGAAAGATTCCTGAAGTTGAATCCTGATATATTTCGACTTTCTTCAAAACTGCTTCTGGCTTTCTCCTGAAGTTTCGTCCAACATCATCTGGCAGTTACTTGTCCAGACTTGTTCCGGATTGAGATCGGAATATTCTTATGATTTCTCCGGGAAGCCACAGAAGTCCTGCTGATTTGATCGGAAGAGTTTCTCCAAACTTTATCTAAAAGTCTCTTCCGGCTTACCCTGAAAGCACTTTCAAACTGTTCAAGCTTTAATTTATTACGTACCGGGAAAATCATCTCGTATGTACCGGGAAAAATCCGCGAATTAAAAAAAGATAACGGGTTGCCTCCGTGTATCTATAGGCTTTCTCCTGATCTTCATTTGGACTTCCGTCACAATTTCTGTTGACAGCACAGAAAAGAATTGTTGACTTTCTCCCGATTTTGTCGGTGGGCTTGCTCTACAACTTCCTGTGGATTTTCTCCAAATCTTCCTGTTGACGCTCTCCAGATTTTCTGCTGGACTTCCTCCAGGTGTTTCTGTTTACATCCTCCAGATATGTCTGTGGATCCTGTAGATTTCCTCCAGATCTTACAGCGGAATTCCTCCATATCTTTATGTGAACTTCTAGCTTTTCCTATGGACTTCCTTCATATCTTCCTGAAGAATTCCTCCAGATCTTTCTGTCGACTATCTCCAGATATTTATGTAGAGCTCCCCCAAATCTTCTTGTGGACTTCCTCCAGTTCTTTCTATAGAATTAATCCAGATCTTTCTGTCGGCTACCTCCAGATATTTCTGTAGAGCTCCTCCAAATCTTCCTGTGAATTTCCATCAGATCTTTCTGCTGAATTCCTCCAAATCTTTCTGTCGGCTATCTCCAGATATTTCTGTAGAGCTCCTCCAAATGTTTCTGTAGAGCTCCTCTAAATCTTCCTGAAAAATTCCTCCAGATCTTTCTGTCGACTACATTGAGATATTTCTGTAGGGCTCCTCCAAATTTTTCTGTCGACTTCCTCCAGTTCTTTCTATAGCATTCATCCAGATCTTTCTGTCGGCTACCTCCAGATATTTCTGTAGAGCTCCTCCAAATGTTTCTGTGAACTTCTTTCAGATCTTTCTGCTGAATTCCTCCAAATATTTCTGAAGACTACCTACAGATATTTCTGTAGAGCTCCTCCAAATGTTTCTGTCGACTTCCTCTAAATTTTCCTGAAAAATTCCTCCAGATCTTTCTGTCGACTAACTTCAGATATTTCTGTAGAGCTCCTCTTAAATTTCAGTCGACTACCTCTAAATTTTCCTGAAAAATTCTTCCGGAATCCTTCTGTCGGCTACCTTCAGATATATCTGTAGAGCTCCTCCAAATCTTCCTGTGGACTTCTTCCAGATCTTTCTGCTGAATTCCTCCAAATCTTTCTGACGACTACCTCCAGATATTTAGCTCCTCCAAATCTTCCTGTGGTCTTTCTCCAGATATGAATGTGGACTTCTTGTAGAATTTTCTCCAGATCTGTGGACCTTCAAGTAGTTTTGTGAATTTTCTTCAAATCTTCCTGTGGATTTTTTTTTTCAGAATCTTCTTGTAGTATTCCTCCGATCTTCCTGTGAGCTTTCTCCAGATCTTTCTGTGGATTTCCTCTTAGTCTTTTTGTGGACTTCCTCTAACTTTTCGTATAGATTTCCTCCAAATCTTCCTGTGAATTTCTTCCAGGTCTTTCTGCTGAATTCCTCCAGATCTTTCTGTCGACTATCTCCAGATATTTCTGTAGAACTCCTCCAAATTTTTCTGTCTGTTTCTTCTTAATTTTCCTGATAAATTCCTCCGGAATCTTTCTGTCGCCTATCTCCAGATATTTCTGTAGAGCTCCTCCAAATCTTCTTGTGGACTTCCTCCAGTTCTTGCTATAGAATTCATCCAGATCTTTCTGTCGGCTACCTCCAGATATTTCTGTAGAGCTCCTCCAAATGTTTCTGTGAACTTCTTCCAGATCTTTCTGCTGAATTCCTCCAAATCTTTCTGACGACTACCTCCAGATATTTCTGTAGAGCTCCTCCAAATCTTCCTGTGGGCTTCCTCTAAATCTTCCTGAAAAATTCCTCCAGATCTTTCTGTCGGCTACCTCCAGATATGTCTGTAGAGCTCCTCCAAATCTTCATGTGAACTACTTCCAGATCTTTCTGCTGAATTCCTCCTAATCTTTTTGGCGACTACCTCCAGATATTTCTGTAGAGCTCCTCCAAATCTTCCTGTGGGCTTTCTCCAAATATGAATGTGGACTTCTTCCAGTTATTTCTATGAATTTTCTCCAGATCTGTGGACTTCCTCCAAGTAGTTTTGTGAACTTTCTCCAGCTATTCCTGTGGATTTTTTTTTCAGAATCTTCTTGTAATATTCCTCCGATCTTCCTGTGAACTTTCTCCAGATCTTCCTGCGGACTTCCTTGATGTCTTCGTGTGGACTTCCTCAAAGTCTTTTTGTGGACTTCCTCCAGGTTTTCCTGTGGACTTTCTCCAGACCTTCCTGTGGACTTTCTCCAATTCTTCCTGTGGACTTCCTCAAGATCTTCCTACGGACTCTTCCTGTGAACTACTATTGATTTTCCGCAAATCTTCCTGTGCAATTCCTCCAAATCGTTCTGTGAGCTTCCTCCGAATCTTCCTGTGAACTTTCTCCCGATCTTTCTGTGGATTTTCTTTAGGTCTTTCAGTGTGCTTCTTCCTGAAGAACTATTATATTTCTAGATAGAGCTGGAATTAGGGCCCAACAGCTTTTGTAAACAATGAATTCTCTCGATGATTTCTAGAAAGTCGAAGATCGCCCACGCAAATCAACATCGCCATCAGGTAGGGGAAGTCTTCCCCTACCCGATGGTTATGTTGGATTGCGTGGGTGTGCCTTGAATTCCTAGAAACCATCGAGAGTAGTCATTGTTTACAACAGCTGTTACGCCCTAATTCCTGCTCTATCTAGACTTGGAAATTCCCTTTATTTTTTTTTCTCTTCCTTGTACTTCCAAATTTCCCTGAACTTCGCTTCGAAAGTTGCTTGCACGTCATGATGTTCCCTTCAAAAGTATCATGCACTTCCGTGTTCAAAATTCTCTTAAACGCCGATTCGAAAGATCCTAGAACATATCTAAGGAAGTTCCTTGGACACCCTTTCGGATGTTCTTTGAATCTCCCTTCGGCAGTTTGTTGAAATTTCCTTCGAAAGTGTCTTGAGCTCTTGAACTTCTCTTAGGAAGTTCTTTGAGCTACCCTTTGGGATTTTCTTGAGCATTGCTTCGGAAGTTCCCTGATCTTCCTTTCGAAGGATGTTTTTTGCACTTCCCTTTGGAATTTCCTTGTTCTTCTCTTAGAAAGTTCCTTGAACGTCCCTTCGGAAATCCCTCGAACATCCCTTCGGAAGTTCATTGATGTTCCACCAATTCGGAATATCATCCCAACTTTATGTGGTATGGTCGTACCATCTATACTATCGTTAGTGTATGGTACCCGTTTATTAGGGTTCCTTTCAAAATTCCCTGGAACTTCACTTTGGAAGATCCTAGAGCTTACCTAAGGAAGTTCCTTGGACACCGTTTCGGATGTTCAATGAAGTTTGGAATCCAAGATGGCCGGTTTTCTAAAAAACTGTCAAATACCCACAATATGGGTATTTCTAGAACGGGGATGGTTATTTTTGAAAAGAAGACAACGTTTAGATGTCAAAAATTCGAGGTCCGCTGCCATTTTGAAATCCAATACGGTAGTCACCTGTTTTAGAAATGCTGTTAAATACCCTACAATATGGATTTTTTTTCCGAACGGTGACGACGTTTAGTTAGAGGTCGAAAATTTATATTTTACGCCATTTTGGAATCCAAGATGGCAGCCATCGGTTTTAGAAATACTGTCAAATACCCAACAATATGGGTATTTTCTAAACGAGGACGACGTGTAAATTTCAAAATTTGAAGCCCGCTGCCATTTTGGTATCCAAGATGGCGGCCATATTTTTTTTCTAAATAACTGTCACATAACCAAAAAATGCAAGTGATGTTCAACTCTGCACATCCCAATCTGTCTGAGTACTTTGTCTGTGCCGAAAGCTAGGTCAAGCGTTGTGCGGAACGTGCCGAAAGTGTGGCAATCAAGGTATCAGTCTCAGTAACCCATAAGTTTGGCAACCCTGCACTTATGACTTTTGAGACTGTGTGTTTACATTTTCAAGTCAAGGCCGGAAAAAAATTGTGAAACTTAATTCCAAGATAATATTCAACGATCTGATCGCTGGTCATCCGGTTCAAGGAAGTGGCACTCGAAACTTAGCCCCTCCGCGAGAAGGAGAGAGGTGACTGATGGCAGAAGCTATCCATCCAGGAGAAGACAGTTCTGTACCGTGCGTCATTCTGGCAGTTGTTTGCCGAAACCAAGTACCCAACCGGCAAGTGGAAGATGAATCTTGTCGGCATTTTCATCATGCTACTCGGGCAATGCTACAACATGAAACATGAAACATGATGACTAGCTCCTCCTTGTATCTACTTGTTGTTCCTTCAAATTTTTTTTTCTTGGTCATGCCAAAATCGAATATTAATCTCTCAGAAACTGCTGCTGGTTCAAATTGCATTCATTAATACCGCGATTCAGAATGCCTCCGTTACCTCCGATGTGGTTACCTTCAAAATTTTGTTATCAGTATCTTTCTTAATGTTGCTGTTCCCGTCGGTGTTAAGAAGAGTTGCAAAAGAGCGTAGAGAGACTGCAAACCGGTAATACGGGATCCACTGACTACGCCAGCCTCCACAGTCAATCGAATCCGAGTTCAGTCCATAGATTGAGCTTAATGCTGACTGATTGGTGAACGATTGCAGATACATCTGAAGATGGTAGGTGAACGATCCGGGCTTACCCATACAATTGACTTTCGTTTCGGATCCTATGGCCATCGAGGTAATACTTAATTCTAGTTAATTCTGGTCTATTTGGCGGGGCGTGCTGACTTTGACTAATTTGTTTGGACTTCCCTGAAACTATGAACATCTCTCAAAAGCCGTGTGGACTTTCTGTAGAGGTTCATCACTCAGAAAATAATTAGAGTCTCGTCAATTATACAATCTCTTATTATGATTGGGATTGGATTTTGAAATCCAAGTTGGTAACCATCCGTTGCAGAAAAACTGTTAATTACCGAACAATATGGGTATTTACGAAACGAGGACAACGTGTAGATGTCAAAATTCTATGTCCGCCCCCCATTTTGGAATCCAAGATGGTGGACATCGGTTTTTGAAAAACAAAACTGTCCAATACCCACTATATGCATAGTTTCGAAACGGGGACAACGTGTACAGGTCAAAAATCTATGTCCGCTGCCAATTTGGAATACAAGATAATGATCATCGGTTAAAAAAACTGCCAAATACAGGTGGACCTTGATTTTGACATGTTCCGATTTTGGTATGTCTCGATTTTGAAAACATGGTATTCCAAAAAAAAATATGAAAATTTGGCAACACCAAAAAATATATCGGGGAAATGGATGTAATGCCGGCCTAAATGCCCCTAATTAGGGCCCATACATACATTCAGCAATTGACTAAATTTTCAATAGTGACCAAAAATATCCATTAGTACCGTCCCAATGACGGGTTCCGAAATAATTCGTTTTAAAAAGACCTTGGTGTATTTGACAGTTTTTTTAATTCTAAACCGATTATCGTTATTTCGGATTCCAAAATGGTGTCCCATACCGAATTTTCATATCTACACGTCATCCCCGGTCCGGAAATACCAAAATAGTAGGGTATTAGACAGTTTATTTTTTTCAAATACCGAATGCGCCATCTTGGATTCTTAAATGGCGACCAACATCGATTTTTGACCTCTTCAATTCGTCTCCGTTTGGAAAATACCCATATTGTAGGGTATTTGATAGTATTTATAAAATCGATGGTTGCCATCTTGGATCCCAAAATGGCGTCCAACATCGAATTTCGACCATAAAACGTCATTTCCGTTCCCGAAATACCCATATTGTGGGTATTCGACAGTTTTTATAGAACCAATGGCCGCCATCTTGGATTTCTAAATGACGTTAAGCATCGATATTAGACCTCTACAATTCGTCCCCATTCCGGAAATACCCGTGTAGGGTATATTACAGTTGTAGGGTATATTACAGTTGTTCTAAAACCCAAGTCTGCCATTTTGGATGTTTGACAGTTTGGAGTTTGGATTCCAAAATGACGCGCAACATCGATTTCCAGCTTCTACACGTCATCCACGTTCCGGAAATGCTCATATTGAAGGGTATTTGACAGTGTTTCTAAAACTGATGGCCGCCATCTTGGATTCCCTACATCGATTTTCGACCTCTACACGTCACCTCTGCTCCGTAAATACTCATATTGCACAGTAACACCCTTATGAGTAAGTTTTCGAGACATAACATATGCAGGGGGTTTGCATGTACACTGGCGCCGCGTAGTACGAGAGTTCTGAACTAACATGACTACCACCCGAAAATATTTGGCCACCTGTACAACTTTGCCGAAGACAGTAACCTTCTATATGGCCAGAATTTTGAGATACAGAATGTACAGGAAATTCATCTGCACACTAGTACCACGTAGTGTGAGAGTTCTGAATCAACATGATGACCATCCGAAAGGACTTAACCACCTAAACAGCTTTGCCGAAGACAGTAACCTTCTAAAGGGTGTCCACGATGAAATTGCCACACACAAAATTGATTCGCAAAATTCGAGTTTTCATCCGATTGCCATCAAATTTTCAGGGATTGAGAAATAACTATTAAACTTCATTTTACCATTTTACTCGTATTTTATTTACAGTCCATACGCAAATGCCCGCACCTTGGCCTTAACCCCGGCCATAAGATTCTGCACAACCTGTGAATCAACCGTTTTTTTGCATGTAAACCCATACTTTCTTCAGTTCCTCGACTGTCTTCACTACCTTAGGTCGTTTAAGAAGGTGCTGCTTTATAATCGCCCAGTACTTCTCGATGGGGCGGAGCTCCGGAGTGTTGGGAGGGTTGAACATTTTCGGCACGAAATTGACCTTATTGTCCGCATACCACTTCAGCACGTCCTTGGAGTAGTGGCATGAGGCCAAATCCGGCCAGAAGATTGTTGGGACGTTGTGGGCCTTCAGGAGAGGAAGCAACCGCTTCTGGAGGCACTCTTTTATGTACACCTGTCCGTTCATCGTGTCCTGGGTCACGAAGGGTGCACTCCGCTTCCCGCACGTGCAGATGGCTTGCCAAACCAGGAATTTCTTCGCAAATTTGGACATCTTCTGAGTGCGGACATGCTCCGGAACGCTGAACTTATCCTTGGCCGTGAAAAACAGGTTGCCGGGGATCTGTTTGAAGTCGGCCTTCACATATGTTTCGTCGTCCATGATGCAGCATTCAACTTTCGTCAGCATGTTGAGGTACAACTTCCTGACACGGGTTTTGGCGGACTTGTTATGCTTCTCGTCGCGATTAGGGGCCTTTTGTACCTTGAACGTTCGAAGCCCAGCCTTAGTTTTGGCCTTCTGGACAAAACATCGGCTTAGGTGCAGCTTCTTAGCCACATCCCTAACGGAGGCGTTCGGATTTCGGTTGAAGGCCCCAACTACGCGGTTGTGATTTTTGGTGTTGTACGGAATACTTTTTCCTTCACTTCTGGGCTTCCGATTGGTGGTCAACCGTTCCTCGAACCGCTTAATCACTCGCGACACCGTGGAATTCGCGATTCCCAACGTTTTAGCGATGGAACGATGCGAGAGATCCTTGTTCTCGTGATGAATGCGCAAGATTTTATCACGCACGAGCTGTTCTTTCGACTCCATTTCCGCGAGTTTTGATCACAGGACTTTAAAACTTGCAGGAAGTAAATAATGCACTATGAACTAAATCCACTTAAATTTTCATTAAATTCTACCCAACGGTTAAAAAGTTAGAGCAATTTCATAGTGTGGCAATTTCATCGTGGACACCCTTTATGAACATCTCTCAAAAGCCGTGTGGACTTTCTGTAGAGGTTCATCACTCAGAAAATAATTAGAGTCTCGTCAATTATACAATCTCTTATTATGATTGGGATTGGATTTTGAAATCCAAGTTGGTAACCATCCGTTGCAGAAAAAACTGTTAATTACCGAACAATATGGGTATTTACGAAACGAGAACAACGTGTAGATGTCAAAATTCTATGTCCGCCCCCCATTTTGGAATCCAAGTTGGCGGACATCGGTTTTTGAAAAACAAAACTGTCCAATACCCACTATATGCATAGTTTCGAAACGCAGACGACGTGTACAGGTCGAAAATCTATGTCCGCTGTCAATTTGAAATACAAGATGGCGGTCATCGGTTTAAAGAAAACTGTCAAATACAGGTGGATCTTGATTTTGACATGTTCCGAGTTTGGCGTGTCTCGATTTTGAAAACATGGTATTCCAAAAAAAAATATGAAAATTTGGCAACACCAAAAAATATATCGGGGAAATGGATGTAATGCCGGCCTAAATGCCCCTAATTAGGGCCCATACATACATTCAGCAATTGACTAAATTTTCAATAGTGACCAAAAATATCCATTAGTACCGTCCCAATGACGGGTTCCGAAATAATTCGTTTTAAAAAGACCTTGGTGTATTTGACAGCTCTTTTTATTCTAAACCGATGATCGTTATTTCGGATTCCAAAATGGTGTCCCATACCGAATTTTCACATCTACACGCCAAACCCGGTCCGAAAATACCAAAATAGTAGGGTATTAGACAGTTTTTTCAAATACCGAATCCGCCATCTTGGAATCCTAAATGGCGTCCAGCATCGATTTTTGACCTCTTCAATTCGTCTCCGTTCGGAAATTACCCATATTGTAGGGTATTTGATATTATTTCTAAAATCGATAGTTGCCATCTTGAATCCCAAAATGGCGTCCAACTTCGAATTTCGACCATAACACGTCATTTCCTTTGCAGAAATACCCATATTGTGAGTATTTGACAGTTTTTATAGAACCAATGGCCCCCATCTTGGATTTTAAAACGAAGCCTAGCATAATTTTTCGACCCCCTTCCGGAAATACCCATATTGTAGAGTATATGACAGTTTTTCCTAAAATCGATGGCTGCCATCCTGGATGTTTGACAGTTTTTCGAAAACTGATGGTCGCCATATTGGATTCCAAATTGACGTGCACCATCGATTTCCAGCTTCTACGCGTCATCTTCCGAAGACAGTAACCTTCTATATGGTCAGGATTTTGAGATACAGATTTCACAGGAAATGCCACGCATTGTGAAAGTTCTGAACCAAAATGACCACCATCCGAAAGGACTTGGTCACCTGAACAACTTTGCCGAAGACAGTAACCTTCTATATGGTCAGGATTTTGAGATACAGCTTATACAGGAAATGCCACGTATTGTGAGAGTTCTGAACCAAAATGATCACCATCCGAAAGGACTTGGCCACCTGAACAACTTTGCCGAAGACAGTAACCTTCTATATAGCCAGGATTTTGAGATACAGAATGTACAGGAAGTTCATCTGCACACTAGTGCCACGTATTGTGAGAGTTCTGAACCAAAATGATCACCATCCGAAAGAACTTTGCCGAATACAGTAACCTTCTATATGGCCAGGATTTTGAGATACTGCTTATACAGGAGATGCCACGTATTGTGAGAGTTCTGAACTAAAATGATCACCATCCGAAAGGACTTGGCCACCTGAACAACTTTGCCGAAGACAGTAACCTTCTATATGGTCAGGATTTTGAGATACAGAATATACATGTAGTTTATCTGCACACTAGTGCCACGTATTGTGAGAGTTCTGAACCAAAATGATCACCATCCGAAAGAACTTTGCCGAATACAGTAACCTTCTATATGGCCAGGACTTTGAGATACTGCTTATACAAGAAATGCCACGTAGTATGAGAGTTCTGAACTAAAATAATCATCATCCGAAAGGACTTGGCCACCTGAACAACTTTGCCGAAGACAGTAACCTTCTATATGGTCAGGATTTTGAGATACAGAATATACATGTAGTTTATCTGCACACTAGTGCCACGTAGTGTGAGAGTTCTGAACCAACATGATCACCATCCGAAAGCACTTGTCCACCTGAACAACTTTGCCTAAGACAGTAACTTTCTATATGGCCAGGATTTTGAGATACAACTTCTACAGAAAATTTGTGTGCACACTAGTGCCACGTATTATGAAAGTTCTGAACCAAAATGATCACCATCCGAAAGGACTTGGCCACCTGAACAACTTTGCCGAAGATAGTAACCTTCTATATGGCCAGGATTTTAAGATACAACTTATACAGAAAATTTGTGTGCACACTAGTGCTACGTATTATGAGAGCTCTGTGAACCAAAATGATCACAATCCGAAAGGACTTGGCCACCTGAACAACTTTGCCGAAGACAGTAACCTTCTATACGGCTAGGATTTTGAGATACAGCTTATACAGGAAGCTTGTGTGCACACTAGTGCCACGTATTATGAAAGTTCTGAACCAAAATGACCACCATCCGAAAGCACTTGTCCACCTGAACAACTTTGCCTAAGACAGTAACCTTCTATATGGTCAGGATTTTGAGATACAGAATGTACAGGAAGTTCATCTGCACACTAGTGCCACGTATTGTGAGAGTTCTGAACCAAAATGATCACCATCCGAAAGAACTTTGCCGAATACAGTAACCTTCTATATGGCCAGGATTTTGAGATACTGCTTATACAGGAGATGCCACGTATTGTGAGAGTTCTGAACTAAAATGATCACCATCCGAAATAACTTGGCCACCTGAACAACTTTGCCGAAGACAGTAACCTTCTATATGGTCAGGATTTTGAGATACAGAATATACATGTAGTTTATCTGCACACTAGTGCCACGTAGTGTGAGAGTTCTGAACCAACATGATCACCATCCGAAAGCACTTGTCCACCTAAACAACTTTGCCTAAGACAGTAACTTTCTATATGGCCAGGATTTTGAGATACAACTTCTACAGAAAATTTGTGTGCACACTAGTACCACGTAGTGTGAGAGTTCTGAACCAAAATGATCACCATCCGAAAGGACTTGGCCACCTGAACAATTTTGCCGAAGACAGTAACCTTCTATATGGCTAAGATTTTGAGATACAGCTTATACAGGAAGTTTGTGTGCACACTAGTGCCACGTATTATGAAAGTTCTAAACCAAAATGATCACCATCCGAAAGCACTTGGCCACCTGAACAACTTTGCTGAAGACAGTAACCTTCTACATAGCCAGGATTTTGAGATAGAGCTTATACAGGAAATTTGTGTGCACACTAGTGCCACGTATTGTGAGAGTTCTGAACCAATATGATCACAATCCGAAAGAGGGAGCGGAACATTTATCCGAAGGATGTTTCGCCGAATGGGTCATTTCGCCGAAGAGCAAGCCATTTTCTACGGGTTTGAACTTTTCTCAATGCTCAGTAAATTTTGAAATCAGCCTCTAAGAAGGTTCGATTTTTTCAACCTGGCAAGCTATTCTAATGTAATGCTTTCTTCTTTTGAACATGAGTAGTTCTTTTGAGTTGTACTGATTTAAGAAATTTTTAAATAATCAATATTTTTGATTCATAGGAATGCTTCCTTCTGTTAAACATGAGCATCTCTTTCGAGTTGTACTGATTTCGGATTTTTTTTAAATAATCAATGTATTACATTTTAGAAATGACCCATTCGGAGAAATCACCCATTCGGCGAAATATTCGAAAGGATTGGTCACCAGAACAAATTTGCTGAAGACTACTACCTTCTATATGGCCAGCATCTCGAGATATAGAATATACAGGAAGTTCATGTGATAATGTACAGTGAGTAATATGAAAGTGAAGCGCCTCTTGCGGCGTAATTCCCAATTAAACCCGAATCAAATGACACAGGCTTGTTGGCTTAACACAGTACAACAACTTTGTCGAAGGCAGTATAGCTTTATATATTGAAAAAAATAAGACAACCCACCACAGCCCCTATTAGTGAAAATCCAATAAGCTGTCGGTATCCCAGCAATAAGTACTCCGACAATAAGTATTCCTGACTGTATACGACCTCAAGTAACGCCAAGTTCAAACAATTTCCGTGATACAAGAAATCAATTGTCACCATTGCTCTTGTATCACGAAAACAACACAACTCCCTAATCGGAACAAGGCATCACTTCTGGTCGTACATCACACATAGTCAACTCTGATTGACAAGCATCCCATTAGTTGTCTGCGTAATTTCTCAATTATTTTCAAATTCTCCTAATACCGCCCAGATGTTACGCCAAAAAGAAAAAAATACCCAGAGTCTATAAATGGGCACATATTTCAATATGTAAAATCAATAACTTCCTCTATTTCCGTTTCCAGTACATGTAGGTATTTCCAACGCGTAGAAAACTCTATTGCGCGCCGACAGCGAGAGGAGAGAACCGTGTCGCGTCGCAGTCTCGCATATATGGAGCCAGCCCAGCGAGCGACAGCGTAGCGATGCCCAGTCGGCAGTCGGTCGGCAGTATGCTCACGAACGTCGCGCTGGAAAGAATACATTTGCTGGTTCGCTCCCTTTGCTGGTTTTGGTCGCGCTGTTTTTTTGTTGTTGTTGTTGTTCAAGAAGATCCGAGAGATTCGAACGCGGAGAAACAGAAGAGAACGGACGGTCGGTCGGTCGGTGATAAGAAAATCCAAAATCAACACCCCAGTTCGTAATTTAGTCATAGTGGTTCCTCCTTGTTTCGAAATTATGGCTGATTTGGTTTTCGCTTTGCGGAATAGGTGGTCCAATTGAAACGATTGAAAGTCACGTGAGAACGAAAACGAGCGCGTGTGGTGAAGATTCGCTGGCAGAAGGTCGTAGAGTACTAAAAGTGTAGATGGTTGTGAGAAGCTGGAAAGATCAATACTGATATACTACGCGGTTTGAATTGAATGAGGTGCCTTTCGGGTAGTCATAAACGGTGCAGATGAGCGTATTTCACCCTTAGTAATTGTTTCCAAGGGTTTTGACTTGTGCGGTTGTTGATTCTGAACTAGATTTTATGAAGAACAGGCACGGTCGCCATGTAGATTGATTTACCTCAACATGGTGACCCTGCCGTCAATGAATTACCCGATTGATCCCAATTTGCAAATTGCCATCGAAATAGCGTCTTTTTCGATCATTGTTTTTCCGTTATCAGTGTAACGACGTCCATCTCTCTTTCTTATCAAACGTCACATAGCGAAGATAAACTTGTGACGTTGCCTTGTTGTCTCCCTCGGCTGGGCAATAAGACTTTTATTCCGTGTCAGCTCAGTGGCAGGCGGTAATTTGTTACCATCAAAGCTGGAAAGATAATAGCGAGTTTTAATCCGGTGTGGATGGCGCCCGTCCCGGTAGTTTCAATTACGCTTCCATCTCGAACGACCTTTCCGTGTGGGATGGCTTTCCATTTGCCTTGCATTTAATTCGCAGCTCATTAGCATAGGCCGACACCTTGGATGACCAGACGGGTGTGACCAGCTTTTGCTAATTTGTTGACATCTCTCATTTGCCGTTTAGCAGCTTACTTGCTGTCGTCTAAATGGGGCAATATCGCCTGAAATAAACAAAGTATATTTGCTAGTACGTTTTGCACCCAAATTGTACTCAAATTCCATAACATTGAGTAAGCATCCATTGACAGATTTTAGCTGACGCTCGTACGTTTAAATTTTGTATTTATATAAGCAGTCATCATCCCCCACGTTCGTGGACGTTCGTTAGAATGACAATTTAGCCGAGTCTAGTTTGCCGAAGGGTGTTGTCATCGACTTGTCAATCACACAGTTTTTTTATTTACTATGCATCAAAACCACCGGCAAGTGTGAAGTGGTGCTTAGCTGAATCAACTGAAGCATCATCCGTCACGCGATGGGAATCGTGGGTCACGAATAGGATTTCTCATGTAATAACGGGTGAACGTGGTTGAGAATTTTGGTCAAAAATTGTTGGTGGTCTTGAAAAAGAATCACCATGCTTGAACTCTCGCGTCACTTTTCAAAAGGTCCGAAGTAACAAATGTAAAAAAATCGAGTTAAGTGATATTGCTTTTCTATCATTGTATGTGATACAAAAACACCCATCCAAATTTACTTTCATTTATTTAAGATAATCATAGGTCAAAAATTTCCAATGTACAGTTTGGAACAGATATGGGAATTGTCGCGTTTGTCATTGACGCACGACAAGATACATTAAAAAATGGTCATCCTGGAAAATTCTCGTCAAACAACAATTTCTTGTCGCACGACAAGATCACCACAACAAAATCAAGAATCCATCCAGTCGCGACTATCTATTCTAGTCATATGTCACTCATTCTGTTCCCTGAGACAAAAGTCAATAGGTTGTTTAAAAAGGAGGATCACGACAAGAAACCATCAATTCTAAAACGGAGGTTAGATTTAAAAAAGGCCGGAAATAAAGTTAATTTCCTTCATTATTGGTATTTCCTATTTCAGAAAAAGTGGGAAATACTGCCAAATACACTTGAATATGTATATTTTCGGAATCGGGATGACGTCTAGAGACCGAAAATCGATATCCAGCGCCATGTTGAAATCCAAGATGGCGGCTGCCAATTTCAGAAAAAGTGTGAAATACTGCTAAATACCCTTCAATATGTATATTTCCGGAATCGGGATGACGTCTTGAGACCGAAAATCGATGTCCGACGCCATTGTTTAATCCAACATGGTGGCTCTCAGATTCTGAAAAACTGTCATATACTGTACAATATGTATGGGTATTTACGGAACGGGTTTGACGAAAATATATGTCTGACACTATTTTGTAATCCAATATGGCGGCTCTCAGATTCAGAAAAACTATCAAATTTGGGTATTTTCGGAACAAGTGCTACGCATACATCTCAAAAATCGAGGTCTGATGCCAGTTTTGAATCCAAGATGGTGGCAAGTGACTTCAGAAAAAACTGTCAAATACCCTATAATATGGATATTTTCGGAACTGGGTCGACGTGTTCATCCCAAAAATTGATGTCTGACGCCATTTTGGAATCCAAGGCGGCCGTTGTTTTCTGAAAAGCTGTCAAATTCTACGATATGGATATTTTTGGTACAGGACGCGTGTATGATGCCGAAAATCGATGTCCGATACCATTTTTGAAATCCAAGATGGTGGCTCTCAGATTCTGAAAAACTGCCAAATACCCTACATCATGGGTATTTTCGGAACAAAGCTACAATTTATGTCCAACACCATTTTGTAATGCAAGATGGCGGCCATTGACTTTAGAAAAACTGTCAAATACCCAATAATATAGATTTTTGAGATGACATGTAGATGCCGAATATCAATGTCCGATACCATTTTTAAATTTCGGATGGTGGTTTCAGGTTTCAGAAAAAGATATAAAAACAGTCATATAACCTTCAATATGAGTATTTTTGGAAAAGGAATGATGTCTAGATAATTACATCTAAAAATAGAAAATGAGTGACCTGAAATCCAAAATGGCATACACATGAATGTGGGTATTTTGGGATTCGCGGTGGTAATTACGGATTAGCAACTACTGTCCGATGCCACATTGAATTCCAAGATGGCAGCTTCTGGTTGCAGATAAACTGGATAGTAATGTTAAATACCCCCACAATATGGGTATATTTTGAATGGGGACGATATGTAGAAGTTCAAAATCGATGTCCGACTGTCAAATACCCTTCAATAGACGGAAATTTCGGCATTCCAATTTTCGGCATCTGTACGTCGTCTTTGAGCCGAAAATATCCATATTGTAAAGTATTTTACAGTTGTTCCCACTTTTTTCTGAAATCGGCAGCCATCATCTTTGATTTCAAAATGGCGCTGGAAATCGATTTTTGGTCTCAGGACGTCATCACAATTCCGAAAATATACATTTTGAAGGGTATATTGCAGTATTTCCCACTTTTTTTTCTGAAACTGGAAGCCGCCATCTTGGATTTCAAGATAGCGCTGGATATCGATTTTTGGTCTCTAGACGTCATACCGATTTCGAAAACATATATATTGATGGGTATTTGGCAGTATTTCCCATTTTTTCTGAAATTGGAAGCCGCCATCTTGGATTTCAAAATGGCGTCGGAAATCGATTAACGGGTTTTAGACGTCATCCCGATTCCAAAAATACCCATATTGAAGGCCGAAGGGTATTTGGAAGTTTTTTTTTCACTTTTTCTGAAATTGGAAGCCGCCATCTTGGATTTCAAGATGGCGCTGGATATCGATATTTGGTCTCTAGAGGTCATCCCGATTCTAAAAATATACATAAGAAGGGTATTTGGCAGTATTTCCAACTTTTTCTGAAATTGGAAGCCACCATCTTGGATTTCAAGATGGCGCTAGATATCGATTTTTGGTCTCTAGACGTCATACCGATTCCAAAAATATACATATTGATGGGTATTTGGCCGTATTTCCCACTTTTTCTGAAATTGCAAGCCGCCATCTTGGATTGCAAGATGGCGCTGGATATCGATATTTGGTCTCTAGAGGTCATCCCGATTCCTAAAACATACATATTGAACGGTATTTGGCAGTAATTCCCACTTTTTCTGAAATTGGAAGCCGCCATCTTGGAATTCAAGATGGCGTTGGATATCGATATTTGGTCTCTAGAGGTCATCCCGATTCCGAAAATATACATACTGATAGGTATTTGGCCGTATTTCCCACTTTTTCTGAAATTGGAAACCGCCATCTTGGATTTCAAAATGGCGTCGGAAATCGATTAACGGGTTTTAGACGTCATCCTTACTCCAAAAATACCCATTTTGAAGGCCGAAGGGTATTTGGAAGTTTTTTTTCCACTTTTTCTGATATCGGAAGCCGCCATCTTTTATTTCAAGATGGCCGAAAATCAATGTCTTGCGCCATCTTGAAATTGAGGATGGCGCTGGACATCGATTTTCGGTCTCTCTAGACGTCATCCCGATTCCGAAAATATACATATTGAAGTGTATTTGGCAGTATTTCCCACTTTTTCTGAAATTGGAAGCCGCCATCTTGGATTTCAAGATGGCGCTGGACATCGATCTTTGGTCTCTAGAGGTCATCCCGATTCCAAAAATATACATAATGAAGGGTATTTGGTTGTATTTTCCACTTTTTCTGAAATCGGTAGCCGCCATCTTTGATTTCCAGATGGCGCTGGACATCGATTTTCGGTCTCTAGACGTCATCCCGATTCCGAAAATATACATATCGAAGTGTATTTGGCAGTATTTCCCACTTTTTTTTAAAACCGGACGCCGCCATCTTGGATTCCAAACATCGATTTTTGGCAGCTTTCAGTTATATCCGTTCCAAAAATACCCATCACTGCAAACATGAAGTTCAGCGCCAAGATTCAAGCTACTTCAAGTCAGAGGTGAAATCACGTCAAAACAACACAATTCCAGTTATTTCTATCTTGTTATGTCTCGCATTCAAAGCGACATCCATTTATTAGAAAACGACCAGCGGCAGTTTTGTCGCGACAGAATGGAAGAATGACATGACAGACTTTTTACGTCAATAACCATGTCGACAGTTTCCGTCAATCTTGTCGTCCGACGTACGTGAAACAACTAAGTCATTCTGGAAAACGTCACGCAACAGATGTTTCGTGACCAAATGAGAGAAAGACAAGAATAGAAAATGTTTCGTCGAGAGACAGCCCAGTAGATCAGTCTTTCAAGCAGAATTTTGTTGCATCGTGCTTGTCAGATGAGCGTTGACTTTTTGTTGTTGTCGTTGTTACATAGTTTATCGTCATGAGGTTGACAATTCCCAAGCCTGGTTTGAAATGATGGGTACATGACTGTTACTTCGGTCATTTGGACTGCCCAACATGATTGGTGCTCATTTTCTAAAGCCGGAGCCAATCTAAAGTTAGGTACTCTACTCTGAAATCTGTGAAAGGGAATCTAGTATCATGTAGAACGAAACGTCCAATGTACCACTCATTGATTATGTCATTGAGAAAAATCGTCCAATGTAACATGTCCGATGTACATACAACTTGACTAGTCAACACGTCCTATGTGGATATGCTACATTGGTCTGGTGTTGAATCTGTGAGTGAGCTCATGACCGACCACAACAGTCGCTCACCTCGATCGAAGCAAAGCTCACGCTTATTACATCCGTTCGTGTGATACGTGGTGGCCAATCGACACACCAACCTGGAATTCTCAGGGAATTAATTTTTTTTATTTGAAATTCTAAGAACCCAAATTTCAAATAAATTGAGGGTCTTGCAAAAGTTTCCAAGCTTATGAACTTTAATGATAAAAATTGATCATAATTTCCAAGGATTTCTAGGAATAATTTCAAGGGAATTCAGAGGAGGATATCAAAGGAATTTAGGGTAGAGTTAAATCTAAAATATGAAATGGATTCCTTTCAGATTAGTTCTGAGACACTCCAGATTCCAGGTGTAATGTAAGGTAAATTTCAAGGTAGTTTTGAGTAGAATTCCAAAGGATAACGAAGTAAGATTCAAAGTAAATTTACAAGATTATTTATGCCGTTTTAGTTTGATGAACCAGGTTTGAATCTGGGTTAGTTTCTTCAAAATATCACTCTCGCGGTGAACTGGGTGAACTGAAATTTTGTGTACATGTGTATGTGTGACTTGAAATAGAAAAGTCAAAAAGGTAATGACAGCTAGCTGCCAAGCGATTGCTCAAAAGCAGTTTTCAGCTTAAATATGCACTGGGAATTCCCTTGTTCACTGCTGATTGTGTCCGCTGCCATTTTATATTTTCTAAAATTTATTTGAACGCACGCAAATTACGAACTAATTTATGACCATGAAAGAGACGTAATCCAACAGCATAATTAGGCAAGACAGCCGCACTCAGAGTAAATATATTTGCAGCGAGTAAATTTGAGTTACTCATATTTACTCAAAAATGAACAAAGTAGTCTCGATTTTCTGATCAAAGAAATATCGTCTGACAGCATATTTCGTTAAAGCATCTGTTCGCACATTTGACAGATCGAATCGCTCGTTTCACAAATCGAATTGTGGACAAACGAAATGCTACTGTGGTGCTTTGACTGCACGATGGTTTTACGGGGCTTGGATGCCTTTCAGGCGCCGTCCCTCGTTGGTGAGGATTGACACGGCCTACGACGATACAGGAGTGACTGGAGTGACCCGTTCCAAAAGGGGAATGCTCCTTTTCGGTTACCTGAGGTACAACCTGAGCTTGAAACTTCGTTCGTGGTCAATAGAATTGGTCCTTGACTGCTGATTGTGGTATATTATGTAGCTGCTGAATCTAGGCCAGATTAGGTCAGCTCTGGCCAGCTTCGACAGTGGAAGAAAACCACTTCAACTTTAGCGCTTTGCCAGCAATCGTAAATGTACACGGCGAATGAGAACGACTCAAATTTGAGTTTAGTTCACTCATAATCGCCAAAAGTGCAGGAACGCAGCGATGAGTTAAATTTGTCTTATGGTTTCCTGTGGAAAACCTAAAAAATCTGCCGGAAAATGAGGAAATTGACGAAAATTTTATTCAGTCTCGGAGTAGTACCAATAGACTGAGTGAATCCAATCTTTACTTTTCGGGAATTTTTCCCTGGAAAATCCTGGAAAAACCTGGGAAAACATGAGGCAAATTAACTCATCGCTGAGTTCCTGCACTTTTGGCGATTATGAGTGAACTAAACTCAAATTTGAGTCGTTCTCATTCGCCGTGTATCATTGAAAAAGCGTTGCCAGATGTATTGCCTCTAGCAATGAATAAAAGTTTATTAAAACAAGCAATTGTAAAGTTTGACTCGATGTATTTAATGGAGAATAAATATCAGACCATTTTAGGCATTTTTGCGGTCCAATTAAAAAAAATTACAGAAGATTGAATTCAACGCTAACAGAAGAGATGGTAGCAGTGCCACAAACTATATTGCTCTAAGAATTGAATTTATTGAATTAATTTAGCCTAATCCGAACCTATCGCACCACCCAAAAAGTCCCTACACAGAAATTCCAAGAAAGCACGTCAACTAACTTTGCTTTGGTTTCAACGTAATTTTCAATATAATAATCAGGTTGCTATGAGTATATAAGACATTGAGCAGCGTGAGTTACTCAGAGTTACTTAAACTTAACTTCGGTTTTACTCATGATCGATAGATGTCTTGCCCCCAGATTTGAAGTGATATTTTCTTCTACTTTTTCGTGTTTATCGAGTAGTTTGTGAACTGTTCTCTCTATATGTGGCAAAATATGGTTTGTTTACATTTTGGAGTTACGCGCTTTTCAAATATTAGTCTAGATTTCATCTTTGCTCAAAATTGTATGCAGTTTAAGAAAACCGCGTTTGTCTCGTACCACATCTAAAAAATGGTAAGACTTGCGGTGATTCGGGATATTCATAGAACCATTTTCTGGCCACCCAGTAACAGAATCGGTCTGAGGATTGCATGTTATAGCTATGCTCAAGATTCTATGCAATTAATAAAAAAAATCGTGTATTTCTAGGACGACTTTCAGTAATTGACAGTTTTCCCGGTGATTCTGGATATCTGGGGATCCTTTTTCCGACCACCCAGTAACAGAATCGGTATGAGGATTGCATATTTCATCTATGCTCAATACTCTATACAAATTACAAAAACGAACATTAGTCTCTAGGCTGTCTGACTGATTCTTTGTTGTTTACCTTTTTGACATTTCACCATACCTTAAGTTTTGAATGTATGCGTGAAACTGATGAACCTCGAAAAAAAATCAGGTTCGAACCTAGTCGTTCTTTAGGTTGCTTGGTGGCGAACCTAGGTTGGTTACTGGCGTTCAAACTGTCAGTTTGACAGCTCTTAGGTTGCAACCCGGGTGAGGGTTCGCTTCAAACTAAAACGGCATTAGTAGAGCATTGCAAGGCAATTCCAAAGCGAACTCAACGTGAGTTCTGACTCGTAGTTTAGTCGCATAGGAGTATTGAGTGAAAACCCAAATATTGATAACCTAAAAAAAAAAGATAACTCAAAAACGAATTCAAGAGAACATATAAAAACCTATTGCGCCCTCTGTCTACAAATCATAAAATAAATACATACAATGTTGTTCAATACAAAATCCTGATTTTTAATATCATTATATTTTTCCTAAACAGTATTTTTAATTACCTTTCATTCGATATTAAGTAATAAATTTTTGAAAAAAAGTAATTTTTGGAAAAATCGATTTTTTGGAAATGGTCACTATAATGACAAATAATACGGGTCTAATATTTTGCGATAAGGAACAAAACTGCCCATTTTTTTAGGGTTGTCTAATCGTTCTATGATGGTGTTGGTGATCAGATGTACTCCAAACACTGAAGGGTCTGCGCATTCTGCTGAGAATCCTAAGGTTTGCTTCCAATACAGTAGATGAATGGTCTCAATGCTTCGGTGTGAAAAGAAAACGGTTGCTGGAGTATAAAGCGATGCTTGATTTGTAGATTTTAATGCGTGGCAAAAACCACTAGTCCCAAGTGTTTTTTCACGGCAACACACAATATTTTCTACAAAGTGTATTGGTTGACCAAGGGGTAGGTCACTCCGCACACCAATCTTGGGTCATCTTTTTTGTCAGTGTACCGCAGGTGTGCCGATTGTGCCGGTCATATATCAAGCTGCGATTGTTTGTAAAATGCCCATCCCGGCAACCCGGTATTTCTGACACCTTGAATGTTTTGGTTTGAAATCGCAAGGATGAATCGGATTGAGGATGACGCGGGTGTGCGAAATGTTGGTGTTTTATGTTCATTGGATGATAAAAGTCCTGTGTTTTAGGGTTTTATAAAGCCTTCAAAGGCAGACCAGAAACCTAGCGTATAGTGCTGTGAAAGCAACGGTCTATCAGCGGCCGGAAAGAGATAAAACCGGTGGGGAACATTGCTGGAGACCGACTATAGACGATGATGAATAGACTTCTGTAGTTAGTTTTGTGTGAGTTGCATCATTATTTGAATTAAGGGTGCTAATGGGGTCTGAATAACTGCCGCTTTCTCTTGAGCCCACCCACTCTAGAACCTACATTTCGTATTTAGATCTATAAGTGAACTGCTGGTCTGAGTTCCTCTGGTATATCCAATTAGATTATTGTCCTGAATATACAGTCAAACAGCACGTAATGTTGTGAACAACTTCAATGACAGTTATCCAGCAGTGCTTCCATTTTATTCACAACAATCCAGTACCTACGAGATTGTGCCGAAGGTGTGTCGATGGATGTGCCCAAGCTGTGTCGAATTTAATTTCGACGCAATGTGCTGAGTGACTTACCCCTTGTGGTTGACTATTATATAGCCCCCCACGATTTGTGCAATCGCTTAAGCTATGCTATGCTATGCTTGGAACAAAACTGCCCATTTTTACTAAATTCTGAAAGCCACTATATCGTTTTGCTATGGAACGGCAGTATATGAATATTTTGAAATGATTATTTACACCATTTTAGAGTCTAACATAAAGACGCCCGGTTTTCTAAAGCCAAATTGGGTGATATCCGGGTTTTGAAAAGCTGACAAATACTCATCGCGATATGGGTATTTTCTGAACAGATACTATACATTTTTTTTTGTAAATGAATTTATTTGTACAGGCTCAATCGAATAAACTTTCCAGGGCCAAATTATCATCTACGTTATACATTATTAATGTCTTAAATCTAAAGTTAAAGGCATTGACCCGAGTACTCGCGGTCGAGAAATTATTATGATTAGTGATTTTTTTAAATCCATGGATGAGACTTCCGGTATTAGAAGAAATGTCAAATATCCTAAAATATCGATTGATTATATTGGAAAGAGAGATGACATGCCAAGAATCGATTATTGACGCCAAATAAGAATCCAAAATGGAGGCTTCCTGTTTCTAAACTCTCAAATGGAGGCTGCCGGTTGAAAAACTGACCAATATTCAACGATATGGGTATTCTCGGAACGTGGCCGATGCTAAACGCCATTTGGGAATCCAAGATTTCCAAGGGCCCAACAATCGATGTTCTATGCTATTTTGACATCCTATTGTTTATATACTGAGATAATCCAAATGCAAAAGAAATGCAAAATTATTTTATCTAAACCGAAACAAAAATCAAAAGAAAAAGATCGAACCAGTCGATTTATGGTATGTTTGAGATCGATTAAAAAAAAATCCGAACCGCAAGAACCGATTTTTCGATTTCCGATTCAAAATCGCCCAATGCTATAAGAAAAGTTCCACCTTGAAGTTTGACACCCATATTGATATAATTCTGGTCATGTTAGGAATTGGCCACTTCCCCCGGAGCATCAAGAACCTCCAAGGGATCCGAGGCATGCTGTGAACGTTTTTACTTACCTATTTATGATCAATAAGTAATGAAAACCGATCATTATCTTAGAGGGGTGGTATTACCCCACGTTCGCCTGCAAGTTCCCAGGAGTTCCGAGAACTTACCACCAGATCCGAGGACTTCTCAGGAGTTAGAAGGTTTTCCCAGAACTTTCATTAACGTTCTAAAAATCCCTGGACTTTCCCAAGTTCCGAGAATTCGGAAAACCTTTGAAAATCTTAAACATTTCTGGTAAGTTCTCAAGATATATGGGAACTTCTCAGAGTATCTTGGAATTGTTGGGAGGTTCGTGGAATTTCTGTAAAATTCTCGAAACTTCTTTGGAATTTAAGGACGGAATTTCTGGAAGGTTCATGGCTCTTCTGGAAAGATTTATGATTTTAAATTATAAATTTCTAGAAACTCTCTAGTTTCTTCTGAGAATTTTGCAGAAGTTTCGAGGACTGAAAACTTACCAAAAATTTCCAAAAAATCCTACTGGGTTACCTTGACTTATAACGAATATACGTTGTGCCCGCGTTGAGGTCCGCGTACATTTCGTCTTATTTGACATATAATTTACAATGCATAATTAGGCCAGTTTATGTTCCCCCCAGATACAACACATATTCGTTATGAGTCAGGTAAGACAGTAAGTCTTTCCAGAAGATCCGAGAACCTTCCAGAAATTTCAAGAATTTCACAGAAAATCCAAGAGCCTCCCAAAAATTCCGAGATATTCGGAGAACTTACCAAACATATTTAAAACTTTCAAAAGTTGTCGGAATTCTCGAAACTTGGGTGAAAGTCCTGGGACCTCTGGGAAGTTCTAGAATCTTCAAGGAAGCTTTCAGGATTTTAAGATAGGTCATGTAAATTCTGGGAAAACATTTTTTTTCCTTGATTTGTTTCCCGTCGATCTTGTTTTCCGTACTGAATACCAATGCTACCGACGCTACGGAGATAGCTCCCGCACCCATCATCTCATGGACCGGGGACCGGAAGGCGTGATCAAGGATTTTATGCACCGATTGGGATTGAACCCAGGCTCTTGAAAGTGAGAGGCCTGGGAAAACCTTCTAGCTTCTGGGAAGCCCTGACAATTTCTGAGAAGTACTCGGATTTTGTGAGAAGTTCTCGAAACTTCTGGAAAGATCTTGGAAAATAAGGAAAGTTCTCGGAATACTTGGGCAGTTCTCGGGATTTCCTAGTATCTAACATTCTGGATAATTCTTGGAACATCTGGATAGTTCTGGCATCTTCTGAAGGGGTTTCTAAATTTCTGGGATGAATTATTGCAAAGTTCTTTGATGTTTTATGAAGTTCTTGGGATTTCTAGAAACATTTCAGATCTTCTGTGAAGTTTTCAAAATTTATGGAATGTTCTCAGAACTTCTGAGAAGTTCTTGGAATATCGGTGAAATTCGTCGATCTTCTGGGAAATTCTCGTAATTTTTGGAAAGTTCTCGGAATTTGTAGAAAATTCAAGGATCTTCTGAACCTCTTCTTGGAAGGAACTTCTAGGAATCTCACAGAAATTGTGAGCAGTTCTCGGATGTTCTTCGAGGCGTTCGCATCTTGTTGAAATCTGTCGAAAATTCGGGGCAGTTGCCGGAACTTTTGGAAAGTCCTCAGAATTTCTAGTTATTTCTCGAATCTGCTGGGAAATTCGCATATCTTCCAAGAGGTTCTCGGAATTTCTGGCAAGCTTGCTGAAATTCCGGAAAGCTCTCGGAACTGATTAAAGTATTCGAAATATTTGGAAAGTTTTCGTATCGTCTGGGGAAGCTGTCGGAAACTCTGCGAAGTTTACTGAAATGTTTATGGAACTTCTGGAAAGCTAGCGAAAATATTGGGAAGTTTTCGGAATTTATTGTAAATGCACGGATTTTTTTTTTGGGAAGTTTGCAGTTTTCTGAGAAGTTCTTGGAACTTATGGAAAGCTCTCAGAATTTCAGAAAAGTACTCGGATCTTCGAGGATCTTTTAAGATCTGAGATCTTCTGGAAAATTCTCGGATTTTTTGGAAAATTCTAGGAATTTCTGGAAAGTTCTCAGATCTGTTAGGAAGTTGGAGGAACTTCTGGGAAACTCAAGGAAACACAAAAGCTTAATTTGAAGATTTTTAACATTGTCCTAAAATTGTATTGTTTTTTAGACTGAGATCTCAATAATAGGCTTGGGTTCCTTAAATATGTCTTAAAGTCGAGATTTCTATTTTGGTTTCCGAAGTCCATGATTTCGGCATACCTCACTTCACTTCGGCATATCCCCCTTAAATATTTCTTCCTACAGCCTAGCAGAATTTGTTTTACAGCAGTCCTCATTTAATTCGCGTGCAAAGAATTTAATGCACGAATGCCTTCATCCAGCTGTTAGTCTTCACTGTGTTTGACGCTTATGGCTGAAATGGGTCCCATATGCCGAAGTAGTGCTGTAATCCAATCCAATCTAACACCAGCGTAGCTAGTTCATGAAAGCATCCTGGAAAATAATTGGAATATCTTCAACATTTCTCTCGTCTATCTGTTTCACATCGGAGATGCGTTACTCATACCAAAACGGCCAGGTCTACTGTACAGCATTTAAGGGAGAAGATGAATCAGAAAACATCGAAGATTTCAACACGATGCTTCGGAATCCAATATATGGATGAAACGTGGACATCTCGTACCGTTCGTTCCGTTTTTGGTAATTGGTTGACCGTTGGAAGCATGTATGCTAGACAGGTTAACCAGTGGCGTCACCTTAACCTCAATCTACCTGTGCACCAACCCTCAAAATGTAAACAATTATCAAAATATTGCTTGCAATGGATAGATATCGAGTTAACTAGACGATTAAGTGAAGATTTCAACCGATTCGAGCATGAATATGGCATTAAATCTGTTTTTGAAAGTTGGTGCACAGGTAAAAAGTGAGTGATGCTCCATTTTCCTCTGACGGTTGGGACGTGAGCACTAACTATTGTCCTAGCCTTGTATGGCTAGGCCAATAGTTAGTGAAAGCCAGAAAGCGAGCGCCATTACTCGCTTTCTGAAAAGTGAAGAGTGAAGAGTGAAAGGAAAAGGAGAAGGTCAAAGGGAAAGGATTATATTTAGGGGAAATGGATGTAATGTCGGCCTAAATGCCCCTAATTTGAGCCCATACATTAATTCAGCAATCGACTAAATTTTCAATAGCTACCAAAAATATGTCTTAGGACCGTCCCAATGACGCGTTCATATAGATAAAATTGATAAATATCAGATTTTTAGCGATGGGCCCAATCTTAGATCCATAGGCCAACATTAGAGCCATTTACCCTATATAAAAATGAATTTTTTCTGTCTATCTGTCTGACCCTTATAGACTCGGAAACTACTGAACCGATCGGCGTGAAAATGTGTATGCAGGGGTTTTTGGGGCCGGAAAAGGTTCTTATGATGGTTCGAGACCCCGAGGCTCCCATACAAATGATACAGAAAAATATAGCATGAATCGGCGCCTAAACTCAAGCTAATATTGCATCCCGAGCAAGGGTGGGCACACTCAGCTATCACAAAATAAAAATTCATAACGGGAGTTGTCACTACCCGAGTCTTGTCACTATTGACAAAGCATAAAAAGTAACAAGGACTAAAATGTGTTCCTTTGATCACTGAAAAATCCTCCTCATCAAGTTTAGCCAATTGAACCTAAAGGCAGCTTGACATGTGTTGACATAGAAATTCAAATGGTAGACGGTCCGCTTGACGAAGACCATCAGGAACTAGTCCGGGTTGTGGTAGAGCTTGCACGGAATGTCTTCCCTCGAATTGTGATAAAAGATGTTCGGATGTAGTCGATTTTTGATGTGCATTGGCAAGCCTTTTCTTGGCCAATAGTCAGGTTCAGCGCTGTGACTCAACGATGAGACGAATGATGGGATGTCATGTTGGTTCTACTTCCAAACAGCTTGCCAGCAGCAAATAACGGGGATGTAGAGCTAGATAGCATGAGATGCAGCTCTCGCAGAGCTTCTTCTGTCTTAGTGAATTTGCTGAGGAACTAGAAATCGTAACCTTGGGCATGGTTTTAACCAGATCAGCAACTGATTGTAGAACAGAAAAACGCAAACGAAAATCAAAACAAACGTCACGTTCGATCACACGCACAGCCTACTCCCATCCCATATGCCGAAGTAGTGCTCCATCCTATAACCTCGTTCGAGATCCTAGACGATCGAATTTTGTCAACAGCTAGCTAAACGCAACTAGTCCATAAACGAAGTTTCACATTTTCGATGACTTGTTGACTTGACTTGTTGAGTTTATTAATTTCCATTTGTTTTAACTTTGTCAATCCACTGAACTGGGAAATGTTAGACGATCTCACGGTCTTCTAATATATAAATTATGTAATGTTGCCATCAGAAGACTTTTCAATTTATTACGAATAACGACCTACGATTACGATTTTGTGAAACAAAAATCCTATTCGCTAGTTTGTTGCCTCACAAGAAACAAATACAGATAGTGTAGAAAAATCCATACTCACATTTGATATATTTTTCCGTTTTGGTTTGCGTGAAGGTTACAGCGATTATCTTGCATCATGCCTACGGGGAGATCGTTAAAAACAATAAATATTCATCTACCCTCGCTGACTAACCGGCCGGCCACAACTGGGCTGTACGAAGTAGGTCTTCTAATCGATTTGCATGCGTTCATTGACCAATATTGACCTCGAACTATCGAAACCGGTTTCCTGTAGTCAGTGAGTCTGGCATGGCTTGGGCAGCTGATCAGTATCAACATTGCGTGACATTAGGGGAAATTTCGACTACCAAAGGCACCTCATTCACATCCAACCGATAGCGTTCTTCTTTTAGCACAGTCAGTGATTTGTTTCAATCAATGACGACGCGAGCTCATCGACCACAATAGGCGAAGAAACTAGTGAAAGTGCACGGAGGAAAATCTTCTGACTAATCGTCGAAGCACAAAGCCCCCGTTGAAAGTGACAATTGACGACGAAATCGACGAGCGAAAAATGGAATGGTCATGGTTGAGGGATTGGTGGCGATTGAAACGACCCAAACGAAAGCATCGTCGCAGTAGAACGGTCGTGTGCGTTGGAGAATCCTGCGGTGGAATGGCAGGACCATCAGCCGCCGCGATTCGTAGTGATGGAGGGGAGAACAGTGCCAGTGATCGGAATGCAGATGGCGATTTGGAGTTTTCCGATGCCCACGGTTGGGGCGAAAATGGTCACGATGGTGGTTGCTATGGCGAGGAAGAGGACGACGATGACGAGTTTATCTGCTATTGTGACGAATGTATGAATGTACGGTTATTGATGGTGGTATTTCTTAACTATAATTGCTTGTTAGAATAGAGTTTATTTGTTGTGGAAAACAGTGCTTCGGATCTTTGATTGCAAGTTTTGGAAGGTTTAGATATATTTTTAATTTTCAGAAAGTAAATACTGACATCGTTAGTGCCACGATTTTGGACTTTTCAAACACACAAGCTCTGGGATCCGTCAACGGTTGACCCTGATCGAGATCATCTGAATGGTGATCAAATAAGTTCAAAATTCTCTCATTAGGTTGCGCAAGTGTGTATATCATCTTCAGTTATGTATCGAGATCCTGGCCATCTGGGAAGTTTCTGTATTCAGGAAAGTTTTTCAGGTTGAAAAGCCCTTCCGGATGGTGCTGTATAAGGCTATCTTGATATCCTTAGGCAGTTCGCAGTGCTGCTGTATTTTTTATGGACTGTTTCAATTTGAAACTAGAACAGCAACGCACCCCGCGCAATGTTGAGTTGAAGTTTCATTATTAGAGTACTAGTACTCGACTATTTTGTTATATTTATGAGCCAATTTGAAAGAAGGTTTATACGCACTGCTGCGTCTATCGGACATCGGATACTCTTGAACTTGAAGCTTACGGTTTCGCGAAGAACTGGATTGGGATGATCTATATCAACAACCTACAAGCTTTTCCTACAAACTTTTCATCCACATATTGAGCATGAGCATGATTGACCGCCCACGGTTGCTGCTCTGTTATTGTCAGATCAGCTGCAATTACACAGAGAACCATCAGATGATGTTTGGGACTAACATTCATCCTCAATGTGTAAAAACTGGAGATCTAATGTTTGGCAATACCAGCGCAGGCCGTGTCCGAATGCAGGTCAAATAGAGAATGGGAAGGAATGTGTTGACATGATACTCGCTGTGAAGAAAACTGAGAAGTCCTCTGCGCTGCAACGAGAAATCACTGGGATGTTGGCTGTGGATAAAGGTTTGCAGCAGGGATCGTTTTGGTAAATTAATGCTGATTGTAGCGATTTATAATAGGTACACAAACACACACAAACAGAAAATTACATGATAGACCCCTCGAAAACAACCAAACTTATCACTGTTGTCCATCATAATCACAAGTGAATAAATAAATAGGAACGAACTAACCAAATGAAACCACGTGCACGTCAACCGGATTAAATTGCATGGTGCTGTTGGCACTTTCATGGTCCCTCTTTCTTGCTTAAATCAGGAAGAAGCGGCCATGCCTTGGTGGATATCATACCTCGTACTGGCATTCGATGATGGTACTATTGGACAGAATTAACATGATGTCTCTCCTTGAATACACCCTCATTCCTGGTGTTGCCGTTTCATTAGGGAGAATTTCCTGTAGTCCTGAATCTGTGATCTTTTTTGTAATTTTCAGATTTCTGGTACATCTAATATGAAATGTCACTAAAGGAGTCCTCAGGATCAGCACGTGTGGGTCGCTTCTCCATGATATCGTTGAAAACGAAAGAACACCAGGGGTTCAGTGGAGGAATTTGTTTTCGGAGCTCCTTCTTTACTCTTCGCTTGATCTCCTTGTTTTAACCAAGAAAATTATAGACAAAAATAAACTAGATGCAGTCTTCACTAGTTTTCTGGACACCATTGTTTGCGTTGATTATGTTAATGAATATATTATCGCTATAACATCAGCTTATAATAAATTATTTAAAAAAAAATAAAGAAAAATCCCTCCAACGATTATTTGCAAGAAATGCTTAAGCATGTAGCCAAAAAGACTGATATTGCAAAAAGTAGAAAAATTTGAAGATACATGTAGTGCTAAAGTATGGAAAAATTTTAATGGAATAATGGGTAGGACAAACCAGGTTCCTAATATTGAGCTCCAATATAATGGATGTAAAACTTCGACTAATTTAGAAACTTGTGAAATTTTTAACGATTTCTTTGCAAACATTGGAGCAGAGCTCGCAGCTAATATTTCAAAAAAATAATTAGAATCCACTAAGTACTGTTACTCGCCTTGAGCGAACTATTTTTCTTGAACCTACTGATGTAATGCAGGTATCGTCTTTAATAAATGATTTAAATGTTAAAAAAAGGCTGTGGACCTGATAGTCTTCCAGCGAGTGTCATTAAACATAACCTGAATGCATTTTCAAATAGCTACACAGAGCATTTCAATAGCATACTGAAGCAAGGGAGATACCCTGGCTGTCTCAAAGTGGCAAAAGTGGTGCCTGTTTTTAAAGCTGGTGATGCATCTGATCCTTGCAATTATCGTCCTATTTCCACGCTGTCTACTGTCAATTTTTTTTTTTTTGAGAAATTGATAGTTAATAAACTTGTAAAATTCTTTAACAAATCTAACGAATCTGACAAATGGGACGAATCAAATCTAACGAATGGGACGAATCTGATCACCTGATGGCCTTTGGAATAATTTCTGAGCAACCTGGCATTATAAGATAATATCTGAGAGACGTGATTTGTATTATATCTTAGACAATCTTGAGAAGAATTGATCAACCAGAAGTATTGATAAGAAATACAGATAAGTTTTTGCAGATCTATGATCCCATGAAGATCTTTTGAAAAATTAAAGGTCATCCGGATTTCTGAGAGAATATTTGAGAGACATTATTTGAATTGTTGGACACTTTGAGATCTTTAGAATATTGCCTGATCAACCAGTTGCCTTCAGAATAGAACCTGAGCAACCATATCGTGATCATGAGTTTTTTTATAGAGATCTTTAATGACCTGAAGGGTTATGAAATAATTTCAGGGTCGCTTGGTATCATATGAGAAAATATATTAAAAATGTGATTTGGATTGTTGATTATTTATGGAGATATCTGATCACCTGAAGGTCTGTAGAATATATTCGGAGTCACCTAGGTATCATGGGAGAATATCTGGGAGATGTGAATAGAATTGTTGGACAGTTTGAAAGAATAGTACCTGATCAACCCGAAGTCTTAAAAAAGTATCCAGAGGATTTTATGGAAATCTTAAAACACATGTAGGTCTTTGGAATAATTCCTGAACTGCCTGGTTTCATATAAAAGAACATCGCAAGCGGTTTCATGCAATTCTATGAAGATCCATGCATTTCAATGAAATTCCCAGAGCTTCTATGATGTACCCCAATCTTTTATAAACTACCTCTCACTTCTATTAAATTACCTGAACTTCAATGATTCTACCTGAAACTTTTTAACAATACAAGCTTTATAGAGTTTACTGTTCTCTATGAAGTTCTCCGATTTTTTTTTTGTGACGCTCATCGTAGGTTTTAGCACGGAAACTAGTCCGATAGCTGTGGGCTCTTCTCATTGTTGAACTTGAACAAGCTTAGCTTAATAACCTTTGATTGTCATCAGCAAATCGCTTTATAAATGACCAAAAACAAATGGATGGATTGATAGGCAATTCGCCTATTATTTTTCTTGGGACAGTTAAGAATCTCTTTCCAACAACTTGATCAACCAGTTTGTCAGAAAACGAGCCATCCAACACGAAGATGCCTCAATGAATGGGGAGAAGAGCCCACCCTTTATCTACGAAATATTAGCAACAGGGATTAGACATTGTCACTCTCCCCATCCAATCTGCTTCAATTGAGTGCCCTGATGGTCCCTCCTCATCCCGATTTTTTTTTATATATAGTAATAGGGGAAATGTTGGCTTCGGCAATACCTTAACCTATTATCGTCAGGGGGTAAACAAAGTCCTAGAGCACTCAAATTTGGCCAATAGTTGCTCTGAAACACAATGTATCCACATGCCAAAATTGAGCTCTCAAGGACGTTGTTTACCCCCCTGACGATAATAGGTTAAGGTATTGCCGAAGCCAACTTTTCCCCTATGTAATATAATAATCAGCTAATCAGAAGTATAACGTCTACAAACATATCGTTGTACAATGAGATCCCTTATTTTGAACCAGCTCGACTATTCTGTTTTATTAGCTCTGTTTCAAATTTCTTTTAATGTATTTGTGGAGCTTCTAATCTGTCAGAAGGCAGATAACCAGGGAAAACGAGGTGACGAGACGAAATTTCATTTTGTTATTGTTACAACTTCATGGAAATGCATGGATCTGCACAGAACTTCATGAAAGCACTGGAAAGCACCTCAGAGCGTTCACAAAGCAACTTTGTGCATGCATCTCACAACACTCGACAAGGAGTGTGTGTGGTTCTCCCATTTACTTCGCACACTCTTTTCCAACTAATCTGCGAGAAAGCGATCCACACAATGAGCGGTACACTCCGTGCGGTGCAGGGAGCGAATATAATACAACAAGCGCTAATGTCTTCTTTGAATTCTTTACAGACTTTGCTTACCACGACTGCATGCATAGGAGATGAAGAAGAGCATAACGAAGAATAATTTTGTCTTTTTGCTGGGTTTCCCATTTGCAACCCTACTCTGAGTGGTGCTCTTTGCGTCGGAGCCGTCGGAGCGATGGCTACACTTTGAGCTTTTGTTATTTCTAAGTGTGTGTCTGCCTTCTCTTCTCCGCTGCTTTGCACTTGCACAGGGTGAAAGACAAGCAAACTTTGTGTTTGCTTGATTCTCACTTTGTTTATTTAAGAAAACTAATACATTGCGCGCATTGAGTGATCAGCAAAGTCTGCAAATAATTCAAAGAAGACATTAGCGCTTTTTGTATTATATTTGCTCCCTGCGCCACACGGAGTGTACTGCTCATTGTGTGGATCGCTTTCTCACAGATTACACGGATAGAAATCTCCTTATACTTACTTACTTACTTAAGTGTCCTGAGCGCCATCCCTGGCGCAAAGGGCCAACGTGAAAGATCTCCATCCTGGGCGATTGTTTGCTTTCGCCTTGACCTGGGCCCAGGTCAAATTCCGGTCGACTTGCTTAATCTCCTTGTTTAGGCTTCGCCGCCATGAGCCCCTGGGTCTGCCTCTGCTGCGATGTCCGGCTGGATTCCAATCCAGCGCTTGTTTGCAGATTTCATTTCCGCTCTTCCGTAGAGTGTGGCCAACCCACCTCCACTTACGTTCCCGAATTTCTGTCGATATCGGCTTCTGGTGACACCGTCGATGGAGCTCGGCATTCGAAATCCAGTTGTGAGGCCACCAAGCACGAATTATATACCGCAGGCATCGGTTGATGAACACCTGCAGCTTCTGTGTGATCTCCGCTGATACGCACCATGTTTCGCTAGCGTACAGCAGTACAGATTTCACGTTAGAGTTGAAAATTCGGATCTTCGTGCGGAGACTAATCTGATTTGACTTCCAGATGTTTCGTAAACTCGCAAAAGCAGCCCTTGCCTTCTTGATCCGTGCACCTATGTCACTCTTGGTTCCGCCGTCCGACGCTATCTGGCTGCCAAGATATTGGAAACTTTCAACCTTCTCCACTTCCTGACCAGCTACCGTAAAATTGGATGGATTTCCCGTGTTGATATCCAACGATTTAGTCTTGCTGACGTTGATGTTGAGACCTGCCGCTGAGGAGCGTTCGGCGAGATCGTCGAGCTTACTCTGCATGTCAGAACGCCGTTGTGATACTAAAGCAACGTCATCCGCCAAATCTAGGTCGTTTAGATGCTCCATTGTAATAGGCTGCCAGAGCAACCCACGGTTCGGCACACGGTCGATCGCACCAACCATTATCTCGTCGATTACGATGAGGAACAGTAGCGGTGATAGAATACATCCTTGCCTCACTCCAGCGACTACCCGAATAGGGTCAGATAGGGCTCCGTTGTGCAGCACCCTGCACGTGAAAGCCTCATACTGAGCTTCGATGAGGTTGACGATTTTATCCGGAACTCCCTTGCGCCTTAGGGCGCCCCACAGGTTTTCGTGGTTGAGTCGGTCGAAAGCTTTTTCGTAGTCAATGAAAACCAAGTAAAGGGACTCTTGGAATTCGTTGACCTGCTCCAAGATTATGCGGAGCGAGACAATATGGTCCACACAGGATCTTCCAGCACGGAATCCCGCCTGCTGCCGTCGGAGAGTCGCGTCGATCTTCTCCTGTATCCGGTTGAGGATAACTTTGCATAGAACTTTGAGAACACAACACAGTAACATAATGCCACGCCAGTTATCGCATACAGTTGGGTCCCCCTTCTTTGGGACCTTCACTAAGACGCCCTGCATCCAGTCAGCCGGAAAAGTCGCGGTGTCCCAGATATTGCAGAATAGTTGATGCAACATTTGTGCAGATAGCATGGGGTCAGCTTTGAGCATCTCTGCTGATATGCGATCGACCCCGGGAGCCTTGTTGGATTTCATGGTTCGGATAGCAGGTAGGGATGGCGCCTCAGAATTGACGCGAGTGATGCGTCGCACTCTTGGCGGTTCATGCCGAGATGTTGATGGCTGGTTGACCGACGAAACTTGTAGAAGCTGTTCGAAGTGTTCAAACCAGCGTTTCAGCTGATCAGTGGGGTCGGTGAGCAACTGACCAGTCGCGTCCTTCACTGGCATCCTAGGATTCATCCTTGCTCCACTCAGGCGTCGTGAGATATCGTAGAGGAGACGGATATCGCCTGTTGCTGCGGCTTTCTCACCTTCATCGGCTAGGGAGTCCACCCACGCTCGCTTATCCCGCCTACACGAGCGCTTCACTTCCTTCTCGAGAGCCGAATACAGTTGGCGGGCCTGGTTCTTCGCTCCTCTGGTTCTCGCCCGCTCTATCGCGGCTTTTGCATTTCTCCGCTCCTCTATCTTCCTCCAGGTGTCATCCGTGATCCACTCCTTTCTCTGAGCGCGCAGCTCGCCCAGGTTGTTTTCACTCGTTTCAGTAAAGGCATCCTTGATCGCCGTCCATTGCTCTTCTACGCTGCCACCATCAGGAATATCCGCAGCTCTGGTCTCCAGTTCCTCGACGAATGACCTTTTTACTGCTGGATCTTCCAATCGGCGTGTGTTGAATCGCCGTCCGAGCCGCTCCTCCCGCCGCTGGACCCGCGCGATACGAAGGCGGATCTCTCCAACGAGGAGATGGTGGTCAGACGCGATGTCGGCACTGCGTTTGTTCCGAACGTCAAGAAGGCTCCTTCTCCATTTTCGGCTGATGCAGATGTGGTCGATTTGATTTTCGGTATGTCCATCACGGGAAACCCACGTGACTTTGTGCACTGGTCGATGGGGGAAGAGCGAACCCCCGATCACCATGTCGTTATTGCCACAAAACTCTGCCAACAGCTCACCGTTTTCGCTCATTTCGCCAAGACCATGGCGCCCCATGACACGCTCATAGTCCGTGTTGTCGGAGCCGATCTTCGCATTGAAGTCGCCGATGTAGATCTTGATGTCACCTCTCGGAATTTTATCCACGACTGCATTCAGTTGACTGTAAAAGTTCTCTTTGTCCTGTAACTCGGCAGCATCGGTTGGCGCATAACATTGGATTATGGTTAGGTTACGAACCCGCGTTCTGAATCTGGCAACGATTATCCTCTCATTGATAGGTTCCCACTTGATGAGCGCCGCATTTGCTTGGGCGCTAAGCAGGAAACCAACTCCACGGTGGCGGGGAGCGTTTTCACCTCGAATACCAGAATAGAACAGTACCTGTCCCGACGGCAGCTTGTGTTCTCCAAAGTTTGGCCAACGGACTTCGCTTAGTCCCAGGATTTCGAGCTTCATGCGTCGAGCCTCGCTGGCGAGTTGTGCCAGCTTCCCCTGTTGGGCTAGCGTTAGTACATTCCATGTTCCAATTCTTGTCCGTTGTTTTGCGCTAAAAGTCGTTGCCGTAATATCAGTCCGTGATCTTTCTCTATTGGTTTCTGTAACAGTTGTAAAGTTTCGGGGACAGTAGGTAGTTAGCCTAAGGTCTCCTATCCGCCGTGATGGGGCTGCCATCTTGGGTATAGCTTTCGGGGATAAGCATTTCTTGTTTCAGCCGCTGGATGCCAGGCAGACGCTGTTTGAGCCGCACCTCCATGGTGGACAGACGCTCAGTTATTGTGTAGATGGGGCTGCCATCTTAGATTTAGCTGACACAATACAGCATTTCTTATTCAGCCGCTGGATGCCAGTCAGACGCTGTTTGAGCCGCACCTCCATGGTGAACAGACGCTCAGGCCGTGTAGGCCGAACCCGCTAGGGGCCCCCTTCCCTGTCAGCATATGACCAAAGCTCCCACCGGGGTTGGTTACCCGATCTTCGCTAAGGTTGCTCATATCCCAGGAGACACCACGAGGAGGTAGGGATAGGAGTTACTGGGTAAGAGGCTAATGGACCACTAATGGGGTCTATTTTATCCTTCAAGTACTCGCGGTACTGGTGGTACGCATTACCCAGTCGTTTGCCCCGCTGGCCAATGGCCAGCGGTGATGAAAAGAATATGATACTTTTACATCATCTCCTTATACCTTTTGGCAAATTTCTATTGCTCATTATTCATAAAATGTATAAGTCAACTAATAAGCAGACGCCTTGCAATTAAGGCTGAAGATTAATGTCAAATGAAGTTGTTGTCTTATGGAATGTATAAGGCTGATGTTTTGGCAAAAATGTATAAGTGAAACACAAGGATACAATAATTGATTTTCGTTTCGTGTAGTTTGAAAAGAGTGTGCGAAGTCAATGGAAAACCACACACTCTTTGTCGAGTGTTGTGAGATGCATGCACAAAGTTGCTTTGCTAACGCTCTGAGGTGCTTTCCAGCCCTGGTGAAGCTCCAAATAAGATCTGCATTATATCATCAGAACTATATTGATTAGGTGTCCACACTGTCCATATGATGAACATATTAGTTCGGACAGGGTGTTTGGAATCTTCGGAGAATTTTATTTTCCCGGAGCAACCTGGAATTCTCAGAGTATTTTGAGATTCTAGAATAAAGAATATTGAAGTACTCCGAGGAACTCTGTCAAGAATTTCAAAACACTTCACTTTAACACTTCCAACTTTATCTTCCTCGCTATTCACTTTTACTCATTGAACATAATCATTTTGGAGTGTTTTTTTTTAACTAGTTCGTTTATTTACTAGGCTCAGTCGTGTGTGACACTTTGCGGAGCCAAAAATCCGTAATTTTTTAATTAACATTTTAAACAGTAGTAAATCTAGGTTAGAATTGGGTACCAATTACTCGTGGCGGGTTCGAGGTTAATGGGAAGATCAAGGGTTCCCAATACATATCTTACTTCACGGAAGGGTTGTCTACCTCGGGCCACTAGGGTATCAAATAGTCGTACTCTGGAGGCGTCATTACCCGGGCACTGCCAAACTGCGTGATCGATGCCATCATAACCACAATCTGGGTTTATACTGTAGAGATGTGCGTCTAGCGAGTAGTAGTTCGACATAAGTCTTGACATCACGTGAATCAAGCCCCGACTTGCATCCAGACCTTTGAACCACGCTCTCGAAGAAACATTTGGAGTAATGAACCAAGAGAATACTTGTCCAATCGTTTTGCCATCTTAGAAGAGAACTTTGACGTACTAATGGGAGAAATTCATCATGTGAAATTTTTCTATCATAAATTTCGTTAAGCGTCAAGTTAAGACCTGCTTACACTAGCGCTAATATACACTGAACCAAAACATCCGCAATACTTCGAATGATTATTGCATTGCTCGAGCCCTTTAACAATATGCATTCGAATTTCGGATGATTTTTTTATGGTTGAATTCGTCGTCAGATGATGAACATCCATATGACTGTCACCCAAATACAGGATGATTTTCGGCGTCCAGTGCCTACCTTGTTTCATCGACCGAACAGCCTCAATCCAGTTCAAAAAGATGAAGTAATGATCTGTGGGCATGTCCGAAATCATCCCCAATGCGAAGTTGACTGCTGCCAGCTCAGCAACATAAACGGAACAAGGTTCCTGAAGTTTCCGGAAGGCGGTTGAGTAGACACCGAAGCCATTAGATCCATCAATGCGTGATCTATCAGTGAAAAATCTTCTATTGAAATGGACTTGTTATTGAAGTGACAACAGTAACAAGATAAATTCTGAAATTTGAATTGGTTTTTAGGGTACTCAATCAGATTTTAAACTTTGAATTTTTTTAAACCGTAGACCTAAAAATATCAGACATGGACATATTTTCAAGAATCTGAATCGGAAATAAATACTGAAGACGTCGGACGATGAATATTTTCCAACAACCCAGATTAAAAAGAAAAGGAAAAACGGGCCTTGCAGGATATTTTTAAGGAAAGACTGGTTAGGAGAAGAAGAATTTCAAGGCAGTTGTGAGTGGAATTCAAAGGTTATTTCCAACACAATTCTGTCCAGAAGTCCAAGATAATTTCAAAAAGAATTCCAACAGAGTTTTGAGAATTATAATGAATTTATAAGGAGAATTCCAATGCAGTTTTGAGTGGAATTCAAAGGAAATTTCCAACAGAATTGCGTGTAATTTCAAAGAGATTTCCATAAGATTTCTGAGAATTCTATTAAATTTATAAAAAGAATTCCAAGGTACTGTGACTCGAATGCTATTAGCATAAGGAGAATCTAAAGGGAATTCTGAAGTGGGTTCAATAGAAATTGCGAGGTTAATTCCAAAGAAATGCTAAGGAAATTTCCAAAAAAAAATTTGAGGTAGATTACAAAGAAATAGTTACAAGGCTATTCTTGTTATCATTTTTATCATCTCAAAGAAGAGTTTCTAGGAGCATTAAAGGAACTTTTCGGATAACTGACGAATTTAGAGGAAATTCTGAAGATAATTCCATGGTTTTTTATGAGAATAATTAGTGATTACTGAGGAGAATTCATTTCAAGAGAATTCTTCGGGGAATTTCTGGGTAATATAGCGAACCCAATTAAGAATTTTAAGAGAATTAGAGAGTGAATCGAAAGCCCTTCTTTAGATAATTTGTAGAGTATTATGAAACAAATTGCAAAGCAATACCAGAAAGAGTTCTAATACGCACTCTGAAGAAATGTTGGAATGAATCTAAGGAATTTTTTGGGAAAATTCTAAAGAAATCCTGTGAAGAGTTCCAAGTTCAAGACCCAAGTTACCAACAAGCCCGCTAATTCTTATTTTTTGCAATATAAGGCTGATATACGCAGGGCTGGTAGTGAGTCACTTTTTAGAATCTTTCTGGTTGGAAATTTTCACGACTTCCCTGGGCATAGAGTATCATTGTGCTTGCCACACAATATACGAATTCATGCAATGGTATTGGCATCGAAAGCTCTCAATTAATAACTGTGGAAGTGCATTTAGAACACTAAGTTGAGAGCACGCTATAAGCTAATATGCACTGAGCAATAAGCTTGAAATGCTTATAATAAGAAAAAGAAGCTTGATGTTAGTCATATAAACGTTAAAACCAGATATTAGATTTAAAAACAAAAATTGTGAGATTGTATACAAGACACGACTGCATGTAGAATACGTTACGCTGTTTAGTGAATTTCTCGTGTGCATTTTTCTTGATATTGATTTAAAACACAGTATAAGTAGAAGTGACCCTTCTCTTTTTATTTGTTCAGTTTTATAAAGTTTTTTTATAAGATATTGGATAAGTATTTATTCCAGCAGATTCGTAGAGTTATTTCCTATCGGCGTTCAAAACCTAACACCTTTTCATAACGGTTGCAATTTTAGATTTTCGATTTACCCCCTGTACCTTCCCGTAAGACGTAGTCTACGTCAACAATTGATATCTCATGCTTAGAAAAGTTCTCTTGATTCTGATGGATTTAGAAAAATTTTCAATCTTCAATCTGGACCATAAGAAGCTTTCAAGATTCAAAACCAACAGAATTATTCTAAATGCGGTACTTCGATTTTTTTTAAAGATTGTGAATTCAAACTAAATCAAGTGTCCGAGACTTTATGCCACTTCAATTTTTTTTAAGATTTTTAGGAACTTGGACACATTTTCAATCCTATATGGATTTCTAAATAATAACTATTTCCTACCCGGAAATGGAAATGTGGCTATATGACAAAAGAATCACATCGAATAGTCTGCATTTTCCATATCGCATTCGTGCTTGCATGATTTGACTTGCTACATTATTATTTTACTTCAAATTTTACTATAACCTATAGATAATGCTGCAGCATGGAACCCGACAGAACGTGGAACGGTATAAACAGAAGTGGAAACAGTAGACCCGCATCTTTCGGGAGAAAAAACGCCGCCTGGAAGAAGCGGAGTGCGAGGAAATGGAACTGCTGTGCCGTTCCCAAGAAACACGGAAGTTCTACCAGAAGCTCAAGGCATCCCGCAACGGCTTCGTGCCGCGAGCCGAAATGTGCAAGGATAAGGACGGGAGCCTCTTGACGGACGGACGTGAGGTGATTGAAAGGTGGAAGCAGCACTTCGATGCGCACCTGAATAGCGAGGAGATCCTAGGCACGGGAGACCAGCGCATTGGAGGAAACGACTACGTCAGTGCAGCAGAGGACGGGACTGACCCAACTCCCACGCTGAGGGAAACTAAGGATGTCATTCAGCAGCTCAAAAACAACAACGCAGCTGGTAAGGATGGTATCGCAGCCAAACTCATCAAGATGGGCCCAGAAAAGTTGGCCACCTGCCTGCACTGGATGATAGTCAGGATCTGGGAAACAGAACAGTTACCGGAGGAGTGGAAGGAGGGGGTAATCTTCCTCATTCACAAGAAAGGCGACCATTTGGAATGTGAGAACTTCAGAGTGATCACCATTTTGAATGCTATCCCAGATCATCTTCCGTCGTCTATCACCTAAAATGACCGAGTTCGTGGGAAGTTATCAAGCCGGCTTCATCGACGGCCGATCGACAACGGACCAGATCTTCACCGTACGGCAAATCCTTCAGAAATGCCGTGAATACCAGGTCCCAACGCATCATTTGTTCATCTACTTTAAGGCGGCATACGACAGTATCGACCGCACAGAGCTATGGAAAATCATGGAAAACCAACGATGAACGGTGTGCAAAACTGCGTAAGGGTTTCGGGTGAACTATCCAGTTCATTCGAATCTCGCCGGGGACTGCGACAAGGTGACGGACTCTCATGCCTACTCTTCAACATCGCTCTAGAATGTGTAATGCGACGAGCCTGGCTCAACAGCCGGGGTACGATTTTCACGAAATCCGGTCAATTTGTGTGCTTTGCGGACGACATGGACATTATCGCAAGAACATTTGGAACGGTGGCAGAACTATACACCCGCCTGAAACACGAAGCAGCAAAGGTCGGACTGGTGGTGAGTGCGTCAAAAACAAAGTACATGCTAGTAGGCGGAACCGAACATGACAGGATTCGTCTAGGAAGTAATGTCACGATAGACGGGGATACTTTCGAGGTAGTGGAGGAATTCGTTTACCTTGGATCCGTACTGACGGCTGACAACAGTGTGAGTCGTGAAATACGAAGGCACATCATCAGTGGAAGTCGTGCCTACTACGGGCTCCAGAAGAAACTACGGTCAAAAAAGATTCACCCCCGCACCAAATGTACCATGTACAAAACGCTAATAAGACCAGTGGTCCTCTATGGACACGAGACATTGACTATGCTCGAGGAGGACCTGCAAGCACTCGGAGTTTTCGAGCGACGTGTGCTAAGGACGATCTTCGACGGTGTGCAGGAGAACAGTGAGTGGCGGCTAAGAATGAACCACGAGCTCGCTGCACTATACGGCGAACCCAGCATCCAGAAGGTGGCCAAAGCTGGAAGGAAGCGTTGGGCAGGGCATGTTGCAAAAATGCCGGACAACAACCCTGCAAAGTTGGTGTTCGCTACTGATCCGGTTGGCACAAGAAGGCGTGGAGCGCAGAGTGCACGATGGGCGGACAGGTAGAGCGTGATCTAGCGAGCATTGGGCATGACCGAGGATGGAGAGCGGCAGCCGCAAACCGAGTATTGTGGCGTACTATTGTTGATTATGTCTTATCTTAAATGTGATGTTGTACAAATAAATGTATGTATGTATGTGTATGAACCTCAGGAACCGATGCCAAACCATAAACTGATTTCAATGATCTTACCTTCTTAGTTTGACATGATTTAACATGCAACATGATTATTTTGCCTCGGTTTATGGTTTTCTCAAATATAGTTATATCCTACCGTACCGTATTCCGGGATTCCCGAAATCGGATCCCGGAGCCCCGGAGTGGATGCCAATGTGGACTAATGTCAAAGGAATTAGCTCCTCACTTATTACACTGATATGGTTTGACATGCAGCATGATTCATTTGCCTCGAATATTACGATGGCCTATTGGTCGGGGCCCCCAGAACGGTCAATGTGGCCAGATTTCATCGGATATACCATAAACTGATTTCAGAAACCCCATATTCAGTTTGACATGACTTAACATGCCCCATAATATGGCTACTTTGAACGTAATAATGTAATTACAAACCCTATTTTGGAATTCACGGAACGGAATTCAAGAACCCCGGAACTGATGTTAAACTGTCCAAATGTCATCGCATACACCTAAAAATTGTCTTCATTGGCTTAATTCTACCTATCTGGCATGAATTGACAGTTTGGATTATACGATTTCCAGAAATATTACTATGTTTTATAGATCCATAGTTCCATAACTTCCGAAATCGATAATAACGTGGCCAGACATCGTAGAAACGTTTAAATACAATCCTACTTTCAACATGTCCATCTGATTCGCCTAACAACAACTAGCATTTGTTCGTGTCAAATACTTATCCAACTACACCCGCCAGTACTTCGCCTTTTTTCGGTGACCAAGTGCCTAACAACCTACTCCAAATTTGAAGAATCACCATTCCTCTAATCCTGCCAACGTTTGCTCTCCCTATTGTTTTGCAGGGTGACCTCGAGTCCACCGATGGGCTCGATTCGGATGATTCGTCCACGACGTACAAGCAGGTGGTGGTGGCCGTCTGTGCCATGTCGAAAAAGTCCCAATCCAAACCGATGAAGGAGATCCTGACCCGGCTGCAGGAGTTCGAGTACATCCGGATGATCGTGTTCAGCGAGGAGATCATCCTGAAGGAACCGGTCGAGAAGTGGCCCCTGTGCGATTGCCTGATATCGTTCCACTCGAAGGGCTTCCCGCTGGAGAAGGCCATCCAGTACGCCCAGCTGCGGCAGCCGTACGTCATCAACAACTTGCACATGCAGTTCGATATACAGGTAGTAAGGATCGTGTTATTTTTTTGGTTTTCCGGTGGTGGGTGGTATTGTTTGAAAGGCCGAATATGTTCTTGTCGGTTTTGGATTTCATTTTCAGGACCGAAGGCGTGTCTATTCCATCCTGGAGAAGGAGGGCATAGAGATACCGCGGTACGCGGTTTTGGACAGGGATTCGCCCGATCCGAAGCGTAAGATTTTGAAGGATTTTCCCGGGGTAGGTTTTGAATTTGATGGTTGTAAATTTTTCAGAACACGAACTCGTAGAATCCGAAGATCACGTCGAGGTGAATGGGATAACGTTCAATAAGCCGTTTGTGGAGAAGCCTGTGTCGGCTGAAGATCACAACATCTACATCTACTACCCTACGTCGGCTGGCGGTGGAAGTCAACGGTTGTTCCGGAAGATTGGCAGCCGAAGCAGCGTCTATTCGCCGGAATCGCGAGTCCGTAAGACGGGATCGTTTATCTACGAAGACTTCATGCCGACGGATGGGACGGACGTCAAGGTTTACACCGTCGGCCCGGACTATGCCCATGCCGAGGCCCGTAAGAGTCCGGCTCTCGATGGGAAAGTGGAACGGGATAGCGATGGCAAGGAGGTCCGTTATCCGGTCATCTTGAGCAACGCAGAAAAGTTGATTTCGCGCAAGGTTTGCATGGCCTTCAAGCAAACCGTGTGTGGATTCGATCTGCTGCGTGCCAATGGGAAATCGTTTGTCTGTGATGTGAATGGGTTTAGTTTCGTAAAGAATTCCAACAAGTACTACGACGATTCTGCGAAGATACTAGGCAATATGATACTGCGCGAGTTGGCACCGACTCTGCACATACCGTGGTCGGTTCCGTTTCAACTGGACGATCCGCCCATAGTTCCGACCACGTTCGGGAAGATGATGGAACTGCGGTGCGTTACGGCCATCATCCGGCACGGCGACCGGACGCCCAAGCAGAAGATGAAGGTCGAGGTGAGGCATCAGAAGTTTTTCGAAATATTCGAAAAGTACGACGGCTACAAATATGGGCACATCAAGCTGAAACGACCGAAGCAGCTGCAGGAGATTTTGGACATTGCGAGGTCTTTGCTGTCGGAAATTCAAACCAAGGCTGCCGATTCGGAGATCGAAGAGAAGCAGAGCAAGTTGGAACAGCTGAAGAGCGTCCTGGAGATGTAAGTGTGAGGTTTGAAATTTTTAACGGATTGGTTGAAATTCTCGCTCATTCAAGGTACGGCCATTTTTCCGGCATCAACCGTAAGGTTCAGATGAAGTACCAACCCAAGGGGCGTCCCCGTGGATCGAGTTCTGACGATGGTAAACATCATTCTAGTACGTTGTAATTTGCGTTTTGTTCACGTAGCACATCTCTTTCCTGTGTGTCTCTCTGAATCCGATCTCGGACTTTGTAATGCGCGCCTTCTCTCTTTCGCTTGTCCATTCCGTGCAATTTCCATCTGTTTCGGATGTAAGTCTGTTCGCCTATCCTAATACCCGTTTCCGTATTCTGCTTTGCCTTTTTTTTTTGTTGGTCTCACTGTGGAACAGTAGATGCCCCGAAGGAACCGTCCCTGGTTTTGATACTGAAATGGGGCGGTGAGCTGACGCCGGCTGGGCGCATCCAGGCGGAAGAATTGGGAAGGATCTTTCGCTGCATGTACCCCGGAGGGCAAAGTCGGGACGGCAAGGAAGCTCCCGGGGCGCAGGGATTGGGTTTACTGCGCTTGCATTCGACGTTTCGGCACGATTTGAAAATCTACGCCTCGGACGAGGGCCGTGTCCAGATGACGGCAGCTGCCTTTGCCAAAGGTTTGCTCGCACTGGAGGGAGAACTCACTCCGATCTTGGTGCAGATGGTCAAGAGTGCCAACACCAACGGGCTGCTGGACAATGACTGTGATTCGAGTAAGTACCAAAATATGGCCAAATCGCGCCTGCACGAACTGATGCAAATTGATCGCGATTTTACGGTGGAGGATCGCGCAGCGATCAACCCTGGCAATGCCATCAGCATCAATTTGGCGATGGATTTTGTTAAGAATCCGGTCAAGTGTTGCGCACACGTCCACTCGCTGATTCAATCGTTACTGGGGGTAGTCGCCGTGAAGCGGGATGACCTCAAAACTAGAGACGCGGTACTGTATCATGGAGAAACTTGGGAACTGATGGGTCGGCGGTGGGGAAAAATCGAGAAGGATTTCTGCACAAAGAACAAAAACTTCGACATTTCCAAAATTCCGGACATCTACGACTGCATCAAGTACGATCTGCAGCACAATCAACACACGCTTCAGTTCGATTTGGCTGAAGAGTTGTACATCTACGCCAAGTACTTGGCCGACATTGTGATCCCACAGGAGTACGGTTTGACCGTACATGAAAAACTGACAATCGGACAGGGTATTTGCACGCCACTGTTGAAGAAGATCCGCGCCGATCTGCAGCGCAACATTGAGGAAGCTGGAGACGAGAGTGTGAATCGACTGAATCCCCGCTACAGCCACGGAGTATCCAGTCCGGGCAGGCACGTCCGAACGCGGTTGTACTTTACCAGCGAAAGCCACGTCCACTCGCTGTTGACCGTGCTCCGGTACGGCGGACTGCTGAACATCCTGACCGACGAACAGTGGCGCAGGGCCATGGAATACGTTTCGATGGTCTCCGAATTGAACTACATGTCGCAGATTGTGATCATGCTGTACGAAGATCCGACCAAAGATCCCTTCTCGGAGGAGCGTTTCCACGTGGAGCTGCATTTCAGTCCCGGGGTGAACTGTTGCGTGCAGAAGAACTTGCCGCCCGGACCGGGCTTCCGGCCACACAGTCGGAACGATTCCGTCACGTCCAAAAATGCGGTAGGAATTTTTGGGAAGCCAATCGGAAGTGTACGTTAGGGAATAATGGTTTGTCTTTTCCCATGAATTTCAGAGCGGCGACGAAGAAAGCACCTCCCGAATCGACGAGGAAAACGACACCGAAGAGGAGAATTCCAACGGTTCCAGCCAAACGATGTCCAAAGAAAGTGTAAGTCATGCTTTAGGTTCATGTAATCAATTCAGATAGGAGGCTTCTGGGGTTACTTTGGGTAGTTCAGAGCTGTACTGAATAATAGTTTAAAGACTCCATAACATTAACGTGAATGATACTAGCCCGGAATATGGCCGTGCCACGAGTTTCCTAGGTCTTTAAAATTTTGCTAGTTAACTCTGTCTTTACAAGTCCCGGAATTCTATGTTCAAGTTTTCTTATTTTTCTCTAGATCTCTAAATCTTGATTATTTAAGGTGTGGGTTTCATCATTTTTCGATGTTTATTTTTTATCAAATAGGGTCAATAAATTTTCGCAATGGTTATATGACTTTATGATGTACGAGCTGAAATATCCAATTGATCCGGATTTAGGACCACCGCAATAACAGTAGCCTTTCCTTCTCCCTCCAGTCTTTTTCCAACGCCAGCAAAAACAAGGAAAAGAAGCTGAGAAAGGTCAAAACATCCGAGCCCATTCCGATCGGATCGTGCCATACCGTTTCCGGACACGAAGCCATGGACCTGGCGAAGCGTCTGAGCGAAGAGCTGGCCGCCCAGCAGCAGGCCGGCAACCAGCGGCCCATCAGTCCGGACGAACCCCGCGCCGCTCGATCGTTCGAGCATGGTGGCAGACACAGCCGAATGAAAGGTTAGTACCGCCCCATATCGAAGAAAATTATCCTCTTCTGTTTTCGTACTTCACAAACACTACACACGCCGCTCAATGCCTTCAACCACAACCTTTTGACCTTCTTCTAGCTGCCTTCCCTGTTTGCGTAACGTAACTGCCCAAACTTAGCTAATTTCACCACCCACAGTCGGCGGAAATCGGTCTCGCGAGACCATTCCCTCCTCTTCCGGTTTGATACGTGTTTCCGTGAGTTGTGCTAAATTACCCCGAACGCCATCACCCGAATGACCACTTCCTCGAATGAGATTCTGCCTTCTTTCGATTGCTGCTCGCTCTGTTTACATTCGCGGTCATGGAATTCGGGCAAACGGCATTCGGGGCAATGTAGCACAATCATTTCCGTGTTGTATTAGTAGTGCGCTCTGTCTAATTAGGCCAATAGATACCTATGAGACCAACAACCCACTAACTTAATGTCTCATTTTCAAATTTCGTTTCATTTCATATTGGCGTGTGACCCACCCTCCTCCATCCATGCCCCACAAACCACAAACACACATTCGAATCGACAAATCGTGAAACATCGCGTGGAACGCGGCTACACACTACCATTTCTGTACATACATGTGTGTCTCTGTGTGTGGGTGGGTGGGTGGATGCGTGCGTGTGTATGCGCGTGTGCTTGCTGCTTTCCTTCATCCCATGCCATGATGACCCTGCGGGTCGTGTAGATCACACGCGCTACTGTCACAGCCTACAGGCCGTTAACAATCAAGGTAATGTTTTTTTTTATTAAGTATGTCCTTATTTAGTGTACAGTACCTATTTCAGTTAGTTCGTTCTCCCTTGTCTTTTTCCCTGTACAGTTTTGTATAATTTTTAACTAAACTATGTTGTGTATCCCTTTTTGTGCTAGGCGCAGCTATTTTTGTTCTGTATCGATAACATTCGGCTAGTGTAGGCTGATTAGGTTGTGATAGCGCGCAATGAGCGTAATTTCGCGTGCCGAAGATATTTGAATAGATACGACCGGTTACAATACTCCTCCTGCATATATCAGCTTTCGAAAATTGTTTGAACCTCAAATCTTCTCAAATCCTAGCTCCCACAAATCTGAAAGGAAGCCTTATCTTGAAACTTCAATAGCACCCATTTCAGCTCCGACTCAACATACAGTGATGAAATTGCAACTCCCTGTTTGCTGTTCTACAAAAAACGTGGAGTTCTAGTTTCATCAACATTTTATGGTCCTTCGGTTCCGAATGTCACGATTTAACGATTTACTATGGAAAAACTGACGAGCAAGTGGAACTCGCTCTTCGAGAAGATGAAGTGTGACCTGAACGCGGCGAAATGCGCGCAGAACCAGAGCGCTTCACTTTGTGGGGTTAGGAAACCCCTAGATTGGATACACCCAGCTCGAAAACAACTCAACTATATCTACTCGCAGAAAGATTGCTTTTTAGAATGTCTCTGAATTTCTTGGATTTTCGCAGAACTTATCAGAACTTATTTCAAGAACTTGTTTTATTCTGAAGTTCTCGGAACTTCTTGGAAGTTCTCAGCACTTTTTCGAAGCTCTTAAAGTTTTTGAAACTTCTCAAAAGTTCACGGAATTTTTTCCGAAGTTCTTGGAGTGTATCTGAAGTTCTCGGGGCTTGTCTGTTTTTGAAACTGAAATGTTTGGAACTTCGTTTAAATTCTTGAAATTTCGCTACACTTTTCAGACCTTTTCTCATGTTCTTCAAACTTCGCAGAAGCTCATGGATCTTTTTTTCCCACAGAGTACCAATGCTACCGATGGCAGGAAGATGCTTCCACACCTGGACCGTTCGGCTTTACATCCCTTCACCCGTGATGAGATATTTTAAAACTAAAAAAATCCCGCTGGCACCAACTGGGATTGAATCCAGGCCCTTTGGAGTGGCCCAGGCCCTTCAAGGAAAAAATCCGAGAACCTCAACGAAGGTCCGAGAATTCAGCGAAATTCCAAGATCGTCAACAAAGTTCAAAGTTTCTAAACTCCAGCGAAGTTTTGAAAACATGGACGTTCCAAAAACTTCAGCAAAGTTTATATGAACGGCACAAAAGCATTGGTTAGCAAAATTGGTTGTAAGACCCTTTCCATGCGAATCGACGAAAGGCCATGCAAACCAGTACCACTATCGGAGAGGGGAGAATTTCTCCTACCCGATGATGTTGCTGGTTTGCGTGGGCGTACTTCGGTTCACGTTTAATGGGCCTTATACCCTTTGTTTACAAAAGCTTTTGTCCGTTTTCAAATGCTACGCGAGATATCTTCTTAAAAGTTCAAGAAATTCAGCGACGGTCCAACAGCTTCAGCGAAGTTCCAAAAATATAAGAGATAAATCCTAGAAATTCCAAGAACTTTGGGAAGCTCCGTTAACATTGGAGAAGTATCTCCAAGAAATGTAGCGAAGACTGAAAGACTTGAGATGAGCTCCAATAAATTCAACAAATTTCCAAAATTTAGCAAAGTTTGAAAAAATTCAGCGAAGTTTAAAACACTTTTGCGTAGCTCCTAGAAATTCAGAGATTTTCCAAGAACTTCAAATAAGCTTCTAGAACTTCGGAGAAATTCTATGATATTATCTTCCGGGGAGGCATCGATTTGCTGACGAGCATTCATTAGCGCCATATATTGGGTTATCTTGCGACTTGTAGAATTTCAAGCCGAACATAAGGTATAAGGTCCTAAGTAACATTGATCGATTCTTTTCATCGACTTTATCTTCCGTTAAATTCGGCTACTAAAACATTTCCTGCCGTGTACCTTCTTTTATCGAGCTGTATGTTGAAAACAGTAGGAAATGTCTTAACATGTCCGTGGGAGTTCAAAGAGAAAATTGATCAATGTTACTAAGAACCTTATCGATTGTTCTGATTCAAAGATAGCGTCAGACATCCATCTTCGGTCTCTATACGTCATCCCGATTCCAAAAATACCCATATTGAAGGGTATTTGACCAGTTTTTAAATAACTAGTTGCCGCCATCTTGGATTTCAAGATGGCGTCAGACATCGATTTTCGGCCGCCATACGTCATCCCGATTCCGAAAATACCCATATTGAAGGGTATTTGACAGGGTTTCCCAGTTTTTGTATAACCAGAAGCCGCCATCTTGGATTTCAAGACGGCGTCAGACATAGATTTCCGGCCTCTACACGTCATCCCGATTCCGAAAATACCCATATTGCAGGGTATTTGACAGGGTTTCCCAGTTTTTGTATAACCAGAAGCCGCCATCTTGGATTTCAAGATGGCAAGATGGCGTCAGACATAGATTTCCGGTATCTTTACGTCATCCCGATTCCTTCATTCCTTTATTTAACGTCAGTCTCTGTTCCGCAATCTAGTGCCAATCTCTGACGGACATCGATTGCCATCAATTGACGGTAATCGAATGTGCAGGAAGGCAGCTTCCACACCTGCGTAGGATATCGCAACCATTCAACAAACATGGGTCGGGACCAACGGCTATCATCCCGATTCCGAAAATACCCATATTGAAGGGTATTCGACAGTATTTTCCAGTTTTTATAAAACCGGAAACCGCCTTCTTGGATTTCTAGATGGCGTCAGACATCGATTTTCGACCGCTAGATGTCACCGGTGGACATGGTGAATGAAACTGATTGCAGCGTAGTGGAGCCAGGTGAAAATGTTGCCCCTACTTGTACACGCTCAACACTCCTTCTCAATATTTTTCTCTGCTTCCGGTCCAGCTCGCAACTTTCGTCAGTCCCATGGCTTCCGCAAACTTCCTCTGCTTCACGGGTCCTAACGGCTTCATGAGAATGTCGGCCGTCATGTTCTCCGAAGGGCAGAATCGCAGATTAACTACACCTTTCTCGCCTTCTTGTCAATGTGTTTCGACGAATTCGATACAACTCCTGTTATCTTCGAACAACACGGTAGGACCGCACTGTTTTGCTCCTATCTCCTCCAAAATCCGCCGCAGCCAGATCTTTGCACGCTTCGGACACTGCGACATATTCCGCCTCCACACTGGAATGCGAAACACTAGTCTGCTTTCAACTGGCCCAATTGATAGATGCTTCACCGAGTAAGAACAGGTATCCCGTATTAGACTTACGGTCGCTCGTATCCCCGTTCCAATCCGCGTCACAGTATCCACTCAAGCGCAGTGGTTTACCGCGTTCTGCATACAGCCGCAACTTGCTGCTACTGGTCTTCACGAGATACTTTACTACACGCTTTAATTCACCCCAATCTACGACAGGGTAATCTTCTTTCGCAGCTCGTTCTCAACAGCAGATACATCCTGTTCGGTCATTTCAGCAAGTATCATGTCATCAACATGCAGCATCAAGTAGACGAAACCTCCTCCTGGTGAAAGTTTGACGAACAAACAAGGATCTGATCTACACTGATTGAAGCCCAGACCCATCAGTAACTCGCTAATCGTAGTATTCCAAATCCGTGCAGCCTGCTTCAAGCCGTACAGGCTACGCTTCAACCTGCACACAAAGTTTTCATTTCCTGGCACTATGAACCCCTTCGGCTGTTGCATATAGATTTCGTCCTGTAGTTGTCCGTGTAGATACGCCGACTTCACGCCAAGATGGCGTACCACCATTTTTTTTGTGACCGGCAACCGTCAAAAGAATCCGCAACGTCCCTTGACTAGCGACCGGAGCGAATACAGCATCATAGTCTATGCCGTAACGCTGTGAGAAGTCTAGGGAACACGACCTGCCGGTAGCTGAACCCAAGGACCAGGTCTCATTCCGCATCAACGAATCATCTGCATCTGCTGATCTTCGCTTTCCATATCGAGCTCCACAAACCGTTCGCTGCAGTCTGAGACCGAATCGCACCGAACTAGCGACCCATCTCCCAGCTCGATAAATCTAGCATCGCCTTCCTATCATCGCAGTAGCCAACGAACAACAAGTTACGGACCTTGCTGTCAAGCTTGCTCCGTTTTACGTCCGGGACGTGCACATACGCTGGGCTTCCGAATACTTGCAGATTCTTCATCGAAGGCTTTCTGTCGAACCACTTCTCAAATGGCGTCGACTCGACAGATCGTGAAGGCAACTGATTCTGGAGATATCCAGCGGTCATGATTGCCTCTCCCCAGTATTTCTTGGGTAGCCCCGCGTCCAACAGCATGCACGTTGCCATCTCCTTTAGGGAACGGTTTTTACGTTCCGCCACGCCGTTTTGTTGTGGGGAATATGCGGTGGTGAACTGGGTCTGGATGCCCTCTCACCCATAGAAATCCTTCAACTCTTTATTAGCGTATTCACCCCCACCATCAGAACGTATTGCGCCGGGCGCTCGACCAAACCGCGTTTTCACGTGCGCTACATAACGTTTGATACAGGTCGCAGCGTCTGATTTCTGTCTTAGCAAACAGACCACAGTATAACGACTGGCGTCGTCAATGAGGGTCATCAAGTACCTGCACCCTCCCGGCGTGACTTTCGTCATCGGACCGCAGACGTCCGTATGGACCACATCTAGAATACGTTCAGCACGGTTCTGTGCTTACTTAGAAAATGGTCATCTAGAAAATTTACCTGCTAGGCAATGCTCGCATACCTTCTGAATGCGTGCCAGCACAGCCGTATCCCGATGGCCGAACCGACGATGCCAAGTATGCTGACAGTCCGACAGATGCCGAGGTTCCTTGCTTGGCCGCGCCGTCTTCAGGATGTACAAATTTCCACACAACTCAGCCGTAGCAAGTAATTTTCTTTCTTCGTTCACGACACTACACTGCGATGCTTCGAAATTCACACTCAACCCCTTTTGGGTTGTCTTTCGCACTGAATTGTAGGCCACCTTTCAAGGTCGGAATGTAAACTACCTCTTTTAAAAGAATGTCCACTACTTTTTCTTCACCGGCAATACACTTCACCGAAACTTCACCGTCGCCAGCTGACGTGGTTACGGAACCATCAGCGAGAATAACTTTGATTTTTACACTTTCGTCCAGCTGGCTAGAGAAGTCCTTGTCGCTAGTCATATGACTAGGACATCCCCTGTCGAATGTGCAGGAAGGCAGCTTCCACACCTGCGTAGGATATCGCTCCCATTCAACCAACATAGGCCGGGACCAACGGCTATCTCCCCGATTCCGAAAATACCCATTTTCCATATCCCAGTTTTTAAATAACCAGATACCGCCATCTTGGTTTTCAAGATGGCGTCGTATACCGATTTCTGGTTTCTGGAGGTCATCCCGATTTCGAAAATACCCATATTGAAGGGTATTTGACAGCTTGGTCAAGATCTTGCACACAGAAGGTGAGCACTCAAATCAAAGTCTCTACACTACACTTCATAGGTGAGGATAGTGAGCATTGTCGATCTTCACACTCCCCCTCAATGCGAAGCAGCTACTCCTTCAATCCGAGCATTTCTCGGAACATGTCGTGCTTCTGCGGCCCGAGGGGCTTCGTGAATATGTCTGCTAACATCTGTTCCGTTGAACAGTACTCCAACACAATCTCCTTCTTTGCACTCAACTCATGCACAAATCGCTCTCTCGTGTTAATATGTGCTTCGAACGTCTGCTGGTCCTCTCCTTCTGAACGAACGCCAAGCAGCCCTGATTATCCTTGCGCAGAACTGTGGGTTGTGCGTTTCTCCGAAGAGACTAAGCAACTGACGAAGCCATACTGTCTCCTGTGAGGCCTCACTCAGAGCGACGTACTCGGCTTCCATCGATGACGGCGGCTTGCCCAAGATATTATGCCACCTCCGAACGAGAAAACAAATCCTGTTGTTGAACGCCGACTTTCGGGATCACCGGTCCAATCCGCATCCGAATGACCAAGTAATGCTTCCTCAGGGGCTCCACCCAACTGCAGATAGTAGTCCTTGGTCCCGCTCAGAAACCGTAACACACGCTTTGCAGCGGTCCAATCTGCCTCATGTGGTTCGCTGAAGTTTCGCCCAAGTATTGCGGTATCAGGTCGGGTCATCACGGCAAGATACAAAAGTCCACCAACCAAACTGCGATACTTGATTGGATCTTCCAGCGCTTCACTGCTAACCTCTGCCTTGAGATAGCCCGGGTCCATGGGCGATTTCGCAATTTTAGCTCCAGCCATTCCATTCTTCTCCAACAGTTTGTCGATATAGTTCCGAAGTTGTATCTAGTATACTCCGTCCTCTAAGGCAACCTCCATGCCTAAGAAGTGACGTGGCTGACTCAGATAGGTTAGTTCAAACTCCTTGTTCAGGTTAGCACAACACTGCTCGATCTCTTTGCAATACACGTAAATACTTCGTATGAGACGGCAGACCATGGGTCCCATATCCTGGTGGCATCCGCATAAAAATTTCTTCGTCCAAGCTTCCGTTGAGGTACGCTGTTTTTACGTCCAGGTGGCGTACAATCAGATTCTGCTTGGCAACCACCGTGAGAAACGTACGTAGTGTGGCCTGCTTAGCAACGGGCGCAATAATTTCCCAGAAATCTTCTCCGACTCGCTGACTGTAGCCTTGTGCAACAATTCTTGCCTTGTACTTCACAATTTGATTCTGCTCATCACGCTTCACTTTGAACCAACGATTTTTCGGCCATGGGGCAATGACACAACTTCCCACGTTCCGTTACGGTGGGGATCCTTGAGTTCATTCTCCATCGCTTCCCGCCACTCTTGCTTCTTGACTGCTTCCTTGAAGTCGATTGGCCTCTTCAGCGCACACGCGGCCATGCCCGCAGAGTCGAGTGCATCTTCGTATAACTCCTCGTTGCTCGAACTATCGCCACATTCTACTCCAGTCTGATCCCGTTCTTCTTTCGGCGACTTGGATTCTTCCTTTCCAAGTTGCTGCGTCGAATTTGTCCCTGGTTTCGAAACTAAAATCTCGACTGCACTGGTTCCGTTCCCGAGTTCTACGAAACGTGCATCACAACTCACGAGTTCAGTTTTCGTGTCTTGCTTTCTAACTTGCTGCGCTTGACCTCTGGAATATGTACGAATGCCTCGCTGCCAAATACTCGCATATGTCCAAGCTCAGGTTTCCGATCCCACCACAGCTCATACGGTGTCTTCTGGATCGACCGTGACGGTAACCGATTCTGGAGATAGGCGGCAGTGAGCATTGCCTCTCCCCAATAGCGCTTCGGCAATCCCGCATCGATCAACATGCATGTCGCCATCTCAGTGAGGGACCGATTCTTAAGGCCCAAGCGCAATGACAGCGGAAGCGGAACGGCAGCGGCAGCGGAAAAGCCCGATCTGAGTAAGCCTACTTGTCGGATTGAAAACTAGTTAGAATCAAATCGACTTCGGTTAGGCATCTTGATGTCATTTGTGACAACTGTCAAACTTTCCGTTTCCGTTCCGCTTCCGCCCACATTGCGTTTGGGCCTTTACGCTCTGCTATACAGTTCTGTTGAGGGGAATAGGGTGTGGTAAATTGTGGCGTTATTCCCTCGGCTTTGCAGAATCGACACAGCTCTCTATTGTCGAATTCTCCCCCTCCATCAGAACGGATCACGCGTGGTTTGCTGTTGAAATGATTTTGGGTTCACCTCACGTAATCCTTGATGTTATCGGCAGCCTCTGATTTATGCCTGAGCAGATATGTAACTGTGAAACGACTAAAATCATCGATTATTGTCATTACATACCTGTTGCCGCTGGGAGTTAAGTTTTTCATCGGTCCACAGATGTCAGTGTGGACGATATCCAGAATTTTAGTCGACTTTCTTTCCACCACTGGAGGGAAGGGCAATCGAGCGGACTTCCCCTGTAGGCAACATTCGCACACCAGCTTCAAGCCACAGTCAGCGACTTTCATCCCTGTCGCCAATCCTTCTTTGTTGATCCGCTCCACCGCAGTCCAATCGCGATGGCCAAAACTCCTATGCCACTGGTGCTGGCAGTTCTCCAGATGCTGACCTGCAGATGCTTGCATCGACGACTCCGCTATCTTCAGATGGTCGCAACAACGACTCCGGTCGGATCCGTAATCCGGCAACCTTCTTCGCCAAAAGACACACTGAGGTTCTTCAGTACCAAACTTGTCACTGAAATCAGGTTTGTCGAAAGTCCTGGCACGTATTTTACGTCATTCATAACAATTTCGATCACTTCTTCTTCACCGTTAATTCCGGAAATCACTCCACTACCTTGACCCAAAATTTGCGTCTTCTTTCCGTCCGCCAGCGTTATGCAACCGCCGGCAAATTCCTCGAGCGACGTGAAAAACGAGCGGTCGTTGGTCATATGTGCACTCGCTCCGCTATCGATAAGCCATGTCACAGCCTGAACACCACCGGTGACGAAAGCGACTCCTCTACCATCCGTGTTCGCAGTTTTCGCTTTAGCCACTTGGCTTTGGTGATTTTTTCCGTTCGTCCCGCTTCTTCATCCGGCAATCACGCTGCAAGTGTCCAGGTTTTCTACAGTAGTGGCAAGTTCTGGTTTCCTTACCACGTTTCATCTCACTAGATCGCATCGCTCTCTCCCCCTTTCCGGCAACACCCGCTTCAGTCGTCGATTATACTCGTCCGCTATCTTCGACTTAACAGCATCCAGCGAAAGGTCATCGTCGGAGCGACTGTCGAGAGCCAAAACTGAACTGTCAAATGACGGAGGAAGGCTCCGGAGCAGGCTGCAAATCTTGACGTCCTCATCCAACTTCGTATCCACTGCGTCCAAACGATCAAACAGCTGATCCATATCGAAAAGGTGTTTCTCTATGTCACCGCCTTCCCGAAGGTTCACAGCTGGATTGCATTCAGCCAGTCCAAAACGCTCCAAGACTCTTGCCACGTACTCCTCATGCGAAAGTTGAAGAACTCCTGCTTGCCGATCGTACGCTATCTTCATTCCCAGAAAGTGGCGTGCTTCTCCACAGTCAGCCATGCTGAACACAGTCGAAAGCTTCTCCTTCATACGTGCGATGGATTCCAATTTCCTCCCTGTGATTAGCAAATCGTCCACATAGAGTACAACGTACAGCTCGTCTCCTTCTTCGCATCGTGTGTATAGGCAGTAGTCATGGCAGGATCGCTTGAAACCCATCTTGACTAGGTCACTGTTGAATTTTGCATTCCAGCATCGTGGAGATGGCTTCAATCCATACAATGATTTCAGCAACTTGCAGGTCATATTTGCTGGAGCCTGGACGCCTTCAGGAATATCCATATAGATATCCTCCTTCAAATCTCCATGCAAGAAGGCAGTTTTAACGTCCATCTGATGGAAATGGAACTGGTTGTGGACGCCTACAGCTAGCACAGTCCGGATGGTTGGTAACTTCGCCACCGGTGCATATGTATCCTCGAAGTCAACTCCATAACGCTGCAGGTAGCCCTTCGCTACTAGTCGGGTTTTATATCGAGCGGCCTGGCCATCTTCGTCTTCCTTCACACGGAATATCCACTTGGATTTGAGAGGTTTCACGCCACGTGGATAGGGCGTCATCTTCCACACACCGTTCGCCTGCATGGATCGCAATTCGTCATCAACAGCCTCCAGCCATTTCATACGATCGCAGCGGGCGTCGATGTCACTGTAGCATTGAGGAGCATCTGTGGAATACGAGCCAGCAGAAGTTGCTCTGTAACCGGTGAAGAAATTTAACAACTTACCGGGGAGCTTGTCCTTCGGACTCGAGTTGTTCTAGTTGCGAAGGGAGCGCTCCGGTCCCAAGTAACATTGCAAGCTTTATAGAGGTTTTATAGCATTCTACAAGTCCAAATCATGGACTACAGAACCCTCATAAAACCAAAATTGTTACTTGGGGTATCATCCGCCTCCAAAACGTCTGCATCATCAGCAATCGGAGTATTCTCACGTGACATCGGCCTCTCTTCAGGTGACGGTTCCATTGAATCACGAACGACTTCCTCCTCTTGCTCGTACGGTGCTACAACGAGTGGTGTATCAGCTTGATTTTCAGGATTAGCTTTGTAGGGAAAGCAGGTTTCATGAAACTTCACGTGACGAGCAATCGTAATTCTTCTTGACTTCTTGTCCCACAGTCGGTTGCCGTTTGGTGCATATCCGACCATGACGGTTTCATGACTCTTGGCATCCAATTTCTTTCGATGTTGGCTGGGAATCCAAGCGAACGCCTTGCATCCGAAAATTCGAAGTTTTTCTAGACTTGGCTTCTGACCGTACCAGCATTCAGCTGGTGTCATACTTCTCGGCAGGGTAGAAGTAGGACTTCTGTTCACCAGGTACACGGCAGTAATGACAGCTTCTGACCACATCTTTTTCGGGACTTGAGAATCGATTAACATCGTGCGGACCTTGATCCTCTCCGCAACGCTGTTTTGTTGAGGCGTGTAAGCAACGGTTGGTTCGATTTGGATACCTTTCTGTGAGCAAAAACGCTTTTGGTTGTTAGAAAGATACTCACGGCCTTGATCTATTGTTAGTTTCGAGATCTTCATGTTGAATTGCGCCGTTACCATTGCTTCGTAGTCGCGGAATCGATCAAACACCTCCGATGTCCTCTTCATCAGGAACAGCATTGCAAAATGGGTATGGTCGTCAATGAAGGAAACAAAATATTTCGAACCATCCCACGTCCGCATACGTCCGAATGAATTCTTTCCAACGGCCTTGTTGCTCTCGGGCGTGTGCCGTTGAATGGTTCACGACATTGTTACCCTTGCACGCACGCATCACAGAACGCCAGCTTGTCTGCTCTGAAATCAGCACCATCCACAAGATTGTTGCTTATGATCGCTTTCATTCCCTGTTGACTCAGGTGTCCAAGCCTTCGGTGCCACAAATTGGTCGCTTCAGTTTGACACATATTTGCCGAAGACACTGGAATGTCTACCTCGATCTCGTACAGGTTACCTCTCAAGTTCGCTGTAGCAATGACTTTGTTGTTTTTCTTGAGAACCGCAACGGAACCGCAGAAAATTACCACAACGCCTGCCTTCACCAACTTTTTAACGGACATCAGGTTGTCGCGAAGCTCGGGGACATAGAGAACATCCTTCATGTTCAACGAAGTGTTCTTGTTACTACTTCCGACGATGGTTCCAACCGTTTTTGATACCAGTGTTTCTCCGTCCTTCGCTACTTGAATCACAATGGGTTGCTTCATCTTCCGAATTTCCCATAATACTGCCAAATCTTTCACTAGGTGGTCGCTTGAACCCGAATCGAGCTTGTATACCACCTTTCCACTTGGTGCCTTTTCAATCTTGCGACTTGCAATGAAGCTTACTGCATTCCGTTGATCTGCCGAATTAGCTTCACCGCTTTTCTGCCGACAGTCCTTCTTCATATGGCCACGTTTTCCACAATTGTGACACTTGCCTTGGAACTTTGTAGACTTGCGTTTCTTCTCTCCAGAAAATGCCGCAGCCTTGATCTCACCTGAGTCTTCGTGACGTTCGGTTCTTTTCAGCTCTTCCGCCAATAAGCGTTGCTTCACGATCTCCAAACTCAACACTTCCTCAGGAATGTTTTCCAGGGCCGTCACCAAGGGGTCATACGCATCCGGTAGAGTCTGGAACAGCGAAATGACCAAATCAGCTTCCTCGACCTTCGCCCCAGCGGTTTTCAGCTGCCGGATCAAGTCTTCGAACACCAGCAAGTGCGGTCTCAACGAATCACCATCTCTCAACTTCAGACGATTCAACTGCTTTCTCACCAGGTTTTGAGTGCTAATTGACCGCTTCGCAAAGGTGTTCTCAAGCGCCTTCCACATGTCCTTGGCCGTCTTCTTCTCGCAGACGATCGCCAGACATTCATTCGCCAGGAAGCTGACAATATATGACTTGGCCTTCCGGTCTGCCTCTTCAGTTAAAGTGTTCAATACTCCCACGGAATCCAGCAACATCTTGACTCTGAAGCTCCAGTGCTGAAATCCGGAACCACCGCTGGACTGCGGAATACCGCTCATAGCTTCTCTCGTAGAGGTGTGCCCATAACCTTTTATGAGTGAAAGCAGAGCTCTTCCAATTCACGTGTGGTTTATTTGAAAGACAGTTTGATAATGGAACAGAAAAATGAAAAGTCAAATAAGCAGGACTACTGAGATGGAATTAAACGATTGCTTCTGGCTTCCAGGTTCCTTCGATATCCGAATTGAATACATCGCACGCGTGAACACAATTCTTCACTACAGCAGGAGCACTAACGTTGCCTTTGCACGGCGATCTACGTCTTTCCACTCTTCATCGCGGTCTTTTTCTTCTGGCAGGGGGTCATTCACCACGTCCCAAAGGTCATCCCGGGTGAACAACGCTTCCACTCGCACTTTCCTAGATTGCCAGTTGGATCCACCCAACTTCACGATGGTGAATTTCGTTTCAGCCATCTTTTACAGCACCATGTTTTGTCGATATTTTTCGTTCGCGGTAAACACCTCGCACAATGGCGGAACACACTTTCCTTCTTCGGCTCGACTGGCCGGATAACTTTATAATCCGTTCCAGCTGGGCCCATAACCTGACGGCAATGGTAGGTTGCTCAGGGAACTGTCCGCGTAAGGAATCGGATTAATAAAGGAATAAATAAACACTCGCGAACACTTTACTTTTACGTGTATTTCTGAACGGTAAAATAATTAACGAATGGATAATAATGATCCTATCTTGACAGCTCGGTCAAGATAGTGCTCACAGAAGGTGAGCACTCAAATCAAGGCCTCTACACTGAACTTAATAGGTGAGGATAGGTGAGGATAGTGAGCATTGTCGATCTCCACAAATTCTAGCACACCGGTTGTCGGTTTTCAAGCTGCGGTTCTGTAATCAACTCGGTTTTGATTTAGAACACCGGGTACACGAAAACTCAACCGAACCAGGGTACACGCTTACATAAACACAGGAGTATTGTTCAAACCCGAACCAGCACACGGTTGGTTCAGTTGCCCATCACTGCTTGAAACTGCTAAGATGACTTTATCAATAATCTTAAAAATCAAAAAAAGGTCTTAAACATCAATAACATGTTTGAGGGGGTTAGAAGGAAAGGGGTGTAAGTGGCTTTGATTGATTCCCTTCATCGACTTTCTCTTTCGTAATAATTCAGCTGCAGATGAGAACCTCCTTGATCAAACAATGGGGTAGAAATAGCGCAAAATCTGTTTAAAAAGCTGTGACTATCAAAAGAGAAAGTCGATGTCACTTACACCCCTTTCCTTCTAACCCCCTCATTTGACTTTAGTTAACCCAAGGGGTAGGCTACTCGGCACACCAATCTTGGGTCATCTTTTTTGTCAGTGTGCCGCAAGTTTGCCGCAAGTGTACCGATTGTGCCGGTCATAGAGCAAGCTGCGATTGTTTGTAAAATATCCAACCCAGCAACCCGGTATTTCTGACACCTTGAATGTTTTGGTTTGAAATCGCTAGGATAAATCGGATTGAGGATGACGCGGGAAGTGACGGGTGTTGGTGTTTTATGTTCATAGGATGATAATCCCGTGTTTTAGGATTTTATAATGCCCTCTAAGGCAGACCAGAAACCTAACCTACCGTGCTGTGAAAAACAACGGTCTATCAACGGCCGGAAAGATGGGGTGCATTGTTGGAAACCGACTATAGAGGATGATGAATAAACTTCTGTAGTTTGTTTTGTGTGAGTTGCATCATTATTTGGAATAAGGATGCAAATGGGGTCTGAATAACTGCCTCTTTCTGTTGAGCCCACTCTAGAACCTACATTTCGTATTTATATCTAAAAGTGAACTATTGGTCTGAGTTCCTCTGGTATATTCAATTAGAGGATGTTCCTGAATATATATTCAAACTTCAATGCCAGTTATCCAGCAGTGCTCCCATTTTATTTAGAACAACCTAATGCCTTCGAGATTGTGCCGAAGGTACCGAAGGTATGCCGAAAGTGTGCCGATGAATGTGCCCAAGCTGAGTCGAATCTAACTGCCGAGTGACTTACCCCTTGAGTTAACCAAATTCATACAGCATTTTGCTGAATTGTTGATAATTTTGATAATCAGCATGACGTAAATCTAATTTATTCCGAAATTTTAAATCCAAATTTAGTGTGTAATTAAGCTGATATATGCAGGACGATTTGTTTTTTTATCCGTTAACCGATGTCAGGAAATTTCAATCCGTGTAAATATGTTTCTTAGCTGTTCTGTTTCTGTTTGTCAATTTTTCTATTTCTTATGTTCTAACTTCACTGTTCCTTTCATTACATTGTCACACGTGTACATACAACAAGACGTATTACAACTATTAGCAACTTTGCTTTCCTTCTGAACTAGTTTCCCGTCTTCTGTTCTCTTGTGCGTTCGATTTCAATTTATTTGTATTCCAAAATTCCACAAACCCCCCACCAAAAAAAAAGCCACAAACACCGTAGTGACTGTTTTCTTCCATCATTCCCTTGCGCAATTGTCAACCGGCACATGAAACCGTCGTGGCTCTCCATCCGTCCGTTTGAGCCCGCGGCTTTCCCATTCCCAGAATCGAATAATCATTTTTTGATTTACTTTCCAACTATATAAGCATATATACTACATTAGCAAATACAAACCAACCAAACAACAGTCAGTGTAGCCTCGTCTGGCCGGCAATTGTTCCGTGTTTTTGGTAACTTTTTGGTTGCGTTTCCTCTCCTCCCTTCGAAGAGCACAATAGCGAAGTCTTTTTTGCGACGACGAAGCTGCTGCCGTGGTGGGTCGACTACCGAGTTGAAAGATCCGCTGCTATAATTGTGAGAAGGCCATTCAAAGCTTGGTACATGCGATAGACGGATGTGACGGATCTTTGATTGTCCATGGGTCTTTCCTCGGTAGTCACCGACTGCCGGTGCAGTCTGTCCACTTTGCGAAGTTGTTTTAACAGAAATCAGATCACTTCAGGCTTATAATGGACGTTTTTCAACATGGTGCATTTTCGGCTCCGTGAAGTTTTGGTCAGCTAAATTATTTCAAACTAAGCAAGCCGTGTGATCCAATTTCTCTATACGGTCGTGGTTTCGTGTCCTAGCCACCAAACACTTGACTAGATTACTCGATTAGATGGACGTTTTTTTTTGGCAATCAGGGCAGGAACACTTAGTGACAGAGCGTTACAGTATGTTAATTGGGTTACGGATTTGAAAACTTGTTTTCGTTTTGATTTAGATTTTTTGTCATTTGATTTTCCATGCTAACCTCCTTTTGATTTCGGCATAACACATATCGCTGCGAAGTTTTTGGGTGACTTTGCCTATAACATAATCCACTCACTCTCTCTCTCTCTCTCTCTTGCATCTGTCCGCATAAGGTCCAAAGTCTGGTGATTGATCTCAATCTCAAGCAACCCAAAACAGCATCCCGCCCACATTAACCTTGTAATATTCCCACAGACACACCGACACACACTCGGGTTCCCCGGTACAATTTGGTATTGGTTTCATTGTGTTTTCTCTTTATTTTCTTTCTCTTTCTATTTCCCATATCGATTATGTTGTTTTGATTAATGGTTCTTTTTGTGTTTCTGGAAAATGTCTCTAATGGGTATTGTATAAAACCGATGTTGTGCATCATTGAAAAACACATTGATGGTAACTGTTTAATTTCTTTCGGATTGATGTTCTAATAATTCGCTGTAACATTGTTTAATTACCCTTGTGTTGCCCCTAACCTAAATGTTTCGTTGTATTTGTGTGTGCGTGCGTGTGTGTCATAACAATAAAAAAAACACCGATTGTAGGCCAAACGCCATCTGTCAAGTCCAGCACGGATCCGATCTTTGAATCGGCCACGAACGAACTTCCGCTCTATTCGATCGATTTTTCCCAAATTCCCAAAACACCGGAGAGCAACATTCTCGCGGATCGGGTTTACAATACGAACTCGGTTGCCTCCATCTGCGACGATCGGTCTCGGATGTCGATAGCGGCCACGAACGAGCGACCACTTTCCTGTCAGAGTTTGTTCATGCACGAGTCCTACTCGTGTGACTCCATCAGCGAGTTTACGCCCAACCTAGCCGATCAAGAGCTGTACGTCTCGTCGTTTTCCGATACAGACTCCGAAACGTCCCGGTACTACAGCGCCTGTCATGATTTGGACCCCTTTCACTACAGATATCCCCTAAGCAGTCGGGCCCTGTCTTATACCTTTTCGAACGACCCGGAACGTGACAATCTATTGATGCCGTTCAACGGTTATAGCTACAAGTCGATGCTTTACTCATCGACGCCTCTCGTTAGCAAAAGCTTCGATGATTTGGATTACTTGACAGATGTCGATACGCCTGGTATCCTCGAGAACGGTTCCACAACCACCCTGTTGTTTAACGTGAAGCACAATGGTTTCAGCGTTCCCAGCCCAAAGTCTCAATCCCAGACGATCACGGTCGTCTTGCCCAAACCAATTTTCTCCCCCGATCATCTGGCATTGTATCGAGTAGCCAGCGATCCGGGAATTCCGATCCGTAGCTCTGTAACCCCCACCAGGGATCAATCTGATTCGGGACCCTCAGAATTGACTAACACTAACCTCAAGCAGGACACTGTCGCGTTCGTTTCTCTGACCACACCCCCACCTGAAGAAGGCACGTGTGAGCCAGTAGCCCTGGATCACGACTTCCAATCCCTGCTCGATAGGATTTTTCCGGTGAAGAGTTTTGAAAATTGTGCCCCCGTTGCAAGTAGCAGTAGTAGTGATAGTTTTCCCGCTACCACACTCACTTTCCCCACTACAACAACTACAACAACTAACATCAGTAGTAACAGTAACCTTGCACCTAACCGTAAACCTCATTGTTCGAAATTCGTCAAATCGTACACCACAGACAGCAGCACGAATCCGTCCGGAGGCGGCAGTGTTGCCGTTGGTGGTGGTGGTGGTCCCGGTCCGTCCTCCCATGGTTCGTCCCATTCGTCCACCAGCGGCGGCGCAACCGTAAGACGTCAACGACACAGCATTGCCGGCCAGATGAGCTACTTTAAAATGCTAGGGGGCTTCGGGAAAAAGATGGCTACCAGCACCAACAGCTTGTTCAGCACCGCGGTCATCAGTGGAAGCTCGTCGGCGCCGAATCTGCGGGATATGATTCCAAACACGGCCTCGCCGTCAGGTAATTACTCTCTGTACACTGGATATTACTGTTATTTTCCTTCTTTTTTTTGTTTGTTCCTACCTAAAGCTGAGGTATGTTATTGGATCTTGAGGGATGTTGAATCGGGCGGACTGCTGATCTGTTGATCCAAAGCTGCGGTAGGCATCATTGGGTGGGATGCCATTTCACGGGAAAATGGTTCACAACGTAGACATAAGATTGCAAAATCCTCTGCAATTGTCTTGCACTGTCTTATATCACATCGATTTGGTTGTCTTCTTGTCAAAATCATGCACCGGAAACTGGGGTCGCATTGTGGAAGTCGAAACGAACCATTTTTGTATGCACACTTGTATGAAAAAGTTTGTCGTTTCCACGTCCAAAACGAAACTCATGGGTTCCGAAATATTCAAAAACTTCTCGAAAGAGCTTATTTTTTTTTTTTTTAATTTATTTATTAGTACAGGCTCAATCGAATAAACTTTACAGAGCCAAGTTATCTTTTGCGTTATACACACTTAATCTTAATCTTAAATCTAGAGTTACAGGAATTAGAAAGAGCTTTATGAAAATGCTTTTTATAATCTAAATCGCACCGATAGGATTTGATGTGCCTCGGGGTGACATTAATTTTATCATGTGCGAAAACATCCGGAATCCTCTTTGATGCTCATCGTCAGCAAGTTACCAGCTTACACTTTTCACCAAATTTTAGGACATTAGGGTAAACGCACCAATAGGGTTGGTACGTTAGTGCAATGCAACCGGTGAAAACTAACGATTTAAAATTGGCTCACTACTTGACTAGCCTATTCGTCCCAAGCAAACGATTAACGTCCCCATTCTAGTCGGAATTCTAGTACTACACTATGTTTGTTTTGATTCGCTATGAAGATTTGACAGATAAAATGAGGGGTTCGTGGATTTGCCTATGTTTCGAGGGGTGCATCGATTGGCTTGGGACCGAAGAGAGTACCAGAGCTCAGCCAAAAAGTTCAGCACGTTTCTTCGGGACCTTCTGGTCTTAGAGTTACCTCTATGCTATTGATGCATTTATCCTACTTCAGCTTTCTTTACAAAAAAAAAATCGAAGGGAGGGTGTTTTGAGAAAATCAACGTTTTATGTTTTTTATTGATTTTTTTCTCTCAGTGTATTTTTTTTTCTCAAAGAACATATAATTACCTTTAACTTTTTCTCAGATGTAATTTTCATCCGATCAATCATTTTCATGTTATGATTTTTTGAAAAAAGGTAATGCAAAATCATATTTAAATGAAAAATGCAACCATTGGTAGTAGCGAATTGATGAGTAATGTTTCATTCAAATCAGAAATACTCATGTTCTACTGGTTTGCGTTTTGGGTTGAAAATGCTCAGCTTTTTACTCATGGTAGTCTAGTCAAATAGGAGTATTGAGTGAAAACCCAAAACTTGATAACTTAAAAAAAATATAACGAAAAGTAATAAATCGCTGATTTTTTGATATGCTGCGTAAAAAACCTAAATTTTTTAGGAAAAATAAAAAAACATATTGCAACCCCTGAAAACCATTTAAAAAGAAAACAATTTCCCATAAAGTCCGTCATAGCCTTGCATTATTCACCAATCTGCCGTAAGTAGAAAAAAAATGACATACTTCATTGAAGTAATGGGAAACTCAGCTGAGCTCAACAGACTTCAAATAGCTTCAGTAGAGTTCTCTAACTTACATTAAACATCTCAAAACTGTTCTGCATACATCATAGAAGTTCAGAGAGAAGTTTTGCGAACTTCAGCTAAGCTCTGCTACCCTAAGAAAATTCCTCTGCGTTCTGATGAAGTCTGCCCTACTTCAGAGTGGCTTTACAAACTTTCAAGTACTCTTACCAGTTTCCTGTAAACTTTAGAGAGGGTATGCATAATGCAGAGATGTGAGGTGGCTTGCGGTTATAATGAAGTAACATGTCACCTCCACCTGTAAGTTGCGGCTTACCTGCCAGCCTATAGCTGGCCCGATTTACCCCGGCGGGGCGGCTACGAGCACAGTACTTCCCCCAAAGACGTTCGGATTTTGGACGTTAACGATAGAAAAAGAAATGCAATTTAAGACGTCTATTATTCTCTAACCTTTCCCTTTTCTCCTCGTTGTCCTCGGTGTCACTCGGTGGGGCCCCCCGAGCAAAGTCGGTTAACAAAATGAAAGCAAATCGATATTAAAGTTTGCAGTTCCTATCATAATGAAAACAAATTTTGATTTCAAATGTTGCGACATAAGTCTGATATCATATTGTGCTTTCATTATGCAGTCAAGACTTTTTAAATGAAAGCAACTTAACTTGAAGTTCTGCTGTTTACGTCTTGTTTAAAAATTAATTGATGCGGAAGATAAAGTGTTTATTGTGTTGTACCTTTTGACTATAGCTTTAAGATGTATTGTATAGTGACCAAGAATCCTCGGCTCTGTTAAGTTAATTCGGTTGAGCCTTATCAAATAAATTAATAAACAAAAAATAAAAAAATAAAATTTAATTGAAATTCATCTGTCGTTGAACTAATGATTATTGTTCATTTGATTTGTTTAACACATTTTAGGTCATTCGTGACTTGCCCGGGGTGAGATTGGAGCCCAAGTCTTTCAGCTTGAGAAACATGAATGGTAACCATTTACTCCAGACCCGTATTCAGTTAAAAGTTAAGAATGCAAAATCAGTAATCAAATTGATTTCATTGATTTCACTGCTTCAACAGTGTAAAATTTTGCTCTCATTTTTGCTGTGTTAACCGTTAAGTCAACCAAAATGAGATCAACTGGAGTATTCAAAATAAGTTACATCATAACAGCAAATTTTGATTTCAATTTGATCTTCAGCTTTGCTCGGGCCTTCGACGATAGCGGCGGCGGTTGCTGTTCGTCCTGCTTCACGTCGGCTCCAGACACGGTCTGTGCCGAGCGTTTTCTCCTTCAACACTTTGAGCTGCCTAGCAGCGCTCCTTTGCTTTTTGCCGGGGGAATGAGCAAGGCTCCTTTATCGGAACCCCCCCGGCGACGATGGTGACGAATCACCGGACCAACTACTCGCCGTAGATGGTCCCGGTAGTCACCGCAGTGCACTACCCAGGCGAACGCTCCTTCGGTTCGGCCTTCTTCGTTCCTCCTTGGCTCTTAACTGCGGTGGCGAGACTGGTTCTACTGGCTGAGCCACCGCAGTGAGGACGGTGGGTGTTCGGGGATCCTTGGTGGTTAGCCGGGAAGCGAAAGAATCCTTTACGCTTAGCTATCCTTGACGGCGATCCGACACCCTTCACTTATGCAGCTCACGAACCACGGCACTGGTCGAGGAAACGACGTCACAATAATACAATAACCGCCATCGTTCTCCTGCAACCGCGCTCGAATGTTGTGCTGCTTAAGTTTTTCGCCTTCTTTTGCAGCGGGGGGATAAACGGGACCTAATTTTATTCTAAACGCGAGACAATTTAAATCGATAATTTTTACACTACATTCTAATCCTTAAAACATGCCTACACGAATAAAATCTACTAAGAAAACAACAAAGTCAAATATTTACAAATAAAGCAGTGGTGAATATGTTGCCGAGCGTGCGACCAAAACAAAAACAAATCATAACAGACAAGGCACACGATCGTGGCAAACACGTTAAAAGGGTGGGTTATTAATTGTCACCCTAGACGAGGGTTACATACCTTAGACACAGTGATGGAAAAGTTCATCAAAGTTCCCTATGACTCGCGAACTTTTCCCTTGGTGAACTTCGTGAAATATCACGAACTTTTCCAACACTGCTTAGACATGATATGTGAAGATCACTAGATTAAACTTGATGTTTCGGAAATTCGGAGAAGTTCTCAGAAATTTTTGATATTCGAAGAATTTCTCTTAAGTTTACACTGCTGAACTTCTATAGAGTTTACAATGCTTCCTTGAAGATCGCAGAACTACTCGGAAGGAGCTTTAAAAAGTTTCTATGCAATTTATGAATGATCTGTTAAGTTCAAGGGAAGTTCTCTGATCTTAAAAGGAAGTTCTCTGAACTGCAAGCAAAGTTTTCTGAAGTTCAGGCGTAATTCTCCAAACATCAGGCGAAATTCGCTGAACTTCAGGCAAAATTATCTGAACTTCAGTAAATTTATCTGAACTTCAGGCGAAAGTTTATGTACTTCAGGTTAAATTCGCTGAACTTAAAGAAAAGTTAACAGAAGCACACAGTTCAACAAAAAATTCACAGAACGCATAACTTCCAAAAAAATATTCACAGAGCTTCCGACGACAAGTTAACAGATCTTCCCTGAAGTTATCGCAAATGTTTCAGTGTCAATCGTAATTAATCTTGTAAGCAAAGATGTTTTTGCAAAAGCATGAGTGAAAACGATTTGCTATTATAGTTTTAGCACATAGAACGGAAATAGGCGCCATGATACGATGAAGTTTATTTGTTTATTTGTTTATTTAATAATTCAACTGACAATTAATGTCTTAATGAATAAAACTTAATCTAAATAGTTATGGTCAACGAAACGAAAACGGTCAAGTAACCGGTGACGAAACACATTTGCTGATACGTTAAAGTCAAATTCGTATTCGTAAAAGTAGTTAAATTGTCGGCTGATTGCACGAATTGGCTCATTCTGCGTATAATTTCTGCCTCGTGGCTCCAAAAACAGAAATTCGCGTTGACGAAGAGGTCTCTCAGGAGCATACATATTTAACTGGGCCAGCAACATTGGACAGTCGATGTCACCCGTGAGAAGCTTTCCAGCAAACATAGCTTGAGCGACCGTCCGTCACACCACTAGCGATTCGATGCCCAGAAGACGGCAACGCTCCTCGTACGGTGGCAGGTTCGATGAGTCACGCCAGTTCAAGAAACAAAGGGCATATCGCACAAACTTTCGTTGAACAGATTCGATTCTAGCGATCCAAGTGGCTTGGAAAGGGCACCATACAACTGCACTTGATTCTAATATAGACCGCACAAGTGAGCAGTAAAGTGATCTGAGGCATAACGGGTCCCGGAACTCATCGGCAATTTTGAAAATAAAACCCAGTTGGCGATTGGCTCGGGAAATGATGTCGTTATAATGATGGATTTTGAAGGTGAGCCCGCAGTCCAGAGTAACACCGAGCAACACAATAGTTGGGTAAAGAAGAACTGCATTATAACACACCATCGACTGGAAATGCTCTCGCGACGTGGGGCTTTAGGTAGTGATGAAAACGTCGCTAGAACTATTCCACAGCCGCAGTCAGTTTATGAGCAACAAGAGGGACGCACATTTTTGCCTGTGGACTTGGAGACATACTTCAAGTCCCCGCGTACATCGTACGGGCTAGGTAAAAATGTGCGTCTATCTTGAAAACTGTCGCTTAAATGGCCCTACGCACAATTTTGAACACTAAAAACCAGATTTACACACACAAATTCTATGGTAAAAACACGAACGTAAACAAGACGAACAAAGTAGTGCGGTTCCCTACTAGCTTCTTTACAGCAAACAATCAGATAAAGATTTCACGGGCATTCACAAGAACCTTAATACTTATTTTGGTTTGTGAAATTCCCCTTTTTCGCGAAGAACGATGGTACAAGGATTCACTTTATTTTATTTTTTTAATTGTATTTTTAATAGGGGATAAGTTGGCTTCGGCAATACCTTAACCTATTATCGTCAGGGGGGTAAACAAAGTCCTAGAGCACTCAAATTTGGCCAATAGTTGCTCTGAAACACAATGTATCCACATGCCAAAATTGAGCTCTCAAGGATGGGGGTACCCCTGACGATAATAGGTTAAGGTATTGCCGAAGCCAACTTTACCCCAACATGGTTGTTAAAACCAGGAAATTTTTAAATCATTGACCAGGAAAACCAGGAAAAAACCAGGAATTTCAAAATGGAAATTCACTTTCCACCCTGTTCCAACGAATTGGTCAGAGATTTTCAGAGGATAAGTTTCGAGAAGTTCCCAGAACTTCATTTAAGTTCTTTGAAGTTCCGAAAACTGTCAAGGAGAGGTCTAGAGAACTTCCGAGTATAAGACCAGAGAACTTCCGATGAGAAGATCAAGGTTTCCTTGGAGAAATTAAGTGAAGAAGGAAGTTCTAAGATCATCCGACGAAAAATTCCGAAAACTACCGATGAGAACTTCACAAAATTTCCAACGAGAAGGTCAGAGAAATTCCGAGGAGAAATTCATAGAATCTCCGACGAGAAATCCAAAGAACTTCCGAGGAGAAGTACAGAGAACTTCCATCAAGAAATTTTGATAACTACTGACGATAAATTCCGAGAACTTCCTACTAGAAATTCACAGTACTTCTGACGAGAAGTTAATCGAGAAGAGCAGCATAAACAGAAGCATATAGTCCATCCCTATATAATAATTAAAGTCCCTAAACTTCTCAGAACAGCATCAAAGTTCCCCGTACAGCTTTCCCCCGAAGAACGCGTTACCCGCTGAGTTCTACACACCGCTTTGTCTCGGTGGTTTTTCAACCAAGCGCTCTGATTTTCTGCGAGTGACTAGTTCTCCATTGGTTGAAACCCCGCCGAGAAAAAGCGGTCTTTTTTGTTTGTCTTGTCCCCCGTCTCGATGAGTCTCATCGTCGCCCACTGGTCACCATAGCCGGTCGAACTCCAGACGAATCTAGAACCTCACTACCGTTCATACTGGCGACATCACTCTGATGAGACAACGAAACCCTACCCCAAGCTCCTCCCCTTTTCCTATCCTTCGACAATGTACCCCTCTAACCTCGAGTAAGCCGCGAGTAATCGGCCCAACTCCTACTAGACATAGAATTAAGTGAATTTTGTTACAAACAAAGAACAATGAATTATCGGCTCCGTAAAGCTAACGCGATTGAGCCTTACAAATAAACGAACTAGATAAAAAGAGAAAAAGCGGTGGGTGCAACTCAGTGGGTACGGCGTTCTTCGGGGGATAGCTGTATAGTTAGAACCAGTAGTACAACGAGCTTCCATTGAGAAGTTTAGAGAACTTCAAATAAGAGGTTCACTGAACTTCCGATGAGACGTTCAGAGATCTTCCGACGAGAAGTTCAGGGAACTTCCAACAAGAAGTTCACAGAACTTCCTGGAAGTTCCATCGAAAAGTTTAGAGAACTTCCGGCAGGGATCTTCTAAAACAGAATTCACAGAACTTCATTTAAATTTCCTGAAGCTCCGACGGGAAGTGCAGAGAACTTCCGAAGAGAAGTTTTGAGAACTTCGGATAAGAACTTTTGACAAAAACTTTATTAAAATTCCCTGAAGTTACGACGATAAGTTCCGAGTACTGCCGACGAAAAGTTCAAAAACCTACCGACAAGAGGTTCTGAAGACTTCCGAAGATAAGTTCAGATACCTTCCGACGAGAAGTCCAGAGTATTTTCGAGAAGAAGTCCAGAGAACTTCCGTACGGAAACTAATTTCGATAGCAGTGGGCGCTCACTGTTTGATTTGATCAAGCTCTGATTGGCCTCAACTTGTCACTGTATGAAGGGCCAAAAACGGGTTTAGTGGATTGATAGGTAAATTCACCTATACGCTTCCACGGGATGATAGAGAATCTCCTTCCAGTCACATGATTATACAATTCAGGGGAAACATGTCTTCTTCTTCTTCTTCTTTCGTTTATTTAACGTCGGTCTCTGTTCCGCAATCTAGTGCCAATCACCGACGGACATCGATTGCCATCCATTGACGACAATCGAATGTGCAGGAAGGCAGCTTCCACACCTGCGTAGGATATCGCACCCATTCACAACACACATGGGCCGGGACCAACGGCTTTACTTCTCTTCCGAAGGAAGACGTGACCAGAGATTTTTATGCCTCAGAAAAATCCCACCGACCTCGGCTGGGATTGAACCCAGACCCATTGGGGTGTTAGAAAGCAGTCACGCTTACCACTACACCACCGGCGCCGGCAAGGGGAAACATGTCAGAAGGGTATAACTCAAAACGTACACAATGACTTTGAACGTCACGTCACACACGCACGGAATATGACTACACCAGCTCATAGAACAAACATTTTTCAGTCAGATGATTTAGTTAGTTTGAGTGGGTGTGTTGTCATTCGTAAGAAATCGACGTTCAAAGTCATTGTTTACGTTTCGAGTTATACCCTTCTGACATGTTTCCCCTGAATTGGTCAAAAAATGAGCCGTCGGACAGAAGGATACCCCAATGAGTGTGGACCACGAAATGTTAACAACAGGGAGTTGACAATTTCACTCTCCCCATCCAAATCGCTTCAATTGGGTGCCCTGATGGTTCCTCCCAATCCCAGCATTGTTTTGTATATATGAGCAAAAATAGAAATTAAAAATTTAAAACGATCTCACCAACTTTCGCTGTTTCTTCTGTCCAATTTTTGTGCCTATTTATTTGTGAACTCGTTATCGTTCTCTGCGTCACTGCTAATCGCTACTAGTCTCTCGAAAGTCTCCCATCTTATTTCTAATGTGTTCTACGATATTTCGACGTCCATTATCTTTGTTTGATGATCTTGAGTTCCTAGTTGCGTCTTATAAAACCGGAACACCAATGCGGAAAATGGACAGTGTCTCCGGATATTCTCTTAACGAGCATCACTCCATTGTCGTATTGCATGTGCTCCATTTTGCAGCTCTTCGTTCACTTACTTTGTTGACTCCATGGTACCGGAAAAGATATAGATATGTACATTATTAGCAATGATGTGATATAACCACAACGAGATAAATATAAAGAGAGAGAAGGAATCCTTCTCTAGCTCTTTATACACGTATTCCACTAAGACGCCTACATTCATCAGGACACAACGGGATGGCCGTTCAGAATGTTTCAACGGATGTGAAATGAGGAACCATTTAAATTTTACACAATTTAAAGTATTTCGATGCAACATTACATTTGTTCACTAGCAATTAACACATTTTTCAATATGTTATCCTAACTAATTTCTGGACAAATTTACACAATTAGTATCAATGTTCCGTCATATCGTATCTTCACGAGATCTTCGCAAGCGCCACATTTCGTTCAGGCTCTTTGGAACTACTAGGTGGGCTGAATATGTGCGCTGCTACTGCAAAAAGGTTATGGTGCCTTGTAGTCCGTTCATATTAAGGCAGACATGCCAAATTTCAGTGCGATACTGTCTTTAGTTTTGTTTTGACAGCTGATTGTTGTTGACGTGTTGGGCATCATGTTGAGTATGGATAAAAACGATTTTCGTTCTCTCATAAAATATTAGTTTTTGAGAGGCAAAACGGCGAAGGAAACAAAAGAAAAGCTGGATAAATATTATTGATTACACCGTCAAATATTCGAGAGTTTCGTGGTGGCCGCAACTCCACTACCAATCAAGTCCGCAGCGCCAGACACTTCGGTGCGGTTACAGAGGACAATGTCAAAAAAAAAAAATACATGAAATGGAGTTGGCTGACCGAAAAGTGAAGGTACGGGAGCTAGCAGATACCGCAAAGATTAGTACCAACCGGTGGAAACTAACGATTTTACCATATTACCATATAGAGGTAACTCTAATAGCGAATTCGTTTATTATTCAGTTCCAACCTGGATCGGGTATCAAGATTGGGTCTGCTTGTTTTCTGACAAACGTCAGTTTGCTCGTTTGTTTTTAAAACTTAGCTCAGGTTGAGGTTCACACTAACAAAAAGTTCGGTTTCGCACTGGGTTGGAACTGGTGTTAACCCCGATAATAAACGAATTCGCTATAAGACTTGTAGCACAGAACAGAAGGGGAAGTGCAAACAAATCGATGAATCAAAAAGTGGTTCGTTTGTCTGCTCAATAAGCAATGTGTTGGTAGCGTTCCATACAGGCTTTCTATGTGCACTCACACTATCATAGCATGCTGCCTATCTTAACTGCAGGCAGAAGATGCCTTCTACCGCTAGGTGCGCTAGTGTTCGCAAATGACAAGTGAAGCCACTTTCTGATCCGAAGTTCCACTCGTGTGACCTAGCAGGTCCCGAAAAAACGTGCTCAACTTTTTGGCTCAGCTCTGGTACTATCTTTAGTCCAAGCTAATCGATGAGCCAATTTAAAATCGTTAGTTTCCACCGGTTTCCATATTCTCGATGACGCTTACCGCTATGAAAGAAAAAAAAATTAAGCACACGAACTTCACCAAGAACACAAAAAGTCTGCTATTCCTGCAAAATTCCCATTACTGTGTACTAGAGAGGATCTAGTATAAGAGAGGGGCGGATTGGCAGGTGTTGAGCTATGAGGAAGATGTGACAATTGGCTTCTTCCTCTTTTATTTATATCTCTATCTTTATCTATCCCTATCTATAGACCTTTTTGACGTTTAATCGTCTTTCTCTCGCTCGCACTCGTTCGATTTAAATGGTGCAGTAGTGTGCGCCGATTAAACGTCAAAAAGCTCTATATCTTACGCACATGAAATCGGCCAATCAGGAGCTGGTTCACGTTTGACAGAAAAGTGGTTCATTTTCGTCCCCGTATTGTCACCTCTTCTCTTAGGTTTTGAGCCACACGAACTGTCAAAGCCAGAGCCAATCGAGCAGCGCCTATCTTGATTGCATTGCCAGTGTTGTTAGAAATCACCTAGGCATAGATTGCCAGGGCAGTTTGTTTTGAATCCGCTCCTCTCTTATACTAGACCCTCTCTACTGTGTACTGGCTGTAGACAATTTAGAACTTTTAGGAAAATCATACATACCTACATGCAGTGATGGAAAAGTTCGCGAAAACTCACTATGACTTGCGAACTTTTCCCTTGGTGAACTTCGAGAAATATCGCGAACTTTTCCAACACTGCATACATGATATACACGGCCAATGAGAACGGCCCACATTTAAGTTTAGTTTACTCATTAATCACATATAAAGTGCAGAAACTTAGCGATGAGTAGATTTGCCTCACGTTTTTCCAGGTTTTTCCTGGTTTTCAGGTTTGTCCAGGAAAAAAAAAATCCCGAATGTGAGAAAAATAAAGATTGGATTCACTCAGTCTATTGGTACTACTCCTAGACTGAGTAAATTCATTGTCAATTTTCCTCATTTTTCGGCAGATTTTCCACAGAAAAACATGCGACAAATTTATTCATCGCTGAGTTCCTGCACTTTTGGCGATTATGAGTAACCTAAACTCATATTTGGGTCGTTCTCATTGGCCGTGTAGACGACTTCTCTGAATGCCCATACTGCAACCAACTATGAGTGGCTTCAAGCATAAGAACAGTAAGCCGTGTACTTACGACCGCTCTTGCACTAATTTGAGCATTGAAAGAAGCGTAAAAACGAAAATCTCGATTACTTCTTCAAATGGACGTATCTGTTTTTGTAAACAACGATTCAAACGTCAATTTGTCGAAATTCTTAGCCCTTACACCACCATCAGAAAGCGTAATGTTTCCCAAACAAGATGCTGTCGTTAGTTAGCCTGGGAGTGCTAAGAGCAGATACGTCCCTTTGAACAAGTAATCGAGAAATATGATGTATGAATTTGGACGAAGTTTCAAAGTAATCCGCACGAGATTGAATGTGGAGCGATACAGACAAGCGCGGAACAGACAAAACTCGGTTTTCCGAAGGAAGAAGCGTCAGCAGGAAGATCGAGATCGCGAGGCGATGGAAAATCTGTACCGCGTAAACGACACACGGAAGTTCTACAAGAAGCTAAATAGTTCGCGCAAAGGCTACGTGCCGCAAGCCGATATGTGCAAGGACTTGGACGGTAACCTTCTCACGAACGAGTGTGAGGTGATTGAGAGGTGGAAGCAGTACTATGACGAGCACCTCAACGGTGAAGCAGCAGAAAACGAAGGTGGCACGGCAACAGACCTTGGAGCACGCGCAGAAGACGACAGGCTACCGGCCCCTGATCTTCAAGAAGTTGAGGAGGAGATCGGTCGGCTGAAGAACAACAAAGCAACTGGTGTAGATCAACTACCAAGTGAGCTATTGAAATACGGTGGTGAAGCACTGGCTAGAGCGCTGCACTGGGTAATTGCCAAGATTTGGGAGGAGGAGATATTACCGGAGGAGTGGATGGAAGGTGTCGTATGCCCAATCTACAAAAAGGGCGACAAGTTGGATTGCTGCAACTACCGCGCGATCACACTGCTGAGCGCCGCCTACAAGGTACTCTCCCAAATTCTATGCCGCCGTCTGTCACCATATGCAAGAGAGTTCGTGGGGCAATACCAGGCGGGATTCATGGGTGCCCGCGCTACCACGGACCAAATTTTCGCGATTCGGCAGGTTCTGCAGAAATGCCGCGAATACAACGTGCCCACACATCATTTGTTCATCGATTTCAAATCCGCATACGACACAATCGATCGAGATCAGCTATGGCAGATTATGCACGAGTACGGATTTCCGGATAAACTGACGCGATTGGACAAGGCGACGATGGATCGAGTGACGTGCGTTGTTCGAGTATCGGGGACACTCTCGAGTCCCTTTGAATCTCGAAGGGGGTTACGGCAGGGTGATGGACTTTCGTGTCTGCTGTTCAACATCGCGTTAGAAGGTGTGATCAGAAGAGCTGGGATAGACACGAGTGGCACGATATTCAGGAAGTCCATCCAGCTCCTTGGTTTCGCCGATGACATTGACATTATGGCACGGAACTTTGAGATGATGGCGGAAACGTACATCAGACTGAAGGCTGAAGCTAGACGGATTGGACTTGCCATCAACGCATCAAAGACAAAATATATGAAAGCAAGAGGTTCTAGGGAAGACAATGTTAGCCTCCCACCCCGAGTTCAGATTGACGGTGACGAAATCGAGGTGGTCGATGAGTTCGTGTATTTGGGCTCACTGGTGACCGCCGAAAATGATACCAGCAGAGAAATTCAAAGACGCATTATGGCAGGGAATCGTGCCTACTTTGGACTCCGGAGGACGCTCCGGTCGAATAAAATTCGCCGCCGCACGAAGTTGACTGTCTACAAGACGCTGATTAGACCGGTGGTCCTTTACGGCCACGAGACCTGGACTATGCTCGTGGAGGACCAACGCGCCCTTGGTGTTTTCGAACGGAAGGTGTTGCGTACCATCTACGGTGGAGTGCAGATGGATGACGGAACGTGGAGGAGGCGAATGAACCACGAATTGCACCAGCTGCTTGGAGAACCATCCATCGTCCACATTGCAAAAATTGGGCGACTACGGTGGGCTGGGCACGTCGTAAGAATGCCGCACGACGACCCAGTGAAAATGGTTCTAGAAAGCGACCCAACAGGAACAAGAAGAAGAGGCGCGCAGCGGGCAAGGTGGATCGACCAAGTAGAAGGTGACCTGCGGACCCTTCGCAGACTACGAGGCTGGCGAACTGTGGCCATGGATCGAGTAGAGTGGAGACGACTTCTTCGGACAGCAGAGGACAACAAGGCCTTAGCCTGATTGGTAAGGTAAGTAAGTTCAAAGTAATCGTTGCCGAAGGAACTTTGCTTATGCACATAGAAAAATTATACGTCCACCAGCACTGCCGGTGGAAGCATAATTGTCCCATGTGCATATGAAACTTCATAGCTGATGGGTCAATTATACGTCCACCGGCAGAGCAGTAAAGTCACGCTATAATTTATAAGAATCTCAACTGCAATTTTTATATATTGTGAAAGGGCACACCGTACAAGGGGTTCGCCTATGGTAAAAGCGTCCAAACGTCCACTTCCCAGTGATGACCCATCCCAGCGACAGCGTAGTTCGATTCAACAGCCCTTTGCTCTGCCAGCTTTTACTTAATTTAATTTATTTTAACGCTGCCAACATTCTAAGTTAACCATTATTGACGAAGTTTTTGATTTCCTTTCTTGCTCCTCCCCCGCCCCCCTGAATTAAAATCCGCTTCTGGATAAACCCCTTTGCAAAACATCCTCTCGCCATCCGCGCATCCCGTTTCATTGCCAATTTGCAAAAAAAAAATCCGTTGTCAAAAAAAAACATAACACCGCCATCACCATCACACCATCTCTCCAACCTGTTCTGTTGTGTTCGGTTTAAGCACTTGAAGGATTCGGTGGGGTGCCTCCGATTCGACCGCTGGAAACCCTGCACAATGCCCTGTCGCTGCGCCAGTTGGACAACTTCCTGGAGAAAATGACGACCGGGCCGCTGTTCAAGACGCCCGCCTCGTCACCGCCCAAATACCCGTCGACGCCGCTGCCCACCCCGGTGCCAAGTCCGGCCGCCATTCCGGACTCTGCGGCCCTGCCGCAGGCGAGTAAGTGACCTTGACACTATCCCAGCTTCTATTTTGTGTAAGCCTTAAAATCGATTCAGTTTTATAAGTAGGTGGTTTTTCATTCGCGAAAAATACATATTGTTTCATGTTCCTATTTGCTTGCTTCGGAGATACTCGTAGGGCACTGGAGAATTAATCCGTTTTTGTTTCCGAGCGACTGATGTATCCTAGGTTCTAACTGGGGCTCATTGTGATAGTGATGCATATTTTCGTATCTATAGAGGGACGTCACAAGCTTAAATACACATTCTGTACTACGTTCTATAGAGGCTTATAATTTCTTTCAATTTGTTGTAGAAGCGATTAAATCATAATTGATGTTTTTTTGAGGATCATGTGTTTTTGTTATTTTTGCTGTTGAATTTGAAGATTTTCCCTGCTGAGTTCGTATTATTTTTGTTATAGAATTATAATTGATACTTTGATTCCAAATTCAGTGGATATTCTTCATCACTTTCTTCCGTTGATATGAATTTGTTCTGCACTAAAAACATTTGTTTTTGAATCACTCGTAGCAGAAGATTCTTGCTCTCGAAGTGACGTGACAAAGAGTCTTCTTCGATACATAAGACAACCTCTTAGATTATACTGTTTGTACTTGTACGGTGGTTGTTCGTGTTCCCCATTCATCGTTGCTTTGTCCTAATACGTACTCCACTTTCCACAAACCCGACGCAAAGGCTGGAGTGGTCATTCCAGTATGACCAGCAGCATCAGCGCCATGTCGAGTGGTGGCCCTTCGTCGCCCAACTACAGTGACATGTTCTCCCGTGGATGTCCCAGCAGCGATATGTCGGCCAGCATCACCAGCAATGATGGGTAAGAAAGCGCTCAGCTTCCGATTCTACGACCTATTCCAATTCTCTATACCTTAGAAGCATCGCACTGGCTGCGGGCGGCGGAGGAAACCGCGATGAGTTGCCGCAGATCTTCCCCGTAATCGACAACGATTTGAACGTGCTGGGGTCGCATTTCAACTACGATCAATTGGCAGCCAGTATCAATCTGGAAAGCCCGGCCAAGATACCCCCGATCAGCAAGGATGCAACTCTGGACATCAGTGGCGATCTTACTCCCATCAGTACCTGCTCGGATTGGGAGTTCAACACCAATGACGCCACGAAGGGATCCACCAACACCAATAACGATCTGGTAGGTATAACGCTTATCGATCCCTCCCAATGACTCCCACCTAACTGATATCCGTGCTTCTTTCGCAGACCGCCGAAGAAGACGACGAAGACGCCACGATATCGACGGACACGTGCTTGAGCACCGGGGATCTGGCAATCGCCAGCATAGGTGAGGATTCGTTCGCAACTCAAAACCCTAACCTTGCGGCGGGCTGCACCAGCAGTGGCAAACAGCTGCAAAAGGAATTGCTTTTCGATATCAAAAACGTCCGTTACGAACTGTCCAACCTGCGCAGTGATTTGCCTCCTCCGTCGACTTCAGCACCTTCAATTGCCGTAACGGGATCATGCACCGGTGGAGCAACTCCCAAGATCGACAACCGCTTTCGCACCAATCGCATCCAGAAGCAGATCAGCTTATATGAGAAGGATTCGCGAACCGAACCGAAGAACCTGGTGCACGAGGTGGAGAAATTCGGCGAACGTGCTTCGATGGCACTCAAGCGAGCGACATCCTGCAGCAGCGGTGACCACCTATCGTCATCCGGCGGTCGCTTACACATGTCGTTCGATGAACTGCAGAAAGACATTCCCAACATAGAGAAAAACCTTGCCAGCAAGCTGGAGATGGAACAGGAGAAATGTTCCAAAACGAGTAAAACCATGTCGGCTCGTTTGAACAACAACCCAACAACGCCGGGAGCGCTGGTGATACGGGAAGGGTTCATCGAACCGCCGCGAATCACCAGGGTGACGAAGAGTTTCCACGGTAAAACCGATTACCACCAGGTGCAAGTGAACGACATTGCCCGACGGGCCAGTGACATTGTGCGGCCTTCGTGTTCGGCTTCCGAGCTCGTTACGCCACCGGTGGATTCTTCCTGTGGAAGAGATTCCGCCAATCGGTACAACAAGAATCAAATTAGGCAGAATATCAATGCCAATTCAATTGGTGCTAGGGAAGGGGGCCCAGCTGCGGGGTCAGCTGGTGTAGGTAGATTTACGACGTTGATTGTACCGGAGACGGACAGTGTAACGCAAAACGATAGTGGTGGCAGTGGTGATGCAGGTGGGGCTTCTAGGCCGTCGGTGGTACCCGGAAGGGAGTCAATTGTTGGTGCTTTAGATTTAGAGGAAGAGAGCAAGGAAGCCAATCAATAATCGATGGATTAACACAAGTAGTGATCGATGTTAAAGACGGTGTTGTTCGGATTAGGAAAGATGAATTGAGTATTAAAGAGACATTATTTATTCTATTCTATGTTCGAGAGTTAAATTTAGCACGGGTAATTATTGTGAAGTAGGAATTGAGAAAGCCTTGTTTATTCATTACTTCGGATTTCGTTACTTTGCGGACCCAAGAGAATTACTCAAGAATAATTATAAGCATAATCATCATCGATTATCATCGGAAATGACCGTAGAGCAATTCGCGGCTTTTGAGATTGAGACAGCGAAAGCTCTATCAAAACGAAGAACATGATAGCCGGATATTATAGTTTGTGGTAGGTAGTGGAAGATGTTGCGTGTCTTGGAACACTAGTTACCCGCGAGTTAAAGAGACGAATTGCAGCTGCTAATATGGATGTTATGAAATTCGCGCATAATTGCATTAGACACCGATAGGTCTTGCTTGATGATCATCGAACGAAAAGGCTACGAACAAAACTCGGTGGCAATTTACGATTTGTACCTATCCAGGATATACGGGAATGGATATTGTGAAGCTTATAAAATATGTCAGGTTACATGGTGGGCTGGACACGTAGTACGGATGCTGGAAGGCGAAGATAATATTACGCAGAGAACCTGAAAGAGGTCGTCGAAGTTCATGAGCGTTTATATTTAGCATGATTGTGCATCATGTTTCGGGGGTATAGTTTGGCCAAAATTAAGCGTTCAACGGTTTCATTTGCCCTCTTCTCGAAAATAGTATTATCAAATCCCCTACAACATGGCAGGTGTAACATTTGATAACGGGACAAAAGCTGCTGTAAACAAACTTTTTAAACACGCGAACCGAAGTACGCCCACGCAAACCCATACCACTTTCGGAAAGGTGAGAGTTGCCCCTATCCGATGATGTTATTGGTTTACGGACGAGGATGGCCGGTTGAAATGTCACAATATATTTTTAGACCGTACTGTGGCAGCGACTTGACTTCAAATTTCAGGGATGTACTGTTGGATTTCATTAGAGCTTCAAGCTCCACGTCATCTTTCTGATCACGACTAATTGTTCCGTAATCAATTGAAGTCGGTGATAGAATGCTATCTACACGCGACAGTGCATCAGCAACAAAATTGTCTTTTCCGCTAACATGCTGGATGTCGGTTGTGAATTGCGATATAAATCTAAGGTATCGCTCATCATGCGGTAATCGTGAAGTGGCTTCAGTTGCCAACGCGAAAGTTAATGGACGATGATCCGTGAAAATAGTGAAGTTACGCCCTTCTAGCAAATGTCGAAAGTACTTCACAGCCATTTTCATAGCGGTTAACTGCCCAAACGTGGAATAGAAACACTGAGATTTTGAAAAATATCCCAAACAGTGCCGTTTAACTGTTGTAGTACCGCCACGGCAGCAGTGTTCGAAGCGTCGATCATTAGCCCAAGTGACAGGATAATGAAGAAGCGTAGATTTTGCCAGAGAACGTTTGCACTGTTCGAAACTTTTGCGCGTAGCCTCCGTCCAATGTAGCTTCCGAGAGTGATTTTTCCTGTTGTCTGGAATCAGTTCCCGCAGCTCAGCTTGTATATCCGTGGCATGACGAATGAACCGCTTATAACCGTTCACAAGCGCCAAGAAGCGGCGCAGTTCCTTAACGCTCGTAGGCAATTCGTAGTCCATAACAGCTCGTACCCGTGCCCGAGCCCGTGCCGAAAGAGGACGCACACCACTTTCACTGATGAGGTATCCCAGGAACTCCAACTAACTCAGTGCGTCCAAAAACGCTTTTGGCCACGTTAATGACCAGACCATGTTGACGCAATCTTTCAAACACGATTCGTAGGTGTTCGAGATGCTCTGAAGCGGAGGAATAAGCAATACATACATATAAATCCGACTCATGTAACGCTGGAACGTTTGACTAGCATTACACAAGCCAAATTGCATCCGTGTGAACTCAAACAAACCAAACGGGGTAATGACCGCCGTTTTTGGAATGTCGTTCTCTTCTACAGGGATTTGATGGTAAGCTGTCTCTAAGTCGATAGTAGAAAAAATGGACTTACCATGGAACGAGTTCAACAAATCATTGATGTGAGGTACTGGGTACCTATCCGGAGTCGTGGCTTGATTCAAACGATAATCTCCTACGAAACGCCATTGACCGTTCTTTTTGGGCACACAATGTAAGGGACTGGCCGAGCAACTACTAGACGGCCGACAAATTCCTAAATCGCACATGACTCTGAATTCTTCCTTCGCAGCTTTTAAATTTGCAGGATGCATCCGACGAAATTTCGATCCTGTTGGATGCCCTTTAGTAAGGATATGATGAGTAACATCTTTCTGCGTCTGTGACCGCATCGTAGCACTTGCTCTCCTCTCATGTAACAACTCAGCACCAGGAATGGATAGAATCGAGTTCAACTTGCTTAAAAATCTCCCAGACGTCGCGAAGAAACGCTTGTTGAACGTATTTAAACAATTTCTGGAACACAACATTGTTCCGGATGACTGGAGGCAAGAAAGAGTTATCGCCATTCGAAAACCTGGTAAACCCGCGTCGGATTATAACTCCATAAGAAGGGCGACAAACGTGACGTGACAAATTATCGTGGCATAACAAGTCTATCTGCAGCTTCAAAATTATTCGAGATCATTGTGAACGATGCTATCTTCTTTCATGTCAAGAGCTACATTTCAGCAACGCAACACGGATTTATGCCGCTCAGTTACATCAAATTTGCTGGAGTTCACCTCAACATGTATAAATCACTTGGAAAATAGGGCTCAAGTTGATACCGTTTATACCGATCTGAAAGCGGCTTTCGATTGCATCGATCATGGTATTCTTCTTCGGAAAATGTCTCGCCTGGGAATTTCGGATGGTTTGGTTGATTGGCTGAAATCATATCTTTCCAACAGAACACTTCGTGTCAAGCTGGGTTCGTGCACTTCATCACCATTTGCTGCAACCTCCGGTGTTCCCCAGGGCAGCAATTTAGGACCATTGCTGTTCACAATCTTCTTCAACGATGTGACGCTCCTCTTGCCGAGTGGTTGTGTGCTCATATACGCCGATGATCTCAAACTATACATTGTTGTCAAGAACGTCGAGGATTGCCGTCAGCTCCAAGCAATGTTAGACCAATTTGTTGATTGGTGCCGCTTAAACAAGCTTTCCGTCAGTATATCAAAATGTGTGGTCATGACATTTAATCGCACAAGAACGCCAATCGTATTCGATTACTCAATTGATGGATTTGTACTAGAAAGAGTAGAACAAGTAAGCGACCTAGGTGTAATGCTGGACCCTAAACTTACGTTTGACTTACACCGTTCAATGGTAATCACTAAGGCTAATCGTCAGCTTGGTTTTATATCAAGAATCTCAAGAGATTTTTCGGATCCGTACTGTTTAAAAGCACTGTACTGTTCACTCGTTCGTCCGATTATCGAGACTGCATCTGTTGTTTGGAATCCCTACCAACTTTCCTGGAACATCAGAATAGAACGTATCCAAAAAACATTCATTCGTCGAGCATTAAGACAACTTCCTTGGAGAGATCCACTAAACTTACCTCCGTATGCTGAGAGATGTCGCTTGCTAAGCATGGACACGTTACAACGACGGCAACAAATTCAACAGGCAACATTCGTCGCGAAGTTATTAAGTGGTGAAATTGACTCTACCCACTTACTCTCTTGCTTGAACTTTCGTGCGCCAAGCAGATTTCTACGCTCAACGTTCCTATTGCGTCAAGACTCACACCGCTCTTCTTTTGGACAACATGAACCTGTTACGAGTATGATTCGCACGTTTTCTACAGTTGAAGAGTTGTTCGAGTTTGGGGAACCTGCTGCTCAATTCCAGAGACGTATTATTAACTCCAGATACATATAGTATTTGTTATGGCTTCTGGTTCATTAAGACTTATTGTCAGATGGATGTATTAAATAAAAATAAAATAAAATAAAATAAAAAAATAACTCGTACCGTCCCATCGCGATGCTGTGGGAGTAGAATGACCACTAGTGTTCTACCCCTACATCCAGACGACAGAGATAAAACGAAGTCACCTATGTATATTGAATCATCTTGTTACTTACCTTACCAATCAGACTAAGGTCTTGTTGTCCTCTGCTGTCCGAAGAAGTCGTCTCCACTCTACTCGATCCATGGCCACACTTCGCCAACCTCGTAGTCTGCGAAGGGTCCTCAAGTCGCCTTCTACTTGGTCGATCCACCTTGCCCGCTGCGCGCCTCTTCTTCTTGTTCCTGTTGGGTCGCTTTCTAGAACCATTTTCACTGGGTCGTCGTGCGGCATTCTTACGACGTGCCCAGCCCACCGTAGTCGCCCAATTTTTGCAAATGTGGACGATGGATGGTTCTCCCAGCAGCTGGTGCAATTCGTGGTTCATTCGCCTCCTCCACATTCCGTCATCCATCTGCACTCCACCGTAGATGGTACGCAACACCTTCCGTTCAAAAACACCAAGGGCGCGTTGGTCCTCCACGAGCATAGTCCAGGTCTCGTGGCCGTAGAGCACCACCGGTCTAATCAGCGTCTTGTAGACAGTCAACTTCGTGCGGCTGCGAATTTTATTCGACCGGAGCGTCATCCAGAGTCCAAAGTAGGCACGATTCCCTGCCACTCGTGTCTATCCCAGCTCTTCTGATCACACCTTCTAACGCGATGTTGAAAAGCAGACACGAAAGTCCATCACCTTGCCGTAACCCCTTCAAAGGGACTCGAGAGTGTCCCCGATACTCGAACAACGCACATCACTCGATCCATCGTCGCCTTGACCAATCGCGTCAGTTTATCCGGAAGTCCGTACTCGTGCATAATCCGCTCCTTCCAGGTTGTCAACTCACCATTTTGTCATCGAGATGCGGACGTCATAGGTTTGATCAAGGCGAAGGATCTGGCTAGTGGACTAGAGGTCAAGGATTGCGGTGAGCAGATTGTGTGCGAATGTTGCCTGAAGAGAAAATTGGCTCGTTATCCTTTCCCAGTGGTGATTGAACGCAAGTCGAAGCAGCCTTTGGACCTGATCCACACGGACCTTTGTGGTGCTATGGAGAATCAAACGCCAAGCGGCAACAAGTCCCTGAGGACGAGGCAACAGGGAAGATCCAATAATACGTACGCTGGGCGGAAAACGGGTTCGGACGGAAGCCCCGCATCATTCGATCTGATGGCGGAGGTGAGTATAGTAATAACGATTTGCAGGAATTTTATAAAGCCGAAGGCATAGAGGCGCAATTCACGGTTCCCTACTCTCCGCAACAAAATGGGGTAGCGGACCGCAAGAACCGAGCGCTTCAAGAGATGGCTAACTGCATGCTGCTCGATGCAGGTCTGCCTAAATGTTATTGGGGAGAGGCAGTACTGACAGCGACATATATTCAGAACAGACTGCCTACTCGTGTCGTAGATCGTACACCGTACGAGATGTGGACAGGGACGAAACCGGACTTGACTCGTCTTCGAATTTTCGGGTGCTCCGCGTATGTCCATGTTCCAGATTGCAAGCGTAAGAAATTTGATCCCAAAGCGAAGAAACTTCTGTTTGTCGGCTACTCAGATCATCATAAAGGTTGGAGGTTCCTGGATCGCGAGACTGGCCGGATCACCATTAGCCGCGACGCGCGGTTCATCGAGCTTGGTAACGGCTTAGAGCAGGAAGTCGCAGATCGGGAGAACCGAGAAGTCCCAGCTGAGGTGTGTGAAGAAGATGAAAGTGTAGTGATCCTGGTCCCGAACGAAAGTGAAGAGGCGGTTGAAGAGCCTCAAGAGGAAGTAGAAGAAGAATCAATTTACGAAGACGCTGATAACGAGAGTGATTTTTTTGGTCTCGATGATGAAAATATTCACGAATCCGGACAACAAATGCAGAGAAGAGCACTGCGTTCTACGCGAGGTGTTCTTCCAATAAGATATGACGATTTTGTGGTTGGGTTGGCATCTCACGACGAAGAACTATATATTGAATCATCTTGTATCATACTATTTTTCACTTAGCCTACATAGACGAGTGCATAGATTTGAGTTCACTCACTCGATAAAAAGTGACACAACAGTAGGGCCCTGTTTACTAAAAATGAACACATGAATAATACTCACGTAACATTTGAACCGGGTCTATCAACTTATGTACACAAAACTTGTTAAGCCTTTTTCGCGCGAACCGAATACGCTCACGCAAACTAACAACACCATAGGGCAGAGGATATTCTCCCCTTCCCGATAGTGCTCTTGGTTTGCGTGGGCGTACTTCGGTTCTCGTGAAAAGAACCTAGGAAGTTGTTTACAAAAGTTGATAGGCCCTTTTCAAAAGTTACGCGAGCATTATTCATGTGTTCATTTATAGTAAACAGGGCCCCGCTGTTGTGTCACTTTTTGTCGAGTGAGTGAACTCAAATCCATCCGTGCACTCGTCAATTAGGTTCTGCAGCGTGACGTCACAAATGAACTCAGTGTTAAACGGCTGAACCTTTTTGACAGTTCAGTGGTACCAACAATCAATTAGGTTCTGCAGCGTGACGTCACGAATGAACTCAGTGTTAATCGGCTGAACCTTTTTGACAGTTCAGTGGTACTGTTTACAAGCACTTAGTCGTTTTTTCGAAAAAAAAAAATTCTAAAATTTCCGAATTTTAACTTGAAAATTGTCGAGGAACAGCGCATTGCAAGGATGTTGCTCGTGAACATTGCAGAAATGTGGTTTACATCTCACTGCAGCCTGAAAAATTATCGAGAAAATCCACCCAAGAAAAAATCGGCTAAGTCCCCGTAAACAGTACCACTGAACTGTCATCAGATTGAGGTTAACCCCGACGGTGCAAAACCTAATACGAAACTAACGATTTTAAATTGGCTCACTACTTGACTAGCCTATTGGTCCCAAGCAAACGATTAACGTATCCCATTCTAGTCGAAATTCTAGTACTACGCACTGTTTGTTTTGATTTGCTATGAAAGTTTGACAGATAAAATGAGGGGTTATTGGTTTTTCCTATGTTTCGAGGGGTGAATCGATTAGCTTGGGACCGAAGAGAGTACCAGAGCTGAGCCAAAAAGTAGAGAACGTTATTTCGGGAGCTTCTAGTCTTAGAGTTACCTCTATGGTGGTACCATAGAGGTAACTCTAAGACCACTGGGTCCCGAAGAAAATCATTATTATTTTTTGATCACTCAGTACCAGAACAACGGTCCCAAGCAGTCCCAAGCTATTTCACTCACCCCTGCATGTTCTGCATGAATCCACACACCCCTGATGTTATCTGTCAAACTTTCATAGCGAATCAAAACAAACATAGTGTAGTAATAGAATTTCAACTAGAATAGGGTACGTTAATCGTTTGCTTGGGACCAATAGGCTACTAAAGTGGTGAGCCAATTTAAAATCGTTAGTTTCGTATTGATTGTTGGTGGTACTGTTTACAAGCACTTAGTCGTTTTTTCGAAAAAAAAATTTCTAAAGTTTCTGAATTTTAACTTGAAAATTGTCGAGGAACAGCGCGTTGCAAGGATGTTGCTCGTGAACATTGCAGAAATGCTGTTTACATCTCACTGCAGTCTGAAAAATTATCGAGAAAATCCACCCAAGAAAAAATCGACTGATTTTTACTGAGTGAGCCAAAAATAATAATGATTTTCTTCGGGACCCAGTGGTCTTAGAGTTACCTCTATGGTAGTAGCATAGAGGTAACTCTAAGACCACTGGGTCCCGAAGAAAATCATTATTATTTTTGGCTCACTCAGTACCAGAACAACGGTCCCAAGCAGTCCCAAGCTATTTCACTCACCCCTGCATGTTCTGCATGAATCCACACACCCCTGATGTTATCTGTCAAACTTTCATAGCGAATCAAAACAAACATAGTGTAGTAATAGAATTTCAACTAGAATAGGGTACGTTAATCGTTTGCTTGGGACCAATAGGCTACTAAAGTGGTGAGCCAATTTAAAATCGTTAGTTTCGTATTGATTGTTGGTAGTAGTGTTGCCATGTGGTACAATCCAGTAGTAGCAACAATCAATACGAAACTAACGATTTTAAATTGGCTCACCACTTTAGTAGCCTATTGGTCCCAAGCAAATCGATTAACGTATCTACACAATGTTTGTTTTGATTCACTATGAAAATTTGACAGATGTTTAAAATGAGGGGTTAGTGGACATTCCTATGTTTCGAGGGGTGAATCGATTAGCTTGGGACCGAAGATAGTACCAGAGCTGAGCCAAAAAGTAGAGCTCGTTTCTTCGGGACCTACTAGTCTTAGAGTTACCTCTATGATGATAGTGGGCTTTCACCAATTATGAACAACTATTTGAGCAACTTGTTGTCTGAGAAATATATGAGCTTCTCTCATGGAAACTCGACAACTTCACGAATTAGTTACATGGGTCTCCCCCAGGGCTCATGTTTAAGCCCCCTTCTTTTATAATTTTTATGTAAAAGACATTGATGGTTGTCTTGATGAAAATTGCTCGCTAAGGCAGCTTGCAGATGACGGCGTTGTGTCCGTTATAGGGCCAAGTGCACCGGACCTGCAAGGACCATTGCAAGATACCTTAGACAATTTGTCTACTTGGGCTATGAAGCTGGGTATCGAATTCTCTCCGGAGAAAACTGAGTTGGTTGTTTTTTCTAGGAAGCATCATCCTGCTCAGTTACAGCTTCAACTAAAGGGTAGAACAATCACTCAAAGTATATCTTTCAAGTATTTAGGTGTCTGGTTCGATTCCAAAAGCACATGGGGAAAACATATTGCGTATCTGAAACAAAAATGCCAGCAAAGGATTAATTTTCTGCGTACAATTACCGGAACTTAGTGGGGAGCCCACCCGGAAGATCTGATCAGGTTGTACCGAACAACCATCCTTTCGGTTTTAGAGTACGGCAGCTTCTGCTTCCAATCCGCAGCAAAAACACACATCCTGAAGCTGCAACGGATTCAATACCGTTGCCTTCGTATTGCGCTAGGCTGTATGCACTCGACTCATACCATGAGCCTCGAAGTACTCGCGGGTGTTCTCCCACTGACAGATTGTTTCACTGAGCTGTCTTTCCGGTTTCTCATCCGTTGTGAAGTAATGAACCCATTGGTAATAGAAAACTTTTAGAAGCTGCTCGACCGAAATCCTCAAACAAGATTCATGAGTTTGTACTATGAGTACATGACGCTGGAGGTTGGTCCTTCTTCATTAATCTCCAATCGTGATTGCTTTCTAGCCTTCTATAGTTCCTCTGAAAATTTTCATCTGACCATGATGCAAGAAATCCATGGAATACCAGATCACCATCGGTCGATGGTTGTTCCCTCAAGTACCAAAGTTTTTTCACAGATTGGTTAACCATAAATGCTTCCACTGGGTTTGGTGTATTTAATCAATTTCATAGCGCCTCCTATAAACTGACCATTATTTCAAGCAATCCTCGTATTTCCTGCCTGAAATACGATCTAAACTGAGTGCTTTATATAACTGCTCCTATACTATCACCTTAGCTTGGGTCCCATCTCATTGCTCAATTCCGGGTAATGAGAAAGCGGACTCGTTGGCTAAGGTGGGCACTATGGAAGGCGATATTTTTGAGCGACAGATCGCCTTCTACAAATTTTTCTCCATTGCTCGTCAGCAAGTCCTCATCCGTTGGCAACAAAAATGGAATGATGGTGAATTGGGAAGATTCTATTCTATTCTATCTATTCTCCCACAGGTGTCGAACAAACCATGGTTCAAAGGGTTGGACTTGAGCCGCGACTTTATACGCGTTATATCAAGGCTTATGTCCAATCACTGCTCGTTAGACTCGTACTTCCATCGAATTGGGCTCTCAGGCAGCAATTTATGTGCGTGTGGCAGTGGTTATCACGATATCGAGCATATTGTTTGGTCATGTACCTTTCACCATGTTGCCAGATCTGAGTTATCCACATCCCTCAGGGCCCGAGGAAAACAACCCGCGATACCCGTTAGAGATGTCTTGTCTCCACGACTATTTGAATTTAATTTATGTGTTTTTAAAACGGATAGATCTGAGGATTTAGTAGTTAGTGCCCATGTTTGTCTTTTCATCAGAGTGTCGCTTAGTTCGAGATCAAGAGCACTTTGCTCTCCAAACCTTGTTTTCACAATCCCTACCCTGCCATCCATTTGATACAATTTGTTACCCCTAACCTCGAGATAGCCGCAAGTAATCGGTCCCCGCTTTACTAACGTTAGTTTAAGTAATTTTGTAATCTAAACAATGAATATCGGCTCCGCAAAGCTACAGCAAATGAGGCTGGAAAAATAAACGCATTATATAAAAAAAAACCAATGCATGAATTTGTATATTGTGTGGCAAACACAATGATGCTCTATGCCCAGGGAAGTCGAGTACGTTTCCAACCCAACAAAAGAATTGAACCTACCGCCCCCGGCTTGGTAATACCGTGTCGTGACTCAAGTGAACTGTGATAACCAAAAAAAAACTACTTTTCATTTTTACACCGTTTTTATTCAATGTCTGTCTGTTTGCTTCTTGTTGTATGGTAAGTATTTAGGTATTCCTAGTTTACCATACTGCGTGGCCTTACAATTAATAGCTTTTAAAACGCCTTAGATTGTAGAATTACTCTTATCCAGTAAATTACAATGACTTTAATAATTAAATGTACTGTCGAGGGAGACTTCCTCGTCCATTAATAGATACTGCTTCCAATTTAGCAAAATTTGAACCCGGCAGTCTCTCAGATTTGGAACGGAAAAGATAGGCCACTCGAACGAAAGCTTATCGAACACATTTTTGAATGAGATTGTATTTGCAACGGAAATCCACTAGGAAAGCAAATAGAAGCTATATTTAACACTTACGGCAGCGCGGGTACTGATGCCAATTTTTGACTATTTTTTGGGCGTGTGTTTGTATTGTTTGTGTAGATATGGGAGCCAGTGTTCGTTCATTTCTGTGTGCTGTGTGCGGGGACGATGGGGAAGGGGGGAAATTGTCTAGTGGTCTCTTCTGAACAGAACCGTATGCAGAGCGTCGATATCAATCTCGACGTGCGATTTCTTGGCCCCAGACGACGAGAGTGAGGTGGACTTGAGGGATCTTGACGAGCTGTTGGCGATGGAGAAAGAGAGAGAGAGAGAGAGAAAATATCGAATTTGCGTGTCATTTATTGGGTTGTATTGATGCGGGCGTACACCGAGCTTAATTATTCACCTCGAGTAGCTGATGGCCGGCGCGGTTGGTTTATTCGAGGCCCGTGGTTTCACCAGCAAGCATTTCATCGGTTGGCCGTCCAGCTGCCGGTTGTGGTAAGTATCGACGGCTTCCTCAGCATCCTTGAGGGTGCGGTAGATGACTTCGGCCACTCCTGGACGTACGAGGCGCGATTCAAGCAAATCGCCAATATCTTCAAACAGCTCCTGCAGGAAGGATACTTTAACATGCTTACAGCATTCAATAGGTAGGCACACAAACCTTGATGTCATTTTGCGTCACACTGGGATGCAAGTTGCTAACGACAATCCTATAACCGGTAATCGGCGGCGACGGGGAAGGAGACAATGGCTGCTGATGATGGTGGTGATGATGATGACGACTGCTACTGCTGCTGCTGCCGCTGTGGTGGTGGTCCTCCGGTGGCATCTTGGCGAAGATTCCCATGGATTCGTTAGGATTGGGGGCACGCTCGAGTCGAGCTCGCATCGTCGACGAAAGGTGTGGTCGATCTTCGGCGTACATCGGATGAGGTGGTGGCGATCGAGCACGAGCATTTCCCCGTCTCGGTGGAATATCATCGTAACGTGGAATCGGTGCCGGTGGTGGAGGTGCTTTCGACATGACCGGTCGGGTGGTGTGCACTTCGTAGCAATCAAACGGATCAGTATTCCACGACGAGGACGACGTTGTAGGGGGAGGTGAATTACGGACATTCCGGCTGAATGTTGGCAACGGTGGCATCGTACTGGGCACGGTGAACATCTCGTTCCGAACCGTTCGCTTCAGCGGTCCAATCGGACGACGAATAGCCACTTCCATATCGTAATCGACGTCCATCTCGTCTACGTATGGTTTTCCTACAACAACACAAACCCAGTTAAAAACCAACCCTTATCCGTCACATCAAACAAAATTTACTCACCACTTGTAGCAGGTGTACTACCACTGCGCTTCTTCAGAATTCCATTCCCCGGCGGAACCTTTCCCTTGCGCTTAAGCAGCCTCAAACGGGCATCCCCACTATTCCTAGCAATCTCCACCAGCTTATCGCGAGCATCCCGAATCTGAGCCCGCTTCTTCTGGATGATCTTCATTCGGGCATCGACAACTACCCTTGGCTGGTTGATAATACCCACCCGGGACTTGATACCTCCTCCTACTACTGCTGCTGCTACTCCCTTACGACGACCGTTCGGACTTCCCAGCAACTTCCTACCTGGTCGCGAACGGTCACCACCGAAACCGGCTCCATTCCTGCCCACTTTGGTAACTTTCTTCCCGGCACCACCGCCCGGTTTTGGCCGCTTACCAATGGATTTTTTCTTAATAATGTCATCCAAGCTGAGGCTCATTGCATCCATCTTGTTTGCGGAAGAAGCTCGGATGCCACCAGACCAAATTTTTCTGCGGACGGACTTTCGCCACTTACCACCACTAGGAATCCTTCGTTCTTCAGAAACGATGAGAATCCGAGCACCAGTATATCTTCGGCTCGAAGCGAAAAAGTTCAGCTTCGATTTCAAATGGATTGTTTCGATTCAGAGTTTACCGTGCGCGCTGCTGGATGATGATGGCTGCTGCTTGACTGGCTGCTGTTTTAGCGTTTTGGACCGTTTTGACGTTTGACAGCTCGCGGAGCGTATACGTACACTGTAAAATCAGATTAATATTGTTTTTGGCACTTTCAGAATCCAACTACAAAATGCCCCCTTTTTCGGCAGGGCCGCAATAAAGAGACTGAATTCAACAATCAATACGAAACTAACGATTTTAAATTGGCTCCATTGGCTCACCACTTTAGTAGCCTATTGGTCCCAAGCAAACGATTAACGTACCCTATTCTAGTTGAAATTCTATTACTACACTATGTTTGTTTTGATTCGCTATGAAAGTTTGACAGATAACATCAGGGGTGTGTGGATTCATGCAGAACATGCAGGGGTGAGTGAAATAGCTTGGGACTGCTTGGGACCGTTGTTCTGGTACTGAGTGAGCCAAAAATAATAATGATTTTCTTCGGGACCCAGTGGTCTTAGAGTTACCTCTATGCTGAATTGGCGTTGACGCCCTAGTAAAAATTGTATGGTTAATTTGCTTAACGACGTGTTCTGGGTATCATCCAAACCATTTATGGAATAGTTCAATGATTTGGGTTATCATTCGTTTATGGTTATTTTTTATTAGGGCGGCACCGTCGAAAAATTTGCTCTTTCAGCAAATATACACTAATAACAAATCAATGATTAATTTTATGTGTCCCACACATGAATTTTTGCAATGTGATAAACAAATGATATAATGTGTCGGACACATAGTTTTTATGTGTACACATAAAATTCATGTGTAGCCACACATAGTATTCATTTGACTCATAAATTTCATGTGTACTTCTGAGTGGATTCAGTTTATGTGTGGACACATGAAAATCATGTGGAATTTTACATAGAAATTCGCCAATAAAAATGTGTCGAATTTTATGAGTGTAGACAGTTTCTTATGGGAATTTTCTGTGGAGTGAGAGGATAGTACAAAGTCCGCCATGTTTCACGCACAGTCTGACGTTTGCTTATGGATTTTCTCATAGGAGTAAAGAGCTACAGAGTCGCCGTCAACGCCAATTGGGTGAAGAGGTGACATTTCAGTGCCAACATTTCAAAGGGGCGTAATTGCATTTGTAAACAATGGCTTTAGCCGTCGATTTCTCGCAAATAAAAGCTCACAAATGAAAATGAATTACACCTACAGGTATAGAGGAATGTTTCCTCTACCAACTAGCATTGTTAATTTGGAGGGGTGAGCTTTTATTTGCGAGAAATCGACGGCTACATCCATTGTTTACAAAAGCAATTAAGTCCCTTTATAATGCTGGCACTGATTTTATCCATTTGACAGGTGTTCTGTTCGATTGGAATAAATTTTCCTATGACTTTGACCGATAATCGATTGCTCCAGTTTTGCCATGTCGTCTCTCTTTTTCATAGAAAGTGGTTAGCTTTCGAATCGAAAGTCACTCAATATAAAAAAAACAACGATAACCCAAATTCAAGATAGAGCTGGAATTAGGGCGTAACAGCTTTTGTAAACAATGCCTTTTTTCGATGATGTCTTGAAAGTCAACCCGCATAAACGCAAACCATCACTTGACCTTACCGACAATGGTTATAAATTGCGAGATAAATTGTTTATAATCCCTCCTAAACTTTAACTGAAATGGTTTTGGAACCTTACATGAACGTGTGTGTGATAAAGTTTTAACCTTATGTATTATGGTTTTTAGGAAGCGGACCTTACAAATAATGGGTCGTTAAGAACCATTACCATTCCAAATTCTTGTTTTCTCCATACATTTTCGGAAAGAGAACTATATTAGAACGTTTTTACTTATGGTTTGAGAACATTAATGATTATGGTTATGGTAGTCAGTAAGGTCCATTAATCATTTTGTACTATCGCTCAACTTTACGTGGAATAAATCGTGAACTGATAATTATTAATTTACAGGCAACTAGTTCGCGATATATTCCACATAAAATTGATCGATGTTACAAAACCATGCATGGGCCTTACTGACTACCATAACCATAACCATTAATGTTCTCAAACCATAAGTAAAAACGTTCTAATATCCAGCTTTCCATGCTCGGTAATGGCGGCCTGCTTGTATTAATAAATGTATCCTTCACTGTGCTTTCTGGAGGTTCGGATTTTGACCACTCCCTTTCCCTCTCCCAGTAACAGAAGAAAATGAAACAACATACGCCCTCCAGTTAGTGTCAAAAAGCACAGTGAAGGATACATTTATTCATACAAACGGGCCGCCATTACCGAGCATGGAAAGCTGGATAGTTCTCTTTCTGAAAATGTATGAAGAAAACAAGAATTTGAAATGGTAATGGTTCTTAACAACCCATTATTTGTAAGGTCCGCTTCCTAAAAACCATAATACATAAGGTTAAAACTTTATCACACAAACGTTCATGTAAGGTTTCAAAACCATTTCAGTTAAAGTTAAGGTGGGATTATAAACAATGTTGGTAATGCCGCGGATACGCTTGGATGACAAACTATGAGGATGAGCATTATTTGTATAATAATTATGAGCACTATAAACTATACAAAAGCAATACAAGCATAGAGGTAACTCTAAGACCACACTGAACCAATATGACATATTCCTGTTATGTGGAAATCTTATAAATTTGCGCTATAAGATAATCCATTGAAAATGATATGATTGAAAATGTGTCAGGTAAATTCTATATGAATATCTGATACATTTTCAATGCTGATAATTTGGTAAGTTTTATACTCGGTTTTATATGATCGTCATATGATAAATGAAAATCGGTCAAATCATAATAATGAACTGAAATGGATTTGAAACCCATAAGCATAAGCTTTACTTTTTACCACAATATAATATATGTGTAACAAATCAATCTAAGTAAAGTTTATGTGATAATCACATGAAATTTACTTCTTTTTTGACACATATATTTAATCGATTTCTAAAAATAAATCGAAAAATAAACATCAGGCAATATGGGACCTTTCACAGTTGTCTTTTTTTTATTGTAGCTGATTTGGGATTCGATCCAGAACTGTTGAGGTGTGAATGCATTCGGTGTCTGCGCTCGATTCCACTGGGCCACGGCTGATTTCAATATTGAGCTCGTTCAATTAGCACGAAGTAAGAACAGCTCTCCCGACATGGAATGTAGTGCAACGTTATGCTCGTTTTGCTAGAGTGAAGAAAAATAACAAATTTATGCTCCGTTTCGGTGGTTTCGTGTATTCAAATCTTTCTTAATGCTCCTGTGTGCAATAAAACAACGACTACATTATATGAGTTCATGGAACTGGTTCATGAAGTTCGGGTACTAGTGCTGGAATCTGAATTAGCCGTGTAGAAGGCTTACAATTAGAATCTTAGCAAAGTAAATATTGCAGTAGAATCATTTTTTTTTTTTGATCTCAATACATTCTTTTCCGCAACTCCTTATCTAATTGGAACAATAACAAACAAAGATTATTCTATGCAGTATCATTGTCGTTAGCAATATTTAGTTCAACTAATCATTTTAATGAGTGTACGATAACATCGTTGAAAATTGTTTCAATAATTTATGAAGAACAATCATGTAAGATGTATTTAATTGGGAGCGATATTCATCCCAGAAAACCATGACAAAACAAATGTTTGCTGTTGGATTTCTTAAAAGGCAAATCAATATGACTATATAATGATTGGGATAGATTTGTTTACAATCATTAAACCTCAAAAATCAAAGGAAGCTATTCCAATGAGATATACATGTTTTACTATACTGCAAACTTAAATGACTGTCCAATAGTTTCTACATGGATGTTAACACGCGACATATCAAAAAACGTCAAAAGTCGTTAAAAGCAATTCCAATAAAATATACATGATTATCTTATAAGATATATCTTTTAGTGAGCAATATTCATCATGAAAACAGGTATATTTTACTGAATTTTCTCATAGTGCAAACTTATATGATTTTCCATTAGTTTCTAGATTTCTGTTCTCTCCCATGACATATCAACAGTTTTTCACCATGAAATATATCAGACAATATTCAAATACATCTTACCTATCGCTAACCACCGACTCTAGGTGTATAATGAGTCACGCCAAGAGAAAAACAGTGGAACTCGCATCACGGTTTTTGAGAGATTCCCTTCCCTTTCACTTGGCAACAGAGGACTTGTGCATCAACTTCAAATGACTTCTAGCGAGAAATTAAATTACCGACTGCAGTAAATTATTATATTAGTGATTTTGTCGGATTAAATCAGCAACGTATATTACAAATTCTCATTACTGATCATTACCATACGAATCTAATTACAATTTAAATTCTCACTGCGTGTTTATGGTCATTTCTTCGATTAAATTTTATATTTTATTTCAATACCTTTCGTGTAGCTTTCATAGCATCGTAATGTTTATTTATTTTGCACGATAGGTAGCCAGTTTGACAGTTCAATAGGTAGACTTGGCTTCACTCTTGGCGTGACTCATTATACACCGACTCTACCTTCATGTATTGGTGGGAGGTGTCACTTAAAGCTACACACAGCAAAAAATGCACTGTGAAAATGCATTTAATTTGTTTTGTTATAATAAATGCACCTCAAGTGATCTGACCCTAGCCGTGGACCAGCGTTGCCAGAATGTTTTAAAGCTTATCGGCATCAAAGGTTTTAAAAAATCGGTATTTATCGGTATTTACTATTTAAATTATTTTTATATTTTTGCCGTTCTTAAAAGCGATTTTTTTTTACTTTTGGACTATGATCAGAAAATTCTGGAAGAAAACTCCGGGGAATGTTTAAATTAGCTTCTGGAGGAAGCTGAAAACAACATCCAGAGAAAGAAGAAATAAGCTATCCTGGAGGAAATTTGAGGAAAGTTTTGAGAAAAGTCGGAAAAACATCCTTCCAAGAAATAAATTGAGAAAATTCTGGTGAAATTAAAAAAAAAACTTCCAGAAAAAAAAAAACGGAATTCACATTCAAATTTCGGAAATCGGACATAAATTCCAGAAGTAGCCATTTCCAGGGAAAGCCAGAAGAAGCTCGGAAAAATCTTCCAATAGAAGTCAAACAAAAAAAAAAAAAAAAAAACAACTGGATAAAATTCCAGAGCTAGACGAAATAAATTTCTGGGAGATGTTTAATTGAACTTCCTGGAGAAGACAGAAGAAATTTTCTGGAGACGCTGGCAGGTAGATTGGAGAAAAAAAATCTGGAGGAAGTAGGAAGCCTGAGCGCTAACGGAACAGTCGAAAGAAACAAGGACATAATTCCGGAAGAAAGAGCTCTTGGGGGATGTTCTAATGATCCAGAAAATTTTCCAAATGGTCATAAAACATCCCTGAAGACCCCGCAATGCATTGAAGTTCTTGGAACATTCCTGAAATGTACTTAGGAATATTCCATATGTCCTCGAGCTGTTTTGGAGTACTCTGATCATCTTTGAAATATTTGGAACTTCCCTGATTATAATGAGACTACCGGAATATATCTTATCAACTTTGAAGGTCTCTAGACTTTCTTGAAGATTACGAAATTTCTTAAGTGCTCTCACAATTTTCTTGAATTAATTGTAACATCAGCATTGAAGTTCTCTGATCTTCCCGATTTTTCTAATTCTTAAAAGTTATCGACACTGCCATTAATAAGCACGGAACTTCCCATAAAATGTTCGCACAATGTGCTAATGTTCGTGTAATTTCCCTCACGTTTCTTAAATTTGCATGAGTCCCTCGGAACATTGCTGAAGTTTTCGGAAATTGCCTGAGTTTCCTGAAACTAATGAAACTGTCCGAAAACCATAAAATTTTCCAGACGGTCTTTGGACTTGTGAAGTATCCAAAATATTTATGATGTTTCCTTAAGTTCACTGGAGTTCGCTGGACCGGGTTTTAGAATTTTAACAGAAGTTGGTGAAACATTCTTTAATTTATCGAAACTTACTTAAAAGTCTGGGATTTTCTGAAGTTTAACTAACTTCAGTTTTATTTATTATTGAGGCTTTCAGCCTGAGACTGGTTTGCCTCCGGTGTTTTCTGAAGTTTCAGAACTTTTTTAATTTTTTTTTATTATTTAAAAAAATCTGTATAAATCAGTATAACATCTCAAAAATCGGTATTCTGAGGAACCTTATCTGTATATCGGTATCTAGTTCGGAAATCGGTATAAATACCGATAAATCGGTATATCTGGCAACGCTGCCGTGGACTCTGTTTTTTAACTTTCCTTTCGCAAATATACACAGCAAAAAAAATGTAAAATCGATCAATGTAATTCAAGCTGATGTATGAAATAATGATGTAATAGCAAAAAGCAGATACAATATTACATCAATGGATGTAATTTTGTTCGCAAAATCGATGTACATCGTACAACGTTATATTACACAACCGATGGATTGACCTGGTTGCAGCAGTTTGGATGTAATATTCAACAACTTTTTTTTCTGTGTAAATAATTAACAACATCGACGTCAACATTGATTCCGGCATCACTGCCAGTCAGATTGATGTGATCCCTCTATCCTTTTTATTCAACGATTGCTACTGTCAGATCGACCAATCAGCAACTGGCACTGATGTGACAGCAAATTGGCTCGAAATCGCTACCCGATTGTCAAGTCCCGTCACTCCCGTCCCAGGTCTTATGGCGGTAAGCTCCAACTCGGATTAACCTTTAATACCGTGTTTGAATGATCTGCCAATTTTTTTTTGTTTAGAGTCGTGTTGATTAACTCTGATGTCGGCATCAAAGCAGCCGAATATTCTTCAAAGTGTTTTTTATGTTACTTCATACGCGAAGTTAACGATTTTCAGAGTTGGTTGGAAATGCTAACATGAAGCTTTAGTGTGATGATTTATTAGCTAGAGAATGATCTTTAGAAGAATGTAGGTGGATAGTTCCGTTAGAGTACGGCAGTATGAAAATTGAATAGAAGTTGAAAATGAGCGAAGGGCCGTCATCTTGAAAACTGTCGCTTTAATGGCCCTTCGCTCATTTTCAACTTCTATTCAATTTTCATACTGCCGTACTCTAACGGAACTATCCACCTACATTCTTCTAAAGATCATTCTCTAGCTAATAAATCATCACACTAAAGCTTCATGTTAGCATTTCCAACCAACTCCGAATATTCTTGTTCGGGATTCAATCCGAGGATAATACCGGTTGGAGCTTACCACCATTAGGGAATCTTTTGGGCTGGATGTTTTCTCTATTTCGCTGATTGTTACACAATATAAAGATGTATGCATTGGTACAAAGAACTGTCAAATGTCTTTCTATGTTCAGTAGGGCAACTCGAGCACTGATCTTGTTTCTAAAGTCATCAGAAATTGTAATCAAAGACACTGTACTTTCCCACGAAGTGCCATAGAGAACTTATCCTTGGAATTCTCTTGGTCTTGTCCACAAAGCTTTCTTGAAATACTGAATTTTATTCTTGGTTGCAACTGAAACTAGATTGTACCCAAAAATGCTAAAAAGTGTTATGAAAGTTTCACGATCCCGTCAAATCGTTTTGATGTCTTCGACGCATATATTGTGGTTCCCGAGAAATTCTAGCAAAAGCTTGATTTGCTCAGCTGTCACTCTTTTGTGCGCAAGGGTATGTGACTTATATTGCTTCAAAAATTGTCTTTAAATATTGACGTTACCCTTCTTAAAGCATCAACTCGTTATTACCTATATGTATTTCGGGCCAGTGAATCATAATTTCACATAAAACAGTTGCAAATCAACAAATAAAAAAAATTACTTGCAATCGTACATAGTCAACAACCCATCAGTTACCCTTCACCAAACAAAACAAAACAAACTGTCAACTCATTTTTCCTAGCGGCTTCATTTGATTTCTGCTGTGCCCGTTCGACGTCGGCTTTGAATCGCAGGTAAAATATTTTTCGTATCAATTCAAATGAAATGCATTTCATAATAAGTGTTTCTTTTTCAGATGTGCCATCATGCATATGTCTCCAACTTTTGTAGGACTGGAGGGACGGGAGGTTGACTACGAGGTAGAATTTCTGGAGGAGGAAGCAGAAGCAGGACCATCAAATGTGCAGCAGGCAAAACGATCGTTCCAGGATACACTGGATTCTGCTTCGCCCGGAAGCCCTGGAAGTGAAAGTGAACAAGCGGAGCCAAAACAAATATTTCGATTCCCAGCAACTGTATTCATCAGAAACTTCAAGGGCCACAAAAAAGGTCCTTCTGTGGGAAAAGTGCAAGTGAACTGTGAATCAGCTGAGGAGGTTATGCAAACTGTATGGGATTACTGTGAAAAGTTCATTCGCAGAGAGGCCGTGTTTGAATCACTCGCTGGTGGAGATGCTGATCAATTTACCGTGCACTGGAATGATGATTTGAACCCAGAAGTCGGCGATATGGATAAGTTCATCTCTTTCCAAGATAAAGCCTCGAAACGCATGTTTAAACCATTACAGTTGCTAGAAAAGCCAGACAAAATGCAGAAATTTCTGAACAGAAATATTAACGTGTTTGTGCACATTTATTCGGAGTCGGTGACCTCAGCCGCTATGTACGAAACACTGCGAGTGCAGCTGATAAAACCGGAGGAGCGTGACCGAGCAGGAGCAGCATCCAACCAGGCAAACAGTAATTTGTCCACTGAGTTGAAGGAACTCTACAAGCTATCCTACATTTCATCGGACATCAACTTGTCTGTATGGGCTTCGTACTTACTGACCAAAGACGCGCTTGAACGAGAGGAATTGAAGTTGCGAGTACCTCCCCAACATCTGATACATTTGTTCCAGACGGTTCCCTCATGCTCTCAAAACGTGCTGAATCACACTCGTCAGGATGTATGCATTGCCCAAAATATTAATTCAGGGTATAAACAATTGTTGGATGGCCTGCAAGCAGATTTAGACCAGCTTATGACATATGCTAAGGCGATGCAATTGCGCTTGACCGCATTGCAAACGATGCGACTAACACTTCATTGCTAGCAGATGTGTCTGGCAGTATTGCTGTATCTGAAGATAGCTTTGGGCAGAAACTCGCCGAGGAAGTGACCGACTGCTTGGATGTCGACCATCAATAACGATTTGCTGATCCTGATTCCGAACGATTCCATACGCATTCGGGACGACCAACTGATTGAAGCTGTTGCTTATTGAACATCTCTTTGTTTTGAGTTTATGAAATAAAAAAAGGTGAACAACATTTGATTATTTGATTTATTGTTTATTAATCCTTATTACGTACATTCTCAAATCCCAATGATTCGATATTTTGACTTAGTCCGTTTGCCGGATTGAATTTCCCACCTGGCAGATATCCGCATTTGCGGAATACACGAGTGCAGTTAAAGTTCGTGAATGTATTTAACGTCGCAGAAATGGTTCTTGTGAGATCCGAAGAGCTATTTTCTACGTAGACACGTTGTAGTTTTTTCTTGCAGTATCCAAAAATATACTCGATTGGATTGAAAAACGGTGTATACGGAGGCAAAAAGATAACATGGATTCCCAATGACCGGAGGTACTCAACTATTCGTCGATGGCAGTGAATTCTAGCCCCATCCAAGATCCAGACCGAATTAACTCCAGGGTGTCGAGAAACTTCTCCACTGTTGGCAAAGTTACGACAACATTGAAAGAACTTTGCCCTCGTGAAAGTTCCTTCCGTCAAGTACGTGTTCTTCATTCCTGTCTGGCCCAAGAAGCAGAGTAAGGATACTCTGGCTTTGCGGTTGAATTCACCCCTGTAAATCAATTTTTCGCCGACCTTGGCGTAGCCTCGATTCCGCAACATACCTCTGTTGTCGATCGATACTTCGTCCAAAAAGATAAGGTGATGTAGGTCCCAGTTTATTGCAGCCAGCTCATTGACGAAATGACAAATCTGAGATTCTTGAACCTGGATCGCCCGACGCTCTAGAACTTTCCACGTATATCCTTGCTCGTGTAGTATTCTGGAAACAGAGGTCGTACTGATGGAGCAGTTGAAAGTTTTCTCAAAACTATCCCAGGCCTCATCTAAGAATAATGTCGGATTTTTTTTTAAACTGTTCGATTAACCACCGTCGTTTCTCTGCTCCAAACTGCAAACAGCTGCTAATTGTAGTGTGATGCTTCCCGTACATTTTTGCCAATTGCGATTTGGACAAGCTCAGGAAATAGAACCCGTACAGCACGTGATACTTCGTATTGGTTGATGCATGTCGGCCAAGTACCTCTTCTTTAATTCGATACATTTTGTCAATGTTATGGAAAGTATGGATTTGGAAACTGTTATGAATAGAACAAACTCGGAAAATTTGCTGTTCGATACGGATTTTTTTTGACGTTTGTTTGTTTACATATTCATCAAGATAGCTGGCGCACAACCCGGCGCGCAACTGATCGGCGCATAAGTTGTTGGGCATTATGTGGATTTTTCTTAAGAATCACAATATTGCTTACCTCATACGGAATAATAGCATCGAAGGCACAAAGACGATTAGACGGAAACTCGCACTTTTATCACATTTATTTAGGGGAAACGCTCCTAAGTTGCGGTACGTTAGAAGCGTTAGGTTCCTATAATTGTGTATGGATACTCAATACACAACTATAGGAACCTAACGCTTCTAACGTACCGCAACTATAGGAGCGTTTACATAACTGAAAACGCGCTTATTTGTACAGCTTAATGAGAAATGCGCAATATCGGATTGAATACAATATTGCAAGCATAAGGATTAAAAAAGCATAAAAATCTAAATCCAAACAAAGCAAACTTAACGTTCATTGCCACACAACAATATTGAAAAGGAAGTTCGGACACGTTTTTGAAAAGCTGTGCGAGCTCACATCACATCGATTTTTTTTTTACTAAACCGTTGCTTTATTCTATAAACAACTTGGCACATTGAATTCACCGTTGGAATGCTAAAACATTCATAATAAAAAAAAAAAACACCCTAAAAAGCTAAAAGTTAAAACAAACGTTCCTTTGCAATCAACTGATAAAATAGGATTCAACGAAACAGAAAAACAATGACTAAAATGACGAAACGCAAAACAATGACATCCCGAGCTCTATAGTTCCTCCAGTTCAAGGTCGTAATCGCACGTATCGTCCACGTAGGAAACGGCTGCAGCGGACCCATTCGTGGCACTTCGGTCACCGTAGAGTTGCTCCAGATAATCATAGAACTCGCTGTACATTTTGAACAGATACCGGATAAGTCAGATCAGCAGAACGACAAACACCGACACGAAGGCTATCGCCGGTATGATTCCCAGCTTGGTCGCTGCACTTCCCCACCCACATTCCAGGTCTTTTTTCAGCACCTCCAGCAGACTTTCGTCCTTCTTGTTGCTGCACGTGGCTTCCCGCAGATTGTCGGCCGAATCTTCGCAATCGTCACTGGCGTGCGCCATCAGCGCACTCATCTGATGCTTGTAGTAGCTGTTGAAGCTGCTGTTCTCCGTCCACGGTTGAGCAGGACACATGTACTGACGGCGCTTCCGTTGCCAAAATTCGATCCAACTGAAAGGTTGTGCAATTGTTAGGAAAATATAGATTGGTGTAGATGGTAGACAAGGTTTACCCAATTTCGCAGTCACATGACAGTGAGTTTCCGGAGATTCGTAGATCGGTTAGGAACACGTGCTCTGGCAGGTGCAAGTAGTGAGCGGAGTTAGGATTGGGAAGTGCTTTCAGCAGGTCGTTGTTGAACTCCAAGTCTAGAGAAATGTTCCGAACACTCTTTCCGATGTTTTTGAAGAAGTTGTTGGGTAAGTCTGCCATGGAGGTATTGTACAAAGATACATGCAGGCTAGCTGTTTGAATTCCCTTGAGGACGTTGTCCGCTAGACGGTTGAATCCGGAACCGCTGAAGGTGATACTTTTCAGTTTACGTGGTAGAATGCCTTCCATCTCTCTGCGCATATCGCTCGATGGAAGTGAGACTGGTTTCGGAGTTTTTGGAACAGCAGATGACGACCCCGAGCGATCATGCGATGGTGGTTTTGGAGCTTCGATCCACAGTTCTCGTAGATTATGGGCGTTCTCCAGAATTCGAGGAATATTAAAGTGTTGGATGTTCGGATAGGTTGATATCCGCAGGGTTCTCAGGAAGTGCAGCTTGTTGAGGACGCCATTCTGAAATGGAGATTACGCTTACTGTTACGCTCATGACATGCAGAATACTACTACCTCAATTCCGTTCAGGTTCAGATTGGCTATGTCAAGGTGTTCCAGGGTGTCGGCAGCTCCGAGAAGGCTGGTGTTCGTCATGGTAGTGATGGGGTTTCCAGCCAGGGATAGCGATCTGAAATTTCCAGATATTAAAAATTTGAAACGGATCCAGCGGTTGTAAGAATTTATATCGTACTTTAAATTGGGCAACGAATGGGTGATCAGTGGGACGTGGGTCAGGTCATTCTCGGACAGATCAAGCTCCCGCAGAGATGACATATTGGCTGCTAGCTCCGGTGGGATGGACGGCAGATCGTTGTGCGATATTTTAAGAACACGTAGCGATGGATTGGATAGCTCTGGGACGGCACTAAGTGAAACGTTATTTAGACGCAGCTCGATGAGACTGTTTTCCAGACCTATGAAGGCTTTTCCCATCACTTCAAGCTCGTCGTTGTGAGATAGATCGAGCAGTGATAGACGTGGGAGGGTAGCAAATGCAGCATCCTCCAACCGGACCAGTCGATTGTTGGACAAGTCCAGAACGGAAAGGGACTGAAATGGTTCACAGGTTATTCAGTATACTTTGGTGGAGGTAATTTGTTACACTAATTACCCTAAATTTATTGGACAAATCAATACTGTGAATAGCTCCAATGTGGTTGTGGCTTAGATCAAGTTCGCAGAGTGCCAAAGCGGCCAAGTTGGACAGAGAGGTCACCGGAATCTTCGTAAACTGATTATGGGACAGATCCAACTTCTCCAAACCTTCCTCCAAAATCAGACCGTCGGGCAAATATTTCAAGTTGTTGTATGCCATTTCAAGCACCCGAAGACCGTAAACATTGCGGAATAGGTCCGTAGGGATATCGGAAATCATGTTGTTGGACAATTTCAATACCTGCAATTTTTTCGTATTTTTAAACGTATCGAAATCGACATCGTTGATCATGTTGCTCTCCAGATTCAACCACTGCAAATGTTGCATATTTCCAAACACGTCTCGACTGATGTAGCTAATCCGATTACCGGCCAATGAAAGTTTCATCAATGATAGTTCCACTGGCTTGAAATAGCCACCGACGATTTTGCTAACGTTGTTGTTCGATAGATCCAACGTTTTGATGTTGGTATGAGAGACCACGTGCTCGCGGCCGTTGTTGGCATGCGCCGACTGCATTGGAGAGGATTCGTTTGCGTTCTGGTCAGCCGATTCCCCGAGCACCTTAATGCGATTATGGCTGACGTCCACCTCCAGCGATGTCAACGAACCGACCTGTAACGATATTTTGTAGGTAAATGTGGTCAGTAACATGTGTGCGGGTGGAGGGCTTGTTATGCAATCTTTCTGCGATGGTACCTGATCGAAATAGTCAAAGTCGAAGGAGGGCAGCGAATTGTAGGCCAGATCTAGTTTTTCTAACTCCGGGAGGTTCTGGAATGAGAATTATTGGAATAAAATTAGATAAATTAGTAGGGAGAGTGGTTTTGGAGAAAATCATATTCAGAGGACACAAGTTCAACCGACGTCATTAATTTAGAGGACATTTAAGGGAGATTCCTGAGATCTTCTAAAGCTTGGCCCAAATGCCTTAGTTCTATTATGTGCATTGGTTAACTTGAGTACCTATATTGAGTATTGTGCCGCAGTCAGGAATTAACACTTTCACAAGGGTGTGCACCGTATTGGAGCTGCATTTTGTTCAATTTTACCTACGATGCTCAACGATTACTAAGCTATACATCTGTAACAATCTCGTTGTTGGTTAATCAATTTGAACTTTACATGCGATCAAAGCAATAAATTTAGAGCCATTTCCAAAGATTTATTCTTTGAGTGTACGTATACTTTATTCACGAATCCAGCTGGTCATGAAAAACACAGCAGCAAAGTGGAAAGGTGACGTTTTGATAAGGAGCGTATCTGTCAGATTTTCACTTCACCGGAGATGTAAACTTTCACATCCATTTGAGCTAGCGAAATTTCATGATTTTTCACGTGCTTCAAATTTCACTTCGCTTCGATCTGTATACCAGGCTTTTCACGAGCATGTGCATGCGTGAAAAAGTAAACGTAAGCGAAAAAGATGTGATCCACAACATCTAAGTTCGCTGGTTCGCATCTGCTTACAAGGCTGTGTTCCATTTGGTGAATTTTCCCTTAAATTTGACAGATCACAATAATTTCAGACCGACCAGAAATCATTTTTTCAAATACCGTCTCGAAAATCGGAAGATCAACAAAGGAGGGATTTTCGGCCATAATAATTTATTTTCGAAGTGTTAAATTAAAGTTACAATTCCCCGGAACACTTCCCAAGGGAAGTGAAATGTTTGTATGCAGTATAAATGCAGTATTTTGTATGATATTTTCACGTCGCTTCGATCTCTATACAGGCCTTTTAATAGTTAGTTTAGTTTAGTTTTCTTTATTAACGAAGACCTTTGATATGAAAAGTTCTCTGATTGCCTCGCCTTCCCGCGGAAACCTTACAAATTCACCCCAATTCGATTGTATGGTGCGCATAGAGTTGTGCGCCATTGCCATATGTTGTCTCATCATTTCGCTCACCCCCCGGTTCGCTTCGCGCTTTTGACAAGCAGCACATTTCCAAAACAAACGAGCTCCGCGAAGCACATGTGTTTATCGTTGCTGCGCCGGTGCTGTTGAATTTGTTTGCAATATAATTAGTTTTTCCCCGTGATTTCCATCGAATAAAGGTCCGAAAATGACCGATTTCGACGTCCACGGTGATGATTCCGACTCCAGCTACGTGTCCTACGACGAGGATGACGAGGTAAGTGCTCCAACCGCTGGTACCGATTCGCGGATTAATCCATCAATGTTCTTCCATTTCACTTGCAGCTACGGGAAGCCCTGGCCAAGGGACTGCTCAAACCCGGTCTCAACGTCATAGCCAAGGACAGGACGGAACTGGTGAACAATCCCGCCAAGCTGAAAAGTGCCCTGGAATCGATGATCCTGAAAGCACCGTGGGTTGAGCGGTTGGATCTGGTGAACGAGCTGGCTCCCATCACTCCGGAGCTGGCCATTCAAATCGAAAAGCACGAACAGAAACGCGAAAACCAGTTCAAGGGAAACAAAAAGATACCCTACGTCGTACCGGGGCAGGACGCGGTTCTGAATGATTTCAAGCGGGAAATTCTGTTCCACCGACAGGCCCAGGCTGCCGCGGTGGAGGGAATCAAGCGTTTGCACGACATGGGAATCGTGACTAAACGACCGGACGATTACTTTGCCGAGATGGCAAAGACCGACGAGCACATGCAGCGCATCCGGAAGGTGCTGCTGGCCAAGCAGGAAGGTATCGCGAAATCCGAACGAACACGGCAACTGCGCGAACAGCGTCGTATTGGTAAATTAATCCAACGACAGGCGACGGAGAAGCGAGACGAAGAGCGCCGAAAGATGTTGGACGATATCAAAAAGTTCCGCAAGGGCAAGCTGTCCAATTTGGACTTTTTGGATGACGACGAGGAAGGTGGCAAGAAAAATAAGAAGAAGGGTTCGACCCGAGGTGCTGCTGGCAAAAAGCAAGTCAATTCCAAGCGAGTGGCCAAAAATTCCAAGTTCGGTTTCGGTGGACGGAAGAAGGGATCGAAGCGAAACGATAAGAAGTCGTTCCTCGGAGACGGTCCAAAGAGGAAGGCTGGTGGCGGTGGTGGTGGCGCCGGAGGTAACAAGCGCATGGGTAAGAGCAGGCGTGCGCAGGTCAAGAATAGAGGTAAGTAAGGGGAAGCATTTAATTTGATTAAATACAGTTTTTTTCGTCTAAGATTAACACTGACGTTGAATTTAAAAATTTGAGAACTCACCTGGAATGCCTCGTCCGCTATCTTGCTCAGTTTGTTGCCCCTCAGATTCAGCAGCTTCAGGTCGTCCAGATTCATAAACGCTCGCTTTTCGATCGTCTCGATCCGGTTGTCGTCCAGATAGATGGCGTTCAGGTCTTCCAGATCCACAAATGAGTGCGTCTGCATCTGCTTGAGGTTGTTGTATCGCAGCGAAATCATCGTCAGTTTGGTGTGGATGTCCGACTGGAAGGTGCCCTTCTGCAGGCTATCGATCTGGTTGTCATGCAGTTCCAGACTAACGAGATTCTTCATAAAGTGGAAACTGTTATCGTTGAGCGTTTTCAGCTTATTGTTGCTCAGATCCAGCGCTTCCAGGGCCGTCAGTTGGCGGAATGATTCGTGCGGAATTTGCAACAACTGCATGCCCAAACCGTGGGAAATGCGAAGCGAAACCAGGGTGTGACCGATTTCGTTGAAGGCATTCGCTTCGATGCTGTCGATTCGGTTTTCACTGAGATCCAGCCGCTTCAGGCCGCGCAGGTTGGTGAAGGCTCGGTTTTTGATGGACTTTAGACCGGCGCGGGTAATTTTGAGTTCCTCCAGTTCGGGGCTGAAGTCGGTGAAGTCTTCGGCGTTCAGCGACATGGATTGGAGGTGAGACGTCGCGAGCGAGCGGAGGTTCTTCATGGTGGACAGTTCCTTCAGGGTGAAGGGCTGATTTTGGTTACCGGTCGTGTCCAGTTTGTAGAGGTTGAGACCGGCGAAGGGGGAGATGTTTCGCTGGTCAAACTGCTTGATGACGTTGTCCTTGAGGTTCAGGAATCTGGTTGGGAGAAAAGGTGTACATTGAGTTGGAATCGTTTTAAAATTGGTGTTGTGAACGAGAAATGATTCGAAAAAAAAAGGTTTTTTAGTAGTTGCACAAAGTTGATTGATTCTGTTTCAAATTTCCTAGAAGTACTCGATGTTTATGAACTGCATAGACCAGCGTCTCTCAATCTGAGTTGCGGGCTGCCCTTTTATGGGAATTTTCTTTATACTAAATCTCGATTATTTTTTCAAAGGAACGTATCAGCTTTTGTCATTGATGCATTTGATCGTCGGTTTGGCGTAACTGGTAGCTCGCCCACGCATACTAATACCACTATCCGTTAGGGGCTCAAGGGATTGATGGATTGATTTTTTGTTGTACACAGTTGGATCGAGCGGACGCACCAATCTACTCGAAGGTTAAATTTTGTCAGACGCAATTAGGTGTAACATCTATTAAGAGACGCACATACCCACGACGACCCAGTGAAAATGGTTCTAGAAAGCGACCTAACAGGAACAAGAAGAAGAAGAGGCGGGCAAGGTGGATCGACCAAGTAGAAGGTGACCTGCGGACCCTTCGCAGACTACGAGGCTGGCAAACTGTGGCCATGGATCGAGTAGAGTGGAGACGACTTCTTCGGCCAGCAGAGGACCATTAGCAGGTTAAATTTTCCAACAACTAACAACATCGAGCTTCTACGGAAATGGATTTTTATGCCAGTTCAACACCCAGTGGGAGCTGAATTTATAAAAGGCTCAAAATCATCGAAATAACCTTTTATTTGAATAACTTTTGCTCAGCTTTCAAAGATGCAACATCAAGCATTGAACAACCACAAGTTCGCAACTCTACTTAAAATTTGAAATGAAAAACCATCCTCAAACTACATCAAATTAAGTTGTGATTATCAATAATATCGATGAAGCTTGAACATTGCAAACATGTTTCACGAAGATAGCTTCAGAGGAAACTTTAGGTACATTGACCCCACAATTATGGATTATCAGCTAAAAACAATTATGGATCAGTCACTCTAACGTGTTAATCAAATGGAGGTGATCCATAATTGTGGGGTTAGTGTACATATCTCAATATCATATATACAATTTTGAGAGAAGTTTTTAGTGGATTTCTTAGCAGTTCTAGATGAACTTCAGGAAAGTTCCAAGGAAAATTTAGGAAAGCGGGAGGCCGGAAGATAATTTCCGGAAGCATATTCGCTCACACCTTTCGAGAAATTATAAAGGAACTTCACAGGCATCCGAGAGAAATTCAGAGTTGTTTCGAGGAAACTTCAGCGAAGTTTCGAGGGATCGTCAGGAGGGAACTACTGAAAATTTCCTACAATTTCTGAGAAAACTTCCCAGCATTTCACGAGGAACTTTAATCTCAAATCAGTGAACTTGTTGGAAGTTCCGTGAAATTCTCGGAAAACGAGAAGTTCAGAGAACTTCCGATAAGAAATTCAGAGAAGTTCAGAGAACATCTGCTCAAATGAACTGCGAGGCAGAGCTGGTAAATATCACGGACAATGAGAAAACCTGTTCTCTCACTATCATGAGCTTTCTTGTCACTTTCTAATGTTCATGCACTCATGAGAATAATTTCCATACGGTTTCGGTATCTAAATTTCAAGCTAATTTAGATGAATTTAGACAAGCAACAGTATGTAATATGTTGAGTAAATATATTATTAAGCATGTCGCGGTACATATAACAATAATATCAATAAATGAGCTAGTAATTGCAATGACCCCAACACCACAGACACTGTCACGTTCTGCCATGGCAAAAAAAAAATCGATAAGATTTGGAAGAAGATCTCTTTCATTGTTTTCTCATCCGATGATTGTGTCAGAAGTATCTCTGTAAATATCGCTTGACACCTTTCATTGAAAATGAGATTTACCGGCAATTTCAGAGAACTTACGACGAGAAATTCAGAGAACTTCCAAGGAGAAGTTTAGAGCATCCGACAAGAACTCAGAGAAGAAGTTCTGAGAACTTTCAGCTTGATGCTGAAAAATTTTTCGATGTAAATTTTTGCAAATTTGTAGCTTTCTCGTTCAGAGAACTACTGCCGAAAAGTTCAGAAAACACCCGACGATATGTTTAGGGAACTTCCGCCAATAAGTTCAGAGAACTTCCGAGCAGAAGTTCAGAGAACTTCTGAAGAGAAGTTCAGATAAATTCCGAGGAGATGTTCAGAGAAATTCCAAGCAGAGACATTCTAAGAAATTCAGAGAACTTCCGACGAAAAGTTCAAAGAATTTCCAAGGAGAGGTTTTGGCATCTGACGAGAAGTTCAGAAATCTTCCGAGAGGAAATTCCGAAGCGAATCTCAGAGAAGGTTTCTGAACATCTAGTCGGAAGTTCTCTAAACTTCTCCCTGGAAATTCGTTGAACTTTTCATTGCAAGTCCTCTGAACTTTTCGTCAGTAGTTCTATGAACTTCTCGTCGAAACATGTCGGAAGTTCCGTAAACTTGTCAGAAGTTCCGTGACGTTCTCGAGTTTCCTGAAGTTCAGAGAACTTCCAAGAACATCCTACTATAAATTCATAGATCTTCTGACAAGAACTTCAGACGAGGTATTCAAATAACTTCTGAGCATAGTTTCGAAGGTTTTCCGACGAGAAATTCAGAGAACTTCCATATGGGGAATTTCCGGTTCAGGTTCAGAGAATATCTTCCAACGACAATAAACTTCTCTCTTACTAGAAGTTTAGAGATCTTCCAAGGAGAGTTCCGAGGAGAGGATCTCATAGCTTCAGAGAAGAGGATCAGAGAACTTCTGTCGAATGAATCTTCTACTTTTTCTTCTTTCCTTTATTTGACGTCGGTCTCTGTTCTGCAATCTAGTGGCAATCACCGACGGACATCGATTGCCATCCATTGACGGCAAACGAATGTGCAGGAAGGCAGCTTCCACACCTGCATAGGATATCGGATCCATTCAAACACGCATGGGCCGGGACCAATGGCTCTACTTCCCTTCCGAAGGAAGACGTGATCACTACAGCCGCCGGTTCTGACAAATTCAGAGAACTGTCAAGGAGTGGTACAGTGAACTTCAAACTAAAGAGCCTGAATTTATAAAGAGACGACATCTTATCCATTTGACAGGTCTTCTGCTCGATTGGAATGACTTTTCCTATGACTTTGACAGACAATCGATTGTTCCAATTTTGACATATAGCCTCTTTATAAATTTAGGCTCTTTACTTCAAACGAGAAGTTAAAAGAAAATCAAAGAACTTCCAACGTGAAGGGTTGAAAAGGGCCTATCGGCTTGTGTGAACAAATTTTGTCAGTCCTTTCCTCACAAAGCGTAGGCCACCCACGCAAACCAACAGTATAGTCGTTAAGGGTTTAGTTTCCCTAGATTGGTTTGCGCGTGCGGTCTACGATTGCGAGGAATTACACACGTGGTAATTACAAAGATTTGTTTTCAAAAGCTGATAGCCCGTTTTCAATTGTTTGACCAGTTTTACCAAAGAGCTGAATACACGGAAACATACACGGTAAAGCCTGGTACGCAGCTGAAAAGTAATGACGTTTTTACGTGCTACGGGATAGGACACGGAATGCAAAAGAAATTACTTTTCCTCAGCATTTCTTGACCCAGTACGCAGTTCAAAAGAAATCGGTAAAGGAAAGATCGATTACATTAGTATCGTGATCGACATGAAGGTGGCGCATTCTGAATGCAATTTCACTTTCCTTGCGGAATAATGGTCTGATCAATTATTCCGTTAGGTAATGTTGGCGTTTATTGCAAAACTGATGTTTTGGATGCATTTAAACAACATAAACACTAATAAGCGTTGATTTTACAATTTGACGACATCTCCCTATAATCTCAAAATTTAGCTGCCTATAGCTGTCAAATTTTCTTTTGGGAAAAATCCTCAAAAATTACTTTTCCGTTTTCTTTTCAGCTGCGTACCAGGCTTAAGAAAAAGGCACCTAAAAGAAAGTTCTTTCCACTCATGTCGGCACTACACGGTAACCGCAAAATACCCAATAATGACTACAAAGTAAGCATTTTCGAGGGAAACTGGGACTACCCAGTAAATGAGTAAAATTTTACCCGTTTATGAGTAATTACAACTACAAAAATAAGTAGTAAGTATTCATTTTTGAGTAACACATACTTATAAGTGGGTAATATTTTAACTCATTTAATGGGTAGTCCCAGTCTCCCTCGAAAATGCTTACTTTGTACACACTTAAATCTTTTCGCCGAGATTCCAACAGCCGAGTATTTCTGCAATTTATTTTGCTGAGATTCAGTAAAACAATTGCCGATACTCAGCTAACAAATAACATTTTGCTAAGATATCAGCTAACAAACAGATGTTTTGCAGAGATATCAGCAAAAGTTAATGCCGAGGTTATCGGCTGTTGGAGATTTTACCGAGCTAGATTAAGTGTGTAGTCAATATCGAGTCTTTTATAGTCATTATTGGGTATTTTGCGGTTACCATGTATAGCGTACACACAAAGAACAAAAATTGTTGCTATAAAAATATTGCATGATCAAATTAAAAGTTTGCCCAAGGGGTAAGTCACTCAGCACATTGTGCTTCGGCACAGCTTGGGCACATCCATCGGCTTACCGTTGGAACAATCTCGTAGGCATTGTATTGTTGTAAATAAAATGGAAGCACTGCTGAACATTTGTCATTGAAGTTGTTCACAACATTACGTGCTGTTTGTCTGTATATTCAGGAACATCCTCTAATTGTATAGACCAGCAGTTCATTTCTCGGTGCACTAATAGATCTAAATACGAAATGTAGGTTCTAGAGTGGGCTCAAGAGAAAAAGGCTGTTAATCAGACCCCATTAGCACCCTTAATTCAAATAATGCTGCAATTCATACAAAATAAACTACAAGTCATATTCAATATCCTCTATATTCGGTATCTAACAATGTTCCCCACCTGTTCCATCTCTTTCCGGCCGCTGATAAACCGTTGCTTTTCAACATCATGAAAGGCTAGGTTTCTGAACTGCCTTTGAGGGCATTATAAAACCCTAAAACACAGGACTTTTATTATCATATGAACACAAAACACCACAATTTTGCACACCCGCCACTTCTCGCGTCATCTTCAATCCCATTTTTGCATGCGATTTCAAACCAAAACATTCAAGGTGTCAGAAATACCGGGTTGCCGGGATGGGTATTTTACAAACAATCGCAGCTTGCTCTATGACCGGCACAATCGGCACACCTGCGGCACACTGACAAAAAAGATGACCCAAGATTGGTGTGCGGAGTGACCTACCCCTTGAGTTTGCCAAATTTCGTAGTTTTAACTATGAAAATTTTCAAAATAAAACATATTTTTTTGGTTTAAAAGTGTTGCTCTCACTTTCGGCTTGTAATTTTAAAAGTGTATTTTTTAGAATAAAAGTCGAAAAACTGTCAAAAACCTCTTCATTGCAAAGTTTTTGACAGTACTGGACCACCGTTTCCCGCCAAATTAGACATGTGAAAAAGAAAGCAAACCAGCAGCTAACATGCATGAGCAGCAGCAGTTTCCCACATTTTCATCCGCCGGCGCGCTTGTTTCTCTTCTGACGCTATCAAGTGGAAGGATCGGAAGGATATTCCAGTTACGGGATTTGGAGGTAGGTTGATGAAATTTTCGAAAACTTTCGATCATGCTTCCGATTTTACTAATTTATGTGTTTTGAGCAGCCTCGTCAGTCTTGCCGGAAAGAAAGCCTACTCCCACCATCACCATCACCAACGGTATCATTTGCGTAAAATGCTTCTCATGGAAGATTCCACAATTCAGTGCCCTTTCAGTCATCATCAAAAATATAAATAAACGAATATATACTAAATAAAATATTTATATTGTTATTTTCTTCAAAGCATATAGTCGAATTAAAAAATAATTCATATTTGAAATGAAAACATACATCGTTGCGTTAAAAATGCCCATCTTTTATATTAAATGCTTTCGTGAGTCTATTTAAAAACATGGGTTTTTATATTGACAGTTCTACAATTTGATTTGAAAGTTTCTACTTTTAAAAGTAAAAATTGAGTTGTTTTTGAATTGACAGTTGGCTGACTTTTGTTTTGAATGCTAAAGACTTTCTACCAAAAAGAACCAACGCAAACTTTTAATTCTACCAATGGTTTTTTCAATTTAATTAACGATAATTTTTTGTGTGTAGGAACCCAAAAGTATGTAAAGCTGACCAAAGTAGTTTTCATTTACTTGTGTGCAATTCGTATGGATTTTCTACTCGCTTTCTACCCAAAAGTAAGTTAGTTGTACCCAAAACTAGGTAAATATGATTACAGGGTGTCTACTCAATCCAAGGAATCAAATTCCCTGAGTTTTCCAGGTTTTTCCAGGTCGAATGAAAAAAATTCCAGGTGCATACAAATTATACACATTATTATTTTATCTATTTATCCATCTGGAATCCCTTTTATGTACTTATTGATTTATGTTATTTTCGATTGTTAAAACTTGGGCGTTTGTACTTATAAGTCGGCACAGCAAAAAAGTTATTGAATATTACAGCAGAACAGATGCACATAGGTTGTTTAATATTAATTTGTACAACCAACAGTGGAGGTACGTTAGTACAATGTACTTCTATAGCGGCTTAGGGAGACTCTATAAGCCACCATAGTAACATATTACACTAAAGTACCTCCACTTTTGGTGCATTTATCCTACACATAATTTGCGAAAAGAAATTATATCCATGGGTGTAATACTGTATTTGGTTTTTGCAATCACATTAGGTATTCATACAGTAACATGCATTACGTCAATCAATATTACATTCTTTTTTGGTATTTGTGTTAATTCAAGAATATAAATACAAGTAAGAAACCTGTCTATACTATTTCGATAATACGATAGATCAAAATTTGATAACAATATGTTTTCAAAAACAAAATATTATTTTGATAATATGTTTGAGTCCAACTCTGTTTGGAAGACCAAGACAGAATAAATCATGGTTTCACATGTCTAAAATCTCTTAAGGTCCGTTGAGACTATCTGATTTCTTGGTCTGATTTTGACCACCGCCATAATGAAAAATCTGCTCGAATTTACTTTCGACACACTTTGTCGAACCCCCCTGTTTGCTGGTGTTCACACTGCTTGCATATGTCGAAAGAACTGTCAATTAAGATTTCAAAACAAAACTGTATCAGGAATCAAAAGTAAATACTTCCATCATGAATTACCGGAAAATTGCTCTAGTTTCGGCAGACGTATTTGCTTTTATTATTTTAAATAAAATGAGAAAAAGAAGGTGACCTTTGTGGAGTAGGAAATGGTTGCTCAGGAGGAACACCGGCAGGGATCTGGCTCATCTTGTCCATCAAGAGCTGCAATATGAAGATGAAAATGGATTTCAAAACTTCGCCAGGATGTCGATACCAACTTTAAATAAGCTAGTGGGAAAAGTTCTCACTAGAAATACATGATTCCTTGAGTTCTGAAAATTTCTGTTAACAACTCAATTCTGCAAGGTCTTCAAACCTTCTGACGTCCCAGAAGTTTTGTTTCTGTTCTCCGGTAATATTTTTTTAAAGATCAACAATCTTTCCTGACAATCTGCAAATGTCTAGGTAGTTCTACAGATTTCTTGAAGTTCTGTGTGTTCTTCAGAAGTTCTGCAAATTTTCCTAAAAATCTACAAAGTTCCTGAATCCCTGAAGATTTAAGATCCTTAAAGATCAACAATTATCTCTGATGTTCACAAAATTTCTAATAATCTAACAACTTCACGAAATTTCTGTAATTTTCTCTGCAGATTTTTATGATTCAATGAATATCTGCAAATATCTCTGAACATCTATACAATTTTCTAAAGAATTAAAAGATTATCTAGAAATTTTTGAGCTTTCCGGAAGTTTTAGGAAGTATTCTGAAGTTTTTCTAATTTTTCTGAAGCTGTGCAAATATCTCTAAAGATCAGTGAACTTAACTGTAAATGTCTTTCAAAATCCAAGAACCGCAGTAAAATTCTGAAAATTTATTTAAACATCTGCTAATTTTTGAGTAGATTTACGATCTACCCTCTGAACTTTTCTGAAGTTCCTAAAATTTATTTCAAATTCTGTAAAGTTTTCTGACAGTACAGTACTTCTGCTTTAAAGATCTACGAACTGCTTTGAAGTTCAATAAATTTCACAGTAAATCTCCGAACTTTTATAAAGTTCTTTAAATTTCTTTGTGGATTATTTATCTAAAGATTTTCCCGAAAATCTGTGAGTTTTGCTGAAGTTTTGCAAATTTTTCTAAAAACGTACGAACTTTCTGACGTTCTACAGACTTCTCTTAAGGTCTACGGACTTCTCTCAAGGTCTACGGACTTCTCTTAAGGTCTACGGACTTCTCTGAAGTTCTTTAGATCTATCTATTTCCGACTTCCATGGAGTTCTGTAAAATATTGTACTTTTGTACTTCGCTGCGATTTGTTTTTGGAATTGAGGTGCTTTTCTGACATTTAACGAATTTTTCTTAAGATCTCACATTTGTGTGAAACTGTGAAACTATCTGTCAAATTCCTGCAAATATCTTTAAAGTTCTGTAAAGTTGTCTTAAGCTCCGTAGCTCTATTCCCAAGATCTACAAAAAAACTTGAGGCTCAATAAATTTCTCAGTAGATCTGCAAACTTCTCTGATGTTTTGTAAATTCCTCTCGGGTTACCCTGAAGATTTGAAAATTGAAGATTACCTAAACTTGTCAAAATTTATCTGAAAATATTTGAGCTTCTTAGAAGTTTTAAATGTCTCTCTCCAGATCTACAAATTTTCCTGAAATCGTGTAAATATTTTTTTTAATTCGCCGAGCTTCCCTGAAGTTTTGCAATTTTTACTGAAGATCCATTAACATTTCTGAGATTCTTGTGATTTTTTCAGAAGTCCTGTATTTTTTTTCAAAGTTCTGTAGCTTTGTTCTGAAGATCTACGAACTTTTCTGATGTTGAATAATGTTTCGAGGATCTCCAAACTTCTGTGACATACTTTATATTTCACTGTAGATTCTTGGACTTGTCTGAAGTTATACGAATTTCCCTGAAGATTTGCAAAATTTCGCTTATAGTAATTATTTTTACATGCTTGAAGTTTTGAAAATTTCTTTGAACATTTATCTGAAGATCTACGACCTCTCTTGTGATTTTGTTTTTTATGAATTTCTGTTAATTACTTTTAATTTGTTTGTAGTTCTGTTCTCAAGATCTACGAACTACCCTGAAGCTCAACAAATTTCTCAGTAGATCTCCGACCCTCTCTGAAGCTCAAAAAAAAAATTCTATGTAGGCCTGCTGTCTGGCATGCTTATTCTTATACAATACATCCTTCGTATGCTTCCTTTTGACGGTTGCCAGTCTCTCTTTTTCGGCTGTTTACTTTTTACGACGATTTTGATCATCCACATACAAATCAGCGAAGAGCGAGCGTGACAAGACTCTCTGAATGAACTTGTCTCGTCAGATGCTTGTCAAGTTCAGTGTCCTTAATACCCCGTTCACATTACAGCGTATATCACGTGATATACGGTGTCTTGCAATGAGCACTCATACATCTAGTTTTCCCTGGAAATCCTCTGTATGAGTGCTCATTGCAAGACAGCCTATATTACGTGATATAGGCTGTAATGTGAATGGGGTATAAGAAACGTTTCGAGAAACTGAACGAAAAACTTCTTTTGAATTACGAATGAAGTGATAATTGGAAAATTCCCTGAGTGTAACCAAAATTCCCTGAATATTCCAGGTTTTCCCAGAAAAAAACATAAAATTCCCTGTAAATTCCCGGTTTTCCAGGTTTTACAGGTAGTAGACACCCTGGATTATACTCAACGTTGGGTTCCCACACTTTACTACCCCTGTTGGGTGGTTCTGCTCCGATGTGCGGTATAAGAGGTGAGGAGAAAGGAAACTAGTGGACTCTTTCATTCCGACGGTGTTCTTATGCAACATCAGACGTGACGTCACGTCTGTTGCTGCATAAGAAGACGCGAGAACGAAAGAGTCCACTAGTTTCCTTTCTCCTCACCTCTTTTACCGCACATCGGTTCTGCTCCTCCGTTTTTGACAACATTAGAAGGAGAAAATCAGACAAACTAGTCAAAAGTAGGTAAAAGTGAATCGGCCGTTGGGTACTTTTTTCTTACCGTGTACACATTCTCTACACTGAGGCAAATAGACTTAATAATTTCATAAGGTTCGACTTATGAACAACACATATGCATTTCATAAATGCGACTTATGAAAGATTTTCGTCTAACATAAGGTGGCTCTTATACGCCTTTAGCCATTCCCAACAAGCATTGAAAGCTGAATAAGAGCTTATTCATGCAAAAATATGCTTCTTTAACTAAAAATTGTCTTATTCAGCTATCAATCAGTTCAAATTGTATGTGTGAATTGTGTTGTGAATTGACCACTTGATCCTCAAAAAAACTTTCGTCAAAATCTCATTCATTTTTTCGTAAATCACAAAGATTCACTTGATAACAAAAACTGTGATTTCGTGCATTGTGTTACATTAATTCAATCTGACCCAGCTAGAAGACGATCACAATTACCTTGGGATTGGGATGGAGAAAAATGGAAAGCAGTACTACCTGAATCAGACCGCTTACATACGGCAACTAATTAAACGATTGATCCAGGCTTCATCCAACAAAAGGAGGCGGAAGGAGAGGTTGCCAATACGGCAAGTTTCAAAGGCTTAACGGTGGTTTATTGTATTAAGCGGTGACCACTGTGATATTCAGACATGTCCGGAGTGATTTGAGATTTGGGCGTAATTGCATTAGTAAACAAACACGTTAATCACTATAATGAGAGAGAG